>NC_054844.1:21048398-22298398 GCF_018345385.1 Vulpes lagopus
AGTAAAACAATATGCAGTGACTATTCAAATCAGCGTATCTTCGGAGTCTAAAAAAAAATTGTTTTAAACTATAATGCAAGTGTCCCGGCGTTTCACTGCATCTGAATCTTTGGGGTAAATCCACAGCAGTGCAAACGCCAGGACACCTGCACCCCGATGTTTATAGCAGCAATGTCCACAATAGCCAAACTGTGGAAGGAGCCTCGGTGTCCATCGAAAGATGAATGGATAAAGAAGATGTGGTCTATGTATACAATGGAATATTACTCAGCCATTAGAAGCGACAAATACCCACCATTTGCTTCAATGTGGATGGAACTGGAGGGTATTATGCTGAGTGAAATAAGTCAATTGGAGAAAGACAAACATTATATGATCTCATTCATTTGGGGAATATAAAAATTAGTGAAAGGGAATAAAGGGAAAGGAGAGAAAATGAGTGAAAATATCAGTGATGGTGACAAAACATGAGAAACACCTAACTCTGGGAAGTGAACAAGGGATAGTGGAAAGGGAGGTGGGCAGAGGGTTGGGGTGACAGGGTGATGGGGACTGAGAGGGGCACTTGGCGGGATGAGCACTGGGTGTTATGCTATATGTTGGCAAATTGAACTCAATAAAAAAAAAAAAACCTATAATGCAGGGACATCTGGGTGGCTCAGTGGCTGAGCATCTGCCTTTGGCTCAGGTTGTGATCCCAGAGTCCGGGGATCCAATCCTGCATTAGGCTCCCTGCTGGGAGCCTGCAACTCTCTCTGCCTATGTCTCCGGCTCTCTCTGTGTGTTTCTCACAAATAAATAAATAAAATCTTAAAAATATATATAATGCAGAACATATTTATCCTGTCACCCATTTTCTCATCTGATGAATTATTAAGTGCCTATTAAATGCCAATCATCAGCCAAATCCTGGGAAAGATGGATTTAAAAAGAAAATACGCAATATAAATAAGTTAATATCTGTTCTTTCACCTGTAAGATGATGTTTTTGTCACTTATTTACATGGAATTAAGATGAAGCATTGATCAGCACTCGTGAACTTAATACCACTTAAAGAACAATAATAAGGACTGCTAAACCCACTTTATCAAACTTTATGAAAAATATGATCTCAAATTTTCAAAGTAATCTGTTTTCCCCACTGATTTATTTATTTATTTATTTTTTTTCCCCACTGATTTCAAATATTACCTTTATGGATGCCTGGCTGGCTCTGCCGTTGAGCACCTGCTTTTAGCCCAGGGTGTGATCCTGGGGACCTGGGATCGAGTCCCACATCGGGCTCCCTGCATGGAGCCTGCTTCTCTCGCTGCCTATGTCTCTGCCTCTCTCTCTCTGTGTTCCTCATGAATAAATAAAATCTTTTAAAAAATTAATAAAATATTACCTTTATTGCATACTAACTACCCATATATGCTTGTTTTTTTTTTCTCTTTCTCTTCTTTTTTCTTTTGATCTATTCATTCCTGTGTCAGTCTCACAATTTATGGCTTTATGAAATGATTCAACATTTGGTAAGATGCATCCCCCCCCCTTTTTTTTAAAGATTTCATTTATTTATTCATGAGATATACACAGAGAGAGAAGCAGAGACACAGGCAGAGGGAGAAGCAGGCTCCATACAGGGACTCGATCCCAGGACTCCAGGATTACACTGTGGGCCGAAGGCAGGCACTAAACCGCTAAGCCACCCAGGGATCCCCCAATGTATCCCCTTTTATTACTCTTAAAAGGATTTTTTAAAAAACAAATAGCCCTTTATTTTATTTTAGTTTTTAAAGATTTTATTTATTTTGAGAGAGAGTGCATGAGTGGGGGGGGGGGTTGGAGGAGCAGAGGGATAAGCAGGCTCCCCACTGATGCAGGGTTTGACTCAGGACCCCAAGCTCATGACCTGAACTGAAGGCAGACGCTCAACCAACTGAGCCACCCAGATGCCCCTATATTATTATTTTTTAAAAGTAATCTCTCTGCCCAACACAGGGCTCTAACTCACAACCCCAATATCAAGAGTCTCATGTTCTACTTGCTGAGCCAGCCAAGTGTCCCACTGTTATACTGATTTTTAAAAGTTTTCCCCTTATATATTTTATTTTATTTCTAATTATTTGTAAAGACTTTATTTATTTATTCATAGGAGACACAGAGAAAGAGGCAGACACAGGCAGAGGGAGAAGCAGGCTCTCCTCGGGGAGCCTGATGTGGGACTCCATCCCAGGACCCCCAGAACATGACCTGAGCCAAAGGCAGTCACTCAACCACTGAGCCACCCAGGTGCCCCTGCCCTTATATATTTTAGATAGAAAAATTCAAATTCAAATGAATGAAAATTTCTATATTCAATTAAATCCATAATTGTGATTTATAGTGTGCCTTGAGGCCATGGAAAATGATATAAAAAGGAAGATGATAGAATTCTCGCTCTTAAAGAGTTTCTCCATTGTGTGAAATAATGGAGTAATAATCTGATTCTAGGAATATGAAAAAGAGGCAAGCTAGAACAAGTACCAATAGACATGTTTTATAGAGTTAAATATTTATTAGCTCTTATAACTGAGCCTGCATATAAGGAACACAATTTTTCTCAGATGTTTAATGTGGCTGTTATAGTAGTTTTATACATGGCCAGAACCCTTAGGCTACCTTAAAGTTGTGAAGTATGGAATAGGTACAGTTTCATTCTTAGGTAGCAGCTCTGAAAATCTAAGCATTTAGAAATTCTTCCTTTTTTATTTTGGTGGGGGGAATAGAGGAACAGAGTGTTCATGTCTTTTATATTTTTTTAAAGTTTATTTTTTAATTTAAGTAATTCCTATATCCCACATGGGGCTTGAACTCATGAGCCCAAGACCAAGAGTCGTATGGTCTTCTGACAGAGCCATCCAGATGCCCCATGCACATCTCTTATTGTCAGGTATTACAGATGTTTTGGATTTCTGAATTTTCAGTTCACTTTACAATGACATTATAAAACTGATTCTCTGTTGGGCACAGAAGAGTGACTCATTTTTTTAAAATTTTTTATTTATTTATTTTAGGGGGATGGAAGGGGCAGAGAGAGAGGGAGAGAGAGAGAGAGAGAGAATGAGAATCTGAAGCAGATTCTGCACTGAGAGCCTGATGTGGGGCTCTATCTCACGACCCTGAGATCATGACCCAAGCCGAAATCAAGAGCCAGCTTCTTAACCAACTGAGCCACCCAGGTGCCCAAGAGTGATTCATTTTATTTTTTTTATTTTTTATTTTTTTATGATAGTCACAGAGAGAGAGAGAGGCAGAGACACAGGCGGAGGGAGAAGCAGGCTCCATGCACCGGGAGCCTGATGTGGGATTCGATCCCGGGTCTCCAGGATCGCGCCCTGAGCCAAAGGCAGGCGCCAAACCGCTGCGCCACCCAGGGATCCCGAGTGATTCATTTTAAACAGGATTTCACTTTAGTGTCTGATCTAGCTATTAGACTTGACTACATAATCTTATTTTACAGAATATCTTCTTCTGCAAATTCTTTTTTAAATCTTTTTATTTTTTTTAAAGATTTTATTTATTTATTCATGAGAGACACAGAGAGAGAGGGGCAGAGACACAGGCAGAGAAAGAAGCAGGCTCCATGCAGGGAGCCCGACGTGGGACTCGATCTTGGAACTCCAGGATCCCGCCCTGAGCCAAAGGCAGATGCTCAACCGCTGAGCCACCCAGGCGTCCCTCTTCTGCAAATTTTTGTGATATTAGTCTGGTAACTAAAGTTAACTCCACTGTAATTTAAAAAATTATGACTGAGCCTCTAGAATTATATTCAATGATCCTTTCATTCCTTCATACAAAATGCTCATTATGTAACGAGTTATAAACCTTTTACTAGTCTTTTATGTGTAGCACTATCTTTATGACTTACATCTACAATGTGGGTGGCATATGGCAGAATTTGTTAGGTGTTCTAAAAGATACATAAAAGGAAGAAGTAAATTTGGTTTAGGAAAATCCAGATAGGCTTTATAGGGATAGAAAAATTTTCTCTTCTTCCATTCTATGATTCTTTGGCTAGTCTTAGTTAAATTGATATAAATCAGATTAACAGAAGAAAAACAAACAAAAGTATGTATATGGAAGCTCCATAAAGGTAGGAAGACTCAAAGGACAGCCAGGTAGTTGAGGGTCATGTAATATCCTGAGCTAAGGAAAGGGTTAGTGGTTTGGAATAGGAAGAGGAAGAAGGAGAGGAAGACCATTCATAGGAAGTCAGAGGAGATATTTAGAAAACATAGCTTGTCCTGCTATGCAGATAAGTTTCTTAGGGAAAAAAGATACCTCTGGAATAGCTCTTTTCCCAGTATAAGCCCCCTTTCCAATGTAAATTTCCAATGTAAATTCAGTTGAAGGGGAGGTTAAGAGCTTTTCCTGAATCTGCTGGGTTTTGATTGCCTTTCGCTCAAAATAATCCTCATACCAAAGTGAGATATTTTGAGATAGTGAATTCTGCTCCCCTTTAGAGCTCCATGAACATGATTGTTGGACAGTTAAGCTCTGGAGAATGAGTGGGACTTCAAGAAACAGAGATAGGAGGCAGGTACTGGAGACCCCAATGTCATGCTAAATACAGGAAGGGGACTAAAACAGGTCGGACGTTTTACATCGATATTATATTTTCACAACTATCTTCTATATTCCAGATCTGTTGCAAAGTACTGGGCAGATTTAATGATACCCTGAAGCTAAGAATTTGTTCCAAAGCCAGAGACAATTTATGGGCTGGCCTGTGGTCTAGGAAGTAATCAGCTCAACATAATCAGAGTACTCTACCGGGATGAGCAAATACAACCCTTGACTGAGAACTATTCTTATGTGAGATTGGCAGAATTTCAGGAGCTAACCAGGTGGGCGTAAGCACTTATTTATTGAGTATGTTTTATATTCTAGGCACTATTCCAGGCAGTGTGGCAATAGACAAGATAAACTGTGGCTTTGCTCTCCTGGAGGTAACATTGTAGCACAAAAGATAGATTCTAAAAAAGTAAGTATGTTGATTTCAACATAACTTACATAGTGATAAGTGATACCTAAAAAATTAAAACAGCTTGGGCGAGCATGGGTGGCTCAGTTGGTTAAGCATCTGACTTTAGCTCAGGTCATGATCTCAGGGTTCTGGGATCCAGCCCTGCTCAGCAGGGGGTCTGCTTCTCCCTATCCTTCTCCTTTTGCCCCTCACACGTATACATGAGAAAGTGTGCAAGAATGTGTATTGCGGTATTGTTCAAAATATCTAAATCTGTTAGCAACTGAGCTATCCTTCTTTAGGGAAATGATTGGACAAAGATAGATAGATAGATAGATAGATAGATAGATAGATAGATAGATAGATAGATAAAAATATCTTACAACAAAATAAAGATGGCAGGTGGAATATATGCATGTGTTTATGCATACATTTAGGAGATAGCAGTGGCTCAGAAGTCAGAAATCAAGGAGTAGCTCTGGGAATCCAACAGTACCTCTGGTTAGTTTGCGAAGAGTTGGCTTCTCTGTCTTTTCTCTCTCCACCTGTTTTCATCTCTATTTTGTTTCTAATTATCTGTTTTTGCTTCCTTGTGGTTTCTTCCTACTGGTTTTTCTCTACATATGTCCCTATCATTCAGATCAGGCCCAAAAATTGTTCCCAGGGAGGCCTTCCCATCACTTTCGTTATTGCAATACATTCTTTATTTTTTCTTAAGATTTATTTATTTATTTATTTATTTATTTATTTATTTAAGAGAGAGAGAGAGAGAGAGAGAGAATGTATGGGGTGGGGCAGACAGAAAGGGAGAGAGAGAGTCTTAACCAGGCTCTATGTTTAGTGTGGAGCCTGACATGGGCTCAATTTCACAATCCTGAGGTCACAACCTGACCCAAAATTAAGAGTCTGACACTTAACCAATTGAGCCACCCAGGCAGCCCTCCTTTGCCCATTTTGAAATTGTTTTTTTTTTTTTTTAACCTATGGTTAAGAGCTTTTTGTATATTTTGGATACAAGTATTTTATCAGATAACTGTTTTTGTAAATATATTCTTTTGGTCATGTGGTTTGGTTTTCATTTTCTTAACTGTTTTTCATAGAGCAGAAGTTTTTAATTTTAATGAAGTCCAATTCACCAGTTTTTCATTCATGGATTATACTTTTGATGTTGTATCTAAAAAGTCATTGCCAAACCCAAGGTCACTTAGATTTTCTCCTACATTTTGTCTTAAGAATTTTATAGTTTTTATATTAAGGTCTATAATTTTTTGAGTTAATTTTGTGAAAGATATAAAGCCTATGTCTAGATTCATGTTTTCTTATATGTGGAAATAAAGTCCTTTCAGCACTATTTATTGAAAAAAATTATTATTTTTCCTTTGAATTGCCTTATGCTTTTTTTCAAAGAGCAGTTAACTATATTTATATGAATCTATTTTTCTGCACTATTGTGTTCCACTGATTTGTTTATCTATTCTTTGCTAATACTTCACTCTCTTGATCACTGCAGCCTTATAGTAAGTCTTGAAGTTGGGTAGTGTCTGTCTTCTGACTTTTTTCTTTTTCAGTATTTCATTGGCTAATCTGGGTCCTTTTCCTTTCCATATAAGCTTTACAATTGGTTTGTCAATATCCACAAAAGGACTTGATGGAATTTGCATTGGAACTGCACCAAATACGTAGATCAAGTTGATAGGAATGAACATTTCATATATATATATATATATATATATATATAATTCTATTTTTTTTAATGATAGTCACACAGAGAGAGAGAGAGAGAGGCAGAGACACAGGCAGAGGGAGAAGCAGGCTCCATGCACCGGGAGCCCGACGTGGGATTCGATCCCGGGTCTCCAGGATCGCGCCCTGGGCCAAAGGCAGGCGCCAAACCGCTGCACCACCCAGGGATCCCTATAATTCTATTTTATATATATATATTTTAAAGATTTATGTATTTATTTTAGAAAGAATGTGTGCTTGCATGTGTGGATGAGCTGGGAGGAGGCAAAGAGAGAGGGAAAAATAAGGAAGCGGACTCACTGCTGAGTGTGGAGCCTGACAAATAGCTGGATCCCATGCCCCCAAGATCATGACCTGAGCCTAAATCAGGGTTTGGACACCCAATGGACTGAGCCACCAGGCACTCCTCATATATATATTTCTAAAGTTTTGCTTATAACATTAAGGTTTTTAATCTTTCATAATTATTTTATTTATTTATTTATTTATTTATTTATTTATTTATTTATTTATTTATGAGAGAGAGAGAGAGAGAGAGAGAGAGAGAGAGCACCAGAGACACAGGCAGAGGGAGAAGCAGGCTCCATGCAGGGAGCCCAACGGGGGACTCAATCCCGGGACTCCAGGATTGCATCCTGGTCCAAAGGCAGGCGCTAAACTGCTGCACCACCCAGGGATCTGCAAATTTGCCTATTTTAAAGAGAGAGAGAGTGAGACTGTGAGCCAGCACAAACACGCAGGCCTGCACACATGCAGTGGTGATGAGAGGGGGAGGGAGAGGGTTTCAAGCAGACTCCCCACAGGGCTGGATCCCACCACCCTCAGTTCCTGACCTTAGCCAAAATCAAGAGTTGGACACTTAACCAGCTGAGCCACCCAGGTACCCCTCTTTTTCTTCCTTTTAGTCTATGAATTTGCCCTTATTGATAGCTACTTATTTTGTGATTCACAAAACTAAGTAAGTTCCTTGTGAACAATCAGAATGTAAACTCATGTTAAGGAGGTAATTAAGCATTTGAGTGTTAATTAAGCCGAACCCAGTTAGTGATTCAATTTAGCCCTAATAAACATACCATGCCCTAAGTGTTTCAGGGAAGACAGGTGAAGAAGCCACATCTCGGACCATTTTCCTCAATCAAGAAAATTAGGAGAAACCAGTAAATTACTTGGGGGTTATCCAGTTTCCAGCACTATCTTTTTTTTTTTTTTTTAGTATATATATATTTAAAGATTTTATTTATTCGTGATAGAGAGAGAGAGGCAGGCAGAGGGAGAAGCAGGCTCCATGCACCGGGAGCCCGACATGGGACTGGATCCCAGATCTCCAGGATCACGCCCCGGGCCAAAGGCGGCGCTAAACCACCGAGCCACCCAGGGATCCCCTCCAGCACTATCTCAACAGGGGAAATAGCTGATGTAAAACTTTGAAGGTAAAAGGTTTTTTAAAAAAGATTTTATTTATTTATTCATGAGACGCACAGGCAGAGGGAGAAGCAGGCTCCAGGCGGGGAGCCCGACGTGGGGCCCGATCCAGGGTCTCCAGGATCACGCCCCGGGCCAAAGGCGGGGGCGCTAACCCGCAGAACCACGGGGGCTGCCCTGAAGCTGTAAGTTTTTAAAGTAGCTGTTTTAGGGTCCGCGCGGGAAATACCCTGAAACAGGCCTGGAGCCGTCCTAGCGCTGAGTCTCAGAACTCTCTTTCCTCCCTTCCTTTTCCTCTTGGTCCTCAGGCTGTTTCTCCCTGGCTCTGCACAACTCTCGGTACGGTCAGACCTTTGGCCTCAAAACAGATCTTGAACCTCACTCAAGTCTGCCCCAACGGCCAGGAGCAAGGAGCATCTCAGCCTAGGGCGGATGGGGGTCTCGTTGCCCACGCGACCGTACAGAGCGGCCAGGCGGGGGCGACCCCGTTGCTCCCCCAGACCCAGACCCAATTCGAGGCTATTCCGGGGGTTACTCCAGGGCATGCAGCTCGCTTCCCGCCCACGCTCCTGAGCAGCTGAGCTAAGGCTTCACCGCCTTCGGGGCTTGTCCGCGCTCAAGCTCAGGCCCGAGGAGGAGCCCGCGCGGCGGCGCAGCGGCGAGCGGCCGGGCCCAGGCCCCGCGCCCCGACCGCGCGAGCTCACAGCCGCCAGCCCATTGTGCTCGGGGCCAGAAAGTCGCCTGCGGCTTGTGACGCAGACGCCAGGCCCCGCCCCGCGCATGACGCCAGCGTCAGGCCAGTCCCGGCATGCTCCGCGGCCGCCGGCGGTGGAGCGCAGACGAGCGGAATCTTTTCGCGTGCACATCCCCTGCCCCGTTGCGCCGCTGTGCACGCCCGGGTCGGCGAGAGAGCCGCGTCCGGCCGTCGTCCGACCGCTCGCCCGTCAGTTTGAGCGCCCCTAGCCCTCCTGCGAGGGCGCCCCGGGACGGAAGGATCCACCAGCCTGTCGGCGCCCGCCGTTCTCGTGGTCGCCGTCGCCGTCGTCGTGGTGGTAGTCTCTGCCGTCGCCTGGGCCATGGCCAATTACATCCACGTCCCGCCCGGCTCCCCGGAGGTGCCCAAGTTGGACGTCACGGTGCAGGATCAGGAGGAGCAGCGCTGCCGGGAGGGGGCCCTCAGCCTCCTGCAACACCTGCGGCCGCACTGGGACCCTCAGGAGGTGACCCTGCAGGTAACGCCCACCTCAGCACGGGGTCTCTCACAGCCCTGACTGGGCCCGGGCCGGGGCCGGGGCCGGGGCCGGGGCCGGGGGTGGGGGTGGGGGTGGGGGCTCCCACAATCCCTCGATTCCCCGGTGATCGAGGGAGAACCAACGGGAACGTCTTCTCCCTCGGTCCTTTGGGAAGTGACCGTGTGTTTCCTCCATCCCACGGACGAAGGTCACTCCCCCTTCCCTCACAATTGCTTTTTTTGGAGGTTGTCCTCAGGGCAAAATTTCTTTCTGGAAGCAGCGACGTAAGTGACGCACCCATTCATACCGGGAAAATTCCTGTTGCTCGTTGCCCCTCCTCCCACTCCCCCAGCCCCTTCTCACTGCGAAAGGGGCCTTTTCCATTCCCCTCGCAAGGGGGTCCTCTTCATTCGTCCCCAGGTACCTTCTCTCCTTCCACAGATAATGCAGTAATTAATCCTTCTGATCTTTTCCTTTCCCTCCCCGCCCCTCCCCCCCCTCGGCGGTTTACTCCTATTGATGTCTCACCCTGCGTTTTATCTTCTCAAATCCTCGGATTGGCGAGAGCACTCGGTTTCAGAGTAATAACTGTGGTCATGCATTACTCGATTGGGTTCTAAGGGAGCACTTACACATATTTTATTCGAATCGATATTTCTGAATTTTTTTAGTCGCGTTAGTAAAATTAACCGTATTTGATGGATCAGTGTGCCATTGTATTCATAGGCAAAAATTAGGAGAAAAAGTCCTTAGGGACCTATGTGTTTTGTACTAACTTATTTCTAATAAATTAAGATTTAGTACATACGACATTTATTTTGAATATTAATGTAACTTTCGGAGTTTCAGGATCTAGGACAATGAACCTCCATTTTCCTTGCGTGCACAAAATAAAGTCAGTAATTTTTGAAAGCTGAGATATTTGGGCTTTGTTTCAAATATGAGCGATACTGTAAGAAGTGGCCAAATTATCTGCTTTATTTTGTCGACTAATTTATTCAGCAGTGTTATCTGAATATTATCTCAGATTCTTTGCTAAAGTAGTCACCTATACAAAGATGAATAAAACATGAACAGTGTTCTGGGGCCCAGAACGGTTCCTGACACTTGGGCTTTCAGAAGTGTTAGTTTCAGTTCTTGTTGCGTAGAAGAGTTTTGAGCATATTAAAAGGACCCATGTGTTTTGGGGGGAAAAAAAATTGTTAGACAAAAATTTTGAAATTTTAAGGGACTGTTAGCTGACTAAACAACATAGGGAAGTCAGAATGATTTTCATGTGTAGTTAAAAAAAACTAGTAATCTCTATTTCCTTTATTTTTTTAAATATTTTTTTATTCATGAGAGACACAGAAAGAGAGGCAGAGACACAGGCAGAGGGAGAAGCAGGCTCCCTGCGTGGAACCTGATGTGGGACTCGATCCCAGAACCCCAGCATCACAACCCAAGCCAAAGGCAGACGCTCAACTACTGAGCCACCCAGGCGCCCACTCTTCTTTCCTTTAATTAAGAAAGTTAAGTTAATTGAAATTTCCAAAATTGAAACTTCCAAGTTGAAACTCTGAACTTCATTAGTTTATTATTTATTAATTTGTTTGTAGTTTATTACAGAAGAGTTTTATATTCATTAAAATTATTTCTATTCTGGCAGCCAATTATAAACTAAACAGATATTAATTAAAGACAGTGCTGCTTCCTGGGAAACTTTGGTGCTGGCAAACTGCTACTTTTAACACAGAGACTTTAAAGTTTGAAAAGCTTTGAAGATTGGTGTTTCAGTTTATGTATTTGTCTGTAGAACAGTAAATAACAGTTAACCCTGAGGTACCAATGTGCCAGGTTGTGAGTTAGGTGATCTTATCATTTAATCCTACAAACAACCATATTAGGGTAGATGCTTTTTTTTTTTTTTTTTTTAAGATTTTATTTATTCATGAGAGAGAGAGAGGCAGAGGGAGAAGCAGGCTCCATCCGGGGAGCCCGTTGTGGGACTCAATTCTAGGTCTCCAAGATCAGGCCCTAGGCTGAAGGCAGGCGTTAAACCACTGAGCAACCTGGGCTGCCCCCCGCCCCGCACCCCCCTTTTTTTTTAATGAAACTCCGTGAAATAAAGCCAGGGTATAGGTAAAAAAGGGGAAAAAATGTAGTAACATCAAACTTTTTTGATGTCAGAAAGTACTTGGGATTGAATCCTATCTGTTATTCTGCAGCAACTTTTCACTTTTAAGACCTTTGGACTCATAATCCAAACTTCCAATATGCTTGTCAGCGAAGGTAAATATTACCGCTTATTTTGCTGTAAGAATGATTATTAGAAATATAATTCTTCCCTGTGCAAGCAGTGCTTTTGATCCTAAAGCTGAGACAACTATTACTCAAATTGGTAGTCATTCATTGGTGATTTCTCAACTTGAGAAAATCTGACTCCCATATTCTATCATTACAGACTCTTCTTTATGATGCTTTAGGATTTCTCTCTCTCTCTCTCGTTTTTTTAAAAGATTTTATTTATTTATTCATGAGAGACATGGGGGTGGGAACAGAGACACACAGGCAGAGGGAGAAGCAGGCTCCATGCAGGGAGCCTGACGTGGGACCTGATCCTGGTTCTCCAGGATCACACCCTGGGCTGAAGGCAGCGCTAAACCACTGAGCCACCCGGGCTGCCCTTGTATTTTTTTTAGTAGATAGATAGATCTCAATGAGAATATTTCTTTTGAGATTTGCTTTTATTTCCTTTAAAGTATAAAGATAACAATTATACTTAACATTTCAGAAGGGGAAGTATGTATCATATAGTCAACAGATTAATAAGGGTATATAGCTGGGGCACCTGGGTGGGTCAGTGGTTGAGTGTCTGCCTTTGGCTCAGGTCATGATACCCGGGTCCTGGAATCGAGTACCATATCGGGTACTCTTGCATGGAGCTTGCTTCTCCCCCTATGTCTCTGCCTCTCTCTCTGTGTCTCTCATGAATAAACAAATAATCTTTTTTTAGAAAAAAGAGGGTATATAGCCTATTTTTTCAAAGAAATTTTTTTCTAAGATTTTTGTGTAATTAAAATATGCTTTAAACATACCTTAGAAGTTTAGTAATACTTATTTTACCTGATGATTACTCATGAGCTAAACTATTCAGAACATACTGGAAAATCCAAAAGCAAACAAAAAAGACTGATTCAGTCAAAATGATACAGGGCCCAATCTTTGCTCAAAACTTACACACACAAGGAATGCTGTATCTTCTTTCAGTTGGAATTTAAACAAGTTAATTTTTTTACTTTCCTATTCACACAAGATTGAAAAAAATTATGAGAAGATTGTTGAGCTTTTTGGAGTGTACCCTAATGCTTAGCTATCCTAAGTTACTCTCCCTACTGGAAAGTAGATCCAAAACAACAGTACCAGTCACAGTGGTTTTTTTTTTTTCCCCCCACAATGGTTTTTATTTCATAATATTTACTGAAGTTTTTAGTCTACTAGGGAGGATAAAATAATCATAATATAGTGTTTTTGGAATAAACGTACATATTCATGTTTAAAGACTACAGAAGAACATTTAAAAAGCATACTGTTTTTTTCCTGCTGTACTACAAGTTTTTTTCATGTTTTTGGATGCATAGTTTTGTTATCCCTTTTTTTATTTTTGTGTTTGGTTGTGTAGCTACATAGCAGTTTTTATATCCCCTTCTCTTTATTTAGTTATGTTGGAGATGGTTGCTAAAATACCCTATTAACAAAACCTATAAATTTCTTATTTTAATATTGATATTTGATATTTAATGTCTAATGTATTAAATGAAGAATCAAAACAAAAACATACACAGTTCTTTTGAACTATGTCTCCTTTAGTGGTTTTTTTAAGATTTTATTTATTCATGAGAGACCCAGAGAAAGGCAGAGACACAGGCAGAGAGAGAAGCAGGCTCCCCGCGAGGAGCCCAATGTGGGACTCAATCCCCTGGGATCATGCCCTGAGCCGAAGTCAGACGCCCCACCGCTGAGCCACCCAGGCCTCCCAAAGAGGTTATAGTTTTTATTCAACATGACTTTTAATATCAGCAGTTAGGTCCAGTTTTCCATTTCCTATGCCTTTTCTTTTTGTGAGATTATCAGTGTTTTATAATAATGTATTTGATGGGTAGTAGGCCCTAATACTTTGAGTGTAGCTAAGAACAGATGTTTGATAGGCACCTCCTATTAAAGGTGTGTGTGTATATTTTTTTTAAAGTAATCTCTACACCCGCCATGGGCCTTGAACTCATGACACTGAGAGCGAGAGTCAGATGCTCTACCAACTGAACTAGCTAAGCTCCCCAAAGATATGTAATGTTTGATAGACTCCCATGTCTTTTATTATGACTAAAATGTCAGAAAAGCCTAACATGTTAGTTCATTTTCAGGTATTTACAGCTGTGTGACTTGGACTAAAACAGCTTGACTTCTCTGGGGCCTCAGCATAATGTGGTGGAAAGAGGCTGGTTTTTGAATCCTGATACCAGCCATTTGTACAACCTTTGGCAAGTTTTAAATCTTGTGAAATGGGATTACTATTTACCTTGGAAAATAGGCTAGTAGAAAATAATAGAATTTTACTACTCTAACGCTTTACTACTAATGGTAATTTTACAACCAGCACCAGTTTTTACTACTTTACTACTAATAGAATATACTGAGAAATACATAAAGTTATGCATAGTATATATTAGTACTACATACCTCCAACTCTTTCCCTCCCATCTCCCTCAGCAGCCCCTCCCATTTATAAATGGGATACTTGATCCGAAAGAATTGTAAGCTCCTAAAATTCAGTAATTTTGTTATATATATACGTATATATATATATATATATATATATATATATATATATACATGTATGTGTATATATATTTTAAAAGCCTTATTTGTTTTAGAGAGGAAGAACTTGTGCATGTGTGAGTGAGGAGGGGCAGAGGGAGAGAGAATCCTAAGCAGACTCCACACCCAGCACGGAGCCCAATGCAGGGCTTGATGTCACACCCTGAGACCATAACCTGAGCCAAAATAAAGAGCCTGATGCTTAACCAACTGAGTCATCCATGTGCCCCCGATACATTTTTTTTTTTTTTTTTTTGTAGCAGGGATGATGCTGATTTTAAACAGCATTCTTTTGTACAACTAACTATAACAAGGTAAGCATGGGAAAATGTAGGAGGGAAGGCTTGATGGAGGGGATACCTGAACTGAGCTTTGAAGGAAAGATGTGGTCAGATGGTGTGGGGAAACATTTCTGGGTAATGAAACCTAGTTTCATAAAGCTAGACTATGAGGGGACAAAAAACAAAGCTAGGCTATGAGTATTTTGGGGGCAGAATGGAGTGTGAACAAGAAAAGAAGTGGGACTGATTTTTGAGAAAGGGAGTTGTTAGATATGAAGGTTTTGTGCTTCATTAAGGAGGTGGTATTTTATTATCTAGGATATAAGGGGAAGCCAGTGAATATTTTTAAGCAGGTGAGTTATATTGTATATTTTTTAGAGCAGTGGCAGACTATATTGAAAGCAGCAGTAGTTGAATGAGATGTTTTGAATCGGGGGAATAAATGATCACCTAGGATATTGGTTTTGAAACTGGTGGTTACCCACACTAATTCGATGTTAAATCAATAAAGTGAATTGAAACCACTACAATTTAAAAAGATGAGTTAAAATAGGATGTGATAAGATAGATCAGAGAGTCTTGCAAACAATGAAGTAAAGGCTGTTTAGTGAAGCTTGTTTTAGTTTCATATGAAAGTAGGTACTGAATTAGATGATAAATGTATATTTTTGTCTGCATATCACATTAAAAAATGAGAAAGACTTAGCCTAGGAGAGACTGCTGAATTAGTCCAGACAAGAGGTGCTGTGACCCAAATTAGGACAGCTGCCTTGGAGATGAAAATAAAGAACAGATTTGACATTTCAGAAAGTAAATATGCAGGACTTAATTGCTTGCAGGTGAGGGAAAAGGCAAGCTTAGTGGGTTTTTTTTCCCCTTTATTTTTCTGTGGGTGACAAAAAAATAGAGAAGTAATGGAAGATCTATGTTTAAGGAATCAGGTTATTTCTCATGATTTTGTCTTTTCAGGAATTATTTTGCTTTTTGATAAAAAATATTTTTTATGACCCTTTTATTTTTTTAAATTTTATTTATTTATTCATGAGAGACGCAGAGAGAGAGAGAGAGAAGCAGGCTCCATGCAGGGAGCCGGATGTGGGACTCCATCATGGGACTCCAGGATCACGCCCTGAGCTGAAGGCAGATGCTCAACCACTGAGCCACCCAGGTGTCCCTGACCCTTTTAAAAGTCATGAGATACAGGGGTTCCTGGGTGGCTCAGTTGGTTAAGTGCCTGCCTTCTTCTCAGGTCATCATCTCAGGGTCTTGGGATCGAGCCCCATGCCTCACGTCGGGCTGTCTGCTCAGTGGGAGCCTGCTTCTACTTCTCCCTCTGTCACTGTCTCTGCTTGGCTTTCTCTCTCTGTCAAAAAAAAAAAAAAAAAAAAAAGTCATGACATACAATCAAGCATACAGGAAAATACATGAAATATAAATTATTTTTTGCAGAACAAATACTGTGTAACCGAACCCTGGGAAAGAAAATATCCCCAATCCAGAATCTCTCTTATTTTCCTTCCTGGTCCTAATCTCTCCCTCCCTCTAGTGGAAGTCACAATAGCAGGTTGTTTTTTTGTTTTTGTTTTTGTTTGTTTTTTTAAACCAACAGTATTTTGAATTAGTCATTTTTTTACAAGTCAGTACTACGAGAAAATAATATATTAAGGTTATTAATTTTCTTCTATAGGGAGCATGAACATGAAATAATTTAGTTTTACTAAACATTTCACAATATTGAAACTTTGAATAGGAAGAAAAAAACATTTTCTATTCGTATTTTATTAAAAAAAATGGACCGTTTTTTATTACCTTATATTTCTGCCATACATATTTTACATAATTAGGATCATGCCACATGTACAGTTTTGAGTTCCTGTTTTTTTCATCCTTTCACTTCTACATGTTTGTATGTTATTGACTATAATGTTTGATAGCTATAAACATAATATTTGGTCATGTTAAACATCATGTGACTTAATTATTAAAATGAAGCTTAAGATAGCTAGAGAGTATAGAGTAGAAAACTACAAAGGCTCATCTATCTAAACAACAGACAACAGGCCTATCTAAACCTGTTGATTTTGTTTAAAAAATATAAATAATATTGTTTAAAAAATAATATATACTCTTTATAAAATATTTAAAACTTATACAAGGCTATAAGATGAAAAGTAGAAAGTTTAACTCCCTCAGCTTCCAACTCATTCATTCTCTCTGCAGTAATTTTGTGAGCAATTTTTTGAACTTCCAAAAAATTAGATTATATGGATTTATTAGGGCACAAATTACCTATGTTAATAATATCAATAAATATAATTATATTCCTTTTATATACACAACAAAGCTATTCTGTATCTTGCATTTTTAATTTTTTTAAAAAAGATTTTATTTATTTATTTATTCATGAGAGACACAGAAAGAGGCAGAAGGACACAGGCTCCATGCAGGGCGGCTGATGTGGGACTCGAACCCTGGTCTCCAGGATCACGCTGTGGGCTGAAGGTCGCGCTAAACCGCTGAGCCACTGGGGCTGCCCTGTATCTTGCATTTTAAAATAATGTATCTTAGACATCCTCCTGTGTATAATCTGCCCCATATATTTTTTAAAGAATTAATTTTTTGAGAGGGCATGTGCTGTGTACATGTTTGCACAAGTGGGGGGAGGGGTAGAGGGAGAGGGAGAATCTTAATATGACTACATGCTGATGGAGCCTGATGTGGGGCTTCATCTCACAACCCTGAGATCGTGACCTGAGCAGAAAAAGAGTTGGAGCCTCAAACGACTGAGCCACCCAGGTACCCCTGCCCCATGTTTTTTAAACATCATAGAATTGTTTTATTTTTTGCATATTAAAAATAGTATTGCATAAACTGCTTTTATATATATATGTATAGTTTTTAAAGATTTTATTCATTTATTCATGAGAGAGAGAGACACAGAGAGAGAGAGAGAGAGAGGGGCAGAGACACAGGCAGAGGGAGAAGCAGGCTCCATGCAGGGAGCTCGATGTGGGACTCGGTCCTGGAGCCTCAGGATCACGCCCTGGGCCAAAGGCAGACTGGGCCACCGTGGCTGCCTCTCCCACCCCCCCCCCCTTTTTTTTTTTAATGTTTAAGTAATTTCTTCACTCAACGTGGGGCTTGAGCTCACAATCCTGAGATCAAGAGTCACATGCTCCTCTGACTGAGCCATCCAAGTGTCCCTAAACCTTATTAGTGGGATTAAAAGGTTAAAAACTATGTGCCAGTTAGGATCCTACAGAGAAACAGAATTTCATATATATGCTATATAGTCTTTGTTTCAAAGAATTGGCTCATAACAGTTGTAGAGGCTGATAAGTCTGAATTGTAGGGCAGGATAGTAGGTTAGAAACTTAGGAGTTGATGGTGTAGTCTTTTTTTTTTTTTTTTCAATTTATTTATTTGAGAGAGAGGGAAAGCGTCCCTGTGTACATGCAAGTCAGGGGAGAGGCAGAGGGAGAGAATCTACAAGCAAGCTCCCTGCTGTGTGTGGAGCCCAGTGCGATGTGGAGCTCCATGGGGGGCGCTATGCTAGGCTTGATCCCACAACCCATAAAATCTTTATTTGAGCCAAAATCAAGAGTCAGATGCTTGGCCGAGTGAGCCACCCAGACGCCCCATGCTGCAGTCTTGTTTTTTCTTTTCTTTTCTTTTCTTTTCTTTTCCTTTTCCTTTTCCTTTTCCTTTTCCTTTTCCTTTTCCTTTCCTTTCCTTTTTCTTTTCTTTTCTTTTCTTTTCTTTTCTTTTCTTTTCTTTTCTTTTCTTTTCTTTTCTTTCTTTTCTTTTCTTTTTTCTTTTTGGATTTATTCATGAGAGACATAGGCAGAGGGAGAAGCAGGCTCCTCATTGGGAGCCTGATGAGGGACTCAATTCCAGGACCCCAAGATCATGACCTGCACCAAAGGCAGACACTCACTCAGCCATTGAGCCACCCAGGTGCCCCTGATGCTGCAATCTTAAAGCAGATTTTTTTTTTTTTAAGATTTTATTTATGAGAAACACAGGGATATTGAGAGGCAGAGACACAGGCAGAGGGAGAAGCAGACTCCATGCCAGGGAGCCCGATGTGGGACTCGATCCCGAGACTCCAGGATTGCACCCTAAGCCGAAGGCAGAGCCACCCAGGTGTCCCTTAAAGCAGATTTCTTCAGGAACACTTAAGAAACTTGTTTTACATTACTTAAAGTGATTGGATGAGGCCCACCCATGTAACGGTAGTTGTTAAGTACATCTACAAAATACTTTCACAGCTATATCTAGATTAGTGTTTCATTGATTAACTGGGTATTATAACCAATACAAGTTGACATATAAAACTATCATGCTGTTTCTCACTTTAATATTGCCAGATTATCATGAAAGGTGTGTTAATTTATAGTTCTCAACACGGTATTGGAGAGTACATTTTTCCTTATATCTTGTCCAATCTGATACAAAATTAAAAAATTTTTGTTAGTGGGATGCACAAAATGGTATTGTTCATTACATTCTTTTTGTTATTTTGGAAGATGATGGAACCCAATGACTTTTTTTCCCCACAAAACAGTTAACTGATAGGTATTAATTTCCACCTTTCTAGGATTTTTGTGTGTGTAGTAACCGTTAATTTAATTGAAACTTTTTATTTTATTGACCTGAAAGAGTTTATTCATTTAAATTCAGTAATTAGTTATCCTAGATCATAAATGTATGTCAAAACAGGTTCCCTGCTTGGTATCTTTTTTTTTTTTTTTTTTTATGATTTTATTTATTCATGAGAGACAGAGAGCGAGAGAGTGAGGCAGAGATATAGGCA
Source organism: Vulpes lagopus (assembly GCF_018345385.1). Lineage (NCBI taxonomy): Eukaryota > Metazoa > Chordata > Mammalia > Carnivora > Canidae > Vulpes > Vulpes lagopus. The sequence goes on from NC_054844.1 coordinate 21,067,738, forward strand.
GAGGGAGAAGCAAGTTCCATGCAGGGAGCCTGATGGTGGACTCAATCCTGGGACTCTGGGATCATGCCCTAAGCCAAAGGCAGACGCTCAACTGCCGAGCCACCCAGGCATCCCTCTGCTTGGTATCTTAAATCATCCTTAGGATTAAAGAAATTTCAAGAGTGACTAAGTAGAGTTTAATACTTTTACCACCTCAGGGTTTGTAGTTGTAGGACAGTGTCACATACCGAAAGAAGGTATTGGACTGTATTTTGCGGGTCTTAAAATGACCTTTAAGTTTATTGATGTCACTTTAGCTTCTAAGGTGTCATTAAAGCTATAAACTCTTTTTGCCCACCAGGTGTTCTATATTGCTGTAAATAGCATCTGTGGCAGGTTTGGGCAATTTTGTAAGTTCCCAGTTGGTATGGTCCATTAGTCCAGACTGCAGGGTAAATTTTTGTGTCTTCTATTTTATAAAGCTAAAGGAAGCATTTCTACAAAACATAATCTAATCAGTAATACATTCTGGCAGAGGAGACAAAATCACCTCATATATCTGTTCCAACACTAATTTGCATCCAAAATTTTCTCATCAACAGTAGCATCCCCGTATCTCAAGTTTTACCTATTGTTCCTTTTAGAGTCTCTGATGAAGGTGTTAGATTCAATGCATCGGGCTTCCATGTCAAGGAGTCTCAAAAAGGTTTCTTCTCTCCAGCTCTAGGCCATTTTACCCACATATGTTCATTTGGTCTCGGGCCTCTGGCTCCTGGGGGTTAAGATTCTACCTTCACAGTCATTTTTCATCTTTGATTGATCTGTTGACTATCCCCAGGTTGATGGCACATGCTTAATATCATAGTTTTTTTCCTCTTTGTGTTTTGGCTTTTTTTTTTTTTTTAAGATTTTATTTATTCATGAGAGATACAGAGAGAAAGGCAGAGACATAGGCAGAGGGAGAAGCAGGCTCCTTTCCGGGAGCCTGACACAGGACTTGATCCCCAGGCTCCGGGATCACACACTGAGCCGAAGGCAGACTCTTAACTGCTGAGCCACCCACGTGTCCCTGTGTTCTGGCTTTTTAAGGTCTCCAAACTAGAGTAAATAGAGTAGATTTGTTAGGGGCCTTTCAATATTGGGAGACTAAGTAGCAACTCCTGTCAGTCCACTCAGTATCTGATAATGATGGGTTAAAAACTTTTGCTTCAACTTTATCAATATCTGCTTTATTCATTTGGTTTTTCAGTAACCACTAAAACCTTCCATTCTACTGGGGCAAGTAGATTTGCCATCTTTTCTGCTTGTTAGTGAACCATCTAATTTTTTGGTATCATTCCTGACCTATGATGGGAAGCTTGAGACAGCAACTCTGATCCAACATCCTGAACAGTTTCTTTTGTTGGTAAAAGTAAAGTTACATGGGGGACCCATGTATGTAGTAGGAGTAATTTTTATACACAGTATTCACCATGACCTGGGGATGGGATATATTAAGTGGTTGAATATCTTGGTCACTATAAAGCAAATCTAGTATGGCCTGCATGTACAGCATATCAGCCACTTCATCTGGAGTATTCCACTTTGCATGCAAAGGACAAGACAGTTCCTCTTCTCGGGATAAACAAACTTTCTAGCCACTTCATTCGTTGTACAAGGCTAGCCCTCTTGTTTGGGTTAGTCATTGCCATTAAGGACTAACAGTAGTGAGCTGTGGGTCCTGTATTATCACAGACGTGCCATGGTCTTCAAACCATAGACTGCTTCTACTTTAACCATTCTTTTTTTATATTTATTTTAAGGATTTTTATATATTTGAGAGAGAATGTGAGCAAGCACAAGCAGAGGGAGCTACGGAGGGGGAGAAGCAGGCTAACTTAACCATTCTTATGAGTCGTATTAATAAAGGTTTTTTTTAGGGGTGCCTGGGTGGCACAGTTGGTTAAGTGTCTGCCTTCAGCTTAAGTCATGATCCCAGGGTCCTGGGATTGAGCCCCACTTTGGGCTCCCTGCTCAGTGGGGAGCCTGCTTCTCCCCCTCCCTCTGCCATTCCATTCCCCCTGCTTGTGCTCCTGTGCTCTCTCTGTCAAATAAATAAAATCTCTAAAAAAATTTAAAAAACTAAAAGGTTTTTTAGGGAGCTAGCTATCTTGAGCCATTAAATGAGACAACTTTTACACTATATCCCCTGGTTTTATTAGTTTCCTGATTTTGTTTCCTTGCCTCCTGAATCATTTTGGTAAACAGCTGTAAATTTGCTGTTCAGCATGATTTTTCTCCTTTATGATGGTTTTGAGGTTAGCAGCTTGATGGTGCACTGGACCAGTTGGAATCTGGGTCTGTGTAACGTCACAATCCACCCTAAAAGTGTCTGGCTTTCTGTTCTAGGTAGTATGCTAACAATAGCCAGCGAATTGTGCATTTAGGCAATTTCTCATTTTGCATTTTATTGTGGATTCAGTGACTAAACTCCTGAGGTTGGATCTGTCATTGCTAGGTTCCATTTATTTTTACCTCCTGTAACAGATGGCAGCATGCCTACTGTTTAATACTATGGGTGATTTGGCAAACACCTGGCATCAGGGATTTATCATCCTCTAACCTTTTTTTTCCCCCAAATGATGCTTTAGCAATATTATAGTGAGTCTAGGATTATACTAGTGAACTTGAGGTAGGTTTTGATATCCTTGAAACAGATTAAGACCTGTTCTGCCATTGTGACTTTGGATAAGTAAGGGAACTTACCTAGGCCATAGATTCTCATTCTACAAATTGATCATTTCTAAGGTATTTTACAATCAGTTTATATATAAGCAAACATATATTGAATATGCCTGTGTTCTAGGCCATTGTTTCTCAACCCTTTTAATAATTTCTCCCTAAACAGAAAGTTTAAATTAAAAATTTTATTGATTTCTATCTAACAGAAATTATGTACCGAAGAATAAGATTTTGTCAGGATTGCGTTTTGATGAGCCACAAACCATTGTAATACTTAAGATTTTTTTTCTTCTTTGTTAGTGATAGCTGTGTTGAGAATGCATGTAATAGAGTAAGAAATTTTATTTCATTTCATAGATATATGTATCCTTTGACTTAGATGTAGTTACATCCTGACACCCACTGTAAGTCAGATATCCTAAATCAAAATGCATTTTACATACTAAGTCAAAAATATCCTAAATCAAAATGCATTTTACACACGTAACCAACTGAGCCTCATAGCTTAGCCTAGCCGACTTTAAATATGCCAGAACACTGATATTTGCCTGCAGTTGGACAAAAATCATCTAACACAGGCCTATTTTATAATAAAGTGTTGAATATTTTATGTTATTTATTGAATATGGTACTGAAAGTGAAAAACAGAATGGTTGTATGGGTATAGAATGGTCATTTATGTACTGGTTGTTCTCATAATCCTCTGGCTGGTTGAGAGCTGGAGCTGCTTTTGCCCATAGTCATGAGAGAGGATCATACTATATATTGCCAATCCTAAATTCATATTCAGGGTATGGTTTTACTGAATGCATATTGCTTTAACACCATTGTAAAGTTGGAAAATTGTAAGTCAGACTATCCTAAGTTGGGGGCCATCTGTCTGTCTATATCTATACCTCTTCTTTAAAATACTAAGGTAGAAATTAGAGAAAGTGCAAAAATACTTGTATATTTCTTTTCAGTTTTTAAAACTATAAAGCTTTGGGGAATTTTCTTTAAGATTACCTAGAGCTGAAGGTAATAAGAAGGTTATGTGAAGGTACATTCTTCCTGATGTGGATGTCACATTAACTCTAATAACAGTCTGATGTTAAGTTATACACGTAATAAAAAGCACACATCATCAAGTGTAGAACCTGATTAATTGCTGTAGGTGTTGATATGTTGTATATTTACTGCACTCCTTGGTAAAGGATTCTAATTTGTTCTTTAAAATTGCCTTGACTGTTCTTTTTAAATTGCCATATAAATTGCAGACTTAGCTTTTCAATTTTCACAAAAAGAAACTGAATGAGAGTTTGATACTTTGTGGCATCTATAGATATTTGAGAAGTAAAAATCGTTAATAATATTGTCTTAAAATCCATAAACAAGGAATATTCCATTTATTTAGTCCTTTTATTTCTCTCAAACTTTTATTTTTTAAGTAAACTCTGCTCCCAATGTGGGGTTCAAACTCATGACCCCGAGATCAAGAGTTGCATGCCTTACAGCCTGAGCCAGCAGGCACCCCTTCTCAGACTTTTGAAGTTTTCTTTTTTTTTTTTTTTAAGGTTTATTTATTTATTCATGAGAGACACGGGGGGAGAGAGGGGGGTGGTGTTGGGGCAGAGACACAGGCAGAGGGAGAAGTGGGCTCCATGCAGGGAGCCTGATGTTGGGACTTGATCCTGGGACTCCAGGATCATGCCCTGGGCTGAAGGCAGACACTCAACCACTGAGCCACCCAGGCATCTCAGACTTTTGAAGTTTTCAGTGTGGTGGTCTTGCATGTTTCATTTGATTTTTCTTTTTCCCCCCTAGGAATTTGATGTTTTTTGTTATTATTATAAAAGGTATAATTAAAAAAATGAATTGTTGGTATATATAGAAATTCAATCTATTGTTATGTATTGAAATTTTCAAACATGAGTTCTAATGTTTAATGTATATGCTTTTTGTATTTTCCCTGTGTCTGCAAATGATGATATATATATTTTTTCTCTTTCCTATTCTTCCTTTATTTATTTATTTATTTATTTTTTTTGCCTTACTGCACTGGCTAGGATGTCCAGCACAATGTTGAAATAAAAGGTGATAGTGAGCATCCTTATCATGTTCCCAATCTCAGGGGGAGAATGCTTTCAGTAATTTATTATGAGATATGATGATGTCTGTAGGTTTTCTTTGGATACTCTGTCAGATTAAGGAAATTTCCTCTTTATGTATGTAAGTATGTATGTGTTTTTAAGTAATCTCTGCACCCCGTGTGGAGTTCCAACTCACAACCTTGAGATCAAATTGTATGTTCTATGGACTGAGCCAGCTAGGGGCTCCAAGGAAGTGTTCATCTTATTTTTAGTTTGCAAATGTTTTAATCATACATGGGTATTGAATTTTTCATGTCCTTTTTCTTTTTTGCATCTCATGATGATTACATATTTTCCTCCAAATTTCTGTTATTAAGCTGAATAACATTGATTTTTTAAAAAAATTGAATGTTAAAAGTCTTTGCTTATATAGAGTAAGCCCCATTTGGTTCCGATTTGTTATTTTTTTTATATTGTATTAGTTACTAATATTTAAAAAACATTTTTTTATTTGCATAATCTCTATACAATGGGGCTCAAAATCACTACCCTGAGATCGAGAGTCTCACCCTCTTTTGACTGAGCTAGCTAGATGCCCCTAGTTAATATTTTGATTAGGATTTTTGCAACTATTTCCTTGTAATGTCCTTGGCATGTTTTGGCATCTTATTAACTGTTTTCTTTTTCTTAATAATTTTGCTTGGAAGTTATCAACATTATCTTTAAAAAGAACAATTTTGATTGTTGAGTTCTATTTTATTGATAATTTTGCCCTTTTATTTTCTTCCTAATCTTTTTTTTTCTTTTTTAAGATTAACTGGCTGTTGTTTTTCTAGGTTTTTTTTTTTTTTTTTTTTTAAATTTTATTTATTTATGATAGGCACACAGTGAGAGAGAGAGAAGCAGAGACACAGGCAGAGGGAGAAGCAGGCTCCATGCACCGGGAGCCCGACGTGGGATTCGATCCCGGGTCTCCAGGATCGCGCCCCGGGCCAAAGGCAGGCGCCAAACCGCTGCGCCACCCAGGGATCCCTTTTCTAGTTTTTTTTTTTTTTTTTTTTTTAAAGATTTTATTTATTTATTCATGATAGAGAGAGAGAGAGAGAGGCAGAGACACAGGCAGAGGGAGAAGCAGGCTCCATGCACCGGGAGCCTGACGTGGGATTCGATCCCGGGTCTCCAGGATCGCGCCCTGGGCCAAAGGCAGGCGCCAAACCGCTGCGCCACCCAGGGATCCCCCCTTTTCTAGTTTTTTTAAGCTGGAAGCTTATGTCACCAGTTTTCTGCCTTTATTTATTTATTTTATTTTATTTTTTTCTGCCTTTATTTTTTAAAAGATTTTATTTGACAGAGAGATAGCACAAGCAGGGGGAGTGGCTGAGGGGGAGGGAGAGGAAGAGGGAGAATGAGAAGCAGGAGCAGGCTCCAACTGAGCAGAGAGCCTGATGTGGGCTTGATCCCAGGGCCTTGGGAATATGACCTGAGCCAAAGGCAGGTGCTTAACCAATTTAGCCACCCAGGCTCCCCATCTTTTTTTTTTTTTCTTTATATTTTCATTTATGTGACCCTGAAAGTGCCCACAAGTTTTGAAATATTTTTATCATCATTCACTTCAGAATGTTTTCTAATTATCTTTTTTTCTTCATCCCTTGGATTATTTACATATTCATTATTGCTTCATTTCAAATGAATGGGAGAGTTTTAAAGTCTTTTTTCTTTTTTTTAAATAGATTCATTTGAGAGATAACGTGTGTGCGCACATGCATGAGCAAGGGGGAGGGGTAGAGGGAGAAGCGGACTCTGCTGAGCAGAGAGCCTGATGCAGACCTCCATCCCAGGACCCTGGGATCATGACCTGAGCCACCCAGGGGCCCTAAAGTCTTTTCTTTACTGTGGTAAAAAACAACATAAAACTTACTATTTTAATCATTTTTATTTGGGATATGTATAAGTTAATGTGCAGTTTGTGTTATTGATGTCTAGCACATATTCTCTTGTAGTTTGAGAAAATATTCTGATTTTTGATGTTTATTGAGGCTTGTTTATAATCAGGCTTATAGTCAGTTTTGCTAATACTTCATGTAGGCTTTAAAAGCATGTGTATTATCGTTGGATACAGAGTTCTATGTATGTCAAGGAAGTTGGGGTTTTGATTCTGTTGTTTAGATCACTTGTATGCATAATGATTTTTGTCTGTTTTTAAAAATATCAGCTCTTGAGAAGTGTGCTTAAGATTCAACCAATTATCCAATTAATTTGTCAGTTTTTTCTAAATATATTTTGAAGCTGTGTTACTGGATGCATTACACATCTAGAATTGTTACATCTTCTTCCTGGATCCATTTTTTTCATTATTATAAAATGTCTGTTTATTTCCCAGAACATATTGTTAAGACTATTTTGTTTAATATGGTGTAATTACGTCAGCTTTCTTTTGCATGTCTCTTGTAAAAGCAGCATATATATAAATATGTATTTTTCACAGTGTTTTAAATGGATTTCATTCTTTCACATTTAGTGTAACTACTTAATGAGTTAACAAGCTCTCTCAATAAAAGGTTTTTTTCTTTTTAAAAGATTTTATTTATTCATGAGAGACACACACAGAGAGAGAGAGAGAGAGAGAGAGGGAGAGGGAGAGAGAGAGAGAGGCAGAGACGGGCAGAGGGAGAAGCAGGCTCCAGGCAGAAGGCCTGACATGGCACTCAATCCCGGGGCTCGAGGATCAGGCCCTGGGCCTGAGGCGGCGCTAAACCGCTGAGCCACCCGGGCTGCCCAAGAAACAAGTTTTTTTTTTTTTTTTCCCCCCCAAGAAACAAGTTTTAAGAATTATTTAGGAACAGAACTTTTTATGTGGGGGCTGGAGAGGGGAGGGGTCAAAGATGACTCTCAGAAATTTGCTTGAGTACATGGAAAATAAAATGAATGGGTACTATTACCATTACATGTTTCATCTGTGGTTCTAAACAATTTTGTTATATGTGTTGATATTGTTTTCTTTGTATTTCTTGGGGTCAGGCTTATTGAACTTCTTGAATATTTCAGTGTATAGATTTTCATCTAATTTGGATAAATTTTGGCCATTAAAAAATATTTTTTTCCTCTTTTCTCCATTGGGGGATAGAAAATCTCTTTGCTCATGGATACTCTGCTCACTCACTCATGCTCACTTGCTCTGTAGTTTAGCTAGTTTTTTTTCTTTTCCCCTCTTGTGTTCTGTTTTCTATTTCTGTGTTCTGTTCTAGTATCTATTGCTCTTTTTTTTTTTTTTTAAGATTTTATTTATTCATTCATGAGAGAGAGAGAGAGAGAGAGAGAGAAAGAGGCAGACAACAGAGAGAAGCAGGCTCCATGCAGAGAGCCCAATGTAGGACTTGATCCCGGGACCCCAAGATCATGCCCTTGGCTGTAGTCAGGCGCTCAACTGCTGAGCCACCCAGGCATCCCTTTATTGCTTTTTCTTCAAGTTTGCGTTTTTGGGGGCAATATCTAACCTACTGTTAAATCTGTCTAGTGCATTTCTCTCCTTAGATGTTTTGAGTTGCCCGATTTGGGTCTTTTTTATATGCAATGTCTCTGCATAACTTTTTGTTATATAATACAAAACATATTAGTAGAATACAGATTTAATGTCTGCTGAGTCTAACATTTATGTCAGTTCTGGTTGGTTTCGATTAATTGATTCCCCCCTTCCCTTCATGAGTATATTTTTCTGCGTTTTTTGCGTGCCTAGTAATCTTCGCTTGGATGTCAGACATTGTGAATTTTTACCTTGTTAAGTACTGAATAGTTTTTATAGTTACTTGGAAATACTTTGAGTCTTTTGGGTCTTTAAGGTTTGTTAGGTGGGACCAGTGTAGCTTAGAGTCTAGGCTAATCTGTAAATCTGTAACATAGGGTTTTTTTTTTTTTTAAGGGTTTTATTTATTCATGAGAGACAGAGAGAGACACAGAGAGAGACAGAGAGAGAGAGAGAGAAGCAGAGACAAGGGCAGAGGGAGAAGCAGGCTCCATGCAGGGAGCCCGATGTGGGACTCAATCCTAGGACTACAGGATCACGCCCTAAGCCAAAGGCAGATGCCCAACCGCTGAGCCACCCAGGGGTCCCTGTAACATACATTTTGTCTTAACTCTTCTGTTGTGAATTCTTCGTCTTTTATTAAAATGTAAATATGGAGTTTTCTACATGCATAGAACATGCATGTTAAGGTCTTAGTGTATGTCAATCACTGTTTTAAAGCTTTTATGTGTATTAAGTCATTAATCCTCATAACGTTATGAAATAGATCCAGTATGTTAATATTATATATAAGGAGAATGAAGCACATAGGGATTAAGTGACTTCCCTAAGGTTATGCAGCCTGTAGATAATACAGCTAGAATTCAGACTCAAAGAAGTCTTGCTTTCTAGCTCATCATCTGAGTTAGTACTATCCTAAATACTTGATAAACAGTGCAGGATAATTAAGAAAAGGAGCTCCATGAGATTTCTATTAGTTTTGTCCCACCTTTATTGAGATGAAATTTTTACATTTCCCCCATTTTTAAAAAAGATTTTATTTATTTATTTGAGAGAGAGAGAGAGAGAGAGAGAGAGAATATGAGGAGGGGGGAGGGACAGTGGGAGAAGCAGAGGCCCTGCTGAGTAGGGAGCCCAACACAACTCGGGGCTGTATCCCAGGACCCTGAGATCATGATCAGAGCCAAAGGCAGATTCATAACTGACTGAACCACCCAGGTGCCCCAACATTTGATATTTCTAGTATATATCTACTACAATATATATATCTAGTACGTATCTAGTATATATTGTATATTTCAGAAGGTTCAGCACATTGAATTTCTTGTTGGTATAAATGCGGAGTGGGAACCATTGGAGGGCAAAAACCATTATCTTTCCATCTTTAAAGCCAGTGTTCTCCAGTGACCATCAGGAACACACTGATAGCTGAACATGTTGGGTTTAAGAGAAAGCTTATATCACTCAGAATGGTAGGGATCTCAGTAAGTGGGTGTTAGAAAGAACTTATTATAGAATTTGGGCTTGCTGATTTGGGAGAGTGTCAAAGAAGCAGGCTTTCCTCTGGATTAAGTCTGTCAGGAAGAAAGTGGGGCAAGTCTATGACTGGATATCTTAATCTTACCTAGAGGACTGAAGGAACAAAGCAAGGCCAAAGCTGTCATTCATATTAGCTCAAATAAGGGGATATTTACTCATTTTTGTGGTTTGAAAAAAATTTTATAATTTGTATATGTTCGGACATGATTGAAGAGTGGCTTTATCTCTGTCTTGATTCATTGTGGTCAGAGTGGCCTCATCTGATGTTGGTGTTCTGTGAAATTGTTTATGTTCAGCAGAACCACAGGGCCTTACCATGAGTGCCAGGTCAGTTCCTAGCTGTTGGGCTTTTCTTTTAGTAATTTAATTTTCCATATGTAAACTATGGTTCATTGCAGGAAAAAGAAAGTGAGAAAACATACTTAAAGCCAAAACAAAACAAAACAAAAATTCAAGAAACAAGAAACAAAAACCAAGATTTACTGCCTAATATTTGTCGAATATCTTTGCAGACTTTTTTTTATCCTTATTTATATAATATTTTATAGATGTGAAGTTATATTATTCATGCATTTTTTAAAAAAGATTTTATTTATTTATTCATGAGAGACACACAGAGAGAGGGGCAGAGATAGGCAGAGCGAATAGCAGGCTCCATGCAGGAAGCCCGATGGTGGGACTCGATTCTGGGATTCCAGGATCACGCCCTGGGCTGAAGGCAAACGCGCAACTGCTGAGCCACTCATGAGCCATCCGTCATGTATTTATTTTTTACCCTAAAGATTTATTGTGACTGTTATTTCATTGGAAGTATGTGGCTGTTGTACATAGAGAATTTTGGAGTTGGTTTCTCAGTCTTTGTTATAGTAAATTGAGATATTTATCTGTACATGACATCTGAAGAAGTTACAGAATAACGTGTGTAAATTTCTATGCCTTTGTAGTAAACAACATGCTTTTTAACACAGTTTTTAATAAAATGATTCGCATTTAGTTTAAGTGCATATTGTTCTTGTCAATTCTGCATACAAGTCTTTGTGAAATCTAGGTGGGAAGCAGTACTTGTATGTTGCTGCATACCTGAAAAAGTAGATATTTAGAATAAATCTCTTTACATTAGGTCATACAGTTTACCTACATTAGGTGAGTAAGGTTAATAAGTTTTGTATATAATTAAAGTGCATTATATAAAAACTAGTAGCTGTATAATACTTTGGTAAATACTTTGAAATTTTCATCTGAAGATGTAAAGCTTTTTCAGATGTCATTTATCATTACAAAAATTGAATTAGAAGCATTTATATTCTTTCTCCGGCATCAGGTAAATATGTGTACATTTAAAACTTATACTTTGGCTTTTTTCCTTTTGTTTTTTGCCAGTTTTCTTGAAAAAAAAGTGCTTAACTCTTGCTTACACTTTCACCTCTTATCCCTTTGTTCCATCTGAAAGCCTCCAAGAGTTTTGAATTGTTGAGCAAATAGAAAAATTAATTTTAGTATCAGAGGAAGGTGAAGGTTGCAATTTTTGAGTAGATTTGAACTAAGACTGCTAATCATCTGTTTGCTTTTATTTATTTATTTATTTATTATTTTTTTAATTTATTTTTTATTTATTTATGATAGTCACAGAGAGAGAGAGAGAGAGAGAGAGAGAGAGGCAGAGACACAGGCAGAGGGAGAAGCAGGCTCCATGCACCGGGAGCCCGATGTGGGATTCGATCCCGGGCCTCCAGGATCGTGCCCTGGGCCAAAGGCAGGCGCCAAACCGCTGCGCCACCCAGGGATCCCTGCTTTTTTTTAATGTACCATTTGTGTTGATATAAAAAAGAACTTGAAATTCTTTTTTTTTTTTTAGTATTTTATTTATTTATTCATGAGACACAAAGAGAGAGAGGCAGAGACACAGGCAAAAGGAGAAGCAGGCTCCATGCAGGGAGCCCAATGTGGGACTTCATCCCGGGACTCCAGGATCACGCCCTGGGCCAAAGGCAGGCGCTAAACCGCTGAGCCACCAGGACTGCCCTTAAAACAATTTCTAATGCATGTTAAGTAACCTTTAAAATTAACACTTAAATTTTTTCTATGAGATTTACCATAATGTGTAACTTATGGTAGATTTATATTTGTATATTTATACTTGTGATTGTTGGTAAAGACCTTTTATATGTTATATGCCATGCTGGAGGAGGGCAGTGTCTTGTTTTTAGAGACTTTCCAATTTATTAGACATAGGAGAGAGGTGTGTGTGTGTGTGTGTGTGTGTGTGTGTACTGCAGTGATTGAAATACAAGCATACTTTGAGATACAATAGGTATCAAAACATTGTGTGGGAGTACCAGAGATTGAATAATTAACATTTTGGATCAAGAAAGACAATGTTATATAGGAATTACAGCATTCTTTTTTGTTTAAATCTAGAATTAAAATTATAGACATGTTAGGCAAAATTGTATTTAAAAGTTTTTTAGGGCAGCCTGTGGCTTAGTGGTTTAGTGCCACCTTCAGCCCAGGGCATGATCCTGGAGACCCAGGATCACATCCCAGGTCGGGCTCCCTGCATGGGCTTGCTTCTCTCTCTGCTTCTCTCTCCTTTCTCTCTCTCTGTCTCTCATGAATGAATACACAAAATCTTTAAAAATAAAAGTTTTTTATGTTAAAGGTAGATATTTTTCTTTTAATTAGTATTTATTTTCAAGCTATCTGCTATTTCATTCGTTAAAAGTATGCAATTGCTTTTTCCCCACATTTTTACCTTTCCTTTTTTTTTTTTTTTTGACAGCTTTTCACAGATGGAATCACAAATAAACTTATTGGCTGTTATGTGAGCAATACAATGGAAGATGTAGTCCTGGTGCGAATTTATGGCAATAAGACTGAGTTACTGGTTGATCGAGATGAGGAAGTGAAGAGTTTCCGAGTGTTACAGGCTCATGGCTGTGCACCACAACTCTACTGTACCTTCAATAATGGACTGTGTTATGAATTTATACAGGGAGAAGCATTGGATCCAAAGCATGTCTGCAACCCTGCCATATTCAGGTACATTTCTTTTTGTAAATAATTTATCTTTTTGAAAAATAAGAGTATTAAGTGCTCTAACGAAATATTTTTTAAAACTGCCTTTTCTTCCTTTGAGCAACTATTTGGTTAACTTAGAAACTTTTTTAGTTAGGGTTCTGTTTTGTTTTTCCTGAAGAAAGACAATCCTTTCTGTCTGCTGTCTCATCGAGTCTTTGTAAAAGAAAGGACTGTGAGATGTGGTTTTAGATTAGCCTGCTGCAGTGTCAAGGCTTCCCCTTAATTTTTTACTTTATTTATTTTACTTTTTATCTTTACATTTAGATTGAATTAATTAACATAGTTTCAAAGTAGAGTTCAGTGATTCATCAGTTGTCTGTAACACCTGATGCTCATTATATCACGTGATCTCCTTAATGCCTATCGCCAAATTACTCTCCCCACCACCCTCCTAGAAACCCTGTTTGTTTTCTGTGATTAAGAATCTCTTACGGTTTGTCTCCCTCTCTGATCTCGTCTTGTTTTATTTTTCCTCCCTTTCCCTGTGCTCCTCTGTTTTGACATGAGGGAAACCACTGATAATTGTCTTTCTCTAACTGCTTATTTTGCTTAGCATGATACCCTCTAGTTCCATCCACATCATTGCAAATGGCAAGATTTCATTTTTTGGTGGCTGAGTAATATTCCATTGTGCGCGCGCATGTGTGTGTGTGTGTGTGTGTGTGTTTATATACACACACACACCACATCTTCTTTATCCATTCATCTGTCAATGGACATCTAGGCTCTTTCCATAGTTTGGCTGTTGTGGACATTGCTGCTGTAAATATTTGGGGTAAATACCTAGTGCAATTGCTGGGGGACTCTATTTTTAACTTTGTGAGGAACCACTGTTTTCCAGGTGGCTGTACCAGTTTGCATTCCCACCAGCAGTGTAAGAGAGTTACCCTTTCTCTGCATCCTCACCAACATTGGCATCCTTGCTAACATTTGTTGTTGTTGTTTCTTGACTTGTTAATTTTAGCCATTCTGACTGGTGTGAAGTGGTCCCCTTAATTTAAAAAAAAAATTTTTTTTTTTTAAAGATTTTATTTATTCATTCATGAGAGACACAGAGAGGAGAGAGGCAGAGACACAGGCAGAGGAAGAGGCAGGCTCCATGCAGGGAGCCCGATGCGGGACTCGATCCCGGGATTCCAGGATCACACCCTGGGCCGAAGGCAGGCGCTAAACTGCTGAGCCACCCAGGGAGCCACCCAGGGATCCTGGTCCCCTTAATTTTTTAAAGTAGTGCTTGGATTAAAGCATTACACATTTCTTCCTACCAACTTTTGTAATTCAGTTGCTCATATTTTTCGGAGTTTTTGCTAAGAGTCTTTCAATTCTGTTAATACTGTTACTTTTTAAACTTTTTATTTAATTCAGTGTATTATGTTACTTGTAAAACTTTAATTCAGTGTATTATGTTTTCTGTAAGAAAAATTTGTTGCATATGCTACATCGTTTTTCCAAAATTAGTTTTTTTAATTACTGTTTTTTATATTTCTCTTTCTGCTCTAAAAAACTAGTAAATGAGCTTGATTTAAAAACTGCAAATTCAAAAAAAAAAAAACAAACTGCAAATTCATTCATAGTTCCAACCAGAAGTTCTCAAACATTTTGTTCTCCAGATCCCTTTACAACTCCAGATTATTGAGGGCTTAGAGTTTTTTTGTGAGTTTTATTTATCAATGTTTACCATATTAAAAATTAAAACATTTTTTGAATATAAGAATATCAAGCTCACATTATTAGCTGTCAGTGTGATAACATTATCACACATGTAACTTCTTGAAAACTACACCATGTACTTATGAGAGAATTAGAGTTTAAAAAGTAAATGGTATCTTATGAAAGTAGTTTTAACTTCATAAATCTGAATAGATTTGAGTCTGTAGGGATCCTGGATCGTATATATATTTTTAATTAAATTAATTTATTTGAGAGCAAGAGAGAGCATGAGCAGGGGGAAGGGCAAAGGGAGAGGACGGAGAAGCAGACTCCTCACAGCAGGGTGCCTGATGCAGGGCTCCATCCCAGGACCCCTGGATCATGACCTGAGCTGAAGGCAGTTGTTTAACTGACTGAGCCACTCAGGCGCCTCTTCTTTTTCCTTCTTTTTATAAAAAATTTTTATTTATTTGAGAGAGGAGAGCCTGGATCACATTATAAAGGTGCTTCGTTAACACACTGGTGAAAATGGAGTAGAACAGTATTTACCTATTTTAAACTGGTTTCAAATAGTATTTAAAAATATTTTGGCAGAGAAATCTATTTATTCAAACCCCAGTTTTTAACCAGATAGTCTCTTTCCTAATGTGAGTGTACTCTTTATATTGAAGGACCTGATTAATAGATATTATGTTTTTTCTTATGTGTCACATTTTTTGGTCTTTAGGTTTGTGTGCGTGTCTGTATCAGATTTATTTATAAATCAATTTTTTAAAAGATTTTATTTATTTATATGAGAGAGAGTGAGTCAGTGAGAGAGAGAAAGAACATGGGCAGAGGGAGAGGGAGAGGCAGGCAGACTCCTCTGCTGAGTAGGGAGCCTGACACGGGGCTTAGTCAGCTGAGTCACCCAGGCTCCCTCATAAATCTTCAGTTTTGTTCACAATGTTTGAGATACATCTATGTAACAGGATTAAAAGTGATTAGATGCACAAATTAGGTCAAAGGAAAAGCTGGAGTTAGATTCAGATACAAAAAGTATATTCCATAAGGTTGTTAGAGAAGGGCCATATGAGCTTCCTAGTAACTAAAGCAGGGAGAAAAATGTTAGTTTTAAGAGTCAATGTCCAAAAGATTTAAGAAGAAAATTGCTTAGGGTCTATAACCATTTTTACTGGTGTAGCCATTTTTTTTTTAAGATTTTATTTTTTATTTATTCATGAGAGACACAGAACGAGAAAGAGAGAGACAGAGACACAGGCAGAGGGAGGAGCAGGCTCCATTCAGGGAACCTGACGTGGGATTCGATCCCTGTCTCCAGGATCAGGCCCTGGGCTGAAGGCGGTGCTAGACTGCTTAGCCACCCGGGTTGCCCTGGTGTACCCATTTTAATTGCTTTGTGAAACCCATACTTTATTCATTTGATGTTGACATTCTTATGCTGTTTTTAACTCACAAAATTTAAACTTCCATTTGAACTATTGGCAGTGGGTGCTGTTTGCTGGTCAAAAAGTTCACATTCAGGAGATTTTTCTCTTGATTGATATGGGAGGTCTAGGGCAGTTTTTTTCTCTTTTAGTGATTGTGTAAAGTTATAAAATCTAAAGCCATGTGAAATTCTATATATGGCATTATATCTCTGCCGCTAAGGATACACAGTGAAACCAGACTGCTTCAGACTTACGAACTATGTGAATTTGGGGATATTACTTAAAACATTTTGTGTTTCAATTTCCTTATCTAAAAAATGAAAATAGTAATATTTACTCCTAGGGTTGTTGTAAGGATTAAAGTTGTTAGTATATGTAAAAAGTTTAGAACAATACCTGGCATATGTTAAACACTATGTAAATGTTAGCTTTATAATTATTATTTTTTTTTCTGCAAGACTTTTCATATTTTATGTGACTTAGGCAGAGCTTCTAACAACCTGGACAAGAAAGTATTAAAGTACTTAGGTAAATTATGGACGTTATAAATCAGTTGACTTTATTATGCTTTTAGAGACATTTTCTGAATTTTAAAATCCACAGATTTTTTGCTTTTGTGTACTATTTATTATAATATGTAGTATTCCTTAAGATGTACGCAAGCAGCATGTAGATGTAGCATACCAAGTAACTATTGCCACTAAACCCCCCTTCTTGTTTGTGACAGACAAAACTAACCAATCTTGGAGTTCTTTAGTTCTTTTTTTTTTTTTTTTAAATTTTATTTATTATTTATGATAGTCACACACACACAGAGAGAGAGAGAGGCAGAGACACAGGCAGAGGGAGAAGCAGGCTCCATGCACCGGGAGCCCGACGTGGGATTCGATCCCGGGTTTCCAGGATCGTGCCCTGGGCCAAAGGCAGGCGCCAAACTGCTGTGCCACCCAGGGATCCCGAGTTCTTTAGTTCTGAACATAGATGAGATTTCAGAATCTTACTCAACTAAGTGATTTTATGTATTAACTACCCACGAGTAGTCCTCTTTTTGGGGTTTTTCTTTTAATTGCCTCAAGGAGACGATTTTATATTAAAATGTCACGATTTTATTTTTAGTTGATCCTAAAGGAAAAGGTAGTAATGGGTATGTTACAGTTCTTATTAATTAGAGAAATTGTCAAACTGATGCTGGTGGCTAATACTGATATAGCGCTTAATATGGGCAGGACACTTTTGAACACTGTGTGTGTATTTTTAAAGATTTATTTTAGAGAGAGAGTGGTAGGGGAGGAGCAGAGGGAGAGAGAATCCCAAGCAGACTCCCTGCTGAGTACTGAACCTGAAGCAGGGTTCCATTTCACAACCCTGAGATCATGACCTGCTTGAGCCAAAACCAAGAGTCAGAAGCTCAACCACTGAGCCATCCAGGCTCTGCTATATCTATATTTTATTTACTTATTTTTTACAAGAGATTTTATTTATTTATTCATGAGAGAGAGAGAGAGAGAGAGAGAGAGAGGCAGAGACACAGGCTGCAAGGAGCCCAATGTGGGACTTGATCCCGGATCATGCCCTGGGCCAAAGGCAGATGCTTAACTGCTGAGCCACCCAGGTGTCCCTATGTATATTTTAATATTTTTTTTTATTAAGTAAATTATGCCCAATATGGGGCTTGAACTCATGACCCCGATATCAAGAGTTACATGCTCCACTGACCGAGCCAGCCAGGTGCCCCAAAATATTTTATGTATATTAATAAATTCAACTCATAATAATTCCAGGGAATGGATAATGTTAAGATCTCACTTTAATAGATGAGAAAAGTAAGGTGTAAAGATTTTAAGTAATTTGCCTAAGGTCATGTGGCTAAGTGAAAGTATATCCCCCAGAATAACAATGAGTAAATCTTTTTACTTACTGAGAAAAGATCATAAAATGTAAGGAAAATAGTAAGGCCGTTGTTACATCACATAGAGAAAGTTACATGAAAATTTGTAGAATTGAAGTGAAAAGACTCAAGAAAATTAATGCAGACTTTATCCTATTTATTGATTTGTGATTCTTCATAATTAAATAATTGTCATTAAGTTTACTATAGAATTTTCTTTTAGAAGGAAAGCTTCGCATAATTGGTCTTAGGTAATCTTAAGTAGAAAGAATAATTATAGTTTTTTTGACATTCTTTTTTTTTTTTTAAGATTTTATTTATTCCTGAGAGACACAGAGAGAGACAAAGAGAGGCAGAGACACAGGCAGAGGGAGAAGCAGGCTCCATGCAGGGAGCCCTATGTGGGACTCCATCCTGGGTCTCCAGGATCACGCCCTGGGCCAAAGGCAGGCGCTAAACAGCTGAGCCCCTTGGGCTGCCCATTGACATTCTTTTTTATTTAAGATTATTTTATTTTAAGATTTTATTTATTCATAAGAGACACACAGAGAGAAAGAGAGAGGCAGAGACACAGGCAGAGGGAGAAGCAGGCTCCATGTAGGGAGCCCTATGTGGGACTCCATCCTGGGACTCCAGGATCACACCCTGGGCTGAAGGCAGATGCTAAACCGCTGAACCACCCAGGAGTCCCAAAGATTTATTTATTTTGGAGAGCGACCCTGAGATGGAGAAGGACAGTGGTGAGAGAGGTAGAGGGAGAGACAGTCTCAAGCAGACTTGCTGCTGAGTGCAGAGCCCCACACAGTGCTTGATCTCACAATCCTGAGATCATACTCTTAACTGAAATCAAGAGTTGGATGCTTACTGACTGAGCCACCAGATCAAGAATACTGAAGTTTTGCAAAAGCTCACTTTGGTGTTTGATACCACGTCATAAACATGTTTGCATTAAGTCAACTATATGACATTCTGAAAAAGCCAAACTGGAGACACTAAAAAGATTGATGGTTGCTAAGGATTAGTGGGGAGGGAGGGATGAATTGATGAAACAGGATTTTTAGGGGAGTGAAAATGTCCGTATGATACTTTAATGATGGATACTTGTCAAATTTGTTCAAACCCATAGAATGTACACCACCAAATGTAAACTATGGACTTTGGGTGTCAATATCGGTTCTTTTGCAACAAATGTACTGCTATGGTGGAGGATGTTGATAATGGAGGGAGGTGAGCTTCTTTTGGGTAGGGGGCGTATGGGAAATCTCAACCTTCTCAGTTTTTGCTGTGAACCTAAAACTGCTCTAAAAGAAGTCTACTAGAAGTCTTTTCCTATACTTTCAGTTAGATCTACTTATTTAGAATATGCATTTATGATATTAATACAGGCATATACACATTTCATTTGAAAAAGAATGCCGTTAGAGACCAAAAAGCAATACTTTTAATTAAGTTCTATGACAGTTGGCTTACAATGAAGTTGATTCACAATTATATTGAGTTGACTCACAATTTTGAAAAACAATAGAATGGGGGTTGAGGAAGGAAGCAAAACAAGATGCTAGATTATGGTTAGTTAACACTATGAGTATTTACACTGGCTATTTATCCTTATTTTGCAATTAAATTTGTTTCAGATTATGTTGTAATTCTCTCATGGGATATTTAAGTGTTCAGAAGGTTTTGTTAATTACTGGAGAACAGAGTATAGAAAGAGCTAATGGAGGGAAGAGCATATTAATAAAATAGTTGAAATGTAAATGATTTTAGAAAGGAATGTTTTATTGTTTTCAAATATGTACAGTGAGGTACTTTTAAAAAAATATCAAGTAAGCAATTGAATAAATGATAATTCTAGAGCTCCAGAAGAGGTTAGGGATCTAAATTTAGGATGATGTATTTATATTTAGCTTTTCTCCTTTAAAAAATGAATTTCATATATTTATGATAAAAATGGGTCTTTGATTTATTAATTAATAAGGCTTATTTCTAATTTCAGATTACTTAGGTGTCACATTTGAGCCATTGTTACTAGGTAAGCTGATCTGCAGCCAGTAATCCAGACTGATTAATCATAGCTTTAGTAAATGTTGATTGAGCCTAAGGTCAAGGTCTACAGTGCTCTCCTGCTTTGGTTCATTCTGACCTAGCTACTTGCCTGTATTGTGATTGTGAGAGTATCTACTTGGAATATAAGAAATCTGATTTATATTTATGTTTAGTCTAGGGAAAGAAAAGGAATTCAGACTGTCCATGCTCTCCTAGTAATTTGCAGTGTGTGACAGTAATCTTAGAAAAAAGTAAGCTGGGACATCTGGGTGGCTTAGTGGGTAAGCATCTGCCTTTGGCTCAGGGCGCGATCCTGGAGTCCCAGGATCGAGTCCCACATCGGGCTCCCTGCATGGAGCCTGCTTCTCCCTCTGCCTGTGTCTCTGCCTCTCTCTCTCTCTCTGTGTGTGTCTCTCATGAATAAATAAATAAAATCTTTTAATAAAAGAAAAAAGTAAGCTAAATAGTATACACAGAAGAACAGAAATGATTTTCAGAAAAGATATATAGAGTTTACTGTGGTATACTGGGGAAATCAGGCAGTGTTTCAGTGAGATCACTTCTGAACTGGACTTTAAAATTTTTTTTAAGATTTTATTTATTAGAGAGAAAGATAGAGAACAGCATAAGTGCAGGGCGAGGGGAGGGAGAGGGAGAAGCAGGCTCCCCACTGAGCAGGGAGCCTGATGCAGGGCTCAATCCCAGGACCCCTATGATCATGACCTGAGCCAAAGGTATACACTTAACTGACTGAGCCACCGAGGTGTCCCTGAACTGGACTTTAAAGGAAGAAGCAGAGCATGGTAGAGACTGAGGGAATGGTATGATAGATAAAGATGAGTTGTGCCAGGTTAACACTTAGTAATTCAGTTTATAGAAATTTATCATGATTTGTTTTATTTGAACTTTTCTGTGGCAATCAAGTATTACAGAGACCTTCAGAAAATTTTTAAAAATTCACAGATGTTTAAATAAAAATTCACAGATGTTTAGGAATTTTTCTCATCAGATATTTCTCTGAAAGTTGCTTTTTACTAGGAATCCTGCCTGCAGTTTAATTAAAAACTACCCAGCAACAGACATGATGGGAGGAAATGCAGTTTAAAATGAATTTTTACACATTTATCAAAGAGCATAACAAGAAATCACTGACTTCCAGTGCTGGAACGTATTGTAGTGGAACTGGTATATCGTGAGTTACGAGTAATTTTGGCAGTTTTGGAAGTCAGGGTGATATATGATATAATATATAATTTATAAAAGAAAGTTGTATGTTTATGTTATAACAGTTCTTATATTTGGTTATAACCAAGGCACATCAGCACAAATAAATATGCTACTATTAAAATGATAAGTTTGAACAGTGTCTAAAATATGCAGAATGGCTGATGTAAAGCTAAGAGGAAGAAATCAGCTTAATAACTGAACTGTGGCGGGATCCCTGGGTGGCGCAGCGGTTTGGCGCCTGCCTTTGGCCCAGGGCGTGATCCGGGAGACCCTGGATCGAATCCCACGTCAGGCTCCCGGTGCATGGAGCCTGCTTCTCCCTCTGCCTGTGTCTCTGCCTCCCTCTCTCTCTCTCTCTGTCTGTGACTATCATAAATAAATAAAAATTAAAAAAAAAAAAAACTGAACTGTGGCTACAGTCACACAATAATTTGCTTATGTGAAAATCCAAAGGGAGTGTGTTAAAAATGAAACTATTGGAGTGGTAGGATTATGGATTATTTCTCAATTAAAAAAATTCCTGTTATTATTATAATGCTCTTAACTTTTTAAAAGTTTCCAAGAGTGGGGGCAATTAGTATTAGTGGATATTTTAAAAAATTCTCTGAAGCCTTCAAATTTTCAAATGTTTTGCTTTATTGAGGATGGGATTTTATTTATTTATTTATTTTAAAGATTTTGTTTATGAGAGAGAGAGAGAGACAGACAGGCAAAGGGAGAAGCAGGCTCCATGCAGAGAGCCCAACGTGGCTCGATCCCGGGTCTCCAGGATCAGACTCTAGTCTGAAGGTGGCGCTAAACCACTGAGCCACCCGAGCTGCCTGGAAAATGGGATTTTAAAGTAGCATTTGCCTTGATGTTAGTGCATTAAAGCCTTACTGAGATCAGGTAGAAGAAGGACTGACCAATATATGATAGTGAAAATCAGAAATCTTTAAGTAAGTTTTATTACCTTCTTTTAAACATTTTTTAAAAAGATTTTATTTATTTATTCATGAAAGACAGAGAGAGAAAGAGACAGACGGAGACATAGCCAGAGGGAGAAGCAGGCTCCATGCTGGGAGCACGGATGTGGGACTCTGTCTCAGGACTCTGGGGTTACGCCCTGAGCCAAAGGCAGATGCTCAACTGCTGAGCCACCCAGGCGTCCCAATTACCTTCTTAATATACAAATAAAAATTCATGGTTTATTAAGTAGTGCAGAATTAATGAGATTTTTTATAAATTTTTCAGTTGTATATAAATTTTACTAATAGAAAACAATTGAACAAATCAAGTCTTGTTAAGAACTATATATGTATATATATTTTTTAAAGATTTTATTTATTTATTCATGAGAGACACAGAGAGGGCAGAGACATAGGCAGAGGGAGAAGCAGGCTCTCTGTAGGGAGCTTGATGCAAGACTGGATCCCAGGACCCCAGGATCATGACCTGAACCAAAGACAGATGCTCAACCACTGAGCCACCCAGGAGTCCCAAGAACTATGTTTTTATAACCATTTAATTAAAAAATTTTTTTCTTTTGGTGGAGGTGTTGGGCAGGAAACTAAAAGTTTCTTTTCAAAAAAAAAATAAAAGTTTCTTTTCAACTGTAAAATACATATAACTGTTTACCATCTTAATCATTTTTAAAGTATACCATTAAGTATTATTAAGTACATTGGTACTGTTTTGCAACCTGTCTCCACAAGTATTTTCATCTTACAAAATTAAATTTTATATGCATTAAAATGGAGCTTTCCAATACTTCCCTACCTCCAGACTTAGCGATCATCATTCTGTTTCCAGTCAGTATTAATTTGCTGTAGGTATTTCATCAAGTGGAATCACACTTTTGTCTTTTTGTTTTATTTCACTTAGCACAGTGTCTTCAAGGTTCATCCATGTTGTAGCATGTTAGAATTTTCTTCCTTTTTAAGACTCATACTCCATTTTATGTATATACTGTGTTTTGTTTATCCATTCATCCATGGATGGACATTTGGGTTACTTCCACCTTTTTGGCTATTGTGAATAAATAAGGGTGTTATGAACATAGGTATACAAATATCTTTTCAAGACTTCAATTTTTTTGGATATATAGCCAGAAGTGGAATTGTTGGATCATATGGTAATTCTATTTTTATATTTTTGAGGAACTACCATACTATTTTTATCAACTGCACCATTTTACATTCCCACTAATATTGCACAACACAGCAGTTTCTCTGTATCCTTGCCAGCACTTATCCTCCCAATGGTTATGGGGTTTTGATTTTCATTTGTTTGGTCTTTAGTCATTTTTTCTTATGCTTGTTGGCTATCTTACACTTGTTGGCTTCTTGGAGGAAATGTTAATTTAAGATTTTTTTCTTAAGTAATCTCTACATCCAATATGTGACTCGAAGCAATAACCCTGAAATCAAGTGTCTCAATCAAGCTCAATCAAGCTTTACCCACTGATCTCTTGATAATTGGAAAATCCAAACTGACTTAATGAAGAAGGAATTTATTCGTACATATAACTGAGAATACTGAGTTCAAGCATGGGTGGATCCAGGGACTCTAACATTGTTTTTAGGGGAGTATTACTCTTCTGTTTTATTCTGTGTTAGCTTTATATTCTGGCAGATTTTCCTCAAGAGTGGCAATTATACAGGTACCTTGGTGGAGCGTGAGGCTCTTGTCCTCAGGGTTGTGGGTTAAGGCCTCTTGTTGGGTTTAGAGATTACTTGAAAATAAAACCTTAAAAAAAAAAAGGAATGGCAATTATAATTATCAGCAGTTGCAGGCTTATCTGATCAGTTCAGCCATGGTGGGAGGAGAGTAGGGAACAGGGCATTCTTTTTCTTTCTCTTTTTCTTTTTCTTTTTCTTAAGATTTTTATTTTATTTATTCATGAGAAACACACAGAGAGAGAGCAAGAGTGGCAGAGGGAGAAGCAGGCTCCATGCAGGGAGCCTGACGTGGGTCTCAATCCCTGGGCTCTAGGATCAGGCCCTGGGCTGAAGGCAAACCGCTGAGCCACCCAGTCTGCCCGGCATTCTTTTTCTAATAGCTTCAGCCCAAATCAATAGCATCAGTCAGAGTTCCTGAGATCAAACCTTTTGGCTTAGTTGGAGTAATATGCTCAGAACCAATCATTGGGGAACAAATACAGAAGGATGGAGTGCTCTGGGCAAGTCTGTGTCGTATCTTAACTCCTAAAATTAGTGCTACAGATGGGATAGTGTTTGGATTGAGGTCAGTTCTGGATGAACCCATGAACTAAAAGTGAAGGGGATGAAGGTTTCTCCAAAGGAAAATCAGAACTCCTTTGTTACTAGAAACTAGGTAAATAATATTCACTGTAGTATAAAAATGTGTATTTAATCACAATACTGCAATGCTAGATTCTCTGTATGTCTTAATCGAACAGCTGTCAAATACTTTTGCATATTAAGTCATTTGAGAAACTTTAAACATTTTTTTTTTTTTTAGAGGAAGGTGGAGGGAGGGGCAGAGGGAGAAGGAGACAGAATCTTAAGTAGGCTCCATACCCAGTGTGGAGCTATCATGGGCTCAATCTTATAACCCTGAGATCATGACCTGAGCCGAAATCAAGAGTTGGGTGCTTAACTGGCTGAGCTACCCAGGCACTCCAGGGACCTTTTAAATATCTTGATGCCTTGGCTGTATACTCTAGATCAATTAAGTCAGAATTTCTAGAGGTAGTACCTATGCCTCTGTTTGTTTTTTTAAGTTTCCAAAGTTTGTTTTCCGTATGGAGCCATACTGCAGAATCAGATCATTCATTTTATCAGTGTTTCTCAAACTTTACAGTGGATTAAGGTAATCTGGAGATCTTGTTTATTTTTTATTTTTTTTATTATTTTTGTTTGTTTGTTTTTTGAGATCTTGTTTAAAATCCAGAATGCTGTTGGGTACCTGGGTGGCTCAGTTGGTTGAGCCTTTGATCCAGGATCCTGGGATTGAGTCTTGCTTTGGCTCCTTACTCAGTGGGGAATCTGCTTGTTCCTTTCCTTCAGCCTCCCACCCTGCTCATGCTCTCACTTTCTCTCTCAAATAAATAAATAAAATCTTAAAAAAAATAAGTGCAGTGAACTGGGGCCCACTCTCAAAGATTGTGATTCAGTAGATCTGAAGTGGGGCCTCAGACATTCCTAGGTGGCCCTATGTTATTGGTCCTAGAACTATGTAATGCTGTGAGGAGCATTACATTAGATTGTGAGCATCTTCAAACCAGCCAGTTTTTAAGTTCTTTAATTTGTAGTACTTTAAGTCATTTTCCCACCTACTAGTCTATATAGGCTGTTTGGTAACTTATTTCTGTTTTATATACTTATATTAGCATGTGCTCTTCTGGGTTCTACAGGATACAAAGATAGCATGGATACAGGTATATACAGTTTCAAATTATTTTGTTGTATGGTTCCAGGAGATTGATTCTGACATCATGAAATCTTAATGTTTGTTCAGGCAATTTGTCTTTAACACAGTTGTAGAAAATAACTTCTAAAACCCATTTACCTGCCAGTGACCTTTTTACTTTAGTCCTCTTTTGTCCTTTAACCTCAGTGACTACAAAGGCTCAAAATTCAAAGGACTCTCAGTGCAATTTAAATGTATCTGATTAATATGTAATATAGGCCTTGAAATAATTTGTAATTATGTATTGTCCTGTTGGTCCTAACCATTGCTTATGTAATCAGAATAGACCACCTACTCCCAGACGCTCACCCTCTTTTGGACATAATTATTTGTTGACTGAATTAATTGTAGGTGTTTCTTCCTACCGATGCTTTGAAACATTTGTTTGCCTCTTGTGAGTGTTGTCTTGACACAAATTACTTTGACTCTTATACTAGGTAAAAATGAAATCATGTTATCAAATGCATACTGTTATTTTAGTTTACTCATGAACCCTGTGATGCTTAATATTTTCTTTTTATGCTGTTTTGTTTTAAAACAGGCTCATAGCACGTCAGCTTGCTAAAATCCATGCTATCCATGCACACAATGGCTGGATTCCCAAATCTAATCTATGGCTAAAGATGGGAAAATATTTCTCTCTCATTCCCACAGGATTTGCAGATGAAGACCTTAATAAAAGGTAAATTTACTTTTACATTTGAAATTGTTTTAGCCTTGTTTTTCTATACATAAAAGGTTTCAGAGATAGCTTACAAGATTTTTGTGTATAAAGTCTGGTTTGGTTGCTCTTTTCACATTTGATTAAATTAGCCCTGATTCATTTGACCTTCAGGTGGCACTACAGAAATATAACTGCCCTTCCCCCCATCCAACTCAAAACCAAAGCAAAACAGAAAAAACACCCTACAAAAGCCAGGGGTAGGGAGTGGGTAGAGGTACCCAGCCAAGAAACAAATATATTTATTTAGAAGTAAACGTAGTGTTATGATTGCTAGGAATGGTACTTTATGCATGGAGTGAGTTGGTGATGGAGCCCTTTTTAAAAAATTCTTTTTGTTCAAAGCTGTTTATTATTTATTTATCTTTTGAGATTTTATTTATTTATTCACGAAGGAACACAGAGGCAGGCAGAGACATAGGAAGAGGGCGAAGCTGGCTCCCCGGTGAGCCTGTTGCGGCACTCCACGCCAGGAACCTGGGATCACGCCCTGAGCCAAAGGCAGACACTCAGTCACTGAATCACCCAGGCATCCCTATTCAAAGCTGTTTTAAATATGCCAGAAGATTTACATTGGTGCAGTGTAGTAATATTGGAGTGTGAAAACATTTTGATTGTCTTAGTTTACTGAGACTATTCAAATCTATTATGAGGTTGAAAATTCAGTTACAGGAGTCTTACTCAGCTTTTTTTTTTTTTAAGATTTTATTTATTCATGACACACACACACACACACACACACACACACACACAGGAACAGACACAGGCAGAGGGAGAAGCACCTGGGCTGCCCTTACTCAGCTTTTGTGAAACTGACTCCCCAGGTTCCAAGTAAGGTATTTTATTATTCTTTGTATAAAAAAATTGTAAATTAGTATTTATTTATTGATTTATTTTTTAAGATTTTATTTATTCATGACAGAGACACACAGAGAGGGGGAGAGAGAGAGAGGCAGGCAGAGACATAGAGAGGGAGATGCAGGCTCCCTGTGGGGATCCGAGTGCAGGACTTGATCCCAGGAACCCAGGATCACAATCTGAGTCAAAGGCAGATCAACTGCTGAGCCACCGAGGCATCCTGTAAATTAGGATTTAGAATCTTATATGAACATATTTTTATAGTCTGATTACTACTAGGACAAAAATTAGGAATTTTATTTTCTTCTTCTTATGTCTAAAACAAAAGTCTCCAACTTTTGTATTCAGGAAATTTTCATCTAAGAACAATAGAGACAGAGAGGACCTATAGAGTTTTTCATGTTTCTCTTTTTACTGTTTATTAGGGAAAAGTCGCTGTATTATTCTGTTGAATTGGATTATTTTAGAGATTAGTTTGATTCACTCAGTGTATATGTGTTTATTTGCAGGTGATTTGTCAAACTTTGAATTTGTTAGGGATAGTAGATAGCCATTAACTGGGATAGATAAACATTTGTCTAAGTGTGTCCAGTGTGCTAGATTCTAAGAAGTGATAGTGTAAAAACACAAAATCCTCTTTTGAAATAGCAATTTTATTGAAGAATTCTATTGAAAAATTAAAAAATAATGAAGTATTGGCAATAGTGAATGTATGATTTTCTCGACTTTTTAAGATAATGCAGAGTTTAGAGACAGTGTAGTATTGTGTGGATTAAGAACACAAGATGCTGGAGGCAGCCTGCCTAGGATGAAGCCTTAATTCTGCCAGTTAACAGTTCTGCTTTGTAAGCTGGGGCAGAAGTAAAATGGAAATAAGAGTAGTATATTTACCTTTTAGAGTTTTTATGACGGCTCATTGAGTTAGTATGTACAATGTAGAACAGAGCGCAAAAAGCACTCTGCCCTAATAGATGATATACAACGAAAATGTTAAAAACAGTTAAAATATTAGAAATAGGTTTCATATTTTCTTCTGTTCCTTTTTGTTTGTATAGGATTGTAATTATGTTCAATCCTTTGAGTTCTATTATTTCTGTTCAACTCTTTACCTTTTAAATAGGTTCTTGAACAATTACACCATTTTGAAAAGAGTGTTTAAGGATTGTATTTGGAAGCTGTGTTTAGAGAAGAATGCAATATTGGCAAATACAGGCAACAACCATCTAAGTAGGCCACTTTATTAAAATTAAGTTCATTGACAGTCTTTATTATATTGTACATTGGAAAAGTAAGGCGCTAATTTGAGTGTAGAGAAAGAATGAAGAAAACTTGGCTTAAAGTGTTAAGGGAAGAGGAAGCATAAACTAACAGCAATTTTGTAAGCCAGATGGTGCTATTGAGGAATGAGTGGTAGCACTCTATTTTTGTTTCATTTTATTTTTATCAAATGAGTATAAATATAGTGTAATAAATAGTACAGAAGAGTGTAGGATTAAAAAGCCATGAACTCTAGTCCTCTTTGCTACTCTCCCTACCAGACTTCCCAGTCTTACTACTTTGAAACTATTTCTATAATAGATAATGGAGTATTCTAGATATGATTTCATAAGTTATATCTGATGATTATCATAGAATTGATTAGGTTTATTAATAGTGATAGTCTGTTGACTTTGATAGGTAAATTTAGCTGATTTGTACTACATTCACCCTTCCCATAGACATTTTAGTTTTTTTAATAAACTGTCTTTATAACTTTAAATAATATACTTAAACCTCTTTTTTTTTATTAAACTCTGTATCTTGGACGCCTGGGTAGCTCAGTGGTTGAGCACTGCCTTCAGCTCAGGGTGGGATCCTAGGTCCGGGGATCGAATTCTGCATCGGGCTCCCTGTGAGGAGCCTTCTCCCTCTGTCTGTGTGTGACTCTGCCTCTCTCTCTCTGTCTCTCATGAATAAATAAATAAAAAATCTTTAAAAAATAAACTTTGTGTGTGGAGATAACTGTTAAATATTTAGAATAGTGCTTAGTAAATGCTAGCCATTAAATATACATATTTCCTCCTTGTATTTTTTTTTCCTCCCTGTATTTTTTTTTTTTAAAGATTTTATTTATTTATGAGAGACACATGGAGAGAGAGAAAGAGAGAGAGAGAGAGAGGCAGAGACTGAGGCAGAGGGAGAAGTAGGTTCTCTGCAAGGAGCCTGATGCAGGACTCCATCCCAGGACCCTGGGATTATGACCTGACCTGAAGGCAGGTACTCAACCACTGAGCCATCTGGGAGTTCCTCCTTCAATTTTGTAATAATTGATTTTTTACTTTTCTGCCCTATGTTTTAAGTTGCTTAGTTTCTTTTTATTCATATTAAGTTCATGAAATAAGATTTTCCTTTATTCCAACTTTTGTAATGGCCTGTTTTAATTCAGAAGTCTATGCACTTGAATGGAAAGATTTTACTAAAAATAGATTTTAGGGCAGCCCTGGAGGCTTAGCGGTTTAATGCTGCCTTTGGCCCAGGGTGTGATCCTGGAGACCCGGGATTGAGTCCCACATCGGGCTCCCTGCATGGAGCCTTGCTTCCCCCTCTGCCTGTGTCTCTGCTCCCACCCCCCCTTTGTTTTTAATAAATAAAATCTTTAAAAAATAGATTTTAATCTTTAAACTTGAAAAAAGTCATTAATATAAGTAATATATAACTTTATTTTATTTTATTTTTTTAACTAAAAGGTTCTTAAGTGATATCCCAAGCTCTCAGATTCTTCAGGAAGAAATGACTTGGATGAAGGAGATTCTTTCCAACCTGGGCTCACCTGTTGTGCTTTGCCATAATGACCTATTGTGTAAGAATATAATCTACAATGAGAAACAAGGTAGGTATCTGACCTTAGCAGTAAGTAAAGTTGATTCCTTTGATGTTCTTAATGGTCCTTTGATCTTTGTATCAGTAAATAAATTTAATGCAGATGTAAGGATTAAAAATATTCATGAAGTCTTTAAAGATTTTCTTTTAGGTTATAAAATCGTGGTAACTGTGCTAAATTAATATATATTCTCTATATATTTGTATAAAATATTTATTAGAGTTTGTGATTCTTGTTAAGAGTCTTAAATGAAAAATAAAATGACTTTGTTTTTAAATTTAACTGTAAAATCTATTAATTCATGGTTTGAAAATGTACCTTCTTGTAATGGGGGTTATTGAAAAACCAACTGACATTGCAGTGCTCTTAATAAATACAGAATTTTCTCAGTGTTGGGAAGGACGACAGTATTAGAAACAAATTTGTCTCCAGGTTTTCTATTCGTTTATTGTGCTGATTTGTTAGATATTTTGATGCTAAAGAGAGCTACAGATGGAGGAAATGTTATTTGTACTTGCTGAAATTTATATCTAGTAAAGTAGTAATCAAGAAGCTTTGGTAAATAGTTTTAACATTTTTTGAGGTATAGACAGTGATATTTTTGATGAAATGTTTTCTGTAATTGTTCATATCTTGCTGTATTCAAATTCTCTGTTTACGTATTTAAGAAACACTTGTGGTTGTATTACGTTATTGGATAAAAGTGGTTTGAGGTTTGGTTGCTAAAATATAGATGCCCCTTCAATAATAAATTGAAATTGGAAAATGTAATTATGGTTGAAGGATTAGTATTAATTTAAAAAGTCTGAAATTGTGAAACTTTCATTTTAAAGGAAACAGTTTTGAGAATAGTCATTATAGTTGGAAGATTATTTTTAATCAAAATTGTGCTTTTGTGAGAATGCTAAAGCCAAACAATTCTGATGAAATGGTCATAATTCTATTAAATTACTATTTATGACCATTTTTACTTGATTGTAACATGAGACTATTCAAATGCAAAGATTGTTCATATTTGTAACTGACTTTGACTTGAAGAAAATTAACAAAAGAGCACTGTCAAGGATGGTAGACTGAAGCATATATTCTTAAAAACATGTTCGAGTACCTTTTATATTTTATATTTTAATGTGGATTAGAAGTTTTATTTTTTAGAATACATTAAGCTGACATCTTTATTTTGAATGTTGGAGGTCTTTGTGTGGAAACATTAAAAAAATCTTAAAGGTGTACCTTAAAACATGGAGTGCTTGACAGTGTCCTATTTATTATTTATTATCCATTTATTATATATAATTGTCACATGTATACTCATTATATACTAGTAACCAAATCTCAAGGCCATTTGTGAGACAAGAGTATTAGTTATACATTAAAGTGATGTATTAGCTTTTAAGTTCAGTGCAAAACCAAATAACACAATTTATATAATGGAATTTCAAGTGAGGGACTTCATCTTACGTTTGAAGTGGACACTCAGCTTTATTTTTAACTGCAAGATAATCAAAGAGAATCGTATTTCCTTTGGAATATATTTTACCTTTTCATATTTTTATTTTATAAGTTTCTTTTGCATATTCATTTCACAGACCAAACTTGTTTATAAAACTAAAATATAAGGGACCAAAAAAATCAGATTACTTTGTTTTAAGTTAAAAAAAATGCATTTTTACTTTTAATCAGTTGCTTATCTAAACTGTTTTCAGTGATATGAAAAGTTCTTATATTTTCAAACAAATCTTTCTGTTTCAGTTTGACTCTTAAGATTTCAAGGTTATTCATTTGTTTGTTTTACCAGAAGTTACCTAAATCATATTTTTGTGCCTAATTTTTCTTCCCTACACAGAAGAATGAATTTCACAGTTCAACAAATGTAACTATTTTGATACATTTTTTAGTTTTTCTTTCTTTAAGAAGTCTATTGTGTACCATTTGTTTCTTCTTGTCTTTGTGGTTATGTTTGTGTGTTAGTTATGGATATGTTCTGTTATTTTTCCTTGACAGTGGTTTTATAGTGTCTTTTAGGAAGGCAAGTTTGGACTTTATGGCATCCATTAAAAAAGTCCATTGCTATGTGATTAGTTGATACATAGGATTAAGAAAATACAGTTGGAATGTTCAAGTAAAATCTAAAACTCATGAGAGTGTGGCAAGAGGTTTGTTAACGTGTATTATTTTCTATCTGTTTGAAATTAGGAGCTAATGGTTTTAAAGTAATGTAACTGTATGACATACTTGTTTTTAGTTATAAGGAGAACATACCATGCTTAATAATTATAAACGCTGTAAATTTAGTAAATTTAATGAGCAAAAAGTTAGACTGTAGCATTAGTACTTACAGCTGCAATTTCAAAGATGATAATTAAAATTAGAAATAGGGATTGCAGAAGTTCTTTACCTTAACTGGCTAAGCCAAGGGTGCAGTCTTTTGAGGTTAAATTAATTTCTACATAGGGTAAATGATTATATTGCATATCATATTCACAGATGTGTTTAATTTGTTATCACTTGTTGAGTGATTCATGTGATTTGAGTTTAAAACTTCAGTATTTTGTACCCACTTGAGTTATAAATATGTAAGCATAATAAGATGAAAGCCAAGGTACTGGCTTTAACATCATCAAACTTAGTATCTCTCTCCGTAATATGTTTCATACCCTTCATTTTTCAGAAGTGCAAATTTTAGTTAAACTATGAATTTATAGTGGATCATCTTGAAGTCTCCACATGTATTTTTCAACTGTAATAACTTAGATTTTGTATGTTGTCACCAGATTAAGAATTTCTGAGTAACTCTTAGAAAGCAAATGTATTAAGAACTTAGTTACAACTAAGAGAAATTGGAAAAAATGTAGATGTTAGAACCAAGCACACACAGGTTCACATTCCTGCTCAATCACATGTGGAAGTAGGTGATACTAGACAAATCATTTTCCCTTTTTCCCTTTTTAAAGATTTTATCATTAAGTTATCTGTACATCCAATATCAGGCCTGAACTTAACAACCATGATATATAGAGTTGCATGCTCCGCTGATTGAGCCAGCCAGGCACCCCCATTTTATTTTTTTATTTTTATATTTGATCCTTGACTCTGCACCAGAATCACCCAGAGTACTTGGGGAAAAAAAAATGCAGGCTTCTATGTCCCATCTAAGACTAACTGAACAAGAATTTCATAGGTGGGCTAAGGAATCTGCATGTTTAACAGGTTTCCATGCAGTGCTTATACTTTTTGATAATCTAGAACTTTTAATAGGCTTTATTTCTAACTTAGAGGTAATATCTACTTCAGGTGATTCCTGACAAAAATTTGGGTTATGTGTATAAAGTATATAGCATTGGAGTATATACTTAGCAGCTCATGGCTGCTGCTGTTATAAAAGGGGTTGGCAAACTTTTTCTGTAAGGTGTGATAGTACATATTTTAGGCTTTGTGTACCATATTATAGTCTCCATTGTGACTGTTCAGCTCTGTTGTAGCACAAACACAGCCATAGATAATACATTAATAAATGAGTGTGACTGTGTTCCAGTAAAACTATTTACAAGACCATGCAGTGGTCTAGATTTGGCATGAATATACATAGTTCGCCAACCCCTTTATTATGTTTACAGGATGCAATTTTACAAAATATACTTGATTCTGAAGAAGTGAAAATAGTTATTATAAGCCAGTGGTTGACTTACATATATGTCTTATAACTAGTGGAATTATGGCTCATAGGTATGAGATGACAATCAGTTTGTCTTTAAGTGCAGCTTCCAGATTTTATCCTAACTATAACTTGAGTGAGTAAAGTTTAAAAATGTATATATGTATGTGTTTATGAACATATCAGTACATATTTATACACACATACATATACACAAAGATTGTGAGCACCCTGCAGTTTATAGGCTTTTGTACCTGTGAATGTTACAGGAGATGGTAGGCATCACAGGAAGAAATACTGCCTCTACCTGTTTTCACCATGTCAGTTGACAGGACACAGGAATATGGGAGAAGAGTGAGCTTCCTTTCTGAAGGTGATGGTAGCTGTCAAGATTTTTGAAAAGTTAGTGCCAGGAATTAGGTGGTTGGTAAACAGCGGCCCATTCCTTGCCTTCAGTGAAATGACATCTTAAAAAGGTAAGGAAAGAATGCTTACTGATATGATGATAGAATTTATTACATAATAAGAAAACCGGAAGCAGCGGTTCTTGCTTCCAGAGCTTTCAGTCATCTTTTAAATTAATCATTAATTTAAAAAGAATTTATACGAAGTAGAATAAATTGTAGTATTGCTTATAGACTAACTGACTTGAATTCTAATACTATAACTTCAACTAACCCTTAAACTGCTGCCCTGTTAGAAGTAATTGCTAAAGCTTTTGAGTATGTTCTCTCATGTCTTGATGCTCTGTCTGAATGTTTATTGGTGACTATTTCATTTCTCCCCGTCTCCCCATTTTTTCATAGAAGCTCAGATAAAGATTTAATATAGAACTTTAAAATTCAGTAATGACACTCATTGATTATTTTCTCTGTCAGTGAAATATACAACTTGCTGATTTACATTTATTTAAAGAAATACAAATGAGTGAAAGAAAAATGAAACTTATTCTGGGAATTACAATGTAAACCAGGTTTTTCTTTAGAGTTTTACACATTGTAAATAGAAAATGTGTGAGGCACCATTCTCAGTCACTTGGTTGGCTATAAGTCTTACCCACTCTATTACTCATGAAATATACTGTGGTTTGGTTGTTTCATTGATATTTTAATGACATAGGGTTTTTTGTTGCAGTTGTTGGTTTTGTTTTAAAATTTAAGTAAATACAAATTTATTTTTGCATTTGGTAACCTGTATTTTCCAAAGTGGAGTTTTTATGAAGGATAGTCTTAACCTTGTTTTAATTCTGGATTACTACTTAGCATAAAATAAAATGTCCTTAAATTCGGTTATTAAAAGCTTGAATGGACTGTAAAACCTGAACTATGAAGGAAGAGCTGCCTAAACGTTATTAGCTTAGTGTTTTTTCTTTACTCATACATTCATTCCCACTGTATGTTCAAGCCTGTACATGAATGTCAGAAATGCCATACTTTGTTCTTAGTGTTTCATGCTTATTCCTTCTTCCCCACCACCCATTTAAACATGTGTGTTATCATTGTGTCTCAGCATTCTATGCAAAGCCCTCCATTTATAAGCATTTTAATACTTAACTATGTGCTAGATATTGATTACTCTGTGGATTGCATGATGAAAGATGAAAGGGACTTATTGTCCTTCCAGGAAGCCATATTCCATGTAGTGGAGGAGTCAGATCATGAAACAATATATTTATGTTCAGAATGATGAGCACTGTGGTGGAGGTATATACAGGTCCTGGACGCCAGAGTGAGGGATGAAGAGAAAGTTTCTCAGAGCAGACTATTCCAATACTTTTTCTGTATGAGAGAAAAAGCCTTTTGCTAACAGTAGTGTAATTGTGGTTATTTTTTCTCTTTGTTCTCTCTCTACATTACCTAACACTTGCAGAGCACGTAGAGGGAATTGAAAAGGTTTTCAAGTTCTCATATTGGTTATTTTGCTTTTTATTTTTATCCCTTTCTCTTCAACTACAAAATAAAGGAATCCAAACAAATGTAGCATGTGAATTTTATAGCCTTAGTTAATAAACTAATTCTTTTTGGTTTAAAGTACTTTAAAAATTGGCTGTTTTCAGCTCTACTGAGATCTGAACAATTAAACTCAGTAATGTGTGGATTTCATAACTGAAGATATGCAAGAAATAAAGTAATAAAAAGAAAAATGTAGCTCTTAAAAATCTGAGTTATAACTTTATTCATTAATCTTATGATATACCCATTATGTGCAGTCAATGTATTAATTAAGTAAAGATAAGGAATATATAATCTTAGCCACTAAAGCAGTGCTGCTTTACTTTTTTAGGGATCAGGGATCCCTTGTGAATCTGGAAAATTGAGAATGCCCTCAGAAAATGAACATATAAAATTTTGTAAAAAATTTTGGGAGTTAGTCTCATTTTTTTTCATCCTTGAAACCACAATTAAAAATTCATGTCTTAAAGAATTAAAGATAGTTGTGCCATATGAACTATTATTGATAGTGATGTGGATATTCTAAACAATTGGAAATTTTAGAAACCAGAAGTTAAATTTGTACAAGAAAAAGGTTCAGTATATTTTCTCTTGGTAGGAAAGCATTTTCCAGTAATTTGATTTTTCTGGCACCCAAAATAAGTGAAGTAGGCCTTTTTAATTTTATTTTGTTGCAGAAGATTAAATTTAAGGTTGAGTTCCACTTTGTTTGCAATAGTTTGAAAAAAGAATAGTTAATGCAGATTTTTTAAAAAAGATTTTTTCCTTTTAAGCTTTGTGTCTTGTAAAATGTGAGTTTGCCAAATTTTCTTCATCTGCTACAGATTAGGTATGCCATTGTTGCTGCCATGTGGCGGCGCACCCCGTGCTTCTTAAACGCACTGACTGGAGGTTTATCGCATCACTTGTTCACATGCACGGAGCCTGGTAACAGCCTCATCTGTATCTTGTTAGCTTCATTTTCTTATTTTTTAAATTTCATTATTTATAAACTCAACATTGCATTTAAAAATAAAGGCTAGTTTTAATGAATTAATGCTACTACAAAAAGTCATTGCTAAAATTTTCATACTGAAACAGATTTTAACTTATGTTAAGATGATCTATGCTTTATTTAAATTGTATTTACTCTACAAGCAGGCATTTTTACCTGCCATTTTAACTATAGTCACCAAATTCTAAATATAATTTTGAAAATTGAAATTGAAGCTTTTGTTTATGTGGCAAAAGTAAGCTTCAGGACTGGGCTGTGTATTTTTATTGGCATGTAACAGTTAATATGAGCTCTACAAGAATTTGTGTTTAAAGAGTTAAAGCAATCAACAGCTGCAATTTAAAAAACTGTATTAAAAACTGGTTGACTCAGTTTTGCAACTTGTTGAATCTTCTTGAGTCCTGATTTCTTAAAGACTGGCTGGATAGATCTATCCCAAATCATTATTAGTCTCTTTACAATTTTTGTTTAGAGAATTCATCTTAATCTTTTTGAGCTGTCATTTTTTTCCTTCTAAAAGTAATGTCTATTGTTAGTGATTTAAAATAAAAGGAAAAAAAGGTCACTTGTCTATCACCTGTAATGAAACCAGTTGAAACATAATTGTTTTGGTTAATTTCCATTCATCTTTTCCCCCTATGCATTATATGTTTTTCTCTCTTTCCAGGCATAATATTTTAATAATTTGGATCACTGTGTTTACTATTTTGTATCTTTTTTTTTTTTCATATAACATTTGTAATTCTCCTGGTCATCAATTTTTGAAAATGAAATTTTTTTTCATGGCTACAGAGTATTTTGTCATGATGGTGGTGGTCTTCACCCTCTTATTCCCAGTGGTATCTAGAACAAACCTTAAAACATGTTTTCACTTCCCATTCTGCAATTTACTATAGTAATTTGGTTAACTTTAAGACTTTCTCTGGGATAGTTTTTTGAATTCAAGACTATAATACTTATGGTGGTTCAATTGCAGTGATTTATTATAGTCACCAACATTTTAAAACCTTATATTTATTTTGTCAGTATGCATGTAGATTTTGATAACTGGGCTTTGATACTCTGATAATGCTCACTTAATTTACTCTAGACTTGATTATTATTTATACAAGTTTAGAATTACATATTAAATGCAATTACATGAAAATTTTTTTGCTTTGTTAATATTCCATTTGCCATGATATTTTTCTGTCATGTAATTCTCTTTTTCTGAGTTTGGATATAATCAGCATATACCCCTAACTTAAACATGTATCTCTGTATCAAGATACTATAGTTCAAAAAAACTTTTAGTTAGAAAATGCCAGTGTGTGTAGACCGGGAGTTTGTTTTGTTAATTCATTTTGATGTTTAAAAGACAGTAGTGTAACTAGGCATTTGTTATGCATTTTCTCAATATAAGCTGCTTAGAAACTGTTCTTACAGCCATCTCTGTTCGTGTATCCATTTTAATCGTATGGCCCTGTAAGCCTTTGAGTTTGTGATGCCTGGTGTCGACAGTGACCCATTTTATTTTTATTTTTTTAATGTCTCTAACTCTTTCTCTCTCTTTTAATAAAACTTTTTCTCTTGTCTCTTTTTTAAAAAGACCTATATCTTTGTTCAGACAAACCCTCTATAATACTTAGTACTCAAAAATGAATGTTCCTGAGCAGGAGCATGTCCCCTGGGCAGGTAGAGCAGGATTGTCTTTGGAGAAATGTAATGAAATATGCATATATATTTACCATTAATTTAGAATAGGCAACTATCTTAAGTAAAGATTGAAATATGCATATATATTTACCATTAATTTAGAATTGGCATCTATCTTAATGTAAAAATTTCTCAAAGAAAAGTTTACAAGTAACTTTGTAACTTTGTTCTTTTTAAAAGATAAAACCACCACCGTAATGCTGCTCAGGTATGCTATTGGAAATATTAGTTATGTAGCACTGGAGGAAAATAATAGTTTATAGCAACTAATTTCTTAAATTAGGGATATTGTCAAGTTGATCAAGTATGATAGCAAAACTGCAGGATCTGCAGAATTCAAGTCTTTCAGAGTTTATATTTGATTTGTATATGTAAAGTAGCTTGTCAGTTTACTTTTGGAGTGTCATAATTTGTTAAAATTGCATAGATTATTAATTTCCAGAGATAGTATTCATTTCTCATTAAACTTGAATTTTTAAGTAACTGATGCCCCCTTGTGGTGAAAGAGATATTTTGCTTTTGTCTGAATTTGGAGAATGATTATTTTGACTTTTCTTTAATACAGTGGACATTAGTGTTCACAAAGAAGCTGTTGACAATATGTAATTTGAATTTTGTAAAGCTCATTGCCATAAAATTCACAGCCTTACCCTGTATTGTCTCAGAAGTGCATGTAACCAAGCACATACAATGAGACAAAATTTTGGAAGCTATTTAATTACAAATAGCATAGGGATTTTCTGATCTTATATATGATTTCTTATGTCTTTGTTTTTGTGTCTCACATAGGTGATGTACAGTTCATTGATTATGAATATTCTGGATACAACTACCTGGCATATGATATCGGAAATCATTTCAATGAATTTGCAGGTAAAATCGAGGGTATAACTAACGGAGCAGCATATATAACTTTGAAATAATTATTTGAGAACTGTTTTTTTGGTTTATAGTTTTTCTTTAGAGAAGTTCACCTGGGATGTTCCAGGGACAACATTTTTTTTTCTTTTTTTCTTTTTTTTCAGGGACAACATTTTTAAATTCCTTCCTGACCTTGTACTTTGTTTTTCTTTATTATTGGAGGAGGGAGAAGAGATGACCCTCTCCTTAATTCCTTAAGGAAAATAAGAAAAAATAATACTTGTGACTTAGATTGACATAGTGTAACACCTTACACTCCTTCCTCCTTCCTCCAGTAATCTCATCTCACCTTTTCCTCCTGTCAATTAGGTTATGTTCCCAGTTTACAAATGGAGAAAGTAACTTAGCAAGATCACACATTTTATGACTATATTTGGAAACAATGAATGTTCTAAAACTAAAGATTAGGAAATTCCCCTGGATGGTTTATACTTAGGAGGGACTTTTCACTGCTGAATTTTTATTTGTATACATTCATGCATTCCTATTTTTTTCATTTACTTAAGGTTATCAGACTGGGAAAAAGTTGGAGGGGGTTTTAATTGACATGTTTTTATTTTTTATTTTATTTTAATTAATTAATTTTAATTGACATGTTTTTAGTTATTTCCCTACAACAGACTTTTCATATACATGCTATATCCCCACACATGTGCTGTACATATTTTCACTTATCTGTCAGGAGGGAAAGCACCTGTGCATATAATGGGACATCACCAAATCCATGTTAGTATAATGTGTAGTCACTGCTGTCAGTATGAAATAGGAAACTCTCCAGTGGTCCTAATATGATTTTGTGTAAGAAAAATTGAGCTAAGCTTGCAAGTTAGGTAGAATTTGAGATGTGCAGATAGAACAGAAAGGAAAGCACTGCAGGAAGGAGGAAGAAAATGTCAATGTGAGTGCACCTGTTTGTAGGATGTAAAACTCATGAAGGAGAATACAGGGGTTGGGTTATAAGACCAGAGAAGCAAAGTTTGGACCAAGTTATGTAGAACTTTGAGTGTGAAGCTTAAAAAAAAAAAAAAGTACGAGCTTAATTTTTTAGGTTAGCATTTTTTTTAAACTGCTTATCTTAAAACCAAATTTGTGGGTTAATTATTTTAAAGTACAGAATAGAAAAGAAATAGAAAATATCCAAGTTGGAAGGTGTATAATTAGGGTCGATATTGTTTTGTGGAACTTAATACCAGTAGAGTGTATCAAAGTTCAATATGAAATGTATTTCTTAACCCCATGAGTAATGGTCAAAAATGTTTTTAGAGCTGCAGTTCTAGGAAATGCTCTAAGTATTAGTTTGCATAATAATCTGAAGTACTTATTAAATGAAGATTTGGAGCTTTTATGGTTGGTGGTTCAAGCTTCACCCTCTCAGAAGAAATTGAAGCAATGAGAATTGATTTCATGATGACGAAATGTATTGTGCTTTAGAGTTTAAGCTGGAATACTTTATGTATTTTTGTTTATTATTTTAATGCTATTTACTTAACATCTAAGTATTTAGGATTTCTTTAGGGGTTATTAAAGCATATAGAAGACATTGTGTTTTTAAAATCTTTTAAGTGTATTTTTTTTCCGTATTAGGTGTGAGTGATGTAGACTATAGTCTCTATCCAGACAGACAACTACAGGGCCAGTGGCTGCGTTCTTACCTTGAAGCCTACAAAGAATATAAAGGCTTTGGGACTGAAGTTACTGAAAAGGAGGTAGAAATACTCTTCATTCAGGTCAATCAGTTTGCGTTGGTAAGTTTAAATACAAACAAAGAGTTTTTTTTTGGTAAGATTCTCTATTTTATTTTTTAAGTTTTTAAAATGTATTTATTCAAGAGACACACACAGAGAGAGGCAGAGACATGGGCAGTGGGAAAAGCAGGCTCTATGTGGGGGAGCCTCGGGATCATGACCTGAGCCAAAGGCAGATGCTTCAACCACCGAGCCACCCAGATGCCCCAATAAATAAAATCTCTATTCCCTGCATCCTCTGGCAAGTTCCTCTTACTCCATTTGGACATGTCTTAAATACTGTTTCTTTCTCTGGGACTCCTCCTTCCTTGATCACTTGTCACAAAGACGGCATATACATAATTTCTAAAACTGATTTGAGGGGTGCTGGGGTGGCTTAGTCATCAGGCATCTTCTTTTGGCTCGGGTCATGGTCTTAGGGTGCTGGGATTGAGTCCTGCGTTGGGCTCCCTGCTCAGCAGGGAGCCTGCTTTATCTCTCTCTCTCTCCCCTTGCTCATGCTCTCTCTTTCAAATAAGTAGATAAAATCTTAAAAAACAAAACAAAACTGGGCAGCCCCGGTGGCGCAGGGGTTTAGCGCTGCCTGCAGCCCAGGGCGAGATCCTGGGGACCCGGGATTGAGTCCCACATCGGGCTCCCTGCGTGGTGCCTGCTTCTTCTTCTGCCTGTGTCTCTGCCTCTCTCTCTCTAACTGTGTCTCTATGAATAAATAAATAAAATCTTAAAAAAAAAAAAACAAAACTGATTTGATAAGTGGGAATTTTTTTTTTTTTTTAAGATTTTGTTTATTTTTAGAGTGCATGCAGGCATACACTGGTAGGGAAAGGGGCA
The DNA here is from genome assembly GCF_018345385.1 of Vulpes lagopus. Lineage (NCBI taxonomy): Eukaryota > Metazoa > Chordata > Mammalia > Carnivora > Canidae > Vulpes > Vulpes lagopus. Next base: position 21,109,530 of record NC_054844.1, read on the forward strand.
GAGGTGGAGAGGGAGAGGGAGACGGAGAGAATCCCAGGTAGATTCCATGCCTAGTGAGCATGGAACCTGACCATAGAACCCGATGCTGTGTCCTGCAACCCTGAGATCATGATGTGAGCCATCCGGGTGCCCTGGAAAAGAGGTTTGAATAAAATCAGGATATAGATATTTCTTAATAAATGGCTGGTTAAATATTTGTTTATTGCTGAGGGCGTGAGCAGACTTGGAAATATTAAAAGATTTCACGTGTTTCTGATTGTTTACTATAATTAATATTAAGATGGTAAACAAAAGTAGGTATTTGCATTATAAAATCAAAGTGTACATATGGTTTTTTAAGCTGTGCAGAGTTTTTAGGCACATTGTTTTCAGACTTCAGATTATTTCTAAGTGAAATCTTAGAGTTTTTAGGGGTTTTTCAGGAAACAGTTCAAGGATACATTGTTAGTTACTGGTTCATCATATAAAGCCTTGAATTTTTCTTTCCAACAGAAATGAGTAGCCTAGAAATTAAAATGCCCTTTGATAGAATTATATATCTATAACTTCCAAGTCTGAAAGAAATAGTATAAGTAAATCACACAGAATATTATATTATTTGGACTTAAATTTTCTCTGCCATTTTGGGGAATGCAAATGATGAAAAAACTGTTTCCTACATTTCCTTTTCATCCATTTAAGAGTCTAATGGTAGATCTAAATTTTTCATTTTTCACCCCCTAAAAGGTACTAAGTATAATCCTTCTCTAGTGTAGAATCATTTAGTTATTTTACAATACTGTAGGAATGAATGCTGCTTGAAATGGTAGGAAGAGCTGGTTTGATGTTATTTTTAAGTATAGAATTTCCCACTTTCAGTCTTTTCTGCTTATAAAACCAGCCTAATAGGAAGAAATTACAATAGCATCCACAGATGATTTTTATATCACTTAAAATATGCCTGGTGGTTTAGATTAGTGTTCTTAACCTTTTTGGTCTCAGGATTCTCTTTACACTTTCAATATTTTTTTGAGGACCTCTATGAGCTTTTGTTTATTTAGGTTAATTATCAGTATTTATCTTATTGAAAATTAAAACAAATTGAAAATATTTATTAAGTAAATCTTTTTTAAATGATAAATTTGTAGGGGTGCCAGGGTGGCACAGTCTTTTAAGTGTCTCACTCTTGGTTTTGGCTCAGGTTGTGATCTCAGGATTGTGGGATTGAGCCCTGCATTGGGCTCTATGCTCAGCGTGGAGCCAACTTGAGATTCTCTCTTTCCCTCTGCCCCTCCACTTGTTCTCCCTTCCCCAAATAAATAAATCTTAAAAAATAAACTTGTTAACATCAAACAGCAACTAATTAATTAATCAACTTATTTATTTATCTGCGATTTTAATGTTTATTTATGTATGTATGTATTTATTTATTTATTTTTGATTTTTTTATTTACTCATGAGAGACACACAGAGAGAGAGAGAGAGGGGCAGAGACATAGGCAGAGGGAGGAGACTCCATGCAGGAATCTTGATGTGGGACTCGATCCCAGGACCTCGGGATCAAGCCCTGAGCCAAAGGCAGATGCTCAACCACTGAGCCACTCAGGTGTCCATAAATAGCATTTGAAAATGAAAAATAACCATTTCCCAAAAACAAAACAAAAGAATGGCATTATGTTACACTTTTGCAAATCTCTGTACTACTGGCTTAATAAAAGCTAGATTCCTTTTTTTTTTTTTTAAGACTTTATGCATTTGACAGCACACACAAACGGGAGTGGCAGGCAGAGGGAGAGGCGGGGAAGTAGACTCCCCGCTGAGCAGGGAACCCTATGTGGAGCGTCTTGGGATCATGACCTGAGCCTGAAGGCAGATGTAAAGGCTAGATTCTTAAATCTTCTTTTGCATTTCATTTGTTGCAATGTATGGTTTGGTTAAAGTATATAAAAAACGTTCTGTTTCACCCACATGTTGTTGGAAGAGATGAATATTTTGCCTTTTCAGATAGTTGTGGATATTCTCTTTGATACTTCACCAAAAGTCAGCAAGTGATTATTTCTTAAAGGTTAATTGTAATGGGCAGTCTGAAAACATCAGTTAACTTTTTGTACTCCAGTACGTTATAATCCATCGGTTTATGTTGCACGTTGAGTGGTTCTTTTAGCAGTGCATGATTTTATAGTTTTAACATTATTAAGTGTTATTTGGAAAATACTGATCATTGAGTTGTATAGATCTTTGTTGAAACATCTTATATGATATAAAAATATCACATCCATTGATAACAATCAGTATCATCAGAAAAAGTTTTGAGTACTGTATTGAGAAGCTGCTAAGCTCACAGAATCAAATACAAGTTTTCCAAAGTTCTAATTTTAGGTTGAATACTTGAAGACCGTCATTGGCAACAAATACTGTCAATTATTTTCATTGAAATGAGAAGTTCCCCCTTTTTTTAATCTGAGAAATATCTGCTAACTGCCCAACTCTAATACCTAGTTTGAATGTCACTTAATTCTTTCAAGTAAAAATGATGTTCCAGTAAAAATGTACAAATTCAGCTCGTAACTTGGTCATAAATGTTTTTCCTTGAAAGAACCTTTCTCTTGATATAAATTTAATAAAATTAATAGTTTCAATGGCTTCATAAAGGACATTCTTTGGTGAGACTGGCCTTTTACTGTGTGTAGAGATGATGTGAGTGTGTGTGAATGTTTGCTGCCACTGCCTTGATGCACTGTAAAGGGCCGATAGCTTCACCCACCATTGCTTTTAAACCATCAGTGCAGATATTAAGATAGTCATAGGGCAAGTAACATATTAATAATATTATAAAAAATAGTTTTGGGCCTCAGGAATCTCCCATGGTTGGGAGCCATTCTTTTAGACTTTAAAAAGAAGGAAGGCGCATCTCCTCTCATAATTCACTTCTCAATACCTGAGATTTCCTCAGGTAGAATAAACCATTTTTGAAAAATTTTATCATCCTTATTTTATATAATGGTATTAATTAACATTTTATTGAGTGTTTGTTATATACTAGGTATAGAGACTAGGCTTTGATATGTGTTTTTTCCACACCACTGAGTAGTTCTCTGATTCTCAGCTGTGACTGTGTGAGCTTCAATTTTGTAAATAAGTGTCAGATCCCACAGGTTAAGGGTTCAATCTCACAAAACTGCACCCCACAATCCTCCTTTTCAGATGTCACTTGCAAGTCTCAGTTGTTCTTGTTCTTCTTACCCACTGGCTATAAATCGGAGGTTTCTGAAACTTCCTCTTTGGATACAATTAATTTGTTAGAGTGGCTTGTAGAACTCAGAGAAGCTTTTAAGTATGTTTATTGGTTTATTATAAAGAAACAGAGGAATAGTCAGATGAAGAGGTATATAGGGCAAGGTCCAGAAGAGTTCTGAGCTTGGGAACTTCTGTTCTTTAGGAGGTTAGGGCATACCACCCTCCAGCATGTGAATGTGTTCTGGTTCACCAGGCCTGGAAGCTCTTTGAATCCCCACCTTTGGTTATATGGAGACTTCATTACGTAGGCAAGATTGATGAAAACCTTGGCCATTGAAAACTGAACTCGGTCTCATGCCCCTCTCCCTTCTCTGAAGGTGGTGAGATGGGGGGCTGGAAGATCCATCCCTCTACAATCACATAGTTAAGTTCCCTGGATCCAGTCCTCTAGAGGGGGTTTCCAAAAGTCCCCTCATTACTTACACTTTTATTGTTCTGGAACTATTTCGGAAACTTAGGATAAGAGATCAAATGTTATTAACAAGATGTTGCCATTGCTCTTATGTTTAGGAAGTTCTGAGGATTTGGGGAACTCTAATCCAGAAACAGTGGATGAAGGCCAAATACGTAATTCTTTTATAAATCATAATATCACATCTGCATTTTGCAGATGAGAAAATAAAGGTACAGATGGGTTAATTAAATTGCTCAAAGCCATGCAGCTAGTAATTTTTTTCAACTTGACTCCAGAGTTCAGCTTTTTTTTTTCCCCTTTAAGTTAATTGTTAGGGCTCATGTGCATGTACTTTAGTTGTTTACTCTTTACTACATCATTTATTCTTTTCTTTATCTGTATATGAAGGGAAGTTTTAGGGATGCCTGGGTGGCTCAGTGGTTAAGCATCTGCCTTCGGCTCAGGGCATGATCCTGGAGTCCTGGGATTAAGTCCCACGTCTGGCTCCCTGCCTGGAGCCAGCTTCTCCTTCTGCCTGTGTCTCTGCAACCCCCCGCCCCCCCCGCAATGTCTCTCATGAATAAATCTTAAAAAAAGAAAATGAAGGGAAGTTCTATATCCCGATAGTGATTTTTTTAAGGAAGTTAAAAACAAAGTGCAATAGTAATTTTTAAATAGATTTTTTAAAAAAGATTTTATGTATTTATTCATGAGAAAGAGAGAGAGAGAGAGACATAGGCAGAGGGAGAAGCAGGCTCCGTGCAGGGAGCCCGACATGGGGACTCGATCATCAGTCTCCAGGATCATGCCCTGGGCTGAAGGCGGCGCTAAACCGCTGGGCCACTGCGGCTACCCTTAAATAGATATTTTTACAGCAACATACTTTAAAGACCTCTTTAGTTTTAAATTTAGAGGGCAAATTTTTTGTATATATGTGTGTATGTGTGTGTATATATAATTCCATTAATCTTTAAAACAATCCTGTTGTGGAATACAGAAGGCTAATAGTTTCTCATCTTTTAAGTGATGATTATGACTAAAAATTTGTGACTTAATGAAGGTTGCAAAAGGAGTTAGTGACAGAACCTGGACATAAACCCTCATAGTTCTCAATTAAAATTTAGAATCCTTTCTCATGCACTGTATTGTTTTACCTAACCAAATCGGACTTGGTTAGGTAATACCACAGCTGTGGAGTAATTTTTTTTTTTATAACTTCTGTTACGATAAGGGCTTAAACATTTTTTTAAAAAAATATTTTATTATTTATTCATGGGTGACACAAACACAGAGACAGGCAGAGACACAGGCAGAGGGAGAAGCAGGCTCCATGCAGGGAGCCCGATGTGGGATTCGATCCCTGGTCTCCAGGATCGCGCCCTGGGCCAAAGGCAGGCGCTAAACCGCTGTGCCACCCAGGGATCCCTGGGAAGTAAAGTTTTGTTAGTTATTATCAGAATCTTAAAATATTTTCATGTTTAACTAGAAATAGATTGTAAAGCACACACACAAGTAGTTATTTTAGAGCTCCTACATGGTCATCTGTTTTTCTCTTAAGTCTTAAGACCCACTTTTCTCTGACATAAGTAAAATCATGTTACTTTATGTCATGGTTGCTTATGCAGAATTGTTGGGCCAATAAAAATTGTTTTCAGATGTTTCATGCCTAGAACATTTTTCATATTTAAATATATATTTTTTGAGATTTGGATTTTCCTTTTTGTTTATATTTTTACATAAAAAACCCAAGATTCTTTGGTAATTATGTATTTTATAGGAAAGCCTGTTAGCGATTATAATCATTAAAAACATTTAACCAATATCTATTAGTGCTTACGCTGAACTCTGTCTCCGCAAAGCAGTTACAAGAATTGGGCTCTATTTTCCAAGTGGTTATAATATATTCTGACCTTTTTGGATGTGAACAGAAGTGATCTATAGCCATCTAGGTAACTGTACACTTCAGTATTACCTGTGTTTTAAGTATTTTATATATAAAAAGCTTTAAGACAGTATTCTACATGGAGTTGGTGAAAAAGGAAAAACATTAGTTATTTGATAATTGTTTTATAAAGAAATGTGTATCATAATTCTTGATTTTCCTTCCTTCCTCTTTAGGCTTCTCATTTCTTTTGGGGATTATGGGCTTTGATTCAAGCCAAATATTCCACTATTGATTTTGATTTCCTTGGGTAAGTTTAATTGTACTTATATGCATTACACATCACATTTGTCTCTCCTTTTTAAAAATTTTTTTTTGGATATACACACAACTCGTAGGGTACACTGTAGTTCTTATTTACACTGTAGTTCTTATTTTCAGTCAAATGTTTATAAGGGTTGCATATATTTAATAATTGGTCTGCAAGGAAATCTGGTATAATCTGTTAAATACTGTATTAGAAAACTGTCCAGTAGATGGTGCAATAAACTAAAAATAAGTCCTTTGAAAAATCTTAAAACTTAAAATCAGCTTAGAAGGGTGAGTGGAAAAAGAAGGGGAAGGATTAAGTTTTTCATTTTTTATTAATTCTCGTTATTCATTTCTCACTAGGTATGCAATTGTTCGTTTTAACCAATACTTTAAAATGAAGCCTGAAGTTACTGCATTAAAAGTGCCTGAGTAAAGAAGAGATTTGATTATTTTCAAGTAGCTGAACAGTGCTTGTGTATCTTTTCTTAAGAAATTTTGAAGAGCCAATATTTGTTAAAATTCTGTTGTTTAATTTGGTTATCTTGCTTTACAAATTATGCCTCTAAACAACCAATCTATTTTTTAAATAGACTGAATGATGTCAAGAAGTATACCTACTGCTATCAGTTTGTGGTGGATTAGAAGTTTGTTAAATCTGCAAAAAGGTATAAATATGTCAGTAATCCTTTGATAATTTAATCTATGTTATATGTGAATTATTTATTATAAATTTAACATAATTCTGTGACTGCTTTCATCTGTTTCATCTGTTGGTTGAGTGTAAGCAATGAAAATGTTCCAGAGAAATTTTTTTTAAAGTTTTGCTTTAATAATATTAACTTTAGCAAACAGTCTAGATGTTCAGTATAACCTTTTTATCTTGATACACTATAAGAAATATGAATCATCACTCTTGAAATGCCAGATACTGGTATAGATTACTTAGGGTATTCATAAAAAAATATCTGTATATGAGGGTAAACTGTATTTACTGTCTATGTTTAGTGGTACATCTTTTTGAATAGAATATTGGAAAGTGTTTTTCTTGGGAATATATTTTAAAATTAAATTCTCCTTTTCCTACATATCTGGCAGTATAAATATTAACATTTATTGTATAATCCTGGAATAGATACAGTTACCAAAATCTGCATTAAATAATGTTTTCACATACTAAATATGGTCATTTAGGTTGCTAGTTTGTTCTTAAAATTTGATAATATCACTTTACTTTTTACCAAAAATTTTGTTTTACTTAGTGAGGTATTCGGTGTTTTTGTCTGTTTAGCTGGTAGAACAAATGCTAATTTTTGAAACAAAGAATGTTTATCATACTTGGGAACAAGAAAATGTCATTTAGATAGATTCTTTTTTACCTTCCCAGATTCATTCCTTAACAGTTGGTTTCATGTGTTCATTTGGCTCCATGTCTTTAGAATGATAGCAAATGATTACGTGATACATGTAGGTTCAGAGAAATAAATTAAAAGCAGTTAAATAAGGAGCATTTAGGACATTGATCTACTACACTTACAATCTAACAAAATGTGAATTAAATATTCATGGTAGGAGGGCTTCTGTTTTAGTTTCTCTTGATTTTGTTTGTGTATTTTTAATTTTGTTTGGGAGTGAGAAGGTGGCAATTATTATATGGAAGGAAGTTAGATCTTTGCGATAAGTAGGGTTCACATTTTGAAGACTGCTGCTGTGTGGAGTTGAGCAGTCATAGTTACCTTTACTTAGAAAATTAGTCTGACAAGCTTTGCACTTTGGTCACATAAGTGCCCATGTACAAAGTTGACTTAATGAATCTGCATATTCAGAATATGCAACTACAAACATATCCTCTGAGAAATCTTCTGGGGAGTTTGATGTATTATTCCAAATGACTTATATTCTCAGATAAATGCTTTAAAATACTTGGATTATCTCAAGATGTTTAAAGCTAATAAGCAGAAACACTTAAAGGCCATTTTAAATGGTAAATTCTAGTTACATAAATAGACTCTTAAAATCTGCTTGTGTCTATAACAGTGTTAGGCTAAGATTTGTTTTCTACCTCCCCAATGTTACAAATATTCACTTCTGTTTTTATAAATCATATTACTGTAGGATCAATAGAATTTTACTTAATTGACTAAACGAATGGAACCAATTAAACAATTAATAGCTTTTTACATAATGTTAGAGTGAGTTTGAGGAATTGTTTTTGGTAGAATTTTCATCTGTGGTTGGAACATTATCTTTTTTTTTTTTTTGGAACATTTTCTTAGGACAATGAATAATATGTAATACCCTTGAATGTTTTTGTTTTTGTTTTTTGTTTTTTTGTTTTTTTTGGACTTCTGACTTTTTAAAGTGCAACAGTATATATCTTGGAGTACTATGGGAGAAGAGAAGATCAGTTTTCTATCTTACTCCATATTTTTCAAATTATTTTGAGTAGAGATTCACTGAGCCTTTGCTGGTAGAGTGCACATAGCTGCTGGCTGTGATACTCTTGTGTTTTAGAGAGATTCATATAGAACTCAATGTAAAGGGGAGTAGAGGCTCTTACTTTAGCCCTAGGAGTATGCAGTGGAAGTTGGAAACAAAATGAGACATTGAAGATATTTTCCCCACTTTATGGCTAGATTTTGGATGTTGTGATGCTCCCACTACCTGTACAGGTTTTTGGGATCATGCTGCAGGCTAGTAAGAGGGTTCAAAATTGCTTCCCTTTTTATTGGCCATTTAAAGGATTCTTTCTGAAGGAGAAACATCCCTCTAAAATTTGTCATATGGCTTGCTGAGATGTCTGTTGCCTTTTATGTTACGCTAAGGAACTTGAATGCCTTACCTAATAACTCAGCTGGTAGTAAGCTCATTTTGTAAATATGAAAATGGTTGTTAGAGAAGTGGCATTCATGTATACTCATTATTGTTAGTCAATAGACCATAGTGGCCTGGATGCTTTAATAAGCAAAATTCCACATTTTTTTCCCTTTTGTTCCTTACATACTTGTATGATCTTACCTGACCAGTAATACTTGTTTTTTCCCCCCTGTTGACCCTATGCTACCACGTGATTTTCTGGAAATCAAAGAGATGTGGTAGTAAATCATACTGTTCACATGGTCATTTGAGATCAACATGAGCACAAAACTCAACTAGGTCTGCCTGGAATGTATATAAAACAGTGTAAATAAAAATTTGTAAATTAGTGTGAATTGTATCTTGCATATGAGATTGTGTATTGTTTTGCATTCTCTTTTGTAGGTGTTTTTTTTGTTTTTTGTTTTGTTTTGTTTTTGGTAAGGAAATGATACAGCTCTTTGGTTTTAGACTGGAAATAGCCAAAAATTCTGGCTGCACAGTGGGATAACAAGAGGAACTGGAAATAAGGTTTATCAGTTCTTGTTAATGTCAGTACTTATTTATTTAGCCTCTCAGTGCCTAATATGACTTTTCTTCATTCTTTAGTTGGCCATTAGTTTGTATGAGATTAGACTCCTATAAGCAGTAAATAAATACACTGCGAGCTCCTTTCTTTGACTCATGATTCTAAGCTAAAGCAAATTAAAAATATAATGTGATGATTGCAGTCTGAAGTATTATCTTTTCCTATTTTCAAGGTTGTTTTCTACAAAAAAAAAACCTTGAAATTTTACATATTTCTGTGTGAATCTAAATCCCATATATATGAGATATGATAATAGATCTTAGTGCAACTTAAGCGTATCTCAGTTGGCTTCTCTAAATATAAAATTGTTCATTATGGATTATAAAAGAAAAGACATAAGTCATGAGTAATCTTTTAATGACTGCTATTTTCATTTTTGCTAAACTACAAATATTTATTTCAGTTTATAAATGTTACTAAAGCTTCCAGATTTGAAGCAGAAAAGTTCCCCAAGCACTCTCAATTAAAAGTTAAAAACTTTCACTTTAAAAATTATATACAAAAAAATATATATACATTTTTCTTTTTTACATTACACAAAGCTTTTTGTGTCATTTTTAAATTCCTTCATAAAAGAATGAGAATACTATCAGTTTGATTTTCTGCTTTAAATTGCTTATAATAAGCATTTCAGATGCATTCCAAAGTGATACAGATTTAAGCTTCTAATATTAATCAGTCATTCAGTTGATAGACAAAAATCACTAATGCTTTATGCTAGGAGGAGAGTTTTGTTATTGGCAGTAAACTTTACTACTTTCCTCAAAAGGCAAACACAATTATTGTGCACGAAGGAAATAAATTATAAGTGTGTAGTAAAGCAGCTTTCTCTTTATTTCAAAATTGATTAGCTCTGATTTTTCTTCCTTAGTTTATTAGATTTTAGAATGTCCTTTGGAAACTTCAGTTATATATTAAGATAATCTGTTTTTTTTTTTTTAAAGATGTTAGTTACATTGAATCAACTTTTTTTTCAAGTTACATATCACTTGTGTGATTACAGTGTTATGTTTTGGGTTTGATACTTTTTGGATAGAAAAGCATAGCAATTATTTTAAATGATTTTTTACCCATTTTTGAAGCTTAGTCTGTGTGTTGCTATAAAAGAAAATACTTGGGTTTGGATTACTTGAATACTTGAAAACTGAAATTAGTAAGGTATCTTACATAATTCGATTTTTCTGAACACAGTTTTTATACAAACAACTTTAATTTCTGCATCATAATTTGAAATAGAAGATTTCAACTCTTTGGACAAAAAATGATAGGCTTATAGACAAATACTGTTTTGTTTTTCAGGCATCCCAAATTCAACTTTTTATAGTAGATTTCTGTCCTAGAATCTGCTTTCTCTTTTTTCCTGTACCTAATGCACTTACTATGCTATAGATGGTATCAAATAGCAGGTTAAATAAAATCTGTGTTCATTATGAATCTTTCAGCTTTTCTAGTTATGAAAAATTGCTCTGTAAAATACTCTTAGTTCCTAAATATAGGCATATTTTTGTTTACATCCTATCCATTAATGGTATAAATACCATTAATCATTTTAACAAAATGTTCATAAAAATTGAAAACATTATATGTTATATTGGAACTAGTTAGTGAAGGGTAAGAAGAAGCTGGCTGATTTGAATTGTTTCATTAGTTAAGTTCCAAGACTTTTTAATAAAGGAGTTTCCAGAGATAGGTTGAGACCTGGTAGTATCCATGTAAATTAGCTTTTATGATCTGGAGAAAACCCCCAAAAGCAGTGGAAGAGGCAAGAGGATTTACTTGCCATGGTTGTGGTGTGCTGCTACTTCAGTTTTGGTAGTAACACACTGAAGTTTTTATTGTCCAGTAATCTGAAGAAGTTTCCTGTTATTTATGTGTACTAAATGAACTATAAATTGGTGGAATCTGCTAAGGGGAAACTTAATTTTAACTGTACTGTATTTAGGAACCTTTTTACAGCTGGGTGAAATTTCCATGATTTGAAGTATTTGAATTTTAAAATATACTGTTATCATAAGAAATAAGACATGGCATTATTCCATGTTCTCAAGTGATAATTTCCTTATTGAGTTTCAGAAGAAAAAAACAAAATGAATAATTGTCACTGCGTTAGCTGTATGTTGAATTGGAAAATTGTGGCATAAAGCTTAAATTTGTGTTTATCAAATGTGAACCATAGTAGTATAATGCTGCTTTGTATATACTGTAAGTGCTACAAATAGTCTCAGCACTGAAAATGTATTGATACCTCTCAAATGAATGCAAATTTTGATGTAGGTGTTTTGATATGCCTCAGAAAGTATCTGAGTGTCTGAAAACTTGTTAATCTGTTTGGTAATGGAGATACTTCCTGTTTTTTGTTGCATATTTTCATGTTTAAAATTTAATTTTTACATTTTTACTACTGTTAATTTAAGTGTAAAACTTGTTCTGTGGATAAAAATGGGGTTGCCAGTGAAGAAAATGAAAAACAGCCTCATTCATGTAACTGCTTAAGTAAAGATACATTTTTGCCGTATGTTCATAAACTTTTAATGAAGTTGTTTGTATTTCTGTTTGAATATAAGTGACATTTTGGCTTTATTTCTGTTTAATAAGGCCTTTTACCATTGATTAAATGAAGGAATGTATCTTTTTGAAGAGATTTATATTCTGTAAATAAAAATTGGTTGTAACAATAAAGTTGGGTTCTAACTGCAGTGTACCATAAATCTTGTTATATCAACTTATTTTCGTGGTTTTTCTTTTTCAAGGGGAGAGAAAACAAGACTTTTTAAAGTTAGTGTATAACTATGTATTTGATGTGATTCTTAATATATTTTTTTATTTTTTCATTTTTATTTATTCATGAGACACCCACAGAGAGGCAGAGACAGACACAGGCAGAGGGAGAAGCAGGCTCCTCGCAGGGAGCTTGATGTGGGACTTGATCCCAGGACCCTGAGATCATACTCTGAGCCCAGAGGCAGATGCTGCTGAGCCACCTAGTCGTCCTGATTCTTAAAATTTCTAATTCTCTGATTTTATATAGTATTAACAAGTTTTGAAAAAAGTTTGCTTTCAGAAACTTAGTTGAGGTGAGAGTGTAGAATATTATGTAACTCAGTAAACAAATTCTGTTTAGTTTAAAAATTTATTATTCTTTTGACCACTATACTTTGTATCTTCACTGCAATTAGGGTGAGAAACAGATAAAGACACTGTCTGGGAAAAAAAAGACACTGTCTGGGACTTATTAGCATCTTAGTCTAGGCAGAGAGTATCCACTTAATGTTTATTAAGCTTTAATTATCAGGTAATGTGATAGATGGTGGAGATACAAAGATACTATCTCTACTGTCAGATAGTAATGAAGATCAGTTCTCCATAACAAAAATAGTCAGCTCTGTGTGTGTATTTGTGTGCGTTATAAAATATTTTCCAAGTTGGGCTTGTCTAGTGTTTCCTAGATAAATATCTAGGTAGATAAATTTCTATTCTAGATAAAATTCTAGATAAATTTCTATTAGAATGAGGTTATGTATCACCAGCCAAAATACTACAAAAGTGAGGTGTCTTTTTATGACTGTAACACATCTGAGGAACTCATTATTGATGTTGATTTTCAACACTTGGTCAGAGTAGTATTCTGTGTCTTCACTCTGTAGTGTTTATTTTTCCCCTCGTGGGGAAATAAGCAATCTGTGGAGAGAAACTTTAAGATTATGTTTAGTATTTTGCTTGTTGTCAAAGGTCCCATTTCTCTTCTCTGACTTAGCAACACTCGATAATTGTCTAAACTAATGTTTATCATGATAGCTGTAAGATACACATTTTTCAGTTCTGCTACATGGTACACATATATCATTTTATTGTAAGGAATCCTCCATGTGTATCTATATATCATCTACCATTTGTGTGACTTTTTTTAAAGTATAGACTCTTAGGTTTCTATTTTGTTTAGTGGATTATAATCTGTTACTATACTTATTTACATTGATGTTAAAATGTCTGAGATTTGGCTTGGGGGAGCCCCATCAGATCTGGCTCCTTTTGATGTACCAGACATGTTTTGAGCACTTCCTTACTTTATAGTAAAATAAGATGTTCCATACTAATTTTGGAACCTTTCAGAGCCTTGGAATCAGCCATTTTTCCAAGGAACTGATGTGTGTGTGTGTGTGTGTGTGTGTGTGTGTGTGTGTGTGTGTTTTGAGAATAATACTTAGAAACTTAAATCTGAGAACTAATTATGCTCATGAATTCTGGGATATCACAGAGCAAGGAAACAAACACACATTTGTATGTAAATATATATTTTATGAATTGTTAGTAGTACACTTCAATTTTTTTTTTAAATTTTTATTTATGATAGTCACACAGAGAGAGAGAGGCAGAGACACAGGCAGAGGGAGAAGCAGGCTCCATGCGCTGGGAGCCCGATGTGGGATTCGATCCCGGGTCTCCAGGATCGCGCCCTGAGCCAAAGGCAGGCGCCAAACTGCTGTGCCACCCAGGGATCCCCTACACTTCAAATTTTTTTTTTTTTTAAAGATTTTATTTATTTATTCATGAGAGACACAGAGACAGAGATAGAGGCAGGGACACAGGCAGAGGGAGAAGCAGGTTCCATGTAGGGAGCCTGACATGGGACTCGATCCCGGGTCTCCAGGATCACACCCCGGGCCGAAGGCGGCACTAAACCGCTGAGCCACCCGGGCTGCCCTACACTTCAATTTTTTTTTTTTTTTTTTTACACTTCAATTTTTAATCCAACTTCACAGAGTTCCCTTTCGCCTCTCCCATTTCATATTTGTTTCTCCCTTTTCTTTATTCTGATAATATAGACATTTTAAGAATACTATAGAATTAATGTGCCCTTTTCATTGTTTTATATGAAACGTTAATAGATGTATTACTAGTGATTTTAATCTTAGACCTTTGATTAAAATGGTGCCTACCAAATTTCTCCCTATTTTCTACTTTGAAAAAATTTTTTTTTAAATCGATTTTATTTATTAGAGCATGAGCAAGGGGGAGAGGGAGAAGCAGGCTCCCTGCTGAGCCAGGAGTCTGATGTGGGGCTCGATCCTAGGACCCTGGATCATGACCTGAGCTGAAGGCACACACTTAACCAACTGAGCCCCCCAGGTGCCCCTACTTTTATTTTTTAAAGACTTTACTACAGAAAGCATGCACGTGAGCTCAAGCACAGGCCCTCAGGAAGGGGAGAGGGAGAGAGAGAAGCAGACTCCTCACTGAGCAGGGAGCCTGATGGGCTTGATTCCAGGACCCTGGGATCATGACCTGAGCCAAAGGTAGATGCTTAATCCACTGAGTCACCCAGGTGCCCCTCTGATTTTCTACTTTTAATTAGTAGGTGTCCAATGGGAGGAGATACTCTGAAACTGATTTTTGTGCTATTTTAGCATCTATCAGTTTTTGCCAGCAGCAGTTACTGTGTTGTTTGTTGCTAATTTTCTATTTCCCTCTTTCCTTCTACTTTATCTCAATTTTAATTATAAAATTGGGATTTTACTGTAGGGAAGAGCTATATTCCAAAAGTTAACTTACTTATTCAACTGTATCAGTAAGAACACAAGAATATTTAATTCTATAGGTTGTAATCCATTACAATCATTTTGTTGCTCAATTTGTTCCAGTTTGGTGATTGAGTGAGAGCTCTTCTAGGTTGTCTGCTGTATCGTTTCAATATGCTCATACCATTTCTTGAGCACTTCCTATTCTGGCAACAGAAGGCTTTGAATTCAGGTGAGGCTTATACTTTCCCTGCCCAAACCCTCAATTCAATTATTTCTTAAAGGAGCCCTGATTTTACAGGGAATGAGACTTAGAAACTAAGATCCGGGGTGCCAGGTGTGCTCGTTGTTACTGGGGTGTTACTACTTACTACTACTGTATTCTGTCATGACCTTATCAGGAAATTGTGTGTGTGTGTGTCTGTGTGTGTGTGTAGATACATGTGTGTTATTTTAAGTATATATACATATGACATAAAATAACACATGCATCTATATCCATCTGCTTTTATGACTTTACTTTGAAATCATTTATTTTTTTATTTTTAAAAATATTTTTATTTATTTATGAGAGACACACCGAGAGGAGAGAGAGAGAGAGAGGCAGAGACACAGGCAGAGGGAGAAGCAGGCTCCATGCAGGGAGCCCGACCTGGGGATCCCAGGTCCCCAGGATCACGCCCTGGGCTAACGGCAGCGCCAAACCGCTGAGTCACCTGGCTGCCCTATTTTGAAATCATTTAAAACTTATAGAAAAGTCACAAGAATAGTTCAGTGCACTGCCATACATCCTTATTCAAAAGACCCTCAATATTTCACTTCCTTTTCTTTATCATATTCTTTTTATTTCTTTTGGCGAATTATTTGAGAGCAGTTTGCACACATAAATCTCATTTACCCCTCAATACTTGTATTTCCTAAGAACATTGTCTTTTCACCTCCATTTTTCCTTGTGTATGTAGTGTTTTATTTTTTTCTAGCTCTCAAGATTTCTTTTTAGTAGGTTTTCAACAATTTATGATGTATTTAAATGTGCATCCTTTGTATTATCCTGCTTAGGTTTTAGCCTTTTTGAATCTGTAGGTTTATCTTTTACCAAATTTGGGGGGGAATTTCCACCTTTTATTCAGGTATATATTCTGACCCATTCTCTTTTCTCTGTGATTCTCCAAAGATTGCTTGATATTGTTTTACAGGTCATACTAATGCTCTGTTCACTTTACCCCCAATATCCATTTTCTTTTTTTCGGGCTGGAATATTTATTGGTCTGTTTTCATATTTCACCCATGTTTTCTCCCATCTCATTTCCAAACTGCTGTTACGCCTGTCCAGTGGCTTTTTTCATTTTGGGTATTATTATTTTCAGTTCTAGAATCTCCATTTGATTATTCTTAAAGTTTCCATTTCTTTCCTGAGATTTCCTATTTATCATGCACAGAGTCATCTTTACATCTTTGAGCATAGCTGTAATAGTTTTAAAATCCTCATCCACTAGTTTCAACAACTAAGTCATCTTGGGAACTGTTGTTTTGGTTTCTTTAGAGTATGGCTCATATTTTCTTGTTTCTCTGTATGTCTGGTAGTTATGATTTGTATCCTGGACACTGCGATTGATAATGTTGTAGAGACTGTTGATACTATTGTGATCCTCTGGAAAGTATTGGTTTTCTTTGCAGTATAGCTTGGCTTCCTCTTTGGTAAGCAGCAGTTAAAATTTTCAGTTTTTTTAGCTTTAGCTTGGCTGCTTGGAGTATGCCCCCCACACGCATAGTTCAGAGGTCAGAGATTTGGGCAGAGTAGATATATATGCAGATTTTAGTGCCATCTCTTTCTGGGTCTTTTTGGAACTTCTTTTCATACTTTCCAGCTGTTGAGGTTGCCTTGTACTCTGTCCTCTCTTTCTTCAAGTAAGACTACAGGGTTTCTGAGTTTTAGTGACACCACAAATCTCTGACTTGTGGCTTGCCCTCAGACATAATGTTAGTAAGATGGGAAACCCCGTGTCTGTCTTTCTCTCTCTCTTTTTTAAGTGTAAATTCTGCTCTAGTTTCTTTTTGCTATTGGTTGCTCTCTACTGCTTTTAGATAGTTTTATGTGTTATATCTCAAGTTTATGATTATCTCTGGGAACCCTGATCCAATAGGAGTTACTTCTCTATCATTTGATGTAGAGTCTTTTTATCTTAGCTTTTTTATTTGGGAATATAATTGATACTTTAAATTGGTATGGATGTTAAATGCTCTGAAATTTTCTCTAAATATACTTTCAACCAAATACTATATATTCTAACTTGCAGTGTTTTAATTACTATTTTTCAGGAGTTGTGTAATTTGTTTCTTTTTACTCAAGAGTTGTTTAATAGAAAGTTGTTTAATTTCTAGGTGGAAAGACCTTTTTGATTTTTGTTCTTAATATCTTGGGTTCTTTTTTTTTTTAAGGTTTTATTTATTTATTCATGAGAAACAGAGAGAGAGAGGCAGAGACACAGGCAGAGAGAGAAGCAGGCTCCATGCAGAGAGCCCGATGGGGGATTCGATCTGGGGACTCCAGGATCATGCCCTGGGCCGAAGGCAGGCACTCAACCGCTGAGCCTCCCAGGCATCCCTCTTGATTTATTTCAAGTCTTTGTAATATTTCTACTTGATGGAAAGTATTGATGTTTTGACTTAATATATAATCCAATTTTGGGAATGTTCAATGTATTTTTGAGAAGGTATATTCTCTGTTGTCAGGGTGTGGTGTTAGACACACAAATACGGTCTGTCCTCACTATTCATGGATTCCATATTTATGAATTTGCTTTTTGATGGAATTTATTTGTAACCCCAAGGTCAGTTCTTGGGGCTCTTTTGTAATCATTTGCAGACATGTACATGTGCAGAGGGATGAAAGATCTGAGTGCCTAACATGCACATTCCCAGCTGAGGTTGAACAAACTGACACTTAAACAAAATGTCCTTTTCACCATATATTTAGTGCCACATATTTTACATTTTTGTGCTTTTGTTGGCATTGTCACTGCTTAAAATGACCTTCAAACATAGTACTGAAGACTTGCTTGGTTTACTGTCAGTTCTCTTCAGCTTCGGATCTTCTTACCCCTTGCCTTATACTTTGCGATAGAGCAACACCTGTCTGCTTGTAGTTCTGGCACATACCATACCAGTCTTGAACATTCACATACTTGTGCTTATTTTCATGCTTCTAATCCTCTTGACCAGGTTAATTCTTACCTGCTAAAGCTTTTAAAAGATACTCAAACTTCTCGGGAAGTGTCACTTCCAGAAAGCCATCTCTGCTTGGTTAGTCATCAATTCTGGCCCTCTTCCCTCACCTCACCGCAGTGCCCAAGAACACCTCGTATTAGAGAACTTAACTCATTGCTGTTTATGAGTTTGCCTCCCTGAGTAAATTTTTTAAAAAGATTTTATTTATTTGAGACAGAGAGAGAGAGAGAGCGTGTGTGCCCATGAACACAGGGGTGGGGTGGAGGAGGGCGAAGCCGATCCCTGGTAGGTCCGGAGTGGGACTCGATCCCAGGACCCTGAGATCATGACCAGAGCTGAATGAAGTCAGATGCCTAACCCAGGCGCCCGTCCCTGAGTAGATTTTATGTTCCTTAACAACGTGAGCTTTCTTTAGAACATGGTGCTAGGTTACATAATGGGACCTCACTTAGTTTGTTAAATGAATGAATCAAATTAGGAAATATTTCCAATTAAGCAAAAAATAAGACAGTATTAGGTCTTGGAGAGAGATAAATGCTGGAAATAACTAGAAATAGCTAGAATAACTTCCTGAGTTGACATGGTACCCGAAAAGCTACTTCACTGGGGAAACCGTACTTAACTATTTTGGAAGTTAAGAGATCCTTCTTTTTTTTTTTTTTTTCTTTTACTTTATTTTTTTACTATATACTTCTGCACGATTTGGCTTTAATTTATTTAGTTGAGCCAAAATTTACAGAAGTATGTAGATATTTTCTTAACTGTCACTGATTTCCTAGAAGTGTCCAGAACATAGTATTCTTAGAACCTAGTATGCCAGAGGCTTTTCAAGCCCCACCCAGACTATAATTTTAAAAATGTATGTCTATAACATTGAGACAAGTAATATAAGACTTCTTTCCTTTACATGAATTTCAGTCAAAAAATGTAATTGTTATTCTCATAATACTGTGTAAATGTCAATAAAACCCAAGACAAGCATCACTGACTTATACTGGAACTTTATTATTTAAAGTGGCCATCATTAATAATTCATTATTCAGGGAACAACTTACTTTTCTCTAAAGATTTGGCAGTTGCATTGTATTATATCCTCTATTCCTTAGCTGGGATATAACAAAAGAGGAATCAGCCTAAAATTACTCTTTGATATACCAGGTTTTTTTTTTTTTTTTTTTTTTTTTTACTGTATTCTTTTAATTAAACATAAGATCATGAAACAGACATCCTAGTTTCTACTGCAATTTCTCTAGTTGGTTTTCTCAACTATTTATATTGTGAATCTTAATAGTTGAAAATTTATTTAGTCTCTTATAAAAACATATATTAGTAATTAGTTGATAAAAGATTGCCATTTTAATCTTCTCACCACATTTTAAGAATCTAACTCAAACTGTTCCCTTTTTTCCCAGTTTTGTAACACTTGGAAAGAATTTAAAATTTTATTGTGCTTCTAGCAGTTTTTTTTCACATGGAAGCAGAAGGCTGTGTAGGTGCCTTGTAAAAGGCTGTCTCAGTGACATCCCTAACAAGAACCCAAAGCAATCCTGTTAAAAAAGATTTCTGAGTTCCAACTTTGAAATATTCTAAAAAGAAAAATAAACAAAGAAGAAAATATAACCACTTGGGGGCACCTGGGTGGCTCAGTTGGTTGAGCATCGGCCTTTGGGTCAAGTCATGATCCCAGGGTCCACAGATCCAGCACCTCACTGGGCTCCCTGCTAAGCGGGGAACCTGCTTCTCCCTCTCCTGCTCCCCCTAATTGTATGTGCACTCTCACTCGCTCTCTGTCAAACAAATAAATAATATCTATTATTAGTCTTGCTAACAGCACCAGACTTTGTAATGGTTGAGTAGAATTTAGTTTCTGCTTTTCTTTTTCCTTGTCAACTCAGAGTATCCCATTGGAAATACCCAGAAACTAGAAATAAATTTTGGGTAATGGAAGGATCCTGAATAGATGACAAGAACTCCCAATGACTATGAGTTTTATGGGCTTCGTGTTCTCATTGTATAACCAAAATACCTTTGAAAAGGTGTCATAAAAAATTTGGGACACTTTCATATAATTTTGTCACTTTGGCATATCACTTTTTTTCTTCTTTGTTGCATTCCCTACTTAAAATTCCAGTTCCTTCAGAAGGTACATGAACTGACAATCCCACTGTATCAGAACACTGGCTAACACAGGGAGGTACCTTTGGAGCTCTCAGTCAGAGAGCTGTGAAGTATTAGGTTCTTTTTTTGAATAGGGGCCATTTTTATCTAGTTTCTGGATTGTTACGAATTGAATGTATTGCCCCCAAATTTATATGTTGTAGTTCTAACTTCCAGTGTAGCTATATTTGGAGATGGAGCGTCTAAAGAAAAAATTAAGGTTAAATGAACTCAGAAGGGTGGAGCCTTGATTTGATAGGATTAGTATCCTTATAAGAAGAGACATTAGAGAGCTTGCTCCCTTACTCTCCAAGGACACACTTATTGAGAAAAGGCCATGTGAGCACATAGCATTTACAATCCAGGAAGAGAGTTCTTGGAAACCAAATCAAATGGCACCTTGATTATGGACTTCCAGCCTCTAGACTGGGAAAATAAGTGTTGTTTAAGCCCCCCAGTCTATGGCATTTTGTTTAGCCTGAGCCAAATACAGATGGTAGGAACCTGGATTGTCTTAGGATTTTTCTATTTTAAGTATATAAGGGAAGGTGTGTGTGTGTGTGTGTGTGTTTAAAGGATGAGAGTATATAAATATTACCTGTTTTACAGGGTCCTTTCTTTCTTGCCTTAACTGAGAATAACCTTTCTCCTGAGGATACCACTTAGTCGCAGTCCCCAAAGCAAAGACTGTGTATTCTTTTTTTTTTTTTTTTTTAAGATCTTATTTATTCATGAGAGATAGAGAGGCAGAGAGATAGGCAGAGGGAGATGCAGGCTCCCCACAAGGAGCCTGATGCAGATCTTGCTCCCCGACCCCAGGTTTACGCCTTGAGCTGAAGGGAAAAGCTCAACGGCTGAGGGACCCAGGCATCCCAAGGCTGTGTAATCTTTTATTATGGCCTGTGTCTAGGGCTCAGAACACTGGATATTTTCTTAGCCTCTCACTGCTATTTCTCCTCAACAAACGCCTACCCTATGTGAAGTTAATGAAACATGGTTATATGATACTCCAGTTGTCCTTACTGGTACACCTTCTTACTTATAAAGGGCTTCAGTATCTGAGCCACAGTCCTCTCTTTATCTCACTGCTGCCATCACCACAGAAAACTTTGCTGTACTGTGAATATCCCTTCCAGTTAACTCAAGCTGAAAGTTCTTTGGCTTCTTCAAATTTTAGTGTTCTTCATTTTCATTTCATATCAACAGCCGATCTGCATGATCAAAGTCTGGGCCTCATTCATCATCTGAAAAATGTGCCACGGGGAAAAAAAAAAAAAAAGAAAATGTGCCACAGAAATATGAAACTTTATTATACCGGTCTTTGGTTACATTTTCCTATTTATCTAGACCTGCCTTCCTCCGTTCCTTCCTCCGTTCCTCCCTTCCTTCCATCTTTCTGTCCTTCTTTTTTTTGTTCCACCTTACCTTTTCTTTTAGCTCATTAAAACCTCCAGAACTGGGGCCTCTTCCTTTTGTGTTCAAATATCCCTCTTCTGGCCTATCACTGTTGCCTACACTAGACACTGGTAAATCACCTGCCTGCCAGGCATCCTCAACTATTGACCACCTCCATTTTTCTCCTACCACTGTCCAGCCAATCTTTAGACTTGGCTACGTCCAACCATGTGCTTCATCCACTCCTACCTTTGGGGCTGGTCCTGCATGGTAACACAATTCTGCTAGTTGATGCTTCTAGTTAGTTCCAAAATCTCTAATGTAGCCTGGGCCATTAAGACTACTTGGCTTCCAGAGCAGAGGGCTGAGTTAATTGTATTCATCTGTTATTTTTTTTTTAAATTTTTAAGATTTTATTTATTTATTCATGAGAGACACAGAGAGAAGGCAGAAACATAGGCAGAGGGAGAAGCAGGCTCTATGCAGAGAGCCCGATGTGGGACTCAATCCCGGAACTCCGGGATCATGCCCTGAGCTGCAGGCAGACGCTCAACCACTGAGCCACCCGGGCATCCCATGTATTCATCTGTTAAATCTGTGTTATCACTGTTGGTCCTAATGAAGCCCTCTTAGTTAGTTCACTCTTTAATTTTTACATTTATTCCATTTTTATCCATATCCTTTACTCCTATTTCCCTACTCCTCATAAGCAACCATTTTTATTGTATATATTTTTTTTTTTATAAATTTTTATTTGAATGTAGTTTTACAATATATGTGTAATTTTGTGACCATTTTTTAAATTCACATAACTAATGTTATTGATTTCATTCTGTTCTTTTTCACCAAATACTATAATTTATGTATGTATGTATGTATGTATGTATGTATGTATGTATTCTATTTAGAGGGAGAGAATGAGAGCACAAGCAGGGAGAGGGGTGGAGAGAGAATCCAGATTCCACACTTAGTGTGGAGCACGACATGGGGCTCAATCTCATAATCCCAAGATCATGACCTGAACTGAAATCAAGAATCAGATGCTCAACTGACTGAGCCACAGAAGCACCCCACCAAGTACTATATTTTAAAGATTAATCTGTGTAGCTGTGAATATGTACCTCTAAAGTACTATATCTTAAAGCTACATAATACCTCATAGTGCTCATGCAACACATTTCACTTTCCTTTCTCCCAGTGATGGATAGCCAGGTGGCTTCCAACTCTGCCACCACCAACAGTGATATGATAATGAACTTCCTTGCACTAGTGGAACATAAGTGATAATTTCACTGGGATATATGCAAGGAGAAGAATTGCTGGGTCATAGAGAATGCATATATTTATTTTGATCAAGAAGAGCTGGATAGCTCTCTGGACTGTTCTAATGCTCCTTTTATTCGTGAATAACATTTCTATTGCATCTATATCTTCCTATCCATCATCATCTATTTCAAAAGAATACATATACATATGTGTGTGTGTGTGTGTGTGTGTGTGTGTGTGTGTGTGGTGTGTGTAGAGTCAGATGTTAAACCTGCTATTATAAGTTACCTACCTTTATTTTGGTTCATATTTGCCTGGTATATCTTTTTCCCTTGTTCATGTTTAACCTTTCTGTGTCTTTCCTGCTCTGCATGGCTTTTGAAGACAACATATTGTTATCATCAAATTCATTGAGAGTTTCTTTTATTTATTTATTTTTAATTATTTTTCTTATTGGAGTTCGATTTGCCGACATATTAGTATAACACCCAGTGCTCATCCCGTCAAGTGCCCCCCTCAGTGCCCGTCACCCAGTTGTGAGTCGCTTTTAATTGGTGAGATAAGACACTTACTTTTGGTACAATTATTAAAACTTAGTTCTATCTCAGTATTTCATATTATTTATGTATTGCACTTTCTGTTTTGTTTTATTCCCTATTATATGTATAAAATTTCCTATGGTGGGGTTAAAAGTTATATATTCTATTTTTATTCTTAAGATGGTTAACCTTACTTACAAACATGCTCATATATATTTATCCTAACTAGGTAAGTATTTGGACTACCAATATTTGTATATTTATGGCAGATTTGGAAATGTGCTGCTCAGATCTCCAAGAAAAAACTGTATGGAGTGTGATTAGCTCATAGTCTCCAGCTGTTAGTTTCTTTAGGTTCTGCCTCAAACTGACATCACATTGCTTTTAGGGCAGCTCTCAGCCAATGGTAGAAAGACCTAAGGACTTCTGCACTGTGTGCGACTCTTTCAGTGGGGAGTCTTTGTGTTGGAGCTCCCCACTGATGTAGCAGAGACTGTCAGGCCTGCCTCATGGTCTGTGATTTTTGTGTGACAAATCCTGCTTCTTCCTCTTTTCTTTCATAGGTGATATTCCCCAATAGTAAGCCTGTTACATTTCAAACTCTTGTCTTGGCATTTGTTTTCCAGAAAACCCAACCTGAAACAGTTGGTGATGAGTTGTCCAAGAAAGCAATATGATAGGAGTTTGGAGCTCGTTCACTCACTATCCTAGTAGGTGGTACACAGGCAGATCCTGGTACTAAGTGGCAAACTAACTCATAATGCTTCACTGATAATGAAATAGGATGGAAATGGTAGATGGAAATGCATCGGTCAGTATGATCGTTCAGGAGTTTGAAATAACAGGAAGAATGATAAATCTGAATATAATAGAATTGGATTGTTGTTAGTAAATTGCATGGACACCCTGCAGTTGGATAATGAAAAGCTGAGGTCAATTAACAGGGGATTGCAAACCAAGTAATAGAGTTTATCACTTTGACGGCTTGCAATGAATTGACTGATTTTGGTGGGGTGGGGGGACATTATCTGTATCTTGGGACATACAATTTCCTAGTAAGGGCTCCAGGGGTTGATGCAAACTTACTGCTAGGGCAGTTCCTAGAAGCTGCAGAAAGCAGTGGCCCAATGAGTGAGATTGAAATGCCTGAATTGGCATGTTGAATTGCCAAGATTAGAAAAAGGGTTGGCAAGTTGTACATCCTGAAATTAGGTATATGAGGCCAGAAGCCTCAACAGTATGTTTCACAAGGAGGCTTGGAGGACACAGCATTCACCAAGGCCATCAGGAATGGGCAGGTGAAAGGGTCACCAGCATCACCAAGTTCAGTTAATGGCTTTCCTCTGGAAGCTAGGGTTGATAGTAGGAGAAGCTATCACAGAACCTGTCTCAGTGATAGCAAGGATGATAGTGCTCCTGAGTGTATAGGCCAGATGGTGATGGTTAACTAGGTGGTCATGATTATCAAAGCAAACAAGCCTGAGGTAGCAGACAAGGGAGCCTGACCAGTTGAAAGTTATGGAGATTATTATCACCAGTAGATGTGAGCAAGTAGGGCCCCTGCCATGAGCCCTGTGCTTTGGAGTACCTTAAGTCTTCCTCTGGTGCCTAGTCCCAGCTAGGGCTGGGACTGCCATCCAGGCAAGATACTGGAAGACTAGACCACGTCCCACTGGCTCCAGTTCTCATTTTTCCCCTTTTAGAGCTCTTTGGCCCTCTACCCTACCTCTGGGATCAACCAGATGTCCCGACAAGCATGGAGACTCATGCTTCTGAGGTTGTCCTGGAGCCCTTTGACCAGGCCTCATTTCTAGGAGGCCAGCCAGGTGAACAGATCACTCTTGTTCATTATGGTATTTTCTCATGGGATCATGTCAGCTGTGTGCTGATAAATGTTTAACAACTAGCTCTCTCGCAAAAAAAGCCCTGAAGTTTACTGATTCCCAAGGTGTAAATATTCTCACGATGGTCAATTTGAGGCTACTACCATGATGTCACTGAATGCAGAGCTGGGAAGGGTTGTTAACAGTTGGCTCTCATGAGCTAGTACCGACCACCTCTAGCATATCAATAGATCATTTAAGACCACTGCCTAAATAGTTCTGACACACTGGTTGTGGCATGACTGATTCCTGTAGGACCAGAATGAGTGTAGGATTCTGGCCTACAAATGGTTTACTGCTGATTCTTGGGTTTGAACCACATGTAGGGCCATGTGTTGACTCTCACTTGTGTATGTTTTGACCATAGTACCAGCTCTATTCCACAGCACCCAAGGGCAGTTGTCATGGTTTTAGGCATCCTTACTCTGCTAGCCTTCCTCCTGCTAATACCCAGAGTGGTCACTCTACTCCCTGTTTTGGCTCAGGTAGTTCTCCTGAGGTGATTGCATTTATCTCCTTTGAGGGTTTTCAAAACTATTTCTATGTTATAACAAAGGGTCCTTCTGACTGATGTCTTCTTTTGCCTCTGATTAACTTGGATCACAACTGACCCATGTCAGATGAAAGACAATCCTTTTGCGAATAAGACCATTCACCTTACTCCCATGGGTTTCTCATTTATTCTTTCTGCTGGTGGTAGTACATCGAAGACAGTGATATCAAATTAAAAGGGACTACTTTCTTGGAATGTGCTGATATGGACTAAAGAGTTCAAGAGAAGACATGATTGGAAGATACATTAGTCTACATTTTTGCTATAAAACCCAAGTTTAACTTTAACACATTATTGTTCACATATTTTTGCATACTCTGGGTAAGATTCATATTTGAAGTTGTCAATAAAGCACAGGGATAAATTTGAGAGAGGCAGTGGAAGCCAGTATTCATGGAAACTACAAAGGATGATGCAGGATCATAAGTAATGATGTAACCAGCATTAAAAAAATGGTATAAAGGAACTGTAGAAAGAGGCAAGAAGATCTTTATTGTTTCAAAGCAAACACTCAGAAGAGCCGTCACATTGTGATTAATAAGTGTTGTTACTTTTTTTTTAAACAGTAGAGGATCTGAAATCAGCCAGTAATGGTTCATTTGAGAATAAAGAACATTAAGAAATAGTTCGTAGACCTAAACACAAAGAGGTGGTTTCTGGACACTACGAAGAATTCTTATATGCACTAACTGGGCAGCAAAACAATATGTAATTACCTCTTCTCTATCCATTATTCTAAATCTTCATAGATAAGTCACTGTACTTCACATGGGCCCATGAATTTTGTAATACACTTTAAATCTAATTTAAATACAGACTGCGCTCCACAAAATATTTGCTCAGAACCCTACAAACCTAAGAATTGGCTCTGGTGAAGATGGTTAAGAGAAAGTAGCATCCCCTAGGGCAAAAGAGGTGCGTATTCTATATGTAAATAAGAGCAAAACTGGATGAGCAGAAGCCTGAGGACAGTTTTGCTAATAAAAATTTCCTGCCCAATTGTAAGGAACAGTTTTCAAATCTGAAATCCATTTACAAAAAAGAGTTGGCCTGATATTCAGGGGGATGGTAAGTGCAACACCATAGTTAAATAAAACTGTAATGACTCACTAGTCCTTATTTGAAGGGAACTGCATTGAGACTGTACATTGGAGAAAGAGGATTTGCCTGGAAAATCTGAGGTCTGTTGAACATAAAGTAATAACTGGAGACAGAAGGATCATGATGGTTCCCCCATTGGAACGGGGACATATGGAAATCATGCTCCAAGGGGAGTCCTTGTTAAAGTCTGACTGTATTGGATTCATTGATAATTTTCCAGTACCCACTGAAAACTTGGAATTGAGGCATTTGGAAGTTGCGGTAATTTCCATGTTGGATCCTCAGCCTATGAGGCAGTATCAGTCATAGTGGGAGGAACACCTAGATGACTCAGTAGTTGAGTATCTGCCTTCGGCTCAGGGCTTGATCCCAGGGTCCGGGATCAAGTCCCATATCACGCTCCCTCCTCACAGGGAGCCTGCTTCTCCCTCTGCCAATGTCTCTGCCTCTCTCTGTGTGTCTCTCATGAATAAATAAGTAAAATCTTTAAAAAATCATAGTGGGAAAGGCCATGTGGAAGCTTTTGGCACTGCCCCCACCCAAGCCAATAAAATAGTGAGAAATATTATTGTATCCTGAGGAAGATGATGGAGACTAGTCCCACTCTTAAAGATCTAAAGAATGCAGAAATGGTAGACCCTGTCACATCTCTAATTTGGCAGTTTGGCTCTTGCAGAAAGTGGATGGCTTTCTGCAGAGTTCACAGTTTTTGAAGACTTCTGCAGCCTCCTTTGCCTGGCAAAGCAATAAAGTTATTGTTCCTCTTTATCCCAAACTCTGTCTTTGTGTTGTATTTTGGTTCCAAAGCATGGAGGTTCACTTTTGATAGCAATATTACATCTGGAACAAAATATGAACAGTACCAAAAGATATAAGGAGGGCAGCCCGGATGGCTCAGCGGTTTAGCGCTGCCTTCAGCCCAGGGCGTGATCCTGGGGACCTGGGATCAAGTCCCACGTCGGGCTCCCTGCATGGAGCCTGCTTCTCCCTCTGCCTGTGTCTCTGCCTCTCTCTCTCTCCTGTCTGTGTATTATAATGAATAAATAAAAAAACTTAAAAAAAAAGATATAAGGAGATTGAGCAGAGAACCTATCTTCTATGTCATCGTATTTGCACCATTGTCCCTCTTCCAACTCACACCTATGGCCATATGGGAGGTCTTGTATGACCAATTAAAGGAAGGACAAAGAGCCTCAGCTTAGTTTATAGACTGGTTGGCTTGCTATGTGTGCCACATCCATGTAAGCTAGATGTGGACAGCATCTGAATCACTGCTCTACCCAGGGTGACCACTTAGGGGGGTCTTGAGAAATAGTGGTGAAAACATTCCCAGTGGACAAAGTACCATATGGAACAATAAGCTATCCACTTTGGGTGGAAGGAAGTTACACTATATAAGGATTAGTAAGTAGTGAAAGCTGGTCAAAGGGGAAAAAAGATTGAGAGATTGTGAAAAGATCTGAGATAGAGACGTATAGATGAATATATGGGAGTGACAAAAGAATATAGATCTTTTTATTATACGTTAACATACCCCAGATAGAATCCATCATCGAAGATGCACTAAACAACCAGGTAGACAGAATGGTTTTGGCTATTGACATTAGCTAGCCTTCAGCGGTGGCCACCCTGGATCCAGCATGATAGGCACATGAAGTGGCCATATTAGCAGTGATGGAGGCTATGCATGGGCTTAATAGCACGGATTCCTACCTACCAAGTTGGACCTGCAGGCTTTGAATGTCCAACCAACAAAAGAGAACAACACTGAACTTCTGGAATGGCCTAAGTCCTCTTTCATAGGTGTTACTTTCCAGTGATCCTTTGTACTCCCAACTCGGTTTCTGTATCTGCTTCCTAGAGAACACCTCCTGGGACACGTCTTTTCCAAGAAGGCATTATTTGTGGTGGCTCTTCCAAAAATATATCATGCTCCTAAAAACCACTATTTCACCCCTGTACCTCCCTCTTTCTGTAGCAGTTGATCTTGCCTCCAATTTAACAAAGAATCAAAAAGTCCCACCACATCACATCTTCAAAACTACAAGTATTATGTATCCTCATCATCTGCTTTTCTGCAGCTTTAGAAGTAGGGATGCTTTAATGCTCTTTATCTCGTTCAATACCAGTGCCTCCCTCTGTGTCCTCTCCTTTATGTTCAGTATTTCCCCTTTAATAGCTTTCCTCCCAGGACATGAGAATACTGAAGTTTCTTACCTTAAAACAGAGAAACAAAATAACAATAAGTAACCACCTCCCTTTACCTGCACACTTCTATATTTAACTTCATAGCCAAAGTTCTTGAAAGAGTTTACTCTTGCCATCTCCACTTCTTCACTTTTGTATTAGAATTCTCTGGAGAAACAGAACCAATATGAAATCTATTATATACATATATAATGATGTATTGGTTCACATGACTATGGAGGCTGAGAAGTCCTGTGATCTGCCATCCGCAAGCTGGAGACCCAGGAGAGCTAGTGGTGTACTTCAAAGGCCCGCGAGCCCAAGAGCCAATGGTGTAGGTGCCACTCTGGATCTGAAGGCCTGAGAACCAAGAGCATCGAGGACAGCAAAAGATTGATGGCCCAGCTCAAACAGTGAGATAGAGAGCACATCTTCCCTTCTTCTGCCTTTTTTGTTCTATTCAGGCCCTCAACAGATTGAATGATGCCCACCCACACTGGGGAGGGCCATCTGCTTTACTCAGTCTACCAATTCAAATGCTAATCTCTTCTGGAAACACTCTCTCAGGCACACCCAGAAATAATGTTAAGCCAGCTATCTGGGCATCTCTTGGCCCAGGCAAGTTAACACATAAAATGAACCATTATAACCCTCAACTTCCTCTTTCGTCTAATACGGTTTTAGTTTTCTATTTTTATTTTTTTGTCAGAACAAAAGGGTTTTAAATCTGAGTGTGTGATATCCATTCTAATGAGAGCTGAGTGTTTCTTTATTGGTTGTCTTTGTAAATCTGACTAGTGTAAAATTTTTGGTGACACCTAAACCTAATAGTTTCCAAGCACTTGGAAAGAATCTATCTGTCCACTCACCTCTGGTTACGAGAGGGAAGCACAAGTCTAGTGAATCCGATCCAGATACACCAGACAGGCACATGACCTAGATATTCTTTTTGCACTAATTCCATGGATACCCTTCCTGTTCTCCATGAACAAAGGTAAGTTTCTAGTATTCTCCAAGTCCCTATAGTAAGGATGAAGTCAGAGTTGGGGGATACGGGGGTATGGCCAGCCAACCAAGGAAGGAAGGCTTATGTGAATAGTCTGACCCCTAATATTGACACACATCACCTTTTCTTCCTAGCTCCCTCCTCTCCAGATCATTTCCATTCACTGACACTGACCTCAAGTACATATTGATCTGGGTATTTGACACTATAACACGTATGACCATTTGGCTTAACCTTCTGTAAAATTCCATAGGTTTCCCTGTTATTAAGATTCAGATGCTCCTTTGAATTCAGGCCAGCTTCCTATATTCTTTCTTGATGGCACTCAGGGACTCGGCCTTCTTCTCTTTCTTCTTCCTCTTCTTTTAAAGAAAATCCACCACTTTATTATAAAGATAAAAACCTGTCCACTGGAGAAAAATCAGAAAATAGGGAAGTCAACAAATTGTTTAAGAACCTATTTTCATTTTGGTATATATATTTTCCAAACTTCCATTATGCATGGTAATTATAGGTACATGTATGTACATAAATCTATTGCATTAACCCATCGTAGAAATACACACACGCACACACACACTACAACTGATCACAGTTGTTTTATTTATTTATATATATATATTTATTTATTTTTAAAACTTTACCCTTTTTTTTTTTTTGTATTTATTCATGAGAGACACAGAGAGAGAGAGAGAGAGAGAGGCAGAGACAGAAGCAGACTCCATGCCGGGAGCCGGACGTGGGACTGGATCCTGGGACTCCAGGATCGCGCCCTGGGCCAAAGGCAGGCGCCAAACCGCTGAGCCACCCAGGGATCCCCCCACAGTTGTTTTATAACCAGCATCTGTTTTTTGCTTTTTAGGAGAATCATTTTTAGTTTCATACTATATCATTTTTAATGGCTGTCTAGGATTCCATTCTATAGTTATACCACAATGTGCTTTGCTAAGCTCATTCTGGATATTTTGAGTTCCTAGATTTTAGAAAAAACAATACTGCTGTGACGAATATCCTTATGTCTAAATCTTTGTGTACATTATCACTTGCAATCCCTACAAGTAGAATTCTGGGTCTGATGATGTGCATATTTAAAAAAATTATTTTAATTAACTAATTAATTAACTTTTATGTATGTGTGAGAGAGAGCGAGTGCATGTGCGCACATGCAAGCAGTGGGAGGAGCAGGTGGGAGGGAGAACGAAAGGGAAAGAATTTCATGCAGACTATGCTGAGCAGGAACCTGAGCTGGGGCTCAGTCTCGCAACTCTGAGATCATGACCTGAGCTGAAACCGAGTGGAACACTTAACCGACTGAGCCACCCAGGCTCCCCAATATTATTTTGTATTTACTTCCAGAAGACGTGAACAAATTTCTACTCCTACCTGAAATTTGAAGATCCTTGCAGTTCTGACTAATGATTAAAAAAAAAAAACAAAAAACAAACAACCCAACCTAATAAGTTTCAAATGTCCCAAATGCTATCTTCTTTCCTTCATTAAGCATTGGTCACCCATGCTTTCTCACCCCCCTATATTTTGGAGATTAGATTCCCACAAATAGCTGTAAGATAGAAGGCAGCCAATCTTTATTGCATACCCATGCCTTTCCGGGCACTGGGCTAAATTCTGGGAATGCTTAAGTAAATGTAGTAATCCCCCCTTATCCACAGTTTCTCTTTCTGTGGTTTTAGTTACTTCTGGTCAACTGCAGTCCAGTAACTGATGATCTCCCTTTTACTAATTAATGGGTAGAAGGTCAATAGTACCTAATACTATGTCATAATGGCTGCTCACTCACTGCATCTCATCACCGAGGCGTTTTAATCGTCTCACATTGCCGTAGGAAGATGGGTGAGCAAAATACAATAAGATATTTTGAGAGAGACAGAGATCACATTCACATAACTTTGATCACACTATATTAGTATAATTGCTCTTTTATTATTAGCTATTGTTAACTTCTTACTGCACTTCGGTATTCTCTGTAGTTTCTGGCATCCATGGGGTCTTGGAACATATCCCATGTGGGTAAGGAGGAACTACTGCCTAGCATTGTTCAGGTTACCTTGCATTTAAGTTTAAGGGGACTGAAGACAAGGGTTTAGAGAGACCAGGAAACACATTCTTACAATACTGTGAGTTAAGAGTAATGGCAGTAGTGGGGAGGTGCCTGAGTAGTGTCTGCCTTTGGCTCAGGTTATGATTCCAGGGTCCTGGGGTTGAGGCCCATGTCAAGCTCCCTTGCTCTGCAGGGAGCCTGCTTCTCCCTCCCCCCCCCCCCCCCAGTGGTGCCTTCTCTCTCTGTGTCAGAGAAATAAATAAAATCTTAAAAAAGCAAAGAATGAATGAGCTATGGGAACTCTCAATTGGGAAGTGAGTTCAGGGGTGAGTGTTAGGCCTGAGTGTTAGTTAACTCAGTCTCAGAGTCAAGACAAACCAAGATTGCAGGTGTTAGCCAGGCATAAAATTGGGTTTTGGGAAAGAGATAACAATGTGTGCTAAGGCAAGGTCAGAAGCACGGAGCACGGATTGGGAGCAGCAAGTAGCCTGGCACCGCTGCAGAGGAGTGTGTAAGTTGGGGGAACGACAGTGAATGAGAGTAGAAAGCAACAGAAACTGAGTTGTGAAGGCTGCCAGAGGTTGGCTGTCAGCACTTAGGATTCTTTGCTTGTGGGTGTTGAGGAGTGCCAGAAGGTACTAAACCGAGTTGCGTGGTTAGGCCTGCGTTTTGGAGAAGTAATTGGATGCAACATGGAAGGTCAAGTGAAGAGGCTGAGGTCTGGAAGCGGGGAGGCCAGCGAGGAGTCTAGTGCATTAGTCCACGCAGCCAGGACAGCAAGTGCTCCCAGAGAAAGAATGTGGACAGAGAGGAGGGTTGCTTCAAAAGAACACAGGTGGTAAAGCATTTGGGCGATTTGGGCTGAGTGTGAGGGAAGTGGAGTGTTCTGGGGTGGGTCAGCTGGCTGGGTAGTGGGGCCATTTTAGCTTTAGAATCCCTTTGGCTCTACATTCCTAACCCTTTCCTTTGTTTTATGGTCCACCTCCCTGCCCTGCTCTATGAATACATTCTACTGCTTTGTCATACACTGCAAGAAAAATGACTTCTGTGGGGTTGGAAAAGGTTAGAGAAAAGTGAAAAGGAAGCTCAAAGAGGACTTAGAAATTAAGATTAGTCAGGTTGGAGAGAAAAGGATGAAAAGATGATATAAATGGAGGTGATGAATGTTTATTACCTTGATTGTGGTGATGGTCTTATAGGTGCGTGCATATCTCCAAGTTCGTCAAATGGTATATATTAAATATGTCCATTTTTGTTTATCAGTTGTACCTCAGTAAAGCTGTGTTTTTTTTAATGAAGCCATTAGGGATTTGGATAAAGTGAACAAGGATCTGTGTGTTCATAAAGTCCTGAAATACCAAATTAGGAGCTAACCATGAATATGTAAAACAATATGTAAAACAATATGTAAAACAATAAACTTTCCGACAATAAACCTGAGTAAATGTGGGGATCTTGTGACAATGAGTGGAGGTACAATCTGAAAATATTAGGAGATTCAAGAAAGTTTAATTTACAGACAGGAAACCTCCAGATTGAAGCTTGGGGATGGCCTTTAGCTCAGTTATATCTGGTGCAGGTGTAGGCACGATAACCCCACAAATGCCTACAGGTGTGAAAAAACATCATGGTTTGCATATTGGAGGGCAATATCCTAAAAGACCACAAGGTGGTAATGTCATTACACAAGTCTGTCCATTACACAACTCTGGTCGCTTCCTCGTTTTCTATTTATGCCTTTATTTTTCTGTGTGTTCGTGCTTTTAATTTCTCTGCCCTTTTCTGCCTTCTATGTCCTTCCTTATCCGTATGCTCCTTAACTGGCCATCATTCGAAGTAATGCGATTTTTTTTTGTTAGTCACTGAATAGAGCTTTGTCATGGAATTCAACAAAACATACTGTAGAAAAATGCAAACCTATATGAAAGGGCAGAGAATAATATAATGTGTTTGCCCTGTGTACCTATTTTCGAGCTACGAAGTTATCAGTTCATGGCCAATCTTATTTTACCCGTATCCTCACCTATTTCCCTGCTTTTCGAATTTTATTGAAGCAAGCTCCAGTTCTGTATCACGTTCATCTGTAAATACGGCTGTATATATCTCTCATACATGAGACTCTTAAACAAAACAGTGCCAGTATGACTCCAAACATGCTAACAATTCCTTCATATTACAAAAATGCAGTTAATGTCCAAATTTCCAATGCCTCCCCCATGCAAATTTTTAAATATTATCTTAAATTGGTCTTTTGGAATCTGTATTCGGATAAAATACCTACACTGTAATTGGTTGATTTTTTTCCCCTTATATTTTTTATTATCCACATTCCCAGGTTTCTCTCTTTTTTTCAACTTGCAATTTCTTTCTTTTCTTTTTTTTTTTTCGCAATTTCTTTTTCCTGTAGTTTCCTAGCGTTCAGATTTCTGTGATTGATGTCAATTTTAAAATGGGTAGTGAAGCATTTTGTAATTTTCTAAAACATGTTAAGATGAAGCGAGCCACGTGCTTGCTTTCTTTTGCTGAGCTTCTGAGTGCCGATGGAAAAAAATTACATACCTGCACAATTGGTGGCACCAGTACCAATACAGATCAGATCACTGTTTTTCTTGTCCTTAATATGTTTTCTTGTCCTGTTTCAAACCTTTACTGTGCTTCCTAAACTCTAAGGCATGTTCTTTCTGCATCCTGCATGTACCTCACTGGTGATCTTTTCTCCTTTGTCTTAGACTGACTTTTCTATTGGTCCTTGTATTCTGGTCTCACTAGCCTAAAATAATTCGTGGTGTTGGGCACATGGTGGTGGGAGTGCCTTGCCAGCTGGTCCATGTGTCTGGGTGCAAGGTTGGTGCTCTCTCTAGGATTGGGGTTTCCCACTAATGTGCACAAAGGGGTCCAGGAGCTCACTGTAGCCCTACTACTACCTCCTCTATAAGTCTCATCAGTTTACTCTCAGCCCTCACCTCTATGCCTCAAACTATTCTCTCTAGGGATCCTAAATGGTCAGAAACGAGTGGCCCATCTTCCACGTCCTTTTTATAGCTAAGGGCACAACTGAGCATCCCCAACTATGCCAGGCTCTGCTTTTCTGGACTCTCTCTTCTGGCATTTCCAGGAATCTCTTCTTCCGATTCTCCTCTTGGTTTTTTTCTTTTGTTTCTTTGGCTGGCTTCTCCTGGCTCTTAAGTTTCATGGTTGACCCTGGCTTCCCTGCTCCCCTCTCCCATCCCTCATAGGCTCTGCCTGGTTTTATCCATCCCTATAGCTTCAGCACCATTTTTGACTCTGTGCTGATGCCTCTAGACTCTCCAAAACGAGTCTCAGCTTTTCTCTTGTGCTCCAGTCCCCGACTTTAAGTGGCCTGCCCTATACATCAATCTGGAATTCTGCGGACATTTCAAAGCTGTTCCGCCTTGTGAATTCTGGATCCCCATCACCATTCAGTTTTCCAAGCTAGACATTTGGGGTCATTTAACATTCTCCTCTATTAAATCCAATCAATCCCTAAGGTCTTTTAAATTTACTTCACTTATTCTAAATATATTCATGGAGGCTCTGTGGGACAGTGTCCTAGGCATTGAGGATCAGCAAAAATCTTGGCTCTCGGAGAATTAACAGTTCAGTGGGAGGCAGAAAATACACAGGTCATTAAATAAATATATGATTTATTATTATTATTTTTTATAAATTTATTTTTATTGGTGTTCAACTTGCCAACATATAGAATAACACTCAGTGCTCATCCCATCAAGTGACCCCCTCAGTGCCCATCACCCAGTCACCCCTGCCCACCTCCCCTTCCACCACCCCTAGTTCGTTTCCCAGAGTTAGGAGTCTCTCATGTTTTGTCTCCCTTTCTGATATTTCCCACTCATTTTTCTCCTTTCCCCTTTATTCCCTTTCACCATTTTTTATATTCCACAAATGAATGAGACCATATAATGTCTGTCCTTCTCCGATTGACTTATTTCACTCAGCATAATACCCTCCAGTTCCATCCATAAATATATGATTTAAAAGATGATGGTACATAATGTGGAGGAATCTTTTTTTTTTTTTTTTTAAATTTTTATTTATTTATGATAGTCACAGAGAGATAGAGAGAGAGGCAGAGACACAGGCAGAAGGAGAAGCAGGCTCCATGCACCGAGAGCCCGATGTGGGATTCGATCCCGGATCTCCAGGATCGCGCCCTGGGCCAAAGGCAGGCGCCAAACCGCTGCGCCACCCAGGGATCCCAATGTGGAGGAATCTTAAAGTGTATCTGTTCCAGACTTTCCTTCCACTGGTACTGCCAACTGGTCTGGCTCAGGCTTCCTCTACATCTCCTTCTCCCTTTTGTCCTAACCTCTAAACAGGTGCATTTGCTTTTGGTTTCTCTCTAAAGCACTCCATTGTCTGTACTTCCAGTTGGCTAATAGTCCTTAAAATAAAGTCAGCATTAATAATGCCTTTTTTTTTTTTTTTTTTTTTTTTTGCTTAAAAGCAATGAGCTCCCATCCTGAAATAAGGATATAATAATATCCAACTTTTTGGTGTGGCAATTAAGGCTGAAACTAATCTTTTTATTTTATTTTAATTATTATTATTATTATTATTATTATTATTATTATTATTATTTTCCAATTAACCTTTCTAGTTTCCTGTTACTGCCTACTCTATTGCCATCCCGTCAAGCTTCTTGACTTTCTTGGTACATGTCCTTTTCTAACACTGTATTTTAGATCATTGCCATTCTTCTGCCACGAATATTCCTTATCATGTGTACAGCTTGAATCTCACCCATCTTGAGAGACTTTCTTCAATCTTCCAAGTTGAGTTAGCTTTTCTATCCTCCATGCTGGACCACCACACTGTTTTTAGTTTCTTAATAGCTTTTAACATATTTTCCTTGGAATTAAAACCCCCAGGTAGAGGTAGGGCAGAAATATTGTCTCCTCCTTCCATGTGACTCATCTGTCTGTGTGATTCTAGAACCCTCACCTTCTGGAGTGAAAAATAAGACCCAGGTTCTGGAGCCAGGCAGGTCAGGGTCTGACTCCTAGGCTGGCCACTCCAAAGCTGGGTAACTTCGGGCAAGTTATGTATACTTCCAGTGCCTCAGTCTCCTCATGTTTAAATGGATGTTGGTAATTGAATATATCTCATGGAATTGTAAAGATGGGTAGAGATAATGCCTATATATCACTTCACATAGTGCACGGTAACCATACTTGCTCAGTAGAGCTAGCTTTAACAGATGCTTGTAGAATGATGGAATTAGCATCACCTGTATGATTCCTACCTAAATGATTATACTGTAAGTTAGTAGCATCCAAGGGAAGAAGAAAAGATCACTCACCACTGGTTTAAGAGGATATAAAGGGAACAGTTTCATAAAGTGTAACTAATGGAATCGGGGAATCCTTTGCTAAGGGCATATGCCATTTTCTGTCTCTACCTGGGTCTAACATGTACCCTTTAGTGGAAACAAAGCCTTGGTGGCACTTTATTTAGGGCATTATCAGACTTGTTATGAACTGAGGCAGAGTTGTTCTGAGGAATAAAGGGGATAGAGGATCTGAGGTAACCATTAATGAGCCCAGCTGCCATTTCACATGCAAGAAGAAGCAGGTTTGCAGCACGTGCCTCTTGGAGAGGGAAGAGAAATGTCAAGGATTGTACTGGGAAGGTGCTGGAACATTTTGCGTGAATGTGGATATTTGGATGAAATGCTTCTAAGGCCCCAAGATAGCACTGCCGGCTGTAAATAGACAAGGGAGAAAGAAGCCAGAAGAGGAGTGTGCTTCTCTGTGATGAATACATGGACTGTATACAACTCAGATGGCTCAGGGGTCAGTGGGATAAAAAAAGTGTTAGCCCAATGTCCTTTTTTTCAGAATGGCAGCACAGAAAAGCTATGACTAATTCATTCTGGATTTGAGGTTGCATTCTGCTGCTGCTACTGATTCTTCTAGAATGATTAAAAAAAAGGTGAGTTAATGAATTCTGCTTTACAGTATCAAGGAGGACCGACACACTTGTAAAAGCCTCTGGTACAGTGCAAACCAGAATTCCTATGGATATTCTACTATGAATTGGAGATATGCCATTAGTGTGGAGAGTATCAGGGTGTGTATTTTCTTAGGTTGATCAGGAGATGACTCATGCTGTCACTTGGGGGAAATGTCTATCAGCATCTCCCCCAGCCCTTAGATAGCTCCTATTAATCACTTGCATTGACGCTGCCCACTGGTGTTCAGTCTGGAAGGATCTGCAAAAGGTTAATCTTTCATAGTTTCTTGGGATTTAGAGGGCAGCATCCTGAAAACCTTGTTTTAATTTTGATAAATGAATTTAGCAAGTAGTTAATCCCTGAAAAGGACCAAGATTTACAAATCAGTCAAGAGATGAAGTTAGCAATTTATTATATACATGGGATGCTCCAATCACAAAATAAGCACGTTGACAAATTGGATGAGAAGTAATCAAATGCTGCATAGGGAGATAAATTTATTACTAGAATTTGCCCCTTCTCTCTGTAGAGACATAGTCTGTCTTTCCTTCATCAGGAGACCTTTTTTGGCAAACCCAGCTATACCCTGGTTGGTCACTTCTCTATTTTTACCTCTTTCAACACTTGGTGTATTACTTAAAATAACAGAGGTTCCTTGGGAAAAGTTTTGCTTAATCTTGCCATCAAGCATGTTTGTTCTTCTCCTGAATGGTTTATCCTGTGGATACAATGACGTTTGTAACTGACCACATTTCCTGTATCCCTTTGACTTCAGGGACATTTAGGAATGAAATTTTACCCTACCTGGCAACAATAGATGAAGATGTGGTATGAACTGGAATGTGCTAATCTTCTCCTTTAAATTTTGCTCTCTTTTGCTTTTTGCTTTTTACTCTCTCTCAACTATTTAATCAAAAGTCATGTGTGCATATGTATGGTAGGCTAAAGGAAGAGGGTTATGTGTTTTTTGTTTTCTGGTTATAAGCTTTGCTCCTGGACATAGAATAGAGCTACATAATTTTTTCAGATTAAAGAATTTCTGAAAGCATGCCACAGTATTTTGGAATAGCTGCTAGAGTTATTTTTTGCCACA
The DNA here is from genome assembly GCF_018345385.1 of Vulpes lagopus. NCBI lineage: Eukaryota > Metazoa > Chordata > Mammalia > Carnivora > Canidae > Vulpes > Vulpes lagopus. The sequence continues at coordinate 21,148,814 of NC_054844.1, forward strand.
TATTTCCCCTTCATCTCATAAATACTTGTTCAAGTAAATTGTCCTCTTTTTTTTTTTTTTTTTTTTTAGGATTTATTTATTTACTTTAGGGAGAGAGAGAGAGACAGGGAGAGAGAGAGCAAGCATGGGGAGGGGCAAAACTTTAGCAGACTCCTTACTGAGCTTGGAGCCTAAGGGGTGCTTGATCCCAAGACCCTGATATCTTGACCTGAGCTGAAACCAAGAGTTGGCACCTGGCCGACTGTGCCATCCAGAGGCTCTGTAAATTGCCCTCCTAATTTTTCTTACTCCTCCCAGAGCCATCCTTCTAAAATGCAGATCTGACCCTTCTATTCTAACATTTTTGTTCTTAAAAACCTTCACTCCTTCAGTGGTTTCTAACTGTTGCTAGGACAACGGCCACATTCCATATATGGCTTACAAAGTCCTGTGTGACTTAGCCTCTATATCTTTAGCTTTCTCCCACTTGCCACCTGTCACTCTATGTTTCAGACATCTTAAATAATTTGTGGTTTCCAGCTGTAATTAAAATCTCTAGTCAGTTGAATTCTTGTTAATCAAAACAGAGATTACTCTAGGAGGGCCTGACTTAATCAGGTGAATCCATAAAAGAAGTTAAGAGAGATTTGAAGCATGAAAGAGATTCTCCTGCTCACTTTAAAGAAGTAAGCTGCATGTTGTAGGATGACCTTGTAGTTAGAACCTGAGGGCAGCCTCTAGGAACTGAGAGTGACCCCCAGCCAATACTCAGCAAGAATACTAGGACCTCAGTCCTACAACCACAAGGAACTTTATTTGGCCCACAATCTGAGTGAACTTGGAAGAAGCTCCTAAATCACCCATGAGATCCCAGCCCCAGCCACACCTTGTTTTCAACCTGGCAAGACCCTGAGCAGAGTATGTAGTTAATCTGTGACCAAATACCTGACCTGCGGAAACTGTGAAATAATTAATTTGTTTTGTTTTGTTTTAAGCCACTTTTCTTTTTTTGTAATTTGTTCTGCAGTAATAGTAAACAAATACAGAAGGAGACAGAAAGGATGGAAGGCAGGAGAGAAAGAAAAGGAAGGAAGGAAGAGAGGGAAGAAGGGAGAGAGGAAGGGAGGAAGGAAGGAGGAAAGGAAGAAAAAAGGATATTTGGTCATAGTTCCCATTCTTTGCTCTCTTTCCTAGGACAGAAAGATGTACTTAACCACAACTCAGAAAATTTCAGGACAGTAAGGGATGCCTGGATGGCTCAGTGGTTGAGCATCTGCCTTTGGCTCAGGTCATGATCCTGGGGTCCTGGGATGGAGTCCCAATCAGGCTCACTGCAGGGAGCCTGTTTCTCTCTCTGCCTATGTCTCTTTCTATATTTCTCAAAAATAAATAAATAAATAAAATCTTAAATTTTTTTTGAATAAATAGGGTTTAATCAACTCCTATGTAGGTTTTAAGCTTCTAGATTATACTTTATGGAAAGTTTAGGAAATTTATTGAAGTCCGTTATAAGGCAGTGCCACCTTTGTTTTGGCTTATTTCTGTTAAAGTCGAAGGGTACTAAAATGTTAGGATTTCCAAGGGTTTGCTTATCTCTTCCCACCTTAATGAGATTTTTATATTTTTACTTCCTATTAGGCTTTTCAACGTCCTTTTGCACTTAAATTTTTTTTTTAAGATTTTATTTATTTATTTGTGAAAGACAGAGAGAGAGGCAGAGACATAGGCAGAGTGATCCCAGTCCCCAGGATCATGCCCTGAATCAAAGGCAGATGTTCAACTGCTGAGCCACCCAGGTGTCCTGCACAAAATTTTTTAAAAGACATATATGTTTGATATATTTAAGAGACATATATGGTAAATCATAATATATAGAAAATAGTACATATGTATACCGTTTAAAATCATTAATAAAATAAACATTCACATACATATTGCCCAGCATTTCATTTGGTTTTAATTTGTATTTCCTCTATAACTATCACTTGAACATGTTTTAATATATGGATGGCATATTTGTGCTTTATCTTCTGTGAGATGCCTGTGTATTTTGTCCATTTTTTCTATAAGGTTGTCATTTTCCTCAAAGATTTATACAATTTCTTTATAAAATGTAGATATTAATCTTTACTGAATTATAGGAGTTGAAAAGTAATTGTTTCCAGATTGTGTAATAATCTTTTACTCTCTCTTTTAAAAAACATTTTACTTATTTACATAATCTCTATTGAGGCTTGAACTCATGAGGCTTGAACTCATGACCCTGAGATCAAGAGTTGCATGCTTTTCTGACAGAGGCAGCCAGGTACTTCAAACTTTTACTCTATTAGTGCCATCTTTTGTTGAACAGTAGTTTTTCATTAATATAATAAAATTTATCTTACATTACATTTATCTTTTCCTTTATTAGGAAAGGATTTTTTTTTGTCATTTAAAAAAGCTTTCCCCATTTACAAAGATATTTAGAAGATGTATTTACTTTTTTTCTAAGTTTTAAAATTTTGTCCCTAATATTTTTATTATTTTAATACACATAGCTAATTTTCCATCACCATTTATTGAATGATCCATCCTTTCTCCAAGATCTATAATGTCAGATCTGCCATAAATCAGGTTTTCATAAATGTCTACCCTCTGCTATATTCCATTTTTTCATTTTTCTGTTCTCAAACCAATACTACCTTCTCTTAATAATTACAGCTTTTATTCAAAGTTTTACTATATGGTAAAGCACTTGGTTTTTCCTTTTTGAGAGTGTCTGGCCTATTCTAGCCTTTAACCTTTCCATATGATTTCCCCTCCACATTTCATCATGAAAAGTTTCAAAAATGAAAAGAAGTCAAAGAATTGTATAGTAAGCTAACACCTCTGAACCCATTACTTGGATGCTGCAATGAACATTTTACTATATTGTGTTGTCGCATAACTACCCATCTCTTTATCCTTCTACTGATCTACATGTGATTTTTACAATAACTTTCAATGTCTCATAAAATCTTATTGAACTGTGAATGGAACTACATTGAATATATAGAACATGTTAGTGATAATTGACATGGTTTCAATACATACATATTTATATAACCTGTGAAAGTGGCATATTTCTCATTTATGCTTTCCTGTAAAGTATTATATATTTTTAAAGATTTTATTTATTTATGAGAGACAGAGAGAGAGAGAGAGACAAAGACACAGGTGGAGGGAGAAGCAGGCTCCATGCGGAGAGCCTGACATGGGACTCTATCCCGGGTCTTCAGGATCAGGCCCTGGGCTGAAGGTGGTGCTAAACCGCTGAGCCACCCGGACTGCCCCTATATATATATATTTTTTTTTTTTTAATTTTTTTTATTATTATTTATTTATGATAGTCACAGAGAGAGAGAGAGAGGCAGAGACACAGGCAGAGGGAGAAGCAGGCTCCATGCACCGGGAGCCCGATGTGGGATTCGATCCCGGGTCTCCAAGATCGCGCCCTGGGCCAAAGGCAGGCGCCGAACCGCTGCGCCACCCAGGGATCCCCTGCCCCTATATTTTTATTCTTAATGATCTTGCAAAGCTTTTGTTAAAACTATTCACACACTTTTTAAAAATTGTTGGCTTTTAAAGTTTTTTTTTTTAATTATTTACTTGAGAGAGAGAGAGTGAGAGAGAGGGCACAAGGAGGAGAGAGGGAGAAGCAGACTCCCCGCTGAGCAGGGAGCCTGATGTGGGGCTCGAGCTAAGGACCCCAAGATCATGACCCGAGCTGAAGGCAGATGCCTAACCGACTGAGCCACCTAGGTGCCCCTAATTGTTGGCACAATTTTTTTTTTAAGATTTCATTTATTTATTCATGAGAGACACGCAGAGAGAGGCAGAGACACAGGCAGAGGGAGAAGCAGGCTCCACACAGGGATCCTGATGTGGGACTCGATCTCGGGTCTCCAGGATCATAACCTGGAGCCATGACCTGAGCCAAAGGCAGATGCTCAACCACTGAGCCACCCAGGTGTTCCTAATTGTTGGCTTTTAAATGATATTTTAAAAAGTTATATATTCTAAATATCTGTTCCTGGTATATAAAAGTGCAATTGGGTTTTTAATATTGATTAATATTAATTAATCAGCTATCTTGTTAAAAATCTTTGAATAGTTCAAATACTTTATATAATCTTTTGAATTTTCTATATATGCATAATCATTTATTCTGTGAATGATAATGGCTGTTGATTTTTCCTTTCCAGTTCTCAGGCTTTTGACTTATTTTTTTCTTCTTATTTTACTTGTTCAGAGAACCTGTATAATGTGAACATAAGTGGTAGCATCAACTCTTTTTGTCCTATTTCTAATTTGAAACCCATCACTTGAAAATTTTCACCATTATGTTGGTGTTTGCTGTAGGTTTCATCTGGTGTGTGTGTGAGGGCAGCTGTTTTGTTTGTTAGCAAATTTGAAAATTTATTTTTTAGGCAAATTATGCATTTCCATGCAGTTCTCAATGTTTTGGGATTTGAAACAATGAATTTGAACCTCTGAGAGTTTCTTTTTAATGTTGATCAAATTTCTCAAGGGAAGATCTTTCTCATATTTTATTTTTAGCTGCTCTCCAAATACCCCTCCCCACTGCCACCTTTTCTCTCAGCTTAATATTGCATAAGCACTGAACAAACACCCATCACGCATATACCAAAAATGCATATATTTCTGGTCCTGGGAATTGATGGTCCTTTTTGCATGATCTGCTTTATTTTTGTTCATCCTAAAGTTGATGTGTTGAGTCAAACTATAGGTATCTGGTTGTCTTTACATCTCACACAGAGCAATCATCCCCACCTCCAACCTGCAACCCTCCCCCCACCCCCAAAAGGAGAAAGTCAAATGTTTAGTTCTTTTAGTGATTCAGAATTTCTGTGAGTTCCTTGTAGAACTCTTTTCCAAATAAAATCCTTAACTTCCAGCAATGACCACAGGTTAGGATCAAGTTATTGAAATTGAGACAAATAGGTAGAATGGGGAAAACTGGAAATGTGACTCTTTGGAGCTGTATTTCAGTCTTGGTGATGAGCACAAATTAGTTCTCTTTGTCTCGGCCTCCAAATTAGTCAGCTGTTGCCAAAATAATGCCACATACTAATCTGCCCTGAACTCAGTGGCTTACCACAGCATTAATTTTCCTAGCTTATGGGTCTGCAAGTTTGTTGGGGCATATCTGTTTCAGGATGCTCATTAGTCGGCTTTGGCTCTAGGCTTCAGGTTGAGTTTAGGTTTGTTCCATATGTTTTTAAATTCTCCTTGGATCAGCAATGATACCAAGAATGCAAGATGACAGTCAAATCATACAGACACACATAATTCCTCTGCTTGTGTTACATGTAACACATTAGTCAAAGCAAGTCACATGGCCAAGCCCAATATCAATGAGGGGAAAAGAGGGAGAAATGTACTTTCCTCACTACAGTGGATTATAAATTTCCAGAGCAGAAAGAGGGAAGGAGTGAAGACCCAAGAACAGTAACCAAATCTTTTTTTTTTTTTTTTGTAACCAAATCTACCACAGCCTTTCTTATAATGAAATGAAATAACATATATAAAGTCCTTAAGACATAGTAAATGTTCACTAGGGTGGCCTATTCCTATTGTTAATATTTTATATAAAACAAGAATTAAACTAGTTGATCTTTAGAATCTGTGGTATATGTAAATTTTTATAATTTTGCTTTTCAGTTTACCGCTTAAGATTTCTTATTTTTTCCCCCTTTGTCTCTCTGTTCCTTTTCTATTGCAATGTAAATAATAAACTCAGTGTATGTTTCCAGATTTGGGTTTAATTAATAAACCTCTTTGGTATCCTTATAATTATAGTCTTATAATGTTTAATACTCTCAGAATCTTTATCTGCTATGAAATTCAGTGCTGTGCCTGGTTGAAGAAACATTGGTTGTTTATTTACTCTTTTGTGTCTGCACTGGTTGAATGTTATCTTGTGCAGATAACTGCTTTTGATTCAAAGAGGCAACATGATTTCAGACCTAATTACTACAGAAGTAATTGCTCCTTGGCAAATGGGACCTGCCAGTCTGCCCAGACTTCAAATGTCAAAGAGCCAACTGAATGCAGGGCATGTTCAGATCCTCTAATGGAAATCCATTGCCCTTCTCAGGCTGGCAGTCTAAATCCTAGGATTTCAGCCACCCAGTTGGAAAATAGGACTCTTTAAATCCCTGTTTCATCTACAGCCAAAAGACAATAGAAGCACTGCATGCCAAGGTGGGTGCAAAATCACTTAAACACATTTTGAGAAGATGGTAGTTATGAACTAATTTTACAGGGCATCCCCTTCCAATCTATGAAGGAAGTTGGAGAAATCAAGAGGAAGTGTTTGGAGATCTGAGAGGACTTTTGATTTATCATCTATCTATCTATCTATCTATCTATCTATCTATCTATTTATAAAAGATTATTTATGTATTTATTCATGAGAGACAGAGAGAGAGAGAGAGAGAGAGAGAGGCAGAGACACAGGCAGAGGGAGAAGCAGGCTCCACGCAGAGAGCCTGATGTAGGACTTGATCCCGGGTCCCTGGGATCACGCCTTGGACTGAAGGCGGCGCTAAACTGCTGAGCCACCCAGGGCTGCCCCTAAGAGGACTTTTTAGAGAGAGTTTTTAGTATCCTGCTTATCCCCTTCCCTCATTCAGATGGATGAAAGGAAAGAGTTCCTCTATACCTCAGGTCAAGCAAAGTGGGCCTCAAAAGGAAGATCCTGATAATTGTTCGTTGCTGTTGGGAGATGCAGTTGACCGGATGTCTAAGACAGACTTGAAGCATCTAAATGGAAGATGCTCTGGCTAGAGCTTCCTGCCTTGATGGTGGGACAGAGAAGGACACATGATGTTTTCCATGGATTACATGTGGGCCCTGTGTGAAAACAAAAGCTGGCTTCGAACTGCCTTGAATGCCACCCAGGTACCTTGGGGTAGAGAGGGCAAGGGGAGCTCATCTGAGAAAGGCTGCAGGTGTATGGTGGAAATCAGGACCTGGATGGAGGAATTGGGAGTTATGAATCTGAGCAAATGAATTCTCCTACTTCTGCAGGGAAGCAGTCTCCGTGAGGGCAAGGGTCTCCAAGGAAACTTTCATTGTGCTCCATGAGTGAGAGTCAGCTTTATAAATCAGCCAGCCAGAGGGAGCCAGGGTCAGATTGCATCAATTCTCGTCAGGCAGGGCATTTTTCTATGTATCCTTACTTCATCTGCCTTCTCTCTTCTGACCCTGGTCCCACCTTCAGTCTTTCATGAGGGAGGGGAAGCTGAAGAGTGGAGTAGAGGAGGGGGAGAAGCGAGGGGGGATATTGAGAAAAAGTTGAATGTGTAGGCCCAAACTGGGAGTACAGGTTGAAATGGGGAAGGAGGGAAATTTTAACTTTAAACTCTGTAGTATTGGCTTGATTTTTCAATTATAAAATGAGACTTTTTCCAGACAAAATGACTTTGTTACCTGAGAATGCCTGGGAAAACCAGTTCCATCTTCCCAGAATTTCTTACAGGAGGACAGGAAGAATCAGCTCCATAGAATGAACCGAAATTGAGGGCAATAGTGAAGAAGTAGTGAAGTTTTATGATTGAATTCTACTAGTTCTACATGTCCACATTGTGAGAGATGAATTTTTTTTCTCTCCAGGCAATTCCTTGACTTATCAAAGAGTGTTGGTTCTCAACTTGGGGATCAAAGCACTCTGGTACTATACCTTCTCTTTACTGGCACAGAAGAAATCTGGGGGTGGGAGCAGCTGGTGGCTTCCCTGTTCAGCACCCTCACTTGAAAATTCTTCCGTCAGTAGAACTCTTCTGAATGGTTCTCCAGTGTGACCATCAGAATCACCTGGAAAGATTTTTAAAATTTCACATTCCTATGCTTCACTGTGGCCCCACTGTGGGGGTTTAGGAAGAGTCTTACAAATCTTTCAGGTGAGTGTGGTTCACTACCCTATAAGGTTTGACATTTGGGAGGATGGGTGAGATATTTTGAGAGTGCTGGAGTATACAATGAATTTATTGCTCTAAAAAGACAAGCTATGCTGGTGAGAAGAGTGAGTTTTTTAGAGTTTTTGCTTCTTTCTTTCTTTCTTTCTTTCTTTCTTTCTTTCTTTCTTTCTTTCCTTCTTTCCTTCTTTCCTTCTTTCTTCTCTTAACCTTTCAACATTTAGATTGCTATTTCAAGCCACTGGATAGATGTTGGAGTGTTTATGGGATCGGTTTTTTTCCACTATATTGGAACATTACTTCTATTCTAGTGGCTTCTTGGCCATCTGGTAATTCTGTTGATGGGAGCAAAAATGGAAAACAGAGGGCACTATTAGCCCACAACTCCAAAACATAACAGTTGTCTGATTTTCCACCAATCCTGCCAAAACTAGGCCAATGACAATATTGTTTCTAACCCACATGCCTCCCTAAGGCCAATTTGGAAACCTAACTCTTGTGGCAGAACAAGTCTGTCACTGATGGAAAAGGATCAATAGGTTAAAAAATAAAGATTGGGTCCAGGAGTTTTGCCAGCAGCAAGAAATGTGTTTCATCAGTAGGGTTGGGTATGGGGTAATGATAATACTAATTTTCTTTGTCTTTTGCTTTGGAACTCTTTGCCATTGTTGAATAAGGACCAAGTGAAATGAAATGCAGTGCTTTATTAGTGTTCTTTTAGCCAGTGTACTAATTATTTTTCCTGACAAATGTCTGTGAGGAGGAGTGTTAGAGTAGCCTGATTTATGGCTACTTCACTTTGCAAGTCATATGCTCATGTTAGGATAGCACAAATAGAGGAATATTTTAAGTGCCAAAAATATGAAATGTTAAACTTTATTTCTGAGTGATTTTATTTGTGTTCTTGATTTAGAAGCATTAATATATTTTCTTGACAGCTGAACAGTGAGGGAGATGTTTTGGCGGGTGTAAATACCTATAGGCTGAAGAGGAGTGAATCTATCAACTTACTGAGTTTTGAGTATATTATTGAATTGAAGAAATTTTACATAAGGCATCCTCTTTACCTAATTAAGCACTGGAGGATAGTAGTACTGGGGAATGGTATTTTATTGTTTTTAGGTTGAAGATATGAGGATTAGTTTGTTTGAGTGGTAAGAAAAAGAATGTGATAATTATTCTAAAATGAGTGAAGGGGTATCATAGGGAAGAATTTTGCGGAGCTCAGGGAGAATGAGAAACTTCTCCCTCAATCCCCATACTGAAATGGTCACTAAGTTTTGATTATGATCTTATTTCCTCATCTCTCAAATCTGTTGGTTCATCCATGTTCTTACCTGCTACCTTGGTGCAGACATATTTCCTATTTGTGGAGGAAGAAACAGAGAGAGGGTAGGAGAAATAAACAGGAAGAAACTTAAACCCTTTACAGCTCTCCTCTCTATTCTTTCTTATGTTTTTCCCTTTCTCTGAGTCATTCTCTATACTTTAGTCAGAGTAATTGTTCTAATCAGAACTGTACATTCTTTCCTGATTCCCCAGTGCCTGGAGAATGAAATACCAAACTCTTTATGATGTACAAGTCTCTTGCAAATTTGTCCCTTGCAGATTTGTACCAGTCTATCTTTTATTCCACAACCTTTTATTCTGGACATACTGAGCTATTCAAAGTTTCCTAAATATATCATATTTCTTGTGCCTCCATGCCTATACCATACTCTTCCTTATACCTGGAATATTCTTTCTCTTTTGATTCCTGCTCATTTAAAATTTTTTTTATGGGCAGCCCAGGTGGCTCAGCAGCTTAGTGTTGCCTTCAGCCCAGGGCCTGATCCTGGAGACCTGGGATCGAGTCCCACGTCAGGCTCCTTTCATGGAGCCTGCTGCTCCCTCTGCCTGTGTCTCTGCCTCTCTCTCTCTCTCTCTCTCTCTCTCTCTCATGAATAAATAAAATCTTTAAAAAAATAAAAAATTTTAAATTATTTTTTCCTACTCATTTTTTAGAAGTCTTTTTAATACCATGTTCTCTCTGAAGCCTTCTCTGACCCCTCCTTTAGCAGAGTTAGTGGGTTCTTCCTCCATGTTCTCAGAGCACTTTGTACCTCTTTACACTGGCATTTATTAAGTTCATCGTCAGATTAATTCCATTGTCAAGAGGACAAGCTGGTGGCCTGAGGAGAGAGTCCAGGCAGCACAGAGGTACCAGGTTCATAAATGAGGACATCATCTTGGAATTACTTGTCCCTGTCCTCATGATCCCATAAGCTTCCTGAAGGCTGTTGTATCTATAACCCCAGTTCCTAGCACAGTGTGTTTCTGCAGTGGAGCTGTGCTGAAGCTGTTTATGAGGAGCTTTTCAGCTCAGTATGAGTTACAACTTTTAAACAATTACAGTTATTCAAAAATTGAAGAGCCTGCCTGATACAGAGTAGGTGCTTAACAAATAAGTAGAATATTGAATGAGCTGTGAACGCTTGAATCTCCTGTCACCAGGAAGTATTCAAGTTGTTTAACAGGCTCATTCAAGCATCCTAAGTGCTTCATGATGAACCACTGAAAAATTTTCACTGAGTTATTGGACTTACTTTCACTATATTTGAAGCATCTTAATATATATATATCCCTATCATTATATATAAACAGATATCTAACTATCTAATTAAAATAAATTTTTTCCAGGTCATAATTTTTTCTTTTTTTCCATTTGAAGATTTGATTAGAATGATCAAGTGTGAGTATTATTTAAAGTATTACTTCTATTACTTTTAGTAACTAGGGCTATTCATACCTTTTTAATTCCTTTGAAAGAGTCTTCTGGGTAGTTCTTACTGCTATTGACAACTAAAGTACCTACATGATGGGAATGAATTGGAAAAAGTAAACACTTTGAAGGGAAAAGAGAGACCTCATAGTTCCTCTTCAGAGTTAGAGAAAAAGAAAAGGAATTACACAAAAAGGGAAAATGACAGAAAATACATTTCATATTTTAATTTTTATGACTGACTTATATATGACAATTTATAAATTGTGTCTATTTGAATATGGCATATTAATGTAACATTATTATGATCCCAACTTTTCAAAATGTCAAAATTAATATAGGAAAGTTACTAGCTATTACTATGATGTACCCATTAATGACCAATCTTTGCCAACACAGCCTTTGGCATGAAGTGATGCCCTGATACTATCAATGAGTTTAGTGTATCTGAAAAGAGAATTTCCCCTGACACAAGGGCAGAGTACTATCACAAGAGGAAAGATGGAGATGTAGTTAGGGGTAGGGTAAGCTGGTATAACAGAGAGACAAATACTACAAAAGTCTCAAGCAAGAGAAGTTTATTTCTCTGTCATATGAGAGGATATAGGTGAGCTGGTAATCTTGGAAGAGGGGCAGCTCTGCTCTGTGGGGATATTCAGTCAATCAGGTTCAAATTGATGCTTTGCAGTCCTGAGGGTGGCTCTTTTCAAATGTTAGCACACATCAGGACCCTCTGAAGGGCTTTAAGAAACAGAGTATTGGGCCCCAACTCCACAGTTTCTGGTTCAGTAGCTCTGGGGTGGGGACCAAGAATTTGCATTTCTAATGAGTTCCCTGAGGATGCTGTTGCTGCTGGTCAGGGGATCACAGTGAAGAGACATTGCCCTAGAGTGCTGACTTCATCTTCACCAGCCTATGGGAGGGGAAAAATAGAAATTGAAAGAGATATGACACAAAGGTTACACCTACTTCTTTTGCTTAGATACGTTTAGGCAGAATATGGTCAAATGGCCCCACCTACCTCCAAGAGAAGCTAAGAGGCAATGACTTTCTATTATTAAAAGGAAGAAGAAATTCTTCCAATATTGAGTATTTGATTGATGAACAAGACATATCAGTTTAGGTCTTCTGTAATTACCTCAGCATTGTTTTCTAGTATTCAGTGAACAGGTCTTTTACATCTTTATTTTGACTTATTTTAAATATTTCATAATAAGTGGCTTCATGTTTAATTTTTGAGTGTTGCACATACATAGAAATACAATTGTCAGTTCTCTTCAAAATGATGTATAGATTCAATACAAATCTGATTAAAATCCTAGCAGATTTTTGTGTGTGTGTGTGTGTGTGTGTGTGAGAGAGAGAGAGAGAGAGAGAGAGATTGACAAGCTTATTCTAAAGTTCACATGGAGATGCAAAGGATCTAGAATAGCTAAAATGATTTTGAAAATTAAGAACAAAACTAGAAGGCTAATGCTACTTGATATTAAAACTTATAAACTATGATAATGGTGTAAGGATAGACAAATAGATCAATGAAACAGAATATAGAAATAGACCCACTATACATGGTCAATTGATTTTTCACAAATGTGCAGAAATAATCCAATGGAAAAAGGATAGTTTTTTCAACAGACAGTGCTGGAATAATTGGGTATCTATATGCAAAACAAAATAAACTTCAAACCTTCTACCATATGCAAAAATTAACTCAAAATCTCAACATGGATTATAGATCAAAGTATGAAACCTAAAACTGTAAAATGTCTAGAAAAAAGAGGAAAAGCTTCATGACCTTAGGTTAGGCAATGATTTCTTAGCTATGACACCAAAAGTCTACAAAATAAAATATTGGTAAGTTAGAGTTCACAAAAGTTAGAAATTTCTCCCCTCCAAAGTTTGCTGTTAAGATATTGAAAAGACAAATCACAGACTGGGAGAAAATATTTCTAAAGCAAATATCTGCTAAGAGACTATATCCACAATATATAAAGAACCCTCAAAACTCAATAATATGAAGACAACCCAATTAAAAGTGGGCAGTAGATTTAAACAGTCTTCACCAAAGAAACTATAGAACAAACACATGAACAGATACTTAATATAATTAATTGTTCATTAAGGAAATATAAATTAAAACCATGATGAGATACCACACAATAACATACTTATTAGGATGGCTAAAATAAAGAGGATTGACATACCAAGTGTTTTTTTTTTTTTTTTTTTTTTTTATGATAGTCAGAGAGAGAGAGGCAGAAACATAGGCAGAGGGAGAAGCAGGCTTCATGCACCGGGAGCCTGATGTGGGATTCGATCCCGGGTCTCCAGGATTGCGCCCTGGGCCAAAGGCAGGCGCCAAACCGCTGCGCCACCCAGGGATCCCGACATACCAAGTGTTGACAAAGATACGAGGGAACTGGAATCCTCAGATGATGCTGTTGGGAATATAAAATGGAACAGCTACTTTTGGAAAAGTTTGAAAGTTCCTTAAAAGGTTAAACATACACTAATATATGACCCAATAATTCCAGTGTAAAATCTTAACCTAAGAGAAAAGAAGTCATATGTCTGTACAAATACTTTTTTTTAATAATAAATTTATTTTTTATTGGTGTTCAATGTGCCAACATACAGAATAACACCCAGTGCTCATCCCATCAAGTGCCACCCTCAGTGCCCATCACCCATTCACCCCCACCCCCTGCCCTCCTCCCCTTCCACCACCCCTAGTTTGTTTCCCAGACTTAGGGGTCTTTATGTTCTCTCTCCCTTTCTGATATTTCCTACCCATTTCTTCTCCCTTCCCTTCTATTCCCTTTCACTATTATTTATATTCCCCAAATGAATGAGACCATATAATGTTTGTCCTTCTCTGATTGACTCATTTCACTCAGCATAATACTCTCCAGTTCCATCCACGTTGAAGCAAATGGTGGGTATTTGTCATTTCTAATGGCTGAGTAATATTCCATTGTATACATAAACCACATCTTCTTTATCCATTCATCTTTCGATGGACACCAAGGCTTCTTCCACAGTTTGGCTATTGTGGACATTGCTGCTAGAAACATCGGGGTGCAGGTGTCCCGGCGTTTTCATTGCATCTGTACCCTTGGGGTAAATCCTCAACAGTGCAATTGCTGGGTCGTAGGGCAGGTCTATTTTTAACTCTTTGAGGAACCTCCACACAGTTTTCCAGAGTGGCTGCACCAGTTCACATTCCCACCAACAGTGTAAGAGGGTTCCCTTTTCTCTGCATCCTCTCCAACATTTGTGGCTTCCTGCCTTGTTAATTTTCCCCATTCTCACTGGTGTGAGGTGGGATCTCATTGTGGTTTTGATTTGTATTTCCCTGATGGCAAGTGATGCGGAGCATTTTCTCATGTGCGTGTTGGCCATGTCCATGTCTTCCTCTGTGAGATTTCTGTTCATGTCTTTTGCCCATTTCATGATTGGATTGTTTGTTTCTTTGCTGTTGAGTTTAATAAGTTCTTTATAGATCTTGGAAACTAGCCCTTTATCTGATATGTCATTTGCAAATATCTTCTCCCATTCTGTAGGTTGTCTTTTAGTTTTGTTGACTGTATCCTTTGCTGTGCAAAAGCTTCTTATCTTGATGAAGTCCCAATAGTTCATTTTTGCTTTTGTTTCTTTTGCCTTCGTGGATGTATCTTGCAAGAAGTTACTGTGGCCGAGTTCAAAAAGGGTGTTGCCTGTGTTCTCCTCTAGGATTTTGATGGAATCCTGTCTCACATTTAGATCTTTCATCCATTTTGAGTTTATCTTTGTGTGTGGTGAAAGAGAGTGGTCTAGTTTCATTCTTCTGCATGTGGATGTCCAATTTTCCCAACACCATCTATTGAAGAGACTGTCTTTCTTCCAGTGGATAGTCTTTCCTCCTTTATCGAATATTAGTTGACCATAAAGGTCAGGGTTCACTTCTGGGTTCTCTATTCTGTTCCATTGATCTATGTGTCTGTTTTTGTGCTAGTACCACACTGTCCTGATGACCACAGCTTTGTAGTACAACCTGAAATCTGGCATTGTGATGCCCCCAGATATGGTTTTCCTTTTTTAAAATTCCCCTGGCTATTCGGGGTCTTTTCTGATTCCACACAAATCTTAAAATAATTTGTTCTAACTCTCTGAGGAAAGTCCATGGTATTTTGATAGGGATTGCATTAAATGTGTAAATTGCCCTGGGTAACATTGACATTTTCACAATATTAATTCTGCCAATCCATGAGCATGGAATATTTTTCCATCTCTTTGTACAAATACTTTTTTAAAAAAAGATTTTATTTATTCACAAGAGACACAGAGAGAGATTGAGAGGCAGAGACATAGGCAGAAGGAGGAAAAGCGGGTTCCATGCAGGGAGCCTGATGTGGGACTTGATCCCAGGACTCCAGGACAACACCCTGAGCAGAAGGCAGATGCTCAACCATTGAGCCACCCAGGTGTCCCTGTGCAAAGATTTTTATATGAATGCTCATAGCAGCTTCATTTGTAATAGCTCCAAACTGGAAAACAGCTGAGGGTCCTTCAGTAGGTGAATGGATAAACAAATTGTAGCATATCCATACAATGGAATGCACTCAGTAATAAAATGGAAGGGGCTATTGATATATACAAAGCACGAATATATTTCAAAATGCATATGCTGAGTGAAAGGACACATATAGACTATATATTGTATGAGTCCATTTTTACAAAACTTTGAAAATGAAAACTTATCTATATTGACAGAAAGCAGATCAAGTATTGCCTGGTATGTGTGGGATAGGTGGGATGAGTAGGTGAGAAAGATTACAAAAGACACAAGGAAATTTTGGGGATGATGAATATTCATTATCTTGAATGTGGTAATGGTTTCATGGTTATATATATATATATATATATATATATATATATATATATCTCGAAGCTTATCACATTGTACACTTACTGTGTTTATCATATGCTTATTATAGCTCAATAAAACTGTTTTAAAAAAGGAAGAAAAAAGATATAAGAAGCAGATAGCATATGGAGTTATTTGTAGTTTATATTGATTTTTTAAAAAACTGCTAGGATTCAATTGAACTAAATGGATGTTTGACTATTTTCAGCTTTTTCAAAAAGGTTCATGTGCATAAAAGTCTAAGCATAAATGTGGTTCGAGGGATACCTAGTTACGTTATCTTCCCGTTGCTAAGTAGGAAACATGTACCTAAGGTCAGAATGATTGAGAGAAAGAAATTAGAAAACTGGAATTAGTTTTGTTTTCTCCAGATGTTCTGGAATTGGCTTATTTATCTGACCATTCTAATTTGCCATTTGTAAAATGGCCAAAATAAATACTTAACTCAGGGGACATAGTGAGGAAGGAGACAGATTATGGAAAGTGCTGTCAGATTGTTTGAAGGAGGAATCATTGCTATTACTACATATTTCCTTCTCCTGCCTTCTCCTTAGTTTTACCACTGCCTGGAAATCTCTTTTGCCATTCAACTTCACTTGGCATCTTTCCTATTTAAAGCAAAATGTGTTGAGTCGGCAGATTTGACTGACTTCTGAAGCCTCTGGTGACTCGGAGCTGACAAAACTCTTAACTCTTTTCGGCCCAGAAACTGACGCTCAGGGATTTGTCAGTTTCAAGTTACTTTGGAGACTATTGTGGCTTTTCCCCCATCTTGGTGTTGCTGGGGCAGCAGATTGAGTGACAACTGAGTGAGTCTGTTTTTATACCCAAGGGGAGGGTTTGCGTAAAACCTAGCTGCTGTAAAAGGATTCGGGGAGGACTAGAATGCACACCTGGACAGGTAGAAGTGCTAGGATTTCCCGGAAGTGTATATATAGAGTGAGCCATTTTCATTGCCTATGGCCCAGAGGCTGCTTGGCCATGAAACACTTGCATGGATGCCTCAGAGAAACAGCACTGGAGGTGTCTACAAGTAGCAATAGCATTGTCA
The DNA here is from genome assembly GCF_018345385.1 of Vulpes lagopus. Taxonomy (NCBI): domain Eukaryota; kingdom Metazoa; phylum Chordata; class Mammalia; order Carnivora; family Canidae; genus Vulpes; species Vulpes lagopus. The sequence goes on from NC_054844.1 coordinate 21,165,472, forward strand.
CCAAGCATAAGGTTATAATGAGAAACTTGTGAGGCCAACAGGACCTGGAAGATAATGGGCTTTTGTAAAATGCCTCCTCAGTGATCACATTTCCTTTTCCTATAGGATAAGGGAAAACTTCAACCAGTGGGGATAGTGCTAATGTTTAACAACTGGCTCAAGGTATTAGGGAGAGGCCTGATTTGTAGTGTTTGCCCGCGTCTGTGGTTGAAGTGCTACTATCATGGCTGATTTCAAGCTTCTAATATATTGTCAACTGGATCAAAGAATTCTAGAGAATGTAGGTTGGTTCTCAAAAGCCAGTGTGAGCTTCCTCCAGCACACTCCCGGATTCAACAACCCAGCGGGCAGGGGCAACCATAAAGTAAAGTTATGGTCATTCTCTATCTCCACCCACCTCTACCCATGACTAGCACGGCCTCTTATATTCTTGAATTGCCTGAGGTCACACAAACTCTGGGAGACAGAAAGGAGACTTCTAAGAACTAAAGAATAGATGAGATATCGTCTTTCTCCTCATACTTTCCGGTTGGCCATTACTGGTTAGAGTCAAAACCAAGAAGATATCTCAATGAGCAGGATCAAAAGTCCTTTTAATGTTGGCAAATCAAACTTCAAAAAAGAAAAATGAAAAAGAAAAATAAAGAAAACTTATGTCCTCACAACAAAACAAAACAAAACAAAACAAAACACAAAAGTCCTTTTAAGGAAGTTGATTTTTCATTTCTGGGCTGAAATGGTCTTCACAGATGCTGAGAAAGAGGATGCTGTGATGTTTTCTCTGGAACATTTCCTAAGCACACCAGTCTTAATGGGTCCAGAGTGATACCATTCCTTGGAAAATGTTTTGGAAATTTGTTGGGAAGATTAAAAAAAATTTTTAAAATTTAAATTCAATTTGCCAACATATAGTATAATACCCAGTGCTCATCCCATCAAGTGCCCTCCTTATGCCTGTTACCCAGTCACCCCATTCCTCCACCCACCTCATCTTCTGCAACCCTTAGTTTGTTTGCCAAAGTTAAGAGTCTTTGATGGCTTGTCTCCTCTCTAATTTTTCCCACTCAGTTCTCCTCCTTTCCCTTATAATCTCTTTCATTATTTCTTATATTCCCTGTATGAGTGAAACCATATGATGATTGTCCTTCTCTGATTGACTTATTTCACTCAGCATAATACCCTCCGCATTTTATCCACGTTGAAGCAAATGGTGGGTGTTTGTCCTTTCTGATGGCTGAGTAATATTCCATTGTGTGTGCTAGTCCATATATATATATATATATATATGGAAGATTTTTGATTGTCCCAGTGATTTAGGTGCCCCAGTGCCCCATGGCATAGGGAAAGCAGGGATGCTCAAGATTTTCTATTAGACACAACAGTCCACACAAATCCTGTATTCTGTGCAACTCCAAATATTCCCAATAGCCATTCATGTAGGTGAAAAAAGCCAATTTACAATTTTCTAAGCCTAGAATGTAATTCCATTTTACCAATGAGCAAAAAGTAAGTTTGTACCACTTAAACATATGCAGAGTTTTCTAAGAATGCAACTACAATGTAAAGGGAGGGGAAATTATACCACATTCTGTTGAGAGCATTTTAAAGCAAGACATAACATTACTAAGAGTTATCTCCCAGATTTGAAAAGCATACCATTGCCCATAAGATAGCCTAGCATTTGTAGCTGTTATACATTCAAGGTGATTTTAAGTATATAGGAATATAGTTTTTTCAGCCTTTATTACAAAGTGTCAGATATTAAAAACAAGTCTCTCTTAAATCTAAACATCATAAATAAGTGCAAACATGTGATGACATTATGTCTGCTGGTGTAATTGTGTTTTAGCACAATTTTGCTTTATTATGAAATATAGATCGTGGTATTGTGTATAATCTGTCCACTATCTACTTAGTCACACTAGCCAGGAAACTATGAATAATCCTCAACTCCTCTTCCCTTCTCACTCCTTATTTTCATTCATTAATTTCTGTTGATTCCATCTCTTAGTTGCCCCCTTCTCCCACTGACACCAGTACTGCCTCATCAGTTCAGGCTCACACTGTTTCTCATTGAGACTATTCCAAAGTCTATGAATTAATCTCTCATCGTGTGATCTTTTCCAACCTATTCTTCATGCAAACAGTAAAGTGATCTTTATCCAACACAAATCTGGGAGTATTACTTCCTTGCTGAAAATTTTATTGGGTCCTGGCTGAAGAGAGGATATAAACCCTAGACTTCCCAGGATGGCACCATGAGACAATCCCTGTTGATTTCCATCTGTTCCTAAACCATGTTTCACTGATGTGAGCAGAACCACCAATGCTGTTTCATTTCTCTGTGATCTGAAAGTGCTGTTATTGTCTTTGTCAGGGGATCTTCCTTCTCGGCCCTGCCAACCTGGCCAATTTCAGTCATCCTTTATGGCCCAGCCTGAGTTCTGTTTCCCAGCCTCCCTGACATGATGGTTTCGAGTGCTCCTAATACCAGTCTTTATTGTGATGTGTAGTGATATCTATTAGAACAATCCTGCTACTACTAGGCATGACTTGAGTCTGTTCCCTCACTTCCCTGTCTGTATGAGGAGTGGTGAGAGAAGAGAGAAGGACACCATGATTGCTGGAGGAGCTCATTGAGAGGATGTGTCCTTCGATTGATCCGTTAGCTAGATGTGGACAAATGGAGGCTCCTCACTCCCTCTCTTGTTCTTCGAATTTGTGTGTGACTCTCTATACGCACATGAGGAGCTATTTCCTGGACGTAGCCTGGAAAGTCTACTAAGGTGTTATTAAGACCATCTGGATGGCATGTGTGGCCTCTGTGTAATCTTCTCAGATTCTCAAGGGCAGGCATGGAGATGTCCTTTTGCAATTGCTCAAGATAAGTCTTGTTTGCAAAAGATAAACCTTGTCTGCAAATTCCCTTGCTTATTAAAACTGCCGTTTACCAATCTGGAGTGGCCTGCCTCTTTTTTCATCTCTCCTTCTCCTCTCTATGTGGGGACCAATTTCAAAGTTCACCCAGGTTACAAACCACACTGCTGAGGTTGCAAATCTGCAATGACCCTTGGCCTTGGGGGGAAGGCTGTCCTTCCCAGCTGCCGCTTTACCATGATGCCAAAGCCAGATGAGGAGGGCTCCAAGAAGACTACCTGAAGGATGGGAAGGCCTAGGTCTCGATTCCTAGCAGGATTCTTGCTCAACTGCAGAATAATAAGTCTTCCCTGTTGCTGTTAGAGCAAAGTGTGGTAAGAGATTTTCTTGCCTGAACAACAGTGATGAACACCCTTGACTGAGAGATTATTACATATCAGGTACTGAATATATACTATTTATGACACACAAAAGAACCTTATGTAATAGGCATTATGTTATCTCTCTCTCTTTTTAAAATATGTTCTCTTTTGTAGAGATGAGGAATCTGATGCTTTGAGAAGCTAAGTACTCTTAGGGCTCCTGGGTGGCTCAGTTGGTTAAGTGTCCAACTCTTAATTTCCATTCATGTCATGATCTCAGGGTCCTGGGATTGAGTCCTGCTCTGTGTTCAGAGGGGAGTCTGTTTGAGGATTCCCTCCCTCTCCCTCTGCACCTCCCCTGGCTCTCTCTTTAAAATAAAAATTAAAAAAAATTTTTTTAAAGAGGAGCTAAGTACTCTTGATCATCAACTTTTAAGTGGTAAAGTAGCTATTCTGTCTTAGAGTGTAAGGTCCATTCACTTTCCGTATTCGAGGCTGCAGAGTAGAGAGGATAGGAGGAAAAAAACCTGGTGGCTTCAAAGGCTATGTCAATTACAGTGAAATTGATAAGAGCAAAAATGAGACTAAATGGGAAATCCAGAATTATTAACTTTTATAATTTTTATTATCATTCTATGGAAGGTACAGTAGTATTTCTGTTTCCATTTTTAGAAAGGATATTAACTTTAGATAATGTATTGCTAATGTTGGTATTTCAGTCGGTTTTAAACATTTTATTTCTTTCTCATGTGTTATAAGAATTTTAAATTTATCCACTGCTTGTGGGAAACAGGATTTTTGTTTTTGAACTAGAAGTCATATTACTTTCCATTTTGTATAGATTTCACAGCATTTTCACAAACATTTGCGAATTTGGTTCTCGTAATCACACCGTGAGAGAGAGAAGTGGCTATAAGAATCTTATTTTTCACATGACGAGATAGTAGGTGCAAATTAGAGGTACACCGTGACTCCCTCAAGGTCACGTAGCTGATCTGAAATAGGGTCGAGAGTCAGTCTTGCCTCTTCTTTTTCGAAACCTTCCTTGTGATGCCTAACCATCCACGTATCTTTTTTATTTACTGAAGAGAAGTATTTCATATAGCTATTTGTCTTAAAAGCTATTTAACTTAAAAGCTGGAAACAGAGGGTGTGTACAAGTTATTTCTGAAATTCCACTTATAAGAAATGATTCCTAATATAAATTATAGTTGCATTACATGGTTGCCATAGCTAAGAGCTATGAGGGTTTCTTATGTTTAAATTTTTGAATAATTAAATGAACAGCAGCACGTACCATGTAAATTTCTTAAATTTAATTAAACGATACCCCTATATAAAGCACTATTGTGAAATGTGTGTGTAATGATTAAAAGGTTTAGTACATATAGAGTAATTTTCCCTAGTGCTTAAAAGGTCACTAGGAAAAAAAAAGTGACAAATATGCTGTTTTAAGCTTTTTTTTTTTTTTGCCACTTTAAAAATGTCACAGTGAGTGAAAGGAAAAAGCTGCCCGATAGCAGATGAATGGGTATTGACAGCTGCACCAGTGTTAAATGCTGCGTGGCAGAAAAATCTAGTGAAGAAAAACAAACTGTATTCACATTTCCATATTGCTTTTTATTAAATTTAAGTAAAGAGACTTTAATTTTGATTTGTATTCGAATTTGATAATGAAAGCAGTTTGTTAGATAAATCCATGTATACACAGAAAAGGTAAGTATATAAGACATTTTAATCGTGCGCTAAATGTAAAATTATCCTGACAACACATGTGATATTTTATGGTGTCCATATGGTATTGCATATGCAGCTTATAATATACAACTGGTATCTGGATAACATATGATATAGATATAAAGCACACCCTACAAGCTAGAATTCTATGGTTACGCATGCACACACAGAGGCACAATTTTCATGGTTTCTCTGTGCTGAATATACATTTAACTCCTGCGCCCATGTATTCATATCGTGAAGGGTTTGGGTTACTTTCTGGGGGTGTATTAGATTTCTTTGGCTTGAACAACTTTTTCCCCAGAAGCCTGGAAAATTCATCATGTTAGATAACCAGGTGTTCTTCATTTGCAAATATTATTACCTTGTAGGATTAGAAGAAGGTTTAATCATGAGAAAGGGAAAATAAACAATGCAGTGAGCAGAAAGTCCCAAGGGTCCCGTCGTCGGGGAAAGCCCTATAGGACATGTGGGCAACTCAGAATGTAAGGGGGACGTTTTAAGCTGGAGACCGCAGGGTCTCTGCTGGCAGACTCTGATGCTCAGAGGGAGCCCTGAGGCCAGTACCTTTTGTTCTTTGTTGTTCTTTAATGAGATGATCTTCCTGCAGAGTAGACCAGAGTAGCCCCGACTGATATTTCTCCTGAATCACCATCATTCCCGGGAGAAGCTCATCTTCCAAACAGTCAAACTTAATCACTCCAGGCGAATCCCTCGTTGCATCTGTCTCCCCCACTAGAGTGGAGCAGAGACCCATCCTTTTTATTCCTGGATGCTCATCACCTAGCACATTTCCTGTCATCTAGTAGGTACTCAATAAATGCTGAATGGATGAATAATTGCAACTCTACTTCTACATAAAGTAGGACACCTTTCTGGAGTCCCTTTAGTACCGTGGGTAATTTGTCATGCTTTTGTTGCTTGGAATCACAAATAGGTGAATTCTGTCTAGAATTTTCCCAAGTTTTCTCACTTTTAGGACCCTCCTTCTGAAGTAATTCTTTCATACTCTGCTATCACAGTTTGCTCTGGTAAAAATAAGCCCGCAATTATATCAAAGGTGCTACTTCTCCCTATCCTTGGGATTTCTGGTTATGTAGATTGAGAAAGAATTACCAGACATTACCCTGGGTTACATAGCTGTAATCCGTCTGGAAATAGTGAACAGTGTTAATGCAAAATACCTGCACTTTGGAGCGAAAAAAAAATTTTTTAACTTTGTAAACATCTTTTGGGAGTGTAAACTGATACCCAAAATTATATTAACAAAATTACCTTGTTGTATAATTAGAGCACTCTACCAGCATACATAAATTTTGGAAGTGAATGCTGTCAGTTTTTATTTTTAAAAATATATCTTGTGATGGGTGCATAATAATCACACCTGGAAACAGTTTTATAAATAAAAAAAATTAAACTGCATGAAATTATATTCAAAGGTGCTAATGAGTGTCAGTATTGCTTAAAAAGAGAAAAGATGATTTTTTAGATGCTCAGTATGTGCTTATGTGTTAACTAGATGTATTTATGTTTCACAGCCAGCTATGCTGTAGTCTAAATGCATAGAAATGGCATTAATGCTTTCTGAGCTATGGTCATTTTTATTATTTTCCATGATAACAATGTCTCTCACCTTTATTACCGAAGAAATGTCTTACTTTTAGGCAGCTCGAGCTGTGTAACATGAAAACTGAAGCCTGGTCAATCTGTTAATGCCTGCCTATGCGATGTGAAGCCCTAGTAATTCATCCCCCTCCCCCCTCACTGAATTAACTGATTTTTCAAATGAGACCAAACAAACAAATACCCCAATATTTAGTTTTCTCTTGACAAAATTGTAAGAGTGGTGGTGATTTAAAAAATCTAGTTTGTGATTTTTTTGGTCGCAGTTTATCCTGCAGACTGGTGGGGCAAGTGTGCACGTCGCCTACCAGCCCTGCCACTTGCCTCCGTGTGAGTACACAGTCCCTTACAGAGGATCTCCCCTTGGTGTTTTTAGGGAAAAAGTAAAACGATCATATTTCTGAGTTGAAAAATGGAATTGTTTGGTGATTTTCAACCTATATTTCTGAACCAGTAAGGTTGGTGTTTATATCTAAGAGGAATAGCAATAAAGCTAACTTTATTTTCTCTTCTTCCAGCAAGAGTTGAAGATCACAACTTTGCTCCTCATGCTTTTATCTCCTCTTTATCACTCCTGGGATGGTCTCTCGAAAAATCATAGCAGCAAATAAATATTTGTCCCTGTCCTGTTCAGTTGATGTGCCTGTGGAATGACTGAAAACACATCTCTTTCTAAAAAAGGGATTAGAATATGTACACTTCTTGCATAGCGAGTGGTGGGAGAAGAGGCTTCTGTGAACCCATCAACTCATCTGTGCTATTGAGTTGGCCAGAGAGAGACTTTTGTCTTTCCGTGGGAGGGCTGAGGTTGGGAGAAGCACCTTAGAAGTGGGGTGGGGGGTGTGGGGGGTGGGGGGGGTGGAGGGGTGGAGGGGTGGCTGTCCCCTCAGAACATATCACTTAATCTGAGGGAATTTGGGGAGGGGAGACTATATAATCCTATAAATTAGAATTTGGCTGGAATACTGGGATCAATACATCTCTCTTTGAGAAAATTACCAAGGGCCTGTTAATGATCCCAGGAAGTCTGAATGAGAGCCAGACTCATGGAGCATTTATAACTTACTAAAGCTCTGACTACATAAAACCAATAAGCCAACCATTCTTTATTTAATTGGCTTTGCTTGCCAATCATAATGGCCACTTGGATTGGCTATACAGTCAATAGATTCTATCTTTAATAGGTTTACATCTATCAGATTGACCTTTTCCACTCTGTTGTCTTCAAGCATATGGACACAATGGCATCAGAGTGAATCTTGCTTGTTCAGGTAGATTTTCTAGATGGCCTAAATTGCTTCTGTGAATAAATTGAGCACTTTTGGGAGTCACATGAACTCTTAAGTAATCAGAAAGCTGTATGGTTTATGGAGGCCATAACTTAATCCCAGGGAATAGCTGATGTTGTGAGAATAATTTAGGTGCTAAGAAAATTTAGTACATCAGTTAATAACTTACTAGGCTGTACCCTGGAGGTTTGAAGAGTTAATGTAATTTCTGTAGCTGTGTAAGTAACTCCTGGAGAGTAGTTTAGCATGCATGGAAGAGGGTTCAGTGAATAGCCATAATCTTTTTTTTAGTACCTGGGTTCACCTTTGAAATCTATTTTGGACTGGTCTCATTTTTAATTTCAAATTTATAAAATGTGAGCTTTTTGGTAGCATTTTGATCACATTACCACCTTTGAAATCCTTTTCCATTCTCAGTACCTTCTCAGAGCTTATAAAATAGCTTTCAAAATTCACTATCACAAAGTCCTTGCTCTAAATTTTGTTTCTATTCTTACTTTTTTTTTTTCAAGAAGAAATGACCACTGGTTTTTAGCCATGCCATATTCTTCTGAAATTTATTCTCTAAAATTTCCCAGAGTAAAAGCAGCCTTAAGAATATATTTTTAAAGATATATGAGATAAGTGAGTTACATGAGATATACAAGTTTGTTGTTTTTCCAATTCATATTTTAATGCTGCATATGCTTCATATGTATACCACATATATATAGTGCTGTTTTTATAGTACATACATATATAGTTGATGTAGTAACCATCAAAACTCATAATAATGCTTGCTTCTGGGGAGAAATAGAGGAAGATTGGGCTGGGAAGGGAAATATAGGAGCATTCAACTGTATAGGTGAGGTTTTATTTCTCTCAAAAGTGATTTAAGGCAAGTATGACAAAATAATAGCCTTTATTAAAACTAGGTAGTGGCTTCGTAGTTTTTATTATATTTTTATTTCCAGTACACTATATTTTAAAGACATTTAAAGAAACCATCTAAAGCCACTTTCCTTGATGTTGCATTCATGGGTGAACTCTTTCTCATCAATTGCTTTTTATTTAACTTCTTAAATTTGTGTCTTCTTTTCTTCTTTAAGATCAGAAAATTACTTTGGCCTTGTTTAAAGAATGGTGAAAATCTCATTTAGATCTGGGTTGCAGCATCCTTGCTAATTCATCAAAGCATTTATTTTTTAAACATTAGTTCAAGTCTGTCCCTCAGGCTGTCACATCTTTCTTCAGGGGTTTCTCTTAGTCTTTAGACGACTCCATCTGCTCTTCTAAAAGGAGAACATCAAACCAGTTTGTTAGACGTGACACAATTAGATCTCAGATGCTCAGTTGCCTGACCATTTGTAAAAGCATTTTCTGGAAATTAGGAAGAGACCAAAGAACTCTGACTTTCTCTCAGGCTTTTTTTTTAGCCTTGATTTTGTGTGACTTTGGATTATCTTTCTCTTCAACTGCTTCTATTGGAAACATGATTAATTTTTGTGCAAACTCTTTCTTCCCCAAAAGTACTATGGCTGTTTTTATTTATTTATTTAATTAATTAATTTCCTCACTCCAATCACAGTACTCAACTTATTTAAGCATGGTATATTAGGAAGACCAAGTTTTTATTTTATTCTTAGCTGAAAGGTATTTGGTTGAATGGAACTAGACAAATCTGTTGTGCAGAAGCCTTGTTTAGTAAAATGAGAAATCATTAACAAAAATTACTCTTCCAGGAAGGTCAATATCTGACTCTTCTCTCCCTCCCCCATCTTCATTCTGATATATATCACTTATTTATTTATTTATTCATGAGAGACACACAGAGAGAGGCAGAGACATAGGCAGAAGGAGAAGCAGGCTCCTTGTGGGGAAGCCTGATGCAGGACTTAATCCCAGGATCTCAGGATTATGACTTGAGCCAAAGGCATATGCTCAACTCCTGAGTTACCCAGGCACCCTTCATTGTGATATATTTTTTTAAATATAGTTGACAAATAACATTATGTTAGTTTCAGGTGTATAACAGGATTTGCTATTTGTATATATTGTGAAATGATCACCAGTATATGTCTAGTTAACACCCATCACTACACATGTTACAAATTCTTTTTTATTTGTGATGAGAACTTTTAAAATATACTCTCTTCATGACTTGCAAATATACAATATAGTATTATTAACTATGCTGTACTTTACATCACAAGGTTTATTTATTTTATAATAGAAAGTTCTGTGCTTTTTGACCACTTTCACTTTATCTGCTCCCCACTCCTGCCTCTGGCAAATGCCAGTTTATTCTCTGTACCTATGAGCCCATTATTCTTTTCTCTTCTTTTTAGATTCTGTACCACTGGTTATTATTCAGTTGTTATTTCTCCTCTTTTATTTCTTCCTTTTGTTGTTTAATTGTATACTTTGGAATTTATGGCCACAAATCCATGGTCAAGAAATAAATTACCCTGGTTTTAAAAAATTGCATGGACTTAAAGAAACATGCATGAAAAACATAAGCACACATACATTTTGTTAGACATAAAATAGGTATTTCATCTTGAAAGGCTAGGAGGTTAGATGCTTTACCGACAGAATCTCAGTGCTTTGGTGTGGTCACCATGTAGATGACACAAAAGCAAATGAACAGACTTGATGTATCCCAACTCACAAGATACTGATGTATAAATCAGAATGCCAATTTAGTAATTCACTCTGAGAAAAGCTGTGAAGTGATGCCAATGGCTTCTCCATTCTCTCCTCATAGAGGAAAGGAAAACCTAACAGATGAAATTATTGCAGCCATATGAGGTGGTGGATATTAACTAAACTTATTGTGGTAATTTTTGCAATATATACATATCTCAAATCATTATGCTGTATACCTTAAACTAATACAGTGTTGTATACCTTAAACTAATACTATACTAGTATTAAGCATACATTAATACTAATACATACAGTGTTGTATGTCAACGAAACTTCAATAAAACCGGAAAAGATAGCTAGAGTCTCGGAGTGCACAGCCATAGGGAAGAAGAGAAACTAAAGATGACACTATAACCGGAAGTTTGGTAAACATGGTATAAGAGCAAGAATGGGTGGTTGGATGACCTTGATTTGAAATATCCTTTCTTATGGCCCAGTTATTTTGACTGCTCACACCATTTTTAAAAATATTTATTTATTTATTCATTGGACACATGGAGAGAGAGGCAGAGACAGAGGCAGAGGGAGAAGCAGGCTCCTCACAGGGAGCCCGATGTGGGACTCGATACCTGGACTTGGGATCATGCCCTGAGCTGAAGGCAGACGTTCAACCACTGAGCCACCCAGGTGTCCCAACTGCTCACACCTCCCTTGAATTATCCTGGATAAACCTTGAGAAATTCTTCCTCTTTGGACTCACATCTTCTAGGCTTGTGGATGTTCTAACTGGCCTAACTAGAACTGAACATGATTTATGTTAATACTTCATATAATGTTTGTAAAACATTACATAGGTAGGGAGGAGCAAACGTTAGTTGCCTGTAATAGGGAGGACGTATGTACATCTTAGTGGCAAAGGCTTGGGCTCTGTGGCCAGCCTGCCTGAACTTGAGCTCCACTTCTGCCCCTTTCTAGTCATCCAGTCTTGGGTGAGTTACTGATCCTCTTTGTGCTTTACTTGGCTTAGGAATACAATGGAGACTATACCTGTACCGATTTAATAGCGTTTTTGCTAGGATGAAGTTAGATTAAGCAACAGGGCACTGAGTATGCATTTAGCATTGCTCTTTTTTTTTTTTAATTTGGTAAGATTTCATGTATCAGTCCCGATTGGTCTTTTATTTTTGCTGAAATTCAACTACTCATTTAGTTTTTCCATTTATGTTACAGGTAGCCCATCCATCTTGTCATGTATCGCTGATAATTTTTTTAAAAAGATTTTATTTATTTATTCATGAGAGGCACAGAGAGAGGCAGAGACACAGGCAGAGGGAGAAGCAGGCTCTATGTGGAGAGCCCAATGTGGGACTTGATCCCAGGACCCCAGGATCACGCCCTGAACTGAAGCTGAGCCACCCAGGCATCCCTCTGGCTGATAATTTTATTATTATTATTTTTTTCCTTTGCACTCGTGGAATTCAGGTTTGGGAACATACCATCTACAAATCTATAGGTTATTGTTATAATAAGTCTCCCAGTAGTATAAAATAACCATTCACTATTATGCATACTCCTTCTTGTAAAACACGATAATTGGGATAAATGCTCAATAGCTTACACAAGAGATAATAATTTGTGTTTCTTTTCCAAAGCCAGGGAGATAACCTCAGTTCTCTAGCAAATAATGAATGGCACTGATATTTTCCTGAGGCAATGTATCCGTTTTAATCATCATTATTTTAGTACATATATCCAGACAGAGTTAAAGAGAAACTTTCTGGAGAAAACTTCCCGAGTGCTGGAATTCCTTTCGCTTCCTTGGCCCTCATGCACTCCCCTTCCATAGTCCTCTCCTGTGGGTCATCTTCTAAGAGTCCCTTCCAGTGCTGCAGAATCCTACGGCTCCCAAGGTTGCCTTTCACACTGTGTTCTGTGTTAGCTCTGCCCCTGGAACTGTGTGAAGTGCCTGCCCCAAGAATGGGGTCCCAGCAGCATCCAGCTTCCTCCTTCCCATCGTCCCATCTTCCCACCTGCCTCTTGATTGGTGCTGTGAGGCTTGTGGCACCTGTGTCACTGTAATAATAGAGGAGGCGGGAAACTATTACACATGGCATCTTTGGTGAAGCGTGAGAGAGGGGAAAGAACCATAGTTTTTTTTTCCCACCATACTTCGAATTCTGTTCTCTTTGAGCACAGAAGTGCTTGTATAAAACTTGAGCTGGAAAGATAACTTCAGGAGCTTAAAATGTGAGATTTACATAACTTCTGAGCCAGTAACGTAGGTGAATAGATTCAGTCACTCAGGTCCTTAAATAATATTTTCAGAAAAGAGACAGTCTCCTTGAGTGCTCTGTGGCCACCACTAGTCAGGCAGCCATGACAGAGAATGATGGTTGACCAGGCACAGGGGAGAAGGTGGGCATAGTGAGAATCATCTTGGTATCTTCAGAGTTTGTGAATCTTGGAACAGAGGTGGAGGGATTAGAGTTGGTAGAAAGAGGGCCTGAAGGATAAGGTTATTAGTGAAATTAGTGAAATCTGCTTGAGAGGCAAGTGATACCAGAACACTCTCCTTTAAACTTAAGAATTCTTGGGGTATAGGCCTCCTGTGGTTGTAGCCACGGTCTCTCCTCCAGGAAATGAAGGCCCTTGAGAAGATGCCATAAGGGGAGGAGACTCCACAAGTCTTCTTATCTCACCTCATAAGGCCATATGGATGGATATAATATGATTTCAAGGGTCTGGGATGGTTTCTGTTCCCTTCTTCCACTTGCCTGTGGATTCTTGAAACTTTTTTTGTGTTTGTTTGTTTTTAGATAGGGGATCCAAGCTTTCATTTTACAGAGGAAAAAGGGAATGGGACACCCACTCCTTGGGTGGTCATCTACCCTCCCACTATTTTTTTTTTAAGATTTTATTTATTTATTTATTCATGAGACACACAGAGAGAGGCAGAGACACAGGCAGAGAGAGAAGCAGACTCCCTGTGGGGAGCCCGATGCAGAACTTGATCCCAGGACACTGGGATCATAACCTGAGCCAAAGGCAGATGCTCAACCACTGAGCCACTCAGGAGCCCCTACCCTCCCACTATTGCCTTGCCTGTTTAACCCAAGACTTCCTCTTCCCTTGCTAGTCATCGGCCCCAACACTGCTCCTCACTGACACCCCACTCTGAAGCCTCCTTATTGACATGAAGCATGAGATTGCCCAGCATGGTGATTCTCAAAATGTGGTCCATGAACCAGCAGCACCAGCATTACCCAGGGATGTGTTAGAAACGCAGACTCCTCAGTCCCATCCTAGGCTACTGAGTCAGAACCTGCACTTTAATAAGATATGCAGGTAATTTGTATGAACATTAAAGATTAGGAAGTTCTGGCCTGGAATACTTCTTCATACTAGCCTTAACTAAAATCTGATATAAAGCTAAAGGTAATCATTATAGCATTTTTAAATAGCACAATAATTAGTTACTTTGATCATGTCCATAGCAAGTATTTATTGAGCATTTACTATATTCTTTTCAAAAGATTTTTATTTTTAAGTAAACTCTACACCCAACATGGGGCTTGAACTCACAACCCTGAGGTCATGAGTCACATGCTCCACCAACTAAGCCAGCCAGGCACCCCTTAGTGCCTATTATATTCTTGGTATTACATGTGCTAGGAGTTGGGGACATGGGAATAGTCCCTGCACCACAAAGCTCACAGCACAACAGTCTTATAAAAGCAAGATGAAACAAAACCCTCAACAAAAAAACCCCATAATTTTCCCCCCAGGTTGTTCAAAGCTATGCTTTCTAGTTAATGTTCTATTCTTCTCCTCATGTCTTTTACTTTTCTTCCATAATCCCTGGACTTTATGAGAAAAAAAATCAACCTTGGAATGTCAGCCTCTATTTTTCTCCTCTTCATCACTGTTATAGCATTGCCAGGATAAGCTTCTGGATGTAGCAATCTCAAGCCGAAAGAGCAAAGCAAATACATAAAATTTTTCAAAAATATCAGATTTCGAGAGTATTTGTTGTTTCACTTTCTCAGACTCTTTTCCATGTATGCATGTCGTCTTCAATTAGCAATGTTTCTCTATTGCATGGCATATTCTGGAATTTTACTTGTTTCAGGTTGTGTGTGTGTGTGTGAATGTGTGTGTGTGTGTGTGTAGGGTGGTCAGTGCAGAGGAAAGGAAATGATTGTACATATTTACTGAGCTCAACTAAGCCTCTTTAAGTTTTGAAGATGCCAAAAGGTTACTTAAAAAAAAAATCATGTACCATAGCATCACAGGCTGGGGCCCTGAGAAGACCATTACAGCAGGAGCATAGTGTGTTCCTGGGTGACTTCAGAAGACTTTCGAGCGTGGGTTAAAGAAGCCTCATCAGTGGGAAACAACTCCTGCTTCTGTTGCCAGGGATGGTGCCATCCTTTGGTTTCAAAACCTCTAACTGATTTGAGTTTTTAGCTCTCTTGGTCAATAACAGATGATATGAAAAAACTGATTATTTTATCTTATGGCCGTTTATGGCATTTCACTTATTTTTGAGGTTGCTTTCTAGCATATTTCACAACAGTTTCTAACATATTTCAAAAACAGGTTTGTGTGTGTGTGTGTGTGTGTGTGTGTGTGTGTGTATGATTTTGTGTCCCATTCTGCCATTACCCTTTTCCCAGAAACCTATACTAATATAGTTACTAACAACAGAGTAAATGAAGTTTCCAATATTTTGGCTTTTATTCGGTAGGTTTTGCCGTCTTTGACTTTTACTGCCGTTGTCCGCTCTTGTTAGCTGCTGCAGTGCTGACCCAGCAGGTTGCTTGGCCTGGAGAAGAGTGAGTAGCATTTGCGTTGCTTACTCAGCATGTTATTTCTCTTTGGAGCAAAGTGCAGTGGCTTCTGGTCAATTTTTGAATTGATTTTAGGATGGTTTTTAATGATTTATAAAGCAGCATTTAATCCTATACATCAGGTTTTGTCTGCCTCATGAAATCAGCTACTACATGAAATTGTCTAAGGCTACATCAATCATCTGCTAAAAACAAACACACAAAGTAACTCTTTGAAGCAGTCTCTGCCTACAACCAAAGTTTCACGTGTGGTCACTTGACTTTTCAAAAATTGGATTTCAGTGATTTCATCCTGTCAAATATTTCAGAAAATTGAAAATATGACTTCTTCCAATATAAAGTGGACATGTATCAAAGAAAATCATTTGTATCTCTGCTGGATAAAAATCTATACATTAAGAGTGTAACTTCAGAGTCTGGGTTATAATCAGTGGTAAATTGTAAGTCAAGCAAAAGTACATTCTTGTAGAGAATTAAATAGACTGGGCATACCTATTAGAGGACCCTACAGCATGACATTGAAAAGATAAGCTGTTATCCTTTTGCTTTATTTTTAGGTTTTGGGAAAAAAAATTTTTAATAACTCACTTCCCCCTCATGATTATAGATTTATAAATAAATCTCCAAAGGTTATTCTTGATGACATTAAAGTTTGGTCCTGTTGTGTCTTGTCCTGTTCACTTACACTGATACAACAGAAAATGTTAATTTGCACTAATAGGCCTCTTTGGAATATGGTAAACAAATCTAGAGCCATTCAGTGTTGAGCAGCATCTGCCTTTGGCTCAGGTCATGATCTGGGGGTCCTGGGATGGAGTTTGCATCCGGTTCCCTGCAGGGAGCCTGCTTCTCCCTCTGCCTATGTCTCTGCCTTTCTCTCTCTGTGTCTCTCATGGATGAGTGAATAGAATTTTTAAAAACAAAACCGAAAAACCAAAAAACCAGAGAATTAACTTCTACATGGTCACCATCTGCATCTCTAATTGCACATATATTACCCATTCCAATGTTATTCCATTAGTAGTTTAGGCTCTGTTTCCTTTTTTTTTTTTTTTAAATCTTTTGTTTTCTCTCTTCTTCAGATTGTATAATTTCTATTGCCAGTCTTCTAAATTTCCTGATTCTATTATTTGCTTTATTTAATTTTATTGTTTTAAAAGATTTTATTTATTTATTCATGAGAGACACAGAGAGTGAGAGAGAGGCAGAGACACAGGCAGAGGGAGAAGCAGGCTCCACGCAGGGAGCCCAACATGGGACTCGATCCCAGGTCTCCAGGATCACACCTGGGCTGAAGGTGGTGCTAAACCGCAGAGCCACCTGGGCTGCCAATATTATTTGCTTTAAAAAACAATTTAGTGCATACAAACTCAGCACAAAACACAGAAAGTTATTCTGGTGAGATACAGAATTTCTGTTAGCTGGGCAGATAACAGAAAATATAAAGAATACCCTTCTACTACCTCTTATTAAAAGCAAACTAATTACCCTGAGAGAGAATTGCTTTATAGAAAAAACCTAACTCTAGTGTTTTATTAAAACATTATATTTTGAATTAATGTATTAAGCTAAGCATACTTTGTTGATCTTCTTTTTATATATTTCATTTCTTCTTTGTAGGTTCATTGTTTGTGAATATTCAAAACCAAAGCAATAAAGCTTACTTTCTGTAGCATTCTGTAACTTTCTATATCCATTTAAATTTTGTCTTTCATTATTTCCTTCCATATTCAGAAACAACAAGACACTTTAAAACAAAATGATTCTTTTTTTTCTTTCGGAGTAAAACACACTGAGGTGCCTGGGTGGCACAGTCAGGTAAGGGTCCAACTCTTGGTTTGGCTCAGGTCATGATCTCAGGGTCATGATCTCAAGGTTATAGAGATGGAGCCCCACATTAGGCTTCCCACTCAGCTGGAAGTCTGCTTGAGATTCTTTCCCTCTCCCTCTACCTACCCCCCGCCACACTCTTCGTCTCTCAAATCAGTCAATCTTTTATTTATTATTTTTTTTAAATTTTTATTTATTATTTATTTATTTATTTATTTATTTATTTATTTATTTATGATAGTCACAGAGAGAGAGAGAGAGGCAGAGACACAGGCAGAGGGAGAAGCAGGCTCCATGCACCAGGAGCCTGATGTGGGATTCGATCCTGGGTCTCCAGGATCGCACCCTGGGCCAAAGGCAGGCGCCAAACTGCTGCGCCACCCAGGGATCCCTCAGTCAATCTTTTAAAACACGCACACAGGGGCAGCCCAGGTAGCTCAGCGGTTTAACATCTGCCTTTGGCCCAGAGTGTGATCCTGGAGTCCTGGGATCAAGTCCCACATCGGGCTCCCTTCAGGGAGTCTGCTTCTCTCTCTGCCTCTCTCTCTGTGTTCTCTCATGAATAAATAAATAAAATCTTTAAAAACACACACACACACAACCCATTTCTTTGCATACACGTTTGTACTTCTCTGCTGTAATTGTCCTAGTACAGCTTCAACAACTCAGCATTTAACCAAAGTAACTAACTTCCATTAATAAGAGAGTCTGGATATAGGTCATTGTGAACTGCCTATGATACACTATAATTTTAGTGACCACAAAACTCATGAGCACACACATCCTCTACAATCACACGCAGCTTTTTATATTTTCTGAAAGTAGCAAAAACATGCACATTTGCTAACAGAGCACAGAGGCATAGCCTCTCTACAATGTGCAAGAAAGAGAAAGAAAAGCACATATATTAAAACTATGCTATACCTGAAACTCATGGAACATCATGTGCCAACTATACGCAAGTAAAAAAAAATTAAAAAGAAATAAAACTATGCTTTCTTAGATATTATATAGGTATCCAAGAATTATCCACTAATTAACTCTTAAAGTTAAAAAAAGTCTTGAAAAACAAATTTCAGCAGATACATTATAGGACATAATTATTGTTTATATAAAATGTTTATCAGCTTTATAATTATAATTCTATTTAGTTGAACATTTATTTTCCTCAGTTTAAAAAACTGTATAAAGTAAAAGCAACTCATCTGAACTTATAAATCAGTATAGAACTTCAGATTCCTGGTTTCTTACTGAGAAGTAATTACAAATCTTAAAAAAGTATACTTTTATTATATTCCAAATTGATAAAATTAGAGAAAAGACATGAAGCTCTTTTTAAGCAAAATTATGAAAATCAGTTGTGATTGGTCTAATAATATTCACTTTAATTACATGAACTTGAATTATTATATGCAAATGCTTCTGAGCTAGCAGTATCTGTGAAAAGTTTTGTTTTGTGTTTTTTTGAGGGAAGGGTAAAGGGAAAGGGAGAGCAAGAATATCAAGCAGGCTCCATGTCCATCGCAGAGCCTGATGTGGGGCTCAATCTTGCAACCCTGAGATCCTAACCTGAGCTGAAATCAAGGGTCAGATGCTTAACTGACTGAGCCCCCCAGATGCCCCAGGTTTTGTTTTTTTAAAGGCTAGAACACTCAGAGTGTTAGAAGTTCAGTTTCTTTATTTTATAAGAATTTTAGAAATAATAAATTTATGCAAATCCTTATTGGTCTGTATAACCAAACAGAACAGAGCTTCTTGAAGAGGTTTTGTAGTGTAATGTATTAATACCCTCCAGAAGCAGGAAAATAATTCATGTTCACACATGAAAGGAAAATGGTTTTCTCAATTTTTGGTACACCTCTATAAGTAGAGACATAGTTCTATAGTAAACAGAAACAAAAAAACTCACCAATCTAGATCTTAAAGATATTTTCTCCTCAGTTTTTTCCTAATTGTGTTGAACTCAAAACTAGACAAACCAACAGTCCAAAAAGTCAAACAATAGCTAAATTTTCTGTCATCACTCACTTGACAAAAAGTAAGTTCTAAGACAGATCACAAAGTAGTCATACCATGAAATCCGATTTCCAGTCACTGTCTGTACCAGTGGGGAATAACTTACCAGCCATGTGTGGACCAGAGTCACTTATACGTGAAATGATCTCTAGTTAATGAATTGACATTGATCTAATGGTTCATTATTTGATAGTCCTTGGGTTGCATGGTAGAAGACATGACCCAAACCACAAATTGGACAGATTACAGAAAGAATAACAGCTGGAAATAAAAATAAAGACAAAATCAGGAGAATAAAAAATAGAGGCTCAATGAAGGCAAAATTATGTGATTCCCCTTGGGATCTACTCCTGGACTCAAGAAGAAATGCTCCTGGGGGTGGGGAGGTAGGGTGGGGGAGAGAAGAGCTCATATAAGTTGTACTTCTTGGATAATACAGTAGAATAGACTCCAGCAGATGAGTCTATTGCAGTGGAGAAAACTCACAAATCATTGAACATACTTATCAAAAAGTTAAAAACAAGACTCTTATACAAACATAAAATAAGAATGTGTCAAAGATTTATTTACTTCCTTAATGAAGGATCCAGCTGGAGGGCAAAGTTGGTTACTTTAAAGAAGGATTCAAGGAACAAAGATTTATATAGTCATTTCATGAGAGACATGATGAAAGAAACTTGCTAAATAAGAGACAGAACAATTTGTGTCTTGTGGAGAAATACAACCATAAGCATTATGGTTACTTTTTTTCTATTGGAAGGAAATCACCACGTATCAGTCAGAAATTCAGAAATTAATATATGTCTTCATAGAGTATGTGCTATAATGAAGAGTAAATAATGAGTCAAACATAAGCCCCTAGAAAATTAAATAAATTTCAGACAGACCTGTTGGACAATGTTCCAGTATGACATAGAAAAGTAATTCTGGCTTCCTTCCATGTCTTATTTCCATGATTTGAATAATTTTCCCAAATAGCTCTAACATCTTAGTCTTTGTAACTTTAGTCAGCATTTTTCAATATTAAAAAGGTTTAGAGAAACAATTGAATAGTATTTGTTTGCTACGTCATGACCTATTGCTTTTATATCCTTGAAATTCTTTGTTAATTTACAAAGACAACAAACAAAAAACACCCTTTAATACAGAGACTATACTGGTGGTTGTCAAAGGAGACATGAGGGAAAGGATGGACAAAATAGGTGAAGGGAATTAAGACGTACAAACTTCTAGTTATAAAATAAGTCACGGAGATAAAAAAGTACCACACAAGAAATACAGAGGATAATATGGTAATCATATGCTGACAGATGGTGACTAGACTTATTGTGGTGAGCCTTGAGTAATGTACAGAATTGTTGAATCAATGTGTTGTACCTGAAACTAATATAACATTGTATGTTAATTATACTTCAATAATAAAAGAATTAAGTTACACAGGAAGTTCCAAAATTTGATAAGACATTTTATTTGTTAACTTTATGTTGATCAAAGGAGATCCATCATTTATTTGTACTATTTAAACTTTTAGGGGTCCTTTTTAAAGATGTCCACAAATTCTTTAATCCTTCTTATACTTTAAGAGGTGCAAGTTAATTATCTTCATGTTGAGTATGGCCTGGACTTAATGACTTGCTTATACCAAATTGAATATGGTGCAAGTGATGATGTAGAACCAGTGGAACTAGGTCATAAAAGGTATTTACTTGGCTTTCTTTCAAATCCCTTGTTTTGGGGGGAGCCAACAGCCATGTTGCGAGAACACTGAAGCAGCCCAAGTAGTGAGAAACTGAAGCCTTTTGTCAAAAGGCAGCACAAAGCTGAGGCCTTTGGACAATATCCACGTAAGTAAAATAGAGCCTCTGGCTCTAGTCAAATTTTCAGATAACTGCAGTCCCTGCTGACGTATTTTTTGGAACTTCATGAGAGACCTTGAACCATAATACTCAGTTAAGCTGCTACTGAATTCCTGGCCCGCAGTAACTATAAAATAATAAGTGTTTGTTGCCTTAAGCTGCTAATTTTGGAAGTAATTTGTTGCATAGCAATTGATATTTAATGTAAGACTTAATTTTCTTTCTCTTTTTTTGGAAGCTGGCAAAGTAGAATTTTGTTTTGGCTATTAAAAAAGCAATTTTCTCAAGCACTAGAGATAAGGAGCTTATAATATCTTGTGTGACCTATTTGTTGCTTGGTTCTCAGCTGACTTTGAATATGGTGTCCTCCTGGTTATAACTTGCTCACTGGACATTGCTCAAGGCTTGTTAGGATGGACTTCTGAGTCTACATCTAGAACATACAGGCTGAGAAGTTGAACATCATGTTCTTTCAGACAAAATCCCTCTAGTGGTTACCTGTTATGTCACAGAATATAGCTTGGACACTAAAGCTGGGTTTGATTCTCTTGTCTGAAGTTGAGTCCTGTGTTCTTTTGGGCTGCTTCTCTACCCTACTCCCACAGCTAATAGACTGAGACATGTGTCCATTTATTAAATGTGACATATTTACACTTGTAAAAATGTATTTTTGGGCCACTTATGAAAGTAGATTCAATTTTCCCATTTATTTATTAGACTTTGAAAGATCTATTTAATGCAGTAGAAAAATAAAGACAAGTTTCTGACGTGGTGATGAATGAGCATGAGCTGCTGTCTCCCTCCTGTCTAACCCTGTAGAATCAAATAAAAAAGAAACAGTGTATGAATAACTAAAGTAATAACTGTGAGAAATACTCAAGAAGGTTGTTTGACCTGGTGTGTATTTGTGTGATTGTGTATTAGGTAACGAGTTGGGAGAGAACTTTTGAATTGTGGACTTTTCTCTAGATACATTGCCCTGGATAATTACTGTTTGCTCCCATTTAACTGTGGACAGGAAAAAAAAAATGGTAGTGCCTGTGCAATATCTCAAGGGCTTGTGGGACAACATGAGGGCAATGTCTTCAAGATTTAAGGGATCCCTGGGTGGCTGAGCGGTTTAGCACCTGCCTTTGGCCCAGGGCGTGATCCTGGAGACCCGGAATCGAGTCCCGTGTCGGGCTCCCGGTGCATGGAGCCTGCTTCTCCCTCTGCCTGTGTCTCTGCCTCTCTCTATGTCTATCATAAATAAATAAATCTTTTTTTTTTATTTTTTAAAATTTATTTATGATAGGCACACAGTGAGAGAAAGAGGCAGAGACATAGGCAGAGGGAGAAGCAGGCTCCATGCACCGGGAGCCCGACGTGGGATTCGATCCCGGGTCTCCAGGATCGCGCCCTGGGCCAAAGGCAGGCGCTAAACCGCTGCGCCACCCAGGGATCCCTAAATAAATAAATCTTTAAAAAAAAAGACTTAAATGAGGAACAAATCACAAAGAACAACTTGCTACCCCAAAAACATTCCCTTCTGCTCATTTCTCCATCCCTATTCCAAATTAGGTTAATATATCAAGAAAGAAGAGCACTCATCAAAGAGCAGTTTCAAAGTTAGAGGAACAGAAATATTCTCTGACAGGTAGAGTCACAGGAAGGAGGACCAATACATAGCACTGGTCAAGACACTGAGCTCTCAGGCCTGGGGTGCAATCAACCCTTCTTCATAAACCTATTAAGAGAACACAAGCTGAGTTCTAATCTTTGCCCTTCTCACATTTCAGCTAAGACAGATAATTCCTCTAGGGTAAAATAAGCCTCATTGGCAGGTAGTCCAAAGCACAAAATAGACAGCTGAAAAAAGCACCTAAAGAGAAAATCCCCTGCACTATCTATAATAGGCAAATCAGAATTAATGAAATGGATTAAGAATTTAAAATAAATAAATGTCCTCAAAGAGAGGAAAGAATCTTGGTCGCATGAAGCATGAAATTATAACGATGGAAATAAAGAATTTCAACGAGGGATAAATAGCATGAGGATTATAGACAGAGTAAATTGTAAACTGGAAGATCAGGCTAAGAGTATCTCCCAGAAGACAAGCAGGAAAAAGAAACAAAAATGAAAAATATATGAGAAAAAGTTATGATAAGGGAGACGATTGAGAATATACCTATGGTAGAGTCTCAGAAAGACAGGAAAGCAGCGAGTTGGGGCGAATTTCACAGAGGCGAGGAAACAATTGAGAAATAATGACAAAGTTTACTAGAATTAAGAAAAAAAGTGAATGCTAGTTATATGAAAGAGTTTATGGAGTACCAAATAAGTTAAAGAAGGAAAACCTCATACCTAGAGGTGTGAAATTTAAGAATATCAAATTCAAAGAGGAAAATTAAAATTCGAAAAGTTTCTTAATATAAAGATGATTCACAAAGTTAAAAATATCACACTGAAAATCGACTTCTTGATAGCAACACTGGAGACAAGAAGACAAGTTCTGTCAATATAGTAAAGGAAAATGGCTTCAGACTATAGTGTTTTTATTTTTTAAAATTTATTTTTATTTTAAAAAGATTTTTGACTATAGTGTTTTTAAAGATTTATTTATTTGAGAGAGGAAGAGCATGGGTAAGCAGAGGGAGGGGCAGAGGGAGAGGGAGAGAGAGAATCTCAAGCAGACTCGGCACTGAGCGGGGAGCCTGTCTAGGTGCTCTATTCCATGACCCTTAGATTATGACCTGAGCTGAAACCAAGGATCAGACTTTTAACTGACTGAGTCACCCAGCCACACCTAAACTATAGTGTTTTTTTAAAGAGCAATTACGATTTATTAAGTCCTTGGTTAATATAACATTTCAATAACTTTCATGTATCATCAATTGCCCTCATAATGCTGCATGTTAGATGTTAACATTCTTTCATTCCAAATGAAGAAAGTGAGGCTCACAGATGTTCGGCAATTTGCTCGAGGTATCACAGATAGTGGGGGGGGGGAATGGGGATTGGAGCTCAGATCTAGTTCTGAAGTTTTTTCAAATTATAATTTTATATTCAGCTAAATTACCTTTTAAATGCAAGATCATCACAAAGATGGTTTTATTTTCTAATTTTAATTATTTTTATTTTTGATAATGATAGTTTTGGTCATGACTTGGCCTTAGAAATTTTGACACATAAAGGCCATATTTTAAAACTGTCTTGGAAGAAATGCTCCAGGAAGGAGAGAAATAAATCCAGGAGGATGCTTTGATTGATTAAAGTATGGGTCATAAATAACTTAGGAAATTTTATTATGAATCAAGCAAGGAAAGGCTCCCCATAGAGAAACAGAAGTATATCATTGGAATTCAGAATCACCTTCTGGATTATATCAACATGGTCAGGGATGGGAGGTAGGGTACAGCAACCAGAGGGAGAATATGATAAAATACTTTTCATTTTGTAGGAAAATATCCTCTCCTACCCAGCTTTTTTGAGATATAATTGACATGTAATACTATGTAAGTTTATGGTGACCATGTGATGAGTTTATATGTTGTGAAATGGTTATCACAGTACAGTTAGTTAATAGATCTATCACCTCACTTAGTTGCCATCTTTGTGTGTCTGTGCGTGTGTGGTGAGAACTTTTAAGATATGTTTTCTTAGCAGCTTTCAAGTATACAATACAATATTATTAACTATGGTCACTAGGCTGTACAATAGGTCCTCAGGATTTATTCATCCTATAACTGGACGTTTGTACTCTTTGATCACTCTTTATAATTTCTCCCACCCTGTTGCTCCTGGCAACTGCCAGTCTACTCTGTTTCTATAGTTTTCTTTTATCAAGAGTCCACATATTAATGAGACCATATAGTATCTTTCTCTCTAACTTATTTTACTCAGCATAATGCCTTCAAGTTTCATCCATGTTGTTGCAAATAGCAGGATTCCCCTGTTTTTATGGCTGAATAATGTTCTATTGCATATATGTACCACTAATTCTTTACCTACTTATCCATCTACTGACACTTAGGTTGCCTCTATGTCTTGGCTATTGTAAATAAGGTTGCAATGAACATGGAGGTGCAGATACATATTTCTTTGAGATAATGATTTCATTACCTTTGGATATAAACCCAGAAGCAAGATTACTGAATCATATGGTAGTTCCATTTTTAACTTTTTGAGGACCTTCCATATTGTTTTCTGTAGTGGTTGCACCAGTTGACATTCCCACTAATGGTATACAATTGTTCCCTTTTCTCTGCATCCTCACCAAACTTGTTCTTTCTTGTCTTTTTTTTTTTTTTAAGATTTTTTATTTATTCATGAAAGACACACAGAGAGAGGCAGAGACACAGGCAGAGGGAGAAGCAGGCTCCATGCAGGGAGCCCAATGTGGGACTGGATCCCAGGACTCCAGGATCACACCCTGGGCCAAAGGCAGACACTAAGCCACCGAGCCACCCAGGGATCCCCCTTTCTTGTCTTTTTGATAACAGCCAATCTGACAGGTGTGAGGTGGTGCCTCATTGTGGTTCTGATTTGCATTTCCCTGATGATTAGTAATGGCGAGCACCTTTTTACGTACTTGTTGCATTTGATTGTCTTCTTTGGAAAAATGTCTATTCCAGTCCTTTGCCCATCTTTTAATCAGATTATTTGTGTTTTTCTTTTGAGTTGTATAAGTTCCTTAGGTATTTTGGATGTTAACCTCTTATCAGATATATGACTTGCTATTTTCTCCCACTTTGTGGATTTCGTTTTCATTTTGTTGTTTCTCTTGCTGTTCAGAGCATTCTCATTTGACATAGTCCCACTAGTTTATTTTTGCTTTTGTTACTTGTGCTTTTGGTGTCATATCCAGAAAATTATTGCCAAGATCAATGTCAAGGAGCTTTTTTGTAGGAGAATATTCTTAAGTATTGAAAATTTAGTAAATTGATGTGGATAAATGAATGTAAATATGGATCTTAATAAGATAAGAGTATCCACCAGAAATACAAATAAATGCATAACATTTTCTTAGCAGAATAAAATTTGACTTATGAAACAGAAGTCAGTAAAGCAGGGAAAAAGTATAAAAATACAGTGAACAGAAAATATGAAATAAGGGGGCATAAACATCTCAGATTGTATTAAAAATATAGCAGTATATTGTCAATAAGACACAGGAGTTGTAAGGAAGTGAAACTATTTGTTTTTTTTTTTGTTTTTGTTTTTGTTTTTGTGAAACTATTTGTTAAATAAATATGATCTAAAATGAATAGGAGGAAACAACTTTAATATAAGACAAACAGAATTCAAGACCAAAATAATGAAGGACGAGGAGACATTGTACATGGCAAAAAAGGAAAAGAGACAAAAATGATATGATAAATATATATTCATACTTAACAATGTAGTTTCAAAATATGCATGGCAACAAATGACAGATTTATGATGGGAGACAGATGAATCAATAGTCATTGTTGGAGGTTTTAATTCACTTTTCTGAGAATCTGATAAAGAGAATTGAAGTTAATTATGGAAAATTGGAATAAGACAATTAATTTGCTTAAACTTATAAATGAATATATTTTTATAAGGCTTTGTAGTTGTCATACATATTATTTGTATATTAAAAATATACATATCTACATAGATTTCTTCAGTAAGCAGGAAGTACACATTCTCGTAAAAATACAAAGGACATAAACAAAAGCTGTGACTTATTAAGGACATTTTAGTAAGTCAAGATCTTAGTGACCATATCCTCAGTCCACCAACCAATAATAAAAGGGTGCTAAAATAAAAAACTCAAGAGACAACAAGTGTTGTCAAGGATGTAGAGAAAAAGGAACCCTCGTGCACTGTTGGTGGGAATGCAAACTGGTGCAGCCACTGTGGAAAACAGTATGGAGATTCCTCAAAATAAAAATAGAACTATCCTACAATTTACTAATTGCACTCCTGTATATTTACCCAAAGAATATAAAAACACTAAGTTTAAAGGATATATGCCCCTCTATGTTTATTGCAACATTATCTATAATAGCTAAATTATAGAAGCAGCTTAAGTGCCCATTGATAGATGAATGGAAAATGTGGTGTATATAAATATATATAAATATATATAAAATATATATGTATAAATATTATTCAGCCAGTAAAAGAGTGAAATTTTGCCATTTGCAACAATGTGGATGGAACTAGAGAGTATTATGCTAAACAAAATAAGTCAGAGAAAGACAAATACTATATGATTTCACTCACAGGTGGAATTTAGAAACAAAACAAATGAACAAAGGAACAATAAAGAGACAAACCAAGACACAGACTCTTAGTTCTAGAGAACAAACTGGTAATTACTAGAGGGGAAGTGGGTTGGGGAATTGTTGATATAGGTGAAGGGGATTAAGAGTACGCTTATCATGATGAACTCTAGTAATGTACAGAGCAGAGTTGTTGAATCATATTGTACACTTGAAACCAATATAACACTATATGTTAACTATACTGGAGTTAAAATAAAATAATAAAAGAGTGACTTTCAAATGCCCATAAGTCTGGAAACCAATATTACTGCAGACACCCTAATAGTAAGTATAAAGTATTAATAAAATAGGAAAATTATTAGAATCGATGAATAATGAAAATTTGCATAATGAAATATGTATAATGTGTAAAATAGTACTATGGAGGAAATTATTTAAAAAATGAGCTGAGGTGCCTGGTGGCTGTCGATTAAGCATCTGACTTGATTTTGGCTCAGATCTTCATCTCACGGTGATGAGTTTGAGCCCCACATAAAGCAAAACAAAAAAAACAACGAATACTCAGATCAAAAAGTTTGAAAAAAACAAACTGATAGAGGAGACCTTTTTAAGAGGAAAGAAAATAAAAAGTGTAAAGGCAGAAATAAATAGATGGCAAATATAGAGATTAACAAAACCCAAAACAGTTTCTATGAAAAAATTAATAAAAGAGAGGTGCAAATAAAGAAAACAAAAATTAAAAATGAAGACATGACTATAGACATGAGGTTTAAAAAATATGAACCATATGATAAGTTTGATAATTTAAAGTACAAAAAACATAAATGACAGAAATAGAGCAAGAAAAAAGAAGAAAATTAAACCGTTAATAATTACAGGAAATGGAAATAGAAACCATACATCTTCTTTCCCAAAATCTTCTTACTCAATTTTTCAGATAACTTTTACCAAAATGTTAAGGATCTGATAGTCCCTATCTTACTGGTCCATGGTAGAAAACAATTTAGAGCTACCTAACTTATTTTATGCAAATATAATGATCTTAATTTCAAAACTATATATGGTAATACTTATTTAAACACACACACACACACACACACACACCATTTATTGTATGAATAAAAGTGTAAAAATCCTAAGTTACATGTTAGCTAGTTGAATCCAACAATGCATTACAACTATATTATTATTATTATTTTATCCCAGGAATGCCAGAATAATTTAATATTAAGGGAACAATCAGTATACTGATTCCATATATATGGAGCAAAGCATTGGACTAAGTTCAATATTCACATATAATTTTAAAAAACATTTTAAAACCAGGAATGGAAAGGATTTATTTTGATAAAGTATATATATTTTGAAACCTTTATATTCTGGAGAAAATTCAGCTACATGTCTAATGAAGTTAAGAATAAGACCAGATAACTACTATCACTATGCCTGAGTAACATAGTTTTGAAAGTTGTGGTTTAACAGTATAAGAAAAATGTATAAGATATACGATTTGAAAGGAAATTGTTATTATTTGCAAATGATATGATGATCTTGATAGAAAATCCAACAGTACCAACAAAAAAGCTATTATAAATAATGCTAGAAAGAGTTTAGCAAATTTGCTAGATAAAAGATCTAACAAAATGTAGTAGTATTTGTCAAATAAGTAACAACCAACTAAAAATATAACAAAATATATGCATCACGATAAAGACTGTTATATCTATAAATCAAACCTCCAAGGTAGGGATCCCCGGGTGGGCAGTGGTTTAGCGCCTGCCTTTGGCCCAGGGTGCGATCCTGGAGACCCAGGATCGAATCCCACGTCGGGCTCCCAGTGCATGGAGCCTGCTTCTCCCTCTGCCTATGTCTCTGCCTCTCTCTCTCTCTGTGACTATCATAAATAAATAAAAGTTAACAAAAAAATTGAAAAAAAATAAAAAAAAACAAACAAACCACCAAGGAATGTATAAGAATTTAGAATAGAAAATTTTGGGATGCCTGGGTGGCTCAGCAGTTGGGCACCTGCCTTCGGCTCAGGTCCTGATCCCAGGATCTGGAATCGAGTCTCGCATCAGGATCCCTGTGGGTAGCCTGCTTCTCACTCTGCCTATGTCTCTGCTTCTCTCTTCTCTCAGTCTGTGTCTCTCATGAATAAATAAATCTTTTTAAAAAAGAAAATTTTATAACCCTATTAACAGATTCATAAAGGATTAAAATCAACAGAACAATATTCTGTGTTGATAGACCAGAGGACTTGTCTAAATAGTTCTCTATAAACTTAATGCTGAATTCCAACTGGATTTTTTAGGAACTTGCCAAGCACATTCTAAAATGGATAATACAGTTAACAAAGAGTGCCATCAAATCTGAAAAAGAACAAAATTAAGATTCTTGTCCTACAAGATATTAAGTCATACTACATAGATATCAGAAATAAAATAGTTTGTCTGACTCATGAATAAGTAAATTGGCCAATAGAGTATAAAGAGCTCAGAAATAGATTTATTTAAGTATGGGAACTCAACATACAGTAAATGTAGCATCACAAATTAATGGAGGAAAATATGAACTATTTGGTACAAAATGCTGTAAAAAAGCTCACTAAAATGGAGAAAAACATTGCTAGGTTCTTATCCTACACCAGTTATAAAAGTGGATTCCAGATAAATTCAAGTAAAAATTTAATGAAATTGACTACATCAAAATTATGGATTTCTGTTCAGTAAAGGACATTGCAGACAATATTAACAGATAATGGAATAGAAAGAAAAAAAAACTTTCCAGGATTTTAAACTGGCAAAGGTTTAATATACAAATATAGAACGAAATCTTGAAAAGCATAACAATAAACAGAAAACTGAGAAAAAAATCCGAACAACACATAAAAATGGGCAATTTACAGACTATAGAGTCTAAATGGTAGACGTTTTATGAACTCATCTATAACCAAAGGTATGCAAATAAAAAACCAATGAAATGCCACTTTACACATATCAGAAAATAAAAAGTGAAAAACGAGGGTAAAAATTGAGTGTTGGCAAGAATCTGAAGAAGCAGGAACTCCCTTTTATTGTTTATGGTAGGGTTAATGGGTACCGTCATTGTGGACAGCAATCCTGCTGTGTTGGGAGAAACGTATGTATTCCCTATGACCTAGTGTTTTCCTCTTGGGTGCGTATCTCTTGGGAACTCTACAAAGATTTATAAAGAAACACATTCAAGAGGGGTTTTTGTTCCATTATTTTTGGTAGCCGAGGGCAGGAGGTAACTCATCTGTGGTAGATTGAATTATTGGTCCCTAGACTTCATTCTTCTATAGCAATGTAATATATCCACCCTGTTGCCAGGCTCAAGGATAGACTTCTTACTCGGCTTTGAGTTAGAACATGTAACTTCCATTCACACAAAAACCTCTATATGGATGTCCATACCAGCTCTACAGCTCTATTTGTAGTAACCAGAAACTGAAATAACCAAAATGTCCTCCATTGTCTGTATGGTTAAACTGTGGTACATCCAAAGGATTACATACTCCATGATTCCATTTATATAAAAAATGCTTGAAATGACAAAAGTATGGAAATGGAGAACAAAATAGTGGTCGTCAGGGCTTAAGGAGGAGGTGTGGGGAGGAGGGAAATGGGTGTGATTATAAGTGGTCAACAGGAGGGATTCATGTGATAGTGGAAATGTTCTGTATTTTGACTCTATCAATAACAATATCCTGATAATGATATTATACTATAGTTTTGCAAGATGTTGATAAATAAAGAGATCTCTCTATATTATTTCTCACTACTGCACATGAACCTACAATTATCTCAAAATACAAAGTTTAATTAAAAAATACATTAAGCTTCTTCCTATTTTGAGAAGGGGAATGGAAAGGGGACAGAGAAATGAAGGGGAAAATACAGTAAAACATCAGCAGGCCTTTAAATGGATTGACAACGAATATGAGCTATAGGGTGACAGGAATGATTTGCTTATTTCTGTACTTGGATTTTTTTTAAGGGAAAAAAAAAGAAAATATATAAACCTCAAAATTGGGATGTCACCTTTTTTTTTTCCTTTTGGAAATCCAGAGATGTCATTATTTAATTACATATTCAACTAATGTAATTTTAAGAACCAAGAATATACCACTGTGTTTGCATACTTCAGAGATATTAGTGAACAGAATAAGAAATAGTCTGTCCTGATGGAGATTATGGTCAATTTCTATTTCTGGCTTGATAGCTTGAACCAAAATAATGTTCTAAAGGAATTTTCTTGAATTCAGTTATCCCCTAAATTAGAATGTAGTGATTGATCATAAATGTGCATATGTAAACTTATAATAAGTGGTATAATGTCCTTGATATCTTGAGACTAATTGAGTGGGGTAATTGTGAAATTTTCTTGTGAAGAGAATTTCTTGATAGTTTTGGCCCTGAATACATTCTCTTATCACACCTGCCCCCCACACCCCACTAAAGTTAAACATACGAAGAGAAAATATTTCCTTTGGCTTTGAGAATCAAATCACCCGAAAGAAGCATGTATAGGTTGTCTGAATAGGGCAGGAGGTTGGGACTGGACAGAGGAGAGATGTGTCCAGGAACCCACCCAGAGGGTCCTCTAGCAGAGTATAACTTGGGCCAGGTGGAAGAGGTTGTGCAAATAGATCAGGGAGCATGGAGAGTTGATCTTCGATGGGGGGGACTAGGCAAGGGAGTGAAAGAATAAACAAACAAGGTATATCCATGTTAAAAGGAGAAATTAGGATGCAATTTTTACAGCTTCACTTTTACCATAGCCTGATTTGCTTTGTCAGGTTGGGAATGGAAGGTACTAAATAGTACCTTGGTGTGGTGGAATTTTGAAGAGCTGAGGGTGGCTCCTCTTTCATTTTGGCCTCCAGAATCTGTACATCACCCTTCTCTGTGCCCCAGAAGGTTGACTTTGTGGACTACATTCAGAGATTTTCTTGCCTTTTGGTTGTGGGATGGATTTGGACAATAGGAGTCACCAGTAGGACATGGGAGGGAAGAAGAAAAGTGAGGTTGGGGTGTTCACTTCCCTGGATTCCTCACTTTTGGGACACTGTGGGATGCTTATTCTCTTGGCAAAGGCCACATTGCTGTCAGGCAATCTTCTCCATACTGTCTCTCCACTGGAGCTGATGGTTGTTCTCCTTGCCACTTCAGACCTGAAGGCAGTGACAGCTTGTGGCTGTCACTAACTCTAGGGGCCTATGACATTCCTATTCCTTTCCTAGATGATTGTAAGAGTTTTTGTTAAACGCCTCTCTGATATAGAAGTCATTTAGACCAACATTCCTCCCCATCTACAAACCTCTGCAGTAAGAGGAAGGCTCTAGCTACGCTGGTTATCAGACTATTCTATTTGTCCTCATAGATTCCTGGTCTCCCTTTCCAGCCAACATTAGTTTTGTGTTTCTCCTCTCTTCTTTTGGATAAGCCCTTGAAAACCTGAAGCACTTAAGTACCTCTGGCGCTACTACTTGGAGTTCCTTTAAGACACTTCCTTTCTTCTTCATTGGGAATTACTCAACATTGTGTTGCTTAACTTGTTTTAGAACTTTTAAATCAACTTTCTTTTAGCTCTTAGACCTATTTAATCACATCTCTCTTTCCTCTGAAATTTCTCAAATCTGCTGTTTTTCAAGAATGCAGTATTCAGAAAGGGAAAAGCAGCTCCTGATGGGTAGGAACTTACCTGGCACTCTCAGCTAGGATGTGGTGTTTCTGTGAATTGGCCTGGCACTCACAGCTGGGCCATGATGTTCTCTTGTTAAACATAACAATTTTATAGAACATTAACATCAGGTAAGGTCACTCTGTGACTGTGATGGATCAAGACAAAACAAGGCTACTTCATAATCATGTCTAAAACACGAACATTGTCCAAACCACAAAAATGACCAAACATCCCTTATTAAGTGGGGTCACTGCCTTTTTGCCAGTCATGTTGGACTCTGTTCCTTTCACCTTTAGATTAGAATTATTAAGATACCCAATCATCAGAATTAGCTCTTCTTCCTGGCAGCTTCTAATCCAGAGCAAAGCCCCACTTCTTGAATCTTCCACAAGCACCCAAGACAAACCCAAATCCTATGACATCCCCTAACAGCTTCTTACTGAGATGATCCATGGTTCTTCATGGTGTATGTTTTCCCCCATTGCAATATGTAATAAATCTGACTTTGTTTAACTGCAAGTCTGGTCCTGGTGGTCTTTTGATTTGGAGGCCATGGACAGTACATATCTGACTGTTCCTAGCATCTGTTACCTTGTTTTTTCTGGATTCCTACAAGACATGATCATTTTCCTATAAGATTCCCATTATTACTTCTTCACTCATGAGAATTAAGCTTAGAGAGGTGTTTCCTTTGTGGCCTTCTCAACCTGTGAACAATGAAAAGCCTTCTGAGGGATAAATTATCAAGATCAAACTCAACCCACCAATGTTGCAGAACTCAGGCTACTGATTACTTCAGCTCTGAATAAGAAAGTCCTTTTAAACATTTTTTTCTCTTTACTCAGCCTTCCGCAAGCACTCTTATCCCGTTTTTGTCCCTCTCGACACCTCCGAATAAATGTGTTTAAGAGATAAGTGCCTCCAGAACTCTGTGTTAACCATTACAGAATAAAAAAATAAGGAGGGATTGAGATGTGAGATACAGATCAGGGTAGAGAGGTGCTAATGAGGTAAACATCCCATAGTGAACTTCAGTACTTAGGGCTACTCATAGGCTGTGCTCTACCATGGGATTTGTTTCATTTGAGTCTTCTCATCGACATTTCAATCATCTTGCTAATATTTTGAGTTTGTTTCATTAACTAAGTGGAGAGTGCTATACTTGTTTTAGATAACATTTGTTTTCACTGGATCTGTTTGGTTTCAGTGCACAGATTATGTTGCTCACTTATATCTCTAAGGTGAAATTCTGGACAGTGGGAGGAATTTGTAGACATTTCAAAAGGTATGAAAATGACTTATTACCCCATATTTAGGACAGACCCTGATTATTGGCTACTTAAAGACAAGAAACAGGAATAGTGATAAGAGGCATTTATGATAATGGTCAGCTTCTACTTTTACCTTGCCCCCCACCCCCACCCCATCTTTGCTTTCTTCAGTTTCATTTCAAGGATTTCTACACATTGACTCTGGAGGACTTCAAATGTTGCTCACTCAATCTACTCAGGAACATCTAATAAGGGATCTGGCCAAGGACATGTGTAGTCCAGGATACTAAATAATGGAGCTATTGTGCATCCTTCAAATATATTATATTATTTTGTTTTTACTTCGTATCTCTTGGGCTGTCTCCTTCTTGTACTCATTGAGTTATTTTTTTTTAAGATTTTATTTATTTATTCATGAGAGAGAGAGAGGCACAGAGACACAGGTAGAGGGAGAAGCAGGTTCCATGCAGGGAGCTCCACGTGTTACTCGATCCTGAGACACCAGGATCAGGCCCTGGGCTGAAGGCGGCGCTAAACCGCTGAGCCACCGGGGCTGCCCTACTCATTGAGTTCTTGTCAGAGTCTTCTTTATAGGTTATATAGGCCCAAGATTGCCTCTACTTAGGTTTGCTATCCTCTTCCCTTGCTGGCACACTGGTCACTGGATAGCTAAGGGTAAATTCTGGTGTGGGGCTTATGGTAATGTGTCATGGTTGAGAACAGAGGTCAGCAAACTATGGCCGGTGAGCCAAATCCAGTTTAATGCCTGTTTTTGTAACTAAAGTTTTATTAGAAAGCAGCCATGCTCCATTCATGTACATATTGTCCATGACTGCTTTTGTACTATAATGGTAGATTTGATTAGTTGTAACAAAGATTGTATAACCCCAAAGCCTAAAATACTTATTATTTGGCCCTTTATGGAAAAAAAATGATGAGGCCTAGCTTAGAACATTGTTTTCTGAAGTATGATGTATGGAGCACTAATTCCAAGAAATATTAATAGTTAATTCATAAAAATGAGTTCCATGTTTAGATAAATTTGTGAGTTACCATGGTTATAAAATTCAAGCACATTTCTTAAGTGTGCATCTTTTTAGAGTCTTAAATGCATGTATATTTAATTAATATGTCCTTATTTATATATTTATTTTTAGAATCTTATATATTTAAATAAAAGTATATAAATAATATAACTATATAAATATAAAAATAGTAATTATTTGAGTTAGATAAAATATACTTAAATATATGTAGTGTGATTTATGTTTCTCTAAGAGATAGTAATAGTACTTAAAGTTTTCTTTTTCATTTTTTTAAAAGATTTTATTTATTTATTTATGGGAGACAGAGAGAGAGAGAGAGAGAAGCAGAGACATAGGCAGAGGGAGAAGTAGACTCCATGCAGGGAGCTGGATGTGGGACTTGATCCCGGGTCTCCAGGATTACACCCCAGGCTGAAGGCAGATATGCAATTGCTGACCCCCCCAAGACATTCTGGTATTTAAAGTTTCCTAAAGGCATGTAGCTATATAATTCTTTTGACATAGATTATTCATTCTCTGAGACTAGTGACCCATAGAACACACTTTGGTAAATTGCTTATCTGCTTATCATCCAAGAAGAAAGTATTACTCTCTGTTCACATGGATCAAGATTTCCACATAATTGTTTAGGATCAAGTCCCTAGCTAGTAATATATAATTCATATTTCCCTAACTTCCTGTATCATACTCTATTTCATGGGTCTAGTAGTTGTGGTTGAACATGGGTCTCCTGAATTTCTCTCAGATTCTCTGCAAGTCTCTCAGACTTGGATCTAGCTTAAGCTTAAATAGAAGTTCTTGCAGTGAGGTCTTTCCTAACACCCTCCCCTCCCCATCTTGGACTAGGATAGGGACTCCTGCTAGTCTATGACAGCGTTTTCATACTTTATTATTGCTAGTGACTTTCAGTGATCTTTCTACTTGTAAACTCTAGGATGGTTGGAACTTGCATTATTGTGGTATACAGTGTATACAAATGCTGAATGAATGATTATGGCTCTGCAGGCCAGTTGACCTCTTGTTGCTCCTGCAAGTCATAGCTGGTCTTCTCTTGTGTACTTCATTCCCCAGATTGGGGATTTGGTTTCTTTGATCTTGTCTTATAGTCTCTTCCTATGGTTCTGGGGCTTTGCTCTTGAACCTCAGCAGGGAGATAAGGCCCTTGCTGTTCTTGCTATTCTTGATTCTCTCTCCTCTTTCCCGTTGCCTATAATTTAGATGGATAGGTGGCCTTAGACTAGAAACAGTTGATCTTAAAACTTCCAAATATCAATGGTCCTCTGGATCCCATTCACTGTGCTGGGATCTTGTACCATCTGTTGCAACCTTAGTGCTGACAGTTGGCTAAATCAAGATAGAATTTGCCACTCTTTCTGGACATTTGCCTTGCTTGACTGCTGGAACCCCTGCTGTTGGCCGGGTTTGTGTCTTGGCCCTGGTAGTTGATGTTGTACAATCTCTGGCTTCTTCACCCTCTTGTTTTATTCAAGAAACCACTGTTTGTCCATCCTTACTTAGTCCACCCCTAAAAAAAATAATTTGAGAAAAGAGATTTAGACTTTGTAAACCTACCACTGCTGCCTTAACAGAGTTTTCTTTCCTGATTACTCCTGGGGGTCATGACTCAGGTTCAGCTGTTATATGATCTAGTGAATATTTATTAAACTTCTTATAAATTCAGTAAAAATCTGCTTAAAGAAAATCCTGCCCTAATATCAGGAAATTGAATCATGGAACTTACAGTCTTGGGTTAGAAATATGGGAACTCTAATGGGGTGGGGGTGCAGGGCGGAGGGAAGAACAGGAAGCCATAGAGGGATTAGATTAACTTTTATTTTCCATGCAGTATCTTCAAAACAGATTGGTGAAGTGTAGAATTGGGAATAGCAATAATTCAATTCAGTTCAATAATTTAATAGTTCAATTAAATATAGTGAATGATTCAATTAAATATGATAGTTAAAACTAATAAAAGAAGGAGGTAATATTGTGAATTACTTTATTGACGGGTAATCTGCTCCATGTTTAATATTTAACTTCATTTTTGCTGTATAAACCCAACCGATAGATTAGTGATAGAGTCTGGCTTAAAGTCACTATCTTCTCATAGAAAATTCCTTCTGCGCCGTTTAAAAAATTTTTTTGTGTGAAGTATAATTCGGTCCAATAAGAATTTCTTATACGTGTTGTAGCCTTAGGAATATATGTTGGAAGTCCCTGGCACTGTACCTGAACTCAAAGAGCTTATTCTTTATTCTCACTAGGGAGTCAAAAATACATAATAAAACAAAAAAAAATTTTTTTTATGAAACCGTGAAAGGCTAGATCAAGGTCAAGAGCTCTATGTTAAAGTCTATCGCTGCCCTGAGCCTCAGCCACTATCATGGTGCCAGAACTATTTAGAAGACCAAGAAAGAACTACATGTTTTAATTAAATAACACATGGCAGAAAGCACAAGATACCAGCTTGGGTTTATCAAGCAGAACAGGAGCTATCCTTGTGCTAAACAGACAGGCACTAAGGAAAAGAGAGAACCCGAGAGACAAGTCTAAAAAAGCTTGGGAGCTATTTAATATAACATCCTAGGACGAAATCTAACGCTACCCGTAGACGTGAGGGGAGCCACATTTAAGGAAGGCAGCCTGGTGTAGAATAATGATGGGGTAAAGCAAATGACACGGAACTATGACAAATTCAAAACCCAACTGGAAAATTAGGGAAGAGAATGAAGTGTCGTGGATAATGACACCCTGACAATTACCCTCGAGCAGCGGGGCATGTCCTGACACATTTACCTATCCTGGTGCTGCAGGCAGTGGTGTGGAGGCTTTCTGTCTGCACAATGAGGCTTTGTGTGCCACTGTGGCCCATTTTCCATCCCTGTGTCTCTGTCAGGCGTGGGGCGTACAATGGCAGGCTTCTGCTGCTTGTTAAAAAGGAGTTCAGGAGAACAGACACCATGGGACCCGCAGGTCAGCCGTATTCATACCTTTCTACATGAGGACAGGATGTTTTAAAAATGGAAATCACTAATACTAAAAGCCCTATATGAAATTCTACAACAAGGAAAAAGCCCCCCCCCCCCCCCCCCAAAAAAAGAGAAACTGACTCCTAGACCTAGACAAGGTGTCAAAATTTAAGATTATTTTCTCCTCCTGTATACAAAATTGCAGAGAAAAACAAAGCAGCAGGAGGTCCAAACATGTCAATCAAAGAGGAGACAGCACATTCTAGACTGGGAATATAATTAAGTAGAAGATATAAAAATAGGATTTCCCAACCTGGCAAGTAGAAATACAAACCAACTGGCAGAGGAATAGTGGAGAGGATAATCCTACCCTTTTGGAATAACTATAGAGAAACATTAAGAATCACAAACTGGAAATTCGTGAAGAAGGAAAGAAAGGGGAGGCAGGGGAAGGAAACCTATCAGGTGCAGGGGAGTGATGAGATCACCAAGATCTGAGACAAGCCTCTAGCAAAGGAATTTGGAGGCAGAGATCTTGACGTCTGGGGGTAAAAGATGAATAAAATGACCGATCGTCTTTTGGGTTGATCTGATATAAATTCAGCCACTAATTAAGGAGTTCGTCCGTTGCTTGAGAGAATATGAAATATGATCACATCTTGAGAAAACAAGTTTTGCTTCATCGTCACCATGAGTACGGAATGTTGGTCCCTCGAATACAAACCGCAGGAATCAGCAGTCCGGGCTCTGCTTTTGCAGACCTGCGTGGCACAGCGCAGTTTGTTCTATTAATGGTATTGAATTAGCTACCCTCCTCCCTCCTTATATTAATTGCATTAAAAAAATAAGTACAGATATACGCATTGTGTTCCTTAAAAGAGGCTGGGATGAAATGAAAAAGCTGTTTAATAAAATATAATAAAAGTATTTCACGTTCATTTCTCAACCGTAATAAGTGGAATTACAGTAGGAGGAGGCAACCTCTCACAGCTGGACAAGCCCTAAGACTCCTTCCGTTATTCTCTACTTAAAAGCTATCAATTTAGAGCTGTCCTATGTATTGCCCTGTGAATTGAACAAGCCTTTTCAGTCTTTAATTAAGGGTGAAAAACTCTTTGAACATCACAGCATTCATCTGTTCATGTGTGGAAAGCCTGGTGTAACAAAAGAATTTAATCAAACTACAAGCCTAATAAAGACTACATTGCCTGAACTAAATGATGTTATTGCAGTAGCGGCTCATAGTTTTACATTTAAAAAAGCGGGTCAGAGTGTTCATTCATCTTGATTAGCAATGCCAACCTAATTACTTCTGGAGGAAACAGTAATTAGCTGGAGTCTCACCTCATTAATCATGACATTCTTGTAGCAGACTATTTTTATCTGATAAATGGCTTGGATTGGAACAAGGTGTATATTTGAATTCTAGTTAATTGTACACAGCTTGCTGCATAACATTTCACGTTTTTATCATTTAACTACTTCCTTTCTGCGAACCTTTCGAGGAGCTTTTGTTGGTTACTTGCGTGCTTGTAGTGAAAAAAAAAATCTGACTTAATGAGAGGGTCAATTCTTGTTAGTTAACATATCAGAAACGGTGTCTCAAGGAAGTAGAGGAGGGGATGGAAGATATCCATGCGTACATTAGACCATTCAGATTTCGGTGGCACAGACACTTACTGTAAATTTTCTATAGTGAATTCGAAGTGATGGCATTTTATAACTTGGCACGGTAGCTTCTATATGATCAATAACCATCATGGACAACATACAGAACTAATATATAGTAGGTAGAGATTATAATAAATTCGGCCCGATTCTCAATGTTCCCAAACCAGCATCAAAGAATTCTCCATGTTTAAAAGGAGTGATAATTCGAATCCGTAGTGTCCTTAGCTATGACTAGGCTTACTCTTTTTTGCAGTCATATAACTGTGACCACTTCTCTCTTTCCCTCAGTCTTGCATTTCCAAGGATTAAATGACATAGTTTATCAGAGTATCCTATTTCTTGCTTTTCCCTGCTTCCTTTCCAATTTGTGACTCTTTAAATGGAGCCCGAAATGAACACCATTTAATGCAGGAGAATTCTTGATGTGTTCTTTGTAAAAATGTATAATGCTAACAGCCATGTCAGGGCATTACTACCTAGGAGGGTCAGTATGGATTATGCCCAAAGTCAGGTTCCTTAGTCTTGCGTTGTCTCCCTAAGAAGAGTGGATCCAACCCTTAAGGGTTGACTCACATTAGCCAAATTTAGGAAGACTGATGTATAAAATACGATGCCAGTTTAAAAAATTGTAGTGAGAAGTGGCTTCCCGTATATGAAAATAGAAGTAATATGGATTTTCTCTGTCATCAAGACATCCAGAAAGCAAAATAGTAATCAGAAATTTTGATAGCGTACAATGTGAAATTGTGGTCACAAAGACTAGAATGTTTATCATGGGCTTTGTCAACATAGCATATGTTTCTGTAGGAATATCTCCATAGGAAACCAGCTCATAATTTGAGGGTTGCTTGTTGATCAAGTAAATAGAAGGGGGAGATTTAGATGAACTTCATGTTTAATGGAATCAGTCTGATATAATCAGATGTTTTCATCTTTCCATTAGAGTTAGCCTGGCCACAAAAGTTAGGATACTGATATTCAAAATCCATTAGCCTCATCTCTTTCCTGCACAATGTTAGGATGGATCCTGCCAGCCTTTACCTCAATGACTCCTATTTCTAGACTGAACACTGCTTTTTTGCCCAATTTGTTCTTTGTTTTGATATGTTAAAATAATTAGTGTCTTTATAATTGAGTCTTGCTGGCCTGGGAACAATTCTGCTTCCTCCAGGTGACTTTGCATATGTATGCATGGTGGTTTTAT
Organism: Vulpes lagopus; assembly: GCF_018345385.1. Classification (NCBI taxonomy): domain Eukaryota; kingdom Metazoa; phylum Chordata; class Mammalia; order Carnivora; family Canidae; genus Vulpes; species Vulpes lagopus. The sequence goes on from NC_054844.1 coordinate 21,206,643, forward strand.
TTTTCTTCTTTTTCTTCTTTAACCTAGTTTACTGGGCACCTCACTGAGGCAAAGTACAGGAGTCCCTCTGCTTATAAAACAGTTGTTTCTAAATCCATTTGCACGTAAATTAGAATGACACAATACTACTTTAAACTTGAAAAGTATAATACAGGGAGCAGGATTAGCTTTAAAATTAATAACTAAGTCATAGCAATATCCCTAAGAAGGGCTTACATCTGCATTTTCCAAGTGCATTCCCACAAAATAATTTTGGAAAGTTGAAAGAAGCATGTTATTCTCTCAATGAGCAGGCAATCTATCAGACAGCTTACCCTAAAATAATTGGTTTGGTCTACTTTGCAACGCTACTGAGGCCATTAAGAGCCCGCAGCCTGATTCCTCTAACACTGTTGTGGGGGAACTCTTTAGTGTTTTAGGTAAAATTCTGACCACTTCTTGACTCCATAAGGAAACTGGGCAGATCCAAACAAGGCCTTGGCCATTGGACTCATCTGTGGTTTATAACAAAGTTTTCATCAGAAGCGTATCGATCATACTTAGCATTTAAGTTCCCAAGCAAATAGCCAGTTACAATGAATTACCATTAGGTTGCCAGATGTCTAGTTTTGATACATATCATCTGGCCACATCCTCAAAGTTGTTTATTGTCCTTATTCACTTTTCCTCATCTGTTGCTGATTACTGTGGATCAAATAGGTCTGGCATTTTTCAAATGTCGTATGATTTTTTTTTTCCTAAAGACTTTTCTGATGGTCCAGTGATTCATGACACCTGTACGTGTAACATTTCATCATCTTCCCACTGATCTCCTTTAGAAAAATGTTTTCTCTTTATTTCCATCATAATCATATGCTTGTTATTACTGTACTTTAAACTTACTGCTTTTTAACTGGACATGATGTGGCTAATAATAGCTGTATGATTATAAAATACCTCAAAACCAGACACAGACACAACAAACAGGTGCTCTCAGAATGAAATGATGGTGTATGACCACCTACGCCATCTCTTGGTTACAGGCAAAATTGACTTTTTTTTCTTGTCTGAAGTGGAGTGTTACTTAGTTCTTATCTGTGAGAATTCATAAATATATAGGCTAAAAGTTGAGGACTTTCTATTCTGAACACACCTCTTGATTGGTGATATTATTTTTATTGTTGTTGAGAGTTTGTTTAATGTTCTAAACAACAATAGTAGTTACTAATTCCTTTGATATTTAACAAGGTCCAGGCACTGTGCTTTACCTGCATTAATTCATTGAATTCTCATATCAACCCTGTGAAGTATCATTTTTATTCCCATTTTACAGATGAGGAAATTAAGCAACTTACCCAGCGTTACTCAGTGAGTGATGAGCTGGGATTTGGACTCTGGTATGTTGGCTCCAGAACGCAGTCTTAGCTACAACTCTAACTACTTCTCATGTAACAGGTTCCTTGTCACAATTCCAAAAATATAGAAAACTCCAAAGGAAGGCAGTAACATTACCTGACAATCCCACCATACAAAGTATCATTTTTATTTTGATATACACATTTCCAGACTTTTTCCAGAAAAATTTGCTGCTTGCTTCCTTCAGAAAATATTAAAACTATCTTCATATGTATATATACAGATATATATTGATATATATATTGCAGAGTTTTTAGAGACTGCATTACATCTTAGTATTTTTAGTTATCCTCTTTACTGAAACAGTTTGTTTCCCATTATAAACAATGACACAATGTACAATGTGGTGGAGAAACCTTTGTTCACATACTTATTTTTCTTTAGGAAAAATTCCAGAAGTAGAATTACTGGGTCGATGAGAATGAATAGTTTTAAGGCTTCTTATACCTACTGCCAAATTTCCTTCCAGAAATGCTGTTTTATTGGTTTGTACTCCCACCATCAGCATATGAGATGTCAGCTTTCCTGTACCCTGAGCAGCCTGGGGTCTAGCATTCTCTTCTGTTCTTTTTTAGTACTTACCCACTTTGAATCTGGGCCTTTTTTGTGTAAGTAGATTACCCTTCAGTTATATTTATCTTGCCTACTTTACCTCTCTATGCTTCAGGTTTCTCTCTGTGAAAATGACATAATAACAGGAACTACCTCAGGGTTGTGGTGGGAATAAAAGTTTTTCACATATATACTGCATAGAAAAGTGCAAAAGCTAAGACTGCTTAGTCTATAGAAGGAGAGCTAAGGGGGCACCAGAGTAGTGTCCAAATATCTGGAGCACTGTTCTGTAGATGGAACAATAAGCTTCTGTAGGACAGAAGTGTGTTCAGCGAGGGCTCCAGGAAATACTGTTTTGCCTGAACCTATTCTTGTAGGTTTGAAAATAAGCCAACTCTGACGTTTGTGAATTCCCTATCACTGGTGTGTTCAAACGGAGGCTTGACAAATGGTTAATGGAAGTACAGCAGAGGGCATTCATATGGGAGAAAAATGGACTATATGGTTGAAAGGATTTGTTTGGTCTCAAGATTTATACTTTGGGCTCGGGACACAGGTATGCTGGTCCTCACTTGCTAGCCTGGAGTTATTGGAGAGAATAAGAAAGTCAAAACTGAGACTAGAACCTGGGCACTAGGACAAAACTAAAGGACGAAAACAGGTCCTAAAATCTTAATGTCTTGGTTTTAGTCTCAGGCTCGAGGCAACCCACATCACTCTAGAAGCAATATGGGCCTCAGCCTTTGTGACTAGGTCTCCAGATCCCAAATTTTATCAGAGTTTGAGTTTAAAGACTTTTCAAAACTTTATTAAGTTTCTCAAAATTTTAATTCCAGTATTAACATACAGTGTTCTATTAGTTTCAGGTGTATAACACAGTGAGTCAACAATTCTATACATCACTTAGTGCTCATCATGGTAAATGTGCTCTTGATCTCCTTCACCTATTTCACCCATCCTCCCACCCCCGCTCCCCTCTGGTGATCATCGGTTTGTTCTCTAGAGTTAAGAGTCTCTTTCTTGATTTACCTCTCTCTCTCCCTTTCCCCTCTGTTCATTTGTTTTGTTTCTTAAATTCCCCATAGGAGTTAAATTGTACTGTGTTTGTCTTTCTCTGGCTTATTTCACTTAGCATTATATTCTCTAGCTCCATCCATGATGTTGCAAGTGTCAAGATTTCATTCCTTTTTATGGCTGAATAATATTCCTATATATATGCAAATATATATCACATCTTTTTTATCCAATCATTTATCCATGGACACTTGAGTAATGGTTTGTGACAGATTTTGTGCCCTTTTGCCCCACTGCTAACTCCTTTGGACCCCATCCAGTTTGGTAATGGATTTTTGATGTATGCCTTGAAGCATAATAGGATTCCCAGAGATGATGGGACCAAGAGCAGAGAAGATGTAGCCAACTGCTTCCATTGTTCTAGGTTTCATAGTTCTGCTAATGTCTAAGAGCATGTTAGGATTTTTTTTCAGCTACATTGCACTGTTGATTTAAAATGAGCTTTTAGGGCAGCCTGGGTGGCTCAGCAGTTTAGCACCACCTTCAGCCCAGGGCATGATCCTGGAGACCCAGGGTCAAGTCCCACGTCGGGCTCCCTACGTGGAGCCTGCTTCTCCCTCTGCCTGTGTGTCTACCTCTCTCTCTCTGTTTCTCATGAATAAATAAATAAAATCTTAAAAAAATAAACAATATTTGTAAAAAAAAAAAGAGCTTTTAACCAAAATCTGAAGGTTTTTTGTTTTCCCATATACACAGCTATTAACTTTCTCCTCCCTCAGTTTAGATCCATTTTACACTTGTACCTTTTCCCTGTACCATTTGTTAGGAATCTGTATTTATTAGTCAACTTCATCATGTTAGAATCAACTTATGGTTGCATCAATTGAAATTGTTTGGATTTTGATTCCGTAAGGTGACATGTTAGTTATCTCTTCCTATTCAGTAGCATCCATAGTTTTGAACAGTGCCACCCATATTTCAAACAAACCAATAATGATGATGTTTAGGACAGCACTGAGGACACAGCCTTGTATCATTCCACTGGAGACATCTCTTCTAATCAGTGCTTTGTTCATGGGTATGACTGATCTGATAATAATCAGGATACTTTCTAAATGTGAATTTTATTTAATATATATTTCTTGTCTCTATAAAGCAGTTCCCAAATTTTGCTTCAAGAAGATGGTAACAGAGGTACCTAAACAAGATTGAATGCCATATTTTAAAAAGTTTGGGAGACGCTGCACACTACATTCTCTTCTTGAAGAGCCACAGTGCACATTATCATATACATTACTCTTCAAAATTTATATTTTGCTTAACTCATGTTTTCCAAATGTACTTGTATATGAACCCTGCTCCCTGCATACCTATGAATATCCTGTGTAAGTCTGTTCTTTGCAGACACCAATTTGAAAAGCATTCCCTACAAAGGTAAAATGAGAGAGCCTGTCAGATGCCCTGCTGAAGTCCAGACACATATGTCCACAGTATTTTCCTTGTCTCTCGGTCTAGTAATTTTATCAAAAGAGAAAATGGGCTAGGTCTGGCTTGCATTGTTCATCATAAATCTGTGTTGGCTCCATACTGAGCCTGTTTGATTTTCTCAATTTCTGCCTTGCCTAGAATCAACACAGAATTTAAGAGTTCAATTAATGAAACTTACTTCCCCCCACTCCTCCTCTTTACGTATATTAAGTCAATATTAGCTCATCTCTATCTGCTGGTGCCTTTTCCTTTCTCCAAGTTTCCTCAGGGCAAATTCCAATGAGGTTCAGCCACTTTATTTGGTGTGATTTCTTTTCAGAATCCTGAGATGGAGTTCACCTGCTCAGAAGCACTTAGCTCATCTCATAAAACTGCCTGGCATTTTGAACATGGTTTTGCTCAGTCTTGGTCTTTTAATTCCACTGTCTGAGGTTCCTTCTTGGCTTTCTGGGCTTACTAGCATGGCCTTGGACAGAAGACACACATAGGACAGGGACTGATTTCCTGGACTTTCTGTCATTTCCTCACTTTCAGTGGCCTTACACACCATCTCTCTTTTAGTTTCTTCCCTCTGCTTTGAAGGGAAAAAAAACCCCTCTTTTTGTTGATTGTTAGCATTTTTGAAAGGCTTTTCCCATTCTTAGCTTTTAGCCTGCCTCACACTGTTCTTTGAGGTCTGTGACACTTGTCTGTGGCTCACCTACTTTTGATTGCCATGTCTTCTCTGTTCTCCTTCCCAGAGGGATTATGTGATGCTCTGTTGTCAGAATTTTATGTTTGTGAATCTTCCTTCCCTCTGGAGCCATTTCTCTTCTCACTTTCTGTCTAAGAAACCCTAACCAATACTCGTCCTGCATGTGTTTCCTTAGAGCTCTGGTCTTCCCGTCACTGGCTGTAACATAGCCTTCGATGAAATGATTGCATTCTTCCAGGGTTCCTCCATTTTCCATCCGGTGTCACTAAGACACAGTTAAGTCTGTGTGTCTCCTTCACTATGTCTTCCTTCTGAGAGCAGAAATGATTGGTTCAGCAAGTCAAGAAGCCATTTTACAACCAGAAAAAGGCTGCCAGTGTTTATTTTGGTAGAGGATATTCCTTAGTAATTGTCCAGCAAGAATTTGTTTTTGGCAGATAGACCTATTTTGTCTTACCCTAAAGTGTTAACAAGGTATGAGTCCTGTAAGGGAAATGCAATTAAGAGAGCCACATAAATAAATAAAATTAATTAAAACAGGTTTGTTGTGATAATTAGTTTGTTTTACAATAGGGTCTTTGGTTGTTAACAGGCTTTAGAATGCTTCAGGGCAATATCTTTTATTTCTAAGTATAGCTCTTGAGGTATTCTGTGAATGGATTACAATGAATGAGTTTTACTAATTGATTTTTTGTTATAAATTATGCAGTTCTGGAAAACACACGAATGCATTCAATTTATACAACACATTCATTCTTTTGGTTCTTCTTCTTCTTTTTTCTTTTTAAAGATTTTATTTATTTATTCATGAGAGACACAAAGAAAGGCAGAGACACAGGCAGAGGGAGAAGCAGGCTCCCTGCGGGGAGCCTGATGCGGGACTCGATCCCAGGACCCTGGGATCATGATCTGAGCAGAAGGCAGACGCTCAACCGCTGAGCCACCCAGGTGTCCCTAATTATTTCTGATCATCCATTGAGCAGTGGTGGTTGACTTAGCCACCAAGAGGCACAGAAGGTGTCTGATGCCACCAAAAACAGAAAAAGGGACTCAGCCATGATATCACAGGCCACAGAACCTCCCCTCAGCAATGAGTGATGTAGGCACTTGGGAGGACTGCTGAGAAAGTGTTATGGTTTAATAAAATTTTCACTACTGGGTAAGTAATGTTTTCCAGAATTTGTACCATCCTCCCGCAATAATAGGCTTTAGTTTTTCACTCACAGATTTATTTTGAAACATTGTCTTTGACGTTGTTGTTGAAATTACTTGTTTTCCCATTACTTTTAGTGATAGGTACATATAGTGAGAACCACTCAAAAGTTCTGACCAGCATGAGGTAACTGACAATGGCTCACTCAGTTGATACATTTCTCCCCAGAAATAATTAAATTTGATGTTTTATTAAGCTTTCCAGCCTTTTCTTGAGTAAACTCATCATAAAACTATCAAGATTTATAGATTATTAGAACTAAGCCATGGACTCTCAAGGACCCTAATCTAGAAGGAATATAATTTTTTTTTTTAATTTTTTTTTAGAAGGAATATAATTTTTGTTGGTCATTGGGCACTTACATTCTTGTCATGAAGCAGAGTATGTCCATTACCAGAGATTTTTAATAGTTTAAGTCAAGACTAGACAATGTAAGAAGAATTTGGAAAACTGAAAGTAGATAATAAAGGAATCTTAATTTAGCAAATAGTTTCAACCTCTTTCCAAGGAGTTTTGACTACTTTGTATTTTCCTCATGTATGTTTTGCAGATACTCATCTCCATGATGGAAGTACTAAGAAGGGAACACACAAAGCATATATGGCAAGAGGAAGAGCAAAAGGAAGGCAGAGGAAGCAAGGGGCTAAGGAAGCCAGTGTCACCAGAGGCATGCTGAGTGAGGGACTGTTCATCTGTTTTTGAAGACAGGCTCAAGATGACTGTGAGTCTTTCAGCAGTGATCAAGCCAGGTTAATAATTGCATATTTTAAAGTATATATGGCAGGAAAACCTATTTTTCTGAAAAAACAAAACTATTTTATTCCATGCTTTCATTATTAAGCCAGATTTTTAGTATATTTTATTGGTGTGTAATTACCCAAGTTGTTAATAATTTAATTTCCGGAAGTAATTGAGCTAAGAATAATGCAGTAATATCTACCATTTATAAAGTATCCATTATGTGCAAGGCATGCCACAAACATTTTTCTGGTCACAGTGCAAGGCAGTTTTGTGTGCACCTAAACATCAGAAAACTAATTTCAGAAGTTTCAGCAATTTGCCTAAATGTCAGATAGCTTGAAATTGAGAGTTTAAAATCAACTTCAGTTCTATTTGCTTCAAAGCCCATCTTCTCTGCCCTTTAGTATTTTCTTTCTGACATGGACAGCTGTGTAGCTCTGGCTCTTGTTAAGGCTTTCAATTACACATGGGTGTGGCTTTTTTTTTGGATATAGTCCTTTCACATCCCCGGGAAGGGTTTGCATTCTTAGGGTTTTGAAGAGCCCGGGTCTAGGTATCTCTAGCACTCTATGAAAAATGCTATTGCTCTTACGAATTTTGATCATAGAATTAAAATGCTTTTGGGTATGCAGCAGAGAGGAACCTCACAGGACTTAACTTTGACTTGAAAAAGACAAACTAGTAGTAAAAATAGCTTTGAAAAAGATTCTTACAGGAGAGCATCACAGTATCAGGGGATTCCTGATACAACTCTGGAGGTTGTTTGGAAGGGGTAAGCTAGTCTTTTTCTCAATCATGCCTGATATTTTTACTGGACAGATTGTGAGCCTTTGAAGGATGGAGACATGTCTTCATCTCTGAATACTCAGGGCCTGGCATAGTGACTCAAACAAGTTTGAATGAATGCATTGAACATGTAATAGATGCTTCTCATGTGATCAGTTCAAAGGTCAGTTGTCTTTTTTTTTGTTTTTGTTTTTAGGTCAGTTGTCTTTAAAATTAGGGGCCACAAAACTTTAAGATTACTCTTTGCATGAAGTGAAACAGGCTTTGGTTGCTAGAACCTGTGGCCATGCAAGTTATGGGCTAGTCCCTTGGTTTATTTAAAGTGATAGAAAATTTCAGATTTGGGATGTGTAATTTATGGGAATAATACCTAACACAATTCTTCGATCATGAACACCCCGATAACACGTCACTCCCTCCTCCACATACACAGATACACCTGAGCTGCTGTTGAAACTTCATGAGTTGGTCGGTCCCTTTTTTCTCTACCACACTCCTCTGCTCAGCAAAGTGGCATAAAACTCTAAGGAAGATCTCTTGGCCACATATTTGATCATGATCAGAGAGGCGGAATATAACACATTTCCTGAACAGGAGTGTTGTGCATTTCAGATAACTTTTCTAACATTTTGTCTTGTTTGATTTTTATTTTAATTAATTAATTAGTTAGTTGATTAATTAAGTCAGCCAGAAGTTAGGCAGAACTAAGACCATGTAAATGAATTGGCCAAAGGCCAAGGTGAGGGGAAGAGCTGTGGCTGCTTAATGAATACACTTGAGAAGCTGGCTATTCGCTTAAGCCCAGTTCTTTTTTTTTTTTTTTTTTTACATGTATTATGCACCATATTCTTACAATAATACAATAATACCTAAATTTTTACAAATTTTTTCAGTATTTCTAGGCTACACAGTTTGTCAGTTTTTTTCAAAGTGCCACAAATCTCCAAAAATTTTCTCATATATATGTGTGTGTGTATATATATATTTAAAAATTTACTTAACCAACTTATAGTACTATAAGCCCAGTTCTTCAATAGCTCAGAGCTGAGATATGCCTGCACACCGGATGAGACCAGCGCTCACAATAGCATGTCTGTGGGAAGTCTGCAGTGGCCAAGTACCAAATTGAAGAGTGAAGAGCAAATTAATTGGAGAATAAGACAAAAGAACTCTTAATAGTTTTTTCTTTTTTTCTTTTTAAAAAGATTTTATTTACTTATTTAAGAGAGAGAAAGAGTGCTTGCATGTTGGACAAAAGAACTCTTAATAGTTTTTTTTCTTTTTTTCTTTTTAAAAAGATTTTATTTATTTATTTAAGAGAGAGAGATTGGAAGAGTGCTTGCATGTCAGGGTCGGGCGGGGGTCGCGGGGTGGGTGGCAGTTGGCAGCTAGGGTCAGAAGGGGAGAGAAAGGGACAGGTGGACATGGTGCTGAGTGCAGAGCCCCCTGAAAGGTTGGATCCCATGATCCTCAGATCTTGACCTGAGCCTAAATCAAGGTTTGGATACTAAACTGATTCACTCATCCCAGTTCTTTCTTTTCTTCTTTCTTTCTTTCTTTCTTTCTTTCTTTCTTTCTTTCTTTCTTTCTTTCTTTCTTTCTTTCTTTCTTTCTTTCTCTTTCTCTCTCTCTCTCTCTCTCTCTTTCTTTCTTTTCCTTGCTTCCTTCCTTCCTTCCTTCCCTCCCTCCCTCTCCTTCCCGCCCCCCCCCCCCCCCATGTGGGAGCTGAAGGCAGGCACTCAACTGCTGAGCCACCCGGGGATCCCCCATCATGACTCTTTTTGCATCTCCTGTCGCTTTCTGGTGGGGTACCCTTCACAGTCTAGCTTTTTTCTGTCTGTCTCCCTCACCTGTCTTCTGTGCCTCAAAGAATCCTGCACCTTTTCCCTTAAAGAAGGGTGAGGTGGGGCAGCCCCCGTGGCTCAGCGGTTTAGCACCGCCTTCAGCCCCGGGTGTGGTCCTGGAGACCAGGGATTGAGTCCCGAGTTGGGCTCCCTGCCTGGAACCTGCTTCTCCCTCTGCCTGTGTCTCTGCCTCTCTCTTTCTCTTGTGTCTCTCATGAATAAATAAATAAAATCTTAAAAAAAAAAAAGGATGAGGTGGGGAGTAGCATTTTAATATGGTATTAATGCAATGTCTAAAATACAATTCTCCTGATTTCATATATAAATTAATTTATGTATAAGTCATTCAGAAAATATTCAGTGGATTCATTATTAGTTAATATAATTTGTCATAACTAGGTAAATTTCAAAAAGCTAGATGGGCAAATATCCAAAAGAGAAGAGGCAGAGGTGTGTTTTTCCATAGTAACTGCTCATAGCTACTTTCTGTAAGCCTCTTGAAACCCAAACGATACAACCTTATCCAATCAATGAGTATTTATTAATTGCCATATAATACATGATAGATAATTGAGAATTTGAAGTTAAAAGAAAATAGTAGGTAGGCATAAGGCTTATTCTCAGGTAGCCAGGAGAACCTATTAAAGTAATGCCAAGAAGAATACCATCTAGGTCTATGGTTTAGGAACCATAAATATTGTCATTAAATGTTTTAAATATTCTTTGATATGTAATAGATAATTATCAATCATGATATAAGGTTTTAGATTTATTCTTCTTTGAACTGTTCTGTCCTCTTGGGGCTTCTTTAACTGACATGTATTCAGAATACAGTCCAGAATCTGAATATGTGCATTTGCCACCTTCCCTGGAAAAACCTCAGTGGATGCCAAATGGAAGAGGAAAGAATGAAGGAATCATGAGCTAAATCAGGAGATACAAAGGGCTGGGTCTCTCCATTGTGAAAAATTGTAAATGTCTATTGTGTCTTAATCTCTGTGCTTATAGTTTTAGAGGGCCATAGCAGAGAGGAAAAAGAAATTCACCTTTCTTGGGGAAATTTGATTCAAAAAGATTTTGTATGTCCCATATTCAAGTGACATTTCAAATCCAGTTACTAAAGACAAGTAGGCTAATTGTTGTAGTAAATAGTTGTTTATATATTTTTGCCTGCTTCACATCTTTTTTTCAACATCTGGGAATTTCCCCTTTATGAAGCAGATACTTCTTCTCACTATAAAGTTGGGCATGTCATATAGTCACCTTCCTGATGTTTCTTGCAGGTTGGGTATGGGCACATGACCTCAAAGTTTCACCAATATATATCTCTTCCCAGATTTGTGTGGGAGGCTGGTGAAGAGAATAATTTCAGAATCCATCTGGTGAAAAGATGACAGGGATGACAATTGCATCTGGTTCCTGAAGGTAATCGGGGGCATTAATTAATGTGGTATCCTGGTCGAGAGCCTTATGTTACCTGACGGAGGTGCTATCTACAGGGTCCAAGCCATTGGGGGTGGCAGGGATGACTTCATGATTTTGGGAACTGTTTCTGACTACTAGGCCCTCAGGCTTGAATCTCCAGTTTTCTTACTCTGTGAATGCCCAACATTCTTCTGAAAATCTATTTTCTGCTTAAGTGAGTCAGGGTTAGTTTTTGATGCATAGAAATAGGAGGCTTGACCAATACTAGGCAACTCTCCTTGGAATAATGATCAGAACTCACATCTCTGGTTTTACTAGGTAATCCTCAGAAAATAATTTCTCAAATTTAAAATCTTGGAGAAAATTTTTAGTAGTAAATTTACACTTTGTTGACCAACATAATCTTTCCAAAATACAAATGTTTCCATTTATACTATAAGATTGGCATAAAAACGATTTCCTATTCTAATTAACACACAGGAAATAGAGCAAGAGCTAGACTAGGCAACCTGCACAGTTGAACAGATCTTCCTTTGCCTGCTGGCTCCTTTAGAGACTCAGAGAGAAGATGTTTTAGACTGAGAGTTAGGCTTTCAGGTTGGAAATTTCAGTCCTAGGGTTTTAATGGGCTCATCATTCTTAATTTACTTAGTTGCAGAGAGCCTGAGAGAACACTGCCTTCTGGAGTCCACACATAAGTGACACTATAGGATTTGGTGGTCCTGAACATGCTCCTGGTGAGCACTGTATGTAACACAGGAGAGATGTGTCATAAAAGCACCTGTATGAGGGGTCAAAACATCAGATGGGTAGCTCTTTGAGTGCCTGGCTTCATAAGGATAAAATCTGGAATGTTTTGAGAAGTAAGGAGATGGATCATCCTTTGGGGATGCCTATGAAAATATCATCATTAAAAAATAAGTTATGATAAAGAGTTTGAGGTAACTTTCTGAGAAATACCTTGGAATCAGTTGTTCTTTTCTGATGATCATTAAGTAACTAGAGGGAGGCAGTTTTGACATATTCTGGGTAAAGAAAGAAACCTGACCAAGTCCCATGCCTGATAAGATGGCCATATCATCTCAGGAAGAAGAGGTCATGGAGGATATGGAGTCAGGGCCAATGAAGGGGCAGTGCCATCCAGACCACAGCTTTATTCCCTGGAGGGTGAGTTGTTAGGGCATTAGCTTCCTTGGTTGTCTTCATTGAGAAAGGTGGTTGGCTCTTATTACCAGTGCTAATGATAAAGGAGACAAAGAGAGTGGTAAATCCAAAATAACAGATGTCCCCAAACAGTTTAGGCTTAGTTTTGAATATCTTTCTAAGAAATAAAACAATAGAAATCTCAAAGGCCTTACCTCCTTTCTTTATATTTGGACAGAAAGCATCTTATTTAGGAACTGAATATAGTAATAATTTCTCCCACTTGTTGAGTTTCTACCGTACTCCAGGAAGTGGGCTGGGTGCTTTTTGTATGTTATCTCATTTAGTTCTCATGAAAAATCCATGAGGAAAGTATCATTATTATTCTCACATATAATTTTGTAGATTTAGTGTGAAGACCTTGACCAAGAACCTATCATGCAGTGTTCCTAGTCATACCAATGAATCAAATAGGAAAAACAAAGATGTCACAAAAATTAAAATAAAATTTACTTCCAATTACTTACTAATGAATAAGCAAACAAGTTTATCTGTCACCATTAACACTGTTAATAATCAGCTCGTAGATAGTTTTAGATTCTTCTTACTGAATATTTTCATAGGAAATTTCATGATAACCAAAGAGGAGAAAAAAAATCAAAGCAAACATTTCAAGGAGTATTACCTTTGTTGCATTCAGCTGTGCAGAAACAAAATCATAACCCGATGTACTTGCGCATTCATTTTTTGTTTCTTAACCACATCAGGCCTCAGCTGGGAGTGTTTGCTGCCTTATCTTTTATGTTCTGTAGTGTGTCTGGGTATCACCTTGATGTGTTAATCCCAACTTTTAAGGCAGTGGTGATCAAACTTTTACATGCATAAAAATCAGTCAGAGTGCTTGTTAGAAAGGTACATTTGTTGGCTTCACCCCAGAGTTTGTGATTCATCAGCTCTGGGGTGGGGTGCAGCAATTTCCATTTTTAACAGGCAACACGGCTGTTTCTGATGCAAGTAGTTCTGGACACTTTTTGAGAAACTCTACCCATGTGAGAAATGACAGTGGTGATGACCAGGGCAGCATCCATGGGCCAGGTAATGGTGGGATATTCATAAGGCACCTTGTTTATTTGAAACCTTTTCCCTGCCTACTTGTTCCTCCCTCATTTCTTGTTCTCCTTGTCTTCAATCCAAGTCCCAGTGGATTCCTCTCCTGCCACCATCAGATCTGTTTAGAATAAATACCAAGAAGCAATGTCTTGCTGATTGATTGTCTAGGCTTAGCCTATCAGTGAGGTGGGAACCTGTGTTCTGGTATTTCACTTACAACTTGGTCCCAAAAACTGGAAATCTCACTCTAAATGAAGAAATTCATTTAGAGGTAATAAACTACCGTCAAGTCTTTCAACAAGTGTGGGTTCTATTCTGTGGGCAAAGCCTTGCTGTGAAGAGCACGAAACCCTGAATTGGGGCTTGGTCACTTATAAATTGCACAGTTCTGAGCCTATAGTCATTTATACTCTTAGAAAAATAGCTGTGTCATATGCAAAAAAGAAAATGATAATCCCAATATTGCCTAGTTGCTCAGATGACTCAATGTTGTCATTCATTAATTTAACAAATATTTGTTGTGCATTATGAGCCAGGTGCTAGTGGAGTCAAATAATAGTCATTAATTTTGAACTCACCCAATCCTTGTTTCCTGTTCACATTTTTCTCTTGTTTACGTTCAGCATCCTTATCTTTTAATTATCTAATTTCCTGCCAAACATAGTCCATATGAAATTAACATTTATAAAACTTTTGAGTAATATGTATATTCCTTATCTACAGCTAAAAGAAACAATGTATTATTTTATTTAATTATCTAATATTTATCAATTACCTAGTAATCATTAATTGCCCAATATTTACCAATTACCTTTATTAATTAGTTACCTAATATTTTAAAATTATCTATTATTTATATATACCTATGATGTGTCAGGCAATCTACAGGAATTGCAGATACAGAGTACAAGACTGATATGGTCTGAATCTTCACTGACCTTACATTCCAACAAAGGTGACAGCCAACCAGGGAAGATGAATATTCAACAACTAATTTCACAATTATTGGAACACAGGGAATTCTGCAAAAATTTAAAAGTGATCTATAAACTAGAACAGGAATATTTGGCCTAGTTGGTGGGATGGTGTGGGCAAAAAATACTTCCTTGAGGAAACAAAATGTAAGCAAAGTTTTAAAAGGAGAATGTGAATTAACCAGGCTCAAGTAAAGGAGAGTGAGCTGGCCAAGGGGAAGGTTTCAGGGAGAAGGTTCGTGTATTTCTTCCCAAGCAAGAAGGAGCATGACACTTCTAAGGAACTTGAGAAACTTGTCCTTAGAAAGGTTAGTCTCCTTGCTGGTGGGGAATGGACTGGAAGAGGCAAGTCAAGGAAAACTGGGAGCTTGGACCAGAGAGGTCATAGAAAATGTGGACTAATGTGGCTGGGTAGAGAGATTATGTAGGAACTGAAACAGAAAAGTCTTATCACTTGATGGGAGATGGCATGCAGAGGGCAGAGAGGTGTGGAGCAGCTCATGTTCTTGGCTCCCCAAGTACAGTTGGAGAAAGAGACCATTCATCACAATGAAGCTGATATTTCTAATGTTGTCCTGTTGCTATGAGGCAGTAGGAGTAATAACTCCTGTCACTATGTTGTGCTTAGCATAGTGTCACTAGAAGAGCAGTGGTTGGAAGTCAAAGAAATCCATGTTGTGATGCCAATTCTGTCACTAGTTTGGGGAAATCTCTTAACCACTTGTTGTAAATTGGGTTTTATGATTTGTAAAATTTTGGATTCTAAAATGTCTAAAATTTCAGTTCTGACTTTTTATAGTGCTTTATGTTGAGATAATGATGTTAAGTAAATTAAAATGTAATTCAACAGTGTTTTTCTTTTTTTATTTTTTAGCATTTTACGAAGTCATTGTAACCTCATTCAACTAGAAGTCTAAGCATTATCCTTGAATCCTTTCCCACAAATGCCACATCTGACCTAGCATCAAGTCTTGTCAGTTCTACCCATAAAACAGATCTTGAACCTGCCTATGTCTTCATTACTGCTATTACTTCCCTAGTCCAAGTCACTATTCATTCCTTCCTGGATACTGTGATGGTATCCTAACTAGTTTCCTTCTTTCTACTCCTGCCTTCCCACAACCCACTCTCCATACCGTATCCATTTCATTTGAAAAATGTAAATCAGATCATGTGACTAATGACCAAAAATTTTTGCTGATTTCCTATCATACTTAGAATAAAATATGAGCTCCTTCCTTTTTCTCATGAAGTCCTTCTTCATTTGTACCCTCACTGCCTCCTCTTCCTCTTTGTTTGGCACTCGTCTCTCAGTCTCAGGCTCTTAGCTGCAGTATTTTTTTTTTTTTTTAACATGCCAACCTCCTTTGTGCCTTAGCAAACCATTCCTTTTGACTAGAAGATACTTTCTTGGCTCTTTGCATGCCTGGTTTCTCTTCCTCATTCAGTTCCCATCCTAGATGTTTCCTCTTTAGACAGATCTCTCTTTAACTACCCAATCTGGTAGCCTCCTGGTCACTCTCAAGCACTTTGCGTTATTTCAGTTCTCTGAAGAGAGTTTATCATCATCTGAGACGTGAATTGCTTGTTGATTAGTTGTCTTCTCCCAGAATATAAGCTCTATGAGAGAAGGAATTTTATCTTTCTCATTGTTATCATGTTTCCAGTGCAAAATAGTCTTTCATGTATTAGTTACATGGGAAATATTTGATAAATAAATGAGTGAATGGGGACATATCAAGGAGCAAGACAGTCCTTAAGGATTTTATAATCTTACAAAGTGCATAATTTGTTATATTTGCAGTGTTTATGGGCAGTCAAGTAGTTAACATTTCTTAAATTCAATCTCAAAGTTCTTTACCATGGTCTTTGCAGCCTCTGTTTAGTTGCTGCCACATCGAGCACACGTTCCATTTTTTTTCTGAGAAGGTTAGATCATCCTATAAAAAAGAAATAGCTCTTAAACTAAAACATTGATGAAAATATGACTAGACTCTATTTTATCCAGACGAATAATTTGTGTTCCCAAACTGTTAGTATTGCTGTTACTATATTTTTTTAGTGCATGACAATTTTGGTAGGATGTCAAATATTTTTTCCAGTGTTAATGAAATATTAAAGCAAAAGGAGCTAAAAGATCCTGTAAGGGATTCTGACCTGTTTTGCCTCTAAGCTATTCTATGACCTCTGAATAACTTTGTCCCTTATTTTCCTGACCTGTAAAGACTAAATAATGTAATAGAAATCTTTCATTTTCAGGTTACATAGAAGGAAAAAGTCAGATTCTTCCAGTCTCACAGCCACTCCCTAGAGATCATTGAGGATCCTTGAAAAAAAAAAAAATCTATTGGCTCAGCTAGTGAGAGTCATTTACTGCCTCACCCCCCCCCCCCCATTCTGAGGGTTGACTGCCAGTCTGGGATCATGCAAGGGCATTGTAAGGTCTTACTTTTCTTAATGTTATTTTTTCACCAGTCTTCCAGAGTGTCTGAAATGTCTACCACAAGAATAGCTCCTTTGGGTTAAGAGGTTATCTCCAGGGAGACATGTTTAAAATGAGCTCCTTGTGTAGATAACACAAGCACCATTTAGCACATCTGTACTGATTGGATTATTAGAATAGAAGTTGCCTTCCAGAAGAAAACTTGAGCTAAGGGAATGGAATATGTCATTTTCTGTTCCTTCTTTCTTTGCATCCATCCCTCTTTAGAAGTAATACTTCTAAGGTCAAAACTACTGTGAGGCCATAGGTAGAATTAAAAAAAAAAAAAAAGAACAGCCTCTCTCAAGGAACTCTCAGTGTAGTGGAGCTGATAATATAAAATTTAACTAGAGTATACAGGCAAATGAAATAAACAGATTAAATTATAAGGACAGGAGTAGTTCATGTTAGCATGGAATATTGGGACCAGCTTTGTGGAGGAGATGGAATTTCATCTGAGCTTGAATTGGGCTTTGAAGAGCAAGGAGGATTTCAATAAACAGAGGTGGAATGATAAGGGGTAAAGATAGGAAAGGAGAGCACTTTCTCTCTGAGAGAACAGCATAAACAAAGGCAAAGTAAATTTTGAGGAAAATTAGAATTTGCAAATATCTGGGAAGTGAGATGTTTCCTGTGAATTGTTTTCATTTGCTTTATTGAGGCATAATTCACCTATAATAAACTATACACATTAAAGTGTGTAATTTGATAAGTATGTATACACCTATGAAATAATCACCATAGCCCATATGGTGAACATTATCCACCCCCCACAAAGTTTCCTTATGCCCCTTGACAATTCCTCCCTCTGGCCCCTTTAGACAGCCAACTTTTTGTCATTATATAAATGGAATTGTACAGTTAACTCTTTTTTTTTTCTTGTTAGGGTTTCTTTCACTTAGCATAAATATTTTGAGGTTCATTTATGCTATTGTCTATCAATAGTTCATTCCTTTGTATTGCTGAATTGTATTTTATTGTATAAGTATACCACAATTTGTTTATCTATTCACTTGTTAATGGAATTTGGGATCATTTCCAGTTTGTGGTTATTACAAATAAAGCTGTGTGAACATTCTGGCCAAGGTCTTTACATGAACGTATGCTATCATTCCTCTTGGGAAAATATCTAGAGGTGGAATAGCTGGATTGTATGGTAGGTGTATGCTGAACCCTTTAAGAAACTGCCAAACTCTTCCAAAGTGTATTACCATTTTGCATTCACCGTAGCAATGTGAGTTTCAGTTTTTCCATACCTTTGTCAACACTTGGTACAGTCAGACTTTGAATTTTAGCCTTTGCAATCAAAGTGTGGTGGTACCTAATTGTGGATTTAGTTTTCATTTTTTCTAAAGACTAATGATATTGAGCATTTTTTTCATGTACTTATTTGCCATCAGGATACTTGCTTTGGTGAAGTGTGTTTAAATCTTTTGTTTATTGATTAATTTTTTAAAATTGAGTTTTGAGAGTGCTTTGGATAGAAGTCCTTTGCTGGCTATGAAACTTAAAAATATTTTCTTTCAGTTCATAGCTTGTCTTTTCATCCTCTTAACAGTGCCTTTGAGGAGCAGACATTCTTGATTTTGGTAAATTCCAACTCATCAACTTTTCTTTTTATGGATAGTCATGTTCACATTTTTTTCATAATTTCTAAGAAATCTTTGCCTATCTCAAGGTCACAAAGAGTTACAATTTGTTTTAGAATTTTATAATTTTTGATTTTAAATTCAGATCTATGATCTATTTTGAGTTTATTTTTATATATGGTATGAGATATGGCCTGAAGTTAATTTCTTTTAATGATTCATGTGTTGAAAATGTTATACCATTTATTGAAAAGATTATCCTTTCTACATTGAATTACCTTTGCATGTTTCTAAAAAATTTGTTCTCCATATATGGCTAGGAATATTTATATTATCTTGTTCTGTTCCACTGTTCTATTTGAGCATCTTTAGTCAATAAAGATAATTCTGAATTTTTATACTAAATCTTGAAATCAGATAGAGTTAATTTGTCAATTTGTTCTTCCTTTTCAAGTTATTTTGGTCATTCTAGGCTGTTTGCATTTCCAGAGTCAGTTTTCTAATTTTTACAGAAAATCCTGCTGAGATTTTGACTGGGATTGAATTGAATCTGCAGATTAATTTGGGTGGAGTTGGAGTTAGCCTAACAATGTTGAGATTTCTGATCAATTAAAAGGTATATGTTCCTATTTATTTAGGTCTTTTAAATTTTTCCTCAGCAGTTTTTTTGTTTGTTTTCATTGTACAGATTTTCCACATATGTTTTTTGAGATTTATCCATATTTCATGTTTTTTGATGCTATTTTAAATGGAATTTTTAAAAGATTTAAAAATTTATATATTTGAGGGGCGACCACAAGCAGAGGGAGAGGCAGACAGAGAGGGAGAAGTAGACTCCCCACTAAGCACAGGGGTTCAACCCCAGGATCCCAAGATTATGACCTGAGTCAAAGGTCATAATCTTAACCCAATGCTTAACCCAATGAGCCACCCAGGTGCCCTGTAAATGGTATTTTTTAAGTTTCATTTTTTGATTGTTTATTGGCAGTACATAGAAATTCATCTGGATTTTATATCTTGACCCTATAACCTAAATTTTAGCTATTTTTTTGGTTCTAATAGCTATTTTATAGATATTGTATTTTCTATATCAATGACTATGTTATCTGTGAGCAAAGACAGTTTTATTTCTTCCCTTTTTACCTGGATACCTTTTATTTCTTTTCCTTGGCTTACTGAAATGACTAGGATCTCCAGTACAATATCGAATAGAGTTGGGAGAGTAGACATCCTTGCATTGATCTTGATCTTAGGGGAGCATTGTTTTTTACTATTGTTATCTGGCTGAATTGTATTCTCCCAAAATTCATGTATTAAAGTCCTAACCTGTGTTACTTCAGACTGTAGCTGTATTTGGAGACAGGGCCTTTAAAGAGGCAATTAAGTTAAAATGAGTTTATGTGGGTGGACCTTAATCCAATGTGATTATTGTCTCTGGAAAAAGAGGACATTGATACCCACAAGTAGTAGTGAGGAAAGATCATGTGAAGACAGAAAGATTCCTATCTAGGAGTCAATGGGGAAGGCCTCTGAATGAAACCAATCTTGCCAATACCTTGACCTTCTAGCATCTAGCCTAACTTCCAGACCTGTGAGAAAATAAATTTCTGTTGTTGAAGCTACCCAGTCGGCAGTGTTTTGTTTTGGCAGGATTACCAGACCAATACAACCATTAGGTATGGTGTTAGCTGTAGGTTTTTTTGTAGATACCTTCTACCAGGTTTTGGAAATTCTATTGTAAGTTTGTAGAGAGTTTTTATTAGGAATGTAAGATTTGTCAAAGCTTTTCTGAATCTATTGAGAAGATCTTATATTTTTATTTTTTAGCTTGTTAATAGGGTGACTCAAATGAATTGCAGTAGTGATTTAATATGCCATAGAAATTCGTATGGGTGGGAAATAATGATATTTTTCAGGTCTTTCTGTGCTATTAATGAAACAAAAATGTACTTAGCCACAAATCAGCCTATACTGGTTGGTAAAATTCTCTGTGGGATTTCATAACTAGAAAAGAAGCAGTGATAGTGGATAATAAATAGTAATACCTAAAATTGATTGTAATCTGAATCTTGAACTAACTGAAAAACTTCTATGGTTGACTTTATAATAGAGAGAGATGTTAGGAAAATGGAGAATGTAGCAACTGACAAAACCCAAATATTTAAAATACAGTCTGGGATTAGGTCTCCTTTTGGTTAGATTTTGTCCATACATCTTTGTTCACAATGGAGGTATGAAGAATGGGTAGTTTGTGTAAGTGATATTTAAAGACTTTGAGGAAGGTGTCCTCCTCCTCTGCAAAAGCAGCTGCTCTGTTTTATTAGCAGTTCATTTCTTTGGGTGAGCATGAACTCTTGTAAAATTAGATTTCATTTGGAGAACCAGTACTTTGGGCTGTTTACTGTCGATAACCAGTTTCAGGTGGTTTGCTTTCCTACAGGCCATTTTGCTAAGATCAGAGCACTAAGAAGCTAAGAATCTCATTAAATGAGTTTAGGATTAAAAAAAAATGAGTTAGGGATAATTGTGAAGTATGAAATCATCACATTACAGAACACTGCCTGGTTAGAAGTTTGGTGGTGGGCAACATGAAGGCATAAGAGTTCAAGGCAGGTCTGGGGCTGGCAGGGAAAAGAAAGTGACACATTCCAGGAGGCAAAGTGGAGTGCACAAAGGGGAAGTAGGAGATTATTGCGCGTTATCTAATAAAACAAATACATATGAGGACTTTCATGTGCTGGGGTCCAGTCTGGACATAAGGATGAACAAGTTAGTACTTTTATTTTATTATTTTTAAAAAGATTTTATTTATTTATTTATGAGAGACACAGAGAGAGGCAGAGACATAGGCAGAGGGGGAAGCAAGCTCCCTGCCAGAAGCCTGATGCAGGACTTGATCCCAGGACTCCAGGATCATGTCCTGAGCCAAAGGCAGATGCTCAATCACTGAGCCACCCAGGCATCCCAAGTTAGTACCTTTAAATGAGAGTAGGGATGGGAGTGAGGTGAGAAATGGCTTGAGGGAGAAGCAGGGCGATGGATGGGAAACAAGGCGGTAATTTGATATGCCAACAGCTGTCACAAAAGTGCTCACAATTGGGCTGGAGCAAGGCAGAGGCAGTCTTGAGAGAGTGGCTAGAGAAGGGAGTCGGTTAGTAAAGCCCTAGAGAGGAGAAGACCAATAAAGAGTTCTATTATGGTTTTGATGATACCTGCATATTCCCATAGGATATTTAGTTTTAAAGGAAGATTGCATTGTTTTCCATATTCTGTGTTTGCTAGGGCAAGATGCTAAGAAAAAGAAAAATAGCTTTTAAGAAGAATAGAAGAGTCACGTAACACTTGGGGAACCAAAAAGTCTGTTGGCTCTCATCTCTGAGCATTTGGTTAATTAAAAATTTCTTGATATGGGATAAACTTTAACCCATTAATGATGTTTACTGCTAAACATGTGTACAACGAGATAGCATAATAAAGTAGGTAAGAGCAAGGGCACTGAGCTGTGTCACCCAGGTTCCAATTCTGGTCCCACTCTTTATTGCTTATATTATTTTTGAGCAAATTAACCTTTCTTTACTTCAGTTTCCCCATCTGGAAAGTGGAATTAATAGAAGATTTTTTAATGAGGCCAGTCGAGCTAAATGTGCAAGTTGCTTAACAATGCCTAGCACATATGAGATAGAGAATGAATATTATTTTAATTATAGAATATGAGTTTGGAAGAAGGGGAGATCTGAATTTCAATCCTGGGTCTGCTATGTACCTACTGGCCTCAGTTTTTTAAATCATACAATGGATGTAGTAAGTTTTGTATGGTCACTATATGAATTAAATGACATAAAATACATAATGCCTAATCAATTATCTGATTATTCATTGACACCTCATAGCTATTGTCTATTATTATTACATAATTTTTAATGGTCATCTCTGACCATAGTTTTTTCAGAGTGACCTTTAACAAGCTATTGCCTAGGAGGATTAAAAAAAGTATTCCTATGAATTTAGTGATTTCCTTTATACATCATAGACTGGATGAAAATCAAGTCTTTTTTAGAATTAAGCTGTTCATTTCTAGCTCTGTTTCAAGGAAGAGAGAACTGAAAATATGATATGTGGCAATATGGTTAGAGTACTTAGCTAAAAGCTAGCAAAGTATTGACTAAATCTTACAAATATATTTATGTATTTTTTAAAAAATTTATGTGGCATCTCTAATGAGTGGGGAGAAGATGAGATAAATTTCATTAAATGATATTGGTATTGTGATAATTAAATAGTCTATTGGGAAAAATAAAGTTAATCCATAGCTTAACTATATTCCATAAAGCCCAAAGATATTACATATAAAATATGAAATCATAAAAATCATAAAAGAAAAAACTGCAGATGCGTTATTTTTTTACCTTTGGAACGGAGAAGGGTTTCTGTCGCTAAGAATTCAGAGGTCATAAAAGAGACAGATACGTTTGACCACAATAGACAAATATATATTTACACAGCAAAACTATCATAAGCAAATCAAAAGATGAATTGGGGAAAATGATCTGTAATTCTTATGCATAAATGAGTAATGTTCTTAATATATACAGAACTTCTAGAGGTTGGTAAGAAAAAGACTAGATGTATCTTTTAAAGTGGACGAATAATATAAATAGACACTTCACAGGAAAGGAAATACAGCCGGACCTTTAAAAATGTGAAATATGTTCAAAGTCATTCATAATAAGATAGATAAATGCTAATTAAATCTATACCAAAAAAGTATTTTTTCACCTATCATTTTGAAATGGTACCTTCCCTATAAAGTGCAATTTGGCATTATCTATCAAAATTATAAATGCATTTTCCTCGGACCTAGAAATTTTACTTCTAGAATTCATCCTTCAGATAAAATTGCACACAAAAGAATGGCTTATATACAAGCTTATTTGTTCTAACCTGGTTTTTAATAGCAAACATTGCAAGTAACCTATGTGTCCACCAATAGGGGACTAATTTAAAAAAAAATTTGGTCCATTCCCTAGAACGCAATACAAAGCAGCTCTAAAAAAGAAAAATAAGTTTTCTATGTTCTGAAATAGAAAATTCCTCCAGATGTATTGATTTGCAAAAACAAAAAGATCTAGAACAATGTATATAATATTCTATATTTTGTATAAAACAGTGGGAAGAAAATGAATATAAATTTGCATGCGATTATAATTGCATAAAGCAACTCTGGAGAGATACGTAAGAAACTACTAAAATTGATTACCTTTGGGGTGGCAGGGGGCAAACAGGGCAGAGAGAAACAGGAATGGGAGTGAGATCTTTAACTACATTGTTTTTTAATATCGTTTTAATTTATAACTAGGTACATTTATTACCTGCTCAAAAATGAAATAAGATAAAATAAAATTCTTCTGTCTCTTGAATCAACAGTTACAATCTTCCCAGGATCTTGGGAATCTATAGATAATGTTATTTTTCTTGAAATAATTTTGTCTTTTCATTTTCCATTTTATCTTATTAGTCTCCCATAAAGCCTCACAGAACATAATGAACCTAGAGCCCAATAGGAGATGATGTAGTGCTGTGGTCAGTCAGCCACCAGCAAAGTTGGACCAATTAAGATATTTTCCTCCTGATATCTTAATAATTTCCATTTCTTTTGTTAATCTATTTCCCTAAAAAACAAATAACTCAGATGGTGCTAACTTAGCATCAGTTGTAGATATGCACACTGGACGGGCAGTTGTGTAGGAACAAGTTCTATTATAAGCCATCTTATGACAAGCTAGATAAATTCTTACATGATTATTCATTTATGATTGGAAATAGTGCTCCATGTCATATATGAAGTTCAAGAACTGGCAAAGGCAAAAAAGATTTTCACTATAAGATATTTTACTGGAAAAGGCCAAGTGTTTGATATTTTTGGCCTATGAAGCTGATTAGCTCTGAAGAGCCAAACAACAGATTTAATTTTATCAAATTAACCAATGTTAAATGTACAGAGTTAAAAATGATTTTTTCCTGTTTATTAATGCCTTCAATGTTACCCCTTGTGCTTTAAAATAAAATGCAAGGTTCAACCTTATGATTGAAAGATTAGACGAGGCTTGAACCAGTAAAAATAGATTTTTTTAAAGGAAAAGTTATTTTGAGTGGAGTGCTAGCTGTACTAGACAAATTCAGTCGGGCCTCCTCTTCAGTCTTGTCAAAGCTTAGCACAGTCCAGAAGGCACTAGTGTGTATGCCAAAAAATCAGAGCAGCAGCAGTTAAAAAAAATAAGTGCACTAAGAAATATTAAATGGAAAGCCAATGCCTATAAATAAAAAGGCAAGTGAGCACTAATCAATCATAAGTAACTCTGAACAGAAAATAGGAGTTGGAAGGGTGAGAGAGATTTCACATACAACATATGAGACTAGATACAAATGATTTAATTAAACTGCATTCCTTCTACATAAGACTCAAAATCTCTAAATGTTAAGAAAAACTGGAGTATAGAAATGCAACGTCTTGCTTTGCAATCTATAGCGGATGAGTAGCAAGGCATATGCCAACAGCAGAAATAGAAGCAGTTGATGAATCCTGGGTGAGTGGAAGTGTTTCATTATCTGTATCTGTTTCTTGCTATTCATCTCAGCTTTACGGCTCTTACTAAAGGACCAAATTCTTTCCACTCTGAACAATAGCAGCCTCTACAAGCTTGGAATTTGGGTAAAAATCATTAAACAGAATATAAAACTAATTCCAATGAATATTGAATACATTTAATTAAAAGTTAAAATAGTGATCCAATAAATTAAGTAAATGTTAGAGGGACCAGAGAGAAGGTAAGGAAAGAGAGAGGCAGAAGGTTGGTAATTTATAAGAGTGAGAAAGGGGAAATATATACATGACTGCCTGACTGCCTGCTGACCAGCCACAAAAAAAAAAAAAAAAAAAAAAAAAAAAGAGGAAGTTAACTCTGGACATTGTCTAGTTGACCTTGAAGACCAATATTGTCTTAGGGAATTATTTATACTGCTCAGTGGAATTGGACCATATGTCTTTCTTTTTAGAAAAGAACTTGAATCTTTTTAAATAAGTGGTCTACTTAAACATTTGAATTTTAAGAAATAGGTTTAGAGTGATAAAAACACTCTATAGGCTTCTGGATATCTATGATTTTATGTTTTGAATGAACTGTAGATAAGTCAGAAAAAATATTTCTTCTTATATACATTTAAGTTTTAAAATGAAGAGTATTTGGAATTTGGGAATTATAATTTGAGAGATTTTCCAAACTCTGCCTGCCTATCTATCTATCATCTATCTTTCTGTTTATACAAAAAAATATATCTCAATACTATTGTTTGTTCTCAATTCTATGAAACTTGAAAATGTAATGATAGACCAGAGACCATAATGAGTTTGTCTCTTATCATAAACATTAGAAGGCATAAATCTAAATCCATATATCAAAAGCAAAAATAATTTTTCCAACCTAATAAATGACAGCCAGGATTCTGAAGGAAAAAATGTTATTTTTAAAATCAAAGATAATTTCGATGGTAGCTCTGGTAGTGGGTAGCAAAAATGGCTCATGGGAAAGGCACACATACTGCTAATAGATTGCCTGAAAAGAAAAACATTATTATTGGTGTTTTTTTTTTCCCCCTACCAGATCCAGTGATATCACTACTGCAATCTGTTATTTATGTAGAAAGGCAGTAAACAGTGGAAAGGAGAGTATCTGTTCGGGAACATCTTCTCTGAGAAGTTGCTTGAAAATTAAGCATGTGATGAACATGTGAGAAGCATTTACACAGTTGGCAGCATATAAATTCTCAGAACAGTAGGGAATAAAAATGGGTTAGATAAAGAAAACCAAGGATTAGATCCACATAAACAGTTGGATGTTTGTAACATATTTATTTGACAAAAAATGGGAATATAAGTATTCACCTTAAGTGAAATTTAATCTGAAATGAAAATTAAAAGAAAAGATTTAGACAAAGTTTTAAGACTCTAAAATTTCACATTAGCTCATGCTACAATCTACAACTCACAGGAGGATATGACTCTATTTTGTCCCTATGCTTTAAGATAATTGAACGCACCCTGTCTGTGAAGATCAGTTTATATCAGGTTTTTTCCGACCTCGGCACTACTGACATTTCGTAGCCGATAATGCTTTGCTGTGAAAGGCTGACCCGTTCGTTGCTGGATGTTTGGCAGCATCTTGGCCTCTACCCACTAGATGCCAGTAGTATCAGACAACTGACACCGTCTCCAGCTATTGCCAAATGTCCCCTAAGTAGCAAAGTCGCCTTAGTGGAGAATCACTCATCTACACCTCTTACTAGAAAATCACGCAAATACTTGACGGGATGAGCACTGGGTGTTATTCTGTATGTTGGCAAATTGAACACCAATAAAAAAATAAATTTATTATAAAAAAAAGAAAATCACGCAAATCTAAAAGTTCTAAAATGGCCTCTCAGATGGCATATGCACTTAATTAAAAAAAAAAGTCACTAATTTAGGTCTATGATGAATTTGTAAGAACTGTGCCATGATAAAACAAATTCAAATATGGTTGAGAAAAATTTTCTTTAGCAAAAAAACAACCACAACACAACAAAACCCAAACCGAGAAAACTCAGATGGAATCTTCCATGCTAAATGCAGTCACTCAGAACCTATCTTCATTTTCAGTTGTTCCCTTTCCCTATTGATTTATACAGGCTAAATTCTCTCTTCCTGATCTCCAGGCAGAGCAAAGTGACTTCCAAGTGAGAAAGTCTTTGAGTGCTTATTATTTTTCCCCACGGGGAAGCTAGATTTTCACCTTCCCCTCTCACTTCCCTCTCAGGCTGATTGATGTATGTTGACAGTCCTGGGGGCAGGGGGATGTCATCAGAAAACCTACCCTATTCCTTTTCCTTATTGCTTGGCCAACCTCCTCTTTCGGAAGAGTCTGAGACTTTCTTTCTGGTCACTCTTGGTAGTAATGGTTGCTCTGATTACTGTATTTTCAGTTTAGTAATTAATTTGCTCAGCCCAGTGAAATAATCAGAATGTACCATTTCATTGAAAGTTTCTGCTCTACCCCCAGCTTGTGTCTGAGCACTGACTGCCTGTAGTTAGAAGAGCATGGCCAGCTTCTTTTCCATTTCCTGCCTAGACTTTTTATTTGTCCACTACTTATCCCCCATGAGGCTAATTTCTTGGACTCTTTTGGAATTGCAGCAGGAAAAGGAAGAACCAAAGGGAGAAGAAAAGTTTTACCTGGCTGGTACTGTGGTTGTGTCGTGTGAGGCCTCTCTGGGCTTCTTTCTCTTAGGGTGCTTTTTACGAGTCTTTGGAGATCCACTCCCCATCCCCCAAACCCTTGACTCTGGCTGGTTCATCGTTAACTCTTTTCTTGGCTCCTAGATATATGGTGGGGGGCCTGGGGCTCTCTTCAACTGGATCAAGGCAATTCCAGCCTAGCTCCTTCTTGCATAGCCCACATCTGAAAAGCAGGAAATACTTCAGCCTTCTTTGCCCTGACAAACCCTGGATGGGTAGGGTATCCCAGTGCTGCCAGTCTCTTCACTCCAACGTGAGTCAAACGTCAGCTTACTGTATCCCCTGTGCTGCAGAAGACACACATCAAGCACTCTCATGGTCCCTAATGAAGCCCATTCCCTAGGCTTGAGGGGAGGAGCAGGCTTATGTTCCTTTATCCAGGGAAGTGTGTGGTGTACTCATAAGCTAACGTTCTTCAAAGGCATGTTCTCCAGGTTCCCATTCTACTCTTTCATATCCGTCAAAGTGAACTTTTCAAAAAATTAAGCATAATGCTCATACAAATATGCCATGAGCACATGCCAAAGATTTATATGACTCATGAATGAGTGCTGAAGATGAAGGATGGGTCAGTTGAAGACAGGAGATTCTGAAGTATGTGAGTATAATACAGTGGTGAAAGAAAGAAGGCTGAAATAAGATACAAAAGTTAGATGCAAAACTGGCTAAAATTGGTCCTGTAGACCAGTGAAACATTACCCTTTGGGTTTATTATTATTATTATTATTATTTACCAGGACACTATTTCATCTCTTTGGGCAAAAATAATTTGTAGCTTATCACTCTTTTACAAATTAATGTCTCATTTCACAGTTCTGGGTCCCAAGCTATGGTAATGAGGAAAAGTTACCTTTCCCTAGAGCAGAGGCAGGCCAACTATAGCCTGCAGGTCCATGAAGCCAGACCTGTTTTTGTACATAAAGTTTTATTGGGCACTTGACGGGATGAGCGCTGGGTGTTATTCTGTATGTTGACAAATTGAACACCAATAAAAAATAAATTTATTTAAAAAAATAAAGTTTTATTGGAATATAGCCACTTCCATTCTCTTAAGTATTGCCTATGGTTGTGTTCACCCTGCAATAGCAGAACTGAGTAGATGAGATGGAGACCACATATGGCTCACAAAACCCCAGATATATGCTGCATGGCCTTTTACAGAAAAAAAAATGCCGACTTCTACTGTAGGGTGTCAGATAACCTCTGGACAGGCTTGGTAGACCATGCCTTTCTATGACTTTGAAAAGGCACACAGTCATCTTTTTACTCTAATTCTAAATTTTGGATAATTTTTCTTAATATAAACTTGATATGAGTGTAGGACTAAGTGTTTTTGGCCATCTTTATTTTGTGCTGTTCTTGTCCCTTATTTTGGAATTTAGGAATAGTTGAGGTTCTCAGCTGAAACTGATACTGAAATAGTTCCATAAAGACATTGTGTTAAAATATTGTTCTAAATGACTTACCTGGTTTTGGAGATCATACTTTTGTGTTTTGTTCAGGGAAAAATTCTCATAACTTAAAAAAAAATCTTCCTTTTTTCTTGGCTTGGCCATCAGTGGAGATTAGAGGTGGCAGTAAGAGGGTCTGATTCAAAATAATTATTGAAAAGAATTTAGCTTTAAAAAATAATTTGGCTTTGGGACTTCTGGGTGGCTCAATGGTTGAGGGTCTTTGACTCTGGGCATGATCCCGGGGTCTGGGATCGAGTCCCATATCCAGTTCTTTGAGGTATACATAATAATGAAGAAGAGGAGCCTGCTTCTTCCTCTGCCTATGTCTCTGCCTCTCTCTCTGTGTCTCTCATGAATAAATAAATAAAATCTTTTAAAAAATTTAGCTTTAATTTTTGTGTCATTTTAGTCTTAGCTTTCACTGGGAAAACTTATGATTTGGCATTAATTACATTTAATTTGACTGAATCTTTTAGACAGTTTTGTCAGGTGCCTGTGATGTTCATCGGCGAGTAGCTGAACACCATTTTGAAGTGAGTATTTTTCTGGAGATATGATATATTTCTTCTTTTTTTTTAATTTTTTTTATTTTTTATTTTTTGATATATTTCTTCTTAAGTCATGATGTAATCTCTAATGATTCATTTAAATTGTGTTCCTCTTGTTAGGAAGTAGTGTGATGGTAAGGGAATTTGGTGATGGAAGGTCTTAGTGACAATTGTGTTTCCCTGGTCAGCTCTTTTAACCGATCTACTCTCTTTTCATAAGTATTCAATAAGGATAAGAGAAAGAGATGTGGTTTCACTGAACTTACAAGGCATTTGAGAGAATGACGGATGAGGCAGTGCTTTGTGAACTATAAGGTTCTGAGCCAGTGTTATTTATGTCATTATTGGTGACAGCAAAAATCCGAGAACTGTTGCAACTACATTTCACAAAATTTAGACTTATCCATGTTTCTCAGGCTCTGTAGAGCTCAGTTATTTTCTCTGATGCATTTTCTCACATCTCTGAGGATGAGGGATCTGTGCTGACCTTTACCTTACCTTGGGTCCGTTTTTGGGTTCTCTAATAGATTGTCAACTCCTTAAGGATAAAGTTTTACCTTTTATCAATATATGGAATTTATGTATACTATTGATCCATGGGATAATAATTTGTATTAGAAAGAAATATAGAGAGGCAGGCCACGCGGATTAGGGAAAAAGATGTCCAAATGCAAAGCAAAGACACTTGGACTTAAAAGAACTACTCCGCCACACAACCCAAAACGGACCAGAAACTGTTCTGTTTGTATCTAAACTGTTATTGTTGGACAAACACATAAAAGTCACCACGGCAGAAAAATGCTGTTAAAGTACTTACCAGAATTAAATGGAATTGAGGGTGGAGGTGATGGGGTGGGGTGTGGGCAGAGAGGAAGTAGACATAGCATGAAATAACATACAAGGCTCTTGTTTACTGCCTTAATAGTCATGCCAAGACTTCTGTTTCTCTTGGTATCCTTTCATCTAATACTATTATGAACAAGTTTATGCTACAAGGAGAGTATGAGTAGAGGCTTTTATCATGGGGCCTAGCACATACCATAGTTCTAGTTGTTGCTTAGGAAGCTGGGAGATTACAATTTAAATCAAGAACTGTGTTCCTTCTGGAGTCTCTAGGGGAGAATTTGTTCCTTGTCATTTCCAGCTTCTTGAGGCTGCTTGCTTTCCTTGGCTCATGGCTTCCTCACTTGGATGTTTGCTTCCATCATCGTATCTCCTTTTCTGACTCTCCCCCTTGTGCCTCCCTCTTAAAAGGATCCTGGTGATTACACTGGGCCTACTCAGACAAGATAATTTCATCTCAAGATACTCAACTTAATCACATCTGCAAAATCTCTTTTGCCATGTAAAGTAAGATATTCTAAAGTTTCCAGGAGTGTGTGTTTCTTTTGAGTGTGTGAGGTGGGGGAGGGCATTATTCCATCTATCATAAATATTTAGAGTGTACACATTTCTGTAATTTTACTGCTCCCAGAAAAACACTTTTAGAATATTGGGCATACCTTTTCAGGATTTTAAAAATATCTCTTTATATATTACATATGCCTTTTAAAAATGAGATTATATTTTAGTACAGTTTTAAGTTTTACTTAATACCATGTTATAATTTTTTTCTCATGTTACATACCTCATATAGCATCATTTTAAGGGCAAATTTAGAGTATTCCCCTGTATACATTGAAGATAATTTAATTAATTTGCTATGGATAGATATTTACTATGTTCCTAGATATTCGTTATCCAAAACCCCTCTAATTATACTGAATACTATGTTTTAGTGACTTTAAGAGGCCTTAGCAACCTGGAGAAGGTGTCCAAATACAACTAGAGTCTGGAGCCAATATATAGTTGCTGAATGAATCGATGGATGAGGATATGTCAGGTGTTGCTAGCAACTCAAGAGGACCAAAGAACTAATTTTCATAGTTATGTGGGCTCGTTCTTGTCACTAGGCTCCATTTCCCATCTCCTCTGAAAACCAGTATAGACAGGTGGCTTTCAGAATCAGCAACCATGGTGCTCTTCTTTTCCCTTCTGCTCTGCACACACTATTACCTTTCCCACCTCTACTATTGGCCTTGGGAACCAAAACCCCTTAGGTATGCTGATAGGTGACACAGCTTCACAACTCCTTGCTGTTTATGGTGAGTCACTTCCAATTGCCTGCAAATTCCCTGCAAATATGTTAAAATGAATAGAATCAAAACCTGCATGAAATCTTTCTAAATTCTACAATTCCTGGCTTAGAAATATAGCTTACTGGGTTCACAGAGGCAAAACTCTTTGTTATTTTTCTATAGAATAATGTTATTATATTATGATCTTACTTTTGCAGCTAAAACAAGACAGAATGTATCCTTTAGATTTTATTACAGACTTTCAAAATTTTGAGATATACATAATAATGGAAATCCCTGATGTTCCTCTTCATTGTGGTTAGTAAGAACAAAAATGAAATGTTCTTCCATTTCCTGATGTGGTCAAGTACTGAGGGGCAGAGAGACCACAGATAGAGAACATCTGGGAATTTCCAAAACCAACTTTTGATCAATGTTTTACTTTGTGGTGGTGGTTGTCATTTTCTCTACCAAACTTTTCCTATGAACTACCAATTACTACCCAAATTGGTTGGTTGGAAGTTTATGTCTATTTCCACGTCTCTTTTGCCCTTTAATATAAAACTCAGAGTGATTGTCATGACTAATAAGGAGGAGAAGCCAAGGGTCTAGGTAAATGGACTAAACTACCTTTGAATGATCAAGAGTTAGTTTATTTTTTATATATCAGGTTTTTTTTCAATTTAATTTTTTTTTTTTTTGTTTCAGCATAGTTGACATACAACGTTATGTTAGTTTCAGGTGTACAAGATAGTGATTCAAACCAAGAGTTAGTTTAAGACATTATGTTGATGGATGGATGGAGAATGATCTGTGAAATTTAAAGAATCATGGTACTTTTCTTTAATAACCACAAAATCTGCATTGCAATGTATAAATACTGAGTTTCATATGGTCTACCTTTAAATGGTATTCGAAACAGCATGGCCTTGTTACTTAAACTGAATCAACACAGCTGTCTTCTTGTTGCTTCCTTTGCATTTTTAGGAAAAGATACTTTTCTGAGTCAGAAGTTTCAGTCCTTGAAGGTTGTCTGACCAGACTTTAGGTATTTACTGTGAAAATTTCATCATTCTATCTAATTGAACTTCTCAGACATTTGCAGAAGTTGGTAACTAGTTTCTTAGTGTTACATAATGAATCAGGATCGGCCTAATTAGTTAGTCCAGGTTTGTTGCAGGACCTTTCATTTTGCACTCAAGTCATCATCTATTTATACAAAGTACACTAAGCATGTAGCACTTGGCTACCTATTGCAAGGATAAAAAGAAGGATAATACGCTTGGCAAATGAATGCTGGATCCTCGTCACTGGAGGCGTTTCCATATCCAAAATGTACTCTTCAACCTTGTAGGAGGGACTGGGAGGCAATGTATTAAGGGAACAAAGTGGACTTATTTGTCAGAAGGATCTAGGTTCATATCCTGGCTTTGTCATTTATAAAGTATAGGTAATACCTACGTTATGGTGGGGCTATTAGAATGATATAAAATATTGAAAGCAAATTTTGCAAAGCAAAACTGTTATGGAGGTAGTAAAAAAAAAATCAGGGATTTCTGGGGCTTGGGAGGCAGAGGAATAGCTGGAACAGAGAGGGTATTTAGGACAATGAAAATACCCCATATGATACCATAAGGATGCATATATGTCATTATATATTTGTCCAAACCGATGGAGTGTATGCCAAGAATGAACTGCAGTGTAAACTGGATTTTGGGTGATTATAATGTGTTGGTTCCTCAGTTGTAACAAATGTACTACTCTGCTGCAGGATGTTGATAATGGAGGAGGTGAGCTTCTGTTTGGGAAATCTCTGAACCTTACCCTCAATCTGGCTGTGAACCTAAAACTGCTCTAAAAACATGAAGTCTTAATATAAAGAAACACCTCTCCTGGTTTAGTGTCTGGCAATGAATCAAATCTTAAAGGTGAAAGTTAAAATTATCAGGCTAGGAAGACCTCAGTTGTTTCCAGAATATCCCTGGGAAGCATGGACCATACTTAGAAAAAAGTTTGGGTAAGACAGCTTTTTTTCTGAATTATTTTACTTACCTAGTTCTGACTCTGGGCACCACCTTCTTGTCATTATTTATTTTATAACAATCTTTGTGCCCGAATTAGGGGAAGCTGGATAATTGGGAGAATTTTGAAGATAATAAAAATGATTTCTTGAGAATGACTAAAAATGAACTCTGTAAAGCTTATTAGAAATGGTATTTAGCAAATTGCCTGTTATAGTGGGTTTTTATTATCAATCTCTTATTCCCTTTTACTGAATACATTTTGAAAACCCTCAGTCTCATATTCCTAAGATGCAGGTCTCCATTTAGGATGGAGCTAAGTCCCTCTCATCTTATACTGTCCAAGTTCTACTAATTTTTTTTCCCCAAGCACTCTGTTTTACTCTCATTCTGAGCTGGTCTACCCTGAAATGTCAATGACTTCTTTTTTTAGTCTCTAGTGAGCTGAATGGAGTCCTTCCCAAAAAGGGGGAAGGGAAGGTTCCTCTATCAGGAACCTCACAGTATGACCTTGTTTGGAATAAGGGCTTTTGCAATGTAATTGAAGCAAAGATCTTGAGAAGAGATCATCCTGTTTAGGGTGGGCTTTTATACGAGACAGACAAGAAGACACAGAAGGACACAGGGAAGAAGGGTATGTGAAGATGGAGCCAGAGACTGGGGGATGTGGCTGCGGGGTAAGGAACATAGAAATCACCAGAGATTTAGGAGAGGGGCTTAGAATGGAATCTCCCTTAGGGTCTCCAAAAGGATCCAGACCCGTCAACAACATCTTGAGTTTGGACTTCTGGCCTCCCAAACTTTTTTGAGAACAACTTATCTGTTGTCAAGCCCCACAGTTTGTGCTAATTTGTTATGGTAGCCCAAGGGAAGTAATCTGGGGTCCTGAAGTTCATTTAGAATTTTAGAAAACATTGACTTTTGAGTGGGTTTTTCTCCCTCCCAGGTAGTCTCCTAATACTATTTGCATATTGTCCTGATTGACCAGTCTGCTCCTTATTTTTATTATTATTTAAAAGACTTATTGACTTATTTGACAGAGAATGAGAGAGAGAGAGAGAGAGAGAGAGAGAGAGAGAGAGAGGAGAGCACAAGCAGGCGGAGGAGCAGGCAGAGGGAGAGGGAAAAGCAGACTCCCCACTGAGCAGGGTGTGCTTGTGGGCCTCCATCCCAGGACTCTGGAATCATGACCTGAGCTGAAGGCAGATGCTTAACTGACTGAGTCACCCAGGCGTCCCTTCTGCTCCCTGTTAAATCACAAGCTTGCCCCCACTCCCTTCAGTGCCTGCTGACCTGCTTGTGTGTTCCTTTATGCTTCAATTGCAGCAGCTGGCCAAATTCCATTTTTGGGGGATGGAGGTGGGGGAGAGAATCTAGGTTCCTATTGGGAGATTGAGCAGAAAAGAATCAGCACAGAGAGGAGATATATAGATTCCCAGAGAATGCTCACTTAACACGGTTAAATAGCCATCTTGGACCTCACAGCTAAGGATCTCAATAGCAAATGTTTTTTTTTTTTTTTTTTTTTTTGCCCACCTTCTTTGAGCTATGCTTGCTCTATGTTCATTCAATTCTGGTTAAATGTGGCTATTGTGCAGAGGGAACCATTTGGCTAGTCAAGGGCCATGTAATCCCAAGGGGTTAGCTAAGGTGACTTACCCAGAACCAGAGCATCAGTGATGACTTAGGTGGGGGAGCCAGTGAATGGAAGGAGAACAGAGGAAGGTGAATAAATTTAGGTGGTGATAGGAGAATAAACGGAGGGTAGTGACAGACAAAGATCTGAGACATATGTACCTATAATTAACACATAAATATTTTCAGGAACAGTCATGCAAAGGGTGCCTGGTTCAGCTGGTTAGGCACCTGCCTTCAGCTCAGGTCATGCATGGTTGCAGGGTCCTGGAATCAAGCCCTGTGCTGGTTCCCTGCTCAGTGGGGAATCTGTTTCTTCTTCTCCCTCTGCCATTCCCCTCCTGCTCGTGCTCTCTCTCTCATAAATAAATAAATAAATAAATAAATAAATAAATAAATAAAATCTTAAAAAAAAAAAGAACAATAAAGCAAAAGACCTTCCCACTCAGATTCAAAGGCTGTCTTTTTTACTTAATTTTTCCTTTGAGGCAGGAATATTTATTTAACAATACATAGTACTTACTAGCACAATTCTGAGTGTGCTATAGAAGTTCACTCATTTAATTGTCAAACAAACCTGTAAGTTAGATCCTATTATCCTCTTCATTGTACTAATGAGACACAGAGGCATTAAATAACTCACCCAAATTCACATAGCTAACATGTGACTGAGATGGAAAAGGTAGGATTGCCAGATTAAATACAGGACACCCAATTAAATTTGAGTTCAGATTTGGCTGGATGTCCTATATTATTATTGCTAAATCTGGCAACCCTATGCCCAGGGGTGGTTTGCTGTTAACCACTACCCTAGGTTGTATCCTAATCAGAAAAAAAAAAAAAAATCTTTGGGGAAGGAGGAAGAAATATTATCCAGCATGATTCGCCTTAGTTCTGAGGTTCCAATGAATGTTCCTGGTTACAAAATTCGGGATAGTTTGTACAGTATACAATATGCATGTTTACCTCTTGGCTCAAACAAGGCTATTATTGTATATTATCATGCAAGTGGGCTTGTGCTGATTTCAAATAATCTTCTTCCCCTCAATTTATTCATAAGAGATCAAATATACAATTACATATGCAACCGCACTTCTTTAGAGCTTGCCACAGAAGCACTCTGGGTTTCTATATCTAGCCTTTAATGTCAGTTTGACTTTAGGTAATACTAAATAATCACTCCTTATTCTTTCTTAAAGCCCAAATTAATTAAAATGTATGTTTCTACAATGAGTATTGTTTCTAGATTGTTTTTTCAAATTCCCAATATAAATAGCTTTTTATGTAGATAATTAAAACCATCTGCTTCCTGGTAGCTCAGTTATGTTTACAGCAGCCCCTTTTTATTTGGGGAATTAAACTGCCATAGGTTTTTACTTTAGTGGATGAAATATCATAAAAAATGCTCATGGCAATATTACTCAAAAGAAATGGAGACTATTAAATATTATTGGAAAAAATTGCTTTAAGTTAACTCAGAAGGCCTTAGAGTTCCTCATTTTTTAAGGCAAATATATTTGAGTTTGTTCCATCAAAAAATCTAAATGCATAAATAAAGGTTTTAATAAAATTTAGCATTCAGATAATGAAAGCTCTCAAATCACTTTATAACTATTACTCTAGTAAAATTTCTCGGAGTCAGTTAAGGTAAAGTATCTCTAGTAACACAGAAATTTGGTGATTTCACAAGATATTATACCATTACCAAATGAATTGAATAAATTGGTCAAAATTACACACAAAAAAGCCAAAAGTGAGGTAATGATGAAAGTTAAATGTTCTCAATCTATGATTCTGATCAATCCCTTATCTCCCTCTTTTGTGGCTTAGAAAGTATATCTTCACTCAATAATATTTTTAGGATATTTAAGTTCTTTGAGAGTTCCATATTTTCAAATTGAAAAACTGCCTGAAAAACCCCAGTCACATAATTTGCCATCACAACGGTGTCTCTAAATGCTGATAACATTTGTTAGCAAAAAGAGACCACCTATCAAAATGGGTGCTGAAGTTTGGTAATTCAGTTTTTCCACTCAACTGTTTTTTTTTGTTCTTTTGTTCATTTCAGTAAATTCTGTATCACAATGGTTAAGCTACTTGATCCTCTTATTAGTTGGACACTTTAAAGAAAATTTTTTTGAATAGAGAAATGATACTTGTTTCATAGCAAAGTCTGTAATATGCCTTCTTGAAAATTGATCAAGAAAGCAGGGTGAAAGTATGTCCCAGGGATTGCTAGCAAAATTTGTCATATGCATCATTACCAAATTTTGACTGACTTTCAGGCCTTTATAGTCAGGGTGTGGGATGGGAAATGCTTTTTTTTGAATTAAGCTTTTTTTTTTTTTTAAGATTTTATTTATTTACTCATGAGAGACACACAGAGAGAGGCAGAGACACAGGCAGAGGGAGAAGCAGGCTTCCTGTGGGGAGCCCGATGCGGGACCCCATCCCAAGATGCCAGAATCATGACCTGAGCCAAAGGCAGATGCTCAACCACTGAGTCTCCCAGGTGTTCTATTTGAATCAAATCTTGAGGAATATATTGTATCTAT
The DNA here is from genome assembly GCF_018345385.1 of Vulpes lagopus. Taxonomy (NCBI): domain Eukaryota; kingdom Metazoa; phylum Chordata; class Mammalia; order Carnivora; family Canidae; genus Vulpes; species Vulpes lagopus. Next base: position 21,244,751 of record NC_054844.1, read on the forward strand.
GAAATTAAATTCTCGTTCTCTTGCTCTAGTCTGTGTAGGGGTTGGGTAAGCTTAGTGGGGCCTTACCTGTTAGCTATTTTAGGGCCTGATCCTATTTAAGTATCTTTTTTCTTTTCTTCTTGACTCATTCTGCCAAGAGCTGCTAGAACTTGCTGTTAGATCTGTACAACTCTTATGTCCCTCCTGTTAACCAGTCTCCAGGTCCTCAAACAGGCCTGCTTACACCCTATGCTGTCTGCCTTTTCGCATTTCAGTCTTTACCTTTCCCTCTGCTTCTACTTCATGGCCACTTAACCACTTGCCAAGCAACCCTTGTATTTGAATAGGGGCCTTCAGTCTCTTATGTTAAAATGGGCAAGGGTACTAACATGGATTGAGCGTCTCTTCGGTGAGGGGCATTGTGTTGTAAATGTTCAGCTCTGTTTGTTTATTTATTTATTTAATTTTCAAAAGTAATCTCTACACACAGTGTGGGGGCTCTGACTTAGGACCCCAAGATCAAGAGTCCCTACCAACTGAGCTTTACCACCTAAACCAGGTGTGGTTTAAATCTCACCATGACTTGGTAAAGTAGAAGTTACTAATCTTACTGTACAAATGAGGAACTAGAGGCCACAAAGTTTACATAAATTATCAATGGATCAGCAAATAGTTCTAAATATTATTTCATAAATAAGTCCATAATTTCTTGGGTACACCATGAATCTAAGGCATTGGTAAAAGACCAAGAGGTGAATTTATTTCGGCACACCTCACACTATGTAGATGGTTTTCTACATTGTGAAGGAGTCTTGTCTGCTTCATCTCATTATGATATTGTCAAATATAGATAGCTGTTCAGGAAATTTTCAAGAAGATGTTAGTTTTTAGCAGACATTTAAAAAAAGTAGTCTCTACACTCAATGTGGATAGAATCCAATGTGGGGCTTGAACTCAGGACCCAGAGATCAAGACCTGAGCTGATATCAAGCTTAACTGATGCTTAACTGACTGAGCCACTCAGGTGCTCCTTTACCAAACATTTTATTGATTAGATACACAAATCAATGACTGGGGCAGCCCATCCTTGACCTGCAGGTTCTTGATATGCCAGAAGTGACTGGATTGTTGAGACAGAGCATTCTTCTTCAGAAAAAAGATAGTCCTCAGTGTGTCCAGTAAAAAATAGATCTTGATATTAATTTGAATTTCACTTTTAAGGACAATTTTTAATGAAATGGGGAAAAATTTTAAAGTTAGGTCTATCTACCACACAGATGTATGTTAACTTGGCAACTAAAAGACATTGGTTGGAAATTTTAGAATTGGAATTGTATTTTTCTTTTTTTTCATGGAGAAGAATTTGTTATCATAGAAAGAGTCATAATCTAGGTACAGGTGATTTATTAACCTGCTCCTTTTTTCAAGACTGATCGCTATCAATTAACAATATTGTCAGTGATATTAATGATGTTTCCTTTGGGACACCTGTGTGGCTCAGTCCTCTTAGTGTCAAACTCTTGATTTTGGCTCAGGTCAGGATCTCAGGGTTGTGAGATTGAGCTCCATGGGGGCTCTGTACTGGGCATGGAGACTGCTTGGAATTCTCTCTTCCTCTCTCTCTACTCCTCTCCTCTCCAACCTCTCTCCCTCCCTCTATAAAAAATATAAAAAAGAAAAATAATGTTGCTGTTATTGAAATTAGAGCACTTAATGGGGATGCCTGCATGGCTCAGTCAGTTGAGCGTCTGCCTTTGGCTTAGATCATGATTCCGGGGTCCTGAGATGGAGCCCCATGTCAGGTTCCCTGCTCAGTGGGGAGTCTTCATGGAGCCCCATGTCAGGTTCCCTGCTCAGTGGGGAGTCTTCTTGTCCCTGTCCCTCTGCCCCCCACAACTTGTGTGCTCTCTCTTTCTCAAATAAATAAAAAACGAAATCTTAAAGAAAAAACACTGAATGACTATGGGATTTTGGATAAGATTTGATTATTTATTATGTGCATCAGAACCCCATTTCTTTATTTGAGGGGATTTCCCACATTAAGAATCTTGGTGAAAGGAGTATCCCACCTCCTACTATGGAGTAAATATTGCCACTTGCTGCTTTCTCAGTTTCCTTTGCTGCTAAGGTATAAGAGAATTGACATTTGGATGCACTTACTTTGAACATTGAATTGGTAGAAGCTGATGAAGTGAAGCAGGGCCCACAGAGAATTCATTCTGATGGTGGTGGCTGAAGATGCAGTGATGCCAAGGTCCAGGGGCACGGTGGCAAAGCCTCAGTGGCAGCATCAGTGTCAAGTCTGGGGGTGGTGGCAGGACAAGCTGTGGTGACTTGTGTAGAGTTGTGCGTCTATGTCCTCACCAGACTGGTTTTGTGATATCACTCTGGCTATATTCCTGGAAATCTCATTTCTTTCCCTCTTCCAGAATTTCCCCTTCATGGCAATTGTGTGAGCTACTCAGGATCTTTTGAAAAAATCCCTCATCGAGAGTGTGCTTGTAACTGAGATCACAATACACTTTGTTTACAAAGTTACACTTTGTTTACATGAGAATTTCAGTAATAACAGTAAGAGTATCATAATTATCAATGTCATTAAAAAAGTACTTATATAGTTTGATGATTGTACTAAGAAGGTAGAAAAGACTGATCATTAAATCAGACACATGTTCAAACTGTCATGTGTTATTTGGCCCCTCAGAAAAAATATGCACAATGAAATAACCATTAATTGTATCTTGAAAACACAGTCCTGTACTATGTCTTTGGCAACATCCTGGGTAACCCTGTCACAATTACACGAATATTGTTTGGAGAACAGCAAAGCAACAATTGCTATCAGTCTAGGTTTGAGTTTTCAAAGCTTTATAATACAAAGAGAGAGTAAAGATATTTCGTAGGTGCTTGGAAATGAATTAGTTTTGAAGCAGTGGGTAAAATATTATGCCTTTTGGTTATGTTTTTTCATATCTATGGCACAAATGAGTTGGACTGAAAAATATGAAGATTCAGTTCAACCCTAAAAATAATCTACAGGGGCACATGGGTGGCTCAGTGGTTGAGCGTCTGCCTTTGGCTCAGGTCATGATCCTGGGGTCCTGGGATTGAGTCCTGCATCGGGCTCCTTGGGAGGAGCCTGCTTCTCCCTCTGCCTGTGTCTCTGCCTCTCTCTGTATCTCTCATGAATAAATAGATAAAATCTTAAAAAAATTAAAAACTCAATGATTCTGACATATATGCATGTGTGTGTATACAATCATTTATTCAAAATGGATTTTGAAGATGAAAGAGAATAGATACTCTGAAAAGGACTCAGGAAAAGAGATTTCTCACTTTTGAAAGGAACATAGAGAAGCAGTATGAGGAAATAAGCCAGATTTTTAAGAGCTTTTTAGTGGAGAGCCAACCTCTCCGGGTCCCTATGTAGTTTAGTTTAGTTGGTTTAGTTGGCTCAGGTGGTTAAATGGGTGAAGTTGTGAATGATCACAATGTATTGCAAATAGTTTTACTTATTTTCTAAGGATACTTATAACTTTTACTAGTTAAATCTATAAAAAATAATATTAATTTTTAATCTAGTTTTACAAGAAGCTTTGTTTTCCTCAAGGAGAATGAAACTCAGACAATTAGATTTCCCTTTTCTGGCCACCTATATCTCAGAGACAAATCTGAGCCTCCATTATAGACACTGTAGAATTCAATATCTATAAATTATCCTAACCAATCCACACCAGCTCAACACATCTTGACCCTTTGTTATATTTATTTTTGTTGATCCTGTATTTTTATTTATTATTATTTTATAATATATATTAAAAATAAACTATCATATACTTTATGATATGACATTAGGGAAGACCTTGAGGAGTGCAGGCTTAATTTTCTTTAGCAATGAAATTGGCAAATTATTAGCTTAGTTTAAGTTCTTTATTAGCTTTTCAAAATGGGGATAATACAGATAATTCAGTCGGTGATGAAGGCAATGACCTATTCTTAGACTACATCTATCTGAGTGAAGTCATGCACCATAGAAGAAAAAGCACTGGAATGGGATCAGGATACAATTTTCTCTTGATTCTTCCACTGGCTTACTCTGGAAACTGATGGCCCTTTGTTTTTCTACATTTATAAAGCAAAGGGGTTAGGCTTAATATCTTTCACAATTCATGCTGGCTTGAAATCGCCCACTGTGCAGTGGAACTGAGTTGCTTTCTTGGCCTCTGCACCTCACCTGAGTGAGACGGGGTTGGGGTGGGGAATCTTGGCAAGTCCTTCCTGATGGTTGAGGGAATCTGTAGTTTCAGTTGATTTGGAAGTCATTTTTTTTAAAGTGCTGAGAGGGTATTTTGTGAACCCCAAATTTATTTCCTTTTTCCTCTCTCTTTAACAAAAGTAATTTAAGTTCACAAGAATGAAGATGGTGACAGCAGCCTGGGCTTTAACTTTTGAACACTTTCCAGTTTTATGTCTTATTAAGCAATATTGTAAGTAATATGCACATATTTCAATAAAATACATGAAAAACTTTGCACATTGTTAAGACATTTTTCACAGTGTGTTTTGTCAATTCTGAAAGTCTGTGAGAATCTGGCAAACTTCCAGGAAGTGGGGGTAATATAGGAGGACACTAAAAATGAAGAATATCTGATTAGGTGATGGTAGTGATAGGAAGGTTTAGGGAGCATGTTAAAATAAAATTTCAAGAACACCAGCCTCCATTTCATTTAAAACATATGTCTTGGGATCCTTGAGACTGCTTTTTTTATTTTAAAGAAATAGGAATGTATATGAAACATATTGATATTCATTGCAAATGACATCTTATTGCAGAATACTGAGATTAAAAATGTTCTTTAAACACAACATTGAGGTATAGTTTAAAGATGTGTCAAAAATTCCTATTATAAGATATAAAATTACTTACAACTTGTTCTATGACATATTATAAAAATCTCACTGTCATATACACAGTGAAATATATCTTTTATGATGAAAATTGTCATATAACTTTCACTGAAGCAAACTGTCTTCTTCAATGTTAAGGTGATTGGAGAGTCTTACAAAAAATATGTATGGGTCAGTCTTATGGGAGAAATGTTCCTGGTGTTTATGGGAGAGAGACACGGTTCACAGTTATGCGCATCCTTCCAGGTCATGCAAATTCGATGTTATATTTAATTGAGGGATATTTAAGAAAAGTGTGTCTTAGGCATCCTATCTAAGCTTTGCTTTCCAAAACTGTAAAATGGAGTGACCACCAGCCCCTGACTCATAATAGCATAGAAACAATAGGTAAGTTAAAAATAAAATGCACTTATTATAGGACTTTGGCTCAAAGAAAACTCTGATGGATGCTAGCCACTTGTATTCTCATTAAAGTAGAAAATAGATGAATACAAATTTTGGTTTAGTCAGAATACAGTTGTTTTAAGGTTTAACTGTATCATTTTCATACTTGTAAATCAATGCTGTCATTCTTCAAAGGAAAGGATTTCTGCTGACATTCAAAGGATGGATCAAAGTGTTAGTATTTATTCAGAAATAATAATGACGCTGAAGCCACACCATGATGATTGACTGTCCATGTTGCCAGCTGTGTGTTTGCAAGCTAATGATCATCTTTTCTACAAAGCCTGTACATTAAGCAACAGCTTTGATGGCTAGATGATCAGAGAAGCCAAAGATGGATGATGCCTGTTTATTTGTCTATATTTAATTATTTCTGAAGAAATTCCATGAATATACTTTGACCTCAAAGAATGCAAATGTGCAGATTTATGTAAAGACTGATCATCCATAGTTAGGTTTTGGAACAATAGCATTTTTTTGGCATTACCTGATTCTTCCCTGGATATAAACTTCCATACAGATTTATAAATTTAGTACTTCCTCTTCACATAATTGTTAAACTATTAAAAAAAACAATAAAACAATATCATCATATTAATAGAAAAAGCTGGAAGGAAATACATTTCTTATCTCTTGATGGAGAAGTTTCCAAATTAAAAGAAATGGCAGTAATTAAAAGAGAACACCTGATGGTTTTGTTTCTTGAAAAATTTTAAACTTCTAAGAGTTCTAGGTGTAAGGTAGCTTATATATATATATGTATATATGTATATATATAATTGATGAAACTAAAGGAATATTAGACATCATAAATCATTCAACTGAATAACATGTATTCAGTAATCATATATATGTATATAGTAATTATAATACATAATTATATGTATGTAGTAATCATATCTATATGTATAATATAATTTATACATAAAGAGAAATCTTCCTAGATTTCGACTATAATGTCCAAAAGAAAAGACAAATATCAAAACATGGTTTTAATGCTGGAAATACTGGAAAGGTGAAAACCACATTCCATGAATTTGAGCAAAGTTTGTAAGAGAAGGATGGAACTGGGGCAAAGAAAGAAGAGGGAGGGTGAGTTGTGACCCACTGCATGTAAAGGAATGAGTGGCAAAAATGTTGCTGAATCCCATCAGAATTCCTAACCCTATGGGGTGGGTGAGATAAGGAAGGATAAGGGCACTTGTTCAGGTGGGTGGGTGGGTAAACTGAGCCCTGGCTTGTCTCTATGTTTTTCTGTATAACTAGTTTATAAGCCATGATATATATCATTATATAAAATTTCTCTGGCCATCCCCTCCATTTCTCTATGGAAACAGCTTTCATTAAGTCATTAAGGGTTTTCCTTCAATGTACCCAAAGATACATTTTCAGTACTCATCTCCCTTGTCTTTTGATCATCTTCTTGAAATATTCTTTTTTCTTGTATTATGAGACCACACTTTCAAATTTTCTGCCTCTGTGACCAGACTCTTTCTTGGGGTCCTTTGTGTCTCTGTATCATCCTTGATATTAAATATTAGACATTTAATTAAAATTCCATAAAAGGGATACCAAGGCCACTGGAAAAGTGAACAGAGACTTAGGAACATCTCATACATGTAGGACAATGAAGTTCTCAGATCCCTTAGGGATGATGATTGCCTCACCTCATCAGGCGAAACACCCAGCCCGCTGAGTTGCTGGCTAAGAGCTATGGAAACGTGGAATGAGTAATAGATGAAAGTTTGGGTAACATGTATTCTTTACCACTTCCTCCCTCATACTCTTTGTTCCTAGATTTTGAATTCAGGTATGTGACTTGCTTTTGCCAATAAAATAAGGTAAAGGTGGTGATGTGTCACTTCTAAGACTGAATCTTGAGATATTTTATAAGTTACCACTTGTGCTCTTGCACCTTGGTCATAGACATGAAAAGAACATGTTTGGGTCTCTTGTTAGCCACAGGAGGCCTTGCACACGGAGCATTGCCACCCCCACATTTTGGCATTTTGCCACAAATGTGTGAATGATTTCAACTGAGAGCAGAACTACCCAGTTGAGATCAGCCTAGACCAGCGGACCTTCGTGACCAGCAGACTCATGAAACAAATACATGCTGCTGAAATTTTGTGATTGCTTTTTTTTTTTTTTTTTGTGATTGCTTTTATTCACAATTACTGTAAACATAGTCAACTGATACAGATTTTATAAATACCAACATAGACTTGTAAAGAGAAATTAGAAGTAGTGTCTGCCCATATTTTCTTTGCTGTCTCACATACATATTTTGACTAATTTTTTCATTGCTGATTTATATAGTATATTTTATGTATTTATATAGTATATTTTGGGGGCAGGAAATTAATGTAGCAATTCAGCCCATAATTTATGAACCATCAAGTTGGAGTTGAGATGAAACTAAAGGAATATTAGATATCATTCAAAGTACCTGAATTTGGAGGTAGGTGCAGAAACTGATAATTCGTTCAGTTGGCCCTATTTTGGGACAAAAAGTGAGAAAATTTTCTTACATGAGGATAGTTGTTTGACATTAGTTGATAGCATTTTACTGTTGTAGGAAGTGCTGTTAAATTTAAGCATGGAAGAAGGATATAATTGTTGAGAATTCAAAGAATAGGTGGTGGTAGAAATTTATCAGGACTTTCTGACTGGCAAGCCACTTTCAGAAAACCCTTCTGATATTTGGGGAATTTTTTTTCTTACAACTTTTGTTTTTCCAAGTTTTAAGCTTTCTTTCTAAGTCTCCTTTGTAATTGGGGCATTGTCATATGACCACATAATATAGGCCATATTAGTTAATGCATCCTGAGCTAGCCATCATGAAACTGGATATTTATGACCCACCAACCCATAAGGTGCACAGTAGATCTCCATTACCAAATGGAAGTGGTATGTACAGTTGTACTTGAAGGAGGCATTGAAGGCACTAGTAAGTGCTCAAATTCTATTTTCTTCTTTTTTGTTACATTTTTGAGGTTCCATATCTGTGGCTTCATGAAGAAGTTTTATAACCAAGTGACTGAGGACGAAAAAACTCAGGCTTGTTTTATAATGGTTCTGTATAACATGCAGGCATTAACTGAAAGTGGACAGATGCAGCGCTACCACCCCACTCTGGGGCAGTCCTGCAGGTCAGTGGTAAAGGAAAATCCTTCCAGTGGGCAGAATTTTGAGCAATGTACTTTGTTGCTCATTTTACTTGGAAGGAGAAATGGCCAATATGTGTGATTGTATACCAATTCATGAACTGTAGCCTATCGCTTGGATGGTCAGGGACTTTGAAGGAATATGATTAGAAAACTGATGACAAGGAGGTCTGGGATGAGGTATATAGATAGATCTCTCTGGATGGGCACAGAATGTGAAGGTATTTATGTCCCTTATAAATGCTTATTAATGGGTAACCTTACCAGAGAAACATTTTAATAATAACATACATATAGGATGGTTAGTTCTGTGGATCCCTGTTAGCCTTTTTCCCTAGCCATTTTTGTCCATTTCCCCAATAGACTCATGAATAAAGTGGCCATGGTGGCAAGAAGGGGGCTATGTGTCTTTTCAATGATATAAATTATCATTCACTAAGGTTGACCTGGAATAGCCACTGCTAAGTACCCAATCTGCCAGTGCAGAAATGGACACTTTGCCCATATCAAGGGCAATGGCACCATTCTGTGAGATGATTAACCAGTTACTTGGTGGCATATTGATTAAATTGGACCATTTCTATCATGAAAAGGGCAGTGCTTTGCTCTTAGCAGAATAAAGATTTATTCTGGATGTTGATTTTTCTTCTCTGACCATAATGCTTCTACTACCCTACCATTCATGGATTCCCAGAATGTCTTATCTACTGTCGTGGTATTGTTTCTGACATCACTTCTGATCAAAACCTCATTTTCATAGTAAACAGTGTGATAGTGGATCTATGTTCATAAAACTCACTAGTCTTAGTATATTCTCCATCATTCTGAAGCAGCTGACTTGATAGAATAGTGGAATGGACTTTTCCAGACTCAGTTGTAGAGCTAGCTGGGTGATAATACTTTGCAGTGCTGGAGCTATGTTCTCCAGAATGTGGCATTTGCACTAAATCATTGTCCAATATACGATGCTGTTTCTTTCCATAGTCAGGATTCACATGTCCAGGGATTAAGGAGTGGAAATGGGAGCAGCTCTTCTTTTTGCTCTTACCCATGGTGATCTACTGTAACATTTTGCTTTTTGTTCCCATGACCATATTCCACTTAGAAGTCTGAGTTTCAAAGGGAAGAATGCTTCCAACTGGGGCGCAATTATGATTTCTCTGAGCTGGAATTTAAAACTACCACTGGGCCACTTTGATCTCCTCATGCCTCTAAAACAACAGGCAAAGAAGGGGGTCACTGTGTTGGTTGAGGTGACTGGTCCTGACTGCCAGGTAGACATTAGGTTGCTATTACACATTAGGGTAAGGAGGGCTGTGTATGAAACTTAGGGGATTCCCCTAGATTTCTTTTTGTACTCCAGTGTCTTTGATTAGGTTAATGGAATACTACACAACCCAATTCAGGCAGGACTGTTAGTGGCCCAGACTTACCAGGCAGGCTGAGATGCTTGCTGAAGACAGAAGGAATATGGAATGGGTGGAGGAAGACTGTAGTCATAAATACCAGCTATAAATAACTATGTAACATTGCAGAAAGGGAGACTGCAGTATTTATGATAATTTCTTCCTTATTTTATTATTATGTTTATACCAAATATTTTTCTTTCTTATTTCCTTATCATATAACATAAAATGGGTTAATAATAATTTTAAAACTATCTATGGGATGGCTGGGTGGCTCAATGATTGAGCATCTGCCTTTGCTTGGATTGTGAACCCAGATTCCTAGGATTAAGTACTGCATCAGGCTCCCTGCAGGAAGCCTGCTTCTCTCTCTGCCTATGTGTCTGCCTCTCTCTGGTCTCTCATGAATAAATAAATAAATAAATAATAAATAATAAATAAATAAATAAATAAAATATTTACGAAACAAAGCAAAACAGCATCTATTATGCTACTGTGGGATGTAACATTCTATAAATGTCAGTCATGTCAGTCTAATCAACAGAAGGTTCTTCAAATGATCTACATGGTCTGCTAACTTTCTGTCACTTATTGATTGAGATTTATTGAAATTTTTAACTGCAACTAGATTTGCCTCTTTCTCCTTAAAGGTTCTATCAGCTTTTGATTTATGTATTTTATAGCCCTATGTCATATACATAAATATTTTAGGATTGTTATGTCTTCTTAATGAACTAACCTTTTTTTTCTGAACTAACCTTTTAATCATTATAAAATGACCTTGTTTATCCTTTATAATAATATTTTTCCAAAATATACTTTCTCTGATATTAATACCCAGTTGTTTTGCAGTTAATTTATCTTTCCCTATTCTTTTATTTTTAATCTGTTTGGGTCTTTTATATTTTAAGTACAATTCTTATAGGTAGGATATAGTTACATCTTGCTTTTTCATTTTTTAAAGATTCATCCATTTATTTTAAGAGAGAGAACAGTGGGGAGGGCAGAGGGAGAGAGAGAATCTCAAGCAGACCCTACATGTTGAGTGTGGAGCCCAGTGGGATGCTCAATCCCATGACCCTAAGATCCCATCCAGAGCTGAAATCAAGAGTCTTTGCCACCCAGGTGCTCCCATCCTGGTTTTTAAAATCCAGTCCAACAAACTCTGCCTTTAATTGGGGTGTGTAGACCATTTACATTTAATGGGATTAATGCTAATGTTGGGTTTAAATCTACTGACGTGCTACTTTTTTCTACTTATCCTATCTGTTCTTCGCTCATTTCCCCCCTTAATTTTTCTGCCCTTTTTTATTTTTAAAATTTCCTTTGTTGACTTACTAGTTATAATACTTTGTTGTGTTATTTTAGTGATTGTTTAGGTTTTGTAGTACATCTGTAACTTATCATTGACTTATTGTTATCTACTTTTAAGTAATAATATACCACTTCAATGTAAAGTGTAAGAAAAGCATACAGAGCTCTTCCATTTTTTCACCTCCTGCCTTTTGTCCTATTGTTATCACACAATTTACTTCTACATATGTCATAAATACCATACTATGCTGTTTTATTTTGCTTTACATAGTCAATGATTTTTAGAAGAACGTTGAGTAGAAAATTATTTTCTGCTTATCCAGATATTTGCTATTTCTGATGCCCTTAGTTCCTTTGTTTAGATTCAGATTTCCATGTGGTATCATTTTCTGTCTGAAGAAATTCTTTTTTTTTTCTGCCTCAGGTTTATTTACAAATTACACAGGAGAACATCAGTCTCATGCAGACGATAGCCCAGGGGTCACACCTTTCTTTGCTCCTCCTATTGGCAGACAGAGGCCTCTTCTTTGGAAGCTACATGGGGACCTAAGCATCTTTGGGAACCTGAGCTGGAGCTGGAACCCTAGCCTTGTCTTTGGTTTGAAACCTGATTTTGGCCTTTGGCTGGCAGAACCTGAGATCCTTGGTGATGTGGGCATGAGCATGCTATTGAAGCTTGGAGTGAGTAATGTAGAAAAGTCAGTTGCACTTGCAGTTCTTTGGGATCTTGAGCTTGACCTCTGCGGACTTTCTCAGGGCCTTGATAGCCTCTGCATATGTGCTGATGGCCTTGGCATTATTGGGCTACATCTTCTTTAGACCCTTGTGATTCTTGGCAAAGCATATGCTCCTCAGGAACTTGGGATCCACTCCCTTAAGAGATTTATATCTTTGTGCTCAGAATTTCTTGATGCCATTTCTATGCCATTTTCTGGACTATGTGAAGTGTGGTTCTTGGAACTGGCCACATCTGCACTGGAGCCTGCAGCTCCCGAAGCAGCTAGGACCAGAAGAAGAAAGGCAAGAAATTCTTTTAACATTTATTTTAGTGCAAGTCTGCTGCTGATGAATTCTTTTATCTTTTGTTTGTCTAAAAAAATCTTTGTTTTGCCTTCTTTTTGAAACATACTTTTACTGGGTCAAGCTTTCCAGTATGACAGTTTTTTTCTTTCTTTCTTCTGTGCTTTAAAGATGTTGCTCCCCTCTCTTCTGGCTTGCATTATTTTCAGCAAGTAAACTGCTGTCATTATTATTCTGTACATAATGTGACTTTTTTTTGCATTGGCTTCTTTTTATATTTTCTTTTTACCACTTTGTAAGTAACCTGATTATACTGTGTCTTCAAGCATATTCCTTCATTTTCCTTGTCCTTGGAGTTCGTTTAACACTTTGGATCTGTGTTTTAGATTTTTCATAAAATTTGGAAAACAGTCAGCCATTATTCCTTCAAATAGTTTTTTATTATTCCCTTTGAAGACTCCAATTACATATATATTAGGCTGCTTGAAGTTGTTCCACAGCTGATGAATGATTTGTTCATTTAAAAAAGTATTTCTGAGTTTCATTTTAGATAGTTTTTGTTCCTATGCCTTCAAGTTCACTACCTTTTTTTCTGCAATGCCTAAATAGCATCTCACCCCAGACAGTGTCTTTTTCATTTCATATTTTATAGCTTTCATTCTCTTTTAAAAAATTTTTAATTTAAATTCATGGTTTTAAATAAAAAAAGCTCGTTTGTGTGTGTGTGTGTGTGTGTGTGTGTGTGGCTTGGTGGTTGAGCATCTGCCTTTGGCTCAGGTCATGATCCCAGGGTCCTGGGATTGAATCTGAATTCGGCTTCCTGCAGGGAGCCTGCTTCTCCCTCTGCCTATGTCTCTGCCTCTCTCTGTGTGTTTCTCATGAATAAATAAATAAAATCTTAGAAAACTTTGTTTTAATTTAAATTCTATTAATTAACATATTGTAGTTTTCATTTAATAAGCTTGATTTGGTCTTTCATTCTTTTCTTTCTGTCTTTTTTTGTATGTCTTCTACGTGTTTGCTTAACATTTTCAGTCTTTCTCCTAGCTTCCTAAACATGTGGATACTGGTATCTTAAATATTTTAATAGCTTTACTTATAATTTTATTATTGTGTCACTCTAGGTTTGTTTTAATTCATTGATTTTAACCTTATTGAGAGATATATAGATGCACGTGTGTGCATGTGCACACACACACACTGTACATATCTATATTTGCTTCTTTACATGTCTGGTAATTTCTATTTGGCTGTTAGACATTGAAAATTTCATTTTCATAATTTTGGTATTATTTTTGTATTTCTACAACATTCTTGTGTTTTGTTCTGGGATGCCGTTAAGTTATTGAAAACAGTTTGATTTTTTTTGGTGTTGCTGTTGAGTTTTTCTAGGTGGGAATGAAGATGCATTTAATCTAGAGCTAATTTCAACCCATTATTGCAGCAAAATATTTCTGAGACCTCTATCTAATGCCTTTGAATTATAAGATTCTTCACTCTGGCCAGTAGGGACTAATTTCAGTTCTCAGTTCTTAAGATTGTCCCCTTCAGTTCTTTCTGCGAGTTCTTTTCCCAGACTCAGGTTGTTACCCCTGTGCACATTCTGATGGTCATTCAGCTGGTCATAAGGAGAATTCTCTGCAAACATGCTAAATCCTCTTCTTTCCAGCACTCTGACCAGAGAATGCTAGCTGTCTTGGCCTCTCAACTCTCAGCAATGTCTCCTCAACTTGGTCAAATACCAAGCTTTCCTTGAATTCTTTTTCTCTGTGTCATGTCCTGGAAACTCTCTTAAGAAAATATACTGACAGGTGCCTGGGTGGCTCCACTGATTAAGTATCTGACTCAATTTCAACTCAGATCATGATCTCAGGGTTGTGAGAATAAGCCCTGCATTAGTTCTGTGCTCACTGGGGAGTCTACTTGAGATTCTCTTTCTCCTTCTCCCACTGTCCCTTCCCACCCTCATATGCTCTCTCTCTCTTTCCAAATAGATAAATAAAATTTAAAACAATAAATAAAAAAAAGAAACTATACTGAAAGAACTCTAAGTTTTACTTCATTTGTTTCTCATTTTTTAGGGTTCTCTGTCCTTTGTCAATAACATCCAATTTTATTAAAACCATTTCTTCATGTATTTTGACCATTTTTAAAGTTGTATCTATCAAGAAGGTAAAACTAATTTCTGTTCCTCCATCTTGGACTGAAATAGAAAGTTCTTCCACTTGTTTTTGAAAAGAAAAAAAAAAACTATTCCTGGGGTACCTGGGTGGCTCAGTTGTTTAAGAATCTGCCTTCAGCCCAGGTCATGATCTCAGGGTCCTGGGAGAGAGCCCTGCATCAGGTACCCTGCTCAGCGGGGAGTCTGCTTCCCTCTCTCCCACTGCTGCACACTTGCGTGTGCTCTTTCTCTCTCTCATGCTTTCTCTGTTAAATAAATAAATAAAAATCGTAAAAAAAAAAAACCTATTCCTTTTAAACATTTTCCCCCTCTCTCTTCAATTACATTAAATACATTCTGGGCTACTAGGGGAGTGGTATGATCATTTTGTGGTGGGCATAAATGTGCTGCTTTCAGCAATATATTTTTAAAATTCCTTTTCCCTATGTAGTACTAAGATTAAAGATGAAGTAGGGATTAATGGTTTGGTTTGAGGGACTAGATTTTATCCAGGTACCTAAGTACCTAACTTTAGAGGGTTTTAGGATAAGAATTGGACAGTCTTCTTTCCCTTTGAGGTACAATCTTCTATTATATTTGTATGGATGGGGTTTTCTCTTTCTGAGATTTCGAGGATTAACATTTCTTTATTTTAAATCAATATTTTAAACCAGATTAGTCCCTTTGGTAGTTGCTTTGTGGTTTGGAGACATCATAGGAGACTTTTCTACTTAATTTTATGGAATTTTAAAAACTCATTTTGAATATACACTTCAAAATGTTTTTTTTCTTTTTTTTTTAAATCAAAGTATGTTCTCCCTTGTTGGAGGGCATACCACTATAGTTTGAATTCTTAATCAGTAATTAAGGTCAGAAATAATGGAAATAATTATTGTTGTTATGGTTATTATACTGATACTCTAATATTTATTAGCATTCTACATTAAAATTTTTTTTTACATTTAAAAATCTTTTAAAAAATACATCATTTAAAAAAAATGTCTACACCAATCCTGGTGGTGTGTATTGCTATTCATGTCAATGAACCAGGAAGCCAAAAATGAGAGATTAGGTGACTGGCCTAAGGTTAAACAACTATTATATTGGGGAATCAAGAATAAGGGCAGAGCCCAGTTATTTTGATTTAAAATTTATCACTCTTTTTTCTTGCTAGTGTCTAGTAATTTTAACTTGAAAATGGAAGTCATGTTGAAAATCAAGATAGATATATCAAACAAGTCATATTTGGAGGCCAGTCCTTTTCAAGGGGCTCATTTAAACAGATCCAGTGTTTCATTAATTCAATTTTAAATGAATATCAGTTAAAAGACTGAAAAATTGCTTACTATGGATAGGTTAAAGTAAATACTTATCTCTGTTCTCCCAGTACACATTGATTCGCAGAATAGTTAAAGTGATCACCTCTGGAAACCCATTAAAGTTCTGCGTACCAAATATTACTTCACTGAAATTCTTCTGCTTTATTAGTCTTTGGGCTTGTTGGTTATTAATGAATATTGTACTACTAACTGGTATGGGAGGAGATATCAGAATCACAATATATTCACCTTGGAATTAATAAATTCAGCCAATCAGTAAATGATTAGGGGTATTTCCACAGATCAGAGTCTGTGCATAAATAACTGGCTTGAATTCCCCCTTCACATTTAGTGCTAAACACATGTGTTTGTTTATTTGTGGGGCACCTATTGTGTAAGGTGCTAGGAATATGGTAGTAAATAAAACACGGTTTTTGTCCTTGTTAAACTTATATGCTAGTTAAGGAGACAGATGATGAAAACAAGAAATTAGATACTGAGTTTTGTGGCTGATAATGATAAGTGCTATGAAAGGAAATAAAGTAGGGTAAGGGATGTAGAATAAGGGGGGAAGCATTTAAGAAAAAACAAAGTGATGGAATCAGGATGTGAAATTTAGAGAAGGATCCCAGGTAGGGGATATTTGCAAGCCTAAAGGCTCTGGTGTAGGCATTTGAGGAGGATGTTTGGTATGTGGGACTAATAACCAAGACTGGCATGGCCGAACAAAGTGAGGTGAAATATTAGGAGATGACTATTAGGTTTATAAACACTATACACTTAAATATATTTGAATAAATTATGACTTCATTGTTGAAACATGTAAAAATCTTAAAACATGTAAAATATCAGTCCTGCTAGAAAATGAACCTTTTTTAAATTATTTTTTTTATTTGAGTGTAGTTAACACACAATGTCACATTAGTTTCAGGTATGCAACATAGTGATTTGACAAATATATGCATTATGCCATACTTAACCACAAATTTAGCTACCATCTGTCACCATATAATACTAATAGTTAAAATATTATTAAGTATTTTCCTTTTGCTGTGCCTTTTATTCCTATGACATTCATTTTTTTTAAAAAAGATTTTATTTATTTATTCATGAGAAACACAAAGAGGAGAGAGAGAGAGAGAGAGAGAGAGGCAGAGACACAGGCAGAGGGAGAAGCAGGCTCCATGCAGGGACCCCACATGGGACTCAATCCCGGGTCTCCAGGCTCACACCCTGGGCTGACGGCAGCACTAAACCACTGAGCCACCCAGGCTGCCCTGACTTTTCATTTTTTAACTGGCAAGCCTTTATTTGCCAACTCCTCATCCTCCCACTCTTTTCCCCTCTGACAGCCATCAGTTCATTCTCTGTATTTACAGGTCTGATTTTGCTTCTTGTTTCTTGGTTTGTTCTTTCTCTCTCTCTCTCCCTCTCCTTTTTTCTTTTTCTTTTTAGATTCTTCATGAGTGAAAACATATGGGACTTGTCTTTTTCAGTCTAAATTATTTTACTTTGCATAATACCCTCTGGGTCCATCCATATTGTTACAAATGGCATGATCTCATCCTTTTTTTATGGCTTCATGATATTCCTCTGTGTGTGTGTGTGTGTGTGTGTGTGTGTGCATACGTACATCACATCTTCTTTATCCATTCATCTATTGATGGATACTTAGCTGGCTTCTGTATCTTGGCTATTGTAAATAATGCTGCAATAAACATACAGATGCATGTATCTTTTCAAATTAGTGTTTTCATTTTATTTGGGAAGATACCCAGTAGTGAATTTCTTGGATCATATAATATTTCTACTTTTAATTTTTTGAGAAGCTTCCATACTGTTTTCCATAGTGGCTGTACCAAGTTACATTCCCATCAACAGTGTGGAAGGGTTCCTTTCCACATCCTCCCCAACACTAGTTATCTCTTGTCCCTTTGATTTTAGCCATTCTGTCTGGTGTCAGGTGATATCTCATTGTGGTATTGATTTGCATTTTCCTGATGACTAGTGATGTTGAGCATCTTTTTATGTGTCTGTTGGCCTTCTGTAGGTCTTCTTTGGAAAAATATGTATTCAAGTTCTCTGCCCATTTTTAAATCAGATTGTTTGCTTTTTTGGTGTTGAGTTATTTAAGTTCTTTATATATCTTGGATATTAATCCCTTATTGGATGTATCATTTGCAAACATCTTCTCCCATTTGGTAGGTTGCCAATGCCTTTTTGTTTAGTTGATGGTTTTCTTTGCTGTACAAAACCTTTTTATTTTGATATAGTCATAATAGTTTATTTTTGCTTCTCTTTCCCTTGCCTTAGGAGACATATCTAGAAAAATATTGTTATGGGAAATGAGAAATTACTGCCTGTCTTCTTTTCTAGGATTTTTATGGTTTTAGATCTCTCATTTAAGTCTTTAATCTGAAAATAGGCTCTTTGAAAGTTGATAACTGTTTTACCACCTATTAATTATTTAAGAAATGAAAATAAAAATGTAATTTTTTTTGCCTATATAAATATTAAAGTTTAAAATAAAGAATATATGAGAAAAGGGCTCATTCACTGATAATAAACACAATGTTTTTTGGAGTAGTTGGACAATAGTTGGTAAAATTTTAATTTTTTTTTTTTTACTTATTCTCTGACTCTGTAAATCTGCTTCTAGAGATGTATTTTAGGGAAATAATTTTTTGGCTGAAAAAGTTTGGCTATAAGGATGGCAATAGCAGTCTTGTTTTAGTAGTAAAAAAAACTGGAATCTGCCAAAATGTTCCCCAACTAGGAAATTAGCTAAAAAACATTTCTACGATGGCATACTATGCAACCATTAAAAATGATTTTATAAAGATTGTATAACAACATTGAAGGATGTAAATGGTATATTGCCAAAAGAAGAGACTAGGTTATAAAATGTGCTTACCATTTCTATATTTAATAATCAACAGCATTCTTATGAATGTATATGTTCACAGAAAGCATAGGAAGGACAAACACCAAAAATGTTAACAATGGCTACCTCAAAGAGTTGATATTATGGGTAATTGTATTTTATTCTTTTTACTTATCGATATTTATAAATTTTCTTCAATGAATATATAGAATTTGCAATAAGAAAAAAGCATTATGTGTTATTAAAATTTAAAACTGAACATATGTTAAATACTTCCTTTCAACATATTATTATTAAGCAACATATTATTTTTTTCTTCTATGGAAGGTAAGTACCTCTTAAGGACCTGACAGTTTGATTTAAACACACTAAAATGATAATAATTCAGTGCTTTTGGGGACAGGTGTTTTATAAATATAAAATGTTATTATTAAGACCTCTTGTCAGTTATCCAAAATGGATTTGTCCAAATTATAGACTTAATCTGTCCTCTCTTCTCAAATATTCTGGAGTCTTTCTCCTTAAATCTAGAAATGAGAAAGAGAAAAATAGAAATAAATATATATTAACTGATGTGATGCTTCCCCTCCTCCATCACACCCTCCCAGTAGCAACACTGACCCCACCATTCCTTGATGAGGGGGGCCTTTTTGTATATTATTTTCCTGATAACCTCTACTGGCTCTTTCCTTGAACAGCCAATGTATTTCAAATCCTTGATGACTTTAGACTTCTCTCGTTTCTCTGTGGATGCACGCATTATGTGAATGACCATTAACCTGCCATAACTTATTGTGAGAGTTCATGTATTCATCTCTCCTACTAAACTGTGGGTTCTTCATTTCGGCCACCAACATGTGCCACAGTGTCCAATTTGGTAGGGCTCAGTAAATGTTACATAATTTAGGATCTGAAGTAGATGACTTCATTTACAGTTTCTACAACCAGTGGATTGTTCATTTTCATTTAGTCCTGTGATAGCCAGTTTTATGTGTTAACTTGACTAGGCTATAGTACCTAGTCTATTCAATCAAATATTAATCTAAGTATTTTGTAGGTGTGATTAAACTGTGAAGGAGATTATGCTAGATAATCTGGGTGGGCTTGGTTCAATCACATAAATGGCCTTAAGAACAGAACTGAGGTTTCCCTAAGGAAGATGAAATTCTGCTGTGGACCATCTGAGAATTTGAGCCTGCTCTTCCTGCCTTACAGATGTCAGACTTGCCTCTCATAATCATATGAGCCAACTCCTTGCAATCAATCTCTTTGTATATATGTACACAAACCTCTCTCTCTCTCTCTCTCTCTCTCTCTCTCTCTCTCTCTCTTTCTCTCTCATCTACCTCTCATCTCTGTCTTTAGCTCTAGCTCTATCATCTCTATCTTTCAGTCAGGGTACACCAAAGAAACAGAACCAGTAGGAGATGTATATGTAATGTTACTATTTTAGGGAAAAGAAGATAGATATTCCTGTACTCTGGAAATTTTTAATCTAGTAGGGGAGATATAATATAGACAGTTTTTCATATAGGGCAGATTGTGGTAAATGCATAATTTATTAGAGATAAATATAAATAGGATCCAGCAAGGAAATAGGGCAAACACAGTATCTTAATTCTGATATGTCCTAAGGCTTAGACCTTGGTCTTTCATTCTTTATCACTTCCTTGGTGGTCGCCTCCAGTCCCATACCTCTAAATATCACCATAGGCTAAATACTGACATATTTATATTTATATTCCCTCCCCTGAAATCTATCTACTATAACCAATGGCTCATTTAACATTTCAACTTGGATGCTTAATAGATGTCTCAAACTTGATATGTCCAAAATTGAACTCCTCATCCTCTCTCACATCCCTAACACTACAGACCTGTACCACCTATCTCTGGAAGTGGCCACCTCAGTAATTTGACCTACTCAATCCAAAAATCTTGGAGTCATTCTTGAGTACTCTTATTTTTATCACATTTTACATCAAATCACTCAGTTCTATTGGGTCTCACTTTAAGTCAAATTGGACCTCTTTTCACCACTGCTACTGCCTTTGTCCAAGCCATATTAACACCATCATCTCTTGCCTGGATCATTTCAATAGCCTCCTAGCTTGTCTACCTATTTCTTCTCTTACTCCTTGACACTGTATAGCATAGCAACCAGAATAGTCCTTTGAAAACCATACATTGAATCATGTCATTCTTTTGCTCAAAATCTTGTAATAGCCCCCAATTTTAGTCAGAATGAAAGTCAATGTCCTTAAAGTGCCTATATGATCTTCTCATCTCCTCCTACTCTTCTAGTGGTTTGTGCTGCTCAAGTCACCAGTCTTTTTTCAGGTCCTTGAAGAAGGAAAATATACTCTGACTTTAGTCTCTCCACTGGCTATTCTTTCTACTTGGACTTCTCATTCTCCAAATATCTTCATTGATCCCTTCCTCATCTCCATGATGTCTTTGTTCCAACACCATTTTCTCAAAGAACCTTTCCCTGAACTCCCTATCTAAAGTATAACTGTTCTGCTTTCCTCACTATTAATCTCCCTTGTTCCCTTCTAATCTTTCCATCATATATATCATCCTCAATGTATAATATAATTTACTTGATTATTGTGCTTGCTGTTTTTCATCTATCTCCTTCACCTTTCATGTTACCCCCAACTGGAATGTAAACTGTCTGAAGTCATAGGTTCTTATGAATATATTTATTTTTCTCTTAATATCCCAGGTGCCAAAATCAGTGCCAGCCATTAAGGAAAGAAGGCATGAAGAGAAAATCTCCCTGACTGTAATGATCTGGAAAGGCCACATGGAGAAATACACATTTCACTACCATTATCCTTGAAGATCATGGTGGTAAAAGCTCATAGGGGTCAAATTTGGGATATGTGGTATATTATCAGCTAGGGCTGCCATAACAAATTACCACAGACTAAGTGACTTGAAAAACAGGATTTTTTAAAAAAATAGATTTTGTTATTTTTTTAAAATTTTTATTTATTTATGATAGTCACAGAGAGAGAGAGAGAGAGAGAGAGGCAGAGACATAGGCAGAAGCAGGCTCCATGCACCGGGAGCCCGACGTGGGATTCGATCCTGGGTCTCCAGGATCGTGCCCTGAGCCAAAGGCAGGCGCTAAACCGCTGTGCCACCCAGGGATCCTGAAAAACAGGATTTTTTTACTCACAATTTTGAAGGTTAGCAGTCTGAGATCAAGGTGTTTGTAGAGTTGGTTCTAAGGCATCTCTCCTTGACTTTTAGATGGCCTTCTTCTCTCTGTGTATTGCATAGACTTCCCTCTATGTATCTGTGTCTTAGTCTCCTCTTCTTATAAGGACATCAGTCATATTGGGTTAAGGCCCATCTCTTGGCCCCTTTCAACTTAATTATCTCTTTGAAGTATATATCTCCAAGTATAGTCACATTATGAAGTATCATACCTATTAATGTATGAATTTTAGGGGTGAGGACACAATTCAGCCCATAACACATAATATGTCACTGTTGCTGTGGCTGTAGCTCTTCTGAATCAGCTACTCTTCTTACTTAGGGATTTTTTTCTTAATGTGAACACTTCGATATAACGAGTTGACTTTCCCTAAGAAACACAACAAAACAAAAACTATAAAACTTTGAACTTTTAAAATGTTATCAAGCAACAACCCAAACGTCCATCAACAGATGAATGGATGAACAAAATGTAGTATATAAACACAAAGCAGGGGATCCCTGGGTGGCTCAGCGGTTTGGCGCCTGCTTTCAGTTTAGGGCGTGATCCTGAGTCCTCCGATCGAGTCCCACATCAGGCTTCCTGCATGGAGCCTGCTTCTCCTCTGTGTCTCTGCCTCTCTCTCTCTGTCTCTATCTCTCGGTCTCTCTCATGAATAAGTAACTAACATCTTTAAAAATTAATTAACCACAAACAATAAAAAAATAAAAAATAAATAAACACAAAGCAATATTATTCAGTCATAAGAAGGGATGAAATTCTGATAATGCTATACCATGGAAGAACCTTGAAAACATTATGCTAAGCACAATAAGTAAGATACAAAAGGACAAATATTATATAGTTTCATTTGTATGAGGAATAGGTAAATTCAGAGACATAGACTTGTAAATTTATAGAGACAGAAAGTAGAATGGTGGTTGCCAGGAGCTGGGGGAGGGGATTTAGGGAATTATCATTTAACAGGTATAGAGTGTCTTTAAAATAAAAATTTAAACGTCTTTATAGCTTTTTTTGAGATATAATTGATGAATAGAAATTGTATATATTTAATTGTACATCACATGTACAACATGGTGATTTATGTACATATACATTGTGAGGCGGCCTGGTTTTCGTAGGGTAGTGGTTATCACGTTCGCCTCACATATACATTGTGAAATGATTATCACAATTGAGTTAATTAACATACAGTCATCACCTCATATAATTACCATAATTTTTATGATCACATGTGCGATCTACTGTCTTCATAAATATAAAGTCCACAATATAGTACTATTACTATAGTAAACATACTGTACATCAGACCCCCAGAACTTACTCTTCTTATAACTGAAAGTTTGCACTTTTTGACTGAATCTCCCTGTTTCTTTCACCCCCAATTCCTAACCATTGCTCTGTTCTGTTTCTGTGAGTTAAACTTTTTTAGATTTCAAATATAATATGGTATTTGCCTTTTCTGCATGGTTTATTATACTTAGCATAATGTCTTCCAGGTTTACCCACATTGTTGCAAATGGCAGGATTTACTTCTTTTTTATGGCTGAGTAGTATTCCATTGTATACTTATATAACATCTTCTTTATCCATTCATTCATTGATGGACAGTTGAATTCTTTCAAGATCTTGGCTATTGTGAATAATGCTGCAAGTGTAGAGATTTTCTGTTTGAAATGATGAAAAATTCTGGAAATAGATGATGGCGGTAGTCACATAATATTCTGAATGTACTTAATGTCACTGAATTATACCCTTATAAAAATGGTTAAAAGTGTTAAAAAGTTGTCAAATAACATGTAAAGAGATACCCTCATTTCAAGTCTTTCTATGAAGTGTAAAGTGGGGGTAGAGTGAAAATGAGTCTCAGGAGCAAGGAATGTGATAAGGAGCAGGCCATGGCTTCAGCATCATAAGGCATTCAAAGTGCACATAACGTATGAACATTTCAGGAAGGGTCAGCAGTCCCTA
This sequence comes from Vulpes lagopus, assembly GCF_018345385.1. NCBI lineage: Eukaryota > Metazoa > Chordata > Mammalia > Carnivora > Canidae > Vulpes > Vulpes lagopus. The sequence goes on from NC_054844.1 coordinate 21,268,553, forward strand.
TAAAGCCAGTGGTTGACAGTTTCAGAGGATTCACTTGTGTCTTAAGTGGTCTGTCCTTCAAATTCTCAGACAAATCCTCTGAGGATATGTGTTGTATTGCGTTGCTGTGTCTACAGCAGTATTGTGTGTCTACAACAGTACTGCAACAGTCTGCTGTATCTAGAGCAGTGTTGCAACAGTATTGTGTTGCTGTATCTACAGCAGATGCCGAAGATAGAATCTTTGAGCCATAGTGTGATCACTTTTCCTCAGTTTCTGACTATACAGGAAAGTCTTTTTTTAAGTTTCCAACACTTTTTTTTAAAGCACTCCTGGTAATATATATGTTATTTTAATATAATAAAAGTCTTTTATAAGGATGATTATGAATATGGGGATTGCTATTCTGAGAGGCTAATCTAGTATAAAAAACTTCAAAAACCTTTACTTAAATAAAATCATTATGAATAGAATATGTTAGTCCTCTTATCTGATGTAACTGAGACTGGTAGTGGTTGATCAATTGAAAAAGGTGATGTAAACCACATTAATTTACCAACACTTTGGTACAGAGGCATGGCTCTTCGTTGAGTGTGGATTTGCTGATTAGATTCTGCTTGATATTTCTTGTTTTTAAAATGATTTTATTTATTTATTCATGAGAGACAGTTGAGAGCGGCAGAGACCTAGGCAGAGGGAGAGGCAGGCTCCTTGTGGGGAGCCTGATGAGGGACTGGTCCCTAAATCCCAGGATTACTACCTGAGCTGAAAGCAGATAATCACTGAGCCATCCAGGCATCTCCTGCTTGATATTTCTTCTCCAAAGCACACCCAGAATTCCAAAATGCAATTTTGATTTATTTAAAATAGAGGGAAATTAAAGGTTTTCATGAGGCAATATGGAAACCTTCTAAATTGCTATGAACCACACATCACTATCCCACCAGCTTTTGCAGTTGTCTCTTCTCACCTAATTTTACTTTCTTTTTGCAATTTGCTTCTACAAAGTCTTTCTACAAAGTCGTTGAATGTTTATTCAGCTTAGTTTTCATAGAGATAACTCTTTTCACACTCATATTGAAGATAGTTTATTTTTATTAATTTACATAATTAGAATAAATACCAACTGACACAGTTTGGGGAACACATGCAGCCTAGTGAGCACACATCAAGCCCACAGGCCTGAGCATTCAGTGTGCTGTGGGCATCAGAGAGGAAGGTTGAGAGTGGGAATGGAGAAGGTCCACTCTTTTGGCCAGTTTGCTGAGTAGAATTTGGTTACAAGAGTTTGTCACATAAATCCTCGAAAAATCCGCACAATTCCTGAAATGAACAAAGTTCATTGGACAGAGTTAAAGACAGAGTAAAGGATTCATATCATTTAGTAATAAGAACTACACTTGAGGACTTTTTCCTTTAAAGATTTATTTATTTGAGAAAGAGAGAGAGAGAGAGATAGAGAGAGAGGGAGAGAGAATGAGTTGGGGAAGGAGCAAAGGGAGAGAGTGAGAGAGAATTTTAAGGAGACTTCCTGCTGATAGGGAGCTCCATCCCATTACCCCAAGATCATGCCTTGAAATGAAATCAAGTCAATGCTTAACTGACTGAGCCACCCAGGCACCCCTACACTTGAGGACTTTTTGATGGTTTGCTTCAAAATGGCTTGTGGAAGATACCTATCCACAAACATCCCCTGAGTCAAAATGCTACATTAAATTTTCCTGATTTACAAGAGAGTCCCCAAGCAAAGTCTGGTGTGGGCGCCCTGTGAACAGATAAAATGAAACACTTAGGCAAAACTGAGGTTCTTAAGAGGAGAAGTGTGGATAAAGAGCAGATTTAAATGTTTTCTTTCTTTTTTTCCCTTTGGGATGCAAAAGAACTTATCGAGCATGGAAAGCACGTGCCTTTGACAACATAAATGCTCTAATTCTGTGTGTTCCCCTAGAGACTTTCAAGGCTCCTTGGTAGAATTCGGGTTATGCAATTAAGCTTGTGCCTCAGAGATACAACCCTGGACCTCCAACCTCTTGATTGTTTTTCCTCCTTGGCTACCTGCCATTTAGCCTTGGCAAGAATTTTTACTCAAGCATTTGATTGTCTGCATTAACTTAGTCAAGATGATGAAGGAGTAATTTTTAGCACCAGCTAGAGAAACGACCTTCTTCCCCCGACTCTGCCCGGTTTCAGAAGCTTGCAGAGAGCCATATGGGATCAAAGTTCTGAGCCTCCAGTGGATACAGATGCCTCTGTGCTGTGCCTCCTAGGGGCTTGGCAGCTCTGTGGGGTTTCCCTAAGTGCTTTGTGAGGGTATTTATAGAACTGAGGACCTGACAGAGTCATCCCTTTCAAAATTTGGTCTAAGGGTAGGATGGGATTTAAATATCATGATTACTGGTGGTTCCAGGATAAGAATCCACACAGTGAAACAATTTCTGCTCTCTTCTGGGTGAGCCCCCACTTAAAGACCTTAGCAGAGTGGGACTTTCTAAATTCTCAGTAAAAGACTAAGAAAATGATTCCTCATAAACCTTCCTTGCCCTCTTGTCCATGTAGCTTCATCTTCTTCCCATGTTATGAGTCTTCAAATGCATATAGATTTCTTATAAAGTAAATGTGGTTTTACATTGTTCTCTGTAAGATCATAGAAGCTTTATACCAACATGTAAGAAACATGTTTCACTCTCATCCAATATTTTGTACAATAGAAATAGTTCTAAAGAAACACATGAATAAGTATGCTCAGTTTTACAAATCAGGAAGAAGATACATCACCTATCACCGACTGTTATATATGGACATCTGGTTATCAGGCAAGCAATGTTATCAGAGCTAAAGCATTTGCTCAGTCAAGGACTTGGTATACCACACCTTCTCCAGTTTAAAATGAATTCTGACTTGACCTACACTAATATTGCATGTTATTTGCATCTTAATTGATACTAAGTAGACAAACACCTCAAAACTCCAACTAGAAAGATTATCTCAGCATGGATGGATTTACCAGACATTTAAGACAACTGGGGACTTTCCCCAGCTAGTTCCAAGCCCAAGCTTTAGGATTGGCCAAATCCAGACAATTGCTTTTCTGTACTTGCCAGGAGGTCACAGGGAAGATGGCACACAAAGATGCAGATTACAAGTCATCTTGGGAAAGCCATTTGGGCCTAAGACTTGCCAACCATATAAGGGCTGACAGAAGAAGCAACATAACTGCTTAAGGCTAACGTCCAATATTTTCTGGTTCTTTAATTTAGCACTTCTCCTAAATATTTGAAATGCAGATATTCAAGAAGGTTGGCTATGCCTCAGGTAATCAAAAATTTGGGAATGTTGAATATTTTAAAGAAAGTAGCATTTTTAAGTCTGATTGTGGTTAGAATAAAAACATAGTGGGTATTTTTAAAATTTTTATTTAAATTCCAGTTAACACATAGTGTAACACTAGTTTCAGGGGTACAATATAGTGATTCAACACTTCCATACCATACCTGGTGCTCATCACAAGTGTACTTCTTCATCCCCCTCACCTATTGGCCCCATCCCTCGCATCCACCTCCCCTCTGGTAACCATTGGCTTGTTGTCTTTAGTTAAGAGTCTGTTTCTTGGTTTGTCGCTTTCTCTTTGCCCCCCCTTTGCTCATTTGTTTTGTTTCTTAAATTCCACATATGGTGGAATCATATGGTATTTGTCTTTCTCTGACTGACTTATTTCACTTAGCATTGCCAGTGCTCTATCCACATTGTTGCAAATGGCAAGATTTCATTATTTTTTATGGCTGAGTAATATTCCATTGTGTGTATATGTGTGTGTGTGTGTGTGTGTATATATATATATATACACACACACACACATATAATATAGTAGGTATTGTAGAAGATAATATTTATAGAGAAGCTTTCTGAAACCAAATGAAATTTTAAACTTTCAACTAAATCTTAAGTTGGAGTAAAAAATTCAAACACATTCGAGGCCAGGTGGGTATTATGAAAGAGTGAGATCAAGTCAAAGTCAAGTATTAGGTAGTGGTGGGCACCATGGAAAACTAGGCATGGCTGCTCTGTGGGGAGATGAGGGACTGCAACCCAGTGACAGCTGATTGCTGCCAGGAGAGAATGCAGGCCCAGTGCTGTTCAGTCTTATGATTTTTAAAATGAAATGGACGTTCTAGAGAGAAATCTGGATTTTCATGTGAAATTGCCTGGTTTATAAATATTGGCAACCAAATAAAAATATTGGCAACCAAAAAAAAAGAACATTGTAAGACAAACAAAACACATCTGTGGGCTAAGTTTAGTCTGATCCCCTACAGCTTGTGGCCTCTGATCTGGGTTTTACCAAGTTGTGGGGTAACATTCATGATCATTAATCCAGTGATATATGATTTTAATCTGTTTCATCATCAGTATTAAAAATTAATACAAAGATTTTGGGGAGCTGGCTGGCTCAGTTAGTAGAACGTGTGACTCTTGATCTTGGGGTTGTGAGCTTAAGCCCCATGTCAGGTATGTAGCTTACTTAAAAAAAGTTAATACAAAGCTTTTATTTGCACACTCATCCCACATCCAGTCTTTATAAAGTGTGTTCATGCTGTTGCTAGAATTATAACAAAGATCTTAACTGTGGTCCCCTCTTCAGTTCTAAAACCAACAAAAACTTCTCAGAGCCTGCAAGATATTTTTCAAACATACAATTTTTTCAGTCTGGTCCTATCTTACCTTTCTGAATTTATCTCTAGTCATTTCCATCCTCCATCCTCCATTCTAGTCCTACCAGATTCCTCGTCATTCCCCCAAACCAGTATGCCCTCCTTATATACATGACTATGCTAAAGCTGTTGTCTTTTTCTGGAACACTTCTCTTCTCTATTCCTGTTCAATGTCCAACTCAGGTGTCCTCTGCTGTTTTTATACTTCTTTGATTCATCCATTCCTGGGCAGTTCAGTATTCTGTGTTACTATAGTGAAATATATACGTTTATTATGGAATTTATGACTTGGTAGCATACTAATTCATTTTTGTGTCTGTATTTTCAGAGTGTAACAAGTACATTGAAGACAGCAGTAAATTCTCAGTCTTACAATTGTAGGTGCAATCTGTTTATTAATTCAAGTTTAACACACTGCTATATAAAGAGGAATAAAGGTATTACACATTTAGTCTAATTGATGTGTTTAAAAATGCTAAGCTTATAATTAAACTACATTTTTTATTCTGGAAAAAAGCATAATTTCGCATAAAAAAAGCCTTTGAAATGCCCAGAGCTGGGGCATAAGCATAATGATACCAGTACCTATCTACACATTGTGATTTGAGGGAATAATACACTTTTTCAGTAGTTTGGCTCTGTCTAACATAGTGCCTGATGGTGTTTATTACTCCTTAAGGCTGTATTTTCCAACAGAATAGCCATTAGCTACATATGACTATTTAAGTTCAAATCATACAAATTAAATAAAATTTAAAATTCTGTTCCTCAGTTGCCTAGCCATATTTCAAGTGCCCATTAGCCCCATGTGGCTAGTGATGATCATATTGGGGAGCAGAGATATAGAACATTTCCATTATGGCAGTAGGTTCTATTTGAGAGTGCTATCTTAAAAATTTCTTTAAGAGATGAGAATTATAATGGGAAGAAAAGGCAATTTATCCTCTAAGAAAGATGGTAAGTTAGCTCCTACACTCCCAGGTAATAGTCTGTAACAGGGTTGGCAAACTGCAGTCTGTGAGCCAAATCTGGCCCTTAACCTGTTTTTGTAAATAAAGTTTTGTTGGAAACACATCCCCAGGTTATTCATTTTCTTATAGTTTACAGGTTTTTTTTTTTTCTATGATGGCAGAATCAAGTAGTTGAGATGGAGATTGTATGGTCTGCAAACCTAAAATATCTACCCCTTTGCAGAACAAGTTTGCTGCCCTTGGTCTATGTGATAAATTTCACACTCATTTTGCCACTGGGAAAAAAGAAGAAATGGAATAGGGACTCTGATGAGTTTAGGAGAAAGAATATAGAGAGGATCCTTAAGGAGTGCTATTGGGGAAAGAAAGACAATGTTTCTAACATTTTGCTTTGATTTGATTGGCACGGAAATGCCAATAATCACTTCTCAACATTGGAAGAGTTGAAACAATATGGATGATAATTCAGGAAACTTTGAACTCTCTTTATTAAAAATTTTTCCAGTTTCATTGAGGAATAGCTGACAAATAGAATTGTATATATTTAAAGTATACAACATGATGCTTCATTATCTATAGATAGATTTCTCTGATGTATATATAATGAAATAATTTTCAAGATCAGTTTAATTAATTCATCCATTACATCATATAGTTAACACTTTGTGTGTGTGGTGAGAACATTTAAGATCTAGTCTAGTAAATTTCAAGTATACATCATATAACTAACTATAGTCACCATGCTATATATTAGATCCTCTGAATTTATTTTATAACTGAAAGTCTGTACCCTTTGATATATTTCCCCCTTCCATCAGCCCTAGCAACCACCATTCTACTCTTTATGAGATCAGTTTTTATTTTACTTTTTTAGATTCTACATATAAATAGTACCATACAGTATTTTAAACTCTCTTTAACTCTCTGTGCAACACTGAACACATACTTCATTTCTCTGAGCTAGTCATTTAAAGTCTTTGGGAAATTCTGGAATTAATTAATTGATTAATGTGTCAGATGAATGAATAAATGATTCTATAAAATGAAGAATTTAGACAAAATGATCTCAGTGATATCTTCTGGTGCAAAGATTTATCTTTGTTGGCATTTTCACATGTTGGATTTTTTAAAAAGCCAGACATGTCTGTATAGAAATTCAGTTTCTGCTCCCTGAGACGACCCTGGACAAAGCTGATGTAGACAGCTATCTATAGGTCATATATATAGTAAATCACAAAAACTCATCCATATACTGAGTAGTATTTATATAACACACTGCTGAGGCATGGGTACACTTCAGAGGTGGGAAGTAAGGGTAGCTTGGATTCCCACATTTAGATTTCATAGAATAGGGATGAAACTTCCAATTCTTTCTTCAGCAACCTCAGAGAATTGATTACAACCTGCCCTGCTACTTGTCAGAGAGCCTGCAGTAATTTCTGGGTGCAGACTGAAGCAAATGACATCTCTGTCCTCGAAGCTGAAGGGGTCCTAGCAGATTCTTTGGCTTGATGCAACATGTAACAGCCATACATGGGTCTCAAACCCCTGTCTTCCTGGTCATTTTCCTTTATTTCACAATCAGTGAGAATATGAGTGAGCTAGCTATGCCACTGCTATGGTATGCCGCAGGAGAGGTCCCAAAAACCTGCCAAGTGGTAGGTCTTTTGTTGTGCTTCAGAAATTCTCTTGATTGGCATTGTAGTCTCTGAAGGAGGTCAAGTCAGGATTGAAAATAAATACAGGTATTTAAGTGCTGCATCACTAAATTCTGATCCTGAAACCAATATTGCATTGTATGGTAACTAACTAGTTAAAAAAAATTAGAGGGGCACCTGCGTGACTCATTTGGTTGAGTTGACTCTTTTTTCTTTTTAAAGATTTTATTTATTTATTCATGAGAGACACAGAGAGAGAGCGAGAGAGGCAGAGACACAGGTGGAGGGAGAAGCAGGCTCCATGCAGGGAGCCCGATGTGGGACTTGATCCAGGGTCCCCAGGATCACGCCGTGGGCCAAAGGCAGGCGTTAAACTGCTGAGCCACCCAGGGATCCCCAAATTTTGAGCTGACTCTTAATTTGGGCTCAGGTCATGATCTCTGGGTCAAGAGATTGAACCCCAAGTCCATCTCCATGCTAGGTGTGGAGCCTATTTATAATTCTCTCTCTCCCTCTTCCTCTACCCCTCCTACCCCACCTCTTTGCCCACTTGTGTGTGTTCTCTTAAATAAATAAGTAAATAAGTAAATAAATAAATGAATAAAAATCGAAAAAAAAAAAAAAGGAAAAGAAACACAGGAGTTCAGGGAAATTTGACCCACTCTTTCTCTGACAGTCTGATTTTGAGGCAAAATAAAGCTCTTTATTCTCAAGGATCACTATTTTGACAAAAATCATTATCATAACAAAATAATGAAATTTAAGACAGGAATGGGGGTCTTGGAATCATAATGCCAAGGGCATTATTATGTATTGAGCCTTGTAATCCTGTGAGCCAGCCAGCCTGCCTGCTGGCTGGCCGGCCTTCCTTCCTTCCTTCCTTCCTTCCTTCCTTCCTTCCTTCCCTTCCTTCCTTTTTTCTCCATCTGTCTCTCTTACTCTTTTCCTGGAAATATTCCAATAAATTGCATAAGTCACCTTCTTAAAAAACAGGAAGATATTAAATTGGACCATGAGAGGTAGAAGGCACAAAGCAATTCTCCAATATATCCAAAGGAAGGAAGAAATAAACAGAGTCAAATTCTTGTTTACACGTTGGCCAGCAACTCACTCTCTCCCCTCTGTGATGTTCTTTTTTACCATCCTGGAGGTCCTCTTACTGTTGATATTTAGTTATTTCATCAGTCACAGTCATTGATATCTCTGCTTGGGACTATCACATAACATCAACATGTGGTTCTCGTGTAGCTATTAAAACCTTACTGATAAAATATCAAAAGGAATACATAGAAAGCTGTTGGAGTTTTCAATTGGCTCCCCATGTTCACCCATTTCTCCAAATAATTGTTTAGCTTTTTTATTCTAAAATTCAAAGATAAAAGTCTTAGTAATAGAGTGAAGGATGGACTTAAGTAAAGCAAATTAACTATAAATCATTGATTAAATATATTAATTCATAAACCACCCAGTTCCTTACTTCTAGTATTCATTGACCTGAATTCAGTTAAAAATTCCTAAAGATGTAACTTTATCATTTATGTTAACCAATTTAATTACATTTTACTCAGTTTTTAAGATAAATAGTAGAAAGATGGTTTCTGGTGCATTTAGGTAAGATTCAAAATCTTTAGATTCAAAATTCTCAGCTGGAAAACAGACTGATGTGAATTCACTGCATGTCTTTTTCATGAGCCCCTGGTTGGACACAGAATACAAAGCAGATTCAAAAGAAGCATAAACATTTATTAAGTAAATATGTACCCTGGCTCTTTAGGAAATGACATTTTTAAAGTAGACATTTTTATAAACAAAGTTGAAAAATAAATAGAAGATGTGAGTTTACCCAGGAAAATAATTTTAAAATGCATTGGGGAATCCGTGGTAGAAAGACTATTGACAAACAGTAAAATGATTGAAAGTTGAAGAGAGAGGAAATAAGGGGATGAAATAAACATGCAACGTCTCCTGATTACCAAGTTGTGGTCTCTGTATGCGAGTACAAATACCTTGTGTGCATGTGTAAGTCACATATCTCGTTGATTCATGGCTTCAGGTATCCATAGAACGTCCAGCTAACAGGCTCCGTAGGGGTCTGCCCTCTTGACACTCCGGTTACCTAATGCTCACATTTTTGTATCCAGATGCTCCAAGAACTAGCTCTCATCTGCCAAGTCAGGTAGGCCGGAACCGAATCCTGTCTTCAGAGAACCATATAGAATCTCTGAGCCAAGTTAGAGTTACTGAGTGGAGTTCTTAGAGTTCTTAGTTTCTGAGTGGAGTCGAGGGGCTGAAGTCTCAGTGTTGATTATGAGCCTGACTCTCTTTCTCTTTTTGTGGATCTTGGAGGATCTTATTCATCTACATGGCTCTGCTTTCCTTTCTTCTACTGCTCATCTTGTTTTCTCACTTGCCTATTTGAGTTTTGATACAAAGTCTGGGTCTCGTCTTGGGCACCTGTATGTGTTCTTGCCCTGGCTGCTCCCTTTACTTGGGGATTTCAACTTTGCTTGGCCAGGCATTTCTGAGACAAGTGCTTACTCCCAGCCTTCCCTTGTCCCCCTGGCCCTGAATCTTTCCTGACCCTGCTGGCTTCCTGCAGTCTCAGGCATGAGGACCTCCTATCCCATTTCATGAGGCACTGTTACTGTATCGTTGACTTCTGATACCCCTAACCTCTCTGAGGCTCTTTTCTTTGTCTGAGGCCGAGCAGTTGGACTAATTGTTTTTTGAGGCCCCTTCCAGACCTAATGTGTAATGATTCTGTCCACTTCAGTCACAACCTAAAATAATCAGGGTAGGAGGAAGGCCTTAATAAAAATTATTGTAACTGTACCAACTGGACCCTAGGTCAATCAGGAGGAAGTTGTCCTTCTGGGTCTTTGGCTTTCCTGGTGCACTTCTGGGCTCTGACTTGCCTGACACTGGGAAGTATGTGAAGGGAAGTGACTTCTAGGATTAAAGCTTTGAGTCTCTTCCACATGATTTTTCTTTCCAGAGCTATGGGTCTCATTTGCTGGTTGTCCTTTCCACATTAAGAGGATTTTCTTATTTTACTCAACTTATTTTCTTCTTACAGTTAAAACACCCACAGTAGACCTGCATTTGCTACACTGTCAAGCTTTTGAATGTCCAATCTATTGGCTCCCAGGCCTTGCCTCCTGTGATCTGCTTTTCCCACTGTTTCCAGATCTGAATGTGACAATTGTACATCGACAGTTGTGGATTTCTCACCAATGGGGATCTTGGAAATGTATCTGTATAGAGGGAGTTAGTATAGGCCCATGGCTTAGATGAGAATATGGGATTTGGAATGATTAGAGTGTTAAAAATTATTTTAAAAATAAGTGAATGTTGATTAAAGATTCATGTGAGTGTGATAAGGGTTCTTTCATGAAAAGACTTGAAGTTAGTTATGCATAACAGCAGAAGGCGGTCTATTTTTCTTTTAGTAACACAAAAATGCTGCCCATTGAGAGGGCATGTTAGTTGATAAAATGCTACTCAGTTGTCTTTATTCATACAATGTCTTTAATTTAATGACTTGCTCAAAGCTTGTTGAGAAAGATGTTCAAACAATTTGAAAGTTGAGATTGGATCGTAGAGTTTCCTAAACAAGAAAACCATGAAAATCCCAAAATAGCTCCTTTTACATTACTCTATAAAAAATTGTAGACTTATGCTTTAAGGAGGTTTACCCCCCACTTTCACATAAAGAACTCCTGAAGTTGATTTCTCTTTATTGTGGAGGATATTGTGTTCTGTTCTATTTATTCGCCTTCATAATAATCACATGGGCCTTCCCAAATAATTGTAATGCACTGCTTTCAAAGTAACCTAAAATAGATTTTATAAACTTCACACGATTTATAAGGTGGTTTCACATACCATTCTCACCATTTTTATGGTTCAGTAAAGTGGAATGGGGAAATATTATGATTTTGGTTGAGCTTCACCAGTTGTCTCCCAGTAACAATCAAGTTAGAAAGAGGTATTTTTCCTTCTCTCCTAGAAATCTCAGCTTGATGCTGGTCTTAGAGCACATGCCATTCTTTAAGGGGTATTAAACTGGACCGATAATTTTTATTCCTGACCTCATACTCTATTAATTTCTTATGTGAAGTGCCTAACATAGTGCCGGATGCAAAAGCAAGTACATAGTGAGCACTAGTTTCATTTCTCTTTTCTTTGCTTTTAGGTACTCCATATTCCAAAGGCTCTGAAGAGAATGAGCTCTTAACCTCCTTAATCCTCTGGAAAGTCACATCCAGCATGGGTCCAGATCAGGTAACCTGGAACATACGAGAAGCCTCCGGTTTGTCTCTCACCTGGGACATTAAAATCCTAACCCTGCTCCAGGGCATGCCTTTTCTGAGACTGTGTACCTGAGACGGTGTCAGTGTAGGAGGATATTTTTCAGGTTTTAAATATGTTAATGACTATGCAATGTTATTGTGTAGACCAACCTGAAGATACTGTTTAAAAAAGAAGCAAAATCCACAAACAGTGCATATTAGTAGTCTTTCTCTCAATCTCTCTTTTTCCTCTTTTTTTTTTCAACCTATTGGCCATTCATAAATCACATTAAACTGGAGAGAAAAATTTATAATAATTATGTTAAACCTTAACTTTTAATCATAGAAAAGCTACATAAATGTTTAGTTTAGAACTATATTTAGAACTATAGTTCTGTTTCTTTATGAGAGCATTTGAGTTGGAAGTTGATGCTTTAATATAGCACAGTTAATTTGATAGTAGAGAATAAGGAGTAATTAAGTCCCAAGTATAAAAGAATACCAAAAATTTTAAGATGTATTATAGAAACAGATTTTTTAAAAAAGGATTGAGTATGTTTTAAATTAAGTACATACTGCCACTATTTATCGATAAAGTTCAAACTTGTGACAGTTAGTCAGCTCAAACACAAATGCACAAAACTGGAACTCGTGTACAATTTCTTGCATGCTTAAAATCTTCTGACCCCTGCGGCGGCAACAAACATCTTTTGTGAAAAAGGGAAAATACCACTCGGGAGAAAATAGGGGAATATTTTTCATTGTCCACTAGATGTCAGTACTGAACCAGCAAAACATCTGTTCCGCAGCGCTCTTAGACAACATGCTATTAATTTATAATAAAAGGTATCTGACAGCTTTATTCTGATGAATTATGGGAATCCAAAGCATAATTCCCAGCCTTTGGTTTATAAATTGTCATTGATTTTAATGTTCTTTGTAAAGTTGTGGCATGCAACAAATTTTCCTGCCAAGAGCTGTTAAATAAATAGTCATCCTTTGCTCTGAGTAGTACATTGAACTTGTTAGACTGATGAGCAGAACCAATTGATGGTTATCCATAAACCACTTATGACAGAATGCACAGCAGCAATTCAAACAATTATTGAATGCATTCATTACATATTTAAAAAAAAAATCTCAAGTGAACCAAACGGAATATTACAGGTAATAGACAGTAGCAATGCCACACAATTCTTTTTGAGATACTTCCTGAGTGACAGATGACTAGAATTGTTGTAGGATTTGCTGAGGGCTCATCAAACCTCCCTGGAATTATTTGGTTTCCTCTATTGTGTGATTTGGCATCCCAAAAGTATATCGCTTGCCTTTTCTAAAGAAAGATGGTTATTGTAAAGACAGAAGCTTTTGTTCATGTGAAGATCTCTTACAAACTGGCATCAGAACAAAAGAAAGCTTATGCCTTGAGATATAATTTCAGTGCATTTGGAGATGAGGCTTATGTATATGGGACCATGAAATTTGGAGGTCTGGGAGGACCACTAAGGACTTAATCACTTTTAAGAGGAGGTTTCATCTCCTAGGAAAATTCTCCACAGGCCTTAATGCTGTTGTGTTTGATTTCACTCTCTGAAAACACTTAACATCCTTGGCGGTTTTCAGAAGGACCATCGCTTGCTTTTGTTCTTTGTTTGAAATTGTCCTGCATGTTCTGTTGCTATGTCAGAGACCACCTCTACTCCCCAGAAGTGGCTGTCTTTCTGGGATGTAGCCTCAAGTCTGTTGTTTGTTCAATGTTTTAAGACTTCTTTGGGATCAAAGGAAAGTGACCTAGGCATGTAAAATTCTGTTAATGGTGCTATTTGTGAAAGTACATGGCAAACTACCTCTAGGCACTGCTAAGTAGTGAATCAGTACATTAAAGAATGAAGAACTGACTCTAATGTTCTATCCTTGGGTTTCTTTTTCTTAAATCTTTCTGTTGCCCTAAATGTTGTGATATGACAGTAGCGCACTGGCTGGAAATGTTCCCCTAGTTTCTTTTGAAAGAGAAAAATCTGCGGGCCGAGGAGGTCAGATTTTAGTTTGATTCTTCAAAAAATCTGAAACATAGTTCTTGTTCGGTGCTGTTTGCTTCAGATTTAAAAATTTAAAAAAAGATTTTTAAAGAAAAAAAACATTAGGAAGACGGAGAGCTTGATACACATATGGCTGCCTTTTACAAGTCATTATGATCTGTCACATAAATACTGTATTTACTGACATTTCAAAATGTGGACTCTAATCTCCACACGCATTTATTTTTTTTAATAGTTACTTTTCATTGCAAGTTCAGTCCAACAAATAACATTAGAAAACATGCAACATGGTCCACAGGTTCAACTATCAATGTCATTACTCTTTAAAAAGCTCAAAGACAGCCGAGTTCAGAGTATGAACATTTAAGCCTAAACTGAGTTAAATTAAATTGAGCTGGGTGGAAAGTTAGTGAGAAGAGTCATTTTAAGCACTAATACAGTTTTTCTGTGTAAGGGATGAATGGTGGCTGTGTACTGCAGTATATTTTTCCAAAGCTATTTTCATACTGGTTCCTTTACCTAACTCTCAGACTTTTGCCATCTCTCGTATTTATCAAGTGTGAGAACCCTTGAGCTGCATTAATTAGCCGTGGTAGCATTTCAAACAGGCAGTATTACTCTGTGCAGTTACCACGGTGTTTAAAAATTTACATTCTCTGTCTCACATTGTGACCACCTGTGACCAATCAGTTTGATATATAGACTCAGCAGCTCCCTCTGTGCCCAGGGTCACTCAAAGAGACCGTTTCTCAGGCTAATGTTCCTGGGGACCATGGGCTCAGGGGAAAACGGGTATGGGGGGGACAGCAACGGATAGCGGCAGAGTGCAGGGATAGCTTGCTGAATTTTATTGGGAGTGTGAAATGAAAACTGGTGTGACTTGTCCTTTGGATAATTTTTACTTCAGTAGATTATCTATATAATTCCCTTGGAGTAAGTACTGCAAACATGTTGCATCTTAGGGTGAATAAGGCTGAGAAGAATAACTAGTCAATTCTAGAGAAGGAAAAAAAAAATCCGTTTTTTTTTCTTTTGGAAAGCCTAAGATGTTCACTTTTCAATCAGTGTATTCATGTGGTTGCTGAATACAACAGGCCAGATGCTATTTCTGTTAGTACAAATGTCATGGCGGTTAGAAAAACAATTTCTTCCCTCATGGAGCTTGCATTCTGGTAGAGGGAGGCAAGCAATGAACAAATATGTAAAAAATCATCGGGATGATAAGTGCCAAGACAAAGAAGACAAGACAGGGTAAGGAAATTGGAGAGTAAGGCAGATGAGAACTGTGTGCTCTTTCAGGGAGGGAGCCAGGGGGAAGCCCTTTTGGGAGACCTCTGAGCAGACAGCTGAGCAAGGGGAAGGAGGAAGTCCTGTAAATACCAGGGCAAAGTATTCCAGGTAGAGGAAATAGCACATGCAAAGGCACTGGGGAAGGAACAAGCTTGGTTTGTGAAAGGAAGAAGAAGGAGCCTGGCCAGAGCATAGGAGTGAGCAGAAAACTGTAGGTAGAGGAGGTAAAAGTATGGGTGGGGGCTGTGGTTAGGTTATGTGGAACCTTAGGGGATGCTGTCAGACTTCCCGCTTTTTATTCTGAGTGCTAGGGAAGGTTTAGAGCGCAAAGAGAACTGACTTGTATTTTATTTTATTTTTTAAAAGATTTTATTTATTTGAGAGAAAGAGAATGAGAAAAAGAGAGTGAGAGAGAGCGAGAGACAGAGAGACAGAGAGAGAGAGAGCACGCACAAGTGAGGGGGAGGGGCAAAGGGAGAGGGAGAAACAGATTCCTCGCGGAGCAGGGAGTGGGGGAGCTCTATCCTGGGACACTGGGATCATGACCCAAACTGAAGGCAGACACTTAACTGACTGAGCCACCTCGGCAACCCCTGACTTGTATTTTAAAGGATCCTTCTGTTTGCTGCTTGTGAAGGTAATTGGGGTAGGGTCAAGGGGACAAGCTGGAAGATCATCTGGGAAATAACAGCAGTAATCCAGGCTAGAAATGATGGTGGCTTGGTCAGGGCAGGTAGTGAGAAACGGCCCAATTCTGGATATACTGAAAGAAGAGCCAAGAGTATGTGTTGACAGATTATGGTGGGAGGTGAGAAGGATCGAGTTGAGGATGATAAGAGATTCGGCTTAACAGTTTTGCAAGGGTTGGTGCCTTTTCTGAGTTGGAGAGACCTGGAGAGAACCAGGTTTTAGGTGGAAAGCAAATCAGGAGATGCTGAATAGCAAGTAGATACCCGGTCATGAATTTAGGGGGCAAAATCAGGTTTTATCAGCATATAGGTATGATATGCAGCCTCAAGACTGAATGAGATACCTCTGCAGGGACGGTGGAAGAGGTGTTAGGATGCCTGGGTGGCTCAGTGGTTGAGCGTTTGCCTTTGGCTCAGGGCGTGATCCGGGGTCCTGGGATCGAGTCCTGCACTGGGCTCCCCACAGGGAGCCTGCTTCTCCCTCTGCCTCTGTCTCTGTCTCTCTCTGTGTCTCTCATGAATAAATAAATAACATCTTTAAAAAAAAAAAAAAAGAAGAGGTGTTAGACAAGCCACAGAACAGGCCAAGTTAGAAATCATGGAGAAGAGGGAAATCCAGCAAAGGAGACTGAGAAAGATTCTTAAGAAAGAGGTATCCGCCACAACAGTGCTGTTCCGAGTGTGCTTGGTGGACCTGCAACATCCGTGTCACTTGGGAGCTTTTTAGAAATGTAAATTCTGAGACTCCACCCCAGACCTATTGAATAAGAATCTCTGGAGAGAAGCTTCAGGAATCTTTCCAGAAGCTCTCCACGTGATTCTTTTACACTGCGAAGCCAAACAAAGGAGGTGTTTCAGGTGTATCAAAAGAACCTTATGTGACAGACTCTCTTTTCATATTAAAATTATTGAACTTTTCAAAATAGAGTGTTTTTGTTAGAAAACAGTGTACTATGTTTAGTAGTAGGGTTTTGGACTGTGTATCCCAAAATGAGTTCCGTGATCTGAAGGGAGCAGCTCAAAAAATACCGTGTTGCTGAAAGCATCAATAGTATTAATCAAGATGCATGTAATCATTGATTAAAGAACTATTCAGAGTCTGGATCAGGTCTGATAGAGTCTTAATTTGCCACAATAAAGAATAATCAAAAAAGTGACTAACCTCAAGCAAAAGCCCTCTGGTTTTAGCCCCTTCTACACTGTGAATGCACTGACTTTACTTTTCTATCATATATCATGGAGTAATTGTTAACCTGCGGCATGGATTGAATTGAATTTTTTGTACACGAGTACAGGTTGTGGCCTGACTAGACTTCTAGTATATAGGTTGCCCTTCATCACTCAGCAGTGAAGAATGAAAATCAACAGAGCTTTCCCCAGCCTGCTGCTTAAGCAGCTGCTAACAGGCTGAGACTGCCCAGCCTCATTAACCCATTAGATACTGCCTTTGCCCTGGAGTAATCCTTAATGAGGCTGCTGCGTCGTAGGGAAGCCAGACATGCACGAAAATGTTGGGGTATTAAAGGACCTTGACTGTGGGGCCTACGATGGAGTTGTTATTATATCAGAAGCAGATACATCAGAGAGCACTCTTAAGGCGGGTAAAGCAAATGATGCTATTACCATCTGTGAATCTATGGTGCTTTAAAAATATTGGAAATTTTGAATTCAGGAGGAACTTGGAAGCTTTCCATTTTCCCAAACATCTTGTCCCCCTAATTAGCAACTCTGTTCTCTAGAGCAGGCAACAGTGTACAGTATGAACCCGTAGATTTAATGCAACAGTTGAAAACAGTCTTGATCCCTCTAAACTTCATGGTTCATAATCTTCTCTGGGCAGAAAGATAATGATTGCATGCAAACACCCCTATCTATTTATGGCCCAGAGGCAGTAAAGATTCTGTTTGTGTCAACAAAGAATTTTTAGAGCTATGACAGTGAGACCTTCAAAGCAAACTTTGTCGTGTCACTGCATCACAGGCACTCTAGCTACGGAGTGGATTTGTAAGGCTGAGATTACTGTATGCTTGTGGGTGAGCTTTTAATAAAGCTGCTAAGGTCCATTTTTATAATTTCTTCCCCCCCACCCCCCAAATTTTAGCAATTACTCTTTAGTCCAACACTCCTTTTACTGGAGAAAATGATGCTACTCTAACTCTCCTCTCTCTGCTTTCATTTACCTTCTCCTGTGTTTCTGTTTCGATTAGGTCTCTACAAATATCTGAATTTTAAAAAAATTCAAAAAGCTCTGCCATTCTTTATTGTCACATTATATTAAAGGAAGAAAGTCATGCTTTTACATTTTCCCTGTTCAAGAAGATGCTGAATAAGATTTGCCATCCATTCCCAGAAGCAGAAACGCTATTAAAATTTTAGATTGTAATCTAATAAAATTTCATCTTATCCTATTGCTTTTCTTAACCAGCCCCCCCCAGCAATCAAGCACATAGTCTTAGTATCTAAGGCTAAGGAAAAAGGAGTTCATATATTGCATAAGTGTTTTCCAATAAATTTTTTAAAACTTGGAGAAGATTGGGGTGGGGGTGCTTCATGTAATTTTATAGGACCTCTGAGGCCCAGAGTTTTTAAGTAATCTTTTTTGATGTTTTTAGACAGACCATTAAGCTGAGGATAAAAGTCCCTGTGTTCAATATCTGGATACATTAAGCAGTAGGTTTAAAATTTACAGCTTTCATTTTGACAAGGAAAATGACACGTTTGGTCTCAAGTGCTACCTTGAACTGTTTTTCAACACTGAGACAGGTTGTCAGGCTGAGGGTGGAGGTCTGAGCATTTAGCCCCTGCAGAGCCTCCATGATGTAAACTGTTCCAGCTCGTCAGGAGAAGCCAGCCGGACCCAGGGCTATGGGCTGATGTCTGGTCAGGGGAACAGTAGGATGCCATCTGGTTGCTTATACCCCCATGTGTTGAGGTCTAATTGAATGCCTTCCAATGAGAATGTAATTCATGCAAGGGAGGAAAAGTTATCCCAATGAGAATGCCTGCATAAGTGAGTGGACCTCAAACACTTCCATTTTGATTCTGCCCATAAGAGATTTCTCAGTGGAGCCTTCTGACATGTCACATGGCATGTGAGGACTGAGTCTTTAGGAGTTGCCTAAGCGAAGTGAAGGGCAGGGGTAGGAGTGGAGGGAAAGAGAGGAGAGTCATAGGAGCAATGAATGGCGTAGGGTCACAGAAATGTAAGGAGGGTATGGTGTCATCCAGTTGGTACAGCTAGGGTCAGGACTACTACATAGTCCCTGCTGCCTCCCACCCCAATGCAAGGAATGAGGCTGGAGATGTAGGAATGGAAAAGACTGGAAAGAGTTTTATAAGCTAGAATAAGGAGTGTGGATTTTTATTCTTGAAGGCAATGGATGGAGATGATGAGTTCAGTGTTGATGTTTGGAATCACTTCTAGGTGAAGAAAGGACTAGGGGTGGCAGGGGTATCCTAGAGCTGACAGCCTGGTTGGGAGCTGACTGCAGTAATCCAGGGCTGAGGTGGTGAGCTGCTGACAGTACTGCCTGCCCTGTGCTAGAGGGAACCGGAGCTGTGACCATAAAGGTGGTGTGGAGGGGCAGCAGGAGTAGCACTCCCCAGTGGACTTCATGGGATTTGGTGCTGGATGTGAAGGGTAAGGGAAAGGAGGGCCATCTGGTTTCCTTCCTTTTGTCATTTTCCAGAAGACTGAGGGAAAGTCAGGAAGGACTCTCACCCTCACATTCAGGAGACTCCCTATTTTTTTTTCTCTTTTCCTTTTCACATCCTCTCCCCCACACTAGCCTCTCCCCTCCCTCTTTCTCATCCCTCTGGCTAAGTCTCTGAGGTCATAGAACCCTTGCATCTATTGGACTTCTGTCTAACTTTGCCTGTACTCCCATCTATTGGACTTCTAACTCTGCCTGTTTCTGCTTTTTGTTTTGTTTCTTTTTATTTCAGCTGCCACGGCACTACTTACATTCATAATGATTTTATCCTATATAACAGACTGCATTATATACACTCAACAGTTCCTTGTCCTTCCACTTTCTCTTCTCTCTCTTTGTCTCCCCCTGTTCACTCCTCTTAATTTAGATACACTTAATGAATGGGAGACTCCCATCCTGTGAATTCTATGTGAAGAGCATGTGTCAGTGGCAAATAGTGTGGTTATGCAAAACGTACACATTTAATTCAACATTTATTCCTGGCATTGTGGTTTTAAACAAATGTGGCATAAAGAAAATAATCAACTGACAGCACAATAAGTCTTCATTGATTTTGACCCCATGTGGTCTCCGATCTGTAGTGTCCAGAATGGGGAGACTATACAACTGATCTAACTATAATAAAGTCGAGGATTTAAAGGAAACTTATTATGTTAGCTTGTGTCTATGTGTGTAAAGAGGGGCTTACCAAGAAATATATTCATTTAAAATTTAAATTGCAAGCCTTTGTTTCAGCATTAGATTTTTGTGTTTATAAAGGATGCTTCATTGGAGGGGCTTACCTTCACTTTTGCATATTTGCAGAAATATTGGAAAAATTCAGTTCTTTCCAAATTAGAGTACATCCTGCCATACCTTACACCCTTCTGCAAGAGGACAATGAACACAGTGGCAAAGTGCTGGAAACAAAAATGACTATGAATTAAGAAATTCACTGTGGCATTTTTCCCACACTTATTAATATTAATACAAAAATAACATAAATAGCCCGAGGCCAAGTAATTTTTCTAGTAAATGAGATAGAGAAACATCGTCCAAATCAGAACATTATAAAAATGTTAGAAACACCTACACCCTCCATTCTGTCTAGCATTAACAAGGCCATGACACAAGATCAATTTGCTAAAAAAAGAAAAAAAAGAAAAAAAAAAAGTCCACCACAGGACTGGACAAGTATTCTGAAGCCCTTATTTCTGCTTTTATTTCCTTTCAATATCTCATGAAAAGGATATGTTGAGTTAAAACACCAGGGTAGTACCCTCGTATTTTTAAAAATCTGTAGAACATTCAATATCTGTTCTGCATAAGCACACTGGGCTGTTGTCTCTGAGCCTTTACACAGAAACACAGGAGCTTGCCTAGCATTACAAATGCTGTTCAAATATTTTCCAGAGACATAAAAGAGAAAATATCATCACAAGTAATGAAAATGAATAAGAAAAAAAAACACAGGAGGATGGCATTTGGACAGACCGAGTGAGAACAGGGATGGGGAGGGAGTGGGAGAGAGGCAAGGAGGGGAAAGAGATCTTAAGCACAGTCCTGGGCAAATGATCACGTAGCCTCTTCCGAACTTAGTTTTCATACTATGACTTGAGTCTGTTTTGTCATTTGGCTCTAGCTACATCAGGGCCTCTGTTTCCATTTTTGTCTTATAGATGCTTAGAAATAATTTATCGGTGCTCCTGGGGGGATCAGGCAGTTAAGCATCTGACTCTTGGGTTCAGCTCAGGTCATGATCTCAGGGTTGTGAGATGGACCCCCCCCCTACTTTGGGCTCTGTGCTTGGCACCAGTCTGCTGGAGATTCTTTCCCTCCCCCCCACCCCCAGACTTTTCCCCTGTTTGTACTCTCTCTCTAAATAAAGAAATAAAATCTTTACTTTTATTTATTTATTTTTAAATATTATTTATTTATTTATTCATGAGAGACACACAGAGAGAGGCAGAGACATAGGCAGAGGAAGAAGCAGGCTCCCTGTGGAGAGCCCAATGTGGGACTCCATCCCAGGACCCCAGGATCATGACCTGAGCCAAAGGCAGACACTCAACCACTAGTCTCCCAGGTGCCCCATAAATAAAATCTTTTAGAAGAAAAGAGATGACTTATAGAAGAATGAAAAGTATTATTAAAATTTGGAAAATTTGATTTCATAAAATACCTTGGGAACCTGAGAAGTAGAAAGGTCTACTCAATTAAAATCCATTTTGGGAGGGCTTAACTCAAAAAAGGTGTGTGATACACCTGATGTTGGGAATAACCTCTAACCCAATTTACAGAAATCATACATGGTACAGGTATAGTTGGCAAAACACACACACCGGGTACAAAACATATACATGCGTCCACACACAGACACACACGCACCCGGGTTATAAATATCCAGAATAATAGATCTATCTTATTTAAGTCAATGAAAGGAAATATTGTGATTTACTAAATGCTATGTAAGTATGTATGTTGCAGGGAGCCCTGGGTGGCTCAGCAGTTTAGCGCCTGCCTTTGGCCCAGGGTGTGATCCTGGAGTCCCGGGATCAAGTCCCACATCAGGCTCCCTGCATGGAGCCTGCTTCTCCCTCTGCCTCTCTCTCTCTCTCATCTCTCATGAATAAATAAATAAAATCATTTAAAAAAAGATTGTTGCAAGTTCAGGGTAATTGCTACTTTCCATCTCACAAAGAGGTAGTTTTGCAAATCAGAAAACAATCAGAAAAGAAGACTTAGCCAAGATGCTACCTCAACTCACTATTTGAAAGAAAACTCCCCGGTACTTATCCACCTATATGATGCTAAGTCCTGAATTTGGAACAGTGTCGGTGGTAGACACTTTTTGAGGTGGCAGTCCAACCCATGACCCTCCTTTGAGAAATGACCTCCTTCCTGACTGCACTCGTACAGATGGCCCCTGGCAACCATGCTTGTATTTTGATACTACATCTCAAGCTGTAGATGACCAGAGTAATTATTTAGCCTAAGCCATCCTAGAAATTCACGTACACAAGCACACCCAGACTGTGATAACTCTTTAGTAGGTATCATTATGGTTTCTACTTGGGATCCTTATGTCCTTAGAATTAAAAAGAAATTAAGCTATTTACAGTGGCTTTGTAACCAAAAAGCCTGATCTAGAAAGGCAAGAGAGAGAGGAAGAGAGAGCTACTGGTGAGCTCTCATGTGGTGACCACACGCCACATCCATTTGTGTCAAAGAGATGGGGAAATTTTATATTTATGACCCTCCAGGACTTCTATGGTGAGGAGTCCCAGAAGCATATTCCCTCCCTATTCATCCCTCTTTCCTCAACACTCAAGACTTGCCTTAACTATCTGCTTTGAATGCAGACAAAATTTCATTATATCCTCTATCCATGACTATGTCAGCTACCACAGAATGCACAGACTTCCAAGTTCACCCTTCTACTCTTTAAGCCCCTGTGAATCTGCATTTATTTCAACGAGTCTCAAATTTTATTGCATATCAGAGTCACCTGGAAGTTTTGCTAATCACGCACTGCTGGGCCTGAATTAGTTTCTGATTCAGTAGGCATGGGGTTAGGTCTGAGAATGGGAATTTCTAACAAGTTCCCAGGGGATGTGGATGCTTGTGGTCCAATGGAAAACCACTGCTTTATTCATTTCTCTCCCCAAGTCCTGAAACTCACTCATTGTGTTCTCTGAATTCAGGGTCTGTTGATAGCAAATTCCTTATATTTTCAGCCTTTCTTCTCTGTCTTGCTTTAAGGCAAACTTGACTCTTCTCTAAGGACCCATTTTTTTTCTTGTAGTCTGTCAAGTGGTGGCTGTTCTTTCTCCCAAAGCCCTAGGACCACTGATCTGGCAGTGGGGGTAGGTGTCCTCCTGGTTTCTCATTGCTTCTTTCAGATGTTTCTCCCTATGTCTTCCCTAAAAACAACCAATCATGAATCTTATGCCATCAGATGATATCAATCCTTATAGGATTCCTGTGTTTATTCCCCTGATTACTTGGCGATATAAGCACCTGTTTTACTCTCTTTAGTGAAATTATCTCAATTGTAGTAGGTTTCTTTCTCTCTCTTTTTTTAAAGATTTTATTTATTTATTCATGAGGGACACACAGAGAGAGAGGCAGAGGGAGAAGCAGGCTTCCTGTGGGGAGCCCAATGTGGGACTCGATCTCAGGATCCCGGGATCACTCCCTGAGCCAAAGGTGGATGCTCAACCACTGAGCCACCCAGGTGTCCCCGTAGTAGATTTCATTAAGTATATAGATAATTTTAACACCTTGGTCTATCGCTTCTTTAATCACTTCTCTTCAATGGCTTTGTCCTCTACCTTATGTTAGCTACTCTCATATGGTCATACCTGGACTTCTCCATGACCTCAATTTCAAACATTCTACTCTCTGATGGCCATATCCTATCTTTCCAGCCCAAATTGTATACTGTTAGAGCCCAGCCGTTCTTTGATCCTAATGAGACCTATGATCTTTTGATCCTACCTTCTTTAATTGACATCTTTCCAGATTAAATTTTATAATCCTTTTTAATCATGATAAATCCTCTATAAACAACTTCCACTCCCCTGCTCCTCTCTCATGGTCTTACTCAGTAAGAGCAGATCCATAACCTGGTTAAATCCAACTCTCTGCTTACTCCATGACTACAGTTCTAATACTGCCTGGAGAAAAAACCAAGTCACACTGAAATTAAATAGAAGTAGAGTCTTAATTTTGCAAGGCAATCATATTAGATGTTTAAAAAAAACTCATTCTCCCACTCTTGATGAGGATTGAAAATATTTTTCTTACTTTCCAAAACTGAATACCTTCTTCCCCACTGAGAAAATTGGAGCATTCACAAGAGAACTTACAGAGCTTATCACCCCCACTTCAAATCCATCTGCCACCATCTGCCCTTGCGCTGTTATCTGACATCATGCCTGTTACCATAGGTGAAATATCCGGGCTCCTATTTCAAGTCACTCCTTTCCCTGCGTCCTAGAACTCATCTCCTTTCACTGCATTGCTTGAGAAATTCCCTCTGGATTATATCATCCATCTTCCACACTGTGTCGTCATACAAAAGTGGTGTTACCTCTCCTCAGCTAAAAACTTTCTCTTGATCCCTGTTTCCCACCTGTGTATTGCCCCATTTTGTTGCTCCTATTTCCAGCAAAACCAATTGAAAAAGTGACCCAGAGTCATCTCTTCAATTTATGTCTTCCCGTTCTCTCTCACCCACTTCAAGCAGGCTTTCATCTTCACCATTTCACCAAAATTGCTCCCCTGCAGCTCACCCAGGTGCCATGTTCCACAGTCATATCTCTGCTTTAATGTTAGCCTATGAATAGCATTTGAATCACACATCATTCTTGATATATATTCTTCACTTACATTCCAGGGCACAACACTTTCTTGGATTTCCTCCTAGCTTACTGAAAGCTTTCTCAGTTTCCTTTTCGGTTTCTCTTCTTCTTCATCTTTTAATACTAGAAAGCCCCAGGTTTCAGTCCTTGGGCCTCGTTTCTTTTTTTGTCCACGGTTACTCTCTTGGTGATCTTATTCATCCCATGGTTTTAAATGTCGGTGTTTACCCTGCTGCAGAAAAATTTTTGTCCTCTTGTTTTTGAGACTGATAGCCAAACGAATATAATTTTCCTTTGTGGCATCACCCAAAGAAACATGTGACGGTATTAAGTTCATCAAACATCATTTATATAATTATTTATTTGCTGTTTCTTCTTTTTCATTTTATTGAAGTGTATAATTGACAAATAAAATTGCAATATATATAAGATATACAGTGTGATCTATGTGCTCAGTATGAAAGGATTCCTATCATGAAGTTAATTAACACATGCATCCCTTGCATATTTACATTTTTTTTGGTGAGAATATACTTGGGTTCTACTCTCAGCAAATGTCAATTATACAATACAGTACTATATGAACTACAGTCATCATATTATACATTAGATCCTCAAATCTTATTCATCTTGTAATTGAAAGTTTGTACCCTTTTATCAACTCTTCGTATTTTCCCTAAGCCCTTGCCCCTGGCAACCTCCATTCTCCTTTATGTTTCAATGAGTGTGGTTATTTATTTATTTATTTATTTATTATTCTATGTATTAGTGATACCATGCAGTATTTGTCTTTCTCTGTCTGGCTTATCTCACTTAGCATAATGCCTTTCAGCTTCATCCATGTTGTTGCAAATGACAGAATTTCCCTCTTATTAAGGGCTGAATAATACACATAGGTACACACATACCACATCTTTTTTACCCATTCATCTTTTGATGGATATTTAGGTTGTTTCATACCCCAGCTATTATGAATAGTACTGCAATGAACAAGGTAGTACAGATACCTCTTTGAGATAATGGTTTTGTTTCCTTTAGATATATGTACTGGATTGGGATTACTGGATCATACGGTATTTTTATTTTTAACTTCTTGGGGAACCTCCATACTGGTTTCCATAGTGACTGAATCAGTTCACTTTCCCACCAACCCTGTTAAAGGGTTTCCTTTTCTCCACCTCCTCACTAGCACTTTTATCTTTTGTCCCTTTGCTGTACAAAATCATTTTAGTTTGATATATTCCCACTTGTTTATTTTTGCTTTTGTTGTTTTTGCTTTTGGTGTCAAATAAAAAAAAAATCATTTCCAAGACAAATGTCAAGGATCTTACCATCTATGTTTTCTCTTAGGAATTTTATGGTTTCAGATCTTATATTCATCTTTAACCCATTTTGAATTGATTTTGGTGAATGATGTTAAGATAGTGGTCCATTGTTTTCTGTTGTGTGTTAGCTGTCCAATTTTCTCAACATCATTTATTGAGACACTGTCTTTTTTCCCATTGTATAGTCTTGGTTCCTTTGTTATAAATTAATTGACTGTATGTGGATAGATTTATTTTTTGACTTTGTACTCTATTGCCTTGATCTACGTTTCTGTTTTTGTGCCAATACCATACTATTTTGATTACTATAGCTTTATATTATAGTTTGAAATCAGGAAGTGTGATGTTTCTAGCTTTGTTCTCCTTCGCAAGACTGCTTTGGCTATTCAGGGTCTTTTGTGATTTCATAACAATTTTAGGACTTTTTTTTATTTCTATAAAAGATGGAATTTTGATTTCATTGAATTTTGATAGGAATTGTGTTGAATCTCTAGATAGCTTTGTGTAGCACAGCTATTTTAACAATATTAATTATTACATTCTATGAATATGGAATAGTTTCCCACTTATTTGTGTCTTTTTTGATTTCTTTCATTAATGTTTTATCATTTTTAGTGTACAGATCTTTTACCTCCATGGTTAAATTTATTCCTAAGTATTTTGTTCTTTTAGACACTCTTGTAAATGGGATTATTTTTCTTAATTTCTCCTTCTGATAGTCCATTGTTAATGTATAGAAACACAACTGATTTTCGTATATTGGTTTTGTATCCTGCAACTTTAGTGATTTTGATGATTATTTCTAATAGTGCCTTGGTGGAGTCTTCCCAGGATTTCCTATATTATATTATGTCATCTACAAACAGAGACAATTTTCCTTCTTCCTTTCTGAAATGAATGCTTCTTATTTCTTTTTCTTGCCTAATTGTTATGGCTGGAACTTTCAGTACCATTCTGAGTAAAAGTAGTGTCTTATTCCTCATCTTGGGGGAATAAACTTTCAGCTTTTCACTGTTTAGTATATTGTCACTCTATTATGCTGAGCTACATTCCTTCTATACACAATTTGTTGAGAGTTTTTTTTTTTTTTGAATCATGGACAGAGGTTGAAATCATCAAATGCTTCGGTGCCACCATTAAGATGATCATATAATTATCCTTCATTTTGTTAATGTGGTATATCATATTGGTTTATTTATATATGTTGAACCATCCTTGTATCCTAGGAATAAATCTCATTTGATCATTATGTATATTCCTCTTAATGTATATTTGATTTGGTTTGCTAATATTTTATTGAGGATTTTTTCATCTATGTTCATCAGGGATATTGACCTGTGATTTTCTTATAGTGTCCTTGCCTGGCTTTGGCATCAGGGTAATGCTAATCTCATAAAGTGAGTTTGGAACTATTCCCTCTTCTTCTATTTTTTTTTTTTTTTTGGAAAACTTTGAGATAGATTGATATTAATTTTTCTTTAAATATTCAGTAGAATTCATTAGTGAAGCCATCTGGTCCTGGCTTTTTTGGGGGGAGGGGAAGTCTTTTTTATTATTGTTTCAATCTCCTTACTAGTACTTAGTCTGTTTGGATTTTGTATTTCTTATTGATTCAGTCTTGGTAGGTTTTATGTTCCTATGAATGTATCCATTGTTTCCAGGTTATATTTGTTGGCATATAATTGTTCACGATAGTTTCTTACAGTTGTAGCATTTTTGTGTTATCAGTTGTAATGTCTCCTCTTTCATTTCTTCTTTTTAAATATTTTATTTATTTATTTATTTATTTATTTATTTATTTATTTATGAGGGCGGGTAGGGGCAGAGGGAGGGAGAAAGAGAATTTCAAGCTGACACCATGCCTAGCACATAGCCTGACATGGGGTTTGATCCCATGACCCTGAGATCATGACCTGAACCAAAACTAAGAGTTGGGTGCTCACCTGACTGAACCACCCAGGTGCCCTTTTCATTTCTGATATTATTTACTTGAATCTTTTTTCTTTCTTGGTGAGTCTAGCTAAAAGCTTATAAATTTTCTTTTCTTTTTTTTTTTTTTTTTCAACCAGCTCTGGGACTTTGATTGATTTTTTTTTTCTGTTGTCTTTCTAGTCTCTATTTCATTTATTTCCATTTTTATCTTTGTTATTTTCTTTCTTCTACTAACTTTGGGCTGAATTAACTGTTTTTAAAATGTTTCTGAAGGTAAAAAGTTAGTTGTTTGAGATTGTTCTTTTTTCTTCATGTAGGCATGTAGCACTATAAACTTCTCTCTTAGAATTACTTTTGCTGCATTCCATACATTTTGGTATTTTGTGTTTCCATTTTTATTTATCTCAATATATTTTTTGATTTCCCTTGATTTCTTCTTTGGGCCATTGGTTGTTTAGGATTTTGTAGTTTATCTCCACATATTTGTGAATTTTCTAGTTTTTCTCTTGTAATTGATTTCTAGTTTCATACTATTGTGGTAGGAAAGGAGGCTTGATACAATTTCTTTTTTTTTTTTTTTTTTGATACAATTTCTATCTTAAATTCATTAAGACTTGTTTTGTGGTCTTGCATGTGATCTATCCTTGAGAGTGTCCCATGTGTGCTTGAGAAGAATGTGTATTTCTCTTCCTGTTTGTTGTAACATTCTGTATATGTCTAGGTTCATCTGGGCTAACATGAAGTTATAAATCCAGTATTTCCTTATTGATTTTCAGTCGAGAGGGTCTATTTATTATTGAAAGTGGGGTTTTAAGTCTGGTACTATTCTTGTATTGCTGTCTATCTCTCCTTTCAGATAAAAAATTTAAATATATTTTTTAGGTACTCCTATGGTGGGTGCATAAATATTTATACATGTTATAACCTTTGTTGGATTGACTCCTTTATCATTATATAATGACCTTCTTTGTTTCTTTTTGCAGCTTTTGGTTTAAAAGTCTATTTTTTTTTTTTCTGATATAAGTATAGCTATCCCTCCCTTTCCTTGGTTCAATTTGCATGGAATATCTTTTTCCATCTCTTCATTCTCAGTTTATGTGTATCCTTAAAGATGAAGTGAGTCTCTAGTAGGCAGCATTCAGTTGGGTCTTGTTTTTTAATCCACTCAGCCACTCCATATCTTTTTTTATTTTATTTTATTTATTTATGATAGACACACACACACACACACACACACACACACACAGAGGCAGAGACATAGGCAGAGGGAGAAGCAGGCTCCATGCACCAGGATCCCGATGTGGGATTCGATCCTGGGTCTCCAGGATCGCGCTCTGGGCCAAAGGCAGGCGCTAAACTGCTGCGCCACCCAGGGATCCCCAGCCACTCCATATCTTAAAACAATTTTTTTAGTATAGTTGGCACACAATATTACATGAGTTTCAGGTGTACAACATAGTGATTCAACTTCTCTATGTGTTAGACGAGGCCTATCCCAATGTAGCTACCACCTGTCACTATATAACACTGATATCATTGTCTATATTCCCTATGCTGTGCCTTTCATTCCTGTAACTTATTCATTCCATAAATAGAAGCCTGTATCTCCCACTCTCCTTCACCCATTTCTCCCAAAGCCCCCCACTCCTCTTCGCTTTGGTAACCATCAGTTTTTCTCTGTATTTACAAGTCTGATTCTTCTTTTCATTTATTTGTTTATTAATGTGTTTTGTTTTTTAGATTCTACATATCAGTGATACCATATGGTATTTGTCTTTCTCTGTCTGATTTATTTCGATTAGCATAATACCCTCTAGGTCCAATTATGATCTCAAATGGCATGATCTCATCCTTTTTAATGGCTGTATAATATACCATGATTATATATAGAGTTATTTTTATAAGTAGACAGATATACACATACACAGAGCACATCTTTCTTATCCATTCATCCAATGGACACATCCAATAGACATGTTACTTCCATATCTTGGATATTGTAAATAATGTTGCAATAAATATAGGGGTAAATATGTCTTTTTGAATTAGTGTCTTCATTTTCTTTGGGTAAATATCCACTAATGGAATTAATTATTGGATTATATGGTATTTCTACTTTTAATTTTTTGAGGAAACTCCATGTCCTTACCAACATTGTTATTTCTTGTCTTTTGATGGGTGTCAGGTGAAATCTCATGGTTTTGATTTGCATTTCCCTGATGATCAGTGATATTAAGTATCTTTTCATGTGTCTGTTGACCATCTGTATGTGTCCTTCAGAAAAATGTCTATTCACATCCTCTGCCCATTTTTAAATCAGAATTTTATTTAGTTTTTTTTTTTGGTGTTGAGTTGTGTAAGTTTTTAATATATTTTGGATATTAACTACTTATGAGATATATTTTCCCATTTAAGTAGGTTGCCCTCTCATTTTGTTGGTGGCTTTATTTCCATACAAAATGTTATTTGGATGTAGTCTCAATCATTTATTTTTGCTTTTGTTTCCTTTGCCTTAGGAAACACATCTAGAAAAATGTTGCTACAGCCAGTGTTGGAGAAATTACTGCCTGTGTTCTCTTCTAGGATAATCATGATTTCAGGTCTCACATTTAGGTACTTGATCCATTTTGAGTATATATTTTTTTTGGTATGGTTTTAGAAAGTAGCACAGTTTCATTTTTTTCATGTAGCCATCCAGTTTTCCCAGCACCATTTTTTTGAGAGATTGTCTTTTCCCTATTGTATATTCTTGACTTCTTTCTCATAGATTAATTCACTGTATAAGCATGGATTTATTTCTGGGCTATCTATCCTGTTTGATTGATTTATGTATCCATTTTTTGTACCAATAATATATTGTTTTGATTTTTACAGTTTTGTAATATATCTTGAAATCTAAAATTATGATTCTTCCAGCTTTGTTTTTCTTTCTCGAGGTTGTTTTGGCTATTTGGGGTCTTTTGTGGTTCCATGCAAATTTTAGTGTTATTTTGTCTAGTTCTGTGAAAAGTTCTGTTGGTATTTTGAAAGCAATTCCACTGAATCTGTAGTTTTCTTTGAGTAGTGTGGACATTTTAACAATATTAGTTTTTGTAATCCAGGAGCACGTAACATCTTTCCATTGTTTGTCTATAGTTTCTTTCATCAATGTTTTACAGTTTTCAGAGTACAGGTCTTTTACTTCCTTGGTTAAGTTTATTCCTAGGTATTTTATTCTTTTTGGTACAATTGTAAATGGAATTGTTTTCTTAATTTCTCTTTCTGCTATTTGTTATTGGTATATAGAAATGCAACAGATTTGTATATATTAATTTTATGTCCTGCAACTTTACTGAAATCATTTATCAGCTCTAGTATTTTTTTTGGAGCAATTTTTAGGGTTTTCTATACATAGTATCATGTCCTCTGCAAATAATGACAGTTTAACTTCTTTACCAATATAGATACCCTTTATTTATTTTTCTTGTCTGATCGCTGTGCCTAGTATTTACAATACTATGCTGAAAAAAAGTGGTAAGAGTGGGTATCCTGTGTTATGCCTGATCTCAGAGGAAAATCAGGTTTCGTGATTGAATATGGTGTTTGCTGTGGATTTTTCATTTATGGCCTTTATTATGTTGAGTTGTGTTATCTCTAAACTCATCTTGTTGAAAGTTTTTATCATGAACAGATGTTGAAATTTCACGCTCTATCTTTTGATTGGAGAACTTAGTCTATTACATTTAAAGTAAATTATTGCTGGGTGTGGACATACTCCTGCTATTTTGTTGTTTTCTAGGTGTTTTGTAGTTCCTTTGTCCCTGTTTTGCTCTTCTCTTTCATGATTTGAAGATTTTCTGTAATAGTATACTCTAATTTCTCTGACTCTTTTGTATATCTACAAATGTTTTGCTTTGTGGTTACCATGAAGCTTACACAAAGCATATTATAGTTATGGCAGTCTAAACTGATAATCTCAAATGAATATAAATCCTATACATTTTTACACTCTCCTATATTTTGTGTTTCTGATATTACACTTTACATCTTTTGATATTGTGTATCCATTACCAAATTACTATAGTTACAATTATTTTTTTAATACTTTGTCTCTTAACCTTTAATTAGTTCATTTTTTGTAGTTGTTTCTCTGGTAGAGTTTGGATAGTTTAATGGATAAAAACATGGGTTTTAGAATAATAAAGGTACAGTTGAGGCCTATTTATACTACTAATTGAATGGACCACTTTACTGATCTCTCCTAGATTTTCCTTATCTGTAAATGGGAAAAATAATACCCACCCCACTAGGTTGTTGTGATGATTAAATAAACTATGTGTTTTGGTTTGGGTTTCTCTCAAAGCATTGTGAGACCAGATGGTTTATTTGGGAGGTGCTTGTAGGAAGCAAGAGTAACAGAATGGTTAGAGTGAGCCAGAGGAGGAATAACAAATATAAAGGGTACATTGTCATGGTTACTTCTATAGGCATTTGTGGCTTAATCCTGCTGGGACTTCAGAGAAGCAAACAATGGCTCCTAGAATTGTTGAAAAGATGGAGGCTGAGGCTCCCATTCCCCATTACTGATGCTTTCCCATGGAGCTGTTATCTTCTTTGAACTTCTAGAAGTCCCCCAAAATGAGCTCAGCAGACTCTTATGGTTTTGGGGAAGGCTCTGAAGGAATCTGTGTCTTTATACTAGGAAATGGCTGTGGAGTCCCGGTCACCTCATGTTCTACTTGGAGATAAGCTCTGAAGGGGTGCTGAGATGGAAGGACCTAAGAAACAGTCTGGTCTTGATGCAGGAAATTTTGGACAATGGATCTCCTTATTATTTTTTCTCAGTAGCTCATCCATTAAGTTGGATATTTTATTTTACCAGGTACTAAGAAACTCCTGTTTCAGGGCATTATCTCTCCCCCACTCCCACCCATTCTTTCTGTACACCTTTCCCCTTGTGGAGTTATAGCCCAAACTTAAGTGAGGTTGGATAGGAATAGTAATGAAAATGCCTTTCAAGAGTTTATGCACATTCTGCTCTGTGATTTAGATAGTGAAAAAGCTGTCCAGAAGGCTACTTTGTAGAACTACCCAAAGTCAGGTTTACCTCCTAGTGCCAGGATTCATCTGTAGCTTCTTTGACAACAAAAAGCCAAGGGTTATTTTCAAGTCTGCCTTGCTTATTGACAACAGCTGACCAAAGTAGCAGATTATTAAGAAGTAGATTACTCTTAAATCCTTCATATTAGAAAAGGACAAAGTTGTTAGGTAATCCTATTCAACTCCTTGGTTCAATGCGCTGCTTATATCATCCCTTGGTTTGGCTGCAGTTAACTATTTCAGTTTGAGTTGCTGATATTTATTTATTGGAGTCTTTCACTTGCCTTTTTTTTTTTTTTACTACAATAATTCTTACTGCTAAAACATAAAGCCACAATAGGCATCAAGTCACTTTCCTCTCACTAAAAACTTCCTACTATTACAAAGGCTTTATTTATGCCAAGATAGAAAGTTTATTTTTTAATTATTAAGTTTTTCAAGCTGTCACACTATCATCTCTTAGACCATACACTCAGTTCATATTTGCTGATTTTTGCCTCTATACAGTGGTTCTCACCATAAAAACTTGCTGTTGGTGAAAATAGGATAAACTGTAATTTAAAAGGAAATCCTCTTGTGTAGCAGAATCATACATTTCTGATAAAGATTTGAGAGAATTCATGTTGCTTAATCATGGTATCTTAGTCAAACATAGAAATAGCTAATATTTTCTTATTAGCATATCAATTTCAGTCCCTATAAGTAGTTCCTTATAAGTGCATTTTTTTCAAGTGTTTAAACCATTTGCTGCTTTTTGGATTTTTTTTTAACTTTTGTCTATCTTTGTGTGTGTCAAGGGTCTATGAATGAGCAGACCACCACAATTCATCACAATGAAACAAAGAGTTTCTTTGTTCCATACTTCTAAATGGCCCTTTGTGTACCTATACATTGCTGAGTCATATTTCTCAAACTCATTTTTCCTGGGCCAGAGGGTAAGACCCTGAGCTGTGATATAATGAGAACTTAAAACATTATGATTACAACAATAGAGCATTTTTGAAGACAAGAGTAGTTACTTATGGTCCCTTAGACTGCAAAGTTTTTCAAACTGCAATGGTACAAACCAATAAAGTATGAAATATATTTTTTAGAGATTTTATTTATTCATGAGAGACACAGAAAGAGAGGCAGAGACATAGGCAGAAGGAGAAACAGGCTCCCTGTGGGGAGCCTGATGTGAGGCTCATCCCAGGACCCCAGAATCGCGACCTAAGTTGAAGGCAGATGCTCAATGACTGAGCCACCCAGGTACCCCTCTATCAAATTAAAAAAAATTATTTATCGAATATTTTTGTGTAAGATCTACCAGAATAAATATATTTTACTTCATGTGAGAAACATACAACTACATACATGCAGAACTGAAATAAAATGTTCATGAAATAATACTTAATCTATATTCCCAATGACATACTGTCAATTTCTTTTTTCTATCTTCTGAAATGTTGATTAAACTCCCCAAATCAAATCTATGACCCTTTGCAGAGTTATCAATCAGACTTAAAAATACTTCATTAATTGACAGAGAAAAGGACTTTTAAAAGTGTATATATATATATATATATACACACACACACATATATACAACCTCCACACATATATACACACACACAAATATAATACTTAAAATATAAGTGTTTCTGCAAATGTATTTGTATGTATATTCAGAATATGTTTCTCATCATAAGCTGCTATGAAAAAAATTTGCAAGGTAACTGCTTTAAAGAATAAGAGAATTGAAACTTGCATTCAGAAGGAACTGGGAAAATGCAGTGGGGGAGCCTTGAGAGAGGGGTCAGAGTGTAATGTAAGCATAATTTATTTTTATTCATTTAGGTTTTTTTTTTTAGTTTTTATTTCTTAATTATTAGGTAAACCTATAAGATTGCTTTGTTTCCTTCCTCACTATTTTTTTTTCTCAAGAGTCATATATCAAATTACACAAAGATACAAAACTATGTTGCAAATTGATCTGTTGGTGGAGTCAGTTTCTTGATCTTAAACGTAATGAATGACATTCTTACATAATTTGTGTACTTAATCTTTAAAGAATTTTGGAATTTTAAAATAATTCTTTGGGTGCTCCTTTGTTTTTAAGCTCTTATGAGCAGGCTTAGTACATATTCATGATATAAAATGGATCCTCTATAATTGTTCCTGTATTATTACAGATCCCCAAGGCTATATTCATGACAGTTAAAGAGATGAATTTAAAAAGCTTTCATGAGGATTGGCATATTGTTCATATAATGTTAAATATAATTCTAATGACTGGATAGTTCAGTGATTCAGAAATCTGTGCCCATTGCGGTCAGAAGTAAAGATTACATGCTGGATCCTATCCCTACCTCATAGCACATGATACGGTGCTGGACTTGCATAGTGGCAGGCAGACACTCAGCCTGCTGGGGGTTTGTACTCTGATATATCAAGTCTAAAATAATATTTTCAACCTAGGTGAAAGGAAAAAGTGGGAGATTTTGTCTTAGTGTCATTTTCTTTTTTTTTTTTTTCTTAGTGTCATTTTCATTTGATAGTCATCTTTCCTTATATAAAAATTCTCCCATCTCCTTTTCCCTCTCATCTCTCTGACCTTTAATTCATCTGCTTTAGCTCCCTTCTCCTCCTACATCCTCCCCACAAGCTCTGTCACACTGCTTTCATTGTGGACTGTGGTTGACATAAACCTCTTCTATCCTACCACTCTTATCTCACCTTTACCTAACTGTACCAGAATGACATCATTATCAAGACCATGGGCTCTAAGTTAGACTGCCAGGGTTCCAAGCCCAGCACTTTTACTGGCCAGCTGTACAAACTTGGATACCTTATTGCAAGAAATGTAAAGACTGTCATGATGTCTGACATCTACTTTAAGCAGTTCAACCAAAAAAGGGTATATGTATATATGATATATGGTATACATATATATGTAGTATAATATATATGCACACATATCTATACTATAAAATTTATATACTTTATAAAGTTTATACTTCATATTATATAGTATATATTCTATACCACATATATTCTGTAGAGAATAGACAAGGAATATAGTACATATTCTATACTGTAGTATATTAGTGTGTATGTGTAGCTATATTTATATTTGTATTACATATACATTTATATTTATATTTAAAACTCTGGATTTAACTATGGCATTTACTCACTTTGAACACATTTTACTTTTTAGAAATTTTAAAAAACCAGAAACAGAATTTAATACAATTAATTTCAACAAGAATTCCTGAAAACATTCTGTATGCCCCTCATTGTGATAGACACTGGGAATAATTAATTTTGTACAAAATCAATAACAAATTTTGTGTCTATCTATATAAATGTATGTATTGTAACTATCATCACCCATCTATCTATGAGAAAAATATAGCAGAATGTTAACAACAGGCCAGTGAAAGCAGTTTATACATTTACATTGTGCTATATTTTCAAATGTTCTGGAAGCACGAAGAATTTCTTTTTTTTTTTTTAAAGATTTATTTATTTATTTGAAAGACAGAGCACATGAGGGTGTTCTTGGGGGTATGCAGCTGGTCACTTAATTATTCATAGATACAGCCAGTTCTAATTTTAAGAGTTGAAAGTTCACTCACACTGTACTAATTCTTTATTTCC
Organism: Vulpes lagopus; assembly: GCF_018345385.1. NCBI lineage: Eukaryota > Metazoa > Chordata > Mammalia > Carnivora > Canidae > Vulpes > Vulpes lagopus. Next base: position 21,305,219 of record NC_054844.1, read on the forward strand.
TATAAGCAAGATAATATCCCTCCTGGCGCTCTATCGCCAGCATAGTAAAAAGAACACACATACATCCCCATAACTGATCAATCAACTAAACCTTAGCTTGCTAGATAATAGACAATTAATTTCTTTCAGTTTAAACAGTTTCTTTCAATGAAGTCTTTTAAAAATTGAACATTCAAAAAAATAAAATAAAAATTGAACATTAAATAAAAAATTGAACATTCAATTCCCTAGAGAATTATCCTTATTCCCAGAGTGGTGTCTGGTTGTAAGGGAAAGCTCAGGAATTCTCCTGACAATGAGAGTAAAGTAGGTGGCTCATGTGCCATCTTTCTCTTTGAGGTAGGATGGCTTGTCTGATCTCTCTCTGGACTAACATCCCCTGATATGATTTACTTAGGCACCTCTGAAGTACCTAAAAGTTTTTATGATTGCTCTGAGAGAAATTCTTATTTCCTGTAGCCACAGGACTACTATTTCTGAAAACCCAACCCAATGTTTGAAGAACAGACTCTAAGATATCCCCCAATTATTTCTACTTCCTAGTATTCATGATGTTTAGTCATCCCCTCATCTTGAATGTGATTGTGACTTGCTGCTAACCAATAAAATATGACAAAGGTAATAGGATACCATTTCTGCAGATATATGAGATTATAACGTCCATATTACCAGCAGATTTTCCATATTGACTTTCTACCTTGTTGGCTTTGATAAAGCCACTGCATGGAGAGGACCACATGGCAAGAAACTGAGGTCAGTGTCTGGCCAACAGCTTGCAAGGAGCTAAGAAACTGGATTGTACAAACAGGTATATTTGTTTGGAAGGGGATTCTTCTCCCTAGCCAACCTGAGAGGAGATGCCAGCTCTGGCTGACCCCTCACTGCAGTCTTGAGAGAAACCCTGAAGTGGGATATTCAGCTATGCTGTGACTGAATTCCTGACCCACAGAAACTGTGGGATAATGGGTATGTGTTTATTTGTGCTGCTAAATTTGTAGTGATTTGTTATGTAGCAATATATGCCTAATACATAACTTTTCTCACAAATTGGCAACCAAGGAAGCTGATAGATTATGAGTTCCCAAACTGCTGCACTTGATCAATGACATTTATTCTGAACACATTCCTTTTTGAGAACTTTTAAAAGGCCAGAAATGGAATTTATCAATTCAGTTCAAGCAAAGTCTACTAAATATAATTTAATAAGTGCTCCTAAAAATGTTCTTTCACTGTCATAGGCACTGGGAATAAAAAAGTAAATATAATGTAGTCCTCAATTCAAGGGGTATAGCTCTGTGGAAGAAGACAGATTTATAGGATTCTACCAAAGGGCACGGAATTTAGACTGAATTTTTATATATATTTAAAGCACCATGTGATGGATAATTTTAGTGTGTTGGTTGTGCCACATGCCAAATATTTGGGTCAAACATTATTCTGGATGTTTCTGTTAATTTTTTTCTTGATAAGATTAATATTTAAATCAGTGAACTTTAAAAAAAATATTTTATTTATTTATTTTAGAGAAAGAGCATATGCGTAAGGGTGAGTAGGGGAAAGAGCAGAGGGGGCAGAAGAGGGAAGGGGAAAGAACCTGAAGCAGATTCTATGCTGAGTGCAGAGTTCATGTGGAGCTTGATCTCCACCCTGAGATCATGACCTGAGCCCAAAACGAGAGTCAGTTGCTTAATGGACTGAGCCACCTAGGAGCCACTAATTCAGTGAACTTTGAAAAAAGCGGATTGCCCTCTGTAATGTGGGTGGGCCTCATCCAACCAGTTAAAGGCTTAAAACAAAGACTAAACTCCCCCAAGCAAAAAAAGAATTCTGCTGGTAGATGGCCTTTGGACTTGAATTGCAACATTGGCTTTTCCTTGGGATCTTGTTGCACATGATCTAATTCCTTAAAATAATTCTCTCTCTCTATGTGTACACAGATATGTCTATATCTAATATACATGTGGCTCTGTTTCTCTGGAGAGCCCTAATTAATACATACCCTATACCATCACACTGTTTTAAATTTTAAACTTTAAGATGATTAATTTCATATTCAACCATGAATCATCACTTACAACATACTTCACATCTGTTATTTGGTTTCTTCTTTGATGGCCTCACTGTATTGTAAGTTGTTTGAGGACACATGGGTGTTTTTTCATTTGTGTACTCTTAAACTGTCTAGCATTGAGTTGAACCACTTATTAGCCATGTAACTTTGAGCAAATCACTTCATGTCATTAACCTTCAATTTTCTCATTTGTAAAATGTGAATAGTAAACTACCACTTTGTAAAATTTCTGTTAGGGTTGATTGAGATAAGACTACAGAAAATTTAGTATAATGCTAGATACTATAATAAGCACTCAATAAATCTTTTTTTTTGTATTATTGTTATCTTTACTAACAGAATAGTTGGTACTCAAGGAATATTCATTAAACACAGATTTACTTATCTATTTATATTTTTTTATTAAACACAAATTTAAAATGACAGCACAGATAGAAGTTATGCCCAAGATGAAAATTAATAACAATGTATAGAAGTTTTAACTCAACACATTTGAGAGACATGGGTACTTACAGAAACCACCTTCACTATTACAAAACATGATTTTCAGGCACATTTCATAGGCAAGATGAACTGTAGAATAAACAATTTTCCCAGGTGTTACCAGTTATGTACCCCACATTTAATTTTGCATAAGTTCTGAAGAGTTTTGATGCTGGTTTGTTCTTATCAATTACAAAGAATTTTCCTAAACTCTGCATTTAGGAATAGATTCAGGTATTCTGAACTGGAAATTATGCAGAAGAAACCAGGAGTGTGGTAGGATTAGGAGGTTATAGTTAAATCCAAACAGGCTAGGACTAGTTTTTCATAATTTTTCCTTTTGTATTTTTATTAATGAGGGACAAATGTTTTTGAGTTAAATTATGTAGTTCATCACTGGAAGAAACAATGCAAAATTAGTCTTTAGATAATTGTCTTTTGTATTTAAAGGAAGAAAAGTAAGAAAGCAGTTGGTTACATTTTTATTCAACTTTCTTATTAGTGTGAAAATTTCAGCTTGTCAGACAATGTTATATAAAGCAGCAAAGCCTGTATAATTTTCTATTTTTTAAAAATTTGCAAACTCAAAAATGATCATGGGGAAAACAGTGGCCTAACCTCTCAATGCGGATTTAATAATAGTGTACTCTACTCAGGTCTCTTATTGGTAAGATTCCATTGCTTAAAAACAACAGTGTGGTTCAGGACACCTACTGGAATACTAAAGATTTGATTAGTTACAATTAAATAATACTGGTTCAAGCATTTTCTTTCTTTTAGTTTTTGGATTTTTTTCATTATGTTTAGCATCAACATCAGTGAATCTGCCATGGTACAAGCAATCTATTAAAAAACAGGAAACAAGCTATCTGTATGGGATTACAAGGGAATTCACATGGTATATCAAACTCTCTATCAAGTTCATAATTCTATTTTGCCAAAAATTTTCGTTAAATATGTGTCAAACTTTAGGGAAAATTATCAATTCTTTATTTTGGTTACATGTAAACCATCCCAAACTTAATTTTTAACTGATTATCTCATTTCAAACATTGTCTTCTAACTATAAATGATTGTATGTCTTCTAACTATAAATGATTGTATGTCTCTAGTCATCTAAAAAGATTATTGAGTCCTTGTCAGGTGCAAGATAGTCCTGAGCCTTTACGTGGCTCACATTTCTAGTGAAGGAGGTCAGGTGAAGTAAAATAGCAGCAATCCAACATAGTTAACCTTTTGTGAGTTCATAGTACGAATAGCTCACCTTTAGATAGTTGGGCAAAGAGCTGTTTTATAAAGGAGGTGAGAGGTACAGAACAATAAATTGCTAGAAATAGAAGGGCATATATTTATCAATTTTTATTTCACAGATGAGGAGATTGAGGCCAGGAAGAATAAAGTCTTGTCTGAAGTCATATTATAAAAGTATGACAGCACTGAGATTAGAATTCAGTGTCCATAACTCCTTGTCTAATAGGCTTTTTAGAAATAGCAGCTTTATGGAGGCATTCACATACATAGATATACACTCTTAAAGTGTACAGTTTTTAAAAAAAATTATAACAAACAGAATTATGCAACTGTTATCTAATTTAAAACACTTTTCTTGCTCCAGAAAGACTATAAGCCCTCACTTTCCATTTTTCCCACCTTGCAGACTCTGGCAGTGACTAATTTTTTTTCTTTCTCTGTGCATTTGCCTATTCTGTACCTTTCATATAAATAGAGCCATAAATATATGGCCTTTTGCTTCTGACTTGTTTTACTTATCATAATGTTTTATTTTTTAAAAGGTTTTATTTATTTATTCATTATTTATATATATATATGTATATATATGTATATAGAGAGAGGCAGAGACACAGGCAGAGGGAAAAGCAGGCTTCATGCCAGGAGTCTGACGCGGGACTCGATGGATTGCGCCCTGGGTCAAAGGCAGGCGCCAAACTGCTGAGCCACCCAGGGATCCCCTTATCATTATGTTTTAGAGTCTCATCCATGTTGTGTCATGAATTGGTAATTTAATTTTTTATTGTTGAATAATATTCCAGTATACAGAAGCACCACATTTTGTTTATCCATTCATTAGTTGATGGACATTTAAGCTGTTTCTGTGTTTTGTATACTGTGAATAATGCTGCTATAGATATTTATGTACAAGTTTGTATAGACATATATTTTCAATTCTCTTGGGTATATACTTGAAGTGGAATTGCTAGGTTATATGATAACTCTAAGTTGTCTGTTCAAGGACTGACAGACTGTTTTCCAAATCAGCCGCACCACTCTGTGTTCCTACCAGCAGTGTGTAAGGGTGTCAGTTTCTCCTCATATTCATCAACATGTTTTAATTTTAGCCATCCTAGTGGGTGTGAAGTGCCATCTTATTGTGGCTTTGTTTTTCATTTCCTTAATGAATAATGAGGTTGAGCATCTTTTTATGTGCTTTATACCCACTTCTATATCTTATTTGGAAAAATGATTATTCAATTCTCCCTCCATTTTTAAATGGTTTTTATTTTTTATTATAGTTTTTAGTTAAGAATTGAGTTTAGGGGTCTTTATATATTGTGGATACAAGTCCTTTTCACAGAAATATGACTTGCAAACATTTTATCCCATTCTGTGTATTGTCTTTTCACTTTCTTGTTGGTGTTCTATGAAGAAGATAGGTTTTTAATTTTGACCAGGTCCAACTAATTTATTTTTTCTTTACTTTGGTGTTAATATCTAAGAAACTGTTGCCTAATTCATGTCAGAAATTTTTTTTACAATCTTTTAAATTAAAAGGTCGAAAAGATTTATTATGCTTTCTTCAATAATTTTATAGTTTTAAGTGTTACTTTTAGGTCTGTAATCTATTTGTAGTTAATTTTTGCGTGTGGTGTGAGATAGGGACCAACTTCATTGTTTTGGATGTAGATTCCACTTGTCTCAGTACCATTTGTTGAAAAGAATGTTGTTTCCCCATTGAATTGTCTTGGCACCCTTGTCAAAAATCAATTGATTATAAATATGAAGGTTGATTTCTAGATTCTCAATTCTCTACTATTGAGCTATATATCTATCCTTGTTGTCAGTATCACACCATCTTGATTACTGTGGCTTTATATTGAGTTTTGCAAAGTGCAGAGTCTTCCATTTTCATTGTTCTCTGTCAAGATGTTTTTGACTATTTGAGGAGTATTGCTATCTTAATCAATACTAAGTCTTCAAACCCACAAACATGGTATATTTATTAGGTCAAATAGTTGTGTGAGTTTTCTTTAGGATTATTTATATACAAGATCATGTCATCTGCAAATAGAGGTAATTTTACTTCTTTTCCAATCTGGATACACTGTATTTCTTTTTATTGTCTAATTTCCCTTTCTAGAACTACAATACAATGCTAAGTAGAAATATCAAGAGGTCACAGCCTCTACCTATTTCTGATATTAAGGGGAAAACCATCATTCACCATTAAATCTGATGTTGATTATGGGTTTTTCATAGATGGTCTTTGTCAGGCAGAGCTTTCTCCTATTCCTATTTTGTTGAGTATTTTTATCATGAAAGGTTGTTGGATTTTGTCATGCTTTTTCTGTATATTTTGGCATGATCTTATGTTTTCCCCCCTTTATTCTCTTAAGAAGATAAATTATATACTTTATTATTTTATGTTAATTGAACCTTGAATTCTTTGGATAAGTCTCAGTTGGTCATGGTGTATAATCCTTTTTAAATGTTTCTGGGTTTTGTTTGATAGCATTTTGCAGAGGATTTTTGTATGTGTATTCATTCATAAGAGATGTTGGTCTATAGTTTTTTTGTGACATGCATTTGTGGTTTTAGTATCAGGGTAACACTGCCTTCATAGAATAAATTGGAGAGTATTCCCACATTTATATATTTCAGAAGAGTTTCTGAAGAATTGGTATTAATTTTTCTTTAGGGATCCCTGGGTGGCGCAGCGGTTTGGCGCCTGCCTTTGGCCCAGGGCGCGATCCCGGAGACCCGGGATCGAATCCCACGTCGGGCTCCCCGTGCATGGAGCCTGCTTCTCCCTCTGCCTGTGTCTCTGCCTCTCTCTATCTCTCTGTGACTATCATAAATAAATAAAAATTAAAAAAAAAATTAAAAAAAAATTTTTCTTTAAACATTTGATAATATTTGCCAGTGAAGCCATCTGTGTGCTCTACTTTGAAGGAAGTTTTTGGTTATGTGTTTATTATCTTAACTTCTTATAGGTCTATCCAGATTTTCTGTTTCTATTTGAGTCAGTTTCAGCAGTTTGTCTCTTCATAGAAATTTGGCCATTTCATCTAGGGTATCTAATTTATTTACACTCAATTGTTCATAGTATTCTCTTATAATCATTTTAATTTCTGTCAGGATTAGTGATGCATCTCCCCTCCCCCCCCACACCAATTTTAGTAATTTTAATCTTCTCTCTTTTTATCTTGGCCATTTTTTTTTTCAAAATAGTTTTTATTATAAAAATGTAAAAATCCAGCAAAACCAGAAATACCGGATATATATTCCTGGGCTTTCACATTTGTTGATTTTTATTCGCAATCTCTTTTTCAGCACAATTTACAACCTCAACCCCATTTGCAGTCTTATTATACAAGTGCTAAGTGGCAGAAAGGTCTAGAATAAATAGATCAAAAAAAGAGGCCACGCTGTGAAACTAAGTTGCATGCAACAGGTCTATGAGGGTGGGGGAAAGTGTCTGAGAAATAAAACAGAGTAAGACAAAGCAACTGGAAGGTTTTAGCTAAAGTTCTTTCAATCATCTTTGTCTTTTGCTCCATGTATAAGGATGCGCGTGAACTCAATGTAATTGAAATTCCCCTTCTTGTCGATAGGTGCTTCCCTGTAGAGCTCATCCACCTCCTCATCCATAAACCGGTCTCCCATGGTTGTCAGCAGCTCTCTCAGGTAATCTTCCTGGATGGTGCCAGTTGCTTCTTCATCAAAGCAAGCAAACGCATTTCTGATGACATCTTCCAGATCTGTGCCATTTAACTTCTCACCAAACATCGTGAGGAACATGGTGAAATTAAAGGGCTCTGGAGCCTCATTCATCATGGCCTCAAGGTATGCATCGGTTGGATTCTTCCCTAGAGAAGCAAGCATATCGTGCAAATCTTCCTTGTCAATGAAATCATCTCTGTTCTGATCAATCATCTTGCAGGCCTCTTTGAACTCCTGAATCTGTGACTGGTCAGACATAGCAAATATATTGGATGTTGCACGCTGGGGGCGCTTCTTGGTGGTCTTGGTCTTTGCCTTTTTGCTCGACATTGATGGCTGTTTAACTCGATGCACGACACCAGAGCCCCGCTGCCCGCGCGGGACACGAGAGGCCTATCTTGGACAGTTTAATTAAAGGTTTGTGAATGCATTTATTTCCTCAAAGAACCAACACTTGGTTTTGTTGTTGTTGTTTTTTTTCCTATTATTTTTGTATTTTCTATTTCCACTAGACTTTATTATTTCCTTTCTTCTACTTGCTTTGGATTTAGTTTGTCGTTTTGTTTTGTTTTAGATTTTTAAGGTGGATGGTTAAAGCATTTATTTGTATTCTCTTTTATTTTTTAAATATTTTATTTATTTATTTGAGAAAGAGAGTGAGAAAGCATGGCAGGGAGGGGCAGAGGTGCAAGCAGACTCCCCACAGCGCATGGAACCTGATGCAGAGCTCAATCTCAGGACCCTGAGATCATGACCTGAGCCAAAGTCAGATGCTTAAACAATTGAGCCACCCAGGTGCCCCAGTATCCTCTTTTATTTTTTAATATAGGGGCTTATAGCTATAAATTTCCCTTTAGGTACTGTTTTAGCTGCATCCCCTAAGTGTTTATATGCTGTCTTTTTGGCACATGTACCTGCCTTATTGTATTTTCTAATTTTCCTTGTGATTTCTTTTTTCATCCATAGTTTTATTTATAAATGTATTAATTTTACATGTTTATGAATTCCTAAAATTTCCTTCTTACTGATTTCTAATTTAATTCCATGTGGCTAGTATATATTTTGTATACTTCCAATCTTTTAAGTTTGCTGAGATTTCTTTTATGGTCTATGGTGGTCAATTTTGGAAACTGTTCCAAAGGCACTTGAGAAATGTGTGTAACTTACTAACAACAAATGAAGTGTTTATGGATGCTTCTTTAGGTCCAGTTGGTTGATAGTGTTTTCAAGTTATCTATTTCCTTGTTGATCATCTGCCTGATATTGCATGATGGGTATTGAATTCTCTAACTTTTATTGTCAAATTGTCCATTTCTTACTTTGGTTTTGTCAGTTTTGCTTCATGTGGTTTTGGGGTGCTGTTATGCCTATGAGTACTTTATCTTCTTGAATGACAGACCACTTTATTATTAAAAAATATCCTTCTTTGTTTCTAGTACAACTTCTGCCTTAAAATTTATTTTTTTATATTAGTATAGCCACTCCAGCTATCTTTGGTTATTACTTTTATGATACAACTTTTTGCACCTTTTGCTTTGCATGTCTCTTGCAGATAGTTGTAGTTGGACTTTTTAAAATTCATTCTGCCCCACTCTGGAAAAGCAGTATAGAGGTTACTCAAATGGTTAAAAATAAAACTACCCTATAATTCAGCAATTGCACTACTAGATAGTTACCCAAAGGATAAAAAATACTGATTCAAAGGGAAACATGCACCCTGATGTTTATAGCAGCATTACCAACAATAGCCAAATTATGGAAAGAAGCCAAATGTCCGTCAACTGATTAATGGATTTAAAAAGAAGTGATACTGGGAAACGAACTAGGGGTGGTGGAAGGGGAGGAGGGCGGGGGGTAGAGGGGAATGGGTGACGGGCACTGATGCGGACACTTGACGGGATGAGCACTGGGTGTTTTTCTGTATGTTGGTAAATTGAACACCAATAAAAATTAATTAAAAAAAATAAAAAGAAGTGATATACACACAATGGAATATTAGCCAAAAAAATAATGAAATCTTGCCATTTAAAATGACATGGATGGAACTAGAGTGTATTATGCTAACCAAAATAAGTGAATCAGAAAAAGACAAATCCCACATGATTTCACCCATATGTAGAATTTAAGAAATAAGACAGATCAACGTAGGGGGAAGAAAAGAGAGAGACAAACCATGAAACAGACTTTTACCTATAGGGAACAAACTGAAAATTACTGGAGGGAAGGTGGGCAGGGAGATGGGTATTAAGTGGGTGATGTAAAACTTATCAGGAGTGCAATTGTGATGAGCAGTGGGTGTTATATATAAGTGATGAATCACGAGGTCCTATACCTGAAATTAATATTACACTGTGTCTTAACTGACTGGAATTTAAGTAAAAACTTGGAAAAAAAATAAATACAGTGACATAGCCACAAATGAATACAAGTAAAACTAGAGAAATCTGAAGACCAATGGATCACACCAATCAAATTCCTGATTGCAATGTGCTCTATAATTTTGTAAGATATTACCATTAAGGGAAACTGGATAAAGTGCATTCAGGATCTTGCTGTGTAATTTCTTAAAGATGCATGTGAATTTACAGTTATATCAACAATTAAAATTAAAATAATAATATAAATAGGCTCCTGGGTGGCTCAGTTGAAAAGCATCTGGCTTCAGCTCATCATGATCTCTGTGTCCTGGGATTGAGTCCCACATTGGATCTCTGTGCTTAGCAAGGAGTCTGCTTCTCCCTCTGCCTCTCCCCCCTGCTCATGCGTGTTCTGTCTCTCTCACTCTTTGAAATAAATACAGTCTTTAAAAAATAATAAAAATAAATTTAAACTTATGATGTTCCCATAAGTATACCTAAGATCATTATCTTTTATTATAAATTCAAAGAATAAATACATAAGGATCAAGATTTGCAACAACTGTCAACCACAAGATACTGCTTTTGCTTTTCAAGTTAATGTTTTCTAATATTGAGTAGCACCTTTGTCCCATGGAGATAGTGTATGTGTGAGCCTTGCCTATAGAAAAAAAAAAAAAAAAGAAAAATGCTTAGGAAAGTCATCCAAATAAAGTTATCTGCCTTCTGAGAATTTCAGAGATAAACGAGAACCTTAATTCACTAAATGAGAAAGTACAGCCTGTATATATGAATAAACAAGCCATCATTGTCAATAACATTAATAAAGTATACACTGACTCTGCACCAATTTTAATGCAAAAGTTGATAACCAGGGCAGCCCAGGTGGCTTAGCGGTTTAGTGCTGCCTTCAGCCCAGGTCCTGATCCTGGAAACCCAGGATCGAGTCCCATGTCGGGCTTCCCACATGGAGCCTGCTTCTTCCTCTGCCTGTGTCTCTGCCTCTCTCTCTCTCTCTCTGTCTCTCATGAATAAATAAATAGAATCTTTTCTTTAAAAAAAAGCTGATAACCAAACAGAGTATTTCAAACCTCGATATTTGCCAACTCATAATAATCTTTGGAGCCTGTGAAAAATACAGAATTCTAGTCAAGACTCAAAATTTCTAAATTGGAATTTCTCAGGATGAGGCTAGGTAAACTACATTTATATAAAATTTCTATGTACTATTGCCATATAACAGAAACTTCAGAACCACTCATGTAACTATTTGGAATTGTCTCTGTTAACTATCACAATTTATAAAATTAATCCAACTCATATATATTTCACATTTTAAAATTGTAAAATCCATTCCCCTTTATTATTTTTTAAAGTTTTATTTATTTATTCATGAAAGACACAGAGAGAGGTAGAGATATAGGGGGAGAATGAGCTGGATGCAACCCTGGGATCATGCCTTGAGCCTGAGGCAGACACTCAACTGCTGAGCCATCCAGCCATCCCTCCATTCCCCTTTAATCTGTTAGGTTGTTTTGTGTCTAACTGGGCATAGATAAGTACCTGTGTAGCCACGGGACGCCATTAAAGCTATTGTGATGTTTAGACCCTAGGTGAGCTTAAAAAAATTCAAGGGACAATAGAGCTTAAAAAAAAAAAAGAAGTTCATTGATTGCTTTTCATCTTTCTGAAAAAACAACTTTTGTTTCATTTATATTAGTACAAAATAACTTATGCATGTAAAAAAATTGTTATGTATGAGATAGAGGACTGATCATTTCGTTCTTAGCAATGTCTGGCTCATGATAAATGTCTGTCATCTATCTATATCAATCTATTATCTATCTATCTATCTATCTATCTATCTATCATCTATCTATCATCTATCTATATCTATCCATCTATCTATCTATATCTATCTATCTATCTATCTATCTATCTATCTATCATCTATTTATCTAACAAATAAAACTCTTTCTGCCAAACTTGAACACTTTTTGTTGGAGTGTTTAGCCCATTTACAGTTAAAGTAATTATTAATAAGGTAAGATCCCTTGTATACTCTAGGAAGTACTAATGTACTAAACTTTTCCCAGGTTTTGACTTTGCAAATATTTGCAGTCTGTCATTTGTCTGCTAACTTTGTTTCATTGAACAGAAGTCCTTAAGGTTGGTGTAGTCAAATCCATTTAGTTTTAACCTTATGATTTGTACTTTTTAAAGTTTTTTTCCTTGCCTAATTTATAAAAATATTCTCCTAGGTCATTATGACAGGTAAAATAATGGTCCTCCAAAGATGTCCATGTCCTAATCCCTGGATCATGTTAATGTTACCTTGTGTGATGGAAAGGACTTTGCATATATAATTAAGATTTAGGTCCTTGAAATGCGGGACATTATTCTGATTTATCCAGAAGAGCCTGATCTAATCATATGAATCTTTTATTTTATTTTATTTTATTTTAATTAAATTTTATTTTATTTTGTATATGTTTTTATTGGAGTTCGATTTGCCAACATATAGTATACCACCCAGTGCTCATTCCGTCAAATGCCCCCCTCAGTGCCCGTCACCCAGTCACCCAACCCCCTGCCCACCTCCCTTTTCACTACCCCTTGTTCGTTTCCCAGAGTTAGGAGTCTCTCATGTTCCGTCACCCTCACTGATATTTCCCACTTATTTTCTCTCCCTTCCCCTTTATTCCCTTTTACTGTTTTTTTATATTTCCCAAATAAATGAGACTATATAATGTTTGTCCTCCAATTGACTTACTTCAACTCAGCATAATACCCTCCAGTTCTATCCATGTTGAAGCAAATGGTAGGTATTTGTCATTTCTAATGGCTGAGTAATATTCCATTATATACATATACCACATCTTCTTTATCTATTCATATTTCAGTGGACACCGAGGCTCCTTCCACAGTTTGACTATTGTGGACATTGCTGCTATAAACATTGGGGTGCATGTGTCCTGCCATTTCATGTGAATTCTTTATAGTAGAGAGCTTTTCTTGGCTGTAGTTTGTTAGGGAGAAAGAGATGTGAAAACAGAGGCAGGGTAAGGGGAATGCTACATTGCTGGCTTTGAAAAGATAGTTGAAGATGTGTTGCCTCTAGAAGCTGGGAAAGACAACATAAATGATTTTTCCCTAGAGCTGCTAGAAATGGATGCAACCTTGCCAAAACCTTAACATAAGACCTATGATGGACTTCCGATCCATAGTGCCATAAGAAAATAAATACGTATTGTTTAAATTATTAAGTTTGTAGTTATTTGTTACAGCAGCAATAGGAAAAAGTAATACATCATAGAGAGATTTTCCTATACTTTATTCTGTTGGCTTCTTACTTTTACCTGCTCACTTAGATATTTAATTCACTTGGAATTCTGTTTTCATGTGATGCAATGTAGTTTAATTTTATTTTTCTCTAAATGGCAAACCTGTTTTTCCAATATCATTTACAACCTAGCTTTTCTTATCACTGGTATTATCACCTCAATCACATTTCAAATTCCCATATATTCCTGTGTCTATTTCTATGTTTTGTGTTCATTTTTACTGTTGTATTTTTGCTGTAAATTACCATATTATTTTTGTTATGTATTTGTGGTCATATCTGTTTTAATATCTTGCGGGGAAATTTTTAACATCTTATTTGATTTTTTTAAAAGTTGAATCAGCTAATCATAAAATTTTAATCCATATTAAAATATAGAATTTGTTGAATTCTTAAGCAAGAGAATTTCTATAAAAAACATTCTATAGGTATGATTTTAGGTAGATTTATTTCAGGGGAATTGAAAATTTTACTCTGTTAAGTCATTTAATTCATGAACATGGTATATCTCTTCATTTATTTAAATCATTTGTGAAATTTAATAACTCTGTGGAGAAGTGTTTGTCAAATTTTTCTCTTTATGCCAGTTTTCTTGTGTGCTGTGGTGTCTTAGATCTCTCATCCTAATTTGTCTTATTATATTTTAATTTGAACATAGCAGGAGATACCACAGGACCATCTTTTATCTCACTCCCTTCCCTTTTGAGAAAAAACTCAGTTATTTGTTGTCACATATAAAAAAATCAATTCCCAGTTACAAAAGTATTGACTAATAGTTTCAGATTCACATATTTCATAGATGAGCTGAGACAAAGATCTACATTCAGGAATTTATTAACATTGCTTGGTAGACACTTCTGTTCAGCTTAATTTTCTTTTCTGCCCTTGACTGATTGATCTCAGGAGAAACCTTCAATATAATCTCTCTATATATACAAATTCTTGCTTCTTACAGCAATGCTGTTGTCTTAGCTTCTCCTACAATAAGTTTCCTATACATGTCACTGAACTTTATCTTCACATTGAGAATGATTATTTTATGAAGAATGACTTAGATTTGAGCAAACCATAAACCCTCTTAAGGATCCAATTTCATTAGAAGGGTGAGAGTCCTATAAATAATAAATGTTCAGAATTTTTATCTTTCCCATTTGTGATTTATGCTGTCAACTGTTGAATGAGCTGTTTTTTCTTCAAAATCTCCTTTACATTTCCTTCTGTCTAAGCCTAACCATACTTACTTTTTTGTGCTATATAATTTAATAAGAAATTATGTATATATACTATAGTGTAAAATAATAAATCATGTTTGAGGCCTGACTCTGCCAGTTGCTAGTTATGAGCCATAAGACTGTGTTCATATCCTTGCATCCTCTCAGTTTTCTATTTATAAAGTAGGGTTGGTAAAAGAATATGCTTCATAGAGTTCTTTCAATAATTAAATAATGCTTATAAAGCTCTCAATATATTTGTGGCATTTGATAAATACTCAATAATTTTTATTGATTACATTACTATTACTTATCATCTTTAGGTATATTATTCTGACCTCTTCTTCTGTTCTAGGTAGCAGAGTTTCATCTAACAACTAGAGTCTCTTATAACTCTAGGTAAAAAGCCTGTGAAAAATGTACACAGAATTCCCCTTTTCTAATATTGGAGCATCTAGGAATGGTAGGAGAGTAGGGACTTTATTAAAATTTTAGGGAAACCTATCTATTCACCCCTCCTCAATCTGGTGAGAAATTCAAAACTTCAAGACTCCTTTGGGGGTAGCAACAAAATTGCTGCAGTGGAGTTTCCCAACCAATAATCATATCCAATAACTGGAGGAAATCCTGAGAAGCTATGCCCAATAGATGGTCCAATGATTAGTGAGAGAGGAAGAGACACATGTAAGTCTAAAGCCAGAAGAGATATTCTATTAGTAACAAATAAGTTGTCACTTGTCCAAATTTGCACATAGCATCTAGTCCCCTGACTTCTTTTTTTTTTTTTAAAACAATCTTTTTTTTTTTTTTTAGAATTTTATTTTATTTTATTTATGATAGTCACAGAGAGAGAGAGAGGCAGAGACACAGGCACAGGGAGGAGAAGCAGGCTCCATGCACCGGGAGCCCGACGTGGGATTCGATCCCGGGTCTCCAGGATCGCGCCCTGGGCCAACGGAAGGCGCCAAACCGCTGCGCCACCCAGGGATCCCTAGTCCCCTGACTTCTAATCTGGCTCTATTCCACTCAATCATGCTTTTTCTCCCCATCCTCCACCCCACCCCCCATCTGTGATAATGGATCTCACAGGAAAAATCCTCATTTATCTCTCTCACTACTTAAATATTTCTGGAAGATGAGATTTGGGACCAAAGAATGAAATTATGAGGTTGTCTCCAATTAGTTAGCGATGACAATGGGGGTTCAGTATTGGGGGCCAGCATCTTCACCTGGATAAATAGGACAGTGTTGAATCTCAGTAAACCTCACATATGCAAAAAAATATCACCTCTTAACACAATTTAATTGAGGAATTTGATACTCTATCCTATAGGGCAGATAGGACATTTTGTCTTAGCTATTACTTGAGTCTTCTACTTTTCCTTAGCTATCCTCTTTTTTATTATATCTATCTATCTATCTATCTATCTATCATCTATCTATCTATCTATCTATCTTCTATCTATCATTTATTTATGATAGAGAGAGAGAGAGAGAGAGAGAGAGAACAAGCATAAATGAGGGGAAGGGGCAGAAACAGGTTCCCTATGGGACTTGATCCCAGGACTGTGGGATCATGACCTGAGCTGAAGGCAACCACTTAACTGACTGAGCCACCCACCCAGGTGCTCCCTTTCCTCTCCTCATATATCTTTTCCCCTTCTTTCTTCTAGAGTTGCATCAGAATTCAGAAGGTTTATGTAATAGCTAGAACCCAGAAGGATCTTTGATTTCCAGTGTGAGTAGCTGCAGAATTCTCATTGTTCAAATGGGTAGTGTCTTTTACAGTTGGGAAGCTGTCTGCTTCTGCACCTTTGTTCAGGTGAGTGAAATTTTTCCAAAGCTGGAAACCTTAGTTTAGGTAGCTTAGGTAAACTATGCTATTACCTACTCTGAGGTGGCTGCTTGCAAGGGGCACTGTGATACTTAATTCCCTTCTAGCAGAGGCATTTCTTTTCCCTACCTCTTTCACCTGAAACTGCCATTTCTTCTAATCTTTCACAATCAATTGTTAATTTTCATTAAACATATGTCCAAATCATTAGCAACCAAAAAACCACCTCTTTTCAAGGGCAGGGAAGTGAGAAGAAATATTTTATCTATCCTTCTAGTGTAGCTAAGAAAGTGAAAACAAGAAAAACCATTAAATTTATACATTAAAATAGTCTGAACATGCATTCCTTGCTTTAAAAATGAAGTGGGTTAGTGCAACTTTGAAATATAAACTACATACCAGAAAGTTCTTTTATGTTGGTCAGTGAGAAGTGCTAATTAGCACTGATTTTTTAGATCATTACAACGATTAAATTTATTTGCAGTAGTAATAAACTCATCTGTTACAGGAAGACCTTTTTATGTGAAAGATTTAGAGCAATTAGTTTTCATGTCTGCTAAGGGTGACAGAAAAGCTCATGGTCTTAATGGGGACCAGCAAGGGTTTTGCTTTTATTTAATTAAGTGGTCCCAAAGACAGGTCTGGGGATGTCATCATGACGAAAAGGAGGAGGAACACCATGTAGTGGTCATCCGGAGGAATCTCTAAATTTTCTTAGGGTGTGACTCAAGCTTGGCACAGTTCCATAGCCTACTGATGTCAGCCTGGTGTTAAGAAAAATTATTCAAAACCAGGAAATAAGGCAAAAAGATGATTGTGTGTCCTTTCAATGTCATACTGAAGCATTGCCTCATAAGCTCAGGCAAGAGGATGTACTTTTGTTTTACTTACTAATTACTATTGATTAGGACACAGACACTGTGAAGTTACTGGTTAACTTGCAAATTTTGGTTCTATTAGAAGCAAATGATTTATGATTTCTGCCAGGGAAAGGATACACCAAAGGTTTTTTTTTTTTTTTTTCATAGCAAGATACTTGCCTTTTAACTCAGCAAATTCATTTTAACATCCCTTTCCTAATGATTGTTTAGAACTTTATTTTTAAAATTCTATTTTAATTTTTAAATTTTTATATTTTAAAAATTTTATCTACTTAGAAAGAGAATGAGTGGGGGAAGAGGTAGAGGGAGAGGGAAACAGAGAATCTCAAGCAGACTCCCTGCTGAGTGGGGAGCCTGATGTGGGGCTCCATCTCACAACCCTGAAATCATGACCTGAGCTGAAACCAAGATTCAGATGCTCAACCAAGTGAGCCACCATGTTGCCCCTTTAATTCTATTTTTAAAGCAGCTTTACCATCTTGCTGATTCTCTCATTAATGAATTAGACAAATCTTTGATATGTTCTAACTTCGTATGAAGTCCTGTTTTTAATTTTTCGAAAATAATATACTTAACACTGGGGTATCAAGATCAGTGATTTTCTGGTAAATTGAGTGTGTGTGTGTTTTTCTGCGATGGAAGGAGAGAGAAAAGGATACTTGCCATTTTGTGTATATATGTTTATATTGTATGATTATAAGAAGTAGAAATCCACAAAACAGATTTGTGTGTGTGTGTTTGTATGTATGTGTTGAAATTGATGCCCTCAGGGAAGAGAGGGAGAGCAGGTAGGAGGCAAACAGCAACAAAAACAATTAAAAAAGGAAACAGAAGAGCAACAAAAAGGCAAAATTTGAAAACTTTCCAACACATATGATTTTTACCCTTTAATATAAAATTATATATTTATATATATGAATAAATTTTAAAAATGTATGGTTATGTAAACACATACTTGTAGGGCTGCCTATGTAGGCTGTCAAATGAAACGAATAGTGGAGAAAGAGTACAAAGTGTATGAATTATGAATCAATATTGGGCAAAAACAGAGAAGATACAAACAAATCTTTTGTATATGTATATTTCTGTGTATGTGTAATATGTATATACTTGAGGAGGCCATACAAGTTTAGTGACATTGGATACCTGAAGGAGGTGGGATGGAGAGTAGAATAAGGTGGAGAAGAGAGATAGTCTTTACTTTAAACACCTTTGTGTTGTTAATCCTGTTAGAAATCCATCAAAAAAAGTTTAAACTTTACACAAAATTTTCTAAAAAAAAAAAAAAACCAAAATCAAACAACTCAACTGCAATTATTACATGGATTCATTATGCTTTGTAACAAGCTAGTAGAGTGGGGCCCTCTCTGATTCTTCAATAATGAAATGATGGAGAGGGACTCTTTAAAAATGAAAGAACTAAGGAGTGCCAAGTTGGCTCAGATGGTAGAGCATGTGAATCTTGATCTTGAGTTGTGAGTTCAAGCCCCACATTGGGCATGGAGATTACTGAAAAATAAGTAAATAAATAAATAAATGTGAAAAAAATTAACTAAAATTAAATTAACTAAATTAACTAAAATTCTATACTTGGTTGAAAACTGTTCCTTGAAATAAAAAAAACCTGTAAAATTAACTTTAAAAATGTCAAAACATAGAGGAAAAAATGTAGTGAAATTAAGAAAGAAGAAAAGAGGAGGGAGGGAGGGATGAAGAAAGAAAGGAAGAATTACTCTGATAATCTTGATCTGATGTTTCTGTTGTTTTGCCAGTTTGTACCCAGTAGCTGGAGCATCTTCTAATTTGTCTTTGTCCAGTTGTCTGTATGGTGCAAGACCTATTTGCCACGAAGTTTCTTTTTTTCTTGCAGAAGATTTACTAGGATTCATTAAGATACAGATCAACTGGTTGTTTGGGCATCCACGGACAAGATTTCTTTTTTCTGTTAAGGGAAATCAACATTTTCCACTAATGGTAAGTGAAATTTCATAACTGAGACATGCCTTGAGTATTCTCTCACAATTGTTTTATAAACTTCTCCCCATTTTTGCTTTAGGTGGTTTGTCTGGTTTAATTATGCTAAATATTTTCAGGATTTAAAAAATTTAGGTAGCCTAATTTCTGCACAGGCTGTTGGGCATTTGCTGACTCAAATCTCCAAGTTACTTAGCTTTTCCTAGTTTTTAATTACTTGAGTAAAAACAGAAATAGAAAACTTAGGTTTTATATTTGATACTTCCATAAATCATCATAATAAATTTTATAGAAATGAAAGCATTTATTAATCATATTTTAATTAGTGATTAGGAATAGAACTGAGAACTAAAATTAGACAATTACTATAGCATTATTTTACACTTGCATGTTAAATGGAGAATGCCATATTTTCATCTACTATTCTACCCAGATATCTGTAATATGATATAGTTTTCCTCTGATTTAAGGGGTAAGACTAAGGATGAACAGATGCTACTGGAAATTTCAACACCCAAAGTTCCAGATGTCTCCTCTCATCTGTAAGACAAAATTAAATACAGATTTTCAAATCACACAAGTTATTCTTTTAACTTACTAGCGTTTCTAGTTCTCACTGATCACTTCTCCCATATTTAATCTACTTTAACTAATCATCCACTTATATAGTGGCACTTTCTCTTGACCCAGTGATTGAACCCTCAATAGTTAATCCAAGATTTAAACACCTAGAGCTAGAGGGGGTTTTGCTGTTGTCGTTGTTGTTTTTTTTTTTTTTTTTATGTTTTACCAATTCTTAGAAAAGTCTTCCAATTCATTTCCCATTTTCCTGGTGGGAAAAGAGAATCCAATTCTCTGCCAAAAGCATTCCACATTGGATACTAAATGAAGTCAGGTAGCAGCTGTCCAATCTAAACTTTGGTGGATAATTAACAGATCCAATATCCAAAAGAAACAGGTAATTGTTGTGATTCATGAATCTGTTGCCAGGGCAGATATTTTACAGCTTGCTTATCTTTCCCTAAAGAGTGAAACTACCTAGAGTTTTAAATAGTAAAATGCTGTTTTCTCCCTATTTCAAGAGAATGACTATTTACTTTGGGGATGTTTTTTGGCATTCAACTATCTATTTTCTTCCTCTTTTTTTCTTCATTTTTTTCTTGATGATGTTCAGAACAACTATGAAGTATGAAAATTTCACTCAGGCAGGAACATAGAGAAATTTCTGCCAGAGCAGAAATGCAGCAATGCCTGTTTTGTGCTAAATCCTAGCAGGTGATGTATATGTATGATAATCTAGTATCTATAACATTTTAAAGCTTGCAAACCACTTTTATACCATTCTCCTATTTGTACATCACAATAAATCTTGATGTATATAATCTGCAATCTCGAGAGTAATCTGAGGTTCAGTGAATGCTCTGGTAGCTCCCAGTGGGAACATGGCAAATGTGAGACAGGAATGCAGTTCTACTGTGTTCTTTCCATTGAACTGTGAATGATTTCCAGGGAAGAAAGATGTCTCCATGACTCCAACTTCCAGCCCACCAATTTGACAGGAATTCCAATTGTTTGTCCTTGCCTTGAATTACCAGAGTCTGGGAAAACAGTTTGGATGCACAATTGTGTGATGTGCAAAGAGTACTCACAAACACGCTGGGACATCATAGTGTGAAAAAACATTTTGCCTCTGCGCCGTCTCTTGTAAAGGATTGTTTTCATCATGGTTTTGGACATTTACCCCATTGCACCCCCTTCTCTCCCTAACCCTTGGTTTCTCATACAGGCCAATTCTCTTGACACGTTCTTCCTTCTCTTCTTATGCTCTCTCCTCCCTTTCCTACCCCTCCCAAACTACAGTGTTAGTTTCCTTTAAGTCCCTCTTCTGCCTTTTCTACTCTGATAAATTAATATGTGTGCACATACCATTAGAAAGAAATACCCCTTTGGCAATTCTAGTCTAGTGCATCCTGGTGGACCCAAATCGATTATGAGAAGATTCTTTTTTTTTTAGAAGATTTTTATACAATGTGTAGACTGCCTGGAAAAGAAAGTTGAGGTCCAAGATTGAAGTTATTTCTTTTGCCCCAAAATGGAATCCCGTCTTTCTTTAGTCATTGCTTTTGGACCTCTAGATAGTTTCCTCTGGAGTCCCATTTCCTTCTCTCTTTAGAGAGTCCTAATTTTTAAAAAGACTTTATTTATTTGAGAGAGAGAGAGAGAGAGAGAGAGAGAGAGAGAGAGAGAGAACACAAAAGTGGGGGGGGTGGGGTGGGCCAAGCAGAGGAAGAGGGAGAAGCAGACTCTGTGCTGAACAGGGAGCCTGACGGAGGGCTCCATCCCAGGACCCTGGGATCATGACCTGAGCTGAAGGCAGATTTTTTTTTAAATTTTTTTTTTATTTATTATTTATGCTGATCACACACAGAGAGAGAGGGGGGGGAGGCAGAGACATAGGCAGAGGGAGAGGCAGGCTCCATGCACCGGGAGCCTGATGTGGGATTCGATCCTGGGTCTCCAGGATCGCGCCCTGGGCCAAAGGCAAGCGCTAAACCGCTGCGCCACCCAGGGATCCCTGAAGGCAGATTTTTAACAGACTGAGCCACCCAGGCACCTCTAGAGAATCCTAATGTTGTTTGAAGTTTAAATCAAGTGAGGAAAAGTTTCTGCTCTGTTTTCCCTTTGCCTTCTCATACTGACATAATTTTTAATGTCTTGGTAAATGAAAGTAAAATAAAGTGTGTGAAGGAGAATGGGGAATGGAGAAGGAGCAGGTTGGGTGAGATGAATGATTTGAAACTAGTAAAAGAAAGAAAGACATTTTAAACAATTTGGTCTTTGTCTCCAATGAACAGGTATTTTAAAAAATCTAGTCTTACATTATGGTATTAGACTTCAAAGGGTAAATCAATTTCAAAATTATCTGCCAAAATGCAAAACTTAAAGTACCAAGTAGCAGTTAATCAAATGATATTCTAAGTCGAATTGAAAACTTCATTGTGTGATTAACAGAACTGTACTGTATTTGCTTTTCTTCATGTTTAAAGAAACTCCTGGTGGAAAATTTGATGCTTTTAAATAAGAGCAACAACAGTGCAGCATCTGACATTTATTAAGTGCTTACTATGTGCAAAACATTAATATTTTCCTAATACTTTATTTAGAAAAAAATTAGATCTAGGGATCCCTGGGTGGCACAGCGGTTTGGCGCTTGTCTTTGGCCCAGGGCGCGATCCTGGAGACCCGGGATCGAATCCCACATCAGGCTCCCGGTGCATGGAGCCTGCTTCTCCCTCTGCCTATGTCTCTGCCTCTCTCTCTCTCTGTGACTATCATAAATAAATAAAAATAAAAATTAAAAAAAAAGAAAAGAAAAAAAAATTAGATCTACTAGGAAGTTGAAAGAAAAGATGTTAGACAACTTCCAGGTATGCTAAAGTAAAAAAAGTACTAGCAACTAGCACCAGCATTTCTCTTAAAGAGCATTATTTTTTTTAGCCTGTGTTTGTTGGGAGGAAGGTACAGAAGGTAATTTCCTGAAGGTGTGGTCAGTAGGAGAAAAAGCCAAACAGAAGGGTAGGAAGGAGAGAGGAAAAGGAGAAGGAGAGAGAATAGATAATATGAAACAGTCAAGAGGGACATGATAGTAAAGCAAGAGCCAAGGGAGATGAGGGGGCACAGAGAGAAAATAGAAGAGATGACGAAATCACAGTTGTATTTGTGTTGGTATTAGAGCAGAGACAGGCCAGAGAGCAGCACATTTCCTCAAACCAGTGAAGATTGAAATTGAGGTCTCATTCTGCGCTCTGATCCTTGCTCACTTTCATATCCATCCTTCCTCATCTTCCATTTCTTCATGTATACAAATGGAATCACCTCTAACAGTAATTTTAGGAAGTGATATAAAGTGATATCTGCCATATGGTATGTGTCCAGAGAATGTTACTTCTCTTTTTATCCTATTGTGTGGGTTCTCTATGGCTCAAGTGCACAGGGGCTCAGTGAAGAGTTTATAATAACTTCAGGTACAGAGTCAAGTAAAGTCTTAGAGAAGTTCATGAATTAAGTTCTTTAAGAGATTTGGTCTTTTAATATTATTATTATTATTTATTATTATTATTTTTTTAATTGAAATGTAGTTGACACACAGTGTTACATTAGTTTCAGGTGTACCACATAGTGATTCAGTTTACTCATTCCCTAACTGGAAACCTCTACCTCCCACTCCCCTTCACCCATTTTGCCCATTCACTCCCACACTCCCCTCTGGCAACCATCAGTTTGTTCTCTGTATTTATGGGTCTGTTTCTGCTTTTTGCTTGTTTGTTCATTTGTTTTTTTAGATTCCACGTATAAGTGAAGTCATATAGTATTTTTTTCTCTCTCTCTGATTTATTTCACTTAGTTTAATACCTTCTAAGTCCATCTATGTTGTTGCAAATGGCAAGATCTCATTCTTTTTTATGGCTGAGTAATATTCCATTGTGTACCATATCTTCTTTATCCATTCATCTATGGATGGACACTTGGGTTGCTTCCATACCTTGGCTATTGCAAATAATGTTGCAATATGTATATATGCATATACGCAACATATACGTATGCATATAACTTTTCAGGGCTTTGGAGTTTTAAAAGTGTAAAAAACAAAAGTCATCAAAATTTGGTGCCAGAATCAGTTTTGTAAGTTATCAATTAATCACTAATCAGTAATATTATTAATATAAATAACATTATATATTATCATATTATTATTTGTCTTTTTATTTTGAAAAACCTTTAATCTAACTCTGTAATCTACACTCTGTAGGTTGAAAGAAAAGTATCTTTTTTTAAAAAGATTTTATTTATTTATTTTTGAGTGAGAGAGAGAACATGAGCAGGGGGTGGGGGTGCTCTCCACTTAACAGGGAGCCTGACATGGGGCTTGATTTCAGGACTCTGGGACTCTGGGAGCATGACCTGAGCCAAAGGCAGATGCTTAACCTGATGAGCCACCCAGGCACCCTGAAAGAAAAGTATCTTTATTTGCATACCCTAAACGTATTTCTCTAGATTAGTGGTTCTCAAATGGGAGAGATTTTGCCCTCAGGTGATATTTGACAATGTCTTGAAACATTTTTGGTTTCACAGTTGAGGGTGTTACTGGCAGGTGGTACAAAGAAGCCAGATATGCTGCTAAACATCCTACAATTCATAGGTTAGCCTTCTATAATAAAGAATTAAAACAATGCCAAAGTCCCAATGTTAAGAAACCTTGAATTAGATTCAGTCATATGCTCTCCATCTATTAGGTTGAGCCACATACAATTGTTGATATTCAGCCATTTTAGATCTATGACAATGTCAATTTCAAGTAAAACCTTTTGCACATTTGCCATACTTTGTGTGTGTGTGTGTGTGTGTGTGTGTGTGATTTATTTTTTTTGGAACTAAAAAGTAAGTTATACACATCACAGCACTTCACTCTTAAATACTTTAGCATTTATCTCCTAAGAAAAAAGATATTTTTGGGATCCCTGGGTGGCGCAGCGGTTTGGCGCCTGCCTTTGGCCCAGGGCACGATCCTGGAGACCCAGGATCGAATCCTACATCGGGCTCCCGGTGCATGGAGCCTGCTTCTCCCTCTGCCTGTGTCTCTGCCTCTCTCTCTCTCTCTCTCTGTGACTATCATAAATAAATTTTAAAAAAATTTAAAAAAAATTTAAAAAAAAGAAAAAAAAAAGAAAAAAGATATTTTCCCACATGAGTACAACATAATGATCTCATCCAGAAATTTAAGATTGGTTACAATAAAATTATCTAGTAGAAGTCTATATTAAAAATGTTACCAACTGTCCCCCAAAGTAATTTTATAGTTTTCTCCTCTATCCTGGCTCCAATCAGTTTGTCTCATTACTGGTAGGGCAGTTGTTAGTGAAAATCTTTCTTGGAATTCCAAAGTCATGTAGTCTTTATGTTTACAAAAATTGTAAAATTGGAAGAGTCAAGCAGATGGAAATAGGTGAAAGAGAGCTTATAGGGCTGTTCAAGTGGATCTACAAGAGATAGATGAATTTTAATGCAGACAGGGGTAAGATAATGCTCTTAGAGATTATTTTGCATTTTGCTTTAAAAAACTCCAAGGTTCTTAATTTTTTTTCTTTTTAACTGAGAGTTTTGTACCAAGATTTCTTAGTGAACAAGGACAAAAGGAGTCTTTAAAAGATCTTACAAAAAAAAAAAAAATCTTACCACTTCTGTTTGTTCAGAGAATTAACGTCAGAAAAGGAAGTTGTGAAAGGGTGGGAACTCACGACTGTTTTAGCTGATTTGTGGCTTGAAGGATTCAGATTTTGATAACTAATATTAGATATTACAAATCTGTACAGTTTTCCTGGGTTCAGTGGTAAGTGAATGGATTAGTAGTGAATGGATCAGAAGCACCAATGGAGCATTATTAGTGAGTCAGATCCATTTGGGTTGACATACTTAAGGTTTGTATCCCCTCAACTGAGTGTAGTTTGACTTAGGAAAGGATAGATCTTGGTCTATCAGCTCTGGTTCTCAAACTCTCACCAAAGATGGGAGTCTTGTCTTCCCTCATTTTTTTATGGGTCTTCCATTTTTTCTGTAATCTGGTCTTATTTTGACAAAATAATTTTTTTTTAGTATGCCAGGCAATTTCTCGGTAGCTTTTCTATTCACCCAATCACAGGAAAAAAAAATCCAAAATATTTCTAGCCAATATTCTGCTATCATTGTCTTCATTTACATAGTATGTATCTGGGTATGTATTTCCTTTATTAAAACATTCAGTATATACACACACATATGTATTCCTTAAAATTTTTCTATTTTTATAGTTGGCCTATGTGCTATGTGCATAAGCTGTGCATAAACATTTCTTATTGACTTTTAACTTTATCATTACATAATATTATAGAAAAGGCCAATACAATTCAATGGGGGAAAGAAAAGTCTTCCTAACAAATGGTGCTGGGGAAAGGCTATCTATATGGAGAATAATGAATTTGGAACCCTACCTCACAGAATACTGAAATATTAACTCAATATGGGTCATAGACCTAAATGTAAGAGCTGAAATGATAAAACTCTTAGATAAAACACAGCAGTAAATCTTCATAATCTTAAATGAGATAGCAATTTATTACATAATGACACCAAAAGCACAAGTGATATAAGAGAAGATTGCTAATTTGGGCTTAATAAAATTTGAAAACCTTTGCTCTTCAAAGAATGTCAACAAGAAAATGAGAAGGCATTAAAAAATCCACATAATGAAAGACAATATTTGCAAATCAAATATCTGATAGGACTTTTATCCAGAATATATAAAGAACTCTTATAACTTAATAATAAAGCAAGTTAAAACTAAGCAAATGTTTTGAATAGACATTTCTCCAAAGATGTGCAAGTGGCTAATAAGCTCAGAAAATGATGCTTGATATTATTAATCATTAGGGAAATGCAGGTTTCAAAATCACTTCACATCCACTAGAATGTTCATTAAAAGTCAGACAATAACAAGTGTTGGCAAGTATGTAGAGAAATTGAACCCTTGTATATTGCTGTTGGCTATGTAAAATGATACATTCTGATAAACAACTGGAAATTCTTCAAAATGTTAAATATAGAATTACCATGTGACCCAACAATTCTGCTAGATATCTATCCAAAGGAAATGAAAACATACATCTACACAAAAACTTGTGTATAAATGTTCATAGCATTATTATTATTATTTTTAAGATTTTATTTATTTATTCATGAGAGAGAGAGACACACACACACAGTCAGAGGGAGAAGCAGGCTCCATGCAGGGAGCCCGACATGGGACTCGATTCCGGGTCTCCAGGATCATGCCCTGGGCTGAAGGTGGCACTAAACCGCTGAGCCACCAAGGCTGCCCAGCAGCATTATTTATAATATCTAAAAAGCAGAAAATTCAAATGTTTATCAATTGATGAAAGTATAAACAATATATTTCATACAATGAAATATTGTTTAGTCATAAAAAGGAATGAAATACTAACACATGCTAGGACATAGATGAACATTGAAACATTACGCTAAGTGGAAGAATCCAGTCACAAAAGGCCACATGTTATATGATCCCACTTATATGAAATGTTCAGATAGGCAAATCCATAGAGACAGAACTTAGATTTCTGGTTGCCTAGGATGGGAGAGAGAGAGAGAGAGTGGGGAGTGAATTTTAATGGGTAGAAGACTTCTTTCAGAAATGATAAAACTGGATAGCTCAGTGGTTGAGCGTCTGCCTTTGGCTTAGGTCCTGATCCTGGAATCTGGGATGGAGTCCCGCATGGGCTCCTTACAGGGAACCTGCTTCTCCCTCTGCCTGTGTCTCTGCCTCTCTCTCTTTCTGTGTCTCTCATGAATGAATAAATAAATAAAATCTTAAAAAAAAGAAATGATAAAATTGTTCTGGAATTAGTGGTGTTGGCTGCACAATTCTACAGATACTTCAAACTGGTTAGGGTATATAAATGTTATATAGGTAGAAAAAGCGGTTCTCTGATGAGGTAGGTATTTCCCTTGAAGCTTTTTATCATAGAAAAAATCATAGTAAAATGCATATAAAATTGAGGGATAGACGTCCCTCAACAGTAGGGCGGAATAAATCTATCATCATATATATACATACACACACACACATACAATCAGAGTGATGTTCAAACTCTTAGGACTTTGGCACTAACCAATCAGATTAGAAGCTGACTCAATCAGAATGACATGGACTGAAGATGCCTACAATGGGAAGATATGTTCTTGAATATTAGCCTGCGTAGAGTAGAATATCACATAACAATGTCAATGAATGAGCTACAGCCGTAGGGAGCAACATATATACAAATTTAATAAGAAAAGCAAGACATAAAATCATATCATATAGTTCCATGCATGCACATTTCAAAAATAGGCAAAAATTGTGTTGTTTAGGGATGCATTCAATGTTGACAAAACAAGAAAGAAATAAAATTCTTAATACAGGAATGAAGGCAATGCTTATTCTGGAGAGAAAAGATGTGAGTGATCATTGGAGGGGCACGTGATGGCACTATTCTAGTTTTTGATCTTTGATCTGGCTAGCAGTGTCATGACATTTTTCTAGAGTTATTTATCAAGTTGTTCATGTTTCAGTTTCCTTTATGTGATAAAGAAAAGAGAAGTGAAGAAACCAGAAGACCTAATTTAACATTATGACTATACATCTTCCTAGCCATGTAGTTTTGGTCAATTTACTTTGCCTCTTAGAACTTCAGTTTCCTTGACTGTGAAATGAGGATGGTAAAATATGCCTGACTGTAATGTTTCTGGATTAACAGAAATACTGTGTATGAAGGTGCCTAGGACAGGGCGGCAGGGTGTGTGTGTGAAGTATTCAGGAGGGACAGTAGATTGCTTATAGGAAATGAGGACTAGTGCAGTGTGAGGGAGTTATCAACTGTAAAATAAGAACTGTGTCAAAAGATACAGCTAATAAGATGGAGGTCATGATGTTAAACCGTATATTTAATTTCTGAGTACCATAACTAGAAAAGTTTTATAAAAGGGCAATTCAATGAAAAGATAGATGCTATGTGTAGAGAAATTAAAAACACTTTTTTTTTAAATCCTAGAGAGTTGAAGGCTTGAAAGGGACATGGTTTAAATTGATAAATTCTGGAAAGGAATCTATAAGGTAAAAAAATGACTTGTTTTTCTCAAAACATTAAAAAAAGTAAACATAAGAATCAGAATTACTACTTGGATCAGAAAACAATCTTTTAAATGTGTGAATCACCAAGAGATGGTAGTGGATTCCAATAGGCAGTGTGTACTTTTCCCAGTGGTTCTTTGGAGAAGCTGGGACCAGTCTGCCCTTTGGGGGTGACCTCAAATAGCACATCCAAGGTCTTTTAGGCCTGTCCTTGAGGGTCATTTTCAAACTCCCAGTCCTGGACTGCATGAACTTTGCAATCCTTTGGGGCTGTTCTTCTGAACCAAAGATATGAAAGCAGGGCCCTATTATAGAAGCAGGTTTTTTTTTTTCTTTTTCTTGCAGATACTGATTTGTCTTCTAAAATAATCTTGAATCTCTTAAAAATAAAATAGATATATTTGTCAGGAACTGCCTCATGCATAGCAGTTGGAAGTGTTTTTAGTCTAATCAAAGGTGAATTGCTGAAACAGATTCTTTAAAGTCACTTTTTGTGACATTCCTCTCACCTTCTTGTCTGTAGCCTGATTTCTCTTTTCCCGACAGAAATCTGCTCAAACTTGCTCTCCGTGGGCTTTCTTAGTTTTGCTAACACCGCTTAAAACAATGTAGATGAAGGAACAACGCAGACTTCGTCTGTCACTGAAGCCTTTGAATTCTGGGCGTCCTTCGATGTCTTAGCTCTTCGCCTAGGGCCAGAGCATCCTCCTGTGGGGCTGCGGGAGCCTCCCCTGCTAACCGGGTGGAGAACCCCACTGGTCAATGTTTGGAAGGAGTGTGGGGTCCTCAGTAGGGACCACAGTGAACATTTCAAAATTACTTTTCACCGCTGGCTATAATGAAGGGCTTCGGGATTTGAGCTCCTCTTGAAGAAAGATCAGTGTTTGCACAGAAGAGATAACCTGGTGGACCGGTGAAGGTAAGGGAGAGGCCAGGTCTTTTTAAACGGAGCTTCAAAGCCTGTCCAGGCTCATTCGCTTTGTGTTTTCCAAAATGAATTCCACTCGCAGCTGGAATGTTTGGTATCAGCAGGCCCAATAGATTTTATCCACTACCTCTAGCCCTGGTGTCCACATTCCCATTAAACACATCTAATTCAAAAGCCGAGGGAGGCACGTACATCTCAAGCCTAACTCTCTGCTTAATTCCCTCTGTCTTTTTAAAAGCTGCTCTTCCAGAATGAATTATAAATCAAGCACAGCTAATTTTCACATTGAACTGTTTATGTGTTTTTAAAGAGGAGCTTCTGGGAAGAAGCAGAAAGAAGATTTAATAAACGGAGAAGCTGCGAAGCTTCCAAAACACATAAGTAAAATTAAGAGACAGCATGTGACTCCAGATATCAGGAAAACAGATGCAGGGCAATGGTGGGGAACTTGTTGTGATGAGCAGAGCCTTCATTTCAGCCTCCTGACAGGTATTGATGGTGGTGTCCTCATTTCTGCAGGGCCTTGGGCAGTGCGACTCTGCTCTGAGTCAGGGGGGCTCCGACCGTGGCTTTCTGGTGGGAACTAGATACAGCTGCCACCCAGCACTCTCAGTGGCCATTTGTTTGCCTCCTGCCCCTGTCCTTGCCATTGTGGGCACTCTTCTCTTTGCTCGCCTATGATTTATGCTTCGTGCCTGCTCTTCTTAGCTCCTCACGGAAACTTGACTATTTTTGGGTCACTTGATTAGATTTTGTGTTTCATTCTGCTTAACAAATTCCTGCCTGCCTTCAACTTCTGTGCCACCACCTTCCCCAACGTTAAAGCTGTATTTCTGTTGCCAGCACCCAGCCTTTTATTAGGAACCTGGACCCACAATTTCTGCCTTTGAACAGCCTATCCTTGGAAGCTGACATCTGCCAAGTGGAAGGATGCCTTGCATGTGTAACCCTTTGTGACCAGTCTCTGTGGAGTGAGCCAGTGCCATTCAAAGTGGCCCATAGACCAGTGCCCACCTTTGAACTCTTGTGTTCCTGGTCTGAGATGAGATCAGCAGAGAAATCAAGAGTAAGCAATTCACACTCTGGAATTGTCACAGCATCCAAGCGCATAATTTTTTTTCTAATAATTCATTGTAAATTTATTTTACTAGAGTATTAGTCTGTGATGGGTTGCAAATTAAAAAAAAAAAAGCAGTTTTCCCTGCTGTACCAACACCCCTAGCTTAGCTCTTCCAGTTCAGCTTGTGGGGACACACTGGATTGCAGTACTCCAGGCTTATTTCTACACTTTGGTCATGCACAGTGGAGTTATTATTTTTGTAGTCTTCCCCCATAAATACATTTTATCTCCAAATTTTAGGTCTCAGTGGAACATGGACAATCTTCAGGATTTTAGCTGACCTCACAATGGGGCCCCCAGTTCCTTAGTGTGATTCTTCTCTCTTCCCTTTTCTTCATTGTCCTAATATTCATAGTCAACCCTATGCCTTTCAAAGCTGTAATAGTCTTGCCCTCTCCATCAGGCCTCCACACCCTGTTGGTTTTCATTTGTGGTTATGGGGAACC
Organism: Vulpes lagopus; assembly: GCF_018345385.1. Taxonomy (NCBI): domain Eukaryota; kingdom Metazoa; phylum Chordata; class Mammalia; order Carnivora; family Canidae; genus Vulpes; species Vulpes lagopus. The sequence goes on from NC_054844.1 coordinate 21,336,550, forward strand.
CCTGAGCTTGCCTCTATACTGCCACTCTTTCTATTCCCAGGGGATCATAGTGTCTCTAAACAGGTGTGAAAGGGTTGGATGACACCCCTTCAGTTGCAAGACTAATTCCAGGGATGTCACATTTTCCCCAGGCTGTAGTTCTCTATGACTTTCAGTAAAAAGTTAAAATCCACTCATTTGAAAGTAACTCTATTTTGCAAATGCAGAGTGACTTGATGGAAAAAATAAAAGCACCATTCAGAGCCTCTCTACCCCAACTATTTAGTGAAAACTGTCACAAGAGGGATGAGTGACATATTTGAACAAGTTCTTGGGGCTTTCTCTGCACGGGGCAAACCCAGGATTCAGCAGGAGGCAAACCAGCTGCAGCTTGTCATATATTAGTCAATTATCCTAATGATTTTTTCCCCACTAAAAAGCATGAATCCAGGTTGCTCTTATATTTTATGAAGATTTTACTTTGTCTACTCACAAATATTAATTGGATTCTCTCCATGTTGATTCCAGCCTCTGGGGTTTGGGGGTCACTGCAGGTGCATGAAGGCCGGTGGAGGGGGAGTGGAGACTGGCAGGAAGTGCCTTCCTTCCCCGCATCTCTGTCTCTTGCTCTTGCGAGGACAGCATTTGATTAGTCCTTTACAACCTGTTTCTCCTCAGATACAAGGAAAATACCGGAAACCACTGTGCCAATTCTGGCTGTCGCTCCTTTGAACACTGTGGGATCTGCTAGAGGAATGTGAAATAAATCCAAAAAAGGCTGCTTTATGGATCTTTGAATGCGGAGTCACAGAAGGAAACTGTCTTAGAAATCATAGCTAAAATTGGATAGTTTGTTAATTCTGTGGAATTCTTTTTTGTATTAGAATTAATCTTTAACCTAGTAGTCTTTTCTAGCCAATGCCCTCCACTCAGTATAAAATGACAGTGTTACTGAGATATAATTGAAATCTAAGACCTACATCCTGACCTCTCTCAGTGGCCTGTCTTCTTTCTGTGGCCCATGCAGCCATCAGTGGTCAGGTAGTAATTGCCTCAGTGTTCTGAACAAATGTTGTTGTGAATGACTCTGTTGTTTTTTTTCTTTTAATTTTCCCCAAACTTAAATACATATTAATTAATTTTTATTCCCTTTCTAACTCATCTTTGCTCAGAAATTTGCTTAATGCCACACTGGTGATTGGTCACATCTATTAAACCATTATGTTAAATGGGTAATACTGTCAGTTTACACCTTAAACTGTGCCCCTAAACTATTCCATGCCATTGCCTCTGATAAGGTGGAAAAGAATGATAAGTCAAGGCAAATTTGACACCACTAATAAAAATGCAACTTAACACACTTGTCCCTATAAAATGTTTCTTGAACATTATTTTCACATGTTAAGGATGACTCATCTATAGGCTTTAGTGTTTTATTATTGAATCAAGAGGATTTCAGATATAGCATAAACTTTTGTCACCATTTGCTTTTAAAAAAAAATCACAGTTTCATTTTCTTTGTCCTTATGCGTCACTACTTAAATACAGAGTAATAATGGCAGTACTAAGTGGGGAGCAGAGTGGATAGTCATGGCATGATTCAGTGAGCAGAAAGTAATGGAATAGGTAGGATTCTGCATGGCTCACTTCTGGTTTGACCTCTCCTGTTGAGAAATAAGACCACGCATGAGCCACTTCACTACTCTGTCCCATGTTCTCAGTTTTCAAAAGGGTAATGATCATTGCTTTATATTGTTTACAGGGCTTTAGGTCAAAATCAAATAAAGAAGTACACGTGAAAGCTGTAGTTTGGGCTCCCTGAGAAAGGAGAAACTAAATTGGCCAGTTTAAGAATGATCTCCTTACAAGGATGAAATTTTAGTGATCTACACCATACACGTGAAGTAAGATATATCTTTGGGCTGAATTTGTCTGTGAATAGCTAGTTCGTGGCTTCTGCTGGATCTTCCTTCCATAGCAGCATGGTGTCTAGGTTGTTTTTGAGTGGTAGGCCCCTATTCCTCATATGCCTGAGCAGGAACAAGTGGCTTGAGGATGGGGGCCAAGTTGGATTATATCAAACGTGCTGCTCATGGCTCAGTATTTGTTGGTTGGTTTGTTCTGCCATTAAACAGTTGTTTTACTGCCTTGAATGTCCTTTCCCAGGTTAATAGCCAGAGAAACAACTGTTATACCTATATAAATAAAGACACTCACTCTGAGTATTATTTTTTGATGCATCTGGTGCTGTAATCTCTAAGGAGACCAACTAGACCAGTTCATTAGAGAACAAGATTTCAAGAATAAAATAGTGTTCACTCTTTTCCTCCCAATATTTTTCAGACATGCTGTAATAAGTATTTCTTCCAGCCCATGTTTTCCTTCACTAATTGAAAAAGTGATAAAATAATGTATTATTTAAAATTATACTATTTTAACCATATTATGGTTGGACATTTTAGCCACATGATTTAGATGAGGCTGACTTCCTCCCTATTCCAGAAGTGACCCTTGATTAAGCTAAGTCTGTTAACAGTGAACTCTCTCTCCTGCCTCTATGGTTCTGGGAAAGGTACTAGATTTGTCCAGATGCACTGAGATATAGGTAACCAAAACCTTGATTCAAATAAGCTTATTTTATTTTTTTAAAAGACTTAATTTATTCATGAGAGGCACATAGAGAGAAGCAGAGACATAGGCAGAGGGAGAAGCAGGCTCCCCGTGGGGGACCTGATGCAGGACTTGATCCCAGGACCCCAGGATCACAACTCGAGCCCAAGGCAGATGCTCAACCACTGGGCCACCCAGGTGCTCTTCCAATAAGTTTAAAATAAGGAAAAATTTAAGTTTCTGTAGTTGAAAGTCCAGACAGGAAGAATGGGCTGAAGGTATGGTCTGATCAGGCCTCCAGGTCTATTTCTGTATCATTCTCTGTGTGTCTGTTGCTTATCTCTGGTTGGTTACTTTGAGTCACAAAGTGACTATAAGTAGAAGTAGAAGCACATGTTTCCTTGTTCACGTCTAGGAATAGAGAGAGAGAGAGAGATAGAGATGTTCCTTTGATGACAAGTTCACCCCAGGCCAAGTTCCCCCCTCAAATGCTATGAGCTCATAAACTTATTGGCTTAGGTTTGGGCTCTTAAATAAACTACTGGCATAGTAGGGGCTTATCAGCAGCCCCACTTTTTCCTCCACATCATGGCACACAGCTGAAATGAAAATATTTGATGATATCCAAGGGCAAGAATGGGGCTAGAAGGCTTGGAGCTAGAAGTGGCTGATCCTGAGGACTATGATGGACTCAGGCAACCTAGCCACTGTGACTGCTGAGGAGGTCAGTGACTCAGCACTCCAAGTGTCCACTTCTGCAGCACATTAATGAAAATCTTCAGCTGGGACAGATTTTGGTCTATCCCAGGCCTGGAGATGGGGAAAAGTTGCCTTTTCCCTGAGGCAACTTGTGGGCTCCCTTAAAGAGGGACAGGTGGTTGAGATAAGTTTGGGTTTGTTCAGGAAAGGTGAAAGAGCTGTAGGGCACAGTGTCTACTCTAGGTTCACAGCTCAGGCCTGTGCCCTTTGGTGCATGGCATCCATGTGACCCAGGGAAGGTTTCTGACTAGAATGGCCCGGTCTGAATGATGCTCAGGATTTTAGCTGATGAATGTGAGAAATGGGCCTCTCTTCTTCTGGATGACAGTAGACTAGCAAATCTTATTGGTTTTAGGAAACCATTAATTTTTATTTCCACCCTCAAATTGTAAGCCCAAAAGAGCATGTTTCACCATATACATACTGTCATCTTTGTCTGAGCCATTAGCATCTTTTGCCTGAAGCTGTGATAGCTCCTGTATTAGTTTCCAAGGGCTGCTCTAACAAATTACCACACATTGTGAGCTTGAAACAGTAAAAAAATTTTTTAAAAGATTTTATTTATTTATTCATGAGAGACACACAGAGAGAGGCAGAGACATAGGCAGAGGGAGAAGCAGGCTTCTTTCAGGGAGCCCGATGTGGAACCCGATATCGGACTCCAGGATCATACCCTGAGCCAAAGGCGGACACTCAACCACTGAGCAACCCAGGTGTCCCCAGCAAATTTTTTTTCTCTCAGTCCTGGAGGCCAAGAGTCTGGAATCAAGGTGTTGGTAGGCCCACATTTCCTCCAAACTCTCTAGATGGGGGCTCCTTCCTTACCTTTTCCAACTTTAGGTGGTCCCAAGTAATCCTTGGCTGTGGCAGCATAACTCATTTTCTGCCTCAGACTCCATATAGCTTTCTTCTCTCTGTTTCTGTGTGTCTAATCTCCCTCTGTCTTTCTTTTAGAAGGTACTTGCCACTGGATTCAGGGCCCACTCTAAGTCCAAGGTGATCTCATGTTGTGATCCTTAACTAATTATATCTACAAAGACCCTTTTTCCAAATAAAGTCCTATTCACAGGTTCCAGGGGAAAGGATTGTATCTTTGGGGGCCACTATCCAACCCACTACACCCCCTACTTATACTTCCTGCTTTTGTTCTTTCACCCTTACCGACTATTCTGCTCATGGTGCAGTGCTCTTTTTAAAACATGTCAGATACTTCCCTGCTTAAACTCTGTAGTGGTTTCCTGTCACCTTTGAATTAATATCTTCCCTCTGACTACCAAGTCTCTCCCATCATTTCTTGGCTTCTTATCTCTCCCCATTTCACGCCGCTCTTCTTCTTGCCCAGAATACCCCAACTACACTGGTCCCCTTGTTATTCCTTCAGCATGCCACACAAACCCCTCTTCTTGGGGCTTTGTGGTGGATGTTCCTGCTGCCTGACACCCTTTATCCATGTCTTACCATGGCCACTGTCTCTCCTTAGTTAGGACCCAGATGAAAGGTTTCTTCCTCAGAAATGACTTCCTTGCTCACTGTAGTTCAAGTAGCATCCCAACATGCTCTTTTGCTCTATTTTATTTTATTTTATTTTTCAGAGCACTTACAAAACAAGCACCATATTTTATGTCTCATCTTTGTGTGTTATTACACACCTCTCCTAGCAGAGCGTATGCTTTATCTTACTTGTTTACTTTTGTGTCCCCGAAACATAAACAATCCCTGGCACATTAGAAATACTTAATAAGGGGCACCTGGGTGGCTCAGTGGTTGAGCGTCTGCCTTCAGCCAGGGTCATGATCCTGGGGTTCGGGATTGAGTCTCACATTGGGCTCCCCACGGGGAGCCTGCTTCTCCCTCTGCTTGTGTCTCTGCCTCTCTCTCTCTGAGTCTCTCATGAATAAATAAATAAAATCTTTAAAAAAAAGGAAATACTTAATAAGTATTTGTTGAATGAAAGAACACAGCCCCGGCAGCATGTGGGGGATAAGTGTGGCCCAAGGAGGTGGGCAGAAGTAAGAAACGCTCAGAGAAACCCAGCCTCAACTATGTTGATGTCATGGTTGCAGCAGAAAGCCTGCATTGTCTCTGCCATTTCAGTCACATGAAAAATAAATTTTCATAGGTTTCAAGCTGGTTTGAGATGGAATTCTCTCAGTTAGACCTTCACGAGTCCCATCCAAGGCACTCTGTCTTGAGTTTGTGCATCTTGGTGAACTTAGACCAAGTTCTAAGTCTTCTTATTTTTGTTCCATTGATAATAAAGCAGGTGGAAGTTTCAGTGTAATTCCTTCACCTCTTGAGTTTGAAAAGCAGCAATCTCATTTTGGGTATTGACAGCAGAATCGAACACTAGCAAGTACACATTTTAGAACGTGAACAGTCTGCAAGTGATATGGCTTGGAATGCAAAGAATTTTGTGCCTAATCCTTATCAGCGTTTAGTCGTTGACTTAAATTCAATGTTCTGTGGCATGCCTGCCACTCTTCTTGGCCATCATTGTCTGTTAAAGGCTTATTTGAGCATGGTGGTATTTTAGACATGGGACATAGTTCTCTAGGAAGAGGTGGTAATAATGTTGTGGAATAACATTTTTGAGAGGGGGGTTTGCATTTATTTTCCTGGAAGCCACCTTTTGCCCTCTCCCCCTTTCCCTGGCTGACACTCTCCCTGCTTCCTTCAGGTAAGATGCTCTGGGTTTATTTCCTCAGGGGAAGTTTGTGACAGGTTGGAAAGAAGAGCAAAAATGCTCTTCCTGGCTTCCCCTTCTCAGGATGGTGGAGATGACTTTGGGTTTTGGGCATGGATGGAATGTTGACAAAAAGCACCTTGAGGGAGAGCAGGCTTCCTTGACCCTCAAATAGAAGACATTCTCTGTGACTGATGGGGAGAGGTAAATAGAGGAGGGAAGGAGAAGTGTGCAGAGCAGAGTTACGCAGTGTCCCACAGATGGTGGGCCTGTTTTCTGAATTAAGGTTCTGGAGAAGAAAGCAAGTCTTTGGATTAGATGGTGTCTGAGTCAGTGGCACTGGGCTTCAGCAGAATGATTCTGTGCCTTCCAGAATGGCATGGAAGGAGCAGTGTGTACCGCTGGATCTGAAGGAGCTATGTGGACCAGTATAACAGATTCCTCAGCACAACCAGCATGTGCTGATAAACCAGTGCATCCCATCAATCTGCTGGGACTTTGGAGTCTCAGAAGATGCATGTGAGAACAAGTAACATTGAGGGTCACATACCATCTCTTAATGCCTAACTCTTATCTCAGACCCCCAGAACTCAGATACAACCCCAAGCTGACTTTGGAGAACTGGAGCCCAAACTAGAAATTAAATTATTATGGAATAATAAAGAAAGTTGGATCTTGCACACCTGTACTTATGGTCTGCATTTCATACCTTGCATAAAATATTTGTTTTCTTTTCTTTATGACTGAATTCCCTTGGAGTTACAAGAGGACATTACTTTTAGGTGGATAAAGACTCTTTGTAGTTATAATGGTAGCCCACAAAATGTTCATTGTTGGATAAGCAAACTTCAGCCTTTCCTGGTCATTAAGTAAATGCTACAAAGCTGGGCCAAGGCCAGGTTTTCTGAACTGAGATGTGGAGAGGCTAGTTTGCTTTTATGAAAGAAGCTTGACTGGAAAAACAAACTACTCTATCAGTGTTAGACCTGCAAATATTCATTATTTCTCTATCCAGTAGAAAAGTATGCAGATAGTACAATGTGTTAGTGAACTTTCTGATCAGAAGAAAATCCCATCCTATGCCGTGCGAATGAATTTGATTTGTGTGTTTTACTTAATAAATAACTTTCATGCCTCTTGTTGCTGCCACAGAGGGGAGGGAATTAGAATTTTAAGATTATATGTGTTATACTTTTGTTTTACGTATTTGTTTTTTATTTTAAAGATTTTGTTTATGCATGAGAGAGAGAGAGAAAGAGAGGCAGAGACACAGGCAGAGAGAGAAGCAGGCTCCATGCAGGGAGCCCGATGTGGGACTCGATTCGGGGACTCCAGGATCACACTCTGGGCCGAAGGCAGACGCTCAATCGCTGAGCCACCCAGGCAGCCCTCTGTATTACATATTTGGAACTAGTGGAGATCTTCACACAATTGCTTTATGGACCAGGGTTTCATTAATACATTTGCTTGATATAAAATAATATCAGACTACTTTTATTTGGTGATTATCACCGGAAGTTGGCAAATCCTTCACTCCCTCCACCACTGATACTGATCTGGCTGGTTCTGTGATTCCCTCTGACACCACTTCTCCAACTCTCTGACACCAACTGGATGTCCAACAATTCAATTCAGTTTTGATGCTATTTACTTGGAGTTAGTGTCAGAGCCCTCAGTCCGGCAAGACTGCTCCCACTTTAGATGCCAGCAGCAAGTCCTGGGCCACCAATACTTCTGACCAATCAGGTATAAACTGGAGCTTTATTTGATAATTTGCTAGAACAGCTTATAGGAACTCATGAAAATAATTTCCTCATGTTCACTGGTTTAGTATAAAGGTTGCAACTTAGGAACAACCAAATGGAAGAGATGCATAGAGCAGAGTAAGGTAGGGTGGCCTTTCCATGCTTGCTTCAGGTGAGCCACCTTCCCAAAACATTGGTGTGTTCAACAACCGGGGAGTTCTCCAAACCTCATCCTTTAGGGGTTTTTATGGACATTTCATTATGTAGATACAATTGACCTTTGGTGATTGAACTCAATCTCCAACTCCTTCCTTCTCTGCAGCGGTTGGTGGAGGGACAGGTGGGCTTAACGTTCCAAGACTCTGATGGTTATGGTTTGGTGTTTTTGGTGACCATCCGCCACCCTGAAGCTAACTAAAGGCTCAGTCAGGAGTTATTTTATTGGCATACAAAGACACTTTCATCACTCAAGAGACACCAAGGCTTTTAGAAGCTCTTTTCCGGGAGCCAGGGACAAAGACCAAAGATTTATTTATTATTATTATATCATGCTGGTTTTATTATCTAGCTTACAATGGCCAGTATTTATTCCTCAGCCTTAAGGGAGGTCCCAATTGATTCATGCATTGCTGCTCATCGTGCTATGATTTGTAAACTGCTCTTAGTATCTGGTCAGAGTCTTCTTATGTTACCTAATTGGAAACCCTTGGATCATCTCCAGAATGAGATTGTCTTGATCAGGAAAACTGATTGCCTTTTATCACATTGCCATTTCTCTCTACATTCTTGCATGTCTCCCACTTTACTGCTCCTCACCTCCATCTTCGCTTTCCACTGAAGGCTCCCAGGGTACTGTGTTTGATATATAAGTGCATAAATGCCATATGCATTTAGCTATGTATGTAACCTGAAAACTAAATAGTATTTATTTTTGTGAATATGTGTTGTAAAATGTACTTAAATGCTCTTGTACCATAGAGACGGTTTTATTTCTTACATATTTCTTTCAACAGTATATTTTTGTTAGCCGTTCATGTTACTGTGTGCATTTGTCACTTTATGGTGTTCATCCACCATGTGTTACTTATACATATTGCTAGAAATGGACACAACGGTGATACCCAACAATCCACTTCCACAAGGAGGCTGCCTTGAGGGTTCTTGTACACGTACTTCTTGTATGTGTAGAACTATGCCTGGGTTTCTTTGAGGGTATATGTATTCAGCAGTGGGATTGCTGGCTGTTAGTTTATATATGTTTAATTTCAGAAGGCATTACCAAATTCCTTTCCAGAATAGTGATGGAGAGAAAAAAAAAATGTTCTTTGTACTTCAAGGTTCTTTTGGTTGGTCTACGAATTAAATTGACATGAGACAGATTAACAGGAGAAAATCTATTTTAGCTACACATGTATAGGGGCTCCAAAAGAATTTGAGAATCATAGGCAATCAGGTAATTGAGGCTCATATGCTTTCCAGAGCTAAGGAGATAGGAGCATGGCCTGGCGCTTCAAAGGGAAGGAAGACAATTCACGAAAGATGAAAAGGAGTAAATGTTTGATAAACAAATGTTTGCCAGACCATACAAAAACAATGGGACAGAGGAATTTTTACAGACTCTGCTAAATGTCTCCGTCTTTATCACTGCTGATTCATATTGTACTGCTGTTATCTATGATGATAGATAGCTCTCTCCCTAGAGCAGGACCTCTATCTTACTTCGTTTAGGCAGTTCAGGGGGTGGTTGAAATTTCTTCCTTAGCCTTCTTTCTGTTTCTTAAAAATACTCAGCTTAAAATAATTCACATGCCAAAGAGATACATTCTGGGGTTGCAAATTTTGTTCCCTGCAATAACTTCACCAATCTACCACCCTCCCAACTTCCAACCCCGAAGCAGCACACAAGGGTTCCCATTTCCCCACATGTGTGTCTACATTTGGCAATTATGATTTTCTCTTTTGTTTTTCTTTTTAACAGTCTGAAGAGTGTAAAGCATTAGGAGGGTGAAAAATTGTTTTCATTTGTGTTTTTCTTATTCCCCATAAGGTCAAGCATTATGAGCCATTTGATTTTTCTTCTGTGAGTTACCAACAATTCATTTCCTCTGCCCATTTTTCTACTGGATTTCTTGTCTTTTTCTTGCTGTTTTGTTCTAGTTCCTGGTGTGTTCTAAATAGCATTTCCACATTGATTTTGACATTGCAAATGTCTTAATCTGTCACAGTCTTTGCTTAGTGTTGTGTAAAGTAAGATTCTTTGAACTTAAAATCAGGTTTCTATAGTTCTAGTGCCATTTTGGCATTTTATAATTTCTCAGCAATTACCTCTTTCATTTGGGTTTCTCAATTCATTATCGTATTAATTCTAAGGTTGAATTTTTCAAAATAATTTATTGTGCCTGAGTTATTCCCCCCATTCATTCTGCATTTTGCTTATTTTCTTCTTTTTGTTCTAGTTTTATCAGAACTTTATTGATCTTATTAATCTTTTCAAAAAATCAGCCTTTGATTTTATTAAACTTCACTGTTTTTTCACTATTTGTTCTTTAAATGGTCTGTTTTATTGATTTTGTCCCTAACTTTGTTATTTCCTTTCTACATGACTCTTTGTGTTTACTTACTGCTCTTTTTCTGATTTTATTTTGAGTTGAATGCTTTGCTCATTTGCTTTCATGCTTTTTGGTTTCCAACAAATTATTTAAGGCTACAACTTTCCTTTTAAGCATTCCTTTAGTTGCATACCAAATTTTTGATGTTTTATTGTTTAGTTCAAATATTTTATAATTCTCCTTATAATTTCCTCCTAAATAAAATTATTGTTTTGTAAGTATGCTATTTTGTTTTTAGACTTAGGAGATTTAAAGATCTATCCTTTGGGATTGATTTTATTGTTTTATTTTATTTTATTTTATTTTATTTTATTTTATTTATTTTTTTAAAGATTTTATTTATTTATTCATGACAGACCCAGAGCGCGCGCGCGCGCGCGAGAGAGAGAGAGAGAGAGAGAGAGAGAGAGAGGCAGAGACACAGGCAGAGGGAGAAGCAGGCTCTGTGCAGGGAGCCCGACATGGCACTCGATCCTGGGTCTCCAGGATCACACCCTGGGCTGAAGGCAGTGCCAAACCGCTGGGCCACCGGGGCTGCCCTGGGATTGATTTTAAATTTTATTATATCATGATGAGAGAACAGTCTGCATGATGTTGACCTTGTGGAATTTATTGAAACTTCCTTTGTGACTAAGTACATAGTTAATTTTGTAAATATCCACATGTGTTTTAGAAGGATGTGTATTATTTTGGTGATACAAATTTTTATGTGTCAATAAATTCAGGACGAACAATGTGTTATTTAGTTCTTCCATGCAGTTGGTTATTTTGGAGTCTGATCTATGAGTTTCTGAGAGAAGCATATTAAATCATAAAGTACGAAGATTGAGATTTGCTTCTCCTCAGACTTCTGATTGGTTTATTGTACTTTGTGGACATGTTGCTAGATTGATATATGTTCATGATGATTATTTCTTTTTGATCTATTTTTTTCTCAACAGTATGTTACTTTGTGTCTGCTCTGCTATTAAACCGACTTTATCTTGATTGTTATATTTTGTGTATCTAGTATGTCCAGTTGGTTCTTTTTGTCTTCTTGTTTCAGCTTCTGTTTTGCAATATCCTTCCTTATCTTCCTAAAACTCTTTATTGAGGTCATTTAAAATTATTCTTTCATCTTGTCTATTCACTGTGCTTTCTCTGGCATGAGTTGTCTACTTTGTTGTTTTTATCTCATAGCTGTTACTCTTCTAAGATAGATCCATAATTTTATTTGGAGCTTCTCTTCCTTACAAGTATTGGCCTCTTATCGTGATGAGAGTATTGGGGCAAGGGCTGAAGACTAACTTTAGTTTGTGTACATATACCTGTGGATTGGGGCAGAATCACCTCCAAATCAAGAGCCTGTGCCCTGGTAGTTCTCCTTCTTAAGAAATAACTTGATCAGCTATAATCACCTGGTCTTCTGGTTGAGAGGAGTTGGGTGTGCAGGAGAAAGCCTCTAGGCCTGGTAAATTTATTGGTCATTGCTCTTACCTGGTTGCTTGAATGGTCAATGCTACTTCAGAGTCCCTGCCTGCTGCTTGCAGGTCTGGCTGCTATTTTAATCCTTTCAGTAGTGACTGGGCAGACAGTGACCCACATATGTTCTTGAAAGGAAAACAATGGGCAACTCCTAAAAGCTTCCCCCCACCGCCCTCCAATCTGCTGATTAACGGTACTAAACTCTCTTCCTTCTTGTTGAGGAAGAGAATTTGTTATCTCCTCCCTAATCTCAGCCTGGCCACTTTGTTATTACATTAATTTACCAAAGACATTGCCCTTTCTCTTACTTCTGTGCCATCTCCAGGGTGGGATAGGGCAAGGGGTAGATAGGAAGACAGCTAGCTAGTTACTTGGGCTGCTTGTGTTTTCACTGAAGGGAAGCAGAATATGCCACCTAAAGTATAAGCTGCAGCAGTTTAGGACATGCCACTTTAAAATATACCCCTTTGATATATTGATAATTTGGGACAGTAGGCAATTGAAAAGCAGCAAATGGAGGGAGAGACTTTCTCTGAGCTCCTCTTATCTGCCACAAAAGACAGGTCCTCCAAAAGCAACCCAAATGTAGATCCTTTCCTGGAGTTTTGTAAACCAGGGAGGATGGACTTCTATCCCAACGAAGAAGACTAGAAGTTGATACTACAGCCAAACCAACTGTCACAACCTACCATATGTTCCATTTATTCTTCTCTGGGCCCCATTCGTCTTTCTAATAATCATTTACTCTCTTCTAAAGGACTACCATACCCTTCCATTTTCTCTATAAAGTTGGTATTTAATTAACCCAGAATGCTACCACCTCAAGGAGTTACTCATTTTTCTGGGGATATCTCCAATATATACATGAAGTATACATGTTAATCAACTGCTCTTTGTTTTTCTCTTATTCACTTATCTTTAATTACTGTAGTCTCAGCTAAGAACCCAGAAGAGTAGAGAGGAAATAATTTTCCTCTCTTATATCACCATGAAGAAAAACATTTTCAAGCTCTAATAACTTTGTACCATTTCTTTTATGATACTTCTTTTAACGAAACAACCTCCTGTAGTATTTCCCTTTACATAGTTTTGCTACAAATATGTATTTAGCCTTACACAGTTCCTGGCACAAGAGTATGTATGAAATACAATTAATCTTTTATGGCGTTGATGTTTCTATTTATTTAAAGCTACTCTACGGTAGTAACTTACAGATACTTATAGATAGTAACTGCAACATTTGCAATTGATTATATGATTGAGGAGATAAAAAAAGAATAAATACATATATATAAAATTTTGCTGAATGTTTAAGTATGTTTTTTATATAAAAATAATTCAGCAGGACATGGAGTTTTAATATTTTTGTAATAATAATATTGACATATTGATTCCACATATATTGAAATACAACCTGTATTATATCAGTGGTGACTATGTAAGATCATGAACTTCAATCTAGTAACAGAATCAGTCGAAGACTCTTGGCTTAGATATGGAATGAGGTCCTAACTTGGTTCTCAATATCGTTGTAGGGTGATTTAAGACTTTTTAAATGTTGTAGTTTTTGTATGGTTTTAGTATTTAAATCTTTTTCTTCTTCAAATGGGAAGAAGAATAGAGCACTAATATTTCATGAACACTTACCTGGTGCCTAGTACTCTTCCTGGCTTTTTCCATATATGCTCTTACTTAATTGTCACAACAAATATATATGCCGGTTATTATCTTTTCCATTTTTTGAATGAGGAAATTGGAATTTCAGAAGGTTACATAATTTGCTCATTCACAAAACTAAGTGCCAGAGCTATGATTTCAATGTAGATCTGTGTGTCTTTTGTGTTCATGCTCTATACCAGTTCTTCTCAAATTTTATGTGTACGTGAATCACCTCCTAGAGATCTTGTTAAAATGCAAATTCTAATTTTATAGTTTGAAGGGGGCCTGAGAGTCTACATTTCTAACATGCTCCCAGGTAATGCTGATACTACTGGTCTGTGGGGGCACACTTAAATTTATTTTTTTATACTGATTCCATACTAGCCATTTGGATTGTTGAATGGGGCTGCAATACCAGTGTTGAGGGTAACCAAAGAGTCCAATTGCACTCACTAGCTACAGATAAAGTTGTACCACAAACTTTGGGAAGTGGTTTTATCTTTTTATTACTCTTTCTAGTTCTAAATAGTTAATGCTCAAGAGGCATTTTCTAATAGGCTTTCTGTACTGGCCTCTTGTCTACTCAGTAGCCCCTAGTGTTTTGTTTGAAGAATAATTAGTACATGTATGGGGCCAAAACATGATTATGTGCAGGTTTGGTTCTATTTTATGTATTCATACATTAATAGAAGCTGAAGTTTCTTTGATTGTCTTATATACTATACTGTTCCATGGAACCTAGCTAGTGGTGTGAGTTAGTGGCCACTAACTCACAGTTTTATTTTACCAGGTTCATGTCTAGTGGGAAACTTCTTATGTTTCATGTATATTATAATCACATATCACAAAAGGGTTATTTGCTTGTTGATTGAGTAGCCATTTAGTTCCTATCTATTCACATTTTCTGGGATTGTAGGAAATGTCACTTCATAAAGAACAGAGTGAGTGTCTTGGAGATATGCTGCTTATGACTTGGTACAGCTGCTCTGCTCTTCAATTAACATTTGAAAACATTTAAAGAATCAGAAAGCTTTCTAGGGCCACGTTCACAAATGAAAGCGAAAATGTAGAATTTTCGATGACGTATTTTCTAAGGAGGAGACTGATCAGAGCATGGCCAGGGATGACCAAATTTCAGAACACTATGCTATGCAAAGAAAAGCTGCAATCAGGAGCATTGAAACCTCTAGACACGTCTCAAGTTTGGATTCAAACGTCACTATCTCTCTAAGGAGCTGTTGAGCTGGATTGTATATTGCTCTAGGAAAAAAAAAATGACAAAAACAAAACACCCTTGATTAAATGGAGAATAAGGGAAACTGATTGTTAAGGAAAAAGGAGATGCAGCCATAATGGCTTTTTGGAACACTCGGATGCAAAATAGTTGTTTTCCATTAATAGTAAAAAAAATATTTGGCTAAGAATGATGACAGAAAATGTATCTTTTTAAACTTTATTGGAGTTGTTAAAATTAATTAGTATACACATTTATAACAATTCAGAGATAATATAAAGAAAATATGTATGTCCAACTCTTGGTCTATTCTGATGCTCATCTATTGTAGAAAATAATAATTTACTTTTATTTTGTTTTTAGAAAAAAGTTTCAATAGAAGATATAGTCATATGGTAAAAAAATTCAGAAGTACAAGAAGGGATTAAATGAGTCTCCTTTTCCTCTCTGTTCTTCAATTACCCACTTCCCTTCCCGAAGGGCAGTGAATGTTAGTACTTGTGTATCTTTAAGTACATATATGATTTTTTTATTTTTCTTTCTAAGGTTTTAGACACATAATAATATGTCCTGCACCTTGCACATTTCACTTTACAATAGATCTCAGAATCTGTTCATTCTCTATATATAGAGCTTGTCATTCCTTCTGTGGTGTGTGGTGCTCTTCTGCATGGCTGAACCATGATTTAGGAACAGTCTTCTACTGATGGTCCCCTATTGATTCATGTCTTCTGCTATTAAAAGCAATACTGCAATAAATAATTTTATAAACAGGTCATTTTGTACTTGTGTAAGTAAATCTGTAGGATAAATTCTTAGGAGTGGATTGCACGGTCAAATGGTAAATGGATTGTAAATTTGGTATCAAAAAATTACCGTCCGTAAGAGACATACAAATTTATGCTCCCACGAGAATGATTTTCCCCTAAAACTTTGCCAAAACTCTATGGTTAAAATTGACTTTGTTGTGTGCTTTTAATTTATCTTTCTCTATGAGTGAGGAGGAACATGTGTTCAGATATTTAAAAGCCACGTTTATCTCCTTTTTGGTAAATTGTTCATGCATAAAAGATGTAAAAACTAATAGATTAGCAGTCTTTGGGATTATGGAACTGTGTTTTTATTAGGATGACTTCTATAATTTTCCAGGGAGAGAAAGCTATTCTGGGCTTTTACTATATGTATCATTTATATTTGGTTAAACCTTTTTTTTTTTTGTTGTTGTTGTTATCAAAAGTGGTTTTGAGTTAAATCAAGAGCCTGTGGTAAAGCAATGAATACCTTTATTCTAAGAGTGCTCCTGAATTCACAACTGTCTGCTGTTGTCACTTAGGATGGTAAGAGTTGTTGAGAAAGATAGTTATGACATTCACAGGGAAAATGGTTAAGTGGAATTCATGCTTCTTGTCTCAGTACCTTTGGGCCTTGATTGCAGGCAGCTTATCACAGTCAGTAGAAGTTAGTTATGAATAGTAAGTCAAATGGATAGCACCCACTAAAATTATTTTTAACCAGGTGTGTTAACTTTTCTGCAGTTATGTCCATACTCATGATGAGCTTCATAATAAAACTGATTGGGGTTGAATCCTGGCTCTGTCACTAACTTGTTATGTGACCTTGAACAATTTGTGTCTTCAAGCTAATGTTTTTTTCTTTTCTTCAAGCTAATTTTACCTTGCCTACAAAACGAAGAGACTACTCTGCACTTGGCAGGGTTTTTGTGAGAAGGAAGGGAGATGATGTACTAAGCACTTAGTGTAGCCCGGACCAGACACATAATGGCTGCTCTGATAATTATGTGCTAAGGTACACGGACTCAAAGTTAGGCAGACCTGGGTTCATACCCAAATCCCATCCCTTATGAGCTGCATGTCCATGGGGAACTTCCTCAACCTCACCATGCCTCAGTTTGCTCCTCATAAAATGGGGATAATAACTATCCTTCATCAGGTTGATATGTAAAGTGTGTAGCACAGTGCCAGACACATAAGTACTCAATAAGTGGTAGCTATTTGTTTTTATTATTGTCATTATCATTCTCTTTGGCAATTTTCTTAAGCTTCCTTATCCTGAACCCTTCTGTTGAAAATTGGCCGGCATGCTCCCACTATTATTCTTTCTCTATAGTCATGCTGTGACATTTGAGTCACTGTATGATTGAATCTGCCAGGCACTACTCTCAGATCTGCACATGGAGATGCGGGGAATCCTGCTGACACAAGCCCCCAGGGGCACTTCTTGGGCCTGGGCCAGTGCCCCTTTCTCTTCTTAAGATTTGCAAGGGTTGGTCCTCCCACTCTCTTCTGACTGCCACCACCTGTTCTCCCCTTTACATTTCTCTTCTGTTAGGTTCTGGACTGGGACAAAGTAAATATCTAGTGGGTGTGGGGAGGAAGGAGAAAGAATGCCAATCGTGAAATTAGGAGATCTGGGTTTTAGATCTTGTCATGTACTCTTGTCATGTACTTATCTGTGCTTCAGCATTTACTTGTGCAAAATGAAAGATTTCTATTTAGTTTTGAAACTTCTGCTAGCTCTAGGATTATCTGACGCTCTCCTATGTAGAGTTTGGGAGACAGCACAGGACTGCATATGCTATAGTACTTGCTCCACACTTCTAAAAAGCAGCATAGCCGAGTGGAAACAGCACTGGCTGGGGATAAGTGTACTGATGGTGTGGCCCCAGGCAAGTTATTTAATCTTCTGAGCTCTAGTTTCATAATCTGTGAAATGGGCATTAGACTTAACAGAGGTTTCAGAGTCAGATGGTCATAAGTTAAAATCTTGGCTCTACCACTCTTAGGCTGCATGACTTTGGCAAGTTACATAACCTCATGGAGCTTCAGTTTTTCCATCAAAGGCAACTAGGGCATAATAGGACTTCAGTGGGTAGCTACTAGCAGCTGTGAGGAGGAGGAGAATGAAAGTGATGATGTTGCTGCTGCTGATTGTTAACTTTGCAACTTCCCTCTTTCTCTTCTAGTCCCCTTTCCTTTTAGTCAGCAGCAGTTAATCCTTCAGAAAGTCTGAAAACAGCCATGAAGTTACAGAACAGAATCTGAAACCTAGGACTGCTTGGTTTCAAAGCCCATGTTCTTTTTTAAAAAAGTATTTTATTTATTTATCTTGGAAAGAGGGAGAGATGGAGAACATGAGCAAGTGACCCAGGGGGAGGGGTAGAGGGAGTACAGAGAAAGGGGAGAGGCAGAGAATCTCAGGCAGACTGCGTGCTGAGCATGGAGCCTAAGGCAGGGCTCACTCTCACAACCCTGAGATCACCACCTGAGCTGAAACCGAGTTGGACACTTAAGCAACTGAGCCACCCAGGTGCCCCTCAAAGCCCATGTTCTTAACCACTCTGATATACACACTGTTAGACAAGTCTTAGATTTCATGCGGTTAATATTTTATAAAAATATGTGTGAATTGTACATGTAAGATTTCCTCCTAATCAACTCTTCATGCCTGGGGTGAGAGTGGGTTCAGAATGAGTGGGAGCAAATACTTCTATATAAGTTACAGGAACAAGAGTTGAAATTCAGTTTGAATTAAGAAATTAAAAATAGGATTTTGCATTAGTATAATGCACCTGAAATGGGTTCTGTTGTGGTGGTGGTGGGGGAGGATTTCCTTTGATTTTAAGTAAATGTATACAAATCTATGTCAAGTGGGCCAAATTTCAGCATTTTTACCGGAATTTAAGGAAGATAACCCTTTCCCCTTTAATGTTGAAGATGCAAACTCTGCTGTTGTCTGACAGAAATAGGATATGATATAGGAATTTGAAAAGAAAAGGCAATTGCTTCTGATTTTAGAGGATCATGGAACAGAAAGACAGAAGTGGAAAGTAAAGGTAAATTTGAGTATTTCCTCCTAGACTTTGATTGAGAGGGAAAAATTAGGTGAATGGGAGGACGTTTCAAGGACAGAAGCCATTTAACTCATTCAATATTTGGGACTTTTTAGAAGATAACTATTCAATATGGGGTAGAGAGCATAGTTTAGATATTGGAATAGAATGATGACACAGTAGCATTATGAAGCATGATGAAAGTCTAACTGAGCTTCCTTGGGTTCTCTGATGATGTGGACATTAAGTTGAGGTTCACTGGACCTGCTGTGGGGTTGAATGGAGAACTTGGCAGAGACTCAGCAGGTAATACAGCCAGTGGGAGCTGAGAGGGGCCACTCAATTCTGATGAAGCCAATTAAGAATGACTTGCAATTCATTGGCCACAGTTGCCAGCAGAACCCCTACTTATAGGACTTGGTCAATAGGACCCAGAATCTGGGCTATATCATACCAGCCTTCTGCAAGCGGGGCCAGGAAGGGATGCCTCTTAAATCTGAAGACTCTTTACCTTAGCTCTCAGCAGATCATGTGAACTCTTTCCTTTCCACATACCCAAATGCCACCAAGGAAAAAAAAGAATGGATGGAAATAGAGAAACTTTACAATTATCCAAAAATATTGATCCTACCTAAAGGAATAGTTTATATTATTGGATCAAACTAGTTAAAAATAACCAGAGCTAAAAGTGCTTTTTTTCTCACTCTCTGTCAGTTAGGGAGCCATAAGAAAGACCATGTCAGTTAAATATAAAATGAGGAAGCTATGTTTCCTGTGTTTGTCTGAATCACAGTGTCAGTAAATTTCTGACCCTTCTCAAGTGAAATCTAAACTTGATCTTTCTTAGTTATCATTCTTGGTCCCTTCTCTTAGTTCTAGAATTCTAATCCAGTTACATACTCTTATTTTCTTAAGAGTTGTTGTCCCTACCCTTTAAAAAATTTCTCCCATTTATTTCCTTGATACTTTGTGGAGAAGCACCTTTCAAACTTCCTATCAGGAGACCCTGGTAGCAGAGGAGTGTAAACCAATGTCCTTGTCCATGTGAGCTCATAGCCCAAAGCAGCACTCAGAAGACCCCAGATGTCCTAAGAGTCCTTTATATTTACATAGATTCTTAAGGTATCACCAAAAGCACTATTTCCTTTTCCTCTCTTACTTCCTCTATCCTCCCTGGGGTCAAAGGGAATTTGATTTAGTAACACAGCACACCCGGTGTCTATGTATATACATTCATCTTCAATGACATTATGTATCTACAAATTTTACATATAAATGAGTGCACTTTGTCTTAATATTAAAACATAACATATAAATATAGAAAAAATTTACTGAAGATCAATGATTTTTTTTGTGTACACTGGTAACTACCACCCAAATTAAGATACATATTTCCATCTCTGTATAATATCATCTCGAACTTTTTTCCAGTCTGTACCTTATTTCCCTAGAGGTAAATCATCAAAATGGATTTGTTTTTTCTAAGAATTCATATACAGTATTTCTTTTGTATCTAGGATATTTTACAGAATCTCTTTATGAGTTTCATCCAATCGATACATATAGCATTAGTTTATTTTTGTTTATTGCTGTATCATATTCCATTGTATGAATATGTTATAATTTATTTATCCAGTCTACTGTTAATGGATATTTGAGTTGTTTCTAGCTTTGGGATATTTAGAAGAGTTGATTAAAAATTTTTGTGCATGTCTTTTTGTAGATATAAGCACTCATTTCTTCTAGGAATAAACATAGTAGTAGAATTGCTGGGTAATACAGTAGATTTATATTTGCCTTAGTGAAAACTGCCAGATAGTTTTTCATAGCGATTGTACCATTTTACTTTCCCACCAGCAATGAATGGGAATATCATTTGTTCTATTTCCTCTCTAATATTTAAGATTTCAGTCTTTATTGTTTTAGCCATTCTGATGTACATAGGCACTTTGGAGAAAAGTTTTCTTTCATTTTCTGCAAAATGGCATGTTTAGTCACAAGTAGAACTAGCCAAAGTATCATAGAAATAAAATGATTTTTTGTCAACATCAATATACTCCTTTGAAATCTGTTAGGGAACACAAACAGGTAATACCTAGAAGACAAGTTGAAACAGACTTTGCTGCTCGAGGAGAAAGGAGATATTAAGAAGATTATTAGGGGCCGTATTTTGGAGTTGTGCGAACCATTTAAATCTTTAGAACTGTATGTGTAGTACAAAGTTATATGAAAGGATACTCTTTAATATGGAAAATCCTCACAGAG
The DNA here is from genome assembly GCF_018345385.1 of Vulpes lagopus. Lineage (NCBI taxonomy): Eukaryota > Metazoa > Chordata > Mammalia > Carnivora > Canidae > Vulpes > Vulpes lagopus. Next base: position 21,357,407 of record NC_054844.1, read on the forward strand.
GCATAAATAGTTTTGTTTGAACTATGTTGTTGACTTAGAGATATCAAATAAACCTTATGTATGTAATATGGGATTATAGCTTTAAGACTTATAGAATCAACTTCTACAACTGTATTTACACATGATGGACCCAATTCACTATTGACTTTTTAGAGAACCACATCAAAATCATAATGTAAAATTATATTTAACCCACATTAATTTGAGATTTGGATAAAATAAAACTTAGCTTAATGGCATTTTTTTTTCTTTTCATACTGAGCACTGGGCTTGCCTCCTCAGTTGATTTTGCAAATAGGTGGTATATATTTTATAAAGATCAATAGCTATGCAATTTGCTAAAAACTGCTAAACACTTCTATGCATGTGTAACATGCAGCATAATTAGCCTTAATGGCTTGTTTTGTGTAGCTCTGTGTTGAGGGTGTATACTGAACTAAAGCTACTCTCTTCTGTAAACTGGAGTGATGCTTGTTTGTTTGTTGCCTGTTTGTTAAAACATTGCTTCCCCTAAGGAATAAAAGTTAGTTTTACTTTGAGTCAATGTTTGGAGACTCAGTGTGGATAACCCTTCTTCCAAAGTAAAACATTAGAAAAGTGTATATTGTTTTTATAGTGCTTTTAATATTGTATACACGTTGTCAACTAATGGAAACAATGACCTCAGGGATGTATTTATCTTGGTTTTAGCCCACTTAAAATACATTTAGCCTTTAGCTTTTCCTTAAGCCCAAACCACATCAAATGGGCCACACACAGACTCCTGAGGTCATTATCACTTTATGGTGATTCTGAAGAAGAAAAGGAAAGCAAACTGTCTCTTTACATTGCTTTTTAGGCCTGGAATTCCCCCAGGAAGAGTGAATATATTTGTTCATTTCTTTCTCTTTCCATGGTAGGTTACCTGCCAGTCCCATTTTTCCTAAAGGTTGATTTTTAAGCCTAAATAATGAATCTTTAAAGCCAATTTTACGTGTACTTCACTATGAGTAAGAAAAGCTTATCCCATAAGTTTTTATGGGATAAGAATCCCATATTATCTCACCAGAAAACCACACACTCACAAAATGCAGACAATTCTATTGGCTGTCATTCTTTTAACGTTAAGGTCTCAAGTTAGCTCGTAAACTAGGAAATGAATTATATAGTGCTTGAACTGAGCAGTGATGAATGAGACAGTAGGATAATTTCCATTTGGACAGCTTAGGTGATCAAGGGTTGTTTTCTTTTACCAAGAGAGTGCATGTGTGTTTGCAAACACCATATGCTGAAACACTCAGTTCTTATTTAGGAAAAGGTGCACTCCCATTCTTCAAAGGCACCCAACAGCAACTCCTGGACCAATCTGCTTATTCTCTTGGATATTTCCCATTCAAAATGAATCTTTTGCCTACCTCTTTTCCAGTTTAGTGAATTCACAGCCTGAGATGATGAGCTGCAGGCCAAAATCATTTAAATACTGCCAATCCTACATCAGACATCACAATGGAATCTTAAAAATACTTAAAACAGTTTCAATGTATGCATGCCATGGAGGCTGCCTCACTGACGAATATGGTCTAGAACTTGAAAATTAATGAAATAATATAAATTACATTAGAAAGGGCTTTAAAATCATTAATAATTCTGCTAACTATATGTTTTCAGGTTTTAGAATAAAATGATTTTAGAATTAAATTTAAAATTTCTTTTTTTTTTCTTTTGATTTTCCCATTGGCCTTTATCTTAGAGTCAAATGATTTTTTTTCCTGGGAATATATTGGTTTTATTCTGATGACATTTTAGCCTTCCTCCACCCTACCTCCTTATGCTGTTGTCTAGCCTAAGGAAAATAGTGACATATCTAAACCAAAATTTATCTGAAGAGAAAAAAGAGGCTACTCATGGAATTCTGCTAATAATTTTCTCCTACCTGTATTTCAAAGAGAAGCTTAAATGTTCATTGCATAAAGGTACAGAACATCAAAGGAAGATAATGAGGAAGAGAATGAATTTCTTACTATCAAAACCTCATCACTGATAAAAGTCTTTTCTATAGCTTAGAATAGGGAAAGTCATAGTTTGATACACCCTCAACAAAAACATAAACGGTGTTAGAAAGGGATATAATTAGAGCAATTATTAGCTCAAGGGTTTGGATAGAGGGAGGTAGGAGAGCATTGCAGTTGGTATTATCAGCAGACGTGTGTATACCATGTTTAGAGAGGGCATTTTGAGAAGCAGTAAGAATGAAATCACATAGGTAGTATAAAGCAGTGTTTTGAGTCCCAGCTGTCCCTACCATCCTGTACTTACTAGCTTTATACATTTGTGCAAATTACTTAACTCTTGTACCTCAGTTATCAGATTTATAAAGTGGAATTAATAATTCAACATTTGAAAAAAAATAATTCAACATTTGTTGTATTGTTAGAAAGATCAAATGAGTTTAAATAACCAACAGAAAAAAAAATAACCAACAGAGACTGGCCCATAGTATATGTGCAATACATATTACTTATTATTGTAGTTATATGGGGGGAGGATGAAGCAGAGGAAAAATTAAAAGAAAAGGGTAATACACACCTTAGAGGGCAGGAAAAGGGACTTACTGCAGTAGTTAGTAAGAAAAAATGGAATATTTTTGGTGGAGATGAGAGAAGGTGGCTTCCATGACTTACTCAAGTAATTAGCACTAGGCCTGGTACTTAGTAGGCATTCAACTAATATTTGGTAAGTGAATGAATACAATAATTTCAAAAGAAAGAAAAAGAATAATTTATAGTTGTTTATCAAACAAAGTTGTACTTTAAGCACTGTTCTGGTTTTATGATGTTTTGAAATGCCAATAGGATTTGGTCCCTTGCCCTCAAATAACTCAAACCTACCAGGTACAATAGATGTTTTTCGAATAACTCTATTACTGTGCAAAATGTATAAAGTGCTGAGATAGAAATAAAAACAAAGTACCATGGTAATAGGTGTGGTAAGGTAGAGAACAGATGAATTGATTTCAACTTAGATCATAGAAAAGATTTGATAGATTAATGTTGGCAAGGATGTGGAGAAAGGGGAACCCTCTTGCACTATTGGTGGGAATGTAAGCTGGTACAGCCACTCTGAAAAACAGTATGGAGGTTCCTCAAGAAGTTAAAAATAGAGTTACTCTATGACCCAGCAATTGCACTACTTGGTATTTACCCCAAAGAAACAGATATAGTGAAACAACAGGACACCTGCACCTCAATGTTTATAGCAGCAATGTCCAAAATAGCCAAACTGTGGAAGAAGCCATGATGACCTTTGACAGATGAATGGATAAAGAAGATGTGGTTATATGTGTGTATATATATACTATATTCTATTCTATTGTGTATGTGTGTATAGTGTATTGTAATACATACACAATAGAATATTGTGTGTGTATATATGTATATATATATATATATACATATATACACACACACAATAGAATATTACTCAGCCATCAGAAAAGATGAATACCTACCATTTGCTTCAAAGTGGATGGAACTCGAGGGTATTATGCGAGTGAAATAAGTCAATCAGAGAAAGGCAATCATCATATGGTTTCACTCATGTGTGGAATATAAGAAATAGTGAAAGGGACTATAAGGGCAAGAAGGCAAACTGAACAGGGAAAAAATTGCCTTGCCTTTCGTGTGGGAATACTCAGAGGCATGTATTTTATACCATGGAGGTTCTCAGTGGAATTAAGCTATAATTGCCCAAGGTTATAGTTGTTGATAGTATACACTTTACTGGCTTCCTTTTTTTCTTGACTTACATCTGACTCTACTGGTATTTCCTACACTTCAGAAATAAATTACTTGCACTGAATCCTTCTATCAGTGTCTGTTTCTGGGGGAACATCAATCAAGATAGTTTATACTGGGAGTGGGTTTCTAGAATTGGATAACTGTTGACCAGATGGGAACAATGACTCATATTTCTGTGATGCTGTAGCATCACAGTTACTAAGACTCTCACCTGTGGTTAATTGTCTTGGGAATAGTTGGAAGGTGATAAACTACTTATAGGATTGTTCTAATCATTAAGAGATATGAAGGCAATAATAATTATAACAATTATGAATCTGGTTGCTTGTTGTTAAGCACCAAAGAAAAAAAATAACTGGTTCATGTCAGTCACTATCACGTGAATGTACAGTGTGAAAGCCAGAAGGCCAGCAGGGTAGCATTCAAAGAGAAACTCACATTCTGAAATAGGAGGGCAGATAGTGCTTAAAAACTAGGCTGAGAACCCAATTGTGAGGTTAATGGAGCTAGAAATAAGGTTATATTTATTCCTCCAACAAAATCTCCTCGTGACCCTTAGGGAAGGGGTGAAGCTAGAGAAGTAAGCTGGAAATATTTGGGTAGATATTCTTGGAAAGCTTCTACCCACCAGATACCCTGTTTGCCAACATAATTGATCTGCTCATCTACTCCCTCCTTCTAGAAGATGGACACTTCTCTTTGCCTGAATACCATGCAGAGTCCTCATCTGAAGCAATAGTCTCATGACATAATACTTGTCCTCTTTGGATCTGACCTTACATCTCATTATTTTAAACTAATTACTAAGGTAAATCTTAGCATGGCCCAACTGGAAACTACTGTCTTTGTTATGGTGAGAAAGAGCTTAGTCAAACCCAAACGCACAGGATCTGGTTAATATGTATTGAAAGAAAGCAAGGTAAAGTGTCTTAGAATGGACTTCAAATTGCTGTAGCTGAGGGACAGAATATAAAGCTGGATAAGTGAGAATATATTGATATGGTACATCCTTCCATGACTTCAGATTTAATGTTCTCATGACTAGACCTGGAACTAATCCTCATGCGCTGCTGGGTGCACTTCTTGAAGCTTGGGGAAAAACCATACTACACCATATGAAATTGAGGAGCTGGAACTATCTTGGCTGAGCACTGAGAAAGAGATAAAAGGGGTAATAGAATTGTGTATACTGGTATGGGTTAATTATATAAAACTAGAAAACCCATCAGTTCACTGTTTCCAGGAGGGCCTCAAGGATACTCTCTTTACTAAAGTGAAAAGGAACTAGTGATAGTGTGATACTGGCTTTCATCTGTCTTGCAGTACTGTTGCTGTGTGCCACTTTGGGAGTAAAGAAATATATATATATATATATATATATATATATTTTAAGACAAAATATATCATGAACTTGTATTGACTTTCAACTCAAATATAAGACTATTTCACTTACTCTTATATAACTTCCACCTGTATCTACTGTCTATCTTGTTAAGAATCCCTGTTCTCAACAACACCAACGTTATTCTATTTTAACCCATGACACACACGAATCAGTCTCAGAGTAACAATACCAACACTGCCAGCAAGAATATGATCACTGGCAACAGCTTAATATGTTTTTGCAGTTCTAATACCTTTGAAGAATTTCCCACTAGCTTTTAATTCTCGAGTTCTAAAATCACATTAAATAGTTACTCTCTGTGTGGTTATGCCATAAAATCAATATGCATTTAAGTCCATTTGCTATATTTAGCTTACTATTTTTGGAGATCACTTTCAAAAATTGTTTTATAATTATGTAAAACATGTATAAAGTCAAAGCCAGAAAACCAAAGTATGTATAGAAGAGTCTAACTTTTATCTCAGACCCCTCTACTTTATTATTTTCCTGTGCCTATAGGTAAATATTAGAAATAATTTGACAATTTCTCCTTCCTCTTTTAAATATAAGATGTACAAATATTCATATGTATGCTTCCTTTTACTAATATGCTTTATATACTTTTTCTTCTAATAACACATACTGAAGATCATTTCATAGGAGGATGTAGAGCTATTCCTCACAACTGTTTATAGCTACATATGACTCCTTTGGGTAGATGTACTATTTATCAATCCCCAGGGCACTGCAGCAATCTCTTAGGGGCACTGTGGGTTATTCTAAATTCTTGAGAGAAGCACAGTATTATTTGATATTTGTCAGACTACACAAACAACTAGGTTGAAGTAAATCATTGTTTCAACATTAGATTGTGCTATATTCTCTTTGCTTATACCATATGTTTGTAAAGCTGGGTTTCTGGTGGCTGCTGTTATAGTAAGCAAATGACCCATTAAAATCAATATGGAATCAAAATTGAGGAAGGTGTTTAATATTATTTCAAGGTTTGAGAAGTTGTGCAGTGTACAGTTGGTGCACACATCCCCTTGCCATGCAACTGTGGATATTTGAGAAAAAATTACCTTTTATTTCAATTGGTGTCTTTTATTCTTTTTTAAATGGCTGCTAATAAATTAGGTCATAAATATTTAAGTTGTCTGGACCTAACTACTTAATACACAGAACTGTTAGGTATTTCTTTTGGTTTAGGCATTCCATTAAGATAAGATTTCTGACTCATTAAGTTGCAATCAAGAAAGTTTGGGTTTCTGGTTCCACATGTAAGGAGCTTGGAAGTTGATGGTCCATCTAACAAGGAAAAAGCTGAACAGACAGAAAGATCAACAACTCTTGGATCTGTTAGAGAGATGAGGACACAGAGTAGGCCACTGCCCCCAACACTGGAGAGACAGGTAAATATAGAGGCATGGCTTACTAAAGCAGAGACTACCTCAGGAACTAGTACCGGTTTAAGAAAACTTGAATTGTAATTGATGAATTTCTAGAATCTCAGTGTGGACAAATATGAGAAATAAAAACTCCAGGGGAACACATTCATCAGTAGCAGCCCCTCACTTCCACCCCTCCCCACACTTGTGTATTTTTTCTTCAGGATCTCAACCAGGGTTTCATGGTAAATATTAAGGGAAAGATCCCCTTATGCTTCTGGTAGGGGGAGGGGAAAATGATCATTTTGAAATATGCCTGAGCACTCTATTTTTCTTACCTATCCCTATCCTCAGAAGGAACTAGTTAGCCAGAATCCAGCCTGCTGGAGAATTTTCAGAGCCTAACTGACCTGAGGAAAGGGAAATATTCATTCTAGCCAGCTATAGCCATTCTAGCTCATCTACGGAGATGAGACTGGAAAACACTTGTAAAGTTCATAGTCCAGAGACATAGGCTTACTATATGACTGAGACCTAATTATAGGACTATAGGAAGCTTCCCCTCTCCTCACATCATCCCCTCCACACATTTTATCATTGCATTACTAAAGGCCTATTTATGGTAATTTCTTTTACCTGGTACCTCATATTTGACTACCAAGAAAAAATTACAAGGCTACTAAAAGGCAAAAAACACAATTGAAAAGATTGAGCAAGCATCAGAACCAGACATGGTAGGAATGTTGGAATGATCAGACTTGGAATTTAAAACATCTATGATTAATATGTGGATTAGGAGGTACAGGAGTTCATTAATAGACTGGATATGGCTGAAAAAAAGAATCATTGAGCTTGAGGACATATCAATAGAAAATTCCAAAAGTGAAAAGAAAAAAGAACAAAGATTAAAAAACTGAATAGGGTATATCCAGGGACTGTGGGACAACTAAAAAAGATGTAACATACACATAATGGGAAGGACAGAATGAAAAAAAAAAAAAAGAGAAAAAAGAAGAAATATTTGAAACAACAATGAACTGGAAATTTTCCCAAATTATTTTCAGACACTAAACCATCAAATCTAGAACTCAGAGAACATCAAACAGGATAAGTGCTAAAAAAGCCACATATAGGTATATCAATTTCAAACTAAAGAAAAATCATTGACAAGGAAAAACCCTGAAAGAAGCCACAGGAAAAAAAAAACCCTTAATCTATAGAAGAAAAAAAGATGAGAATTACATCCAACTTCTTCTCTTTTCAGAAACTGCAAACAAGAAGTGAGTAGAATCAAATAAAATGTTGAAAGAAAAAAAATCACCAATCTAGATTTCTCTACTCTGTGAAATTAGTCTTCAAGAGTGAAGGGGAGATGAAGACTTTTTCAGATAAACAAAAATTGAGGGAATCTGTTGCTAGCATACCTGCCTTGGAAGATATATTAAAACAAATTTTTTAGAGGGAAGAATATATGTTAGAAACTCAGATCTACATAAAGGATGAGCCCTGAGGAAAGAATAAGTGAAAGTAAAGAAAATTTTTTTCTTATTTTTAATTGATCTAACAGACAGTGGTTAGTTCAAAATAATAACAGCAACAGTATATTTGATTATGTATTATTATGTATATACCATATACTTGCTTATGTATGCTTATGTATATAGCAGGCAGAAAATCACTAAGGACATAATTGAACTCAAGACAACACCAAACAACTGGATCCCAATTGGTATCTATAGACGGCTTTACCAAAATAGAAGAATATATACTCTTCTCAAACTCACATGGAACACTCACCAAGATGGAACACATTCTGGGCCATAAAATACACCCTGACAAATTTAAAAGAGTAGGAATTATATGTCTGCTTTCAGGCTACACAATGGAATTAGACTAAAAAGTCAAGAACAGAAAGATAACTGAAATAGTCCAAATATGTGGAAATTAAACAATACATATAGGTTAAAGAAGAAATCTCAAGAGAATTTGAAAATATTTTGAAAACCAAATGAAATGAAAACACAATTTATCGAAATGTGTGAGATGCAATGGATGGAATGCTTAGTGGGAAATTTATAGTGTTGAATGAGTATTTTAGAAAAGAAGAAAGATCTGAACTTAATCATTTAAGTTTATACCTTAGGAAATTAGAAAAAGAAAAGCAAATTAAATGAAAATTAAATAGAAGAAAACAAATAAGAATTAGAGTAGAAATTAATGAAATTGAAAACAGAAATCAACAGAAAAGTAATGAAACCAAAAGTTGATTCTTGTAGAGATCAATAAAATTGATAATCCTTTGGTCAGGCTAACTACGAAAAAAAGAAAGAGGACACAAAAGAAATAAAAGAATGGATATCATTATAGATCTCATGGACATTAAAAGGATAATAAAAAATACTATGAAGCATCCTATGTCCACAATTTTGATAAATGAAATGGACTAAGTTCTTGGAAGACATAATGTGCCAAAACTCAGACATGAAGTAACAATTTAAATGGCTGATATCTAGTAAACAAATTGATAATTAATAATCTTCCAAAGCAGAAAGCATTGCCCCAGATGGGTTCATTGGTGAATTCTACTAAATATATAAGGGAGAAATTATACCAATTCTGTACAGTCTCCTTCAGAAGATAGAAACAGAGAGGATTCTTCCTAATTCATTCTGTGAGGCCATTATTGCCCTAATATCAAAACCAGACAAAGTCATTACAAGAAAGTAAAATTATAGGCTAGTGTATTTCATGAACACAGATACCAAAATCATAAATAAATTATTAGCAAGTCAAGTTCAACAATGTATAAAAGGAATTATATACCGTGACCAAGAGGGTTATCCCAAGCATGCAAGACCAGCTCCACATTCTTATATCAATTAATGTACCATCACATCAACAGGCTAAAAAAGAAAAATCACATGATTATATCAATAGATACCAAAAAATTGATGAAATACAATACTCATTCATGATAAAAACACTCAGTAAGTTAGGAAAAGAGGGGAACTTCTACAACTTGGTAAAGAATATATACAAATAACCATCAGCTAACATCATACTTACTTATAAGAAGCTTGAAGCTTTCCCACTAAGATCAATAACAAGGCAAGGATGTCTCCACTCACCACTTCTTTTCAACATTATACTGGAAGTTCTGGCTAATTTAATAAGATGAGAAAAGGAAATAAAAGGTATATACATTGGGAAGAAAGAAATAAAATTTTGTTGGAAGATGATAAAATAGTCTATCTGAAAATGGAATGAATTGACAAAAAAAAAACCTACTGAAACAAATGAGCATTTATAGCAAGGTTGCAGGATACAAGGTTAATATATAAAAGTCAATTGTGTTCCTATATACCAGTAATGAATAAATGGAATTTAAATTAAAAACACAATATTATTTATATTAGCATCTCACCAAGATGAAATACTTAGGTATAAATATAAATATGTATGAGAGCTACCTGAGGAAACCTACAGACCTCTGATGAATGGTTTTAAAAAAACTAAATAAATGGAGAAATAATCCATGTTCATGGGTAGGAAGACTCAATATTATCAGAGCATCTGTTAATCCCAACTCAGTCTAGATTCAATGCAATTCTGATAAAATTCCAGCAAGTTATTTTATGAATATTGACCTGATTCTAAAGTTTATATAAAGAGGCAAAAAGACCCAGAATAGTGAACTCAATGTTGAAGGAGAATTACCAAATTGGAGGACTGGTAGTACCTGACTTCAAGACTTATTACAAATCTTACTATGAATCTATAGTATTGATTAAAGAATAGACAAATAGGTTAATGGAAAAAAATAGAGAGCCCAGAAATAGATCCACATAAATCTAGTCAACCTAACTTTGACAGAGGAGCAAAGGCAATATAAGAGAGCATAAATAGTCTTTTCAAAAATGGTGCTAGAACTGATTATCCACATGCAAAAAATGAACCTAGGCACAGATCTTATACCCTTCACAAAATTGACTCAAAATGGATCACAGACCTAAATATAAAATGGAAAACTACAAAACTTCTATAGAAGATAACATAGGATAAAACCTACATGACCTTGGGTATGGTGATGACTTTTTTGATATAGCATTAAAGTCATAATCCATAAACAAATCATTGATAAACTGAACTTCATTGAAATTAAAAGCTTCTTCCCTGCAAAAGACAGTGTCAAGAGAATGAGAAGACAAACCACAAACTGGAAAAAAAATTTTTCAAAAGACACATCTGATAAATGACTATTATCCAAAATATGCAAAGAACTCTTAAAACTCAACAGTAAGAAAATAAACAACCTGATTAAGGAATGGTTTAAAGACCTTAAAAGACACCTCATAAAAGAAGATAGACAGATGGCAAGTAAGCAATTAAAAAGATGCTTCACATCATATTATCATTAAAGAAATGAAAATTAAAACAAAAATGAGGTATCACTACACACAGATTTGAATGGCCAAAATCTGGAACATTAATACTAAATGCTGTTGAGGGTGTGGAGCAACAGTAAACTTTCATATATTGTAGGTAGAAATGCAAATGGTACTGCCACTTTGGCAGACAGTTTGTTGGTTTCTTACAAAACCAAACATGCTTTTACCATAAAATCCAGCAGTCATGTTCCTTGATATTTACCCAAAGAACTTGAAAATTTATGTTCACACAGAAGTCTACACATGGATGTGTTTGTAGCAGCTTTATTCATAATGGCCAAAGCTTGGAAGCAACCAAGATGTCTTTCAATAGGTGAATGGATAAATAGACCATGGTACATACAGACAATAGAATATTATTTTGGTGCTAAAAAAATGAGCTATCAAGTCATTGAAAGACTAGAAGAAACTTAAGTGCATATTATCACGTGAAAGAAGCCAATCTGAAAAGGCTACATACTATATGATTCCAGATAAATGACATTCTGGGAAAGGCAAAACTATGGAGCAGATAAAAGATCAGGGATTGGGGGCATTGAATAAGTGGAGCACAGAGGATTTTTAGGCAGTGAAAATACTCTGTATAATACTATAATGATAGATAAATGTCTCTACATTTGTCCAAACCCATTGTACATTTGTATAATACCAAGGGTGAACCCTAATGTAAACTATGGACTTTGGGTGATTATGTTGTGTCAATGTTGGCTCATCAGTTGCAACGAATGTACACTCTGGTATAAGATATTGACAATGGGGGAGGCAATATATGTGTGGGGTAGAAGGTTGTATGAGGAATCTCTGTGCCTTCCTTTCAATGTTGCTGTGAACATTTAACTTCTCTAAAACACTAAAGTCTTCAAAAAAGTCTGGGCACCTCTGAGTCTATTTCATTTCCCTATTGTTTTTATCTTCTTTCTAGTCTTAGGCTCTTATAAATAGTGCTGACATGAACCATCTTGAACATATGTCGTTTTTGTAATTTTGCAGTCTATCTATAAGATAGATACCTAAAAGTAAAATTGCTGGGTTAAAAGGTAGAGGCATATGTAATTTTGCAGGATATTTTAAAATTCTCCTCCTAGGGGTTGTATCATGTTTACATCCCTACCAGTATTGTGTGGACTACCAATTTCCTTGCAAACTCAATAGCACTAATATAGTGTTAAAATGTTAGATCTTTGTCAATCTAATAGGATAGAAGTATCATAGTATAATTAAAGTTTTTTTGTGATAAAAAATATATATGACATAAAACATTTAACAATTTTAAGTGTATATTCAATGTGATTAATTATATTTATAGTGTTGAGTGACCATCCTCACTGTTTCCAAATCTTTTCCATCATTCCAAACAGAAACTCTGTTAATCAGTAACTCTCCCTCTCTCCACACCTCTCCCTCTAATCTGCCTTCTGTCAATATATTTGCCTATTCTAGATATTTCATATAAGTGGAATCATACGATATTTGTTCTTTTGTGCCAGGCTTATTTTTAGCATAATGTTTTCAAGGTTCATCCATGTAGTAGCACATATCAAGCCTTTAGTCCCTTTATGGATGAATAATATCTCATTGTATATAGATCACATTTGCTATCTATTCACCTGTCGATGGACGCTTGGGTTGTTTCCACTTTTGGCTATGCAGTGTTACTTGAGATGTCTAGCCCTGGAGATTAAGTGGTGATGTCAGCAGAAATAAGATAACATGAAAACTCTAATATGATGTGTATTCTGTAATTGGAGATGAGTCTTAACCTGAAAATATTCCTAAGAGGATTGTTAAATGAATATGTTTACACCAAGATATAAATTATTTCTAACAGCACTCTGCTTGAGAGCAGGTTTGGATTTGAGAAGGAGGAGACTGATGCATAGATGACCAGAGGAGGGCAGTTGACTTGGACCTGGGAGGAGGCCCAGAGTGAAAAGCATGAAGGGACACAGGTCAAGTTCACAGTTTTACTTTAAGTAATTTTCTGTGAAGATAGCATAGAATGAAAGGCCATGCTTAATCTTCTTTGCCATCTGTAACATTAGCCAGAACCATTTTGTTTGCAAGTGACAGAAACCCAGAGCATGTAAAATTGGAACTCAAAGTCCACATCTAGCTCAAGGACAGCTAGATCGCTGGGGCACTGCTCTTTCCAGGCCTGACTTTGCTTTTTTCCAAGTTGGTTTCCTTCTCAGGTAGGCTCTCTACATGCATTGGTAAAGAGAGTACCGCTCAGCTTTAGGATTGTTTGGTCTTTAGTATCTTTTGTCTCAGAAAAAAAAAAGAGAATGCCCTGTGCTTAGTTCCAGCAAAAATCCCTCTGATGAGCCTTATTCAGTCATGTGTCCAACTTTGAACCAATCGGGCAACAGAGCAGTGCACTGTAGTCACTCCTAACATAGGTGGAGCCCCCCTTCCAGGGAAGCCCTTGGACGAGGAAAGACAGTGCTTGAAGGTTTCCACTTGATATGACAGTTTATACAAGGAGAATTTAGTAACTTAAAGTGAAATGCAGAGTATTCATTAGTTGCAAAAGTCTAGCTTGTATGTGTAAATAGTAATATAGATATTCATGTCCCTTTCCTAACCTTAGAAAAAGACTCTGGAGACTGGCATACTCATGTATCTTAAATTTAAAACCTTTCAGATTTTTAAAAGGACATTTGAGTTCACTGGTAGCGTAAGTTAGCTGAACTCTAATTATACGAAAGAAATGAAATCTGTTTGTTTATTTCAGGCAAGACATGTTGCCAACAGCTGTGGAGAGATGTGATGTGATCTTCTCAATGAACAATCTAAGAGCCACTGAGTAAGCTAAAATAATAGAATCTGCTTGTCTGTAGTTAGTGTGTTGACAAGGAAACAAAAGGGAACTGTAGGGTAAACACAGGGCAAGATTACACAAAGAGAGTAGTTAAAAATGATAAAAACACAGTGCAAGAACTCCTACAATATAGCAGACAATGTTAAGTGCTTTTCTAATTAAACTTCGTTTTTCCATATGGACTCACTAAACCTGATTTTCATTGTTTAAAATAAATTCTAAAGGACTGTCCTTAAATCACCTTGAAAGTGTTCCCTGAAGTTGTTAATTCAAAAAAATTTTTTAATGTAGTTCCAAAGTTCTGACGCACCCACTGGCTTCCAATGAACGTTCTTAAAACATTCCTTGAAACAATGGTGTCGTGGGTATTATTGCCTTTCCAGAGTATTTTATCCCTTACAGTGGGATAACTTTATACTTGATATAAAGTTATATATTTATAAGTGGTCCAACCTTATATTTGATAGATCTTATAGAAAAGCTGCTTTGCTAAGACTGGCAATGTGGAAAGCTTTTGTTATGTGAGTTTTCCAACAACATTACATGATGGTGTAAGAAAAACACATGTACTTCTCTTTGTTGTTGTTGGTTGGTTGGTTGTTTTATCTAGAACCAGTGCTTGTTAACTTTCTATTGTTATTCAGCTTAAATAGAATTTTATTTTGTTATCACCATCAATTTTATCGGATCTGGAAGGTGTATATAAGAACAGTGGGTGGTCTATGTTCTTAGAGGTAATGATTTGTCTCTAAGAACAGTTAGGCTTTTGTCTTCTCATCTTTAATGCTTCTGTAATTGTAACGTGGTAGTAAGATATCCTGAGGGAATATTTCTCATGATGCCAAGGAGAATGAAGGCACGATTTTTTTAAATGGCAAGAATTTCCAAATAACCTTTTATGTTTCATGTTTTATTGTTGAAAACCAGACTTCTATGAATTTGATGTTAGTACAAAGACATCAGTTTTGAGTCTGAATGCTAGTCCAACATAAATGAGGTAGGGAGTAAAGATAAGTACTTACTGTTTTACATGATTTTATAATAAGCTATTCTACTTTGTATGCACACACACACACACACACACACACATATATATAAATATTAATTCATTGTCCATAGGACGTTAGCATTTACTTTGTCTCTCAAACTCCTTTGATTTCCAAAGAGGATCCTTTTTCCTTTCTGTTACCCCAGCTATTTCCTTTATTCTTAGTTTCCCAAATGTGTAGTAGAATTCAGTTCTTGTCTCACGTTTTGGTTTTTGGTGATAGAAACACAATTAAGAATAGGAGGAAGGATTTGGAGAAAGGAGAATGAGTTAGTAGTTATAGGTGTGATGCTAATTGACTTGGTGTCTTTGGTCAAGTCATTTAATGTATTTCAACCGTAGTTTTCTAAACTATAAAATATGGCCAATGCATTTCTCTCTTAAGTTACTGGTCTGGGGATGTTGCATAGAAACAGAGAAGGAGTCAGCATTTAGAATACTATGAAGTATTTTAAAAATGTAGGGTGGCTGTATTATTATGATGATGATTATAAACTATCCCATAGCTAGTAAAAACAAAAACTAAAAAACTATTGAGATGACTGACTTCAATTTGGAAAGCCATACAGGAGAAAGAAGAGTAAGCTCTTAAGTCATTCTATGGCAGTATTTTTCAAACTTTAAATAGGTAACTTCTAGGGCTATAAAATCTAATTAGTTGCTACCAACATTTAAAAAGTAGGATAGAATACAAATAATAGAATATGACAGGAAATATCAGAGTTTATGTCTCATAAGTAAAGGTAAATACTCATAAGTAAGGAAGGGTATGTATTGCTTCATGAAACTTTTGTGTCAGTGTGTGTGTAAATGGTGGGGGTGTAGGGAGGGTATATGTATGTGTATGAATGTTGGGTTGTGGTATAATATTTACGCTATAGACTTTCTTCTCCCACCCTCACCCAATGCATATATTGACGCCCTAATCACTAGTGTGATGGCATTTGGAAGTGAGGCTTTTGGGAGGTAATATTAGGTCATAAGGGTGAAGCCCTCATGAATGGAATTAGTGCCCTCATATAAAAAGAGAAACAAGAAAAACGATCTCTCCTGGACATGTGCGGATACAATGAGGAGGCAGCTGTGTACAAGCCAGGAAGTGGGGTTTTTACAGACACCAAATATGCTGGTACCTTGATCTTGGACTTCTCTGCCTCCAGAATTGTGAGAGATAAATGTTTGTTGTTCAAGCCACCCATTCTGTGGTATTTCTTATAATGGTCTGAGCTGATTAAGACAATGCACATCTTATCAGTGGATCACAGTCAAAAATTTTTGAAACCATTGCTTTAGGATATGGCCTATTGAATCATTTGTTGAGTCATCCTCCCCTTGCCCCCTTCTCCAACTTCCCAATCTATCCAAGTCTTTCACATGCATCCTTTTCTTTATCCCAACTGAGGAAGAACACAGGGATGGCATAGAAAGTCAGGCTGGTTCTTTTAGGATGACTCACTACCTCCACATCAGCCTCATGTTATCCTAGGGTAGCATGGGACAGTGGAAAAGGAATTGGTCTAGAAGTAAAAAAAAAAACAAAAACAAAACAAAAAAAAACAACAAAAAACTAAGTTCTAAACTGGCTTTGTTTATTTCTGCTTCTTGGACCTTAGAAAAGTTCTGTAACCATTGTGACTTTCATCTTCTAGTCCTTAAATGAAGCATTAATCAATATATTGAACACAATTATTAAGCATGTTCTGTGGGTGAGGTACTTTGCTAAGAGCCAGGAATGTGGCAGTGATCATGATAAACATGGCCACTACCCCCAGAGAATTTAAGCCTGTAACTTATTAAGCTTGTTTTGAAAATTAAATTAGATAAGATATACATAGTGGCTTAAAACTTCATTGTTAGATGCCAGATATGACATCCTTGCTTCTTAAAATATAGTGACAATAAACTAGAATTTCTATTTTCATGACCTCAGGAAGTTTAAAAAGCTTCCCAGCATTTCTGAAATGGATCAGTGGGCTTACATTTTCAGATCATATTTGATCCAACTGCCTTTATTTACACCGTTGATCACCTTTCCTGAGCTTTACACTCCTCTTACTGAGCTTAGATTCCATTGTCCATTCTTGGGATACCTTCTGTCTTTTTCTCGGTGATTTGTTCTTCCTTTTTCCTCCGTTGGCAAAATCCCAACCTTTGGGTATATCTAGATCACTGCACATTTAGCAATGCTCCAGAACGATTTATCATGGCTAAAGAAAGAAATACACTGCCTGGCTGTTGGACTCCCTTTAAATTTATGAGTAAAAATTTCAAAAGGGCCTTAGAATTGCCTGATGACAACCTCACTGTATTTCCCTAATCCTTATCCTGCTCACCAAGACAAGGTCACACTTGTTTTTTCCCCTCAAACTCCAGCATCCTCTTCCCATTCCTCACTATAAATTGATTACCTTGCTGATTATCTTACTGAGAAAATATAAGCAATCTGATGTGTTTATTTCCATAATTCCTTATCTACCTGCATATGTTCCTACAGCCTCTGCCTTTCCTCCCGTTGCCATGTATGGACAGTAAGGGAAACCTCTCCACTGTGTAGTGGAACCATCTCACTCTCCTAAGGACTCTGCCTTTTCAATTATATGCCCCCTGCCCCAAACAACAGCATAATTTCCCCCATATCCTAAGGATCCTCCCCATTATTATACAAACACACCACTGTATCCTTCATCTTAAAACAAAACCTGAAACTCCATGAACTCCACATTCTTATCCAACAACCGTACATTTCTCTGCTCTGATTGATGGCAAAACTTGCACCTCTGATTCTCTTATTTCCATTATTATTTCTTCTTTGGCCAATAAGTAGCTTAGAAGGGCATTTTTAATTAGTTCTTAGCTGCTAGGATTTTGATATTAACTTTTAATTTCATTGTATTGAGGTAAATGGAATTGGTTGAGGCTTGCTATAATTATGGTCTGACACATGGCCAGTCTTTGTAAGTATACCTTTGTGCCTGAAAAGAATGTGCAATTCCAATTTTGGGGTTGAATAATAGTACATATATAATGTCCATTTGGTCAAGCTTATTAATTTTACTGCTCAAATCTTATATAACCTTACTGATTATTTTTTTTTGACCTATCAATTTCTAAGAAAGATTTGTTGAAATGTCATACTATGAAGGTAGATTTGAACATTTTTATGTGTAGTTCTGTCAATTTTTGCTTAATTTTGGGGCTATGTTTTTGAATCATCCTGGTGTATTAAACATTTTATTGTTATATAACATAAGTTTTTCCTTAAGAGTTATTTAAACTAATATTAATGCAGCTACCTACACTACTTTCTTTAATTACTATTTTCCTGTTATATCTTTTTATATCACTTGACTGTAAACCTTTCTTTGTCCTTACATTTTAAAAAAATTCTAACACTATTTTATTGAAGTGGAATTACATGCAGTAAAATGAGATATGAACTGCATAAGTTTGATTAATTTTAATTTACATACATACCCATATAATTCTACCGAGATCAAGATATAGAACATCTGCTCTTCTACCTCTCTGTTTAAGTTAACTACTCTTTTCTGACTTTTATCACCACAGTTTTAAGGTAGTCAATTGTCATTTAAGAAAATTTCAAGAAGAAAATAAATAACAAAAATCTCTTAATTATACACTTAATTACTATTTTAGGTGCTCTTTATTTCTTTTTTTTAAAGATTTATTTATTTATTTATTCATGATAGACACAGAGAGAGAGAGAGAGAGAGAGAGAGAGAGGGAGGCAGAGACACAGAAGGAGGGAGAAGCAGGCATGATGTGGGACTCAATCCGGGACTCCAGGATCACACCCTGGGCAGAAGGCCAGGTGCCAAATCGCTGAGCCACCCAGGGATCCCCATAAGCTCTGCTTTTAACTGTGTTGTAACAACTCTCTATTTCCCTATTTGATATTGGACTGGATACAAGATCGCACAGGTGATTATTATAATGGTCTCACATTTGGCAATCAAGACCAAGTCCTGTTTATTTTTTTAAAAGACTTTTTTTTTTTTTGAGAGAGAGAGAAGTTTTAAGTTTTATGTGAAAATTGGTGAAAGGTACAGAGATTCTCCATATACACTTTCCCCCACATATACGTAGTCCCATAAACAACATTAGTCACCAGAGTGGTATATTTTTTTTTCCTTTTAAATCAAGGATGAACCTACATTGACACATCATCATCAACCAAATTTCATATTTACCTAGGGGTTCAATCTTGGTGTTGTACATTCAGTGGGTTTGAACAAATGTTTAAGACAGATGTCTATCATTATGGTATCATATGGAACCTTTTAACTGCTCTAAAAATCCTCTGTGCTCTGCCTAATTCATCTCTCTAAACCCATTAACAACCACTGATATTTTTATTTTATTGTTTTCAAGTTTTGCCTTTTCCAGAATGTCATATAATTGGAATTGTATAGTATTTAAATTTCTCAGATTAGTCACCCTTATTTTGAAGGATATTTTTGTGATCAAGAATTGTGAAATGATAATTATTTAGCACTTTAGAGATGTTTTATTGTCTTCTGACTTCTTTTTCAGATGAGAAGTCAGTAGAAATGCTTATCATTGTTCTATGATATGTAATGTCATTTTCATTTTTCTCTAGTTGCTTTTAAAATATTCTGTTTTTCTTTCTTAATATTACCCCGCATTATTCCGTATTTTGATTTATTGTTATCTTCCTTACCTACTAGAACCTAAACTCCATAAGGAAAGGGAATTTGTGTTTTTGCCTACTGTTCCATCCTCCTTGCCTAGAATAAGTACATAGTGGGTATTCAATTAATATTTCCTGATTAAAAGAAGGAATGAGAGATAGCCTCTGGGTCTCTATTTCCTTTATTCTACACTTGAAAAACTAAGATGAGAAACAGCTCTTATTGATTTTGACCAAAGACTCTTCTATACAGAACATTCATAGAGATAACAGATTTTAACTACCACCTAATCGGCACAAACACATTTATTGGGTTGGGGAGAGAAGGAAGAACTTTAAGTCACAGAAGTAAGTAATTTAAAAGATAACATCAGAGAATTCTGTTCTTAAGGTCTTAAGAAATTCTTTAAACTCCATAAATGGTTACCACTTTCCCTAGGAAGTTCCTGTCTACTGATTTCCCTCTTTCCCTCTCCTATCTCTCCATCCATATTCATGTTTTCTTCCCTCCAGTTGCTTATCAACAGGAATTTCAGCACTGAAGGAAGTAACACAGTCTTCACCTCCTAACAAATGAAAGTTATTAACGTTGCCTTGTGAGACACACTGGATCCCCTCAACTGCAGGTTAGTACTCATTATAATGCATTTGCTTATTTAAGTCATAAAAAATTATCTCATTAATTTTGTTTTTCATGAAAATGTCATTTTGTCCCACTCTGCCAAGAATTTTTTTGGGTACAAATAATTTTTCCATTTACTATGGGAATGTGAGTGAGAATGAGAATGAGAAATATCTGTTGTTAATTAATGGAAATGGACTAGGTAATCCTAATCTGGGGGAATAAATTCCTTTGGTTACACTCAGAATTGACTGTTTTCTTATTAGGATAAAAAGAATATTAATCTCTGAATGGATTTCCTCCACATCAAGAGCAGTCATTTTCCTTTGCCAGTTTTAAAACACAACCATCCGTGGGATCCCTGGGTGGCACAGCGGTTTGGCGCCTGCCTTTGGCCCAGGGCGCGATCCTGGAGGCCCCGGGATTGAATCCCACATCAGGCTTCTGGTGCATGGAGCCTGCCTCTCCCTCTGCCTGTGTCTCTGCCTCTCTCTCTGTGTGTGACTATCATAAATAAATAGAAATTTAAAAAAAAAAGACAAAAAATAAACCACAACCATCCGTTCTATTTTTTAAAGATTTTATTTATTTATTTATTTATTTATTTATTTATTTATTTATGAAACAGAGCATTCATGAGTGGGGGGAGGGGCTGAAGGAGAGGGAGAGAATCTCAAGCAGACTCCCCACTGAGCTCAGAGGCCTTCTCAGCGCTTGATCTTGTGATCCTGAGATCATGACCTGAGCCAAAATCAAGAGTTGGACACTTAACCAACTGAGCCACCCAGGTGCCTCACAACACAGCCATCCATCCTATAGAATGCAAGTCCCTTGACTCCTTAGTTTATAATGTTAATTTTTATTGTTTTTATTCAGTAATTCAAAATTAAAACTCCTTTTTTCCCACACTTCCTAAAATATAAATGTGGATGATTTGTGTATTTGTATTTGGGTATTGGGGTACAAAGCTTCTGAGTGGGGACAGTGGGATCTAAGTGGGCTCCAGATTCTGAAGAAATGACACCTGAGGGTATATTGCTGTGTTTTTCTTTTATTCCTCCTCCTTTTTGTTCTCGTCCTTTGTCTCTTTCTCCCTTTGTATATTTGGAAACTAAGGGTGAGCACAAAATGTATATTTTAGCTGTGGTTTGTGTCAGGGTAGGTCTTTCTATACAACTGAAAGTCCAAACATTGCCAGATTACTAGGATTTTATTTCTTTTTTTTCCTTAGAATTCTCAGAAACCATCCATATATATATATATATATATTTTTTTTTTCACCATGTTTTTCTTGTTCATTCAAATTCTCATTTTCTTCCCAGAGTAGATCTCAACATACGGGTGACCATAACAGGCTTTGCTTTTCCTTCCTTCCTCTTTACATTTTTTTTTTTATATATCCAATAGGCCCCCAAAAGAAGGTACACTAAATTTCTGTGTTAATTGCCTTCTGAATAGTGGGATCCTTTGGCACTGACATGGAAATGAGATGATCTGGTTTGAATTCTCCATTCTGCCTCTAATAAGCAGAGTGACCTTGAACAAGTGGCTTAAACTCGTTAAGAATGCTCATACTTATCCCTGTTATCTAATAAGGGTCAATAATATAATGGATGTGAATAAATTTTATAAAATGATTTGGATTGGAAAATCATAACTGATCATGGCAAAGTCACATCAAACCTGCATATACATGTTTTGGGATGTGATCTGACTCTACTTTGTTTAATGCTTACAAAAAAAATCTGTTAACATATATTAAGGTTATAGAGGATAAATATTAACAGAGAATAGAGTGGACCATGCAAGCAAATGGGAGATTTACAATACTGTATCTTTTCCTACAGGATATTTTGAATGCCCAGAGAGCTGTGTAGATTTCACAGACTTTGCTTTTATTCCTTCCATTAATCCAGCATTGAAGTTCCCATGATTTAGCATGAATAAAAATTACTGTATAATGTCATATATACAAAAATATGTATACTCTACTTTATGGATAATTTAAGGGATTTTCAAGGGTAATTTTGACTATGTAATTTTCGCCTTACATACTGAATTTAGAATTTAACTCTACATAAGATTGGACTCCCCATCATCCCTGTGCTCTGAAGGTGGCAAAAAAGAGAACTTTTATATTACACAGGAAAATTCCTTGAAGAGAGCAAATACATTTTTTAAAACCTAGGCTAGCAGTGGTTTTGTAAGGCTGATACATTCAAGGAATGTAACACATTATTATCACTTACGTTTTTGTTTTCTGAGAATAGAGGTGTAGTTTTAGGACCCCAGAGAGAATCACTTTTGCATAAGTAGTGAATTTCATTATCTAAGACCTGTATTTTAACCACACCTACTAACTATGCTTTCCAGGTTGGCTCTCAGAGTGTAGGTCACAAAAGCTGAAACCATGCCTTCAAAGGCCAAACCAAGTGTTCTCCTATTAGAAACAAAAAGCTCCGTTTTTAATTCTTTCATTTTTTAACAGCCCAGCGGGCTTTCTTTGTTTTGTAAGAGTGGGTAGTTCGCTTTTCTCATGCTTGGAAATTATGCCACCCATTTATGTGTTCTCAAAGCAGGTTTTGAAATGGGTAAGAAAAGACAAGCCATGGCTATTTTGGTAGAAAATTGAGTGTAGTCCGGAGAAGGGGAAGAAAGGATCAAAGCTGTTAAGTAGTTGGATGTGTCCCTTCCTTTGTTGAGCCTTGCTTCTTGGTGACCCCATTTCACTTGAACAAGGAGAAGTCTCACACTAGCCTAATTCATAGGTGACAAGACAAAGCCTCTGCTATCTACTGTTGGGATTCTCACTTTTTACATGTGTGACCTAAAGTGGTGAATTTAGAAGAGTATTTGTTAGTTAATCTTCAGAGAGAGAGGGAGAGAGAAACAGAGACAGAGACAGAGAAGTAAAGCATATATCTCATAAATGGTACTTTTTTTTTATGCCATTGTACCTCTTTACAAGAAAGGTATATGAATCTGTTTCTTGCTTCACTCAATATCATTGAAAATAGTTATTTTTGTTCACAGAGAAAACAATCTATCAACCATCAGAAAGTTCATTTGAGGGAAAACTGCCCTACATAGAAAAATCATACGCTCCCTGAAGCAGCCCAGAGGGTGGGGTCCGTTTGTTGCCAGTGAGAGTTCCATATTCGGGGGACTTTGAATCCTGCACTCTGGGCTCCTATGGACAGAGATGATCAACCCTGAGGAAGAAAGGTAGCAGCTGTGCTGCCTTGTGACCAATTTTGAGAGCCACAGTTGAACAGTTTGCAAAATTTGGGAAGAAAATGCCCAGAATGAGATCTGAGTATTATAAATGGAAAGGGTTAAGAACAGATAATTTCTAGGTTCCTGCTGTGATCTTTGTCATAGCAAGTCTGAACACATTGGAGTTTTAATTCTCTGCTACTGAGATAAAAATAAACTGTTTAACCTTTTAAATGCTGGTAATTTGGAGGGGTTTGCCATTTTTAGTTCTTTCAACACATAAGCTTCTGAAAAGCTAGGAGGATAGAAATGGCTAACTAACTAAATTTGGAACCTTAAAAAGGTCAGAGTAAATCTGGTGCTATCCTATCTTTTTTTTCCTTCTACAGAATGCATGTTGCATTCCTTAAAATTGTGAAAAAGATTGTAAAAAGGACAAGTAAAGACAAAACTTGAACTGTGAAATATTGTTGTAGGAGGAGATAAAAAAAGAATAAAATGTCTCAGGCTGATGATTTTTAGTGGATCTTGAAATTGGACTTTCATAATCCATTGTTTCTAGTTTGAGATGGTTGCTGGAATAGACAGTAGGAGTTTCTTAGAATGTTAATATTTTCCCCATTTTTAATAATCAGGGAATCATTTATGTTATAATCTTCCAGGCCTCCTTCTATTTAGAAAAATATTGGGTTTCTCCCCCTGCCCCCACCTTGCTAGCTAGTGATAATTCCAGAAGATGTCGACTTCTCTACTGGAGTCTTCACTTGTGAAGAAAATTGCCTATAACAGCATGGGCATTGAAGTGTACCCAGTGCAACATAGAATCACCAGGAAGTGGGAACTGCTTTTTGTGTATACTTGCTTTTATTTGAAGTGTGCAAAAAAAATAGATGACATGGTTTCTTTCCGTAAGGATTTATAATCTGATTAAGCAGATTAAAAAAAAAAAGCAATGAACTGACTGCAAAATCTTCTCTTGGCAGCATGGATAAGAAGACATTTGTTACAAGAATGTAGGGTAAAGGAAGACTTGCAGTCGGTGATCTGTGCGGGTAGACGGAGGGCATGGATCAGCCCCCCAGCCTTGTGTCTGAGTGCATCCCATCATCCACTCGGTGCACAGATCACTTTCATTTCTTTGAATAGACTCCCTAGTCTCTCCTGCTTTGCTTGTGCTCCTGTTGTCACAGTTGCTTCGAATGCTTTCCCTCACATTCTGCCTGTTGAAACTACTCCTCAGTCATCTCACTCTGCATGTCTACGCTAGAACTGATCTTAATCCAACTTGTGTTGCTGTCACTTGCATATGTGTCTTTCCTTCACACCACACTCTGAGTCTCTTGAAGGTAGGATTGTTCTTTTACTTAGCTTTCTATCTCATGTGCTTATTAGGGGCCCATACATATTTACTGAAATAAATGGAATTGGGTGATCTATGAAGAAAGGGAGTAACATTCCCAAAATGGTTTGAGGGTCGAAGTGAAAAAATCCAGGGGTCTCTTTGTGTCACAATGGGAAAACTGAAGAGGAGATTCTGGATTCAGTGTAAATTCCAGTGCTGAGGGGTACTTAGTGACACCATCCCAAGGGACTGTGCCCGTGGGCCTCAATAAAGAGTCATATTGAGGCTGAGACACACTAGACTTACTAATGATCAGGGCATGTAATTGAACTTTTCTGTGGAAGCTCCCAAGGTTTTAACTTTAAGAAAAATACTTTTCTTGGATTTGTGACTCTGTGATTTGAGAGATAAATGGGATATCATTATCCTGTTTTCCTTACGTCAGCATATTTTTCCTAGTCTATTTTAATGGGATTTTAAATAAAATTACCGAGAGAGACAACAGTCACCTTCTCTCTCGTGAAACTTGGACTCTGTCCTCTGGAAGCAGTAAACATGGAGGAACAAGGAAAGGACCTAGTTCACAGTGAGTGTTAGATTTAAGTATTAGGTCTTCTTGTTTCCCCAATGAATTCCTTTCCTGTTTTCTCTGCTTTATTCCTTTTCATGTTCAACATGGCTTTTTCATTTGGCATTCATACCCAATGAGGGAATTGAAGGAGTTGCTAAAATATGGTCATTTCTTTTGTAGCTTCTTCCTTGATATCTCTTCATTTTTATTACAAGATGAATGAAATTAAATAACTGAAAACTTGCTTTCTCTGGAAATGGTGATTTCTAATAGTGTAATTCCCTGAGTTTCTTTTCCTTCTATTAAGAAAACCTCTAGCCGTGGGATGTGTGGGTGCCTCAGTTGCTTAAGCATCCAACTCTTGGTTTTGGCTCAGGTCATGATCTCAGGGTCCTGGGATCAAGGCCTCCACTGAGTGTGGAGGCTGCTTGTCCCTCTCCCTCTGTTTCTCCTCCTGTGCTTTCTCTCTCTTTCCCTCTCTTAAATAAATAAATAAATAAATAAATAAATAAATAAATAAATAGATTTTTAAAGAAAGAAAACCTCTAGGCCCTGCTATCACTTGCATCTTCTTCTCTGAGTCTAGGAATTACTCTTTAAAAAACTCTTAGTTGAATAAAAATAAGAGTAGACAAACACGCTTTTCCTCTGGTAGAGATATTCTCCATGGGATGAGGGACATGTACCTGGCCAGTCTTTCTGTATTGGTTGGTCCACTCTCTTAGCCTGAGCTTCAAGGAAGCTGAGATAATTTTGACTGCCTTTATGTATTTTGCCTAATGAGCTGGCAAACTGGTTTCATCTTAGTGGGTTTTCCTTGGACTAACTAAAAAAGGATGATTTAATTACCTTTATTCTTTTTCAAATGAGAGATCCACATGCTGATTCTTCCACATGAGTGCTTTTTAATTTTCAACACAGGTCATTCACATTGCTCAGTTTCTTATGCCTTTGGTAAAAATCCACTCGGATTTATCTTTTTTTTAAAATATACAATCTTTGGCAGTACTGAGTTTTTCCACATTTGAAATCAAAGTAAGAAAATGCCTTTGGGATTCCTGGCTTCAGAGAAGAACTAGGGCACATTCATACGAGAGCCAACATTTCAGTAATGCTAATGAATTTCTCTTACTCGAAATTATTTTCATGGCAGTAAATATAACTCTCTTACCTTGTTCCAAGGCTGATACCTATTATCAGCTTTGAAGGATTATTATCAAAGAAAAAGATTTATTTTGCAACAAAAATGAGTAGAGATGCAGTTGGGGTGATCAAATGAGTCCTGGATTATACTAAGCCATTATCTAACTGTCTCCTATAATTCTCCACAGCATACAACATTGGAAACATTGTTTAACAGAACATTAACTACAATCTTGCTACTGCCAAGTGTTCTAGATGCATCCAGGTAGTCTATAATTAATGCACCTGCAGAGCTACACAAAGGACTTCGTACGCTGTCCATTTCAGTGTAAAGCAGCTGGAATAGCACCTGCACAATTGGTGCAGCTCAGGACAAACACCAAAAGGCCAAGTTCTAACTAGAAAGCTTAATCCTTTTCAGCATGGACTGACTAGCTTGAGATTTCTTTCAAAAGAGTAGTATTTATTCTATGAAAGTAAAAAGTAGGATGTGGTGAGGGTTAAAAGAGATTAGGGAATCTGGTGCCTGAGTATTGGTTGTATTAGTTAGAGAATTAGTAAAGATGTGAAAAGGGAACTGAGTCAAGGAGATTAGGAAACAGGTAAAGGATACTAGGCCCAAGATGCTGGAGGAGTTTCCAGAAATGATAGTGACTTATTCCAAACTACATTCAGATGGCTGCACAGAGGAGTTTTCAGTGACTACCAGGGAAATGTAAAACTAAACCAAACCAAACCCAAAACCTTAAAGATCATATTCATTTTACTTTTTATCCCTAGTTCTCAAATTACTAGGTTACATACTTTTTGTGGAGCATTTAATTGGGAAACTCAAGGTAATTTTGTAACTCTGTAGTGTTCTCCATTTATATGATATTGACTATGTGGAGGACCCATATACATTTATCTTGTTTCATCCTCATACCAACCCTGAAAAGTAGGCTCAGAAAGTGTAAATTACTTGCACATTTAAATGCATGGGAGGAGAGTTGCCAACTAAGATGATCCTATCTGACTTCAAAGCCAGTGCTCTCCAACTTCCAACTGTACCATTTCTGCCCCTGTTTATTGGGTCCTGATCATATAACCTCTCCTTTCCTCAGTGTGTTGCCACACTCAACCTGCCTCAGGCCTTTGTATCTGCCATTCTTCCTGCATTGAGTGCTTTCCACAGCCCTTCATATGCCTGAGTTTTTGTTCATTCAGATTTCAGCTTAAATGTCTCCTTTCTATACACTGCCTTTCCTAAAACCTGCATTATTGCCTCCCAAAGCTTCCTGTTTTATGGCCTTCATAGCACTTACCACAATCTGAGATTTTCCTCTTTATATGTATGCTGTCTAACTTTGCAAGAATGTAAGTTCTCAGAAGACAGAGATTTTCCTTTTCTTGGTCACTACTGCCTAACCCAGGTAGGGCAGAGCTTGCTATGGAGTAGGCACTAAATAATTATACATGAGATTAATAAAGAATAAGCCTATTTCTTGGGAAGTACCTTGACATTCAGAGGAGTGATAACCTATTAATAAAAGAGCTAATTTGCCATCAGAGGTAGGATAACAATTCAAGTTCTAACTTTGGTAATAAATATACAATGGGATGACAGAGAGGGAAGGATGGATGAAAGAGAACAAGATTTACAGTGAGCAAAAATAAATAATAAAAGTAAGTAATATATTTAACAAATGTTTATTGAGTATACACGCAAGGATAGGATGACTATATGTCTTTTTTAAGGATATTGGTCTCTACATAATTATTTAAATTGTCCCCTTTCACTCTTGAAAGTGTTCTTGCTTAGGTGATAAAGCATATGGTCTTAACTGTGGCTCAGTACTGTACTAGGCAGTGAGGATGCTGCAGTGTACTAGACAGTCCTTGATGTCATGGAGCTTATAAGCCAGTAGAGGAGATGTACATCAAACCAATAATCCACCAAAAGTAAGATCCGAGAGTGAGAAGTGCTTTGCTTTTAGTTTTCAAAGCACCTTCATGTGCATAATCTCATTTGATCCTCCCATCAATTCCATGACGTAGAATACTTATAATCACTTTTTAAAGGAAGAGGAAACTGTTGCTCAGATGTTAAGTGACTTGGTCAAGGCTAATTAGCAGCAGAGCTAGGACATGAACTCAATCAGGAAAATGCCTGTATTCGAGGGAGACTTTAGACTTTGTTCCAAAGAGTAAAGGAATAAGAAAAATGCTAATTTTTATCTTACTTAATGAGACTTAGAGTCTTTCCAGACATTTTTGGAATTCCTCTCACTGATATCATCTTGAGGCAACTCAGTGCCACCTCTGCAGATTTCTCTAGTAGAAAAAGACAATTATTTTGGAAAGGATTTCCTGTGTACTTATTTTCAGTAGTATTGTTTTTCCTTGTTCAATCTGGTCTGGAATCTCCATCTCTGCAGTTTACTGTATAAACAGCAAATAATTGTAGCTAGGAGCTAAAGTGCTGGTCTCCAAAGATAGGCTTCCAGTGAATCATGCTTCTCACCATTTACTCTCTCCTGTTATCCCCTTCCCTCAAATCTGGGTGGGTTCTGTGACTGGCTTTTGACCAATAGAATGTAGTAGAGGTGATCCTGCAAGCCTAGGTAGAAAGAAACTTTCCAGCTTCTCCTTGGGCCTCTTGGATTGTTCACACAGGAAGAAACCAGCTGCTGCTATGTAAAAAAAAAAAAAAAAATCTGATGATCTTAAGACTATGATGCTGTGAGGAAGCCCAAGCTATCCACATTGAGAGACTGTGGATACAGAGAAAGAAAGAAGCACATACAGCCCTTAGCAATTCTAGCCATCCCTGCTGAGGTGCTAAATTTGTGAGTGAAAAGCCATTTTAGATGTCCAGCCTAGTTCTGTGTTCATTTGACTCCAGCCCCAGCTGCCATCTGATTATAACTGCTTGAGAGAACCCAAGTGAGAGCACTCATTGAGTCCAGGACCTGAGAAGAATTAACATAAATTTTTGATTTTAGCCACTAAATTTTGAGGGCAGCAATAGATACCAGAACAACAGTACAGACTCAAGAGCCAATTGGTTTGGTCCCAATCCTGCCTCAGAGACATGCTGGCTTTGTGATCTCGGGCAGGGCACCTAACACTTTGTGCCTTAGTTTCCTCATTGGTGAAGGCGTGTCGTGATAGCACCTACCTATGGTTTGTTGCAGGGATCAGTTTAATTCATGATACAAAAAAGCAGAGCTTGACAATAGGAAGCATTCAATAAATGTTACTTATTATTACTATTAACTGAATGTCTGGATAAGTCTTACTAATCTATTAAGATCTGTTTTTCTTAAATGCTTCATTGATGTCGAGGGCAACAACCACATTCGCATGCTTCTGAGTCACTTGGGAACAAAAGCAAGGACTGGATTCTAATATCAAAAACCAATATTAGGAAGAAAATTCCTCTCTGAGGAACTCCTCCTAGGAGATCCCTCATCTTGAAAATATGGAAAATAATCATCCTTACCACACAAGGTTGCTGTGCGTTTAGATGAATTAGTGAATGTAAGAACCTGAAAACAGTACCGGCCTCTGAGTAAGTACTCTGTATATTTTGTCCATTAGTACTATCATTACCTTCTCTCTCATACCTCTCTCCCCAGGAACTGCCTTAGGATTTTCCCACCATTCATTAGAGACCAAATGGCCTTCATAAATGCTCTGGCTACTGATTCTGAGTTTTATATGGACTGCAAAGCGGCTCCTCATGCTGTTTTTAAGTTCCTTGACCTCCGTAAGCTCTTTTTAGTGATGCTCAGAAGCTGGAACAGTTGAGTTTCAGATATAGATTGGAGAGCTTCCTTACGAACTCCAATAAAATAGCTCAGAGTTTGGCTCTCACTTTTAAATACTATGCAGATGGCGCTGAACCCCAGCCAAACTGGCGGCAACTTGATTTCCTCTGGTGAGTGCTGGTGGGGTGTCTACAGGATGGCATTCATTCTCATCTCTTGTCCCCTTTCTCTCTTTCTCTGTCTTTCCCCTCCCCCCACATCTCTACTCCTTACACACACACACACACACACACACACACACACACACACCGTATTTTTCCTTTAAGCCTGAGTATTTTTTTATAATGACATGGCCAGCAATAATTAATAAAGTCATTGGTTTCCTGCCTGAACTTGTACTTATGTTAGCTATTTCAACGTGTGGAAATTTTCACTTCAGCGCCAGATCAATAGCGTCCCCTTTGTGATTCCCCACTGCCAGGAGAGAAAATGTTCGCAAAAGGAGATCTAAGGAGCTTCCTACCAATTTAGAAGAGACAGAAGAAAGGACACTCTGTGCCAGCTGTGAAAGAAGCTCTTATATGCTGATAGGAATGTTATGAAATATCTGTAAATTTGGAGCTTGTTTTCTTGAGCTGTAAAACCTAACTGCATGGAGTGGATTTTTGAACACTCTTAAAATAAACATAAACTAAGCTTTGATAAAGGGACCCTTTTTGGGGGTTTGATTTACTGTTATAACAGTATAATATTTGTATATGTAAAAATGTCAAAAAGTCCAAGAAAACAGTAATTGAATAAACTAGATATAAATGTGATC
The DNA here is from genome assembly GCF_018345385.1 of Vulpes lagopus. NCBI lineage: Eukaryota > Metazoa > Chordata > Mammalia > Carnivora > Canidae > Vulpes > Vulpes lagopus. Next base: position 21,388,410 of record NC_054844.1, read on the forward strand.
TTTTAGTCTTATTCTGTTTGTGAAATTACAGAATATCAAATCTGAAATATAGTTTGAGGGATGATCTAATATGTTTTCTCTCATTTTGTTTAAAAATATTATACATTTTAAAAAATATGGCTTTGGAGTAGCTTCGGTTCTACCACTCCACCTCTTTGTTGCTTAAAATCCCTGAAGCTCAGTTTCCACATCTGTGAAATGAGCATTATAATTTTTACCTTGTTGTGACCTTTAGAAACAAGGAACATAGAGTGCTTAGCATCCCATTTTGCACAAAGCACTTGCTCAGGAAATAGCTCTGTTCATTTTCTCTGGCAAATGGACCAGCCCAGAATTATATTGTGTTGACAGTTTTCTGTGTCTAAGCAAAAATTTTATGATTTAAAATTATTTCTTTAATTTTGAAAAAAATAATTTTTATCAAAGTAACATGAACATTGTAACAAATAGTATAGAGGGGCATACCATTCAAAGCAACAATCACAGCATTTCCAGGCTCATTCTGAAGAGGCAAAGTCAACCATTTTCATTTTTAGATTTCTATTATCATCTTTTCTTATCTTTTCTATTTATCATCATCTCTGGATAATATTTCTTTATATTTCTTTATTTCTTATCGACTATATGTCACATCCCCTGAACACCTTCTGCTAAAGTCACATATTTATATCATTGCATATTGATTTGTCTTCTCCTGTTTCTATTCTCAATATTTTAATAATGTATTACTATATATATTCTATTAGCTATATTTATAACTTCAAAAATATAGTAAAACTCCTATGTCTTGTTTCACTAACTTTTTTCTTTAAAGATTTATTTATTTATTTTTGAGAGAGAGAGAGAGAGAGAGCAGAATGGGAGAAACAGCAGGACAGGGAGAGAAAGAATCCCAAGCAGACTCCCTGCCGAGCACAGAGCCTGGCACGGCCTTGATCTCCCAGCCCTGAGATCATGACCTGAGCTGAAATCAAAAGTAAGATGTTTAACCAACTGAGCCACCAGGTGCCCCTTGTTTCAGTAATTTTTGACAATATTTCCTCATTCTCCAAATGGAAAGATGGGGGTTATTTTGCCTCTAGCTGAGACATCATGCATTCTGTCAACTATACTTTTACTTCTCCATTGTCAGGGTTGTTAACATTTATATTTTATCCTGTAATCATAGCCAAGAATTCTGGGCTTTATGTTGATCTAAAATTTGAAAACCAAAAATTTTATGTATATATGTATACACACATCAAATAATCATTATATGTATAATTATAATCATATATACTTGGTTATTATATAATTATAATGAATTATATATTTATATATAAATAAACATATAAAATATATTATATATATATTATTGTGACTCTGTACATATTGTTTCCTCCTCAGCCAGTTTGCTAAGGTGACATTTGCAGGTCCAATGTCCCAAACCAGGAGAATGTTGCAAGCATCAAGATGAAGTGGATTTTCTTTTCTTATAGCCCATCAATAACCATATTTTGGTTTAATATTTAAGAGAGATTCTCGTAAAACTTTTTAACATTCAACGAAGTTTTGATTTTATCTTTTCTGGAGATTTTACTTTTATTGATTCTTAAGATAATCCATGCTCTTATTTATTCTTTTTTTTTTTCAGATTTTATCTTTTTATTCATGAGAAACAAAGAGAGAGGCAGAGACATAGGCAGAGGGAGAAGTAGGCTCCCTTCAAGGAGGCCAATGTGGGGATCCAGACCGGGGATCACTCTCTGAGCTGAAGGTAGATGCTCAACCGCTGAGCCACCCAAGCATCAGCTCTTATTCTTATACTAGAGCTACTCTTCATATTTTATTTTATTATTATTTTTAAAAGATATTTATTTATTCATGAGATACACACAGAGAGAGGCAGAGACATAGGCAGAGGGACAAGCAGGGTCCCTGAAGGGAGCCCAGTGTGAGGCTTTATCCCAGGACCCAGGGATCACAACCTGAGCCAAAGGCAGATGCTCAGCCACAAAGCCACTCAAGTTCCCTACTCTTCATATTTTATAAAGACCACCCTCCTTCTTCTTCTCTGCCAGGTTCTTCTTCAGTCTAGCTACATTACCATTTTTCAGGATTGCTGTACTCTTCTAGCTAGATCTACAATCTACTTTTTTAATTTGCTGAACTGTATCTTCAGCTATCTTTCTAAAAAAAATTGAAAGGTGCTATATTTTCTGAGCCTGTGCATATATGCAAATGTATTTACCCTCCACTCCCTTTCCTCAATTGATAATTTAGCTGGGTATGGAATCCTATATTGGGAATAATTTTCCTTTGAAATTTTAAAGGGATTTTCTTTCTTTCACTGGTGTGTTCAGTTTTTCAGGCATGTGTTTAGGTGTGGACTTTTGATCATTTAATGTGCTGGACACTTAGTATATAAGTTAAAACTGCAGTCTTGTGACTGTATTTAGTCAGGCTTATGACTATATTTAGACAATTTTACCAATCATCCCTTTTGTTTTTCTGTGCTACATTCTCTAGTAATTCCTTGACTTCATTACTTAGTTTCCTTATTGAATTTTTAAATTTCTCCAATTAATTTTCATTTAGAGAGCTCTTTCTTGGTCTCTGAGCTTTTTTTCACTGCTAACACCATTCTTTTTTTTCATGGATGCAATGTCTGTCCAAATCTCTGAATATTTATTTGATTTTATAGAATTTCTTCTGTTTTCTGAATTATCTCTATGGAGGCTGTTCACCTTAGTCTTTTCCTTTCATGCTACTGTTACTTATTCTCCTCATATGCTTTGTTTTGCCCACCCATATTTTAAGAACTATCTGTAAAATGGTGTGGGTTTCCTTTACTCTCTTATATGTAAGACAGTTTTCCCATTAAGTATCTGCCATGACTGGCAATTCTATGTGAAGTGGGATAGAGGTGGGTTAGATATGTCCTTTAGAAAACTTCATTTTAGAATAAGTGGACAAAGAGCCTTATTGGCAAGTTGAAGGCTTTCCAAATTCCAGAAGAACTGCCATTTCTTTGGGGGTCTAATATCCTCATTTGAATCCTTAGCTTTCTTCAGATATCTTCTGCTGCTTATTTACAGAGCTCTCTCTTCGGCCTAAAAGTAAATGTCTGGTGCATAAAGAAACCATTATTTAATTATCTGTTTTTAGCCTCATTCATGCCTTTTTTCCTCCAGAGAATCTTTCAGTCCTGAATTGAAAATCTGCCTAGTGTTTCAATGCATAGATCAACATCCACCTTCTCTAAAGCCCTGAAGATTCTCTTGGCTCTAGTTTTTCTCCATTGTTTCGGTTAAAAAAAATCTGTTATATCACATGTTTTCTCAGGGAATATGTTTGGCCATAGTATGTGCCCACTTTATCTCCTTAAATTGGTACTAGGCATAGGAGATTAATGTTTTAACACTTAATCCAGTATTTTGAAAGGATGTATTGACAGTTACCTAAATAATATTTTCACAAGGTTAAATAATTAATTCCTTTGACTTTTATTCAGAAGGCATATGATCTAAACTTAATTTTTTCTCTTTATTTTCTCCAGCTTTTTGAGTTATTATATTTAAAGTACAATGTATCAATATGGAGCAATAAAACAAGTTGAAATTTTTATAGAGAAAATGATTAATTTCTAAACTTTATAGATCAATAATTGAAGATATATGTGCATTTATCTGAATCTATATGTAAAAAGTTTATTTTCATAAGAATGCTGACATAAGAATTGTAATGTCTGACAAAATTGCCACCAGCTAGTAAAGACATAATGGTATTCAGTACATTGTACTGAATTTGTTGTACTGAATTTGAAATTTCATAAATACTAAGAGAAAAAAGAAAGAACTCCATTGGCCAAATCCATGTATAAAGCAGATGAAATACCTATTAAATAGAAGTATGAATTGACTAATACAAAACCCAATATAAATTTGTCATCTCCCTTTTATTGTTTCTATTACTGATAAAAGCAGATTTTAAAATTGATATATGACATGGTTAGGAGATTTAAGTATTCTTTGAAAACTCAGTACTTCGTGAGGGAAACTTTTTATGACAGCTGAGTTAACATTTTCTAGCGATAGGAGTTCTGAGAAATATCTAGTTAAACTTCTTCATGATGATGGGATATAAAAAGGAAAATAACATAAGTGTTATCAGTAGTTTTAAATTAACATGATACTATTTTCTCTTATTCTCTGGATTTTAATCCCTTAGGTAATCAGTTAAAATTCTCCAAGCCTGAGCTGTTTGGTGACTCTATTTTTCATAGCAAAGCTTCCAAGGATTGAGTTTTCAGAAAACGGCACCTAAGATTACCTGGATCTAGTTCATGCTTCTCATTTTACAGATAGCCAAGGGAGAGATTCAGTGGAAGTTATTGCCCCTCTGTTACACAATAATTCAGCAAGACTGGAAATCTGTTATTTAGGAAATAATTTTAGCTTGCCGCTGAGGTTACAGAGCAATAAATGGCTCCTTTCTGGATCCTTAAAGTTTACCCAGCACATTTATGTGGCCATTTTTTTTGCCCTGTGTACTTATGTATAAGTTAAATCATCATGACTGTATCACATTTACATTAAACCTCTTTCTTATTTCCCTATTTTTTAAAAGTACTTATTCTTTCTCTCCTTTATGATCTCTGTTTCTGTTTTCATTTCTCTTGTCTCTCCTCTCTCCCCTTAGCTGCCGCCTGTGCTGAAGACATTTGAAATATTTCTGTGAAGTTTTTTCAGGGCAAGAGGAAAAAAAAAATCTAGGGTTAAATATTTGCCTTTATTTTAAATGAAAAGAACAGACTTCTTTTCAAATTGCTACTTTGTTAGTGATAATGTACCATGAAAAATTCACATATTTTTATTTGTTACATAAGGTTTAAATGACAGAGTCAAGTTTGAGTTTCACATATTTCACATATTTTAGCTATTGGAATTGCTAGTCTATTCAAGTTCCAAAAAAAATTTATAGAATACTAAAATGAAAAGACCTTATCCTATCATGGTTTATATTTCAGATTTGACAAAGTCACGAATGTCTTTCTCTTATAAAGTTACCCACGCTTGAGCATTCCAAATATAACTTATAGAAAGGTGGAGAAACAGATTGTAGTTAATACAAATAGATAGTACAAACAAACCAACAAGCAAACCATCAAACAAATGAAAACAGATCCGAGCAAAGGAAAATATATCCTACACCACCCATAGGTAAACATTGCCTGAGTCTGTTACCGAAGACAGTTCTGTCACTGTGTTGGGGGCAAGCACCAGAGAGCAGGGTGAAAAGGTTGGTGTAGAGGAAAGAGCAGGGATCTAGTCTGGACTTTGGCCGCTGGCCACTGCTTCCTCCATGTGGTCATGGTTAAATCACTGAAATGGACCAAACTTCAGTTTCTATCTTTGAAAAATGCCTAGGACATATTATAGTTCTGTGTGTATCCAATGAGAAACTACTTCAGAAATTGGATACCTACAAAGGACAAACTGTATACAAAATATTATTAGAAAAACTTATGCTTTAGTAATGGAGCTAGAGAAGAAGATGAAGGGAAGGACTGGAAATAAGACATGAAATTAAAGAAGGTAAAATATTTTTAAATTAAGTTTCCAAGTAATGTTTTAAAAGATTTTATTAAAAATAAATAAATAAATAAATAAAATATTTTACTTATTTATTCATGAGAGACACAAAGAGAGAGAAGCAGAGACATAGGCAGAGGGACAAGCAGGCTCTCTGCAGGGAGCCTGATGAGGGACTGGATCCCAGGACCCTGGGATCATGACCTGAGCCAAAGGCAGATGCTCAACCACTGAGCCACCCAGGTGCCCATCAAGTAATTTTGGTTTGTAGGTAAATATAGGTGTTATCGGTTTTGCTGTCTTGGAATCAGCATAGTAGTGTAGCTCATTACAAGTTTTTTTTTTTTTAAATTAATTAATTTATTTATGATAGTCACACACAGAGAGAGAGAGAGAGAGAGGCAGAGACACAGGCAGAGGGAGAAGCAGGCTCCATGCACCAGGAGCCCGACGTGGGATTCGATCCCGGGTCTCCAGGATCGCGCCCTGGGCCAAAGGCAGGCGCCAAACCGCTGCGCCACCCAGGGATCCCTCATTACAAGTTTTGATTTATAGTTTGATTCATGAAATTTTCTAGAGTAAAATCACTTCTTGTGTTTTCTTGCACAAAAAAAGGAGAGGGGCTATCTGGGAATATTTTCATACTTTCCTATATAAAAGGTTTAAGCCTTTCTACAAAAGGTTTAATATGGTAAATGAGATACTATATTTTGAATTGTAACTTTGTGTTTCATTTCAACTGAAGAATTTCTAAACTAAATGTCCCTCATTTGCTGAGCTGAGTCAATCTAACCATGCCCTGTACTGGATATTGGCCACTGTGGCTAAACTTGCCTGGACACGTGGGGGAAGTACAACAAAATTTGGTGGCATGAAAAGACATTATTGTCCCATCTGCAAAATAACAGTGGGCCACTTTATTCCAAGTTACTTTGCTGTGGGCCAAGACCCAGTGTACGTTCTGTTCAATCTAAAAGGAACATCTTTCTCCATGATTAGTAAGTAGACATGGCTAATTTAGCAAAGAAGAAGGCATAATATACAAGAGAAAGGAAACAGAGCTGAGAAAACAGAATTGCCACACTACAGGGTTGTGGAATCTGCCTAGAATTTTGTAAGATAGAGGTGCTGAGTCAATAGTGGGAATCAGTTTGGGGCAATGTCTACATTTCTCCTCTCCTTGCTGCATGGCCTATTTCTACTGCATAGTTCTGTGCCATGTGGACCACATTTGGCTGGCCAGACGCCTGCTGTTGAAGCATGTCCAGCCATGTGGCTCATCCTCACTCATCACTTTATTTTTGTTGCACTTTCAACCAGATTTTATGGTTAAAAACGATATAAACACTATGGTAGGGGCAATGCCAGTGGACTACTGTGCTTTTCCCTGTGAGGATTTCAAGAAAAATGAATGTATCTTACCTAGTTTTCGATCTAAGTGGAAGCTTCATGATATTTAGAAAAGGCCTAGAATAGGAAAGAGGTATAAGAGAAGTACAAGAATATAATAGTAATAAAATAGTAAGTAAAGAATAAAATACAGAACTACAAAAGAGATCAGGAAGGAGATGACTGGAGGTATAAAGCAAAGGCATGAAATTTGTTGATTGATTCCAATAGACATTTTGTAAATGCTTGACATTCCTTCTGCCTATCCTTTCCTCTGCCCTACCACCCTTAGTTATGCATTTATGAACTCACTATGCATTCTGTTCTCCAACATTTACTTTCACATGGGTATACCATGAAGCTCCCTTTATGGACTGTAACTCCCTCTTAAAAATCAGTTAATTTTTTTGTATAACTTAACTCTGTTGTACTTATATGCTTTAACATATGTTCACATAAAGAGCCTAGACCAGAATCAAAGTCCATTCTGTGAGCTGGCAACTGATAGCATCTTTAGTAAGTTAATAGAGAGCCAAACAAGGAATAAGTGCTCAATAAATATTTGTTGAATTGAATTGAATTGATAACATCTCAGAGACTAAGGACAGGTACAGTAAAGGATGCAAAGTATAGTCTGGGAAGCTGAAGACCCTGGCAGCATTGGAAATCTGAACAAAGATAGACCTTCAGAGAAGACAAGAGGCCATGACAATTTGCTGCATATCAGTTATCTCTTCCTATGTCACACATCACACCAAAATGTAGTAGCTTAGACAATAACCATTTTCTGTGCTCCCAATTCCATGGGCAAATAACATTGAATTCAGGTAGGTAGTTCTTCTGCAGTGTTCGCTGGGGTCACTCATGTGACTACAATCATCTGGCAGCTCAACTGGAATCTGATGATCTAAGATGGCATCACTGCTCTCTGCCTAGCAGTTGTTGCTGCCTGATAGCTAAACCATGCATCTTTAGTAGGCTAATTTAGGCATTCTCATGTGGCAGCTGCATTCCAAGAAAATAAGGTATAAAGCATAAGCACTTCTCAAGTCTTTGGTTATGTCATTTGGCCGATGTTTTATTGACCAAAGCAAGTCATACGGCCCAGCTCAGAATCAATGTGGGAAGGAATGATAAAAGGATCTCAGTGAAGGAGGCATGACCCATCAGGGTGGATTACTATACCAATATTCCACAGCTTCTATATTGCGTGGTCACAGGAGTGTTGCTCCTACCTCCCATAAAGAGAGCTGTTAGAATTAATATAGCTAAAATTCTAGTCCAACAAAATACTCTTTACTTAGTAACTCCTCTTAGTCCTCTCAGTAGTGCTTCTGAGAATTCAAATTTAATAGCCATAAATTTGCTTGTGAACCTGGAACAATAGTGGCAGCTCCCTTCTATGATATATATTAAATCGAGTTCGCTACATTATAGTGCATTCTAGATAGGGAAAATACAGTGGTGGCACTGTTTGAAAGATTTAAATTGGCTGCCCACACTTGTTGGTGTACATTGTTCCAAGCATATACTAGGATGATAACTATAAACAAAAATTTGGGTCCTGGCCTTTTAAATTTTCAATTTGGTCTTTTAATTGTTAATTACATAATTATGGTACTTTATCACCTAATCTGTCCAAATACCTACTACACTTTTTGGCATTGTTTATATTTTTGCTTAGCAACCAATCAAGCACGGGTTGAAATCCAAGAGAGAACTATTGAACAATGGGTCCATAAGCCCAACTGAAGGGAGTAAACACTCTTATAGAAACAAGTTCAATTGCTTTTCATTACATGTCTCTGGGTGGCCAAATGCTTGGGCAGAAAATTAAGCTTGCTTAGGCTAGCCACATTTAGACTTCTCAGATTGAAGCCCAGTCTTTCAATTTGTGTTAAGCTACTATTGTAAAATAATTTTATTATTTGCCAAGTCTTTAAGTGACATGAAAGGACAGATCTGCAAAGATAATTTATAGTTTAGTTCTCTGACTACCCTCAATAGGTTATCTGGGAGCCTGTTGATTCTACTATGGATTGGGAATATAAAATATTATAAATATATTATATATAGATTATCCATCATCCAAATCATACATTTTTAAAACAAGACTATGGTTCTTCTGGCCTTGGTTTGTGTTCGTTTCTCTCCCCCTGTTTTTTTTCCTTGGCAAATATTATTCACTGACAGCTCAATCTCAGGGGCTATGAATAGTCGCTCCATATGCATGCATGGTTCTTCCTAAACCAACTTATTTGTTGTGCCAGATGTTATTATGCTTCTTGAAATGTAAGCTTAAAAAGTGATCTTGGTGCAAGTTAATAGATAATTCAGTGAGCAGGTGTTTCATTGATGTGAGGGAGTGAGTGTATTTAACACATGGGAAGAATATGAATAATATTGTGGCCAGAGGGCAGACTGTGATAGATTTCGAAAATGGCTCCAGTTCTTCACCTTACCCTGTGTCTATACTTTTTGTGATGTAACTTTTCAGTTCCTTCTCTCAAAAGTTAGAGCCTCTTTCTCCACCCTTTAAATCTAGGCTGGCCTTGTGGCTTGCTTTTGCAACAGAATGCAGTGCATATGCCTGTGTGTGAGTATAAGCCTAAGTCTCAAGGGAACTTGCACACATCCTCTTTCTGGTGGATGCCCCTTCTACATGAGAACAAGTGTGGGATAACCTGCTGAGTGATGATGGACCACACAAGACAGAATCGAGCCTTCCTCACTAAGGCTAGCCTAGACTAGTCAGTCCTTAGCTAACCTATCAATTCAGACACAAAAGTAAACCCCGAAAAGATCATTCTGGCCTAGTTTGGATGCTGATCTGAAGTTAACCCACAGATTTATGAGAAATAATGAATGGTATAAAGTTGTTTTAAATGAGTTGGGTTTGAAATATTAAACAGTGCTAGATAATTGACACCCCCCCCCCCAATTACTCTAGCTAGTCTGAAAAGCACTTTTTTTGGGGGCCTCTTATAAAAGCTCAACAGAGGAATGCAGGATGCTTTCTGGCAGCCCTTGATAGTTTCATTAAATCTCACCATTTTTGTTACCTATTTATTATATTTATAAATATGGAACAATAATAATTTAGAACAAATATAGTATTTTTACCCATTTCTATGTTGAGACTCGGCTTTCTAGGAAAATTAAGAATACATTATAGTGGCTCTGGTGTTCTGGGTGGGGGGTCTGTAAAGATGGTTGCCAATTATGAGTTCCCCTCTACTGACACACAACAATCCTTCAGAATTTAACTCTCTAATTTCATCTCTTGCTAACACCTTCCATTGTTGCCATAACTCCTATACTGTATGCATAAAGGAAATATTTACTAGATACCTATGTGCCAGAGATATAGGATAGAACAGTGAACAATAAAGCACTTGTCCTCAAAGAGCTTATATGAAAATGCAAGGGGCAATCAATAAACAAAACATTAATCTCTACTATGTTGGATGATGGTAAGTGCTCTTTGTGAAAATGAAGCAGCAATAGAAAATCACTGATTTTCTATTTTATGTAAGAAGCCTTCTCTAATGAGGAGAAATTTGAGCAGAGAGCTGGATGTAGTGAGGAAACAAGCCATGCAGATATAATGGTGGTGAAATGCCCCAAGCAGAGAGAAGAGATCATACACATGAACTGAGAAGGAAGTATATTTGAAGAATATTTAGGAGGCCAATGTGCCTGGTGTAGAGTCAGCAAGGGGAGAGTGGTAGAAGATGAAGTTAAAGAAAGATGAAACAGGGGCCAGATCATGAAGATCTTTATTTTTTTTAATTTTAATTTTTATTTTAAATTTTTTTTTTATCATTTATTTATGAGAGTCATAGAGAGAGAGAGAGAGAGAGAGAGAGAGGCAGAGACATAGGCAGAGGGAGAAGCAGGCTCCATGCACCGGGAGCCTGACGTGGGATTTGATCCCGGGTCTCCAGGATCGCACCCTGGGCCAAAGGCAGGCGCCAAAGCGCTGCGCCACCCAGGGATCCCTCATGAAGATCTTTAAAGTAAAAATAACGAGCTTCATATATAGTGCAATAGAGGGTCATTTGGAAGTTCTAGCAATACTTAAATGCTTGTAGTTTTCCTAACTATGTTGGTTCATGCTTAGAGTATGTGTGTGTATGTGTGTGTACGTTTTCTCTGGTATGATTGGCTACTACCTTCTCCACCTACTGTGTCCACACCTACTTAGAAATTGAAACCTAACTTAAATATCACCTGCCTTAGGAATCTTCAGGGCAAATTTCACCAGGAATTTACTTTTCTTTATTCTTTCTAGAAGGACATATATTTTTTCATGTAAGTTGTTATGCATTTGAGAGAGGAGGCTCTCTCGATAATTACATCAAGGCAACAGATTTAAATTGGGATATCTTGGGCAAATAGGGAGGCATGGTTACCTTAGTTTGATGTTGGTCACACGACACTTCAATTGTGGTTGATATGCCTGCTTTTCCTAATAGAATGTAACTTCCACAGAACCAGTATTCTTTTGACTCTGAGAGTCCCAGACCTACGTAGAGTCTAACATATGACATGATTTTAGCAAATGGTTTTCAACCAAAAAATTGTGTTGACTTTTAAACATGCCTTTTGCTGCAGTTGTTATGGTCTCTTGCATCTCTTGTATTCTTTTCTTTTCTTTTCTTTTCTTTTCTTTTCTTTTCTTTTCTTTTTTTTTCTTTTCTTTCTTTTTTCCTTCCTTCCTTCCTTCCTTCCTTCCTTTCTTTCTTAATTTCTTTCTTTCTTTCTTTCTTTCTTTCTTTCTTTCTTTCTTTCTTTCTTTCTTTCTTTCTTTCTTTTTTTCTTCTTTCTTTCTCTTTCTTTTTTTCTGTCTCTTCCTGGCAAAGTCTTATGTTTTGCCAACCCACCCCATTGACATCAGCATCAGGACTGGCTATGTGACTCACAGTGTCCCTCTTGGTGGGATGGATATATGACTTCACCCTCTTGTACTCAAAATGGGCAGAGGAGTTGCTTTGGCCAATGAAATATGAGTGGAAATGAGTCCAGTGTCCAGTTGTTCCAATTTATTGGGAGTGAGGGAATTCCCAGGATATGCAGGTCGCCATCCTCGTGTACCTGAGACTGAAGGATTCCTGGGATGTGGGAATTTCAGTGCTAAAATACAGCAAGTATTGGACAAAGCACAAACTGGTCACCCTAGTAGTAACATGTGAAACAAATAGAAGCTTTAAGACCTATTGTTTGGTTCCTCCATTTTCTTTTTCCTTTGTCACAAGATTAGCAACATTCCAAAGCGATGATGCTCCATCAGGTTGTGTCTTAGGCTGAAGAAACGTGCAGCAGGATCATGGCTGATATTATTGGACAGTTAATAAGGGCAAAGAAATAAATCTGTTTTTGTAAGTCACTAAAATTTTGGAGTCATTTGTTAATGTAGCATAGCTAAGACTAAACTGCTTATAGTTATCTTTCCTTGGGTATACATTTAAATGTTGGCTTGCCCCACATAAATTTTGAATATTTAGGACAAGACACTTAATATTTTTCTTGCATTCCCATATAAAAATTAGCAGAATACCTCTAATATACTGGGTTTTGATAAATATTTGTTGATTAATTATTAATTATATCACAACCGTCTCAACATCTGTACATTTAGGAACATTATTATTTAACTCAGAGTAATAGAGTATCTGTATGTCTTGTGGGCAAATTCTGCTGATTTCAGACAGGTCTGGCAAGACGGACTGTAGTCTCTCTGTGCCAGTTTCCCAGAGAAAATGTAGAATGGGTTTGCTAAAACATTTTTCTCCTCTTCCTCCAGACTTGTCCCAGTTAGGACCTTCTGGATTATTTGGCCAAACCAAAGTCAGGCAGTTTTCTTCTGGTCAAACAGAAGTGCCATCAGTAATTTGCTGGGAAAATGAAGAGTCAACCTCTGGGTGGGTGCTGGTTCTCGTAGCATTTATGTGTCATAGTCAATCACAGTGAAGTCATTGCCTCCTACACACTGCCAGCCTCCTCTGGTAACTGATGAGGCACTTTTGGTAATAGCATTCTCATTTCCAGACATTGCCTATTTTATCATTTGCAATTGTAGGATATTTTTGACATCCTTGTTTCTTTATGTAAGTTCACAGTGACTTTATGTCAGTAAATTTGTCAGTGCACATTGGTCAGCTGTGACAGGAGAAGCACTAAATGGATGTGATTCAATTTTAAATATAATTAATAAATTACTGAGAAATATTTCTATTATGAATACACTTATGTTTTGTCAAGTACTCTATTTAATCCATGTGCTCAAAAAAGAGCTAGTGTCAAATGATTTTTTTTGTAAGAAGGGAGGGTAGTTATTAGGACTATTATGAAGCTGATTTAATGACAAGCATTTATTTTAAATAATGTTGCCCTCTATCTAAATTATGAATATCAAATATACAAACACACACATTAGGTCTGTTTAATTACCTGCTGTACTTCATTATTATAGCAAAGCAGAAAGTTATAGGGAATTTGCTGTTTGCTTAGATACAGTAGCCTTAAAGGTAAGTTTTTAAACAGTATCTAGTTTTTAGCGAAGAACTTAAATCACAGAAATTAAGTAATTTTCTCAAAGTAATCTATAATATACAGGATTTGAATTGTATATGTATAACATCAAGGCTTAACCCTCTGCCTAATTCCAGAAGCCTGGGATGTTGCTTTCTGCACCTGCTTGCAATTCCTTAGCCACACCTGCCCACTTTGAATTTTTCAGATGCTTACTACTGGAAATTTCCAAGTTTAATCTCCTTTCTCCTGTATATTTTTTACCCTTCAAGGCTTCCTTGGTTTGTCCAATTCTGCTCTCAACTAGATTTCAGAGAATGTGGGATGTAAGGATGGATTTTTCTGGGTTACTACTGGCTTTAAAAGAACCACCTCAAATATACCCTAGTCCTTTTGTGCTAAAGTGAAGGTACCAAATCAAGGGATTCAGAAATAGGATTTTTTCCTGCTGAGGAAATACACTTATATATATATACGTGTATGTGTGTATGTGTCTATAATCTCAATTTCTCATTCATAGAGTGCCATATTATGGAAGTCATTCTTTTCTAGCCCCTGATTGGATTAGGATGAACCCTCAGAGTAGCAAAATCAGAAGTGTTTTTGTGATTTTCTTTGAACTCCTCCCAGTGCTGCTATGAACAGTTGTGCAAATTGTGCATTTCACACCTCTAGAGGATACCATTCACATTTGTAGTATCATATATTTGTGTATTGATTAATAGCAATTTTAAGACAGATGACAATAAAACATCTTGCAGAAGCTGTAATTGTCCTCATATCTCCCAAGGGCACCATTTGGACCAGCATTTCCTGCTTATTTTTAAAATGAAGAATCATGGAAATAAAGGAAAGCCTTTAGACTGGCTTTTCATGCCTCCTTCTAATAATCAGATGATTTTGATGAGTTTTTTTTGATGAGTATTTTTATAGTATTTTTTAAAAAGTATTGTCCACTAAGACTTTGAAAAGTAAAATATTTTGGGTGAATTAATGCACCCATATATTATGGAGGCCTGGTAAGCAGAGCCATGGCGATATAAATGATCTGAGTCTATGTAGAAGATAGATAAAGAGACTTATGTTTGGACAACTCTTGTGGTTGATTTTTCTATAGAAGAAGAAATGTATGTGCTAACTAAAAGAAACATATAAGAGCAAAGTTTTCTGGAAAATACCTGTTATTGTAGTAATGGTTACAGCTCCTAGCTCCTTTGTGTATGTGTGTGTGTGTGTGTGTGTGTGTGTATGTCTCCAATTACTACTGATGTAAAAGATTTAACTTTAGATAAGACCATTGAAGATGAGAGGATCCTGTTCTAACTTTTTTCACTTTATTCACAGAACCGAGATAAAATTAGTGTTGTGATCCAAAGCTTTATTTTAGGGATAGCTTCTTTGCATTCCATGTTAAATAGATTAAACAAAATGATCAGAAAACTTTAAACAGTTTTTTTTCTTTCTTTGAGGTCAATACTAGGTTTGCCCAGTGGTCAGCTTTGCAAGCTATTTCACTCCTATTTTAATGGGCACATAAAGATCATTATATTAAAATTAATTCCCATCAGGGTTTCCAAGTGTTCTACCCCCAGTTGAGATTTTAGGAAAGCTGTGCCATTCAGAGGTTGAGAAGAAACCCAAAGAAATCATTATATCAGGTTAGAGTTAAGAGATTTTCACACAGGAAAAGTAATTGAAAAGTATATATTTTGCATAATGAAACAGATGACAAACTGGGCAAGCTGGTCTATTAATGAGCCTCCTGTAAAGCCAAGAAGCCACTGAAGCAGGGAGTGAATGCATGAAGAGGAATCTCTGATCTTAACTTTTAACAACCAATTTTAATCAAACCATTTGAGGCACTGAGTTCTTAGGGTCCTATGATGGTGAGGGCAATTTGAAAGGAGAATAAAGCAGACACTTTAGATGAATCGAATTGCAAAGTAGCATCATCAACTTGGAGTTATGATCAGGAAAACTTAATTTTGCATTCAACAGCATTGCACATTTGTTTAAGGCCATGAATGTACTCTCTAGGGAAGGTCTCATGACCTCCCCCCCCCTTTTTTTAATGACCTTCCTTAACAATAGTTTTTAGAGGTAAGATAGTATGACCTTAGGCTTCCAAATGGTATTTCAGGTAAAAGCCTGAAGGGGGCAGTTCTTTCTGGAAAGGTCTTTTATACAGCATTAACTGAAGTGAAAAGATATCAGTTATTAAGGAACTGCAAGAGTCTACTACATATATAGATATTTAAGGAATATTATGTGGGTGGGGGGATGGGTGAAATAGATGATGGGGATTAAAGAGTACATTTATCATGATGAGAACTAAGTAATGCATAGAAGTGTCAAATCACTATATTGTGCAGGTGCACAATATACTAATAAAATTAATATTTTAACACTGTATATTAACTGTACTGGATTATAAATAAATAAATAAATAAATAAATAAATAAAATTATACTAGTCTTGGTCATCAATAATATTTCTTTGAGGATGTCTTCTGGCAAAACAAGTGGTTACATAAATGGCTTCTTCAGATGTTTAAGGACTAAAAATCTGTATTTTCTATTTTTTAAAGTGTTAGCAAGTAAATTAATGTTGGTAAGTATGTGATGTACTTTTATTCTGATTTACCCTGATTGGCTATACAATTATCTCAAACTCCTGGAGAGGTGCCAGTTCTCCACTTCAGTTTGTAGTGCATAGGTTGCCTACTAGGATCAAACAGTTTACTAACATAAAATGAAGTATACCTTCAAAGAAATGAGTGTATCCAAACCTAAGAGGCTGAAGACTGATTATATAGAACTATGGGATTATTTAAGTAGTAGGTATGGGTATTGGTCTTGGTTTCTACCTCTTTGAAACTAAGAATTTATAGTATATGTGTTATAGTGTGTGTGTGTATACACACATATATACTATAGTATATATATATATATACACTATATATATATCTATACACTCCATATATATATATATGGAAACCCTGATGGGAATTAATTTATAAATATATTATAAATATATAGTATACTATATACTATAGTATACAGTAGTTCTCAATTATGGTCATGCACTTTAGAATCACTTGGGGAACTTTAAAAATAAAAACACCCATTCTCAGAGATGCAGAGGGTGGAGCCTCTTGCCTGTTTGTGCTTCAGAACTCAGGTGATCCTAATGATTAACCAGTTATGAACTGTTGTTTTAAACTATTTTAGTTTTATGGATGTGGTACAGAGATCACACAGGACAGGGAACAGAACCAGGGCTGACAAAGAATAGCACTCCTTAAACAAATTAAAGTTTCCTGAAGCCATTAGATCTCATATCCGTGACCTTGCACTGTAAATATTAATGATTGTGTCTAACTTCCTTTCATGTGAAAGTGAGAAAAACACTTGGTGTACAGCAGGCACTCAATAAATATTTGTTGAAGTAAAGAAATGAATTAATGCTATGTAGTTAACCCATTACATTATGGTTTTTGAATGAGTAATGTGAAAAAATTAACTGGTTTTCCTTCCTCTCCATACGTCATCACAATAATTAGGCCTTTTGAAACAACCACTACAAGTAAAGCTAATTCTGGTTTGGGAAACAAGCCAACATCTCTTTTTGTCTAACATCTCTTTTGCTATTTTTTGTCTCTTTCTGTCCACCACTTTTCTTCTTCCTCTTTTCCCCCTTTACTTCTCTTCTATCTTCTTTTTCTTAATCTCCAAAACCAAAAATAGATATTGTCCCTTTTCTTAAATATGCTTCCGTCCAGCTTCCCTGGGTGGCAGCTGCATCCAGGCTGAAATTTCCACATCAGGCCGTCTTCAGCTTGCCGCTGCCCACACAGCTAACCAGTTGACAAGATTTCTAAATTCCGTCCATGCTATTGTATTCTCTGACTTCACTGCCAGTCTCCTTTTCTAGCTATTTACCCCTAGTATTCTCTGTTCTTCCAAACTCTTGCCTCTCCAATCCAATGCTACGCTTATGAGTTTTCTTTTGAAAATACTGATTTGTTTATGTGACTCCTCTCCAAAACTTTGTATTACTTCTACCCCTTAGAAAACTCCCAGTTCCTTATCATGGCAACCAGCACCTGCCCCCTCTTACTATTTGAACGCTCTGTGTCATTTACTGTGGCATCTATTCACTTAAGTTATGTTCTTGCCATAGCAAATGACTTGCTGTTACTGATGTCCCAGGTTTTTGTGCTCATTATGGAAGTCCTTTTTCTGTCTTTTAAAGTTCTACTCATGACTGAAAGCCCAATTCCCATTTTGTCTCTCTGTGAAACCAACCCTTCTTGAATTTTTTTTTCTAATTCATCATTTGCCTTGTTCTTCTCTCTTGAATAATGTTTATTCTGCTCTGTAGAATGAATAGCAGTTTATATGTTTATCTCTACCCCTAGATTGTACAGTTCTTGAAGATGAGAATGGACCATATAATTTATTACCTACTCTTCTAGCTTCTAGAACACATTGGGTACCTAAGAAATCTTTTATTGAATAAATTAATGATTATAGTGTTGGTGGCTTTTGTCATTGTGGGGAAATTATGGCGGAGATGTTTTTTTAATCAAGGGTTTAAGAATGACCCCACGTGGGCATTAATACCAAGTAATAAATGACTCACACAAGGTGATGAGTCATTATCAGGGAGGTATGTACCTGCTGTGATAGCCTGTGATTGATGTTGTAACTCTTTAAAGTTGTGCATGACCAAATTATTACACAAAGGGACACAAAATTACACAAAAAATACACAAAAAAATAGTAATTACACAAAAATTACTAGCACAAAGGGACAAGATGAAATAGGTTTAGAATCACATCGGTGCCTGTTTAAATAGAGACCTACCTAAATGAAGGAAAAAGGAAGATAGACATGAAGCTTTGTATTGAGAGCACCTACAGTAAGTGTTCCCTTTTTAAATAAAAAGTTTTAAATCTTTATTTATATGTATAATTCTTATTGAGAGCTTCTCAAGAACATTAGGTGCTATTCATGGTCTCTATTTCAGCTGTAACTTGACCGAAGTTGTGGGCCACAATTTTAGGTGTCATAGATTCCAAGATCCATGCCAAGTATAATAAATCCTGCAGGTTTCTTTGTGTTTAACACAGGACTCATCATGATTAGAGTATATGTGCTGTAAGGGTGTTTTTCTCCTCTTAGTAGTGAGCTCATAAAAAGAATTAAAAACATATATCTATTTATGGTGAGATGTGGGAATAAATATTGTAGCGCTGATTCAGCCACACTCTTCTGACATTCTCATCTGCTGGACGGTTCACATTTTGAGTCAGCTGGGCTAGGCCATCTTCTGAGACATTGTAGCTAATGAAGCTGAGTGACCATGAAAATTTTAAACTTTCTCTCTTTCTTTCTCTCTCTCTCTCTCTCTCTCTTTTTAGTACCTTGTCTACATGAATACAGATAGCAGACCTTTATATTTATTCTATATGTGCTTTAATATGGCAAAAAGATAGAAAGAATTCTAATATGCTTAAATAAGAACATTCCACTTTGTTACTTTTTTTCTTCTTGATTTATGTCAAGCTTTCTGTATGATAAATTAGTTAAAGATAGACACTTTAGAATCTCTTCTGGATTTTATTCTGTCATTATATAAGTGAATTTACTACTTGCCTTCATAAATCTATATGTTGAAGCAGATCCTGTTTGATTTGACATTTTCTGCATTTAATGCCATCAAATTACTATTAACTCTAGACAAAGGGCACCGATTTTCCATGGTGTAAAGCATAAATAAGTCTCATGAATAGAGTTTTTTTTAACCCCAAAGACAGCAAACTTTTCCATGGCACTACACCACCTGAGGCAGTTTGGATGCCAACTGGGTGTCACTTTTAGGGACACATGTTAGCCTGCATTTATACATGCAAACATGGACTCATAGAACATATAGGAATGTGAGTAAAGAGGGAGATGTTGAAAGGAGAGGTGAGATATTTGTCACAATATTCAAATTTAGTTTCATTGAATTATCATTTTAATTAATATTTATTTCATGCCCAGAGGGTTCTTACATAAAATTTTCAGAGGCTGAGCTGACTACAGAGAGAGAATAGAGAAGTCAGAATTCAATCTCTTATGGGTTCACAAAAAGAATTAAAAACATATATCCATTGATAGTAAGATATGGACATACATATGCAGTAGGAATTATTTCTTCAACAGGGAGGAATGTATCTCCTTTGCCAGCAGGGAAAAATCCATTACTGCAGAAGACAACCAACTCTGGTTGAATTTGAAGACAGAAAGGCCAAGCCAGTTTTTAGACTGGGTTGCCTCTCCAGCTGGCCAGGGCACCAATAGTTAAGAGGCAGTAAAAATCAGTGTACTAAACCAGACAACACAGCACCCTTCAACTTGTGTTCCCACATCTGTTACCTAATTGGGGGAAAAAAAGTAAATTAGGACTGTTTCTGCCACACACTCATGTAGAAATTAATAAGAACTCGTTCTACCTGTGACATAATTTTGTTGAATATCTTTTTTAAGACACGCGTGCACATTGCATAGACTTCACTACTAACTCTGAACCCACAGCACCCATTATCTGAAGTCAGGGGAAAACCAGGACCCTGGGTGGCTCAGTGATTGAGTGTCTGCCTTCCGCCCAGGGAGTGTTCCCAGAGTCCTGGGATCGAGTCCCACATCGGGCTCCCTGCATGGAGCCTGCTTCTCCTTCTGCCTGTGTCTCTGCCTCTCTCTCTCTCTGTGTGTCTCTCATGAAGAAATAAAATAAAATAAAATAAAAATAATGAAGTCAGTGGAAAACCTGAACTAGACGAATAATATATGGCATGATGCTTTTCCATGGGAATGACTTATATTCTAAGTGCTTGCATCTGTCTCCCATGTGTATAAATATTGGACTGTTTAAGTTTGCAAATAAAGTACACTTTCCCCAGTTCTGTCAAATACACGAAGCACAGATATTTAAAGAACACCCTTTTGTGGAAGTGGGAGTATCCCACCTCAGGGGAAAGGAGGAGGGGAGAAGGCACCCATACATCAGCATCAGCATCCAGCCCTATTTGTGGAGGGCTAAACAGTTCTAGCCATCAGTTGAAAGCAGTTGAATAAATTGTTTCTGCAGAGTTAATGGATCCCCTCTATGCCACCAACTGAGGGAGCCTGTACTCCATAGATGGTCTCTCCTGGACCGTAGTGCTTGGCGAAACGTTAACGTGCTGCACGAAATCATATGGTCACCTCTGAGCTTGTTCAACGGGCACACTTAAAAAGGGTCACCAGATCTTTTCAGGGACCTGTAATTTGTTGAAGCCAGAAAGAGCTGAATTTGAAAAGTAGGGCTTCCCTGCTGTAGAGATCAAATCCATTGTCTGAGCTGTGTTTTGTTAACTTTGTACATAGGATCTTCTTTAGCAACTCGAGAGACACAGCTGCTCTTTACATCTAGAAGTGAAAGAAACGGGTCTGAATGGAATATGTGGGCTCTGCTGAAAATGAAACATTTGCTTCACTGAGGAACTTGGGGCCTCAGCCCTGCATGTGAAACTTCCGCCCGAGCTCAAAGTGGAGGGAAAAAAGGGAGAGAGCTGTGTAATTTGTTTGAAGTGGTCCAGCACACAAAAACTGGCCAATAGATGTGAGACACAAGAAAAAAAAAATTTTTTTTTTAATTTCTCTCTCTGGATTATTAGTGAGTGGACTCAAACAAAAGAATATGAAAGAGGGGGTTGTCAGTGTTTTCTGAATCACTCATATTTCCCCGTTTGGATAATGTAGTTACTTCACTGCTACCCGTTGAGGAAAGATGAGAAAAATCCGGATGTTTGATCTGCATGGGCTTCTTTTTTTGTCCATGGGGAATCTACTGTTCTAATAGATTTAGAACCTATATTTGATATTTCCAAATCCTTTGGGGAAGCATAAACAAAAGGGCAGGAATCACAAAGCACTGCCTAAGGAAAGGATTCTCTTTGTGTTCCATGTAGTGCCTCTTAATTCCATCTACACACGAGTCGGTGAATTCTCTCTGAACGTACTGGTTTGGCTCTGAGAGCTGCTCAAGATAAGAGAGCCCTGAAGACAAGGGGGCGGTTTTATAACAAAATAATCGGCCAAACAAATCCATTTGACTAATTGATTTTTTTGTTTCCTTCTTTGCCTCCTGTTTTCACTTTATTCCTACTTCGCAATGTTTCCCTCAGTACTGAGTACATGTTAAACAACAATCACTGTTGTTACCACTAAAGTATAGTTTGGGACATATTTTTGGATCAACTCTCTGATATGTTAAGATCAAAGGTAAATTGTGGTAAAACTCCCTTAGAATAATCATAAGACAACTTAACTGAGGTGGTTTCACAGACGTTACTTTAAATCCTGTCTGTACGTAGGCTGATTTCAGGAGGGGCATCACGTGAGTAACTGGAAAACTTTGCAGAAAACCTGGCTTCAGGAGTGTCTCCTTTTTCATTTATTGGTTAGCTGAAACCAATGTTTGGAAATATTTAGAAGTAATTCCTATTTTACACAAAAAAGTATGTATCTCCTTTGAGCCATCACTTGCATTAACGTTCTCCCAGCCATCATACTTCTCCTCTCCCAATGTTGTTTTGTCTCGTTTTTACTTTCCTGCCTCCTTTGTCATCACTAAAAACAAGACAAAACAAAACAAAATTTGTTTTATTTCAGGAGAAAATGTTTCTTTTGCTTTGTTAGTTATTTACAATGAAATCAGGGTTATGTAATAATACGCAGGACACATAAATAGAGTATTTTAGGGGGAGGCTGTTTCTGGGTTTCCCTCCAATTAAATGCAAAGCCATCAGCACCACTCATTGCAAATCTGAAATCTAATCACTTAGCACATTATAAAAGCAAAAATAAGTTTCTCCATATTTCACGAATTGACTCACACTCTTCATATTTTATCTTTAATAGTGTATGCATTTTCCAGCTGGCTAAGCTGCAGTCTTTCTGCATTTTGGACATTTGTCACTCTATTCAGCCAGGCAGGAGAAGCCCCTGTGTAGCAAGCTCCTTGCACTGCAGGCATAGCATCTGTGAAGGAGTCACTGACATCTGATGATTCAAATTGCAGAAATGATCCAGGACAAATTATGAACGTCTGGGTAGTGCCCAGAGATTTTGAGCTGAAATGACTTTGCCCTTGGAGCCTTGCAGATTTTGGTGAACTCTTGGGGCCACACGCTTTCTGTGCTCCGCCTCCATAGGACATTGCCCCCCAGGTTCAGCTCTCAGTGTCAGTTATCATTCTGGCCAGCCGAGTGCCAATTTAGCTTTCCTGGGCCCGAAATGAAAAGGAAGTGGTTCAAGTTTTAGCTTACAAACCCTCAAGGCAATTGGAGCTTTCTTTGAAATGTAAAACAGTCTTCTATCAAGCACTGCTTAAGGCATCATCCAACTATCAAAGTCAGAGATGATTTGATAGAACCTTACAAATCCCCATAATCTATGGTAAGTAGTAGTAGCTAGGCTTTGGCTTGGTGTTTGCACGTAGGGCAGAAGCAGGAGGATAATTTATCCAACTTTAGGGTAATGAAGTGTTAACAAAAACCACATGAAGCTATTATTACAACCACAGGCCACAGACTGCTAAGAGGGTAAACTCTCTGGAGACGTACCTATTTTCAAGGAATCGTTCGCATCTCATCTTACCTGAAGGCATTTGCTAAACACAAGGTGATGCAGCTGAAAGACCATGATTCATTAGCCCTAATGAACAATGCTGAGCATATTGTCTCTAAAATATAACCTGCTGACATTGATATATATGTACTTTAACTCATTCGTCCCAACTTTATTAGGTACATATGTCTGCAGCAGACACAAATGAAACATTCTACAACTAGGCTTCAAGCCAAAAACTAATTTATTCTTTAATGTGCTAGTGATTACTTGGTGGTTCCTTGAGCAGAGATGACAGGTCTGAGCTAATGGAGTTGTACTGTAAGTTAATATAAATCATGACAGAGCAATTAATTACAGAAACCACTGCAAATCCCTTTGTTAGTTTTCCCCATCACCAGAAGGATTTAATAATATTCATTTTGCTAAGTTCCAGTGACATTTACAAGTCTTAAACCATTTTTAATCAAATCAATATCACTGGCTGCTAAATTTAGTTGTGCTTTGCTTGCAAGTCCTGGAATACATCGATACTAATGTTTCCTACCTTCTGTTCAAATGAATCACATTGAATACCCATATTTCCTCTTCATTTGTTTACATTGAGTAATTGGGATCTGAAAAAAAGTTAAGACCTAGAGAACCCTGACTATCAGCAGGAATGAATTAGCAGGTAGAGGAGGAAATCCATAAATCAGTGATTATGTGTGCATCGTTGTATCTAATGTCCTTCATCAGTTTCCCCTAATTGGCCTTAAAAAGTACTTTCACGATCATGGAACTAGAGTCACATTTCTGTAGACTTTTTCCAGTGTGGCAGGTTAAAAAAAAAAGAGATGAGATTGAGGCAGGGGAGCCATCCTTTCATAACAAAAGAGCGTAACACCCGTTCAAACACCACCTCAGCTGTCGCTGTGCGTTCTTTGTTCTTTAGACATCTATAGTTGACATCTCTTTTTTAAACTAAATAAGTGGAAATCAGTCGGCTCATATGGATGCAAAAATGTTAAATCATCTCTATAAAGAATAATAAACAATTCTTAATCAGGAATTGATTGCATTATAGATTTTTGGAGCAAAATAACCTGCTGTTCCTGGATGGCAGTATTACTAGATCAATATCAAGCTTTTTTGTTGTTGTTGTTTCTTTTTTTCTTCCCCTGTAAAAGCTCTAGCTCTGGAAAGAGTACTGCTCCCATAGCAATGTGCCTTGCACATATTCAGTAGATTTTCTGTGTGTGTCCTACCTTTTTTGCATAATTGCAGATTTTTATTGACTTTTTTATTGACCTGCTTTCAACTTGATCTGTGGTGTCCCTCAATCTGCGCTTTAAAATGTTAGGAAAGCACTCTCCCCAGAAAAGTCACCGTGGACGTGCTTTTATATTTGTCATGCTCCGGAGATATTCGGCACTCTGTGCTTTCTGCTGTGATCATTTCTGTTCCTCTTTACTTCCTTATCAGATTATAAACTCCTGTAGGACAGGGACCTTACTTTATCCATTTTTTTCTCTACATTGTTGATACCTAGCAAGGATATTTTTACATGATATTGCTCAATAAATGTGCAGTAGCCGGATGAACATATGCTCCCCAGATGGAAGAGTGAGGAGCGTGTAAAACTCAAATTAGTTCATAAAATAACTTGTAAGAGCTGTAGAAGAATAGGTTGGATGCAGGAAAATGTTGTTAACCTGGGAGGGATGTTTTAGGCCTGAATTTTAGAGGGAAAATCAACTTGATGAAGGCTAGCAAGTAGATGAGCTCCGGGAGTGGGGGGGGGGGGGGTCCTCCACAGCTAGGATTTGGAAGCTGATGATATCTTTGTACTTTGGTAGAGGTCCAGCCCTGTGTCATGCTTCCAGCTCTGGAAATGGGTGTCGTGGAAAAAGGCCTGACTTGGGAATTTGAACCTCATACCACTTTTGAGCTTTGTGTCCTTAAATGAACCCAGGTATAGCTTCTGACTTTGGAGAAGGCATGTAAGCCTGTCTGAAACCCAATTCCCTCAATTTCAGAGAGAGGAGATGCATTGCCTATGTTCTAGAATTGTGAGGGTTAAAAGAGATAGTGTATATAAAGTTGGCCAGCGCCGAAGAGTCTCTGAGCCCTACACCCAGGGGGCCTGTGGATAGTAATCCAGGAAGAAGGAGATAACTGAAACCTTTTGAAACTGTGGGACACACATGGGAAGAGATGGGCGAGTAACAGCTTTCCCTTCATGTTGTAGGATTTGGTCGCTATGAACTTCTTATCCCCTATGGGTCCTGATAGCGGGGCCAATTCCCTCTCTCTTTTCTGGGGAAAAAATAGTATAAAGTGTGTTGCTTTTCACATGTGTCAAGATCAAGAATTCTGAACATCATACCATTCAAGAAGACAGGTTGGAAAAGTTATTCTTGTAACTAAGCCACGGGGCCCCTCAGATCTCTTTTCAACAGGGAATTTTAAAAAGACCCTTTTCCTTGTTTACTTGAAACTGTATTCTGTCACAGTGGTTAAGGAGTTTACCTGTGCCTGAAATTTTGGACTGAAATGAACTGGTTTTAAAAATTATAATGTATCTCTAGGGAACTTAAGTGGTATGTAATACTCCCATGTGTAAAGGGACAGTAGCAAATTTGTAATTTTTTTTTAAGGAAAATACAAGACATGTGGCAAAATGATTTCTACTATTTCTACTATTGTTACTATTTCTACCATGATTGCTAGGACTACTAGTACAGCTACTGCTGCTACCTGCATCCGAGTGCTTACTAGGACTATTATAAAAATTTCTCATATATTAACTCCTTTATCCTCACAACCACCCTCTGAGGTAGGAACTATTGCTAGGGAAACTGGGGCACGTATAGTAAGTAACAGGGCTGTGTTTTGATACACTCAAAAGCAGTTTGACTCCAGACTCTGTACTCTTAATGGAAAAAGGTCCAAAGCCCTGAGTTTGGAGATCCAGGTTCGAATCTAAGACCTTTGTCTAAATAGCTGCATAACTCTGCAAATCCTTCCATTTCTGTGGGCTTCAAGGATTTCAATTGAAAAGTGAGAATAGAAACCATCAACTTGGAAACCTTTGGTCCTCACATAGCACAGTGAAATAACAAAAGGAATTAGAAGGTCACTCCTATTGTTAGTTGCATCTCTTGAATAATGTTAAGGGGGAATCGAAGTCCTAAACCTGAGTGGGTTCCAGAGCATATCTCTCCCAGCTTCTGACTTTCCATCTGTCTCCCAGGTCCTCCTATATCTCTGGGTGAGGCACTCGTCTTTGCTCCAATCCCTTCTGCCCTCTCCTTGACCACTCTCTGCCTCCAGTGACTTTTTACACATTCTCCCAATTCTTTTCACAAAAAAGCTAGACCTCTTCTTTTGAGTGGGATAGGGCAGGAAGCTAAGTACACAAAGAGGAAACTTCTTGAACAGATGAGAGGGGACATTGGCTGGAGGGCTGATGCTTCAGGAGGAGGATTAAGAAAGTGATTGATGAAGAAAGAGCAGTAAATCTTAAAAATAAGGGTCAGGATTTATCATGAGCCCTTGGTAAAGCATGATTTCTTTCTTGCTTTGTGACACACTATATAGAGTGACAAGAGTGTAGTAGGCAGTTATACCCAGACTGGATTCTCATCCTGTTGAGGGTAGAGATTTCTTCTTTCTCACTGCTGTATCTACAGGGCCAAGCACAGTGTTGGCAGATAGCAGGCACTCTATAATATCTGAAAGAATAAATGAAGGAAGACAAACTCAGAGTGGGCCTGCCGAATTTGAATTTTCATCCTAACAACTGACCTTTCCATTCCACGAAACGAGCTATTTAGCAACATTCTCTAGCATATGGATTATCTCTGTCTATGGCATCCATTCTTCCCCCATCTGTTGAGGAATTTCATCCTCTTTCAAAGTCACATGAGGAGGCCTTGGTATATACTCTACACATGGTATAAATGGTATTTTATTAAAAAAAAAAAGATGTAACAATATCACCTCGATTTGGCAAACTCCATAAAAAATTTTTGGAGA
The DNA here is from genome assembly GCF_018345385.1 of Vulpes lagopus. Taxonomy (NCBI): domain Eukaryota; kingdom Metazoa; phylum Chordata; class Mammalia; order Carnivora; family Canidae; genus Vulpes; species Vulpes lagopus. Next base: position 21,415,586 of record NC_054844.1, read on the forward strand.
TTGATTCTTATTTTTTACCCCCATTTTATAAAATAGGTGTTATAGATGATATTAATTTGGTTCCCTGACACGCACAAAACCTAGCAGTATTCAGTATCAGGCTTGTTTGCTTTTATTCTTAAAGAATCTGAAGGGAGTTGACATTTTGTTTCATTCATTCACAGTCTCTTTTTTCATATCTAATGAACACACTCCACAACAATGGTCTTCAGATCTCCGCCATCTGCAGGGGACAGCATACAGGTCATAGGCTAAGAACAACACCACATCAGTATTGAATAAAAAAGTGGAACTTCAAAGGCAGAGCTGGCTATGAGGTCTATGCTTTCAAGACCTCGTAGCTAGTTCCTCCTGTTTATTATTTTTTGTTTGATTGGATGATAATGTAGTATGTCATTCCATGGTCCATGACCTATGGTCAATTCCCTATAGAGGAGGCAGATTGAGGAATATTTTTGTGAGCATATTTGTCCTAGTAGGGAAATAATAAAAACAAGAAGGGTGGACACAAGTGATGTCTGCAGAGAGGGAACAAAGTCCTTTATTATCGAGGAAGATGATCTTGGGGGCTTGGCCAAGAATCTTTTTATCTAAATGGTGGTAATGATAACGATTCTGTCTGTAAATAATGTGGGCAAGAAGGAGATTTTTTTTTTTTTTGTTAGTTTATTTCACTCTCCCTAGCACATTGCCCTGTTTTGTCTTGTCATTGTGGTAAGCAGGTCAGACTCCTCCCCACGCTGCCATGATTAGAGTACATTTCTACCTCTGAATTACCAGGGCATCAACTTTTTAAAGTGTTGAGCTAGTGAATTAAGTCTTAATGGAAAAATTTTCTCCTAATATAGGACCTCTCTGGGCTATGAATAATTAATGTCAATTTATAGCTCAAGGGATGTCTCAGAGGAATCAATATGGTAAATTAACATCTCCCCTCGGCTCCCCCACCCCCAACAACAAAATCTTTTTTTAGGTATAATTAAGCCTCAGGAAGACCTATACCCTGTTTTTAAAAAATCTTACATATAATTAACGTTGGTTTTACTTTTATCGTATTTTACATTTTATTAAATATTCTTAAAAGCTAGAAGCTGCACAGAAGTGGTCCATGTTCTAATGGACCTATAAATTGAATGATTAGGAAGATACAGCTCTTACTATCATGGATGAGTCTCTGGTAAGGCAGAGAGAATAAAATAAAAAAATGACAGCATAAATATATTCTGAAATAATTTTCCTCTTGCCCTTTCCTCAGCTTGTTCTTAAGGAGTTGGAGAAGGTTGTTCTCTGAGGGCACATCTACATGTCAAAAGAATGCCCAGGCTCTGATGATGGTGATGACAATATTGTGACACCAACTTTTACATTCAGGAGGGTCTGATCTTGATGTTTCAAATTTTAAGTCATGCCCCAACAGAGCTCTGGCCTGCTTTGCAGTCTATTAGACAGGACTAGGGATTCCACTGACAGTTTCTCTTCTGACATCCCTAAATTTCCAATTTGCCCCTGCCTCTGTGCATCAGCCTGAGCATTGCCCGCTCTGGCCAGCCTCTCCTTTTCTAGCAATCTCATCCATCATGGGAACTGTCAATTGGGTGCCTTTGAAGCCTCCGGCTTGCTGAAGATGTTCTGAGGACAATGTCTATATGTCACATGTCATTACCAGTTTTCTTGAACTCTGTGGTGAGGGAGGAGCAATTCTGGCCTCCGGGAAGATACAGAGAATCAGAAAAGAGCCTAGGATATCTAGAAAGTCTGATTTCTTTGGTTGAAGTTTGTACCACGCCCTGTTGTCATCTTTTCATTCTAAAGAAAATTTTGTTTCCTGTGCTGAGCTAGGGTTCCTGCCCTTCAAAACCTTCCTGGCTAGTGTGGACAGACAGACTTGAGAACAAATGAATGCACTCTTTTGTGAGAGGAAATCCAGAGAAGCACGGGTGGGGGTATAGTGGGCACAAGTGAGAGCGCTGGGGAAGGCCTTCTAAAGGAGGTGCTCCGTGGTGTCTTCCAGAATGAGTTGATACCTGCTGGGTGACCAGGGGGTTCGGGGTATTTCCATCAGAAAGCAGGGGCAGTGAGAGCAACCCTTGGGGAGTGGAGCCAGAGCTCAGTCCTGGGTCTCAGTAGAGGTTAACTGCTTGCTTCCTCTTGAACCTGAAGTCAGACTTGAAGCTGGAAGAACTTCCAGGTCAGAGGCAGATTTCTTTGTAGGCGTCAAAGGAATCTGTAGCCATCCAGACCTTCAAATCTTTCCAGGAGGTGGTGACTCCTCTAGTTAAAGAGACTTTCAGGACAGGAGCTTTGGATGAGTCTTCTCCTGGCTTCAGTTCAGACATGCTCGGGTAGCTGCTGTCAACTGCCAGCTGTGCTTAAACATTTTCCCCAGTGACAGTGTCAGCCAACACTCCTTCTTGCTGCTCAACAACCCAAAATTATTACACTTGCATGTCCGTTTTCTGGAACATTGATGACTAAGAGAATTGAACCTTCCTCTACAAACATCTTTAAAAATTGCGACATGGTTTCCTACAATGTAATCCCCATTAGATGGTACTCTGGTTAAGACCTTCTGCTGAAATTGATGCCTGGCAAAGTTTTTCTGGTGACTGGTTGTCTGTGCTTGACAGCCCCCATCTATATAATATTGGAGGCCCCCTTCTTTCTCCAAAGTCCCCCCTGCTTATCCTGGGAGTTTCCAAAGTTTCCATGTACTTACAACGGCCTACTAGCTTTAGTGTCACATGCCTCTACTCCCTTCCTCATCCCATCCCCTTTCCCTAAGAGCATGGATTTTAGAAGCAGAGTACATACCAGCCCTGTGGCCTAGGCAAGTTACTTAAATTTCTCATGCTTCTACCTCCTAGTCTATGAAACCAGGACGATGTGTTTATTTTGAAGGTACAGAGAAATATTTGCGAGATACCTAATGTGACACCTAATACACAGTAGAGCTTAAAAAATGTTAACGTAGGGGTGCCTGGGTGGCTCAGTCAGTTGAGTGTCTGACTCTTGATATCAGCTCAGGTGTTGATCTCAGGGTTGTGAGCTTGAGCCCTGTGTTGGGCTCCATGCTGGGCATGGAGCCTACTTAAAGAAATGTTGGCTTAAACAAACAAACATATACATGTTAGCTGCTTTTTCAAAACACTGTTAGCACCATTGCTGTCACAGCCCACATCTATCACCTGCAAAGTTGCCTGGTCAAGTCCCTTGCCATGTAGACTAATGTCCATACTCAGGGAACAGCCTCCAAAAGTTTCCTAAGTGGCTCACCCTTGGGGTGCCACAATATTTATTTTCATGCCTCTGTGCCATGTAATTGTGCCCTGGATCTGAAGAAGTCTGACTTAGACTCAGACTTCCACAAAGTCCTTCTTGAAGAACTTCTGGCCTTTACTCTTCTAACCAAAGGTGCTTAGCTTTTACCTTTCACTTTTCTCGTTAATTTTTCTGGCCCTTCTCCATACCATCATCTCCTTTTTCATCCTTCAGTTAGAAAACCAGAGTTCCCATGCACTGTGTGTGTGTGTGTGTGTGTGTGTGTGTGTGTGTATGTGTGTGACAGAGAGAGAGAGAACTGGGGTTTGAGTGTGGGAGGGGGATGTGGAAGGAGAAGAGTGTGATTTATGCTAGCAGCTGCCAGCCAAAATGCAGTAATATTGATGGTTCTATTATGAGAACATCCAATTGGCACCATACGGGTTTTTTCTCTCTTTAAACTAGATTCTTAGAACAGAGATTTCTAATCTTTTGGAATTGAGATGGCAATTATTTTAAACAATACTCTGTGCTTGCAGTCTGAATTTGTTTTGAGACTTATTTGAGAATTCCTCCCTTTCCCAGTTACGTGAGTAGCATTTTGGGCAGTTGCATTTGCCCCCTCAGAAGTAAAGGATGGGTGTGACATTGAGAATCAGAATATAGAATGATGTCCCAAGGCTTCATGGACATGCTCGATGCACTTGGCACTATATCATGACTATTTAGTCTGAGAGGGTGACAGTGACCTATGGGGTTGGGCTGGAACACTATGATGGGATGAGAGTTGATATGTAGTTCATTTAGCACATGCTGGACTATTTGATCTAGAATCTTCTATCAAATCTTGAAACAGACAAAAGTTAAACAAATAAATGCCTTACCCAATAGTTGTTATAAAACTTGCTTTTATCATTTGATTTGTTTAATTTTGTAGATTCTCATTTTATAAAGTCCATTTACTCAGAGGAATAAGACAATTAGGTTAAATTTCCAAGAGAGGTCAGCACTTAGGGCCCATCGACCTAGTCAGCAATCTTAGATCTAGATAGAGACAAGAACCAAGGCTGTTTCATACTCTTATAAAATAATTGAAAACACAAGTCTTTGACCATTAAATGTGTAAATGGCACAACCATTTTGGAAAAAAAAAAAGTTTAATAGTTTCTTAAAAAAATGAAGCCTATGCCTTTCCTATGACCTAACCATTTTGTTTATTCAACAGAAAGGAATCTAGTTCCCTACAAAAGCTTGTATATGAATGTTCATGGCTGCTTTCTTTGTAATAGCTTCAAACTGTGGAAGTGACCCAAATGTCTGTAAGCAGAGGAATGGGTAAACAAATTATGCTATATAGTGGAATACTACTCAGTAATTAAAAAGAACGAACTATTGACACAAACAACAGTATAGATTAATTTCAAGATAATTATACTGAGTCAAAGATGCCCAAACCCCACCCACAAAGACTGTGTGATTCCATTCATATAGATTCCATAAAAATGTAAATTACCCTAAATAGTGACAGAAAACAGATCCATGACTGTTGGAGGATAATGGAGGCAGGGGCAGGAGGAGTAGGGGGGATGATTATCAAGGGGCAGGAGGAAACTTTTGGGGGTGATGAATATGTTCATTATCTTGAATGTGGTGATGGCTCTATGGGTCTATGCATATGTCAGAGCTTAGCACATTGAATACTTTAAATATGCAGTTTACTGAGTGCCATTTGTGCCTCAATAAAGCTGTAAAAACAATTCTAGATAAAAACCAACTTTTAATATTTTTCCATTTCAGAGCTACCTGTCAGCAAATGTTATTCTGCTGGCTCTTTTAATTTTTTATTCAGAGGATCCTAAAAGCTTAGCTTCTATTAGTATGACCCATGCTAGTCACACTAAAAGCGATCTGCTTCACTATAATAATAATGACAGCTGTGTTTGTTGAAACAGAGATCTGCCAATGCTTCACTTATATGATCACATTCGATGCCCAGAAAACCTTCTCAGCGTAAGTGCTATTAGTTCCATTTTACAGTAGAGGAAATCAAGGCAGGAAGGTTAGGTACATGGTTCCATACGAGAATACAAGTGTGGAGCATCCCAATTCAAAACCACAAACAGTCCTACTTGTGGGCTCTTTCTCCTTCACCAGTAGGTCATAGCTACACATTTATGTGACAGAGGCAAAGGATTAATGCAGCAACAGGGCTTGTTTCTGTAACCCTGGAGCTGTTTCCCATGCTCTTTGTTTGGCTTCCTGGCCCTCTGTGACACTAATTCTTTGTTTGAGCTTTTAATTCCCCACAGCACAGTCTCCCTGCCTGCTTTCTAGATTTCCCCTTGCCCCGTTCATCATCCTAGATTCTGAGCTTGTTGGCTTTATGATCTTCAGTACCTGCCCTATGCAGGGGGTTTTGTCTGATGACTTACTCTGCTTTGAATAATTACACCTGCTGGATTCTTCAGGTAGAAGAAATCTGTGGACCAGGAAGGGATGGATCCTGTTCAAGATCAAGACATGTGTCAAATCTCTGCAAGGGATACAGAGTAAAAGGACAAGGTAGACAGGCAAAATAAAAGGGGTCAGAACAGGAGATTGGCAGGAGTTCAGGTAAAATGCATGAAGCAGCAGAGTGGTGATACTAACTTTTGCTGGAAAATCCACAGAGCAGGGGGGCATCAGTGGGCCCTGCTGAGCACTGGGCAGGTAGAACTGGCAGGAAGACGGAGCAGGGTTGACAGAGCAGCCTCTGAGGAACCCCTGAAACAAGTCCTTCAAGAGGCAAGCTGTCCACCAGTGCATCTAGGAACGGATGGCCCCAGGCCCCGGGCCAGCTTTGCCTGGGTTGACAAGGATCTCCAGAAGGCCCTAAAAATATGGCTTCACAGTCTTTTCACAGTTCTGCCAGTCTCTCAGATTATTTTGGACTCTCTCTCTTTTTATTTTTAATCAGTAGGAGAAAAAAGAAAGATGACAATAAAAACCATATGGAGGCCTCTTCTCTGACTGAAACCCTTTGATCTTTTCTCTAAATAGAAGAAAGTAACCTTCCCACTCTGAAGGCATTCCAAATGTTTCCCAGCCTCTGGATAAACAAATATCTCAGGTAAATTTAATACCGTGCTTCACTCCTTCACTGGTTTGTTCAAACACTAACCGAGCACTCACCAAGTGCCAGTATCTATGCCAGGAACTGAAGGTACCAAGAAAAATTCCCAGTTGTTGCCTACACTGAGTCCACAGTCCATTAAGGGACTTAAAATGAAGAGACCGTGGTAGTGAACACGAGGATCCGGGAATCCTCAAGAAGGGCCATTCGAAGGCAGGAGTGGGAGTAGGGACGGTAGGTAGAGGTTCAAAGGAGCTTCCTGAAGGATGTGACACAGGAGTGGAGAAGAAAGGCATTCCTAGTTTTCTTAGCAACTCAGAAGATTTTGTTTATTGAGCTGAGAAACTCTAATGCCTCAAATTCTACCAGGATTGTTTCTGGAATCTCTTATCTGTGTATCTATTTTTTTTTTTTAACGGCAGAACAATAGAACTGAAGCAAAAAGAAAACTCAACAGGTTTTTAAACATACACTTGAAGTGATTTCCTAAGAATAGTCAACATAGAGAACTTGTGACCCAGGGACCTGGAATATCTTCAAGAATCAACATACTAGAGGGTAAGTGAGTAAATTAACAGCTTTGGGAAAACAGGGGTGTTCACTCATTCATTCATTTTCCCATTCACTTAATAAATAAATAAATAAATAAATAAATATACTCCTCGCTAGGTGTGATACTAGACACCAGGGATTCAGAAATGAATGATTTGTTTACTGGTGGACAGTCAACATTTATTGACCTATAATTTACCTTTATGGAAGATATTTATCCCCTGCCACAATGGTCACTTGTTACTATTGTCAGATCCAGGCTACTGTTCTAGGTTGTTCTAACCCAGTATGATTTTCCTCCTTGGTTATTACTAACACAAGGCATACTGACAGAAGGACCTTGGCATGTGGATACCTATTTTCTAAGTGTTGGTGAAGAAGCAGTAGAAATAAATGAGACCTAATGGACAAAGGGCAAATCTATACTTTTTGTGTATATAAGATAATAATCACTTTTGCTTAAGGTAATAATCACTTTTAAAAATTAGTTTAACTAACTCCTCTCAATCGATACTGTTTCTGAAAATCTCTTTTACCTTCCAGTTTTAAAGGGTATATCCATTCCATTGTTTAACTTAGGAGGCTGTGCTGCCAGTTTTGTGATTGTGAGTCTAGTCTTAATGCTCTATGCTAATCTACTATATACATCAGGCTGGAAGCTTATCTTGACAGGAAAACTTGGAGCAGGCCTTGTGGAATGATTTTGGCATCACACACTGAAGTGGAAAATATTCACAGGCTGCAACAAAGTCTGGCTTGCGCTGCTATAGGAAAGGCAGCAACTGGCTGGGAGACAATTAGTGTAGGAAAGTCCTGGGCGCCTCTGTGAGAGGCCGGCAGGATGGTACTATACGCTGAGAGGGGGCAGGATCATGGAATCATGTGTGTTTTCACGAGAATTGAAAGGAATAGCAGCTATGCCAAGTTAGAAAAAGAACACAACCACTGAGCACTTCCATCATGGTCTTTCTCATCCAAAACTCTTCATGTGCAAAAATAAGATGCCAAGTGAAGAAAGAATACTTCAAGGGCTTTAAAAGATGAAGCCCAGAAAAACCCTTAGGTACAGGTATAACTGCTTATGTGAGTGTATTAAACCAAAACAGGGCAGAAAATGCCCCTCCATTTGTCTTGGAAAGGTTTTGAATCTATTCTGTAACAATTCTAGTCCAAGAGTAAGTGCTTATTTTTCTGTGTATGGGCCTGCTTCGTGAGAAATGTGCTTTTTTTGTGTGTGGTAGGGTGCTTGGTTTTGCTTTTAATATACTTGTAAGCTCTGAGGTTTGTCACTGAAAAATTTTTAGCAACGCTGATTTCTAGGATGCAAGACAATGGTGGTATGTATATTTTGACTCAGTGTTGAACAAAATGCAAGGGACCTGGTGACGATCTCTTGAGTTGCTGTGACTGGTGGTTGTGTGGCTCTCTTGGGAAAATGGAGAACTCCTGACTATTTGCTTCACTGGACCCAGCAGTCTAGGGTAAAATGAAATCTCATTAAGACAATATGGAAAATACGTTTTCACACTTCCTGCTTCCCCCGAAGAAATAGAGAGATGTTTATAATAGAAGAGTGTTCACAGAAGTTGATCCAATGGGTTGAGTCACAGATTATGCACAGTTGAGGGAGGCTGAAGCAGCTCCCCAGCCACACAACCATAAGGAAGAATGAATTGTCCATACACAGGAGAGAAGCTGTTGTCACCTTGCCTCTCAGTTATGGGAGGGAAGATGCCTAATCCAGAAAGCGCTGAAATACCATTGAACTGTCAATTCCTTACTAGCAAAGAATATACTTTTGTCTTTGATTTCCTCATGCCTAGCATGGTGTCTGGCACATAGTATGTGGTCATTGTGAAACTAAACTGGGTTAACGTTGTAGACTCAAATATTGAATGAGCTCCACACTTTGAAACTCAGAAGAGGCGGAAACTACATAAAGGAGTAGTATTGACCATTTCAAGGAGAAAAAGGAAAGAGTCCGTCAGAATAACATTTGCTAGAGGACACTTCTGAGTTATTGGTGGTGCTTTGTGGCCCAGGAATAGTGGTTTTCAGGGAGGGCACTTCCAGTGCAACATAGATGGGAGGAGCCGTAGTTCAGGTGTTGCAGTTCAGGTAGTTCAAAAATCCCCAACAGCCAGTGCTGAAAATACACATTAATGCATTCATATTAGCAGTTTAGCACTGGTCAAAGTCTACCAATCACAGGCAGCCCTAGCCAGCTCTAAGTCCTGTCCTAAAACCCTCAGGGTTTGCCTCCATCTGATACAACTGAATACCGAGGAAATTTTCTATAGATACTGTGACAAAATACCACAAGTACAGTGGCTTAAAATAGCACAAATTTATCTTTTTAGATTTATGGAGATCAGGAGTCACAAAATCAAGGTGTCAACAGGACTGCCTCCCTTCTGGGTGGAGGCTGTAGGAGAGAATCCATTTCCTTGAATTTTCTAGCTTCTAGAGGCCATCTGCATTTGTAGAGTTATGGCACCTTCCTTCCTCTTCAAAGCCAGTAGTGTAGCATATTTAAATCTCTCTCTGATTCTCTCTTTGTCTCTCTCTGACCTCTGCCTCCATCATTACATCTTCTCTGATTCTGACTTTCCTTACAAGGAAGGACCCTTGTGATTACATTGGTCATACCCAGATAATCTTCCTATCTCAAGATCCTTAACTTAATCACATCTGCAAAGTCTCTTTTGTCTTGGAAGGTGACATTTTCACAGGTTTTTGAATTAGGATATGGACCTATTTGGGGGTAGACCATTACAGGACTCTGCTTGATAGTTATTCTCAGTGGACTTCTATTACAGCATTAATTCATGGTATACTGTGGATTCTGGAATTCTGAAGAATTTTATTTAAGATGTGATCAGATTTTAGCCAGTTGGATTCATTTAACATTGTAGTGAGCCCATATACAAAACAATGTTAGATGTCAAATAATTGTAATAGTAAAACCCTCCATGTAGAATGGTATCTTGATTTTTCCTTCCACAGACACTGACAATCTTTTCCTTAACTGCCAAAATTAATGCATTAATCCTAAGAGTCTGAAAAATGTTAGTCTGCTAGTTAATTGTTAAGACATTAATATGGTGAGGTCTGAGACTGAAAAACATAAGATGATTTATATATATTAAAATGTTGCAATATGTTAAATACAAATGTCAAGAACTGTGAAGAGTTTAAGAAATTACTGTACTTTCTAGTTAACATGTTACCCTGCCAAAGTTTTATGGATGCTGGTAGAAGACATGTGACTCCTGGATCAGAGACAATGGGTAGTTTATCACTTCCAGCAATGGCAGTAGCCAGAATGTCAGCATTTGTGCACTTCCCTGAACTCTAATTCCCACATGCCCATTCAAAACCAGCCAGAAGACACCTGCACACTTAGTGGGTTGTGTTAACATGGGATGAATATTGAACTTAGGGAACTTGAATTTTTTATAACAGGCAGTAAACATGCCTGTCATTTGCCCTAGAGGGAGACATTCTCTATCTTTCAAAGCTGTTTCTTATACAAACATTCTTAAAACTATAGTCTGGAACAAAGGTGGTAAGTGCCTTGTTCATAATATATACAGAAACATGGGAGAACCATGGAGAATTGTTTCACAATGATAGGTACATCCACCTTTATTTTTAAAAACAAATTAGTCAACTATACCTGAATGTTCTGTATAAACCTTAAATTTATCTTAAGTTAAAATCTTATTTTAACTCCTTTTTTCTTTATTACTCTTTCTTAATTATTGGAACCACTACCTATTCAGATATTCACATCTGAAACCTGATATTTATTCTAAACTCTCCTCTCCTCCACATACATATATAACTGTCAAGACCTATTTTTATTATGTCATCTACATCTCTTTTCTTTTCCTCTTTGTCATTACTGTAACAAAGCTCAGGTTTTCCGTCATCTTTCACCTAGACCATTGATTTCTCAGTGTGGGTCCATAGACCAATGAAGATCCATGACAAACTTTTACCAACTTACAGTAAAACGAAAAAAAGATTGAAAGATGAATTTTGCATGAACCCAAAGTTATTCAACTGAAAGATATAGACTTTAAAAAACTGTAGTTATTACTTTTCTATTTTTTTGTATGTATGATACAACAACCTTTATCATACAAAACAAAGAGAATTAATCTTTAGAAGTCAGTGAGGAATTGGAGTAGTTACTGAAAGGGAGCACAAGGGGTTTCCTGGACTGTGGGTAATGTTCTTAATCTGAATGCTAGATACACAAACGGGTTTAGTTTGTAAAAATTCATTGACTGTCACCTATGAGTTTTGGCTATGTATATTTTACATAAATAAGTTTTCAAAATATCCTTTATGAGATCATTGAGGTGCTAGAGGGTAGTGTTTTTGTAAAATGCCCTTATGTATCGTAACAAAGTTCTTTTAAAAAGTTTTTAAATAAAATCGAATCCTTTGTCAAACCATAGATTTAAAAAAATTCACTGGCTCAAATCCCAAATTCTGAGACTCTCAGAAATCATTCCTAACTGGGTTCCCTACCTTCAGGTGCCTTCACTTTTTCAAGACATTTTCTGTAATTTTGCCCATGACTAGTTCTTTTTTTCTTTTTTCTTTTTTTTAAGATCTTATTTCTATCTTTATTTGACAGAGAGAGAGAGAGAGAGAGAGCACGCACAAGCAGGGGGAGTGGCAGGAAGAAGGAGAGGGAGAAGTAGATAGAGAAGAGGGAGAAGCAGACTCCCTACAGAGTGAGGACCCAGACGTGGACTCGAACCCGGGAGACTGGGATCATGGCTTGAGCTAAAGGCAGACACTTAACCAATTGAACCACCCAGGCACCCCTGTTGATGACTGTTTCTATGATACTCCTTAATAGGCTCTCAGGGACCTTCATCAGTTCACTTCTGCATGCTGAAGGGTGCATTTATCTCCTTTCCTGAAGTATATAGGTGAATTTCCCATCTTTCTAACTTGCACTTAGACTTTTGAACTTTTATACACACACCTCTTTGTTCCCAAACCACGTAGTTATTACTTTCCCCCAACTCTGTATCTGATAGTGCCTGCAGATAATATATCTTCATACTTTCACGTGGAAATGCATTGAACTGTTTTTTTCCCCACCAGGTTATAAACTTCTTGATGGCAGGGACTGTTTTATTTGTGAGTGGGCCTCGCATGTAGCAGATGCTCAGCAATTGTATATTAGATGTGTCTCTGCTATTCCCTGCACACAGACAAATAATGAATAATATATTATTGTCTTTTACAATAAGGGGTCTTGTTTTATTTGCTTTTGTATCTACAGAACCTCTTGGTGCAAAGGTTAGAGCACAGTGTTTAATAAAAGTTTGTTGATTGAGTAAAAGAAGGAAAGAAGGAAAGGAGTTATTTTCAGTACATGAAGCTTTCAGTTTTTTACTCTAGATTGGCTTCTAACAGGAAACCTCAGGGACTGGAGCTACTCCTGGGCTGTAGGACATTAAGACTTCTTTTATTTGCTCTAATTTCAGCAATCCCTACTCAAAGCACAAACCCTACCTCTAAGTCTTTTATTTCCTCCATTTCAAAAATGGGAGAAAACCACTGTGAGATGAACTAAAAGGCAAACTTTTAGCCCTTTTAATACCTTGGATAAATTACAACCTCCCTACTGCCAAGATTTTGCATAGACCATAACATGCTCTTATGATCACATTTTCCCATTCACAGAGAAGGCTGGAGGAAAATGAGCTCTTTTTTTTTTTTTCAGTCCAATAGCATAACCTGGCTATTGTTATAACCAGAGAAGTCAGATAGTGGGGATCCCTCAGGTCCAGGTATTATTCAGGATTCTCCAGAAAAGCAGAATCAGTAGGAAGGATATATATAAAATTCATTCTCTTTCTCTCTTTCTCAGTTTCAACAAGGGTGGTCTAGGAAGGCCTGATGAGAAGGTAACCTCTGCTCAAAGACTTGAAGGAGAAGACTGTTCTTAGAGAGAGATGAGTTAATCCAGTAGGGTTTAATGTGGCTTCCTTTCAAGAAATAATGGCTTCTCAATAAAATAAAATCCAGAGCCTCTAAGGTTTTGCACTGGAAGGAATATTTTATGATCATTGATGGCTCTTTGAAAGCCAGGGGGAGCATCTGGATTGTGGATGATCAGAAGATACTCCTTCCAGTGTGAAATCTTAGAAGCTACCCATCATCAATACGTATCGGCTCTCTGAGACTAACTTCTAAAAACTACTGGATTTTCCCAAAACACAACTTCATTTTTATAATTCTTATACTCAAAAATATTTAATAGATCTCCATTTTTTTTTAATTTTTAAATTTTTACTTATTTATGATAGTCACAGAGACAGAGAGAGGCAGAGACACAGGCGGAGGGAGAAGCAGGCTCCATGCACCAGGAGCCCGATATGGGATTCGATCCCAGGTCTCCAGGATCGCACCCTGGGCCAAAGGCAGGTGCCAAACCGCTGCGCCACCCAGGGATCCCCTGATCTCCATTTTTTTATACAGAAAAAAAGGGCCATAATATAGCAGTAGTTAAGAGCTCAGAGCTCAGGTGAAACCCTCTGCTGAGTGTTCCAGCCATTAGGAGAGGGTGCCACTGAGGTTCTGGTGCTTTGTCTGAGGCCACCTGGTCATGGCCTCCAAACTGGCAGGGTGAGGAAAGAGCCCCTATGACACTATAGATCCTGGCTGGCTCTCCTCCTGCACCATATTCATAGCCTCCTCGCCACCATCAGTCTTGAGGCCATTGGAACTAAACTAATTCCATCCTTCAACCTAATTATTTCAGTCCCCCAGAAAGCCCAACATGGTATGGTAATCTCACATCCCTATACTTTATTGCCCATTTAGCCCTGCAGGTCTCCTTTCACGACCCCATGGCTCATCTCTCTCCAATGCCATAATAGTACCGCTCTGTCTCCTGGAACTCAGAGTCAGCCATCAGCAAAAATTCCTTATGCCCTCAATTTCTTCTGTGAACATTTCTTTTACTTCTGCGTCCCCTTCACTACACCTCATTAGCTGAGGAAGTGGTTCTCCCCTAAAGATGGATACTGCTTCCTCTTTCAACTGTTACCTATTTTTTCTCCTCATTGTTGCCTGGTGTTAGGTTAGATGCTTTTCTTGCTCCTCATTGGTACTTTCAGGTCTTTTTCATTCTTCCTGATTATATATAACCCCAGCTTTGCATCTGAAGTCATCAAACCATCAAACTACCTAGTACCTTTTCCTTGCTGTTGTTTTCTAAGGCACCCTGGGCCACTTTCCCTTAGTCCTTGAGCTTTTCATTTCTTAGCTGTTGTCACTGGATCCAGCATTGTCTGTCATAATTTTAGTGAATTCATTATCCTTGACAGTCCTTCTATTCTCTTACTCCTCTTGGCCTCCTTTGCTTTAATGACCTCATTCTCTACCTTACCTCAGCCTTTAGCTCCCTGGCCACAGCCAAACCTTTGTCATAACTAATAATTTCTACCTCTCTACAATCTCAGTTCAAGTTCTCACTCTCTGATCACCCTCTTCTATGTTTCCAGCTCATTCTCCAAAATTCCTCCCACCCCTTAGGTTCTGCCATTTATTAATCTTATCACCTTTTCACTGTGACGTCCCCCTCATGTCTTCATATCCCTTCTTTCATAGTTTATACTCAATGGTCTGATGTTGGAGCAGTGTAAGGAAATAGGACCAGGAGGTATTTGCAGATATTTGTTTAACATTAACTTAGAGAAGAGGTCTATCACTATCCAGGAGTAGGACACAGGAGAAACACTCAAGTCTATTCCCAACCCATCGTCTATTGTCCAAGAATCCCATTTAACTTTAAACTTGTACATCCCACAGAAAAAAAAAATCAAAGCTTGCCAAGATGCTGTATCCTTAGGAGGAGATTCCATTTTCCCTGATACTCATATATGCCACTTGGAGGAGGAATATAATTTACCTCTTCCATCAAATGGCTCAGGTTTCTAACTACAGGTAGTTCTCCTTCTGAGGGAATTCTGCTAACGGCCTTCCTCCAGGGATTTCGTAAAATCTCAGGGCGATTGCAGTGTCTCTTATGGATTTAAGTTGCTGGCTGTTGCTCAGTTGCCTACCCTTGAATTTGGCTTTGGGAGTTAGGGAAGGCTTCATGCAAAGGAGGTGACATTTGAACTTGGCTTTGAAGGATTAATAGGATTTTGCCAGAAGTGATGGGAGAATTCTAACTGGCAGGAAAGATAATCACTGGCAACACTTTTTCTGCTTCATAATATTTAGGAAAATTTAGATCTCTGCTCCTATATATTCATACATCATATGTTTATGGCTAAAGTAAATATGATTAACTAGATAAAACCCAACTTTATAAATCTTCTTTTTAATGTGGAAAGTAAATATTTTTAAGAACGAGGCTTGATTTATTTACATTTTTAATTAAATGAAAATTACAGATAAAAGATGCTATACCACTCATCTTCCTAGGAAAAGAAAATATTGCAATGTAATTAAAAGGACGCCTCAAATTATAATTAGATTTGAAATTTAATTATGACTAGAATACTTCATCCTTATGCACACTGACACCTTGTTGATACATAACCTTTAAAGTATTTTTATTATATTTACTCTAAGATCTTAATCTATGGACTAAATAAAATCCTTAGATTTCTGAGAAGTATTAGAATTCAGCACAGAATAACAGAATACAATGTGCTGTTTGTTTGTTTGTTTGTTTTTCTGGAAAAAGTACTGTTTTAGAATTCCTATTTTGACTGTAGCTGAGCCTTAGTACAACTTACAACTGAAAAACATTCTGGAAATCTTGAGCAGTTATAGATTAATATAACAACAACTTTCTTAGCAAGAGAACATCCTTGGATTCATACCTGATACAGTTACTATCTTTCAAGTTGAAAGGAGTCCAGGAATTCCAATTCATATTCAGGAACCACATTTTCCATAAGGGAATGCACACACATGCATATGCGTATATAATACACATATAAACATATAAATATGTGTGTGCATATATATATATACATATATATACACATATAATTGTTTTACAGCTAGTTGATGGAATCTCTTTTGCAGTAAGCTCTGGTTAAATAAATTTGCTATAATTAACTTCCTGTGGCACCATTTGACACTTCTTACAGCTTAGAAAACAATAACTTTCACAGTAAAAATGATTTAGTTACAGCATAATATGCCCTGATAGAAATGTTTTGATATAAAGATCCCCAATATGCAATTATTACTAGCTTGATTTGGAAAATGGTATATGATAAAAACTATTTGAAGAATTTCCACTGTAACTTATCTGATATTGAAGAATGCCCTTAATATAAATTTAAGGTCTTTCTTCATGAGCCAAAGTCTAGCTTTTGTGGAAATGTTTATTTTAAAATATTTATTTATTAATTAAATAATTAAATAAATAGATATTGAAAACTTATCATGTGCTAAGAATTTCCAGAGTTTTATGTAGCATATGGTGGCTCTAATTTAACTGGTTATTAAGTTGATTGGCCTTCATGGCAGTAAAAATAAAAAGCTTGTTTTTATAAACTCATGAAAAAAGTACAAAACAACAAAGTCTAATCATCTAAAATAGACTCATTTTCATTTTACTGAGTTTGAACTTACATGTCTCACTTAGCCCCTCCTTTCTGAACCAATTTTCACCAGACAACTTCTCCTAGATGAACTGAATTTCTACAAATGGCCTGCCTCTGTGGTCCTCTGTATAGGCAAACCTCTCATTGAAGTCCTTATCTCTTTTGAAGGGACTTCAAAAGTCCATTGAAATCCAAAACTTTCCTTGAAGTTAAGTCAAGTTTTGCCTGTTTTAGGGCTGCAGGATTTCATCCAGAAAAGCCTAGGTGGTTAACAAGGAAAGAGCATGTTAACCTGGTTGGATTTCATCACAAGTGGAATTTGGTCTGACAATTTTGGCTCTGTTAGGGGGTTTAAAGCATATTCAGCTGTGGAAATGATAAAAGGATTCCCCTACCTGGTTTTATAGCACAATAGCTGAAAGACCAGCAGGTATTTCCAAGCATCTTTTAGTGCACATCCCAAACTGCTACACCAGCTGGATCTTCAGTGAATGAAATCACCCTGCTGTTAAAGCATTTGAATCCTAGTCAAAGTCGTTGACAGTAAAAATCCAGGTGGCTATGCAAATTGGTCATTTCCTTAAATAGTAATTTGGGTTTCACTAGGTGAGCCCTGTTAATAATGACAACCAACATCTGTGTAGCATGTTTCAATTCACAGAATAACTTTTATATGTATTATCTCAATTAGTCTTCTCTACAACCCTGTGAGATAAAGAAATGGAAATTCAGAAAGATGAAATGATTTGCCCAAGGTTACACAGGTAGTAAGTGGTGAGCCAGTATTTGAACCCCAAAATTTGGAGCCAAAACACAATGAGCTTTTCCTTAGAGTAAGAGCGACTGTTACTGTGGATGATTATTGATTTATAGATCTTAATTTAAAGAAACAAGAGCATGGGGCAACTGAGTGGCTCAGTGGTTGAACGTCTTGCCTTTGGCTCGGGTCATAATCCCGAGGTCCTGGGATTGAGTCCTGCATCAGTTTCCCTGAAGGGAGCCTGCTTCTCCCCCTACCTAATGTCTCTGCCTCTCTCTGTGTCTCTCATGAATAAATACATAAAATCTTAAAAAAAAATAAAGAAAAAAGAGTGACTTTGTCTTCATGGGGAGTCCTATTGCTATAGGTCCCTTTGTGAAAATAGGATAAATTATATTTTGAGCTCTGGGCTCCTTTTACTACATCTTGTTATTTTTTTTTTTCAAGAAAAGCTGGATATTAAGATTTTCATGGACTCTGTCCTAATTTTTAAATGTTGACAGCTATGTTACTTTGGTCATTATTCCCAACTCTTCGTCCCTTCCTGAGAGTTAAATTACACACCTGCAGCTTTTACCATGTAACTCTTCAGGGGTTCTCAACAGAACAGATAGAGTATATATATATATATATATATATATATATATATATATATATCACTTACTGCATTGGGTTGGGATTTGGTTATGTGATTTGGATAGCCCAGTGAAATCTTGGGAAAAAGTGAGCTGTGGTTTTAAGAAGCACCTTGTCTTTCCTACCCATTTGCACTCTTGCATTTACCTTGAGGAAGGTTTCTTCCTCAGTTCTAGACTGAGAAGACACATGGAGCAGACTGGAACTTTACCCATAGTCTGCAACCAAGCTCTGTCAATTCCCTGAAGATGCTTGTGGATTCCTGCTGAGCCGAGTGGATCTCCAGCAAGCAGGCAAGCCTATGGATGAGAAGAAAATGTCTGCCATTTTTGTAAGCCATTTGGAGTTGTTCCTTGTGCAACAAATCTTGACCAATTCAAACAAACAAACAAAAAACCCATTGGAGCCTAAATTTAAAAAGTCTATAGAGTGGATGTAGCCTGTGGGCCACTGCCTGGAATTTGTGTGTTTGACCTATGGCAGTATCTTTGCCAAACTTAGCATTTGGATCTGAGAAAAAAAAATCAAATGTTGGGTGCTTCTAATAGGTAGAGAAAAGAGGCTGTTAATTTAAGCCTGGCACCTAAACAATCTCTGTGCTCTTTGCCAGAAGAGATATAAAACTAAGACATACAACTAATTGAAGACGTGGGAGTGAAATGAGATATTTTCCTTGTCATTTACTTGGATTAACAGGATTGGCCTACATTTTCCTCTGTCAGCATTATTCTATACATGAAAGGCCTATTCCTTGGAGAAGAAATTGTTTTCTGTCATCCATGTTTGTTTACCGTCGGAAATTTTTGGATTCCCTGAGAAAAGTTAGAAGATTTGGACCTATATTTAACATTTCATTTTTCTTCACTCTGAAAGAGGAATCTTAATCATGAAGAGAAATATCCCTTGCTTACTAGGTCCTGGGGAAAAGCAGTAATCTATTTTACAGAGCAAACATCACCTGGGGAATTAGATAAAACTTGCTCTCTACAGAATTCAGGAGGCAAACAGCATAGGCAGATACACAGTAGAGAGAATGGCAATAAGCTCCAATTGTAGAGATATGAGCTTGCAGATACTTCCTTGCCATTGATAAGACTAAGAGAAGGTCACATCAGATCTTGAACTAGTTGCCTCCCCAATGAGCAAAGCCTTCTATACCTAAGATGAGACTCGTTGTGCACATTGTCTAGTCTGGATATGACCAGGACCTTTCATCTGAGCTATCTCATTTTTATACATGTTTGATATGGGGAAGACTAAGAGCACACTTTTGCATAAACACACTCACTGATCACGCTCAGCTTCCCCAGGCTAACACAGCCTGTACTTTGATAATCTTGGAGCAATAGAAATAGTATGAGAGTCAATTATGCTAACTTCCGTGTGGGTCATGCTAAAGGGTCCTTAGACCAGTTAGCAGGTGTATCCTGCTATAAGTTCTTTCATTTTTCTCGTGATAAGTGTCATGAAGGAGAAATATAGGGTGCTGGGAGTGTGTATTATTACACGTCCCTAACTAGACTGAGATATCAAGGAAAGATCATTGAATAAATGACATTTAAATGCACTTGACAGAAGGGTGAGTGGTGTTTAGTCTGAAAAAGGGATGTGGCTGTATGGTTCTGTGGAATGTAAGAGAGAGAAGAGGAGATGGAGGAAATAAGAGGGAGAGAGAGAGTGGGAGGGAGGAGAGGGAAAAAGAAAATAGGAAGAGAGAGGGAGAGAGAAGATGGGAGAGCATGCGCACACACATAAGGAGAGCTGCAGAGAATGAAAATATCTGAAGTTCTGTAGTATTTTTTAAGGGGGTTACAGGTTTTGAACAAGTACCCCATGAGATGATTCTGATCTCTTTCCTATGCCCAATTTAGAAACAATGTTCTATGCATGAACAGAAAAGAATATTTGAAGAGGTTAAATATTGTTGGATGACGTGTGAAGTAAAATCATTAAGTATTATGGTTAAAAGCCTGGAAATGGATATCAAAGAGAACTGGTTTAAATCACAGTTCCCTACTTACTAGTTTGGTAAACTAGAGCAAGTTACGTGTTTTACCTCTCCAACACTCATTTTATTTTTTTTTCATTTGCAAAATATGGAAAATAATGTCTATGTTTGAGTCCAGTATAAGGACTAAGTGGAGCAACAGATGTAAACTGTTTAGCATTGTGACTATCAGACTGCAAGCATTCAGACAATGGTAGTAGACAGATGAGACAGTTCTGTGGATGGTTGGACTTCAGAGCACAGTGAATGGGAGCTTGAGGGAGTGATAATATTATATTTGTAAAGATCTAATCTATGTACATAATCAACTCATTTATTAAGAATTTGAACCTACCATTCATGTTATTTTACTTTCTCTCTGGCAGGTGTATCTGGTTTCTAGGGTTGCTGTAACAAAGTACCACCGACTGTGGGGCTTAGAACAACAGAAATGTATTTTTTCACAGCTCTAAAGAAAGAAGTACAAAAATCAATGGTTAGCAGGGCAGTCCTGTCTCTGAGACTGAGTAGAATCTTTCCTTGCCTCTTTCTGGCTTCTGGTGGTGGCATCAAAGCTTGGTATTCCTTGGCTTGTGTATCAATCACTCCAATCTCTGCCTGTGTCCTACTGGACCTTCTCCCCAGTGTGTCTCTGTTTCTGCTCTCCTTATAAGGACATCTACTCCATTGTCATAATGACCTCATTGTAACTTGGTTGCATTTGCAAAGACCCTATTTCTGAATAATAATTACATTCAGAAGTCCTGGGAATTAGGACTTCAGCATGTCTCTTATAGGGGCATAATTCAACCCACAACAGTAGGTGAGTGAGTGGTTAGAGGACAGGCTTGTTCACCACTGACGGAGGGGACCCTTTTTCTGTGGCAAGGTGAGGTTTCTAATCATAAATGCCTGAGGCGCCCCATTCTTTTACTTCTTAGAGTTTCTAGACAGGCTTGGATTATTGAAGTAGGTTTCTGAGTCCTTACAGTCTATTTTTCTCAGCTCTAAAGTCTTCTTGAGGATAATCTCAGGCCTTGTCGACATTTTCTTATCTCTTCTGATAAAGAAAGGGGGTTGAGGAGGTCTATACACTAAGAGAAGTTAATCATTTTTAAAACGAATTATGCCGGAGGGAGGCTAGTATAACAATTTATTATCTGGACTGTAGATTCTTACTGTAGCTCATTTTAATGGGTATTATTGGAAGGCTCATGATCTTTTGGTTGTTTTCAAGATTAAACTTAAGTTCTAACATTGAGCATTCCTGCTTCAGTGGGTACTGCTGCCCTCTTGCCTTCTTTATCCCATCAGTGTGGAGGAGTTCACATGTCGAATTTATAGATGAAGTAGATATACGGTCATAAAGGAATGAAAATCCTTTAAAATGTTTAAATTTAAAAAATTTTTAAATTTTTTTAAATTTTAAAAGTTTTTAAAATTAAGGAATTTTCTCCAGGCTAGATAATATTTAGAATACTTTAATCATATGTAGAATAAAATATTTCAGACCTACAGTGAAAAAGACATACTCTTTTAGTCTTGTTTGTATATCACTAATATATAGTAGGGTATATTACTTTTGATATTAGATACCCCACTGATGTGCTTAAGCCCTATTTTCTAATGATGGGAACCTCCCTACTGGCTGGCCTGGCTCAGCCATAAGTAAGGATGGATGAAGATGGAGTAGTACTTTCAGTTTATTAACACACCCCAGCAGGGAAATTTGGGGCCACCATTCAGGAAGCAAAGAGGGTAACTTGATTTTAGTCCATTCCACTTGGTGCATTAAAAATAAAATGTCTCCTTCACATCCTTCTCTCAGACAAAGTTTCATTTGACCTCAAACAAAAAGGCCAAGTCCTTTCTCAGTAGATTAGAGAGACTTATATTTAAGCTGGGGATTTTCACATGTTATTTATTCTCCCTCAGTGCAGATATTTTACTAGGATGGACACAGTGACTTCAGTTGAAAAAATGGTTACAATCTGTGTTTCCTTAGAAAGGAAAAATCATTGCATGTCAGGAGCTTGGAGATTTAGTCCCTGGGCAGAGATTTTCCCAAGGATTCCCCTATAAACATAATATGAGAAGACAATACCATTCCAGCTGGTCAGCTGCATTGCCACTGGGGGAATATTTGTTATCCTGGAGACTTAACCTGTGGGTCTCCTAGTTTACTTAGCTTGAAAATTTTAAAGTCAGAGGTTGAACTCTGGAAGGAATGGTAATGATATAAAAATATATGATACAAAATGATATAAAAATAACCACTGTTGGTTTAGTAAAAAAAAGAAGAAATTCAGCCTCTTTACTTAGGACTTGAATTCTCTTTATAGTTGTCCCTTTACCCAAGTCACATACCTCACCTTTTTTTTTTTAAGAGCCAGGTGAATGAAAACAATATAAAAATAAAAAGATAATTGCACTTGGGGGAGGGGTTTGGAGATTAAAAGTAAAGTAGGTAAGGCAATATAAAGAAAGAAAAGTAAAACTAAAACTGGAAGGATTTCAGTTTAAATAAACATGGAGTCCATGAGAAATTAAAGGACCAATATTAATAATGAAATGAATAAGCAGTAGAGTGAAGGTGTTAAATTATGAATAAAAATACTATTTTTTTGGGGGGGTAAAACTATATTAAACTATGAAGTTAGGGGGGAAAATTAGGTAAAAGGAACAGAGGATATGTAAGAGAAAAATTTAAATGTTGATAGGCCTAGGAGCAACTTTGAATTCTTAAAATGTTAAATACAATTTAGGTATGTAGACTGTTGTTTTTAATTTTGAAAAAAGTACAAATAAGAAAGCCTAGGGGACATGTGGCTATTCAAATTCCAAACACCAACAGTCATCATATAGGGGCAAAATATAGGGGCAAAAAGACACCATTATGGAGTCTTTAAGGTAAGGTAAATGGCAAATGTCCCACTTAGTTGCTCCCTTGAGGGTGGGAATTCCCAAGGGGTTTCCTGATGGGCTTTGGGTCAGTATTTTTAGGAGAGAACACCTTGGGCATTGAACATTGCTCTTTATATTTACTAGAGAATATTTATCTTCAGTTCTAGGATTTCTTACCTTACTATGTGCAGGCAAGTCTGTTATTATTTTATCATTGGTATTATTGATGATATATGTTATGGTTATTGTTTAGTTTTTTGTTTTTTAATTGGTAGTAGCAGTCTTGTATTCCTGTTTTATAGATGAGAAAGTGAAGTTGAGAGGGGTTAAGTGACTGATGGCAGATAATACAGCAAATCAGTGGCAAGGCAGTGCCCGTGTACCAGGACCTCCAGACCCCCAGACTAGAAATCAGTTCTCTGATTATTAACCTAGTGCTCTCTTCACCACAGCATCTTCCCCATATCTGATACGACTTCTGTAAATGTTGAGATTAAAGATCTCAGAGAGAAGTAATGGAAATTTTATAAGACTTAGGAAATAAGAGTTCGTTTAGGGGGATGGTTGAGGAATTGATAATCTAGGAAGGAAGTTAAGCTCATTCTCAAATACGTGAAGAACCTCCATTACCCAATCCTGATGACATTGCTTCTGAAGACAGATGGGAGTCCCTTTCCTGTATCATTAAAATGGGGGGCAGGCTATGACAAAGCGAACAACTAGGTATCATTTTGCATCGTGTCATCCAAGCTCCTTTCTATTCTGTCCTTGAGTCATCAGCTGATTCTACCTTTCACCAGAATGTCGAGAGGATACGAAGGACACCTGATAAAAACTTCCTGCTGGATATAATCATTCAAGACTATAGACAATTATGGTTGAACATATTATTTCCTGCTTTCATCTCTCCTCTATTCTCTGACATCCTTGGACTGCTATTGGATTGTGGCCTTTATCTTTTTAGTGTGTCCCTGGGTCAACATTCCATTTGGCACCTGCAGCTCCAGGAGAGAGAGAGAGTCTTTTTCTTTGGACCCAAGGAACAACATATACTGGCCAGACAGGAGTTCTCTGCTCACCATATCTCTTGGCCAAAGGAGTAGAATGAGAGCAAGTTGCACCCTTTCCCCTAAACTCATACTCTCTCTTCCCTCTCCTCCTCTCTTTGTCTCAGCATGATTTACCAGCTCTGGGGAGAAGACTAGCACTCACAGGATTCTGAAGTAATAGAAGAGGTATTTGGAAGCACATGATTTGCTTGGGAAAGTTTTGAGTTTGCTTTTTTTGGATGTAATCTCAGTTCCTGAAAGAAGTAATCATGAACTCCCATATCTCCACAGCTGAACCTATCCAAGAATTCCCCTCAACTGAAGTATAATTAAAAATATAGTCCAGTGTTTTGTAGCCAATGTCAAGGACCAACTAAGATAGTAGCTCTTCCTGGGATGAGCAATGGTGAACAATACTTATCACAGAGAGCTCAAATCTTGATTAGTAGCCAGAGAATAAATTATATGTACCTGAAAGATATTAGGGGATGATGTGAATTTTGTTATTATATATAAGTTTTGAGCTATGGTTTGGCTGGTCCAAAATCCTCAGACTCTAAAGCAAGGTTGCTAGATTTAACAAAAACACAAGATGCTCAGTTAAATTTGAATTTCAGATAAACAACAGATTTTTTCTTTTCTTATTTTGTAACTAGAAGTTTGTACCTTTTGACCACATTTGCCCATTTTGCCCACCTCCTTGCAAACAACTGTCAAGCTGTTCTCTGTATCTATGAGTATGATTTTTGCCATATATAAATGAGATTATATAATATTTATCTTTCTTTTTTATTTTATTTAGCATAATGCCCTAACGGTCAATCTATGTCATTGCAAATGGCAAGATGTCTTTCTCCTTCTTCTTCTTTTTTTAAGATTTTATTTATTTATTTGACAGAGGGAGAGAGAGACAGATTGAGAGAGAGCACATGCACCAAGCAGGGATTATAGGAGAGGGAGAAGCATGTTCCCTGCCAACTGGGGAGCCCGACATGAGGCTCAATCCCAGGACTGTGAGATCATGACCTGATCTGAAGGCAGATGCTTAACTGACTGAGCCACCCAGATGCCCCAATATTTCCTTCTTTTTAAATAGATGAACAATAATTCAATTGTATATCTATCACATTTTCTTTATCCATTCATCTGTTAATGGACTCTTAGGTAGTTTCCGTATCTTGGCTATTATAAATAATGCTGCAATAAACATGGGGGTGTGGGTATCTTTTCGGGTTAGTGTCTTTGTTTCCTTAGGATAAATACCCAGAAGTAGAATTGCCGGATCATTATAGTTCTATTTTTAATTTCTTAGAAATATTTGAGGAAACTCCATACTGTTTTCCATAGTGGCTGCACCAATTTATATTCCCACCAACAATGCATAGGGGTTCCCTTTTCTTCATATCCTTATATTTAAAAATATAACTCTGTTACATATGTTTCATAGTATAAACTTACACTAAATAAATACTTGCTGTTTATCGGAAATTCAAATTTAACTGATGTCCTGTAATTTATCTGGCAATCCTAGTTGGAGAGAACTCTAGATTTATCTGGAATAACTCCCAGATCAGAAAGCAAGTGACTTCACTGAAGTCAGTAGGAAACTTGCTAGCAGAGGGCACACTACTGGAGAATGTCCTGTTCGGAAAATCACCTTCATCCATCCAAAGGAGATCAAGAAATCTTTCTTTGATATAATGTAGGACTCTAAAATGTTCTTTTCTCTTCCTTCTTTTTAATGATTGAGTACTATCTCATAGTTATTATTAATATTATTTTTAGTTTTAGGGTGTAGTCTTAGTCACAGGGACTTTGTACTTCTTGAACTTCCAGCTTTTATATTGGTTTGCTGGATGGCAACAGATCTCCTGACACTATAGCCTTTGCTCTTTCAATCATATAACAGCCCGAAAAACCCAAGGACTTTGGATTTTCTGTTTTCTCAAAAAGTGGTACCTTTGGAAGGAAGCCAGTTTAGACGTGTTTCTTATTTTTCAACATACCACTTTTCTCCTGGGTGCTAACAGCTTTTTTCTTTTTCTTTTTTTAAGGAAATTATTTTATTCACGGTTTTGTAATAAGGGGAATGTGAATGTTTGTTCATTAGTAGAGAACATCTAGAAGAAAAGTAAAGGGATCTGGAACTTAGTGGAGACAGACAGACAAGGGAGCCATCTGAGAGCCGTGTGGGAATCATGAGAAGGATAGAGATGTTATCTAAGTCATCAAAGAAAGATGGAGGTGGATACTATCTTGGAATGTGAAATAGCAGGTGGTCCATTGCGGTTAGCCATTTTGTGGAACACAAAAGAGAATTTCTTTCTGGAAGCACAAAGCTCAGATAAAGTACAATGTGGGCAAATGGAACCTAAAAATATGTTCTCCTATTTCTGGTTGTATGCACAGCACTGATCTTTCAGTTAACTAATGTTTTCTGTACTGGCTGATAAAATGTATCAAAATTAGCAGAACCTCAAAAAAAAGAGAAGGAAAGAGAAAGGAAGAAAAGGGAAAGTAGGAAATGAGGGAGGGAGGGAGAAAGACAAGGGAAGAGAGAAAAAAAAGATAAAAACTTACCTTGCCAAGGGTTTTATTCCCTATCATTCATTATCAGGTAGCACTCTTTATGTTCATGGGGACTTACTGTCTTGGCCTTAGCTCCTAGAAAACATCCTAGAGAGCATCCTAGAGAATGTTCTTCATTCAGCTAGTTAGAAAAAATATCAGGCTATACAAAATTAAAAATATATTGATCTCAAATAAATATTTTATTTGCATAGTACTTTTTAACTACACAATCAAAATGGTTCAGAAAGTACATGTAATCAACTCTCTCCTCCTTCGTATTATTTAATTTGATCTTTTCCAAAATAATTAATTCATCCATAGAATCTCCAGGTACATATTTCAGAATCCTTATAGGAAACACCTTCTTTAGATTGACATGACCCCTAAAAATGAATCTCTCAGCTCTGCTCACATGCGGAGAACTCTAACCTCAAAAATTAACTGAAATATCACCATTCTTTGAAAAACTTTACTAAGGATATAAATGCAACGCTATCCATAAATAATAAAAACAGCCAAAAAGAGGGAAAGAATAGAATCAAGCCCCCAAATTTTAATGTGTAAAAAAATTATCTGAATCTGATTCCAGATAAGTGGTACATTTGCCTTGATTGCTAGCTCCCTTTCTCTAATACAATCCTGAAGTGGCCTCAGGATGCTAAGGAGTTTGATGGATTTTGGAAGTTCACTTAGCAAACTCATACAGAACCACAAGAAACATATAAGAAGAAGGAGGATGGTTTAGTTCTAGTATAGAGAGAAGGGAATCCCAGAAGGATGAGAGTGGAGGTGAGTTTAATTATGTCATCGTACTAACAGCTTTTTGGAAAGTGTTAGGTTCAGATCTAGCCTTGCCTAATGTCTAATTTTGAATTGAAGGCTGCCTTTACTCTACACTCCTCTTGTGGTCATCCTATTGGCCAGTGATTTTAAGTTGCAGAGTATATACTCTCAAAGTGGCATTTTCAAAGTACGTGTACCTCACCCTCCCTCTCTGGAATTCTGAAACCTTTCTCCAGGAGTGTTTAGTTAAGAATTACTGTATGCAAAGAGAGTTTGTAGTGATAGAAATATGTGGGGCATGAGAATAATTTGAAGACACAAGAAAAAATTGTTGTGATTTCCTGATTAGCAATGAGAAATGCAGTTTGTATAGATGAACCAGGGAGTATTTGTATTTTAAAGAGTGTAAGCTAAACATGGAATACTAGGTTTGTATTTCATATCTGGTATAAGAGAGTAACTTCTCTAATGTAGGCCTGGGCCTGCATGGGGTATGGGACCAGAACACAACATAAAAGCCAGAGAATTAAGGTAATCAGGACAGTAAAATAAGAAAAGGATCACGCCCAGTAGCAGAGTGGATGTCACCATCTACTTTTGTCTTCATCAGTGTCATAGTTCAATGGGGCCAACTCTTAAGGAATGTGAAAATAAGTTGAAACCATCTTATTTAAAAGGACATATTGAGTTCCTACTATCTTCCTATAAGTCACTGAGTTAGGCACTGGGGCTGCAGAGAATAAAGTGACTTCAGCCCGGTTGTGTAGGTTGGACAGACAAGCAGATTTATAGTATAAGAATTATTCATGAGTTGTTATAAGGGTGTATAAGAAGAGGGAGAGAGATGCAGAAGGCACTCTGGAGCATGTGTCATTTGAGCTGTGTCTTTTAAGGATGACTAGAAATCATTCAGGTAGCAAAAGGGGGAAAAGAGCATTGGGAAAAAAAAACATGCAATGGCTTAGTGGTTCAGCAGAGGAGAGGTAATAATGTGTGTCATCCACATGGCTTCTGTATATGGTACATGGAGTGGCATGGCTATGACACAGCTTTTAGGGCTCTGCAGAGAGTTAGTTAACTCTATTTCATGAGCCACAGGAGCCCCTGGAGGACTGCAGCAGAAGAACCATACTGTGATTTGCTTAAGGAAAGAACATTCTGGAGCAGTGTAGATGGGGGAACAAAGAACAGCTCTAGGCCCCTCCAGCTTCTCTGTGAGTCAGGGGAATATTAATGTCTTGGTACCCACTTTCTGGCTTTCCTTGTACTCCTCTTTCCTTCTGACTTTTGCTGCTTTCTCTCTAGTTCCTTCTTTATTGTTTGTTTCCTTTCCAATCATCATTTTTTTCTTCTATCTCTTTTGGCCTTTCTTTTTCCCTCTCCTTTCACATTTCCACTTTATTTTCCAGTTTTCCACAACCCCTTTATCTATTATTAGACTGATGTACTCTTAAAATTTCTTATAAAATACTTTGCTTCGTTGCCCATTTACTGCTTCTGGAGAAAAAGGATATCACTTAGAACTACAAGGACATTAATGGATCTTGATTAGTTTCCTGAATTAATTTTCTTTGGACTGTTTTATCTTGAAATATATTTTGCCAACAGGAGAAAGGATTTCCTAAACTCTGAAAGAACTCTTTAAATATTGAGAAACAAAGCATGAGGACTGATCCAGAATAAATCACAGAGTAGGTGAGAGCTCAGATTCTACTCAGTGGGAACACTCTTCCATTCAAACACCCTTTCTACTAGGGGAAGGGTAAAGACAGGGAAACAGAAGAGTTGAACAGGAGATGAGACCAGGCAGGTAGCTAAAATACCTTTAATTGTCACATTTAAGGACCCTGTCATTTTCACTTCATCCCACCATTCGTGGGAGTAGGGATTCCAGAGCAAGGAGTGGTAAATTAAATGTTATGATCCTCCCATTCCATATCTACACTTATTTTCAATCACATCACTTTTAAGAGATAGTAAATGTGATTCTGAAGTATGTATTGTGCTACAGATTATTTTATTAAATTGCCTGGTATTTAATTTTCAGTTAAAACCAGGACTATACAAGAGTTCTTATTTCTTTTTTCAAAAATAGTAATCAACATTATTTAGATCTTATTTTGATTTGTTTTTTTATTTATGTGACTCCTAATTTGTTTTAGCTTTGCATAGCAGTGGCTCTAAAGAGATCTGCTAATATATAGGCTCATTTCCTGATATACTGCAATATTTTGTTTATGAAATTAGGTGAAGCACTGCCACTTTTATTCACTCTTTTGAGGAGCAGGTATTGAGAAGAGAGAATAGGTGTTTTTGCTTTTTGTTTATTTTGGCTTCCTCATGGCTCTAGGCAATTCATGTACACCTGACTGCTGACTCATTTTTGTTCCAGATACTTGTTTTAGTATCAGGTCAGGATGAAGGACTTAGAGAGAGAGAGAGAGAGAGAGAGAGATTGA
Organism: Vulpes lagopus; assembly: GCF_018345385.1. Lineage (NCBI taxonomy): Eukaryota > Metazoa > Chordata > Mammalia > Carnivora > Canidae > Vulpes > Vulpes lagopus. The sequence goes on from NC_054844.1 coordinate 21,445,265, forward strand.
GAGAGAGAGAGAGAGAAATAGAAAGAAAGACAAAGAAAGAGAATGAGAAAGGAAAATACAATAAAATTTTAGATCTGGATGAAGTTTAGAAATAATTTATTGTTAGGATTAACTCTTCTTCCTTACTTGAGGTCTTAGCCAGTCATATAGCATAATTTCCACCCATTGTAACTTAGCATACTTGCTCCCTTGCCCCCTTGTACTTTGTTCATGTGAGAAGCTTGCCCTCATCATAATGAGTTTATCTTTCTGTAAGATTTTTATTTAAATGGATGACCCATATTTTAAACATAGAAAACATGATCTTTATACTGATCCTTAATTTTCCACATATTTTTTAAAAGATTTTATTTATTTATTCGTGAGAGAGAAAGAGAGAGAGGCAGAGACATAGACAGAGGGAGAAGCAGGTTCCATGCAGAGAGACAGATATGGGACTAGATGCCAGGACTCCAGGATCATGCCCTGAGCTGAAGGCAGACCCTCAACTGCTGAACCATCCAGGTCTCTCCCACATATTTGTTTTAAACATATTTAATGAACAATGAAAGTATATTGTGTACCATTGGAACAGACTATGGAGACCAGAAAGCTGCCTCAGACCAAGTTTTTGTGTTCAAGGTGAGACAAAAACATGTGCACAAGTCCATTATCAAGTGAGTAAGCTCAGATGAGGTCGGGATGGTAAAGACTGAGGGTTCAGAGATTCTAGGTTGACAGCAAGTGGTTGATGGGATATACCCATACTTCCTAGAATCATGGACTCTCATACACTACTCTAAAGGATAGATTTTCTGTCCTTACAACTTCTGTGTATAATCCTGAAAAATGATCCAATGGGAAGACCCAGAAGAAGCTGAAAAAATGAAAAAAGTTTAGGGATTGATTTTCTGGGAATTCCATATGAACTACCCTGTATTTACTTAAGCATATTTGTATCTTGTTGAGGGGAAATCACACAGGGTAGATAAAGAAACTTGGAGGGTAAATCTGTTTCTAAACAATAACCTCTTCTGTACTGGAACTATCTGTAGAAGGGGCACTCTATACACATACCACTTATTCTGTAGCTGGGAGTACAGCTCCTGGCATCATGGACCAAGAAGGCTGGGGTGCAAACCTGAGCATCTGTGCATAAGCTTAGGAGGATCTTTATATATGATAGGCTGCGGGTAGGGTATTTGCAACCCTCAATCTTTTTTTCGATCTGTTTGGGATGACTAGAACTTAGACCAGTATTATAGCCAGGTCAACATTGTAGAAAGTGACATGAGCACCAGAAACCCAGAAATTTGAAATATATTAAGTGGAGTCGCCTTTGCCTGCTGAAATTTCAATATAGACAAAATACTGGAGAATTAGATAAAATGGAGATTGGTGACATTTATTAGATAAAGAAGCTTATAGAATAGAATTTATTTTTTGATAAAGTTGTGATGAAAGTCTTCTAGAATGAGCAATTTTACACAAGTCCTAGTAGGAAAACTTGGCAGAATGTTAAGTAATGAAAACAATGTAATGGGTAGAGAAGATGGTACGGAAGAATGTGTTAGAAGGCAGGAACAGTGGGAGAAATGGAGAGGGCAGATCTAAACAAATTAGTTTGGCCTCAAGGCTTTTAATTTTAACTAAAACGTAGAGGAAGGAAGACAGCTGGGTGGCTCATTGGTTAAGTGTCTAACTATTGATTTCAGCTCAGGTCATGATCTCAGGATCCTGAGATCCAGTCCCAAACTGGGCTTTGTGCTCAGCAAGGAGTCTACTTGAGATTTTCTCTTCCTCCTTCTCCCTCTGCTTCTTCCTCTGCTTGTGCACATGCTCTCTGTCTCTCTCTCTCAAAAAAAAAAAAAGATAGAGGAAGGAGAGAATATGTTACAATACAATACAAAACTCACTCATATTTGATTCTTGAAGTAGGTCACTTTAATATAGTGAATGGGGATTTAGGGGATTTACTGTTAGAGCAGCAGTGGATTAAGAGTAAGGCCTTCAGGAAGAATAAGAAGTTTTACTTACAGATAGACATTAAAGTGGAATTATTAAATTGCCATTTATTTTCTGTTTTCTTTTTCTTCACTGTGTTCTTATGTCTTCTGCCCATCTTCCACTACCACAAAACCTAACATTTTTTCTGGTTTTGGTTATTGGCCCTATTTTTCAAGTAAGAAAAATGGTCAGGGAAAAAATGCAGAGGAGGGTGGCCAGAATATATTTATAACAGTTAAATCAGGTTTCATGTGTTTGCTTGAGGCATGGATGCAGTTTATGAAGAACCATTTTAATCTCAATGAAACAATGAAAATAGTCCAGTCTTGAAAAGTTAAATTTTATAATTATCAATAAAAATTAGAATTTTAGTGAGATTCACTACAAAACTGAAACTGTTGATAGTTTAGATACGTATTAATTACTCACATCTCCAACTGATCTGACTATAAAATTGGAAAATCATAAGGTAACTGACTAGATGATTTTAATCGGCTGATTGAATATCAGCTACTGAAGAGGTACCTGACTGTGTTAATGATTGAGCAATAATCTGCAGGGGTTTTTTTTCCCTCCTTTTTCAAATTCAAAACAGAAAAATATCTATGCAAATTATAAGTGGGCCTTCAGGTACATTTTGGTTTTTTTTTTTTCAGGTACATTTTGATTATTATTTTGATATCTGAAATTTCTTTAATTTAAATTTAATTAGCCAACATATAGTACATAATTAGTCTTAAATGTAGTATTCAACAGTTTATCAGTTGTATATAACACCCAGTGCTCATCACATCAAGTACCCTCCTTAATGCCCACCACCCAGGTACTCTATCCCCCCTCCCCACGCCCCTCCAGGAGCTCTCAGTTTGTTTCCTAGAGTTAAGAGTCTCTCATGGTTTTTCTTCCTCTCTGATGAGTGATAATGGCAGAACTCTGTTGTGTAAAAAGTTTTTTTTTTTTTTTTTTTTTTTGAGACAGAAGGAAAGAGCACAAGTGGGGAGGAGGGTTGGAGGGAGAAGGAGAGGCAGACTCCCCACTGAGCAGGGAGCCAGATGCAGGGCTCCATCCCAGACCCTGAGATCATGATCTGAGTGGAAGGTAGATGCTTAATTGACTAAGCTACTCGGGTGCCCCACGTAAAAAGTTTTTAAAATAACTCTCTGTGGCATTCATAATAAAATCTAAATTCCTAAGCTTAGCACCTAACAACTTGTCATAATCTGGCTCTTCCTTCCTTTCTGGCCTCATCTCTGTCAAATTTCCACTTATAATCTTTGCTCCAAACATACTACTCCTCATCCAAATATGTGATGTTATCATGATGGTGTACATGAATTGCCTCCAGAGAAGGCCACACTTCCTTCCTGATTTGTCTAGGTAACCACTTTTCTTTCTCTTTCTCTCTGGGAGAAACATTCCCTGAAGGACTTCCACGGCCCACATCGTGGTTTCTATGGCATACATACTTCTACATACTTCCATCATAATCTTACCACAATCTGTTTTAAATGCCTCACAAAATCACAACAACTTGAGTGAAAGCATTATGACCCCTTTGTATTTGTATAGCCATAGAAATAATAATAGTGATAACAATAACATTATCATTTATTAAGAGCTTACAGTGAATAAGCACTGTTCTAATTGTTTTATTGGTATTAACTCATTCCTAAACACAGTACCTGGCACAGAAACTCCAAGTAAGTAATTATCAGTCGATTGTTTGGGATAATCCACGCATACATGGGTGAGTGCTGGAATGCTGTCCTCAAATATTCCCAATCCAGAGATTTGAGTAGATTCTACTGCTGGTTATCTAATATTCAGACAGATAGAAGTGAATATGAAAGGTTCTTTGCCCTTTTGCAGATGTTTGAATCTGTAAATTAGAACAGAATACACTCAAAACCTTACTGATATGGCTGTAACTATTATAACCTGGCTTAGAAAAGCCAGGTATGCAGAAAGAAAGGCTATCTTGTAGTGACATCATGGTTCATTATAGGAGTTTTCTAGATAAGTTGAAACCATTCATGCTGGAACAGACTAATATAGATGGGTAGCAATTTTACACTCCAAAACTTAATGCCAATGTCTTTGTCTCTGCAGGACCTTGTATATTCAGTGAAATTACCAAAATTCTACTTCCTTTCTGTCCTTGATTCTTCATATTTGAGAGAGATTATGTATTTACATTGCTAGGGAAGGTATATAAAGAACGGTTGGTAGAATGAAGCTGATGTATCATTATACATAGATCCTTGGCTAAAACATGTTATCTTTTTTTCTTTCTTTCTATATATTGGCAAATAAAGTAGAATGAAGAAAATTGTATGGGGGGGAAAACCAGCACACATTTACAATGTCATTTAAATGCTATGGCAACTAATTTTCAATTGAAAAAAAAGTTTTCAAATTTTACTGACATAGCTTGGAGCAGGCAACAGTGCAGGGGCTTCAGCCAGGTAGTCCATGATCCCTGCAATTGTGTGCAAAAATTTATATTTGCATGCTTATGTTTAGGAGAGCAATCTAAGGCTTTTATCAGGTAGTCAAAGGGATCTGTGTCTCTCAATTGATTATGAACTACTGCGGTCAAGTAATTTCATTCATCCAGCTTGCAAAGCTCTGTAATATGGGTTGGGAAGTCCATATTTTTAAAGTATTAGTTTCAAAGATAAAATTGAGCAAATTAAATAAATTTTATGCTTAGGTGGTCCCACTCAGGTCAAGGGTGAATTAGTCATGTGCTAGAGCATTGTCTTATTTTCCATACTGTAGCAAAATTACCTATTTCTCTTTCTGCCCTTGGATCTTATTTGAATTTGGAGATTAAAATTAAATAGTCCTAGTGAAAGGGTTTGCTTTCTAAATTGGGCTCTACTGAAACCAGTCAATAATTCAGAAGCTATCAGGAGATCTTAGGGATTGTCTGTGGCAATGCAAAAAGGGAAGTTTATAATGGTGATGGTGAATGAAACCATTCCATAAACTTGAATTGCAGCAATTAACTGTGGTGATCATTTGGATGGTCATTTAGATTTATAATTTATAGAACTTTGCGTGTGACTTCTTCAATAAATTAAATACATCTAGTTTTGCTGTGAAGCTCTGTAAAAACTTTTTTTTGTGTGTGTTGAAAGCTGGCTTAGAGTAAGAAAGCCCTAAAACGATACCATTGTGGACATTGTGCTAGGCTTCAAAGATAAAAAAATGAGAAATTCACATCTGAATGTGTATTAAACAAAATGATGATTTTTAACGGCTAAATATTGCTCTAAGAACTCAAAATCCAAGCAATAAACCATTTTGTTAGGTAAGAAATTGTTTATATTCTGTTATTAAAATGTAAAGTAAATTATTAAGATTTCCTATTCAAGACAAAAAGGATCATCTCTCAATTTGAGGAGATAGTACTTAACTTGCCTGGGCCCCTTCCATAACATTCAGATTCCTGATCTGCTTTAAGTTCAATCTTAATTTTGTAAATGAGATTTACTTGCTTTATGATGTGGTTGTTTTGCAGGCAGTGATTTTGTGGTTTAAAAAAATGATTAAATATTGGGTGAAATTTGCCAATATTGTTACTGATTAAGTGTTTAAAGAATATTTAGAAGAACTCACTCAAGGAACAGTCAAATACAAAAAGCATTTCATTATGTAGTGTATTGAGAAAAGGATACTGTAAAAGAAGGAAGTGGCTGATAGTGTAAGCACTCTTTTTTAAAAAAAAAAATATGAAATCCATTTATTATTTTATTGTTTAAAAAGATTTTATTTATGGGATCCCTGGGTGGCACAGCGGTTTGGCGCCTGCCTTTGGTCCAGGGCGCGATCCTGGAGACCCGGGATCGAATCCCACATCGGGCTCCCGGTGCATGGAGCCTGCTTCTCCCTCTGCCTGTGTCTCTGCCTCTCTCTTTCTCTTTCTCTCTCTCTCTCTCTCTCTCTCTCTGTGACTATCATAAATAAATAAAAATTTAAGAAAAAAAAAGATTTTATTTATTTATATTCGAGAGAGAGCACAAGTCTGGGTGAGGAGCACAGGGGGAGGAAGAAGGGGGAGGGAGGGGGTAAGAATCTTAAGCAGGCTCCCTGCTGAGCATAGAGCCTGACCTGTGGCTCGATCTCAGGACCCTGAGATCCTGAGCTGAGTTTGAAACCAAGAGTCAGGCCACTCAACCAACTGAGCCACCCAGATGCCTCCATTGTAAACACTCTTAAAGGCAGTTTTTAGCTGTATGATTTTAGACTTTTATCATTGGAGAAATATGATAACTGTGCTTCCCATCAGCTATCTGGAGAACTGATTCAAGTTTACATCAGTGTTAACACTTTTTATCTGCATAAGCAAAGTTCCTTGTTGATAATTTGATGCTGCTTTCCTTATATTATGAAATCATCTGAAAAGCCACTTGAGTGAGGTAAGCATTATAATCTCCTCTAGGGATTGGACTTTGTTCAAAAATAAATAGTCAAATAGAGTTAAATAACGAAAGAATTAAATGATTTCATATCCTTTCATATATGACCCTTTGTCATTTAACTAATATACTGCTTCTTTATTTCAAGGCTTTTAAAATAAATATGTAGAGACACAGTGACTTGGTGTACTTGGTTTCTGTTCTTCAGAAATTGCTCTAATAACTGTCACGTGAGGGTCTTAACCTTTTGCTAGAAGGTCTATCACATTGGAGGTTACTTACAATATTAAGAGACCAGACTCTTACAGTACACCTTGATAAATTATTCTTTTCCCCAGTGGTTACTTATTTGCCTTTTTCCAGTTTCCCCTAAATCTGCTAAAAAGTGACTGCACTTTCTATTCAAAGCTGATATATTGACCTTATTTTTAGTGATGATTTTAAACCACTTTTTTGCTCTTCTCAAGGTAACCTTGATGATATTGTTTCATTTGTTCATGATCATTTTTTATGCAACAACTATCTCTATTGATTTGCCTGTGGCCTTTGATTCGATGAATCACAACATATTGCTATTTGAGTGTCCCTCAATTTGGCAAAGTTTAACTATAGTGGAATGGTTCTCAGGCTACATTAGTGAATAAACCCCAGTCATTTTGTTTAATGGTGTTGAATATGAGGTGAAAATGTGACATTCAAAGTTACCTCAGGAGCTAATTATGGGGCTTTTTACTTTTTCAGTTTTTATTAATGACCTGCCGACATCATATAGTTCATGAAATGCTCTGAATGTGTACATGCTGATGATATGACCTCAGACCTAGCAAGAACTCGGGCAGCATGAAAGCATTGTGTGTTTAATTTAGAGATTTATTGAGTGATGCTCACAACATAGATATGAATTTTACACAGAATTTATAGGCCCACAGTTTTTTGAACTATGCAGAGCAGTCCTGGGGAATTTTATATTCACCTATTTTTTAAATGGAAGAAAGAGCACAAGTAGCTGAAGTAGATGATGAAAAGTATATCTGGGCCTTTTTATAAAATCTTATTTCCATACCAAATAATGTCATTTTAGTTGGTAAAAACTTCACATTTCAGAAGTATGCTATTTCCCACTAAAGAATTGAAAAAGATATATAAATCTATATAGCTTCTTTATACCCACCTCTCTGAATGTAAGTGTGGACGTATACTTTCTCCAGAATGTTTTCTTCAGTTCAGTCAATTATCAAGTGGCAAAATTTCTCCACAGTTACAAAGGATTTTCTGAGACTAGATTGCCAGGTACAGTTTTATATTCATCTGCTTGCTAAAACATAGAAAAGGTGGAGTATGTTGGGTATACTTCATATGTTTTGTAGTAACTACTCAACTCACAGAAATCTCCCTTTGTTGCCTCCCTGTAGGTGGAGGGGTAGGGTACTGGACTTACCATAGTAAGTCCCCATACTTTCCTCGGACCAAAGCAGAGGACTTACTCTGCAGAGAAGGACAAGAACAGTCTACATGGGTTGCTTTTATGCCTGGATTTTCAGTACATCTTGAGTACAAAAGCACAGACCTTGGATTCTGGGAGTCTCTTCAGAAGCCCATAATAGACCTTCCTTGTGTGTAGAAGATGAGCATACACTAGTCACACAGAGATGAAAGGGATATGATTTATGTTATACTCCAGTGGGCTATACACTGGTTAAGAGAATGACTTCTGAGCAAGGTTATCTGGTTTCAAATTCTGGTTCTGCTGTTAGCCAGCTGAGCAACATCAGGCACATTGCTTATCCTCTCTGGTTTCACTTTCTCCATCACAAATACAGGGAAATATCAGGAAGGGAGACAGAACATAAAGACTCCTAACTCTGGGAAACGAACTAGGGGTGGTGGAAGGGGAGGAGGGCGGGGCGTGGGGGGGAATGGGTGACGGGCACTGAGGGGGACACTTGACGGGATGAGCACTGGGTGTTATTCTGTATGTTGGTAAATTGAACACCAATAAAAATTAATTTATTAAAAAGAAAACAAATACAGGGATCATAATCCCAGCTACCTCCCAGAGTTGCTGAGAGTTAAGATAGGTAATACATATTAGAGGCTTATGAAATGACAAACATATATGACGCTGAATGGTTATCTGTAATTATTATTAAAGAAATAAGCATCCTGCAGTAAGAAAAGTGCTGTAGAGTAATCAACAAAACATTCCAAGAGCACAGGAGGAGAATCCATCAATTATGACTTAAGGAAATGGTGGTTGAAGAAAAGGACATGTAAGAGATGGTGTTTAAAAGTCATGGTCATGACGGCAGTTATTATGTTGCAGGCACTGAACTGAGCCCTTTAGAGACTGATTTCATTTACTCCTTACAACCCCCTGTAAAATGGCTCTTCTATTACAGAGGACACTGAACCTTGGGAAAGCTGAGCAATCTGCCCCGGTTCCCAGAGCCAGGAGTTGGCAGAGCTAGGATGCAGCAGGAAGCTGTGCCAGATCTACATCCAAGTTTAAGCACCCTGACGCCCATGCTCGTAGTCACTACATTGCATCTCCTTTCCCCTTAGGTCCATCATGAAGGGATGTATGTGAGTTTGCTGGTTGAAGAGAGAGCTGGGCAGAGGGGAAAAATATGTGAGTACAGAGGTGTGAAAGTACGTGAAAATGCAAAGGGCCAGGCTAGCCTGCCTCCTTGGCCAGGCTAGAGTTTCGACTTGGGCTTGTGAAGAAGAGGGGGGTGGGCACTGAAGAATTTTAAAACAATCAAGAAAAGTCACATAATCAGCTTTGCATCTGAAAAAAGATATATCGTGGACAGTAGTTCTGGATGGGTGGAAGAGCAATGTCATTAGAGGTGGGAAACCTTTGGGAAGATCTGGGCAAGAAATGGTGAGAGGTTGGGGAGCAGTGGATGGAACAGGGCTCAATACGGGATTGCCTGAGTGCAGTAGAGTAGGAGAACGAAGCTGAGGCTGCCACAGGTCTCTGTCTCAGGCCCGGTGCTTGAAATTGATAGAGATGGGGAATACCAGGAGCTTCCTTCATTTCCATGTAAGGATTTGTGAGTTAAAGCCAGGGTTAAGAAATAACAAAACTTCTAAAGGAGATCTTTAGGGGACAAAGGAGCATTTTCAGAGATTTAAATTTGACAATGCAAACTTCTATTGTCTGAAAGAAGAGTAAAGGAGAAATTAAAGGTACCCAGCACCTTGGAAAATTTCCAATTGCCATTACAAGCTCTTAGAGGGTCAGTGGAAATGGCAAGTATGCACAACTTTCAATTACAGTAAAAGCTCACTGATTTGGATTAATTGGGGTAAAGGGCAGCCTGACTAAATAAAAGTCTGATTTATAGAAATTTTAAATAAACTCAGTTTGATTACTTATTTAAGTATTTTAAGCTAGTTAACTCTATTTTCTATCATAAGTGATACATTACTAAGAATGATTTGTAAATAACATGAAAAGGGCCCAATCTGAAGGGCAATTATATTTATTAATTTGTTCAGTCATTTAATAAATATTTAGTGCCCACCATATGCCAGGCAATATTGAACATAAATGATGCTTCTAAGCATAACAATCACTTTTTGCTTTTAAAATAACCATTTCTCTGCTTTTATTGTAAGTCCACATCTTGACAAAGCTTACATATTTGAAAATCTGGCCTCAAGATGAATCACCTGGTAAGCCTTTCCTAGTTTTGTAGAAAGGAGAAAGATCTCCATTTCAAAGATCACAATTAGTGAGGTGGAAACTTAGAGATTTTCATGTAGCAGAGTTTCCTATTGGTCTCCATGCTTTCTGTTCTTACAGCTCTTCCATCCATCTTCCTCTCTGCCCTGGGCACAGTTTCTGAAATGTAAATCTGACCCTGTTGGTTGCAATTTTCATCTCCTTCCATCTTGGATATCATCTACAGGATAGCATTCAAGCAAGTTCTCTGGCATGGAATTCAAGACTCTGGTCATATATCAATCCTTATCTATCTCTATGTAACTCACTCAGAATTTGCCCTGAGCTTCCTTCTCATAACCTGCTGCTCCCTGGCTCTGTATTTTTGCATATGTTGTCCCATCTGCTTAGAAGTCCCTTAACATTTTATCCTTGAACTTTTATTCATCCTTCAAAACTTTGGTCAGAAGGTACTTTTTCTTTTCTCTCTCTCCTGGACAGCATGACACATCCCTTCTCTGTTTTACTTCTGTGATTCTGATATTGCATGTATCACATGAGCATTTGTTTGTTTGTATTAAATGTTTCTCTCCCCTACTCCACAATAAATTTCTTGAGGTTGGGGAGCCTTGTTGTTTTCATCTTTGTCTCTATGGTGCCAAGTATAGCATCAGATACAATGTGGATAACTAATGAGTATTTTCTGAATTGAATTGAGTGGATTCTATCAAGACTCCTTGCCTTGCCTTTTTTCCTGGGCCCTGCTTCTTCAATTTATTCTTAGTTGTTATAACAAATACTGGTCACCAGACAAGGAGGAAGGGGTACCGGATCAAATAAAAAAAAAACATGTACTTATTTCTCGTTATAAATTTGGGTTGAAAGGGTGCTTTATAATTATGTGTATGTGTTTTCTTACCTTTACATATAATTTTTCTATACAGTCTACCCCCATTCTCTCAGCCCATTCCCACTATATCTTTCTATCACTGTCTTCCTATCACTATCTGTAGTTTCAAAGGAAACTCTGTAATTAGACTAGAACTTTCTCCTGAAATCTCAGTTTAGTGATGTGTCATCAGAAGCTCAGAACCTCTGCATTTGGGGGTTAGGTATATTTAAATGCTGTAGTTCATCTCCATAAATTCCTGCTACATTTGATCTTCTGACTATTAGCTTTTTCTACTGTCTAACTCTTCCAGCAATTCTCCCCTAACAGTAAATGATCACTATGACAAGAAGAGAGGCAATTAATTAGATTGATGTTCAAAGAGTCTCCTTTAAGTTGTCAATACTCATATTTATATCATCATGTTGCAATTTTGGCAGAATTATTTGCTTTTTATGAAAATATGATGAAGCAATTTTCAGATTTTCTAACATGAATCAAAAATTTGAAAAAGACACAGATACATATCCATAGTCCCATTAACTTTTCTCATTTTTTAAGTAAGTTTACATTTTGGGATTTGGTCTAGAAAAAAAGATTAACAGGTATTTTAAGAAAGCATTTTCAAATAGACTTTCCAGTCTAGTTTTGAAAAGCCAAGAAATTCTGATACTTTACCATAAAAACAGTTTAGCAATTGAGTCTACTTAAACATCTTTGATGTTGGTTGACTGATAGCAAAGGACAAAGAATATGGTGAGATTTTTCTTAATAGCTATAAGAAAGTAATTTAGTAATTTGAGATCTTTCTAAGGTGCTACAGGTTGTAGTATTTTGTGTGAGGCTTTAACACACGTGCACATGCACCCAACACACACATGATTATATAAGAGAATAAACAAAAAAATTGTTCCTAAAACTAGCAAATGAGAAAAGGAATAATGCAATAAATGGTAGATAATTATTCTGATACTATTCAATGTACATAAAGTCCATGCCATGTTTCTATATTCCCAAATATTCTAGAGACCGATTTTTAGGTGGTGCATATAGTTAGGGACTTAGGTGTCAGTGGAAACTGGTAATGTTTTGCCTGAGTGGACTCATTTTTTTATTTACAGTGAGTAACCAGAAAATAACAAACATAATTGTGGATGTTTTATCAGCAGCATTGTGCTTGTTCAGAAATGCTGATCATTTTACTTGCAGCCTACATTTTAAAAACTTTGACTCTATTTTATTTTACAGAGAAAGATATATTTAAAGCTAGTGAAAGGCTTCTTTTCATCCTTTACTGCTGTGTGGAAGAAGTTAATCAATTAAGGAAGCCCATCACGAAGGATCATAACTTCCACAACTGATGATGCCAATACTATAATTGGCCTTAGTGTTTGTATTATTACTCACCAAAGCTGCATTATTACTAAACCACATGACAGCAGAGGGAGAGTGCCCCTCACTGGCCTTTGTTTAAAGCAACCTCCAGCAGGGGTGTCCCTTAATGATAGTCTATGAAATCCCATTCAATGCATGATTCAATTCTACATTTTAATTATGTTGATACATAGTATTTTAGCCTTTTGAAAGTGCAAAATCCATGAAATAACGTATGTCTAGGCTCCAAGCAAAGTCACTCTGGGCCACTTGGTAAACGTGCATTTAAGAACAGGCAATGAGTTCAGTTCTGCTAGCCTCCACTCCTGGAGGTAGAGCCTCTTGCCAATCTTAAGGGATACTTTTGAGTATCGGGATTTGATGAAAGTAAACCTGAAGGAAGCCTGTGAGTAGCTCCTCTAGGCTCTCTGTTCTGATTTTATGCCTAGATCCCAGTGCAGTTGCACGTGAATGCACTAAGTATCAGGAAACTATACTTGCTTGAGGAAGGTGATAGCAGTGGAGATAGTTTGGGAGAATTCTCAGTATGTCACGATATCTCAGATAAATAAAGAGAACATTACTTGCTCCATTATGTCCCCTACATTATTAAGTGCTTCTTATGGGAAAGATCCAGGGATCCAAAGTCAGGTTTGTGAAATAAATGATCATAAAAACACTAATCATGAAAATTCATGATTTAAAAGCTCTTATTAATTGTCCTTGTGGATCAGCCTCTTCCCCAGTGTCTCTTAATGCCAGAGCTTGGCTAACCTGGCTTTAAGTCAGATGTTTACTGCAGGGACTCATTCACTCACTCATTCATTCATTCAGTCAGTCAGTCAACACATTTGCTGAGCATCTAGTACGTGTAGGCACTATACTAGTTGCTAAGACTGAATACAAGAGCTAGTGCAAAAACCAACATATCCTTTGTTATTATGAAGAATGAGGTCTAGTGTAATAAAGTAATATACTCAGTTAGCCAATGTAATTCTAATCCTTAATCAGCCAGCATTCAGATATCCATATGTGAAAAGACAGATATTCAACTGGCTGCCTTATTATATTTACTTTCTGCTGGGGTTTTTTTTTTTCTATGGTAACTGCTTTTCCTAGACTGATCCTTTTTTTCTGACATATACCACAGGCTTTAGTGTTGACTCTTTTTCTATTGATTCCAGCTGTTAAAGAATTCTTGACTGGGTTAGTTAATTAGTTCACTCTGCCTCGCCTTCTGTCTGTGGCTCCTGTCTTCAACTCTTGGCCTTAGACTATGATATTTGGCTCTAACTCCTGTCTTAATGGTCTCTGCCTCAGGACCTCATTGTGAGTTCTTGGGCTCATCTCTGATGTCGATAAGGCTACTGTTACTGGGGTTCTGCTATTGCACTCAGACAATATAGGGAGTTTATGCCAGTGAGTGTGCTGTTACAGATAGCTCCACGTTGGCATATCCTCAAAGTAAATGAGCTTGTCTGTTGTCTTCTGCCACAATATGCAGTGCAAAAACCAACCATACACCCAACTCAGCAGCATAAAATAATAATCATGTACTTACTTCAGGAGTCTGTGAATGGATAGGGCAGTTCTGTTCTTGGCTGGCAAGTCATTGACAAAGCAGACTGACTGATTATTGCTGGGCCTTCGCACAAGTCTGGGTCCCAGGTCTGGATGACTGGGCTGGCTCAGCCCTGCTCCATGCAGCCTTTCATTGTCCAGCAGACTGGCCCAGGTTTATTTTCATGGCAGTGGCAGGGTTCCAAGAAAGAGAGAAAGCACACAAGGCCCTTTGAGGCCTGGGCTCAGAATTGGGTCAGTGTCATTTTCATTGATGTTTTCTGGCCAAAATAGGTCATAAGGGCAACCCAGATTTAAGGGGTGGGAAAACAAACCCTGCCCCTTCTTGAAGGGAGTAGATGCAAAGTTAAAATCAAAGGAATCTGGAAAAATCGGGGCTTTCTTTTTGCAGTGAGTTTTCCACCATGAATTGGTTTCCAACTACTCAATGGCATATTTTTCTACAGTTTTGGGCTAGCACTTGGGTCAGAGTGGGAATGTGAACATAAAGTGTGGTGGAGAGAAGAGGTGATTAATGTGATTTTCTTTCCATCCCTCAAATAGAGCAGCCTTGAGAGCTGTGTGACGTGTCGTAGGAGGGAATGAGGAAAAATGGAATAAACATGGTAGAAGATGAAGCATTTGTGGAGTACAGAGCCTTCTTATGGATGTTTGGTTGAATCATCCTGATTGCCCCCACTTTCATCTTGATTTCCAAGAGCAAAGGGGAAATTATAAGGAATATTCTGGGTGGCTTCTCTCCAAGAATTCTGTGGAACCCTCACCATCCGGATGGTAGATACAACCAGGAAAAGAATATTGGTTCCTGAAACTAGTTTCCTGAAACTAGGATTATACAGATATACAGGATGGGAGGGTGGGGGTGTTTCAGATAAAGACTAATCATACATTTAAATGTACTGTTGCTTCAGTTTATCATGCATGTCTATTTGATTTGTCTTCAGAAATAGAAAGTCCTTTCCATTTCTGTTTTTCATCCTTTCAGGTTTTCATATCACTGACTTGAAAACATAGTGAGCCAAATATTTCCTATTTTTCTGATATTTTTTAAAGAGACATGATTCATCTCCAGGGAAGCATTAATACAGAAAGCTTTTGCTGAGAAGGCAAGTATATTTACTCAGAATCTTGAAATATTGTTGAGTGATATGACTTGTACCACATGACTTTTAGGATAAATGGTTTTGGACTGTCTTGGCTTAGCCGTATTCTCTAGGGTCAGTTTACATTGAGTGTATTATATTTATTTAATTTACTTAAGTGTGGTTCATTGTGTTGCTTATAGTTTATTTACATCTGAACACCTTAGTATTTGGTTAGTGTTTTATTTACTCATAAGAATGCATTAACTACGAAGAACAATTTCTCCCTTGTCATCAGATGAATACATTTGATTATCTCTCTATGAGTAAGATGTATAGAATTATGGCATCTCAGAGTCAGCAGAGACCACAGTGATTATTTCACAGCTATACTGATGCAAAGACATGACAGTTTATTTTCTTACATTATGTCTCTTCCTTCTCTATTTTGCATAATCCTCAGAAACACCTGTGACTTTTATTCAACTTCCTCAATCAGCAGTTGTCATGGTGTCTCAGACTTTTTAGGCATTGTTTGACAAAGCAATTCTTGGCAATGAATTGGCAAGAGGCCTTTTTTCACTCTCTTGGCTCATCTTCCCACCTCCAACACAGCACTGCCACCAGATGGGGGACGGAAGGTGAAGCTTAGAGAAAGATACCACCTTATGCGACCCCACAGAACTTGTCATATTTCTGGCTAAGGAAGCTGAAGATGAAAGATGAAAAAGCATGAACATGCATGCAATAGTCCAGGGGAAAAGCAAGCAGTTCTTTCTGGCTGAAATACAGAATGATGGAGATAAACCAGCATAGGTCGACTGGGTCTGTGTGAATCCTCTAAGAAGTAGGGAGCCTTTGAAGATTTTCCTAGCAGAACATTTCAATATCTAGTGGTGCTGAGGAAGAAAAGGTTAAGGGAAGAGCTTTAAAAGACAGAGAGAATAGTTATTTTAAAAACTCTGGTGCAATCAACTAGACAAAACAGTACTGAAGCAGTTGCAAAGGTGGGACTGGTTTGTTGGTTTGGTTTTGCCTGCAGGACATTTTTGTGTTGGTGAAATTGGATGTGAAGGGTAAGGGGGTGAATTAGATCACAATTTTAGAATTTTTCACTTGATGTGATAATATTAATAAGAGAACTGACAGAAATAGGAGAAGAAACATGTTTGAATGGAAGATGAGTTGAGTTTCAGATGTATTAAATATGAAGTAGAAATCAAAGTTGAAATGGCTTGTCAACAGGAGTTGTGTCTGGAGTTGAGGAGAGAAGTTGGGGGTGAGAGCTACAGATTTGAGACTCATTGGCATAGATGAGGGTAACTGAAGCCATTAAATGAGACATATTGCCTAGGAAGGAGATGTATATTGAAACAATAAACATGATAAGGACAGAAATGAACACCAAAAGATGTGTGGGTAGTGGAAAAGAAGTCAATGGAAAGAGGTGTGGAGAAGGCAAAACACGATTCTGTCTTTAGACAGTTTCTCACTGAACCCTCTTTTACAAATTATTTCATTGATTCAACCTAAGCCTCTTATAGTTATACTTATTTGGATTTAAATTCCTCCATGTACATGTTGGCAAATTGAATTTAAATAAAAAAAATATCTTCCATGTACAGAAGGACAGAAGCTAGGGATTGAAAAATCCAGCATTTACTATTCTATTTTTTATTTTACGTATTTATGTATTTAAAAAGATTTACTTATTCATGAGAGACACACAGAGAGAGAGGCAGAGACACAGGCAGAGGGAGAAGTAGGCTCCATGCAGGGAGCCCAATGCGGGACTCAATCCCAGATCCTGGGATCACACCCCAAGCCGAAGGCAGATGCTCAACCACTGAGCCACGCAGGCGTCCCTATTCTAAGTTTTAGAGAGTCATATTCTTTTTCATGTGTGGACAAAATCATTTTATCTGTCCAAGATCCTAATTCAAGCTAATTTCAGACTCAAAGTTATAACTTGTTGTGCTGCTTATCTCAATTTTCTGCTCTTAAGGCACATAGTCCCTATATATTCTTGTCAATGTCATTAATAGTTTTAAAAATGTACAAAACAACTCCTGCATCCATCAACAGATGAGCAGATCAAGAAAATGTGGTATACAGCAACCACTCTGGAAAACAGTGGGGAGGTTCCTCAAAAAGCTAAAAATAGAAGTACCCTATGATCCAGCAATTGTATTACTAGATATTTACCCAAAGAATACAAAAATACTGATTTGAAGGGATACTTGTACCCTGATGTTTATAGCAGTGTTATCAACAGTAGCAAATTATGAAAAGAGCCCAAGTATCCATTGATTGAAGAATGGATAAAGAAGATGTGAGATATATATATAATTCCTTATATAAAATCCTTTCACTATATATATATATATATATATATATATATATATATATATATATATATATATAATGGAATATTACTCAGCCATAGAAAAAGAATGAAATCTTGCTATTTACAACAATATGGATGGCTGGAGAGTGTATTATACTAAGCCAAATCAGTCAGTCAGAGAAAGACAAATCCATATGATTGCACTCATGAATGGAACCTCAGAAACAAAATAAATGAACATGGGGGAAAATAAGAGAGGCAAACCATAAAACAGACTCCTAACAATAGAGAACAAACAGGGTTGCTGGAAGGGAAGTGGGTAGAGGATGGGCTAAATGAGCGATGGGTATTAAGGAGGGAACTTGTGATGAGCGCTGCATGTTGTATGTAAGTGATGAATCACTGAATTCTATACCTGAAACTAATATTACACTGTATGTTAACTAACTGGAATTTAAACAAAAACTTGAAACCTAGGGAAAAAAAGAAAAGAAAATGTGATATACATATATATAATGGAGTATTATTCATCTTTTAAAAAGAAGGAAATCCTGTTGTTTGTAACTACATGGATGAAGCTAGAGGACATCATGCTAAGTGAAATAAGCCAGATAAATATTGCATGGTATCATTTATACGTAGAATTTTAACAACAACAAAAAAAATCAAACTCCTAGCAACAGGGAGTAGCATGGTAGTTGCTAGAGACTGGGGGTTGAGGGATTAGGAAGGGGTTGGTATAAGGGAAACGTTAAGTTTTAAGGTAAATAGGCCTGAGGATCTAATATATAACATGGTGCCTGTGGCTGATTACATTGTATTGTATAATTGAAATTTGCTAAGAGGGAACTTAAATGTTCTTATCAATCAATCAATTAATCAATAAAGTAAATATGTGAGGTGATGGATGTGTTATTTAACTTGGTAGGGGGAAATCCTTTCACAATGTATATGTATATCAAATTATCATGTTGCACATTAAATATCTTACTAATTTTATTTTTCATTTATACTGGAATAAAGCTAAAATGTATAAATATAATCTGCATATTAAAATTTTTAAGTAGGGCAGAGGCTTTTTTTTTAAAGTAAATGTTTTACTTCCTTCAACACAATTGCCTGTTTTCACTCTCCAGGGTCCCACTGTTTACATTTTTTGTGTACGTTTCTAGAAAATTTATATGTCTTTGTAATTTTAAGATACATACATATATCTACATGTACATACACAAAGTTCTCAAAGATCTGCATAATACTTCAATAATCTTAATTTTGGATTTGTTTCAAGTGTGTTATGCACACCATATTGTGCTTCTCTGATCCTAAACATGAAAGAGCTGGAAAGTTGCTTCTCATGATCTATGGATGCCAGAATGACCTCTCTGTAGATCTTCTTTGGCAGAAGCCCAGTGTTGCTGTGCTTCCATCTACTTATTCTAAATTACTCTAAGCCCATATTTTAAATTTCATTTAACACCCTTCTTATATATCCAAAGCTATATGGATGTGTTTTGCTTGTTAGTGGATGGTCCACCCTGCTCATCCTGCACTTATTGGGACAGAAGAGCCACAGACCCTTGACAGTTTTCTCTTCTTCCTTCCCTTATCTACCACTTTCTAGGACGGTAAACATAGGGCATACAAAATTCTTTTAACAATGATGTGAGGTATGATACCCTCATCAGAAAACAGAAGAATGGGTCAATGGTTTAGTTTTAGGAATATATATATATATTTTTCCCTCTTGAGGGATCTTCAAGAGAACTCCCAGAGGTACCTAAAACTCTTGATACAACCATGTAGTGATTTTTCCTTGTAGAAGCAGACGCATCCAATAAGAGATGTGATGTGCTAGTGTCACTGCCCTTTCCATATCTATTCTGTGGAAGGATAAATAACATCTGCAAATCCCCTGAAGGAAATTGTGCTTGTTTGCTTGCTCTTTCTGATATGTGTAGATTATAGAATGGCTTGTCCCTTTATGTCCCAAGTAAGACAAAAGGATTTTGTATTTGGATCCCATTCATCCAACATTTCTGCTCATAATTATTATTATGAGGGCTAAAATGCTAATTTGGTTTGCTAAGACAGGCACATGATGTTCTGTGGTTATAAACTAGTCCTCTCTTGATGGGTGGGCAGTACCAGCTCAGGGTTAGTACTACTCATATATGAACTGAAGATTCTCACCTTCAGGAAAAAGGGCTTCAGGCAGAATAGGTAATACATGGGTAATTTTTGAATATAGCATTTGGTTACTAGTAATAGTAATAGTAATAGAGATTACTATTACGAACAACAGAAAGCTTAAGTAAGGAAAGGCATGTTTTCTGCTCCACATCTTGTCAGAATCCCCCAATCTTCTTAACATACAGATGTCCAGAATGATTTCTTCATGAGCTTCTTAAAGCAGACAAGATTTAATTCACCTTTGCATTCTACTCCATACCCAACTACAATGGCTTATGCTGAATGGGCTCATTAGGTGTTTGCAACAGGGAATTAAAAGTTAAATTATGCATTATGATTGCTTTCTCAGCCAATTTAGGACCCATATCAGAAGAGATAAGCTGCATTGCCATTTTGTCCTCAGTTTTCTCATCTGTGGTATAGGATGAATACTATCTCCCCTTACATGACAGGTGTAGTACAATAGTCATGACTAACATTGGATTAGTTTGTGTGAAATGTTGCTAAACCTAAGCAACCAGTAATTCCTAAGTTTCGTTTTGGTGTTTCTCAGAGAGAAAGTAATTGCCTACTGTTTGCTTTGAAAGTGATTTGAAAATAACAGTGACTATCCTAAACCAATTTATCCTTTGATTTCTTCGTAACAGAAATGTTTACTCGCTATGCTTCCACTTTCCACTGTAGTAAATGTGTTAGCTTCCAGAAACTGCCTTAGAAACTTAAGTGACATGATGAATTATTTTTGGAATGGTAATTTCAATCACTAACATCATTATTTCTCATTTTCTTCATGCTTTTGGACGTCATTGGTGTTGGGGGAGGAGTACATTACTGTAATGGGGGGACATACGATATAGAATAAGTGTATTCATAACTCTTCTACCTACTTGGCAGAAAAATCAATGGGCCACATTTTATCATTGCACATGGGGACAGTTATGTAGTGTTCCATAGATTATAAACATTTGATAGGGCCCTAGAAAAAGCTAGGTAAAGAGGAATTTTTAAAAGGAATTTCTAGATAAAAATTAAGTTAGAAAATTAATGATAAGCATACTTAGTATATCCTGGAAAAGTAAGGAATCAAAATTTATTTTATATTATGGGACTTATATCTTCATTTTTCATGTCATACATTTTTTTCACTCATTTTCATTAGTGCTGAACATAGCTTTGATGGCATTGCTCAAATCACATTTTTCCACAATGGAAATGCTACTATTTATAGTCTCTTCTGTATTAAGGACAAATAGGGCAGCCTTAAAAATTATATGCACATAGTATTTAATTCATTTCTTAATGTTACTGTTGATGTATTATCCATGATACTTTGTATATCTCTATCATTACACTTATAAAATTGTTTTATAGCACTTAGGCTCATGTGTCTGTCTTCTCTAGCAGAAAGGACTGTGAATTATTCATCTTTGAATCCAAGTACCCTGCACCATGCCTCACTCATTACAGATGCTCAACATTTGCTGAATAAATGCCTGAATGAAAGAACATACCAAACTACAATGCGGTGTCTTGAAATAATTCATCCACAAAGAATACCTGACTTTTTCCCCAGAGATTATTAGCTCATTGATTCCATCTCACTTTATGTTTATTCTGTAGATAGGCAAATTGAGATTCACTAGTAACTTGCCAAAGTATTTGTAATTATACCAGAAATCAATATTTCTAGCTATAACAATCCATAAGTTTTAAGAGGAAATGCTGTAGATACACACCAATGGGCTGCAATGAAAAGAGAGTGGAACACCATCAGCCCTTCTCATCTTTTTTTTTTTTTTAAGATTTTATTTATTTATTTAAGAGAGAGTGAATGAGAGAAGGAGTAGGAAGAGGGGCAGACTAACTGCCCCACAGGGAGCCTGATGTGGGGATCCATCCCGGGGTGATGACCTGGGTCACAGATGCTTA
Organism: Vulpes lagopus; assembly: GCF_018345385.1. Classification (NCBI taxonomy): domain Eukaryota; kingdom Metazoa; phylum Chordata; class Mammalia; order Carnivora; family Canidae; genus Vulpes; species Vulpes lagopus. The sequence goes on from NC_054844.1 coordinate 21,466,737, forward strand.
ACCGACTGAGCCACCCAGGCATCCCACCCCTTTCTTGTCTTTACAGAGAGGTTAGATGTGACTCTTGGAGCTAACTCCATTTTTCCAGGTGTTAATCATTGATTGAAAGGAGCCACTTCTGAGTTGTGATAGTATTAGGTTGATTTAGTCCATGAGCTGATTAATGCTCTCAGAAGAAATGGGCCTTGTCTTTCTTTACCTTTGTAGGGCTCACATTCATAGGGCATAAAGCTTTACCTAAGTGATGGCACACCAGAGCACGTTTTACCCAGCTGATTTACAGCGTGGTCTGGTCTCTAAGAGATTGCTGCAACAAATGAAGACATTAAGTAAAAATGGGAGAGTTCTGTACTGGGCACGGTCCATCAACATTAATGAGAGTTATAAATGTTCTATGTGTGTGAAGTACAAAATGGACCTACAAAGTTGTTTTTATTGATATTTATTCATGGGACAGTCATGTCTGTGGCACCTATAAACACATAATGGATAAGATTCCTGCGCTGAGAAGCTTACAGTCTAACTCAAAGAGACGACAGCTATCAGAATGTGTTTTAGTGAACCAGGCTTCTCTTCTAAGCATCATGACACCCATAGAAGAGTGGAATATTGTCTTGGTCATGGATGAGCTGGCTTCACTGTTTTAAGTCAAGCAGTAGTTCAGAACAATCCCAGCCCAAACCCTAGGGCTGCTCTCTCCAATGGGGGTGATTATGTGGGTAGTGGTCACTCATGTTAAAGGAGAAGATAAAGAACTCAGACAGAATTTTGGAAAATGGAAACAGGCAAATAAAAAAGCACCCAGGGAACTTCCAATTGCCATACTGACTGCAGAAAAGTGTTCAACCTGGAATTAATCATTTCAGTCATTTATAAGTAGGTTTGTGTCTCCCTTTCCATAGGCGTCTCGCCCTGCCATAAATGACATTCTGTTTTATGAAAGCGTAATGTGAAAATCTACTGATAAGCCAAATAATAAAAACTTTATAGCATGTCAGGGCTTTTTTATTATTATTATTTAACCTCAATCAAGTTATAATACTGAACACATGTATCCTTGGCCTAAATCACCTTGTCAAGTTTAACTGTATATTCAACTTCATTTACATGACATATGATCTAATACTGGAGAACAACAATACCATTGTAGTGTTAATTGAAAACTCCAAACTGAGAGCCAGAAGAAACCACTGGTCTGATTGCTGAGGGTCCCAGGGAAGGGGATCTATTCCCACACCTGCAGTTGGTCCATAACACTAACATTGTTACCAACATCTGGGTCTAATCAGTCCAGAGGCCTTGATATGCTGCTCCTGGGGCACATAAATTTAGCATTACATTCATTTTAAAAGCCCCCTCTTTCAGTTTTTTGAGGACAAGATAGATTCATGGCTCCACAGAGTCTAACAAAGTAGAAACCGCAAACAGAGTAAGTTACTGCCACAGGCCTCGTGGACTTGACTTACCAACTCTTTGCCACTTAAATAATGGAATTTTATGTTCAGCTCTGGCTATCAAAAATGGGTTTCCACTGAAAGTGAAGTTTGACTAAAAAGCTGTATTCAAAATAAAAGCAAATCTTTAGAAAGTGAGCCAATTTGTATAAATCAGACTTTAGGTAAGGATATGAGATAATATCTAACAGAGAAATATAAACCTAAGGGTCATAATTTGCCTCGTTCGCTGAGTCACTGGAAGCCCTTTTAGAATTGACCCTGCATGGTGTGCTTTAAGGAGGTTTGCATCCGAAGGGACTTTTTTAGAGGAAAATTTAAAGATCTTTAGATCTTTCAGTGGGACTTTGGAAAGATGGCTACTGAGGATAAAGGGTCTGCTTGACCTGATAATTATTTTCTGCAATTGCTCTGCAGAGTGTAGCTTTTATGAAAAGTTCTGCTGCCACTCAACATGAATGAAAACTAAAAATCCTCTTGTGTTTTGTGTTGTCCTGAGTAATAGTAACCAAAGATTTCTGAAGTAGAAAAAAAAGGCCCATGCCATTTTTGCAGGGACATTTATTAAAGATATAAATACAAAACCGAAACCAAAACAAAGCCATGAGTAGTTTTGCAAACTACTCACTTGTGTGCTTCAGGACAATTTATTGTAGAGCAGAGTTTCATTTGCTTTGCTTTTGGTTGTTTCTCTATTTTTCTGTCTTTCCTTCTTTTATGTAACTAAAAAAGAATTGCCTGCTTAGTTCAAGGGGCTGAGTTGATAGGATAATTCTACAGACTGATAAAGTTTGCTGGCTGCATTGTTTTTCTGATTTAACGGCTTAAATATGGTGCCTTGCCTTCCAGGATTCATCTGAACTGGATATATTTCTTTTGTAATGAATGTTCCTAAATGGTCTACCATTGGAAATTAGTAAATGAATGAGATTTGTAATGACCAAATAAACATGAGAAGAAAGATGCTGTTCCTTGGAACTTTATAATAGGCTAGACATTTTTTTCTCCTAATGTTGTAGACAGCATTTGGTGATGTGGTGCCTCTGCTCAGCCAAATATTTCATCATGGGCTCATTTTTTTTCTTTTTAGCCATATTTGTTTATCAGTTGGCATAACTATAATTTTATGAGTGAAAAATATGAAAAGCAAACTGGCATATTTATATATAAAAGTAGACTCCATCGCTTGTAAATTAGCATCTTACATTAAGAAGATATTTCCAGAGTTCTGGGTAGAGCTCGGATGAGAAAAATCAATGGTCCCCAAGAAGTGCTGTGTGATTTAGGATGTAACATTCATAAAAATGATCTCAATTCAGGGGCACCTGTGTGGCTCAGTTGGTTAAGCCTCCTTCTCTTGATTTCGGCTCAGATTGTGATCTCAGGGTTGTGGGATCCAGCCCTGCCTTAAAACCTGTGTTGGGCTCTGTGTTGGGCTCTGCATTGAGTGAGGAGCCTGCTTAAGATTCTCTCTCCCTCTGCATGCCTCCCTCCCTCCACAGGTGCAATCACTCGAGTGAGTGTGTGTGTTCTCTCTCTGAAAAAAAAAGAAAAGACCCTGATTCATGAAGAAAGTCTCAAATGATGTTCAACTAGTATATTTAAGAAAAACAGAATGTGCTACTACATTTTAAAAAAGCTTCTTTCAAAAAAAATCCATTTAGAGAATGTTCTAGTTACCTGAAAAGTCCAGGGATTAAAAAGAAGAATACTTCAACAAAACTATCTATATATGTAAAACCAGTATAAACACTTGGATCTCTGATCCGAGTTTCAGAAATAATGGAATGCCATAAAAAGATAATCTATTATAGGCCAGGCTCTGTATCAGGTATTTTGTGGTATTACGCATGGCTAAGGCCGTCTTCCTCTTCTAAACGAGCTAGTTAGCTAGTTTGGTTCTCACATAAAATTGTTCTTTGGAAATATTTGTGCTTTCAGTTTCTGATTTGGTGTCTAGAAACTGGAGGTGTTCTCGATTTCAATGTGTTGTGATTAATATATTGTATACTCAGATTCTACCATTTGTGATTTATATTTTGGAGATAAAGCTAGGTCAGGGCAGCTGTATCTGTTTAAAGTATAATGCTCATTTATAAAGGTATAGTGATTATTTCATTTGTCTAATGGAAAGTGATAGGCATGGTATGATATTGGAGGAGTTCCCACAGGACAGATTAAAAAGTGTTGACAGTTTCCCATTTCCCATATAATGCATATGGTAAAACCCCATATTATATCTGTTTAAAAGCTCATTAATATTCAGTTTAAATATGTTTTTAAATGCCTTGTTCCTGTAAACTTAATTGTGTGACTCCAAACACTTTCAGGAAGTAAACTAGAAACACAATCTAGGGTCATGATCAAACTTTAATCTGTCACCTTGAGAAATTATGAAATACCTAGAGTTGTTCACAGATCTGGGTTTGTACCCATTTTGCAGTGCTCCTTGGTAGGGGAACAATAGTGGTATACAAAGAGAAATTTGAGACAGTTACTGAATCCCTTAATGACTATGCAATCTGTATTTCCCCAAGCAAAAACAATGAACAAAGGACGATTTTTTTCTTGATCAGCCACAACCTGAATAACTGCAGACTTTTCATATTCTTTATAAATATCACTAGTAGGTAACACAGATTGAATGTATTACAGACTAAGTGCCTCTCAGGCGGTTTACATAACATTATCATCTTTTATTTTAACCTTCTCCCCTCCCAGGCCTCTCCCCAGGCAAATCTCCACTGAAAACAGACTAGAGGACAATGTTAAAAGGAGCTGCTTGGCTATACTTCGATATTACCCTTCCATGATATCCTCTATGGGCCAAACTTAGTTCTTCAATTCTCTCTGCCATTAACAGCAAATGGCATTCTCAAGTGCCTCAGTTTTTCATGCAGATTACACCTCTAATGTGGACCTGCAGGTCAGCCCAGGTTTTGTGAGCATCTGGGATACTCTGGGTTAGGCTGTCAAATCGGGGAGAGGGGTCCTGCTATGCCGGAGTTTGCACTGTTCCAGGAGGGATGCTTTGCATTGTGGGACAAGAGAGAATTTGTGGACCTGGGCCTTGCCTCCCCAAACACCTTGCTTCCAAATGCCTCCAAGGAAGGGGTGACCTGTTGTCAAGGAATTTACAGAAGTAAGAAGTTGGAATAATTGGTATTAAAATAAAAACTGATGTATCTTACGTTGTGGCTCAGCCAAAAACACTTTCTTAATGCCATTTTTGGATGAACCCAATAGAAACTGAAGTCACTGTGGTTTTCTTTTCTCTCTTTTTTAAGACTTTCTTTATTCATGAGAGACACACAGAGAGAGGCAGAGACATAGAGGGAGAAGCAGGCTCCCTGTGGGGAGCCTGATACAGAACTCCATCCTAGGACCCCGGGATGACAACCGGAGCCAAAGGCAGACGCTCAACCACTGAGCCACCCAGGCACCCCGTGTCACTCTGGTTTTCGTTTAGGGTTTTTTTTTTCAAGTTCTTTGTAGCTTCAATACTTTGCACAGACTGTTCACTTAGCTAGGACTGCCCACTCTCCTCACCATTCTCAGCCCCCCCATTTTCATATTGCTACATTCTATTTCATCCATCGGGGCTCAACCTAAATATCACATCATCATAGAGGTGACAAGGAAACTTTATGCAGAAGAGTTCATTCTGTCCCTATCATTCTCTCTCAGCATCTTGTTAATTTTCTTCATAGCTGTTGCCAGCAATTTGTATCTTTACATTGTTTTGCTGACTTGTTCAATGTCTGTCCCTCCTCTAAGTTACTTGAGGGCAGGGCTGTCTCTGCTTTAATCAAAGGCTTTTCTGGTACCTTTTCTTTGGTAAGAATTAGAAAAGTTGACCCCCACTACCACCTGTATTCCTCTGACTGGGCATATTTTGCAGGGCACAATCTAGTTCTCCAAGTCTTAGACCAGACTTTGACATCTAAGGTCTCAAAAACTTCTTTACTGAATGAACTTATAAAATATAATTTTTTTCTCCTTTGAAATATTTACCTCTCCATCATTCTAGATTTTGAAGTTCCTTTGTCTCAGGGCATTGGTGTGGCCTTTTTTTTTTCTTATGGAACTTTTAGAAATGACAACTGGAAATTTCTCGAATATTACCAACCTATGTTGTTCTTTTGTTATATGTTCTTTAACAGATTTTAGTCTTTTCCCACAAATTATGTGATTATTTGTGCACCTCAAAAAAATTAAACTGAACTTGAAGCAAACTTGGTGGGAATGAGAACTTACAATCCTATTAGTACTAAAAGAGTTAAAGGGCTGCCTGGGTGGCTCAGCAGTTGAGTGCTGCCTTCAGCCCAGGGCCTATCCTGGAGACCTTGGATTGAATCCTACATCGGTCTCCCTGCATGGAGCCTGCTTCTCCCTCTGCCTGTGTCTCTGCCTCTCTCTCTGTGTGTCTCTCATGAATAAATAAATTAAAATCTTTAAAAAAAAATAAAAGAGTTGAAAAAAATACTAAAAGAATAACAAAGACCAGAGAAACACTTGAATCTTCATGAGATTTCTGTCCAACTATTAGCTTAAAAGATAATAGATACAGTGTAAGGAAAAGCAGGATAAGGCCAGGTTCATAATGACCAAGCCCCAATAAATTTTAATGGCACAATCATTTGATAAAACACATCTATAAACATCTATCTCTTTGTAAGAAGAATAAACGTAAGTAAAACAGATACTGTAGAAGGCAGTAAGTATCATTGACCTAGTGAAGTTTTTAGATGAATAAAAATCTGTTTTAGGACAATTATACAATATAGGGTAGCAAAGAATTAAAGTGCATGAAAATGTATCCAACAGATAATCAAATGAAAGCACAATGGACACAGTGCCAGAGAATTGTTTGGATTAGATTCTTTTCTTCAGTGGAATTCTTTCTTTTAAGTATTAACCTATTTAACCTTTGGAAGTGAAATATTTGTCTTGTAATGGGAAAGCTGCATTTCATTGTAAAACTAGAACTCGTCCTTGGCTGCTTTATTCTTCACTAACACATTCTCTTTCTAAGGTTCCTATGTTCAAAATTTAACATATAAAAAGAAACAGTATCAAAAAAGTCTGGAATAGAGGCATATTTATGTAGAGTTTCTAATCACAGTTTTTGGCTCTGAAACAAAATTATTTCAATGGTCTCAAAGCCAGTGCCTGAATTTTGTTTGGACTCGTTTGGTCTAAGCTTGTCAGTTAGACCTCTTTCTATCTCAGTCTGAGTCATACCAGTTCATACATCTGATCCCACAAATGATGAAAGAAACTTTCAATGTTAATTCTAAAATAATAGCCACCATTGCTGATCTAATAATCATATCGATCATTTTTGTCAAAGTTTGTAGTTTGTCAACTTACATAAAGTATAATATACTTTATTAACTTCTATAATTATGCAAGAGTCAGGTCACCCAGTAGAGTTCATTATTTCTCTCAATTATAATCATATGCTAGTGAAAATTATAATTAATGCAGTAATTAAATAAAAATTATCTTTATTCTGCTAATGGTGCTATCTTCTGTATGTGCCTGAGTTTCCTTGTCTGTACAATGGAAAGTATATATTTGATTTGTTACCTTATTACCATAATTATTAAGGTAATGCTAGTGGCTATAACTAAACCCTAAATTCTCAATGGTTTAACAACATACAATTTATTACTTGTGTGCCATGAGTGTTCTTGGTTGGGTAGATCTGTAAGAGTGGCTCGAGGACCCAGGTTGTTTCCATATTGTGGCTTCACCATATTTATGTGTGGTTTATGAGTTTTCAGAAGATGGGGAAAGAGATTGGAAAAGAAAGAACTGATGTATAACAGCTTCAGTCTTAAAGGACACACATCACTCCCACTCCCACTTCACTGGTGAGGACTAGTCACACACCCTCCTCCTAGATATAAGGGGGGCAAGGAAATGTAGTCCTGGCTGGACAGCTGATTTCCAGCAGTAACTCTCCACCAAGGAGGGGAAGCAAGACTCTCTGAGGGTCAGCTAGCCTCATTGCCAAAGCCTAGTCTGTAGGGCTGTAGTGGGGATTAAATCAGAAAGTCCACATAAAGAGTTTACAATCATAGCTATTACATAGAAACTAAAGATAGTGCAGCCTTTTTCCTCCATCCCTCCTTCCTGTCCTCTTCCTCTTCCCTTCCCCTCTTCTTCTCCTTCTTCCTTTTCCTTTTCCTCCTTTTCATTCCCCTGTGTTCCAATAATTATCTCTATATTACTGTCGAAACTCAGCAACTTTTCTTTGTAATCATTTATCTTTTTCTTAGGATATGTTTTTGACTTGAAAAAATATTGGCATTTTGTGTTTCTTTTATTTCCTTTTGCATTATCTTTTTTCATATATTTGACCCCTAATGTATACTTTGGTCTGATATCATGTGTATTGCTTTTACTATACTTCTGGGAAAATGTTTCATTATATAATACTTTGTCCTTCCTCTTTTCATGGAGAAAACAATTTGAAATTTCAGCTGGAGAGAACATGAAAAGTTGTCTCTCTCACAAGTCTTATCCTATGAACTATTAAACTACACAAAAGGAGGTATATTTTACTTTTTTGGAGAATTGTTTATTCCTCTGATTAGGCTCACATATGTCAAGACAGTGTTCTTCTATCTGTACATAAATATAGTGAGCTATGTCCTAGAATTCAGTCTTAGTTTTAGTACATAAGAGACCAGAGTTGCTGCCTGGGACAACTGTTCCAATCCCTCCTTCTTGTCATGAATCTCTAGATTCAGGAAATATGAATATATATTGATATATATTTATTAATTTATTAAATATATAATACATATTTTGTGTTTATAAAATATATATGTATTTTTCTCTCATTTTTGAGTTTTGCATTTGTGGTGGATTGAAACTCACTTTTATTAAGTTAACAAGATGTCTCTGCATACCATCTCTAATTTCAGTTTGCTATACATTGCTAAAGCATCAATTAAGAAATATGCAGTTAATAGAATTGTAAAAACAAAAACATTAATCACATATATTTTAAAGGATTATGCTTTGATATCTTCTACTTCTAGTCTTGATAGTAGCCAGTACTGAACTTGCCCCCACTCCCACCAAAAACTTATTAAACTAGGGCAAAATAGATATGGGTGGCAAATATTTTTAGAACTTGAATAATAGGTAGTTCTTCAGTTCTTCACACCATGTTAGCTTATGAATGCTTTTACTTTTTCCTACAGGCACTTTTCTGTAACTGTGGAACTTATATAGAATGGAACTTAAGTAGAATAGCTGTCCCACTTTGCTGAAGAGCAGATTGGAGTTCTAGGTTGGTACACTTCCTGGAATTTGATGGGGAGGGTACCTAAGAAGAAAAAGCTTCATGGAGGTAGTGCCTAAAAGTCTGTGTGGGGGTTTATTGCATGTCCTTGAAAACTCATTGAGATGAATAGACTGAAGATGAGATACAAAGAGACCTAACAGAAATTTCCTGGTGCAGTGAGAGGAGATAGAGTTTCAGTCTCATCAGAGTGAGAGACCTCACAAAAAGACCTCAGGATTTAATTGAGACTCCATACCATGGAGCAAGGAGCATGTACCCGGACCAAGTTTAAAATTGAAATAGAACCACCTTAACAAAAATAAAACCAAGCCTAACAAGCTCAAATATATCTACCAGTAACTTAAGTGCTTGCCATCAGAAACTCAACATTCTTAAAGGAAGTTCATGCAATCTAGGCTCTCTGCTGCACATCATCCACAATGATGAAACAATTACTAGACAGGCAAAGAAACATGAAATAGTGGTTTGTAGTCAAAAGAAAACTCAGTCACTATGAATAAACCGCAAGATGACCTACATGTTTGAATTAGCAGACATGGACTTTAAACCAGCTATTAAAAATATGCTTAAGGACTAAAGGAAACATCTGCTTACAATGAATGACCAGCAAATAAATCTCAGCAGAAAATTGGAAGCTATGAAAAGTAGCTAAAAGAAAATTCGACAATTGAAAATAGAATATTTGAAATTAAAAAAATGTCCCTGGATGATCGTAATAGCACATGCAAAATGGCAGAAAGTGAGCTAATTTCAAAGTAGAGTACTATAAATGATGTAATATGGAGAAGAGAGAAAAAAGACTGAAAAAAATATGAATGGTTAAAGGATCAATTTTAATACATCATTCAACATAAATGTATATGTTCCTAATAATAATGTGAGACCCAAACTTATAGAACTAAAGAGAGAAATAGACAAATTCACAAATATAAGTTGTAAATTTAAATATCCTATTGATAATACAAGTAGAGAAAATATGATAAGGATGAAGAAAACTTGAACAGCCCTATCAATCTCTAACCTAATTGACATTTATGTAATACCAAACCCGACAGCAATAGAATCATGTTCCTTTCTAGTGCAAAACAACAACGGTGACGACGACAACAACAACAACAACAACAACAACAACAGCAAACAAGCAAACAAACAAAAATCCCACAACCCTCCAAAAACAGGAGAAAGCCCCACAAAAAACATTCAACAGGATAGATGATATACTGGCTCACAAACAATGGAGTTAAATTAGACTTCAATGATATTGAAGTATTAAGAGAAGTCCCAAATACTTGGAAATTAAATAACATCCTACTAAATGGTGCTTAGGTCAAAGAAGAAATCACATGGGATTCTCAGATCTTTGTGGCCGTAGGATCCATCAGTGAGGCAGGCACTGTCCATGGTAGTCCATGAGCATACGAGCACCCCCGGAACTCAGGTGGGACCGAGATGAGGGACATGAACAGAGACACACACTTTTACAGCAGCATGGCAGGATCAAGCCCAAGTCTTGTCCTTCACCAGCTGAAGCCATTTCTGTCTTCCTTAGCGCATGTGAGAAGGCAACCAAATGAGAGGGAAGAAAATACCAGCTCACACTGTGGGACCCCAGCCTTGAATCTCCTGGCAGGCTCCCAGAACCATCAGCTTGCATAGCACAGCAGCAATCAATAAGACGTTTTAAGAACTGAAACAGATTCATGGTAACCCCTTTATTGACCTCATGCATTACTTTCAGATATGCTGCTTCCAATAGGAGCAGGTGGGACCTGCCAACAACCCTGAGGGCACCACCCCCAGAGGGTGTACACACATAAGGGCAGAGGGACACCCAAGAACCATTGACCGAATCACTGATCCACCAGTTCCTACCTCACCATGTATACAGATGCCTTTTAAGACGGGCATAAAATGAAATAATTCATATTAAGGGAGAAACACAGTTTCCTCAACGTAAGGCTGCAAAACTTTCTGCATATATAACAGTAGCCTAACACTTAGTCTTTAGATTAAAATACTGCCCCCCCTTAACCATTTTTAATGTTGCAGAGCCACACTGCCATCTGGAGACAGTGGGAAGGGCATGCCAAGGCTCCCTCTAAACCCCCTCTCAGCCAGGTGAGCATGTCAGCTGGCCACAGTGGAGTCCCCATGGCTCCACAGAGCACAGTGGGTACTGGTGCACTCTGGACCTGAGAACAGTTACTCAGCTCCGTGGCTGCCACCGCACATTCCAGGCAGCACAAACAAGACGGTGGTGACAGATGTGCACAGGATTGGAGTTCCAGCTTTGCTTGGGGGCCCTTGGACCAGGCAGTCCCTGCAGGTCTCAGTTTCCTCAAATCTCTTCCTTGATATTTCTCTTTGTTCATCTGTCATCCTCAGAATGAGAGTCCAGAACTAATTATAAAGTCTTGCTGAACATTTAATAATGAACAAAGGTGTCCTTCTCCATGGCACAACTGTCCAGGAGACCTTTCTAAGAGAAAGGAAACCCTTGAGAACACCCAATCTCAGATCCAATTTTCAATCCATGTAAGGTGCCATATTGTCTTCCTCCAGTTCTACCCAAACTGTTGCCTTCTCATAATCACCCAAAGTCCACAGTTTGCATTATGGTTCATGCTTGATGTTGTAAATTTTATGGGTTTGACAAACATATAATAATGTATCTATCATTATGGTATCATATGGATAATTTTCACTGCCCTAAAAATCCTCTGTGCTCCACTTATTTATCTCTCTCTCAAAGGAATATTTTTTGAAACACCGTAACAAGCAAAGATTTCTTAGACAAAACACGTAGAGCAGTCATTATAAAGAAAACACTGAAAATTAGACTTAAAGTCTGGTCACCAAGAGTCTCCATTGAAAAGCAAGATTAGGGAAGCCACAATATATTCATAAAACATGCATCTGCCTAAGACCTATATACAGAACATATAAAGAACTCCTATAATTCACTAATAAAAGATAAACTACCCTATATAAAATTAGGGAAAAACCTGTTCAGATACTTTACAAAAAATACATACAGATAACGAATACATACAAATACACATGAGAAAGTATTTATCATCTTTAATCATCAAGGTAATGCAAACTACAAATTCAATGAAATAGCACTGTTAACCCCCAGAATGGTTAAAATTTACACTACTGTCATCATCAAATGTTGGCTAGAATATGTAGCAACTTGGGCAGCCCGGATGGCTCAGCAGTTTAGCGCCGCCTTCGGCCCAGGGCGTGATCCTAGAGTCTCAGGATGGAGTCCCACATCCAGCTCCCTCCATGGAGCCTGCTTCTCCCTCTGCCTGTATCTCTGCCTCTCTCTCTCTCTCTCTTCCTCTCTCTCTCTCTCTCTCTCTCTCCCTGTGTCTCTTGTGAATAAATGAATAAAATATTTTAAAAAAAGAATATGTAGCAACTAGAATTTTCATATATTGTTGGTAGGCATGAAAAATAGTACAACCACTTTGGAGGAAATTTTGTCAATTTCTTATGAAGTTAAACAAACACCTACCATATAACCTAGAATTCCACTTCTGGGCATTAAGTCAAAAGAAATGGAAAGCATATCTCCACAGAAATACTTGTTCAAAATAACTCATAATGGCTTTACTACTAATATCTCCAAACCAGAAATAAATCAAAAGGAGAATGGATAAAAATGTTGTGATATATTCATGAAGTAGATAATACCTATAAAAAAGGAATAAATGACTTATACATGTAGCAATATGATATATCTCACAGATATTAGGCTGAGAGAAAAAAGCTAGACACAGAAAAAGTATATTCCATGACTCCATTCATACGAGGTTCTTGAACAAGCAAAACTAATCTATGATTAAACAAAACAAAAGGAAAAATGGTTGTTTCTGGGTTGCGTAAGATTAGGTAGGGAAAGGAAGGAACTTTCTAGGTGATGAAAATGTTCTTATCTTGACAGTGATGGGGTTATACAGCTGCATTTATTTGCCAGTCTCATCTTATTGAATACATAAGATTTATGCATTTTTCTGAAGGCAAATTTTACTAAAAATGAACTGTAGGAAACAATTCCTCATGATGCACATTTAATATTATTAGCTTCCTTTATCAGCATAAAAAGAGTATGCCTTAGACCACACACTTTACAAATAGAGAAACTATCTTTTTAGATAGATTATAGATGCATGGATGCATGGATGGATGGGTGCAAGGAAAGATGGATGTCAGATAGATAGACAGATAGACCAGTCACTGACCCAATCATAATAAGCTTTGCATAACTCTTTTATTATTGATAGCACCTGTAACTCTATTCATTTGCACAGTGAAAAGATGTCTTTGAAATCAGATAGACTAGGTTTCTAATCCTTATTCTGAAATTTATTAAGTGACCTTCTACAGCTAACTTGAACTCTCTGAGAATCTGTTTCTTTAGACATAAACTTGGGTGATTTATGGTTTAATGGGTTTATTCACTCATCTATTCAAAAAGTAACACTGACTTAGGATTATTTGCCAGGAAAAGGCTGTATATTTGAAAAGGACACTTATATCTAAAATATACAAAGAGCTCCTAAAACTCAATATTAAATAGGAAACTATTTTAAAAGAAAAGGCAAAGACTTGGACAGACACCAGGGTGGTGAGTGGACAAGAAGAGCCCCAGAGTAAATGCAAGAAAACTAGTTAGTAAGCTCTTTCAATAGTTTGGTTGTAGCTTATTTCAGTTTGAAATGGGAGAATGGCGGTGAAGCCAGAGAAATGTGGATTGATCCCAGATGTACTTAGAAAGTAAAATTCATAGAATTTGGTGATAATTGGAAGTAAGCATGGTAAGAGATAGGAGGCACCAAGTATGTTTCTTCCTTGCCAACTGGACGGAGGGTGTTGCCTATCATTTAAAGAAGAAGTATAGGTAGAGGATCAGATTTGGTAGTTCTTGAGATGCATGCAGAGAGAGGATGTCATGATGATTGGCTCAGAGTAGTCACTCAATAAATGGAAGCTACTGTGGAATGGAACAAAACTAATTAATTCATATGGGATCAGACCTGTAAACTCGATTTCAATCACAATTCTAAAATAGTTTTTTTTAAAAGCAAGTATTGATGAAGCCCACAAATATATACCCAAAAGTATGTACACTGATTTTGTTCAGGTAGTGTGCTTTAGATCTAGGAGTTAATTACTCTAATTATATGATATATCTGTTTTGAGAATACTAGGAGACCTGAATTTCTCTCTCTTCTCATCTTTGCATACATGAAGGTTTCAGAATCTCAAAGTAATGTGTAGTAATTTGGCTGAAAAAGGAAAGCATCTTTACTAAAAAAGTGAGTTTCTCAAAAAAGAAAGAAGCCAATATTACACTGAAGAGAAGAGATATAAAACAACACATATAGTATTTGGTATTTCTGTGGAAGAAGTTGCTCTTAAAACATTATAGCAGGATGCATGGTAATACTACTTAGCTCAGAAATGAATTTTGATGCTGTTGTGTAATCAGGTTACATATGAAAGAAACTTGTAGACCTTAATAACAAAACCAGGCTTTGGAAAAAATGACCAATGCACACTTATTTTATTTTATGCTTTGAAACCTGCATTGAGATATTTCATTACTCTTAAACCATGATGAAATCATGGAGGCATCATAGCAAGAGCTAAAACCCTGGGGAGGCTATTAACAATTTTGCCTTTACACTTCCTATATGATTATGGAAATGTGGGTTCTATTTCCCCATGAGACTCTTATTGCCAGATTTGGTACAACTGCTGTTATATCAATGGAAAGGATTATGCATTACATGGGGCCCTTTGCAGATTTGCCTTAGAAAGTTAAGTTCTATGTTAGATATGCTAAAGGCATACCTTAAGTTAGGGGGATATTAGCTTCCTGTAGGTGAAGGAGGCACTATACAACAAGTAAATAAATAATGGACCTGTAAAATGGATAATTTTCATTTGTTGTTTCATTCATTATTATACATCATTCATTCATTCATTTCATTTTCTTATGCAACAATAGAGACAGCGAAAAATAGAGATTTTATACAAGGAGTGATCAGATTTGGTCAGGGAAAAACATATAATTAGAGTAAGTGAAACTTTAGTAGGCAGAGATGGTGAGAAAAGACATTTTATTACAAGGAATAGCATGAACATGAGCACAAAGCTTGCCTGCTAAGAGCTTCATGCAAGTGGGGGCCAGAGAATGAGAAGAGAAAAACCAACTGCTGGGATATGAAGAAGGTAGAAACCTATGGGACTTGGCAATTTGTACATGGGTGCAGGGAAATGAAGGTGAATATCAGTGATGCCACACCATAACCATTGAAGCCATAAAAACAAGTGAGCATAGCAATGATGAATTAGTGCAGCTAAAGTTCAGAAAATTACTTATGTTGGAGCTGGATAGCTCAGTTTATTATTATGACACGAGAATTAGTTTTGGATTAGGTTTAGGAGATTGTTTGTTGCCTAACAGTAGATTTAGGGTTGACTCTTAATAAGTTTTGAATTACATAGAAGGTGCTTGGTGTAGAGACAAAAATACTAGGATGCTGCTTTTCAAGTCAGCTACAAAGAAATTTTAGATTCTTTTCTGAGACATGAAAACATAAACAGAACATCAGAACAATTTACTAGCTTAATGAAATGTAGCCAAGTTGGGAATAGTCCAGATTCCAGGACAAATTGTAATCTGTTTCTGGAGTCAGAGACTCAGCTTCTTCTTGCATATGCTCTGGCTTAAGTCAGTCCTGCCCATAGGGTAAAGCAAAGGCAGAAAATTTTATTTTTATAAGCTATTAAACTGTGTGTAGGAGATTTAACTTAATATAGGGAAGAATCCTTACCAGAAGTCATTAAAATCAGGGTGGGAAATATAATTCTACTGTTTTTTTTCCAACAGCACGGCAACTGAGAATAGAAGGGAAGGTTTTAGCTTGAACGTTCTCTTAAATGCCTCTGGATTATTATGAACTGACTAGTAGGGATGTTGCCTATAACTGTGGCAGCTGGTGACTAATTTGTAGCCTGTAGCCACCTCATTCTAAGTGTGTTTACAGCAAGTCTTTGGCTCAACTATTTGAGTAAGAGTCATTCTCACTGGACTTATTATCACCAGTCCACTCCATATTCATGGCATACGACCAAGAGATGCAGATGTTTGGAGACATTTTAGGCTGAATACATGCTAAATTAAGAATTAAGATTCTAAGAGTATAATAAAGAAGGGCTGTCTGGATATAAGGGAGGGTTTAAGAGATCTTGGTGGTTAATAAATATTTCCCATCCTAGGTGTGCCTTTACTGGAATTGGAGACTTTGAGGTAGAGACCACCTTACTAGGATTGTATGTAGAAGAGAAAATTTTCACAGTTGTGTTAGGAAGCCCTGAAGGCCATACATGGGCATTTTAAGGAGTCAAAAAACCATAACCTAGTTATACGCACAATGAGTAAGTTGTTTTTCTAGCTCCAGGGCTGTCCTACCTAAGAATAATTTGGGGAGAGCCAATCTCTTTCTGTAGATTTCATTTTCTTAATTCATAAAATAAAGAAAATGGAACAGCTCCCATTTAAAATCTTATCTGTTAGATTCACATGTTCATAGTCTCTTGATTTGCAAAAATAGCACAATACTCCACATTTACCTGTCTGTACTTATGCTATTTGCACTGTGACTTTGCAACTCCTCCATCAAGGGGTTGAGTCTACTCTCCCATCCTTTGAATGTGGATCGACCCTGTGACTTACGTTGGCCAATAAAATAGAGCAGAAGTAAAATGTACCAATGCTGAGTCTAGGCCTCAAAAGGCCTGTGTGTTTTTGTTTGTTTTCTTGGAACTCTGCCACCACTATATGAACAAGCCCAGGCTAGCCTAATGGATGATAAGAGACATGTGTCCCAATCACCCTTGTCACTCCAGCTGGCAGCCAGCAGAACACCAGCTGTACATGAGGCCATCATAGACCAGCCAGACCCCTACTAACCTGCCAGCTGATGACAGGTGCATGAATGAGCCAAGCTGAGATCAGCCAAACCTGGCTTAGATCAGCAGAACCACCCACCTGACCTCTAGAACAGTGAGCAATAATACATGCATGCTTTTTTTAAAGAGAGAGGTTGACAAACTATGGCCATGGGCCACCTGCCAGTTTTTGAAAAGTTTTGTTGGAACATAGCCATGCCCATTTGTTTATGTATTATCTTTGGCTTCTTTCACACTACAATGGCAAGGTTAAGTAGTTGGGACAGAGACTGTACAGTCCACAAAAACTGAAATATTTACTATCTGGCTTTTTAAGTTTTCTTAAATTTCTTAATTTGAGGACTCCCTGTTTTAAGTCACTCTTTTTGGGTGATTTGCTACATGATACTATCTAACTGGTGTGCTATCACATTAAGAAATTGGTAAATCACTTTGGATATTTATTCTTGCAAAATACACTATTTTTTAAAAATAGTTAATGCTTCCTATTTTAAAAATAGTTTCATGCTTCCTTTTAAAAATGTGTTAGACAACAACTGACTTATTATCTCTTATAGTTCTATGGGTTGACGGGGCTCTGCTAGGCTGTTCTTCTGCTCCACGTGATGTTGGATATTGACGTTATCTAGGAGTAAGATTAAACTGGAATTTCTGAGCACATTCAGGTAGCTGGCAGCTGATGCTGGCTGCCATATGGGAGATCAGTGGGAGTTATTGACTGGGACACTATGCATATGGCTTGATGGCTGGGTTCTGAGAGAAGGATCTGAAAAGTGAGAGTTTTGAGAAGCCTCAGCCAAAGCTACTTCTCATAACTTAGCATTAGAAGCTTACTTCCGCCATGTTCTTTTAGTAAAAAATGAGTCACAGGGCCAATCCAGATTTAAGAGGAGGGACTAAGGAATAAAGACTGGGAGTTTAGGTTCTCTGGTGCAGCGGAAAATATCATTGAATGCTACAATATACAGCCTTTTCCCTCTCTTTTTCCCTCTCCTTCAGTGTTTTCTTTTTGTCTTCATTTATGGTATAGAAACTGTTAAACTCACCAGCATGCTATATAGGTGCATACAAAGGGTACATATATGTATGTGTATACATTGGATTATAGTCTTAGTTTGGTTTGGTCAGATAGCAGAATGATGTTTATACATGGGTCTTTTGCCTTTGGAAAAGGTCACTTCACATCTGCTTCAATTAAAATGTGTGATGACTCTTTAACCTTAGAATTTTAAAGCTTTTAATCATATTGTGTAATTTTATCCATCTTTGGCAAGCTGATAATTTAGATTGGAAGGTGACCAAAAATGAAACATATGAAATAACGTAGCAACTTTCCATGGAACTTCACTCTGTCTTTGGCAGCCAGTGCATTCCATACACCTGTGGGTATAGCACCACCCACTCAACACAAAGTTTATGAGAAGCCAGAGTTTAGGTCATCTAGGTGTTACTTTGAGCGTAATTATCTCAGTGATCATCTGAAAATTCCAAAACTATCTACTTTGAGCTCTTGGCTTATTCTGTCACAACTGATAGATCAACTGCCTTAAACCACAAAACTCCTGTCATGTGTTTGTACTCCTGATTTTCAGAGCACTGGCTTGCTCTCTGGTAGTTTTGAGATCTTTTACTTTCAAAGTGGCTATCTCCAGACCATATCACTTTCTTTCTCTCTCTGTCAGATTCCATGGCAATCATGCCTATTCAGACACCACCCTCTCCAACCACATGTACACCTTACTCCCCCAGACCAGTAAACACAAAGAAGGAAGAAACAAAAGTTATTTCTAGAAGTTAAATTTTATGCTAGAAGTTAAATTGAGTGGATTTAAAGTGAGGTATAAACTTTCTTTTGCTCACTTCTTTCCTGTGAACTTAGAGGAAAAGTTATACTAACTCCTTTCCATAGATTTTCTTTCCCCTATTTATGACAGTCACATATTTTTTTAAAAAGATTTTATTTATTTATTCATGAGAGACACAGAGAGAGGTAGAGACACAGGCAGAGGGAGAAGCAGGCATGTCTTCTAGGCGTATGGCATGCCATGTGAAAGAAGAAGTCCCTCACCTGTGTTTTTCTGCATAAACACAAAAAACAAATACAGAATCATGATCAGGAGAGACAGACTCGATGACATGGAACAAAGCTAAGAGAGGAAATTTTAAAGCTCGTGTTTGATCCAACTGGATGAGATAGAATAAGAGAAGGGAATTATAAAATAAGAAAGCATGACAACAGAAGAGTGAGAGACAAAGTGAAGAAAAAGTATCCAATAGCAATTTCATTAATGGAGTATGGACCACAGTGCCAGATTTTTCCTATGGTCATATTGGATTCCTTTAAATTGCTGGAGCAAAACTTAGTTACCATTGCCTATATATTCCTCCTGTGTTTTCATTATTTTTGTATATACTGTTTTGTCATTTCTTCCTCTACTTTTTTTCTTTTTTTTTTTTTAATTTATGTCTTGTGAACATTAGTCATGGTTCTAGATTCTCTACTCTATACTTATTACTTTAAGTCCCTTAACTATTTTTTAGGAAACCTTATTTTTATGGAATTATAATTTAAGTATAGTGAAATACACAAATATGTAATATATAGCTTATTTCTTTTGCCTTTTTTTTGCATATATACCTATATGAAGCTATAGAAAACCATCACATGAAACTATCACATGCTCCCCGATTACCCTTCTGAGGAACTACAACCCCAAATATTAATTTTGCCAATTTAAAAAATCTATAGCTTTTAAATGTATTATTGGTAGACAACAAATGAAATATTTCAAGGTGTACAATCTGATGAGTTTTTACAGATATATATATATATCAAACAAGATAATATACATATCCATCAGTTCTAAAAGAAAATAACAAACATCAACAAGATAATATACATCAAACAAGATAATATACATATCCATCAGTTCTAAAAGTTTCCTCATGCCTCTTTGCAATCCCTCCCTTTCATGCTTCCTTACTCTTCAATCCCATAGCAACTACTGATTACACTTTCTTATATTTTTTAAGGATTTATTTATTTATTTGAGAGAGGGTGAGTGAGTGGGGGAAGAGGAGAGGGAGAGAATTGCAAGCAGATTCCCTGCTGAATGTAGACCTAGATGCAGGGCTCCATTCCATAACTGAGACAATGGACCTCAGCTGAAACCAAGTTAGACACTCAACCAACTGAGTAACCCAGGAACTTTCCCATATTTTACATAAATGGAATCATACAGCATTTAATTTTTTGCTTTTTTCATTGAACATAATTATTTTGTGATATATTTGGTAGAGCATGTTGTCAATATTTTTGTTCTATTGCTGAGTAGGCTTCCAAGGTATGGATATACCATGCATTTTTTAAATTTTTATTTATTTATATTTTAAAGATTTTATTTATTCATTCATGAGAGATACGGAAAGAGAGGCAGAAACAGGCAGAGGGAAAAGCAGGCTTCCTGTGGGAAGCCCCAAGCAGGACTCAATCACAGGACTTAATCACGGGACTCCGGTATCTCACCCTGAGCCAAAGGCAGACTCTCAATCATTAAGCCACCCAGGCATCCTCCACACATTTTTTTAAAATTCATTTTTATTTCCAGTTTTTGGCTAATACAAATAAAGTTGTAGTGAACATAATATAGGCTTTTTATTTATCTTGGGTAAATATCAAGAAGAATGGCTTGATCATATAAAATGTTTATATTTAACTTAAAAAAAAAAAACCTGCCCCACTTTTCCAAAGTGGTTGTACCATTCCATTCCCACTAGCAGGAATTGAAGATGCCAGTTTCTCCATAATCTTACCAACACTTATCATGGCCGGTCTTTTTTAATTTTAGTCATTCTAATAGATGTAATATAGTATCTCATTCTGGTTTTATGTACTTTGCTTTTCCTTATAAACAATAATTGAGCATCTTTTCATGTGCTTATTTGTCATCTATATATTTTATTTAATCAAGTCTCTTCAATTACTTTGCTCATGTGTTTTTGTGCATTTTTTTAAAAAAATTGAGTTGTTTGTTTTCTTATTGTGTTTGAGATTTCTTTATTTATTCTGGATGTAAGTACTTCATTAGATACATGATATATAAATTTTCTTCTAGTGTATGGCCTTTTATTTTTGACACTGTTGAAAAGCAAAACATTTTATGGATGCTTTTGGTGTCATAACTAAGAAATAGTTGCCTAATCCAAGATAACAAAGTTCCTTCTTTATTTTCTTCTAGGAGTTTTATAGTTTTCAGCTTTGTATGTAGGCCTATAGTTTATTTTGAGTTAATTATAAGATGGTACAAGGTATGGATCCAAGTAATTGTTTTTTCAATTTTTCTAGCACTATTTGTTAAAAGACTAGTTTTACATGTCTTGAACTTTATATAAAAATGTAACCATGGAATGGTTTTATTTTATCTAATTTCTTTTGCCCGAAATTATGTCTTTTGAAATTCATTGATTTTGTTGTGTGTACCAGTAGTTTATTTTATTCCTTTATAGTATTCCACTGTAGGAGCATATCACCATCTATTCATCCATTCTATAGGTGATGGGTATTTCCATTCTATTATTGATAGGCATTTTGGTTGTTTTCAATTCCTTCCTCTTATGAATAATGCTGTTATGAACATTGTCTTCTGATGAAAGCAATCATTTCAGTTAGGCATATTTACTTAGGAGTGATACATAGGGTATGAAAATGTTTAGCTTTAGTAGACCCCACCAAAAAGTTTTTTAAGTGAATATATCAATTTAGTCTCCTACCAACAATGTATGAGAGTTCCATTTATTCACCAATGCTTGATATTGTCAGTCTTCCTTAATTTTAGTAACTCTAGAGAGCACGTAGTTGTATCTGATTTTCATTTAGTTTGAATTTTCCTCAGTAGTGAGAATGATGAGTGATTGCATAGCATGCAGACCAATTGGGTATCCTTGTTTTTGAAATTTCTATTCAAGTCTTTTTCCATTAAATTTTTTTTTATTTGTTAAAGTTCTTTATATGTTTTGGATGTGAGTCCTATGTATATAGAAGCTCTTAATTTGAGAACTTAATTTTAGAATGTCAAACTTTTCAATATTTTCATATAAGACTTGTACTGTAATGCTTCATTTAAGAAATCTTAAAAATAATGTGATAATCTCCTATTTTTTTTTTAGAACTTTTTGGTTTTTTTCTCTTTCCAATTTAGATCTATAGTACATTTTGAATTATTTTTGTGTCTGGTGTGAAAGACAGATCAAGACTCATTTGTTTGTTTGTTTATTTATTTATTTATTTTAAAAGATTTTATTTATTTATTCATGAGAGACACACAGAGAGAGTGAGAGAGGCAGAAACACAGGCAGAGGAAGAAGCAGGCTCCCTGCAGGGAACCGATATGGGACTTGATCCCAGGACCTCGGGATCACGATCTGAGCCAAAGGCAGATGCTCAACTGCTGAGCCACCCAGGCATCCCAAGATTCATTCATTTAAATTAGATTTTCAATTAATACAATGTCACTTATTGTAAAGACGACCTTTTCCCAAAACTAAATTTCAGTAGTGCTTTTGCCATATAACAGTTGATTATATGTATATGAGTCTGTTCCTATACCTCTATTCTGTCCTATTCTAGTTTTGTACATTATCCTAATTACTTTAGACTTATATTTTTTATTTTTTATTTTTTTAATTTATGATAGTCACACAGAGAGAGAGAGAGAGAGAGAGGCAGAGACACAGGCAGAGGGAGAAGCAGGCTCCATGCACTGGGAGCCTGACGTGGGATTCGATCCCGGGTCTCCAGGATCGTGCCCTGGGCCAAAGGCAGGAGCTAAACCGCTGCGCTACCCAGGGATCCCACTTCAGACTTATAAAAGCCTTGAGATCTGGTAGGGGGAAATCGGTTTTCTTCTTCAAGATTACTATGATTTTCTAGGTGTTTTGTACTTCCATGTAATTATAGAACCAGTTTAGCAATTTCTGCAAAAACTCACTGGCATTTGATTATGATCACATTAAATGCACAGATAGTTTGATAAGAACTGTCACATTAAAAACAGATTCCTCCAATCTATGAACATGGTATATTTTCCCTTTTTTAGGTCTTTAATTTATCTCAGCATTGTCTTATAATTTTTGGTACAAATGCCTAGGATGTCTTTTCTTACATTTATTTTCAGGTATTTGGTGCATTTTGTTGCAATATTAAGTAATACTGTTTTAAAATTTTTATTTTTATTTTCTAAATTTTGCTAGATGCATAAAGACATACATTAATCCTGAGCATTGACCTTTAATATAGTAACCTTGTATAAGTATAGCCAACCTTAATTGGCTTACTAATTTAAAAATTTTATGTGTAGAATCTTTTCGTTAAGTCTAAATGTGGAATCATCTGTGTTAATGACAGTTTCCTTCCCTGCCTCCCAATCTTTATATCTTTTTTCTTTTACTTGCATAGAACAGGAATCTCATACAATTTTGAATAGAAGTGATGGTTGCAAACTCCCTTGTTTTCTTTCTACTCTTTTTTATTTTATCCCATTATCAGTACCAGTCATGCTTCAACTGTAATCTCTAGATTGTTCTCCCTCCTGACTTGTCCTTTACATAGGAATCCTCTATTCCAGGCAGTATCCCAGATTTCTTCCCTAAACTCAGATAGTCATCTGGGATGTAGGCATTTCCTTTGGCCTATGTTGATTAAAGTTAAGTAAATATTCTATCATTCTGATTACAAGATGCTATAAGTATTATAAGAGGCTAAGTAATTTTTTGCCTCTTCACTAGGCACAATTTCTGGTGTGCAGGGATTATTTCTGTTACTTCTATTTCTGGTATCTAGAACTATGCCTAGCACATCAGAGATATTTGATATTTGCTGAATGTTTGCTGAATGAGTGATGCTCCAACTTTGAACTTTCACTAGCCCCCACATTTATTTGTTAACTTAATACTTTCATTTAGCTGTACCTCCAGGGGAACATGTATGCTCTGAACTCAATGAAATAAACATTTTCTCTTCTGTGTTCCTCTCCCAATGACTCAACTATCCAATTAACTCTCTGGGGCACTCATCTGGTTGTTAATTTTTTACTACTTCCTTTTTTAAAGTCTCATTTGGCTTCACATATCAAGTTAGTTCTCATATCCTATTAATTCTTTCTTGCTGGGCTTTTGGATTTGAGCCTTCTTTTCCATTTCCATAGTCATTATCCTAGTCTAGCATTTTATAACTTCATTCCTTGACTGTGCTTTCTCTTGGTTGTATTATTTGTTTCTAATCCCTCTATTCTCCAGTCCACTCACCACATGGCAAAAAAAAAAAAAAGAATCTTCTTTAGACATTATTTTAGTCATGCATTTCCTCCAAGAAGCAAAGTAGATTCTCTTTATCTATTCTAATGACATGCCAGCCTGGTTTATTTCATACTATGTGCATATATATACCCCATTTATCTTCAATATAGTTATTCATTTTACTTCACAAAATTTAGTCTCCTCGTTATGCCCACATCTTTGTCATTGCTCCTGTAGTTCCATGCAATGGCTATTTCTCTTCAAGATGCTATGCGTATGACTTTGTTTAAGACCTGGCTCCAGATTTGCCTCCTTCAAAAAGATCTCAATCAATTGTATCATCCCAAATGAAATGTTCCCTTCATTTTAGATATTCCTAATATTTTTCATCTATAAGTATTACTCTAAGAACCAATTCTCAAGGAAGCACAATTTAGTAGTTCAGAAATGATAGTTTAATACTAAAGCCTTTATGCTAACATGTGCTTTTTTACCATGATTACAAATGTTTTCCTGATAAGGAGCTATGGATTTGGGCTATTTTGTGAGGAAGGCAAGAATTATGACATTCAGATGTGTGAAAGATGTGTTGTGCATAAGCAAAGTAAAATATTCTTGTTTTTTTGAATTTTAAAGAGAGACTCATGTACTGTTTTCACGCATAAGCTGGAATATAGTCATAAATCATAGCACAGGAACTCAGGCAAGAAATTGTGTGATGTGATTTATGAGGATTATGGGATTTGTGAGGACTAAAGGGGATCCAGGTATTACCTAACCCACTGTCTTTAGTTCAAATGGAGGTAAATAGAGTACCAGGGAAATTGTGACTTATCCAAGATCTAATTAATCTAATTAATAGTGTAATTGTGATCATAGACTAGGTCTCCTAATGTGAAGGCCAGTGTCTTCTTTTCTTTTGTTTTATATTACATAAAGTCACATGTGTTACTTTCAAACTACCACCTAGGGGCCCAGGTGCATTGTCAGCTCCTAGAAGTCAGGACTATGCCTTTATTTTCTTCTACTTTTCTCCAGACCTGTTCTCCCTGGAGGACGACTGTTTCAACATTTACAACACATTGTTTCCTCTGTGTTGTGCTCTTTACCTGGAACACCGTCAGTAATGTTTTTGGAATCAGAATAGAGAGGACACTTTCTCCCCTAAATCACTTTTTGGGCATTACTCTTAAGTCTACAGGGTTCAAGATTGTGCATGATCAAGGACTTCTAAAATTTGTCTCAGTTAGGAGTTAAGAAGATGGAGTTCCTGAGCGGGATGACCTACTACTTTTCTGTGTTACCTAAATCATTCTTTATTTCTTAATCCCTTTTAGGATCTGATCAGAACTTACAAAAAATATCAATAGGAGGGCTTCAAGCGCATCAAAGCCTGCCTGTTACCTTGGAAAACTCGAGTTTCAGCATCCTTACTTACCCTTAGGCGACTGGTCTAGGACAAGTCACAGCTCCATGTGTTCTCACAGCGATGTCTCTTCCATAGCTGTTCTTCTCATTGGGAATTGAGCCAGATGTTGAGCTAAGATGGTTCCTTTATTGACAGAATAGCCACAATATTAAACTCTTGACCTCCAATATGAGCCAACAAATCTCAGATACGGATTTCAATCAAGAAACAACCATTTTCCTCAAAATGTAAGCAGGCTGTTGCTCAGCTCATCAGCTTAGAATCTTGCTGTTAAGTTACTACCCAAGAGGGCGCATTTTTCCTTTAAAAAAATTTTTTTTTTATCTCTAGAGTTCTCCAAACCAGAGGAATGTGAAGTAAAGCCAGCTGTTTACAAGAGAGGAAACTTTTGCTTATTTGTATATAGGGGTCCAAGTAAACAGCCTGATTAAGAATGGACAGGCAGTTAAAAGTGTGATCCATTAAGTGGTGTACAGCAAGCATCTAACATAAATGTGAAATCTTATGATATCCATTTGAATTGGGAAGGAAAGCATATTTTCATGCAGTGGTATTCATGAAATGTTATGCATAAACTCAGAGAATTCATTCATCATGGGAGTTTGAACACTGTTAATATGTTTTAAGCAACTTGTATTATATCACTGAAGTCCTATTACATAACAGCAGCACTGAGTCATCTGTTTGCTTAGTTACTTCATTCAATTATGGGCACTATAACTTTCAAACTTTATAGTCATTCCTCATTTTTCTCTTACTTAAAGAAAATCAACAAAACAGGAATTGTTTCTACAGTTGTTCTTTGTAAGGAAAGTCCCATCTGAGCAACATTATTCCAGCCGTTGTAGTTCAGTTTTTCTCCTTAACAAGAGCATAGAAGTGGTCTTTTTTCCCCTTCAATGTGCATATTCCTGAGGGAGCTTAAAAACTTCCATAAATCAATAAAGTAATTGCTACATAATGACCTATTGTTAGTGTTCGTGCCCAGAATGATGTCACAAGGGGGTAATGGAGCTACTGAATCAAAAAATGGCAGCTGTTTCCAATTTATTTGAGAGTCAGTTGGACAGAAAATTAAATAAACACATAGACAAGAAGGACAAGGGCAAGTCCTTGTATTATTCTTATGATAGTTTTAATTCAATTGCAGAAGTCAGCAGGCAGCTGATATTGTGGCCCAGAGTTTCATTAATTGCCTGTCTCGCATGTCAGTGAGACAGCACATGCTCACTTCATCATTTTCAGCTTTCGTTATTTGCATTTTAAAATACACACACCAGTGAAGCATGGATCAAACTTTTCTTGTGTGGCTTTTTTTTCTTTCTTGTTAGAACATCCCTCCGACTCAGAAATGTATGATTGGGAGAAGTGGCTTTATCCTCTACCTGCAATGATGGTGTCTTTTTCCTCCCTCAGGGCAGGCAGCCTAGAATTTTTTTTTTTTTTTTAAATTACTCTTTCCTCCTTGGGGGAAGGCCTCAAGACTTGTATTTGTTGTGAATCCTGAAGAAAAAAGCGGTCACCCGGTTTGCAGGCTCTTCTCCACTGTGACTGGGAGCTTTGATGTGCCCTTTTGATGTTCCTGCCTTGAGGCAGCTGGAGAGGATTATCAAAAGTAGCCTTAACAGGCCAGGTTGGAGTTGGGGGTGCAGCTCCATTGCAAGCTGGACTTCACATCCCTAATGTAAACACTTTCAGTGAGGTGGGGTTGCCGTAGTGCAGATGGGATTTCAAGGTACCGCCAACCCAGCCTGCATCTATGGAACTTTAATTTTCAGACTGTCCTTTTGGTGGGATGCTATTGTCCGGCAATTGAGTGATTTGCTACGTGTTCTGGTAACCACTACTTTATTTATTTATTTATTTTTTATGATGGGATCTGATTGTAACTAGAGAATGACTTTAGTTCACCATTTAAAGGGATTGCAGTTTTCTCCTAAGAATCATACTGCTCAATTTTAAATGATCCCCTTGTGGCAAAAGGACCTTTAGAAGGTAAACAGTCCCTTTTTATCTTAGGGGTGAGAGAACGGAAGTCTAGTGTGCCAGTTAAAGATTCTTGTATAAGTTGGTTTTGCTTAGAGTGTCACTAAATGAAGAAGAAAGGAATTTTCTAGGAGGATATCCTGGGACTCCCAGAGGCTTGGAGGCCAGCTTTGTAACCAGGCTTTGTAAGTGACAGAAATAAGGATGCTTTAGAGGACCAAAAAGCCAAAAGCAAGGAAGGTGCAGTGTAGATGGGAATGGTGGGTTCAAAGAGACAATAAGGTGATAAACATGTAAATTCAGTTTTAGAGAGTGATAAGTACCATGAAAAACAAGCAAGGGAGGGAAGTAAGAAGCATCAGTATTGGAAGTCTTTTTTGCTATGGGTCAAAAAGACCTCCCTGCTAAACAAGTCAAGAGCAGACACCTGCTAGGGAGTATGCCAAGCAGGTAGATACCAGGGAGAAGAAAGAGTACTCCAGGAAAAGGAAATAGGAAAGGAAAAGGTCTTATTTCAGGATGTATTTTCTGAGTTTAGTGAGTTTAGTGAGGAGGCCAGCATGGTTGTAGAAGAATACGAGAAAAGGGTAGTTTGAAATGAGGCCAGAAAATTGGGTGGGGTGGAAGGGGGAGGATCATATAGGGACTCGTAGGCCATTTAAGAGCTTTGGATTTTACTTTAATTGCACTAATGGTTCCCAGGGATAAATAGAGAATATGACAAGCATGATGAAATGCTGATGTTGGGAGGTTGGCAAGACTCAGTTATGAGTTAGGCAGACCAGCTAACAGGGGTTGAAATGTATGCCTCAACAAAAAGCACAAATGATTACATATTATGAGACCTTTGGGAATACTCGTGGATATTCAGAATCATGAATGGTAAATCTCTACATCCAAGGATCTTCTGCATTTACAATTTTTACTTTTGGGGGATGTCAATATAAAGTTATGTTCCAAAAGGGCAATAACATATGCTGTTACTGTGTGACTTCAATGTCAGATTCCTAAAGGCAAATTCACATCTTGGAAATTCACCGTTATGGTTGTTCTTTTGAGAGGAATTAATAACTTTCACCAGCGCTGAATATTTAGGCTACTGAAAGTGTGTAGATTTTGTGCCTTTTAAGAGTCTTTTTGAATGGTCTTTAGGAGAAACCTTTCAGTTCCACAGATATAAAAGCCATTCAAAACATGTTGAATTTCAGTTCAAAATTTTAATCGCATTTCTTTAAAAATGCCTTCAAGTAGAACCTAAGGCACCTCTAAACAAAATAATGGGGACGTCATACATTTTAGTAACTGAAGAGGGAAGCAGACCTCCTTGTTCCATTCTGAAAGGGTAAGGGATTAAGCTCTCCAAATTGAGTAGATATAATAAAGGGGATGGTAACTGTGGTGAAGAAACGTTCAAATAGAGTTGTGCTTGGGAAGCAAAAGACTCTGACTTCCTTTTCTTTTCCTTCTGTCTTCCTTAAGGAATGCTGAGTGCCTTTAGCTGGGAGATGGGTGGAGAGGGATAACCATTATTACTACAGAGAGAAAGCCAGACAGGTAAACAAACACTTTGCCCTTGATCAGTTCAGGAAGCTTTCAGGCACCGGATTATTGCTAAATAGGCATCTGCTTTTGAGAGCTGAGGACAAGCTACTGGGAGGCTCCTGACATGAAGTTAAGACTCAGATTGCATTAAATCCATAAGATAAGCAGTTAGCCTGTTCGGCAAGTGAAAGACAGGGTTCTTTTTAAAAATTTAGTCTTTTCTTCATATATTTGTCTTAGTATATAGTTCAATTGTCATAAGCATATGTTATGCTTGCCTTAATAGAAAATTGAATTACCCTAATTCGAAACAGTGGTCAAAAATGTGTATTTTAGAATAAGATGTATGCGAGTTGAAATTTCAGCTCACCCCTTATAAAAGATATGACCTTAGTGATTTAATCTGTTAGTTTTTGGCTCATCAACCGGAAGACGGAGAAAGTAGCGGTGCCTAATTTTAAATGCCCAATAAGTCTTGGCCATTATTTTTATTCTTACGAAAAATTTGGATAGATGTGGGTTTCAGCAACCGATGGTAGAGCAGTGGTGAATCTGCATGATTGGTGGTGGCTTATATAACCTGGCGAGGTAGTTATTAGGAGGTGAACTGCTTCTTCAACGGTGAAATGGAACTTTTTTTCTTGGTCACAAATGATCAGTGTAAGAATCTATAATGTGCAATATAGGGGAGGGCTTTCCCGTGAGAAAATTGCATGTCAGTTCTGAGGGAGTCTCCCAGCCCTGCAAAGACTCACCAGAAGTGATTCCCCTGGGTCAGTCCTGGCCAGAGACTTGGGTGTGGATTGGTGATAGTCCAGAACAAGTGGGTGCATGGAAAGGATTGATAAATTCTTACTGACCATTTATTTGTTAGACTGGCCTGTAATCTTGAGTCTTGTAAGTTACAACCATCTGGTTCCCTTACTAACTAAAACAGATCCCCAAATGCCGCTCATTTTGCGATTTCTCACTCTATAAAAAATGAAATTTTGAAACATTATTTATAAGAAAATATGTAATGCATTTCTATTTTATTTGTTCACATTTTACTTACTTAACAGAAATGAAACACATATGTAAAAGGACCTAACCCCTTTTCTTTCATACCAGATCCCTTACAGGGTGATGTTTTTATTATACTACTACAGTTGTAATCCGTATATACAAAAAATACAGTGTATTTTGCAGCCTATCTTTTGGAAATAGTTTCAGCATCTGCCACTATTAGTGATTTCAATTACACACCCATGAAATCATGTGAGTGCCTTTATTACAGTGTATTTTTTAAAGAGAAAGAAAAGATTAATGAAATAGTAATAAAGAAAAAATAATGGAGGATGTAAAATTGCATATAATCACCAAGTTTTCACTTCATATCGCTACTAAAACTTCCTCTCTAACTCCTTCCCCGCCCCGCCCCATACATAGAATACTTATGCAAGGAAGGTTTGCTTTTCTTCGTTTTTCCCTTATACCACCAATATAGCATCAAAACATAACACCAATTGCTTTGGTGATGTTAAAAAAAAAAAAAGTAACGTTTGTATCTAAGTAACCCTGTTGTCTTTCCATCTGAGCTCCTCTTTTAAAGCTGCTTAGTTTTATATGAGATTTGCTCGTAAGTCAGGTTTTATGAATCAAGAAAACTCTGTATGGTCTTGCTAAAGCAGCATGTGCTGCTAATTTCTTTTTACACTGCCACTCTCTGAGACACATGCACACACTTGTGGGTATAAGCACATACCCTATTAGCTTTTTATTCTTAATAGGGCCCTTGGCATTTTTGAGTCTTAGACTAATTTGTTTTATTCTGCCTCCCTTCTGTTGTAGTCAGGAAAGTGAGTTGCCTTAAAGTTAAGTGCCCTGTGATCATCCTGCATGAAGGGCACTGCACAAGTCCTATCATCTGATTGATTAGATACTCTCCTCCCTGATCTGTTCTCCTGGCCACTGGAATTTAAAGAGGAATGGGACTTGGTTTGTCATTCACAGGATACTTTGTGTCTTTACCCTCCCCAGCTCATTAAGCTCATAGCTTTTATATTCTTCAACAAATATTTAAAACCAAGGGTGGGGGTGGTAATTCATTCATCAAGGGAGTTTTCTCAAGATGGTCTGTTGTATCTTTTACATAGCATTAGCATTATCATGTAACCAAGTATTAAGATTCTATCTAAATTAATTCCTGCCTTAAGATTCTTACATCAATGCTAGAGAGAGATGGTGCTACTACATCCGTTTCCTTGGAATTTAAGAATGATTAGATAGTGTTTTTCTCAGCAAACTGAATTGAGGTCACATTTCCATGACAAGAGTCAGTAGTATTTAGCAATCTCCCCACCTGTCAGGTGTTATTTAGAAATTCTACCTCAGTTCTCCTTGTCATCTTTAGTGGCTTGAAAAAGCTAATTTAGTTTCCAACATAAGGAAAAGTTATAATTTAATCACCAAAATAAATTACTAATAGAATTACAATAGTACAGGATGTGCTTACATTTCTGTCAATGTTGACGCATTGAATTGTGCTTTATAATAAATTCAATATACAAATGAATTATAATGTGTGAATGCCATTGTCTGTATATTAGGGTTATATTTTTAAAGCACTTATGATTCATCATATTTATAACATTTTAACAAATAATTCATATCATGTGAATATGTTTTTAATAGTGTATAACATTTATTATTGGGACTCATTATTATATTACTAAAAGATGTTTTTTTTTTCTGCCTGTAAATAATTTTGTTATTATTTTTATGAAAAACATGCTTTAGTAGCTTAATAATACTGTAATTTCAAATCCATAACTAAACACTGAAAATTTCATTTGCACACCAAGGTAATTTTTATAATTCAAAAGTAGTGTTATATATATGGTTTGGCTATGAGAATCCCAGATCAAAGTGTATTAATTCATTTTTGAAAGCACTTCAGTTTCTGTCTTTACAATATTCTCTTAAAAACCACCACTGGCTGTCAGTGCTATTTGTCTGAGCCTCATATTGTGCATTTTTGACTGTGACATTTTCCATTCTATTTTCCTCTTTCCCTCTTTTTAATCTAGGCAGCAGTAATTTTGTCTGGATCAGTTCTTCAAGTAAAAAGTGAGATTATACATCAATTATAATAACTTAGTCATTTCTCCTATCTTCCTAAAGCACAAATTAGGCATTCTATGTAAATATGGTACTGTAGTAGATATTATAAAATATGTATTTAAATAAAGGAATTATTGATTTCAAGAGCTTTAATATGTGACTATTACCCCCCTTCCCAGTAATTTTTTAGAACCTATAGCTCTGAAATAATCTGTACTTGACATTGTAACAAAGTAGATCCCTTCCTGAAGAGTAAAGCAACACGAGAATGAAGACATACCTACCTCGAATCTTCACCATTCCATAAAGGACCACCAAAATGATGTATTATGCTTCTCTGTTTTAAAAGAGTTAAACTTTGTTGATTGAGGTTTAGAGGGTCTTTTGTCTACTCTGATTGATCTAATTGTCTAGAGTAGATTTGTCATGATTTCTGGGCTACAGAGAAGGAACCAGAGATAAAGCCAGTGAAATTTTGTGAACATGACTTATGAGCATCTGGTTAACTACTGAGATCAGGCCTCACAGAATGCCAGTTCCTAAGTGCAGACACCACGCACCTCGAATCCAAACTCAAATCTGCAGGTCCAGAAATGGATAATTATTTGAATACCTGGGGATTATGAGACTCTGAGGGACTGAGCCACATAAATTAACTTCCACAACATTGATATTAAACAAAAATAAAAATGTCTAGATTTGTTTAACCTTCTAGAAGATTGTACCATAGTAATCTTTTCTTAAAATATGAATTTAAATCTCAACATGCATTCACAAACAAACTTTGAAACTCTTAACTACTCTGATTTTGGTAATCTCCTCTTGAAATATATATAGATTTAACATCTCTCCCATAGGGTTGTGGAAAGATATTTAAAAAAAAAAAAAAATATATATATATATATATATTACATGTATACATATGCACACACACATACACACATGTATATATATATATTATTATACTTTTATGTTATATATTTAATATTCTATGGGATATATTCTTGATATGGAGAGATCATATTTATGTATAATATCTCTAATGTAATATGTATTATGTATATAATTTCAGATAATTAAGTAATTAATTAAAAAATATTTAGCGGCTCCTGGGTGGCTCAGTTGGTTAAGTGTCTGCCTTTGGCACAGATTATGATCCTGGAGTCCTGGGATTTAGCCCTCCTATTGGGTTCCCTGCTCAGTGGGGAGTCTGCTTTTCCCTCTGCTCCTTCCCCCAAAGAGTTGGATATATAAATCTTTGACTCAGGACTAAAAATGTAATAATGAGTGTCTTCTGAATATAAGCACTATTTAAAACCATAGGTCTGAATGAGATCACCTTGAAAGAACATGCAGATAGACAAAAAAAAAAAAAAGAGGACAAAGTATCAAGCCTCTGAGATTCGTGATATTTAGAGATTGAGCAGTAAAGAAGTCAGCAAAGGTAAGGAAATGAAACAGCCAGGATGATTGAAAGAAACCTGGAAGAGAATGTGTCATGGAAGAGAAAGTGCCTCAAAAGAGGGAGGAAGTTGAATACTGCTGAGAGTCCAGGTCAGATTAGGACATAAAATTCATTTGGCAAGACTGAGTTCACTGGTGGCTAGAACAAGAGGACTGTCATTGGAGTAGTAGGGATGGAAGTCTACTTGGAATTATTTTTCTCATTTCTAAAATATTTCTGCATAAGGAACCAGAATTGATCAAGTAAATGTCAAGAGCCCTCTTTCCTCTAAAAACAGAGAAAGAATTCTTAATACCAAAGTATCCACTCTGTCATCCAAAGTGGTGTTCATTTACACCAAGGGTGTTCTAAATCAATATACAGATTATGGTTTTCTTTACTTGAGTATTTTAGTTATGTCTTTCTGACATGGTCATCTTGATGAGTTATGGACAATGCTCTGGAACCTTAACGATTGGAAATGGGGAATCCCCTGTTCTCATCGGCAATATATTCAAGATGAGTTACTTCTGCAGATGGCAAAGCTTATCCTTTTTTATGTTGATTCTTATTTGCCTCAATTTCAGATGGTGACATTTGCTGAATTTATTCCCGAATTCTGATGAGCTTTCTATTTGTAGCATGTAGCCTGATTACAATGAAAATAAAGAATTCTTGACTTTTAGGGGCCCTATTTTGGACAGAAAAGACACTGAGTATTTTTTGAAACTTGCTTGGTCTCACCTCTACTCCTGTCACCTTTCTCTCACGCTGTCTTTATATATGAAACAACAACCATAAGTTACCTCCCTCTCTGCAGCCCACATGTTCCTCAAAGCTGTTCCAGTGAGCTGTGTGTTCTTTCTCTGCCAAGTTTTCTGTCCCTTCCCGTGCTCCTGACATAATTCCTTTCTTCAGGATATTTTTTAAAAGGCATTAGAGAAAACAATAAATACTAGGTGTTATGAGTAAGTCTTTAGCTGTTGATGAAGATAACTTCAGGTTAAATTTTCCAGAAATAGTGACTGTCTTTTCTTTAACAAGAGAATTCTAAAGAACATTCACTTTTTTAATTGACCAAGTTGTGTGCCTCTAACTACTGCATGCATTAAGTTTAAAATATAAGCAGTTATCAGAAATACAGATTTGAATATTCCTTATATACTGTTTTCAACTTCTGCTAATTTCTCATAAAAGGAAGTGAACAAGGAAGTCAATAGGTTTTGATGTTAAAGAAAAAAATCTTTAGAAACATAATAATTGAATTATTTTAGTCTTCATTTAATAATATTTTTATATAATGCATATACATTTTTACTCAGTTGTGCATATTTTAAAAATTTACTCTGCACTGCTGTATGGGGGACAATAAAAATATTTAAAGCAAGCAACCCACATTTATGCTTAACACATAAATTTAGGACAGCATTCTATACACTGTACTAGGTAATGATAGATTCAATTAAAGCTGTTTTGCAGAAATCCAGTGGAAAAATATAATTGAGCTATGACTGTGCAAACTTATTCATCTGAATAAGTGTTTTCAATATTTCTTTTAAACTAGAGAGGTAGGAGTTTTATGACCTAAGTTGCGCCACTTTGAAAGCCCATTGAGGCAGGGTCAGTTTCTGTCTACATCATTTTATACATTCCCTGACATAACAGCATATGTTATAAGCTTTTAATAAATTCATAAGTATAATGATGCTGTGTGAGTAGTAGATGGAGTCAACATGAGATAGATCCAAAGGCTTCCTATGAGCAATTTCCTTCTGTCCTGTGTTTACGTTCTCTCAACATTAGAGTTGCATTGCCTTACTCACTGTGGAGGCCTCATAAATATATCCTGAGTTAATTGATAGAGAGTATGTTTAAAGAAGACTTTCACAGTATTCAATGAGTCATAGAGTATCTTTCATGTTTAGTTAAATTGGACAACCATTCAATTTTGCTTGTGTTTTTATATGATTAAGTCTCACAGAGCTGTGGAGATTTCTTTCCCAATATTTGAAAAGGCCAGATACTAGAAACACAACAGCTCAGAAACTGAGGTTATGAACTTTGCTGAGTCTTCTAATACTTTTGTTCCTATTTCCTCATTGACTAAATGAGGGTAATTCTTTCCACACAGATGCTACAAAACTGGGGTGAATAGGGCCTAAAGAGTTGTTTCTAGTCATACAAATGACTTTAAGCTCTCCTTCATGCTAGAAGATTTTTCTCAACTTTAGACTAAATTCTTCTTAGGGTTGATGACACCTGGCCCACAGTGTCAAGAAACTTTTTGTTTTGCTAGGTTTCAGAGCAGATCCCTGACTCATGATGTAAAAATATAACCTAATTTCTGTTTTAACCAAGTTCAGTTCTCTTTAAAATTTATTGTCACTGAGAAATAATAGAACCTAGTAGTTAAAATGTCAGTGTCAGACTCGGATGCACATCTCTGTCATTTTTCTGGATGCTTGGCCTTTGACAAGTCTCCAGACCTCTTTGAGCCTCTTCCTTGAAATAGAGGGAAAAATTATATATCCACTACAAAGATTTGCTCTCAGGATTAATTGAGATAATGCATGTAAAGCACTTGTTGTGATTTCTGGCATGTGGAGCAAGACTCAATAAATACTAGTGATTGGCATTATTGTAGATTTATTCAATAACATAAAATAAAAGCTTAGCAATTTTAGCCACCATATTTAAGTACAAAAATAATCAGTGAGGTTTTTTTCTTTAATACTACCTGGTTCTAAGAGATTTTTAACAAGATTTACCATGGAGAATATCTGAGCCGTGGTGTTGAGGGCAGGAAGGTGACAAGCTTTTTTTTTTTTTTTATAAAAAAGAAGATAAGTGGGGGGATGCCCACAGCAGTGACCACCAAGCCCCAGTTTCTCCTGACCCTACAGTCAATGATGAAAGCATGGCAATACAGTTTGGGAAGATGCTGTGGGAAGTGAGATATAAGAGCTTGTAAGAAGTAGATGTTCTAATTTAAAGGTAAAATGGAGATGAAATGCAGAGCCACAGAGAAGATTCAAAATGAAAGAGGATGAATGGTGTGTGAAAACCCAGAACCAGGGGCAGAACAACATCAAAATGAGGCAGTGTGATCAAAACATGTTATTAAGTAAGCTTGGCTCTATAGAGTGCAATCAGGGAAAAAACATTTACAAAAAAAAAATTCAGTTTCACTTATGGATCCCATGCTTTGGATTTGTTTTTATTTTTGTTTTTCCATCTTTTGGCAAAATCTTGGGCAGCCCCAGTAGCTTTTCTGCACTCCTTTAGTTATAAAAACCCATTTTAGTAATTCAAAATTTCCATCCAGTAAATACTTCCATCTTTTACCCAACTTAAAATATTCTTCCTCTCACTGTTCTTGACTATTTCAGGCAAGATGATCTGCAGTCAGGGGACATGGTGGGTTTCTTTCCTTCTTATTTTCTCAGTCTCTCCTTTACCCTGTGCTTGTTGTTGTTTGATTCCATCCAAAGTTGGAATGGAAAAGAGGTGAAGAAAGGGCTCACTAGATGGATAGAGTTGTAATCTGGCTGTGTAATCTGAGTGCCCCAAAACTGGTTCATTCCCTTCATCTCTCCAGACTTGCTTTGGTGTCAGATGTCTCTCTCAGAGCTCTTCTC
Organism: Vulpes lagopus; assembly: GCF_018345385.1. Lineage (NCBI taxonomy): Eukaryota > Metazoa > Chordata > Mammalia > Carnivora > Canidae > Vulpes > Vulpes lagopus. The sequence continues at coordinate 21,503,938 of NC_054844.1, forward strand.
TCTCAACGTGGTTTGTGATTTTTCTCTCTGCTTGCTAGGTTCCCAGAGACTACTCCAGGCTGGACTCACCCATCTTCTCCAGAGAGACTTCTAGGAAGAGTTCCTTTTAAGACAGTACAATATAATTTCCTTCCCTAGAGTCTATATAGTCCATGGGAGATTTGTGCCTTTGCTCTGTATTAAATGGCAGAGTAGCCAGTTCTTCATGTAGCCCTCCCTCTCTTTGATCTGTCATCAGAAAGTGACAGCCTCAGTCATAGCCTCTTGTCTTCACAATAAGCTGGAATACTTCCCAAGCCTTTCCAACTCTATGCCTCACATGTCAAGACCACCTCACTTAAACCTTGAAGTGGGGGGACACTCTCTCTCCTTTTCTTTGTTGTGGCAGTAGGAGGTGGGATGTAATAGTACATTGATTAATTCTTCAAAGAAACTCTCACTCTCAATTATTTTATCTCTCCCAATGAATTTTTTTACATTCTCCTATCTAGTTTGAAAATGGGTAATAGACTAGTTTTGGCAGAACTAATTTCATAATCCTTTAGTACATCCTGTATATGTTGGTCTAGCACCTTGGTTTAAAATGGAGGGCTACTTGACTCCTCTTGCATTGTGCTCAGTAGCATCACACACCTCTTACTTCACATCTTCTCAACTTCTCCTGTTTCTACACCAGTGCGCTGCTTCAACTGTGCCTGCATGAGTTCCGATGAGGTTCATGCAGAAGTAGATTACCATTGTCTCAGCACAGACTGAAGCCAGGTGCTGACCCTGCCTTGTCCACGTGAAGGAGTAAAAAACCAGGGGACCCCCACAACCACTCCTGCTTGTATAATCGAGAAGTGCAGGGGATTTGTTGCCCTACAGAAAGAAGTCAGTGGGAGACAGTGGACAAATTGTTTCCCCATTCTTCATCTTTTTCTCCACTTAAGATGGACTTTTTTGAGATGCAGTTTATCCAACTTAGAGAACATTTTTTAAAAAGATTTTATTTATTTGAGAGAGAGAGAGAGAGAGCATGAACAGGGGAAGGGAGAGGGTCAGAGGGAGAAGGAGAAACAGATTCCCTACTAAGCAGGGAGCCCAACACAGGACTTCATCTCAGGACTGCGAGATCAGGACCTGAGCCTAAGGCAGACACCTAACCAACTGAGCCACCCAGGCACCCCCACTTAGAGGAAAATTTGAAAGGTGAAGCAATCAGTTGCATTTAACAATGGCCAGCTCCATCATGCATCCATGCACTGACTCTTTCTCCTTCCCTGCTTCAGTGCCCTTTTCTTCACATAAATACTAAGAAGAAAAATACCACATAAATCCTCAGCATGTAGTTCTACTTTCTGGGGAACCCAGAGTAGGACCATGGCCTGTGAAACCTCTGCTGAAATCCTGAGAAACAGGAGAATTGCATTTAATATCCTGGTGTGAATGCTTTTTGGGTTAGGTGAAGTCATAACTATTTCTTAAAGGAGATTGTGGGGGAAGACAAGTAAAAATATTGGGGCTTGGGATGAACAAGTCTTCTCTGGTCTTGACTGAAGTGATGGGAAGTCCAGAGACAAGAGGCATAAGAAATTAAAGGAAGGTAAGCAACCTACTGAAATGATAGTTTGATGTTAAGTGTGGGTCTAGTCTTTGACCAGATCTCATTTTCTCTATGTAACTGTGACAGAAAAGGTGACTGAAATTTTGAGGGAGAAGAGACTTTGGTGCACACATAGTTTAGAGCCTCAGGGTGGGAAAAAGGATGTTTGAGATCACGCTATTTGTTAGTGACATCACTGGTATATCTTTACGTAGTCTAGTGTCTCTTTCACAGTCCGATCATTACCATACACTTAAATATTTCAGTAAATATATAATTAAATTATTATTATTTCAATTATCCCCAATATGCAGCCATGCCTAGAAAGATTTCAAGATGAACTTTTACAAAAGATTTAATTATTTTATGTTTGAAAACTTTCATATTGTTCTTCATATATTCTTTGAGAGAGAGAGAGAGAGAGAGAGAGAGAGAATTGCACCTGTGAAGGGGAGAGGGGCAGGGGGAGAAGGAGAAAGAGGATTTTCAACAGGCCCCATGCTCAGTGTGGAGCCAGTGGCGGGAGTTGGTCTAACCACCCTGAGATCATGACCTCAGCCAAATTCCAGAGTCTATCCCTTAACTGATTGAGTAACCCAGACACTCCTTAATATATTCTTTTTTTTTTTTTAAAAGCTCCTGACATCTAAGTGACATGGTATAAGGTAAACATATAAGCAAAACAATATGTTTAACAAAGTAAATGAAAAATTAAAGCTTAACTGTAGTAATTTAGAGCTGACTGGTTATACGAGGGAACTATTTTTTTTCAACATTAACGTTTAATGACTCCTATGTCTCAATAGTAAATCTTAGGTAACCTGTTAATTATTCAGACTGTCAAGTTATTAGTCTTTTGCACTTAAACAATCTGTTTTTTTTTTTTCCTGGTGGATTTAAATATATACCTACACACACACACACATGCATACACGATTTACCATTTATTTCTTGGAAGTAAGATTTTGGTACATACACTTTGTAAAGGCTTATGCTATTATTCAGGATTGAGTTGGTGCTTCTCTTAAAATTAATTTTAGTTCTTTAATCAGACATTTTTGCCCAAACCTACTACTTAAAGTCCTACTCTCTTTAGATTAGGAAGAATGGAAACACATTTTACCTCTGTATGGCCTTTAACGATGTAACTTTGAATTTCAAGACTTACACAGCATTCCCTGAAAGGTGTTCAATTAGAAAAAACTGATGTGAAAATAGGTGTTCTTGGGAAAGGCAACAATTACGGGGAAGTACTATTGTAGATCAGGAGCCACAGTGAATACTTTGTCAATTCAGGCTTCAAGGAAAACGATTATCACATTTTGCGAATGAACATACTTCAATTTACATGGGCCTAATTTTTTTTAAGATTTCATTTATTTATTCATGAGAGACACAGAGAGAGAGGCAGAGACACAGGCAGAGGGAGAAGCAGGCTCCATGCAGGGAGCCTGACGTGGGACTCAGGATCACGCCCTGGGCTGAAGGTGGTGCTAAACCGCCGAGCCACCTGGGCTGCCCAACATAGGCCTAATTTTTTATTTTCTAGCAAACATTCAGAAATTCAGCTGTTTTCAAAGAACTTATTTTCTCACTAAACATTTTTCTAATTCGTGAAAAAGAATTACTGAGAATTGCCTGATTATATACTAGTAATCATAGACCACCTAAGCATAGTATTTACAAGGCCAAATTTACAAAAGAATGCTGTTGCCTAAGGTTATCAGAGGGAAAATAAGTGGCTATTTATTAAGTTTTAATGATGAAAAATAAAAGTGGCTAGTAGTTCTGGATTTCACTGGATTAACTACACTTATCTATGACTCACGATCCTTTTTACCAAAATATTTAACAAAAATTTGTTTTATAAATTAAGATGTAGATGGGTGAAAACAAACCAGCTCTGCCTTGACTACAACCCTATATTCTATAGGTAGAGTTATTCATTTCCACTGAAACGCACAGTAGCTCAACCATAAATCTAACACACATTGCATGTCTTTAAAGGTGCAAATTGATAATCGGACATCAAAACAATGAAAATATCCCATCACAGAGGTGCAAATTAGCAGTCAGATTACAGACACCAGCAAGGGAGAAGACAAAGGGAAAGGAGCACATGATGGAAACTTCTATTGTTGCTGTCTGCCAGAAAGCCTATATTTCAAAAAAGAGACACCATAGAAAAAAGACAGAATACATTCGAAGGATTACATTTCCTATGACTGTTCTCTATGGAAAGCATGTTTTTTGTCTACAGGGTATGAATTGAAACTATATCTCAATTTTCCCCTTTAAATGGCCCCAAATAACTACAAAAAATAAGAAAATGGAAAGGATAATGTTGTAATAATATTGTGTAAGCACTTATGCAAAACCTTTCACAATGAACGAGATTGAAGTATTAACTTTGATAATTGCTGCAAGAGTGGACGCTTATTTTGGAAATAAGTTTTAAAAGTTGAGATGTCCTCATGTAGTATTTATAATTTCAAGGATGCATTCAACAGGAATGCTTTGGTAGCTTTATACTAATTTGTTAAAAATTCCACCAGAGACTTAGAAGACTTGTAGCCCAGTCTCATTATGACAGAATTGGTCTTTTTATTAAATTATATATACAAGTAAAACATGAAAACATGGAAAAAAGGAAAAATATATTGGACCCATCTAGGAAAGAAAAAAAAAAAAAAAGGATGACTAATCCTATACCAACAGGAAGAGGCTGAGCATTACCCGAAAAACAACTATAAAGACACCGTAAATCAAACAGCATAGAGTTTAGAACATCAAAAACTCAGAAATTTTCATCTATTATTAATTATGATAAAAAATTCTATCTCAGAATATTTTACACAGCAACTGTTGCAAAGAAAATCTACATCTTCCTGAGCTGAAGAAAGTTGGAAATAAGAACTAAGGCTTAAACTTCCAATGAAATTGGATGGCCATTAATAAAATATTTCAATGTCTTTGTACATTTTTCTTTCAATTAAAAAGCCACATTTTAAAAGAAGACAATTTATGATTTCAATGGTATTTAAATATGTAATGGGACTACAATTAGAATTGCCACATATAATGTGGGAAATTAGTGTGGGTTTCTAAAAAAATTATTTTTGCAGTTAAACTGTATTTTTTCACCTATGTTACATGTCAGTGTACCTATGTTAGAAAGTCTTTAAAAACTTTGGAAAAAAAATTGATAGTATAGGCTTTTTTCTGACTTGAAGATGAAAGACCTTTATTAACCTCTCTATTAACCTTTTTTACTAAGCTTTTAAGTAAGCTTATTAGCCAACACAGGCGATAGGAGAGTAGGCTTCCTCATGCTACCTTCAATGGTCTTGGAGGAGCTAATTAGTAGATAGATTACAGCACAGCTAGACTTTTCTTTATCTGTACCCCTTTCACACCAACAGACTTTTTATCCACTCAACAGCTGTATTCTAATTAACATCATAACCTCATATTTCCTATACCCACATCTGTAACTGAGATTTTTTTTTGGTGATGGAATGATAAAGGCGCATAGATCAGGGCCAATCTCAAAAATCCAGGAAAATCCTTCAATCTTTGCTTTGGCTACAAAGCCCTATGCAGAGTTGAGTTTTTTTTTATGTGATGTAGATTTGAGATTAGAAGGGGAATATACATAAACACATACATATAGTGTGTGCAATCTCTTTTTTTCTGTAGGAATATAGATCTGTTACAATATAAGTAGCTTTACCAAGAATTCAATGAATGTGATTCTCCTGGATACAAAATCAGTAGCACCAGAGATTCTAGATGTAGTAATAAATCGTTGTTAATGGGGCATAGGGTGGCACAGTTGGTAGGGCATCTGACTCGGTTTTGACTCAGATTGTAATCTCAGTGTCATGAGATTGAGCCCTGTGTCGGCTCTGTGCTCAGTGCAGAGTCTGCTTGAGATTTTCTCTCCCTCTCCTTGTGCCCCTCCCACCTCTTCTCACTCTCTCTAAAATAAATCTTTTTTTAAAAAAACGTTGTTAATTGGAGGGTAAAATCTTAGTACCTCGACTCAGAGCATAGGTGAGGAGGAACCCTTTGAAACTAGAGCTTTACCCGGCTGAACACACCATGTTGGGAAAATCACTAAACTTCCTGAATTCATGATTTCCTCATCTATAAAAAGTGAAACTAATAATATTAATAACTGCTAAGCTCAACTTTTTAGTTTCAATGACTTAGATGTAAAGCTGGATAAGATTTACTTCATAGGGTTTCTGAAAGAATTAATGAACAGTGTCTAATATAGGGTAGAAAAGTATTAGACATTCAATAAATTGTAATTTTATTAAAGTTCCTACAAATAGTTAAAAAGTAGTTAAATTGTTAACACCACATTTATAATATATATTTCCTATACTTGGCAAGATTGCTATACTTTTTTAAGTTGCTGTCTACAGATTTTATCATGGAAGAATAATGATACCCAAGAGAATATTGTCTTCCTAATAAATTAGTGGAATTAAATTTAAAACAGAACTTTAGTAAGCAAAAAATGATTGTAGAATACAGGTGGAATTGTCTAACTATTTAATAATAACAGAGGACATAATCATTTAGTAAGGTATAATTATTATTTCCTAATAAACATCCATATCAGTATGTAAAAATTATATTATGATTTACCCATAATGTGGAAATTATAATAAAAAGCTAGAGAAGCCATTTTAACTTTACCAGATCAACTGTGTAAACTGTTCAGTAGTAAATTTTATATTACCAGTAAAATGTGAAGCAAATATGATACAGAATAATTTGTTGAAATTGAAAAGAGGGAAATAAGGACAATAGTAAAAACTTACAAAAAAAGCAAAGGTTCTAGGAATATTTTGTCAGTTTTGTCACCATTTGATATTAAGTTCCATAAAAATATGGGACATGTACACAAGTGTACTGGATTTAGGTCTTGGATTCATATGATCTCAATGGGCACAATAAAGAGGACTACAGATAAACAGGCTTTTGTGAAAGTCCTAATAAATAGTGTCTCATCCTACTGAGATTGATGAGTAATACTCTATGTGTGTATATATGTAAATGAGTGTGCATTCTACAATTAAAATAATCATGTACAGGGACGCCTGAGTGTCTCAATCAGATGAGCAGCTGACTCTTGATTGTGGCACCAGTCGTGATCCTGGGGTCATGGGATCGAGCCCCATGTTAGGCTATGTGCTAAGTGTGGAGCCTGCTTGAGATTCTCCCTCTCCCCCTGCTTGTGCTCTATATGTAAGTAAATAAATTAATAAAATCTAAAAAAAAAAAAAAAGAATAGTTATATACAATGTGGACATTTACATATATATAGAATCTGTGGTTAAAATTTTTAAAAATATACCCCAATACAATTTGCAGATAAAAATCTATCTAGCCTGTTCCGGGGAAATTTATTCTTCTCAGGTGTCATCTCAGTTAAGGGCTGAGCAGTTAAGTGAATAGAATCTCCTCAAAGTTGGAATAATGTGACCTTTAAGGCCACAGATTGGTTTTGGGTGTTAACCAATTCAGACGTAATGGGCAGCCACCTCTGCAATCCATTAGCCCAAATCTTGAGGAATAGTAATTATTTATTTATTTATTTATTATTTTTATTTATTTAATTTATTTTTTTTAAAGATTTTATTTCTTTATTCATGAGAGACAAAGAGAGAAAGAGATAGAGGCAGAGACACAGGCAGAAGGAGAAGCAGGCTCCATGCAGGGAGCCCGACGTGGGACTCAGTCCCGGGACTCCAGGATCATGCCCCGGGCCAAAGGCAGGCGCCAAACCGCTGAGCCACCCAGGGATCCCCAGAATAGTAATTTTTTAGATAACTTTCTGAATGATGATATGCATTCATATTAATGATAATGCCTTGTCACATATAACACTTCCAGTATTTAACACATGCTTATGTTCATTGTCTTATTTAACTCTTGTAACAATCTGGTGGATAGGAAACATAAGTATCATCAGTTTCACTTTACAAATGAGGAAATCAGCATGTCCACTAAGAATAGGAGACCTAGAACTTCAGTTAGAGTTGAGTCTACCTTCCAGGCAACTCCTAATTTTACAGACAGACACTGATCAAACTTGCTTTAATCTCAGCATTTGTAGCTTGGTTTCATGTAGGTTTTTATTTCTGTAAATTGATGTGATTCAGTTTGTTAAATGACTAAAATACAAGATTTGCAATTTATTCGTTCAGCTTCTCATTTGTCTGTCTTAGGACATGAAAATACTCTGAGGGGCTGTTAAAATAAAATTTAAACACTGCCACTTTGCCTCAATTTGTTTTCCATTGGGTCTATTCATTAATCATTCTTTCACCGAGTTCTTTCATTTCTTCTGTAGTTAGAACATTTATTTCACCCTATTGTTAACATATTTATCTCTCTGCTGAGATGGCATCCTCCTTCAGGGCAGGGGTTCTATTTAGGTCTCTTTGTACATGTTATGTGAATGTATGGAGCTCCTGCTTACTGTGGGCCACTGTTACTGTATTTAGAACTTCTAAATATGTTATTTCACTTGATCATCAAAACAACCCTTCGAGGTAGCTGCAATGGCTAAGCTAAGGTAACTGACACATAAAAAGACTCTCTTCCTTGCCCAAAATCAGTTATAGACAGAGCTATAACACAAATTCAGGCAGTCTGGGGTGGCGCAGCAGTTTAGCGCCTGCCTTTGGCCCAGGGCCCGATCCTGGAGACCTGGGATCGAGTCCCACGTCAGGCTCCCGGTGCATGGAGCCTGCTTCTCCCTCTGCCTATGTCTCTGCCTCTCTCTCTCTCTCTCTCTCTGTGTCACTATTATAAATTAAAAAAAAAATTCAGGCAGTCTGACTTTGGGTCCTTTCATGGTTGATTCAAGGGGAATAATCAGAATAGCTGGTACTTTTGTAATGCTTCTATGCCAGGTGTTCTAAGCACTTTACATACATCAACTCATTTTCTTCTAAGTATGTCCATATTAAAGTGGTCAGCATCTTCAAGAGTTATTGAGGCATCATTTTTGCCAATGAGATTAATATGCTTGTGACTTCTGCAACATCTTTACCCACAATATTGAGTGAGCTGCACTGTCAGTGGGCTTTCAGGAATATTCCTGGGCCATTTCCACCTCAAGATGGCTAGCAGTGACTTAGATATACATGATCTCGAATTCAACTTCCCTTTAGTAAGATCCTTACATTTCTGAAACCACCCCAAAGCCACTCAAAGGATCAGAAAGATGCATGAAGGATGTAATTGGAATAGAAAAAGATAGCAGTCTTTACCAAATGCTGCTAAAAAGAAAATTGTAACTTTGCAAATTTTACATGTGATAAAGTGAACACGTTTCTAGGGACCTCTCAAGGCCCTGGAGGGTCCAATGCAAGTGAGAGGTCTTAAAGCTCAAGATTCATTAGCTTCATGGTAATTTTGCATCCATACTTTTAGTTAGACTTTTCTCTCATGTTTCTTCCTTATGTTCTCTTATGTACCTACTATAACAAGTAATAATTTTTAAATGTATTTTATTTATTTATTTATACCTTTAATATCCTGCATTCTGTTTTTATCTTAGAATGTTTAACAGATTAATTAAAGATATAATTAATTAATTGATTAATTGGGTAATTATTTAATTGAAGTAGAGGAAGATAATCAAAACTGGGGTTTCATATTCTCCCTGCTATGTAGACTTATAAATCTTTGATGGTGCATAAAGCTATATTGATTTTTGTTGTTTCTATGCTTATCTTCTTAACCTGAAAGGCCCAAAACCAATGGAAGGTGTCCTAGAACTGGAAAAATTTACTAACTATTCAATTATAGCACTTAATCCACTTCTCTCTGTATCTCAAACTGAGCTGTGAATTCTCTGATAGGAATTGTGTCTTGTGGTCTTTGAATTGTGCCCTGCCCCACTATCACCTCTTCACTCTACATTATCCCAGTGTTTAAAACTTTGACTTGTCCAGTTTATCCACCATGGAATTTGTGTCTAATGGGTGAACCAATGAACAAATAAATGACTGAATAATTATCTCTGTTCTTCTTGAGATAGTTTTTACTTATGGTTAATCTCATCCATTCTGTGCTCATTATTTTAGTTAGGAGATTATATTGAAAAATTACAGTCTCACAATTAATACTCAAAAATTTAAGGTATTAGTTTCTATATATCAGAATTTTAGAATGCCCTTTGTGTCCTCTCACTTATAATTCCTATAAATTAGGTAGGAAAGAAAAGAGGAAATCTCAGTGAAGCTAATGAGTCAAATACGAGATCCTTCTTGTCAAGTAAGGAGATGGTTGTACTGACTGTTGGCTGAGGACATGTGGTTCTTCAGGGGTTTTGTGAATTGAGGCTAGCCTATTTACTTCCTTAACTTCCTTCTTTTACTTCCTTAACTTTCTTCTTTTCAGTACCTATGGATACACGAGGTGAATGACTTGGCAGGAGGTACCCCCCATGGCAATGGAACAGAGCCAAGTTGTTAAGGGGACTAGGATAGACATTAGCACCAAGTATCCAAACCAGTGGAGTTTATCAGGCAAAAATTAATAGCAAAAATGCTGAGGGCCTAAAATAAATTTGGTTTCTATTTGCAGAGTATCTCTAACTCATTGAGGTTCCATGGAGGCAGGACATTTTTGCTATGTTGTGGAGCTGCAGGTGAAGGCGAACATTTATCACCTGTGATATAAGCACAAAGCAAGCTTTATCAAGCAAACTTAAATTCAGGTACTTGGCTGACTGTTAATGTGAAAACCCTATGCTCTCCACATTATACCAGAAAGGGTACAGGGACTAGATCCCAACTGCATACACTGCAGAAAGGACTCTAGGAGACCCCCCAAACCTTGCCATTCTACTTTTAGAGAGTATCTGACAGTGGGGACTTTTGTGAATATGAGAGCAGCCTTACAAGGGGTGGGGGAAGCAGGCTGAGCTTTGGGTGCCCACTATGTACTGAAGGTGTATATACCTATTCTCCTTGCTATGAGGTAGGAGCACCAGGATGCAGGATGGCAGTAGGACATGGCCTGCCACTGGATAAACAGTAATATTAATGAAAAGCTACATAATTGAGAATTACTATTGTTAAAGTTGACTACTAAGTTCGCATGAGTGTGAAACTGCCGAGATACTGAAAGACCAAACATAAAACACAAAATAGGTGGTAACCAGGAAGAAAAATGTTGGAGCAGTGAACAGAAGAACCAGGAAGCTGCAATGAGATATAAAACACAAAGCACAGGGGGCAAATGGGGAGAAAACATATGAGAGTGAAAAAAGAAAGTGAGAGGCCTGAAGCAGGAGAGAAGCTTATAAAGTTAGCTTCAAAGTACCTTTTGGATGAAAAAGAAATTACAGCAGACAACATACATATTAATGAAGCCGAAACAATATTGAACAACAACCCATTATCATTACCTAGATTAGAAGAAAAGACAAGATTAACACCTCAGACATCACTAGGACGGAATAAGAATCAGGCTTATCAACAAGCTCTCACCTTCCTCCCACTTTCTTCATCTTTCCCAGAAAGGCTGAGAAAAAGACGTTCAAGAAAATTAACTCGGAAAAACTGTAGCTGTAGTTATAAATTTTGGTAATTGCAGTGAAATGAGTAAGAGCAATAGCTTAGGGTAAGGGATAAAATGTGTGTAAAATCTCAAGGAAGTACTTAAACAGCTTCTAGAAAACCAGAAAGCAGGACCCGTAAATGGGTAAAGGGTGAAGGAATTGGGGCAAGGGGGGACGGGCTGTAATCTTTATTTATTCCTTTTCTAAGGAAAGAGGAAAGGGCCTAATATTTAACATTCTTTTACTGAAATCAGAATGCTTAGTTTTCATTCCTTTCTGTGCCTTTTCTCAGATCTCTTAAGTATTTTGTGATAAGTCTGAAGAACAGATTATACTTTCTTCAAATAACTGTATTCAACTGTCTCAAATTGCTATTTGCTTATAGTGCAGTCAAATTTAAATCTCCCCTTATTACAGATGTCACTGGACAAAAATAAATTCCAGACAGTACTTCAAAAGGAGGAGACTCGGTAGAACAGAGCCCAGCCAGATGAACTGTCCCAACTAAGCCCAGCCTAGCCCAGGTCGACTGATTCCTAACTCATCCACAGACAAGGGACTAAACTGGACCCCATCACGACAACCCCGCAGAGAGGCCAGTCTAGATCAGCTGAGCTCAGCCACTCTATAGATGAGTGAGCTACACTGGTGGTTTTTGGTATGGCCCATTGATTTTCTTGTTGTTATGACCTAACTTACATGGTACAATACTAAACTATTTCTGAAGTGTTTATATCAGTTGAAAGTCTCACCAGCAGTGCATGAATGAATGCTCTATTGCTCTAAATTCTTGGTAACATTATTACTGTCGGTCTGTTTAATTTGAGGTGCTTTGGTTTGTAATATGTTTTATTTAGGTTTTATTTTCTACCTCCCTGACAACAAAAGAGCACCTTTGCATGCCTCTATGGCCATTTTGACATCCTTTTTTTGTGAAGCATTGTTCAAGCCTCGTGCCCATTTTCCTGTTGGATTTTTTGTCTTCTTATTGGTTTGTTAAAATTTATTTATTTATTTACTTATTTACTTATAATTTTATTTATTTATTTTAAAAAGATTTTATTTGTTCATTTGACAGAGAGAGTGAAAGCACACACATAGGGGGAGTGGTGAGCAGAGGGAGAGGGAGAAGAAGGCTCCCCACTGAGCCCCAATGGGGCTCCATCCCAGGACCCTGAGATCATGACTTGAGCCAGAGGCAGACACTCGACTGACTGAGCCACTCAGGCACCCCAAAATTCCTTAAAAAAGATTTTATTCATTTATTTGAGAGAGAGAGAGAAAAAAGAGAGTGAGCAAGTATATTAGCTAGGGGAAGGGCAGACAGAGGGGGAGAAGCAGACTTCCCTCTGGGGAGGGAGCCCAATGAGGGGATTGATCCCAGGACTCTGGGATCATGATCTGAACCAAAGGCAGGTGTTTAAGTGACTGAGCCATCCAAGTACCCTGGTTTGTTGAAATTCTTCATATATTCTAGACCTAAGGCTGTTTTAAGTTGTATGTGTTATAAATGTCTTCCATTCTGTGGTTTTCTTTTTTCACGCTTTACTTGCATTTATGCGACCAAAAGTTCTATTCTTATTATAACCTAATTTAATGACCTTTTTGTTTATGGTTAGTACTTTTTAGGATTATTTTACCACAGTGAGGCAATTATGGTACTTCTCCATATTACCTTCAAGAAACTTTGATTTCCTTTTATATTTAGGTCTACAATGCACCTGGATTTGATTTTTACATATAACTTGAGCGGGAGATGATGTTCAGTATTTTTTGTCCATTTGCTATAGTATTGTCTTAGCATTTTTTTATTAGCACATTTTTTTTATTTCTCCCACTGCTCTGCCTTTTTGTACTCTTTTAATAAATTAGTCTATCATACATGCATAGGTCTGTAATCTGTTCCATTGATCCGTCTATTCTTTTCCATTGATTTGTCTATTGCACTAATATCCTATTGTCTTAATTACTTTAGCTTTAAATTGACAACTAACAGAAGAAGTTGTTCTACTACTTTTTCTTTTTCCATAGTGTCTAATTAATCTTGGTTCTTTCAATTCACAATACATGTGAGAATCAACTTGTCAAATCACACACGCACACATCTTGAGATTTTTATTGGAATTATATTAAATCTACAGATCCAATCTTCTAGTCCATGAATATTTATTTAAGTTTTCTTAAAATTTTCTTAATAGTATTTTCTAAAGTTCTGTGTAAGAATTTTGTACATCTTTTGTTAGATTTAGTCCTAGATATTTTACTTTTTGGAGGTTATTGAAAATGGATCGTTAACATTATTTTCTTTTTCTTTTTTTTTTTTTTTCATTATTTTCTAACTATCTTTAGTTCAGCAATCTTATTAAGCTAACATATTATTTTTAACCTTTAAGGGTTTTTTTTTTATTTTTTAGATTTTATTTATTTATTCATGAGACACACACACAGAGAGAGAGAGAGGCAGAGACACAGGCAGAGGGAGAAGCAGGCTCCACGCAGGGAACCTGAGGCGGGACACAATCCCTGGTCTCCAGGATCATATCCTGGGCTGAAGGCGGCGCTAAACCCCTGAGCCACTGGGGCTGCCCGCTAACATATTATTTTTAAAAATTTATCAGATTTTACTGAATTTTCTTTGTGTTTGATCATTCCATCAGAAAAATAATAAAGCAGTTTTTTCCCATTATAGTCTTTCTATATATTTTTCATATCTTACTGCATGCAAACTTATGGATGACCAAAAATACTGAATAAAAAGTATGGTAAGTAGATACCTTTATTCTGTTCTAATTGCAGAAGGAAATTGTAGCTTTCAAAATGTCAATCATACTGAGTTGCCCAATCTCAGAAGAAAGTTCTCAGCAAATATCAAATATTAACAATTCTCTAAGCCTTTTGTAGATAATGTTTATCTGGTTAAGAATGATTTATTTACTCTTATTTTGTAAGAGTCTTTCCATGAATGGGATTGTATCTCTTAAATTTTGTTAATATAGTGAAATATGTTCATTCATTTTCAAATGTTACACCAAATTCTCTTTTCTGGAATAAATTATTTTTATTTATGTTTTCTTTTTTTTTTCATTACATATTCTTACCTCTTTCATCAAAGATTCATTGACCATACAATTATGGGTTTATTTCTGGGCCTATATCATTGACCTATATGTCTGTTTTTGTGCCAGTTCCATACTGGTTTGATTACTACAGCTTTGTAATATAACTTGAACTCTGGAATTGTGATGTGTCCACTTTTGCTTATCTTTTTCAAGAATGCTTTGGCTATTTAGTGTCTTTTGTGATTTCATACAAATTTTAGGATTATTTGTTTTAATTCTGTGAAAAATGCTGTTGGTATTTTGATAGGGAATGCATTAAATCTGTAGATTGCTTTAGGTAGTATAGACCTTTTTAGTTTGCTTGCTTTTGAGAGAGAGAGAAAGAGAGAGAGAGAGAACTCATGTGCATGGGTGCACAAGTGGGAGCCTGATAATCTCATGACCTGAGGCAAAAATCAAGAGTCAAACACTTAACTGACTGAGTAACCCTGTATTTAATAGAAGAAACCTTTTAACAATATTTGTTCTTCCAGTCCATGAGGATGGAATGTCTTTCCATTTCTTTGTGTCATCTTCAATTCCTTTCATCAATGTTTTCTAAGTTTTTAGAAAGTTTTCTAGTTTTTTCTTTTACCTCTTTCATTAAGTTTATTCCTAGGTATTTTATAATTTTTGGTACAGTTGTAAATGGTATTGTTTTCTTAATTTCTCTTTCTGCTGCTTCATTATTAATGTATAGAAATGCAGTGGATTTCTGTACATTGATTTTGTATCCTGCAACTTTACTGAATTTATTTATCAGTTCTTAGTTTTTTGGTGGAATCTTTAGGCCTTTCTATATAGCGTATCATCATATACAAATACTGAAAATTTTACTTCTTCCTTACCAATTTGGATATGTTTTATTTCTTTCTGTTGTCTGATTGCTGTGGCTGGGACTTCCAGGACTGTATTGAATAAAAGTATGAGAGTGGACATCCTTGTCTTGCTCCTGAACTTAGGGGAAAAGCTTGATGATGTTAACTGTGGGTTTTTCATATAAAGGCCTTTATTTTGTTGAGGTATGTTCCCTCTAAAACTACTTTGTTGAGTGTTTTTTATGATGAATTGATATTGTACTTTGTCAAATGTTTTTTCTGTCTATTGAAATGATTATATGGTTCTTATCCTTTCTCTTATTGGTGTGCTGTATCATGTTGATTGACTTGCAAATATTGAATCACCCTTGCATCCCTGGAATAAATCCCACTTGATTGTAGTGAATATTTTTCATGTGTTGTTGGATTCAATTTGCTAATATTTTGTTGAAGATTTTTGTATCTATTGTCATCAGAGATACTGGCCTGTAGTTCTTTTTTTTGGTGTTTTGCCTTTATCTGGTTTTGGTATCAGGGTAATGCTGGCCTCAAGGAATGAATTTGGAAGTTTTCCTTCCTCTCTTATTTTTTTGAAAAGTATGAGGAGATTAAGTGTTAACTCTTTAAATATCTGGTAGAATTCACCTGTGAAGCTGTCTGGTCCTGAACTTTTATTCACTGGAAGTTTTTTGATTACTGATTCAATTTTATTGCTGGTAATTGGTTTGTTTTCTATTTCTTCCTTCTTCAGTTTTGGTAAGTTACATGTTTCTAGGAGTTAAGCCATTTCTTCTAGGTTGTCCAATTTGTTGGCATATACTTTTTCCATAATAGTCTCTTGCAATCATTTATATTTTTGTACTATTCATTATTTCTCCTCTTTGACGTTATTTTATTTTTATACATTGTTATATTTCTTTGTAGTATTTTGTTTAGTGTTGCTTCATTTATGTTCATGAATGAGATTGAACTAAAATTTTCCTTTCTTATATTGTCCCCATTAGATTTTGGTATGAAGTCTATATTGGCCCAACAAATTGAAAAGAGTCCCAATTTTTCTATCCACTGTAAGATTTTGTGTATATTTGACATTATTTCCAGCTTAAACATTTGGTAGAATTCACAGGTGATCGTATTATGTCTGGAATGTTTTTTGTGATCAATTTTACATTACAGATTCAGTTTCACTAATAGTTATAAAAATGTTCATGTTTTCTGCTTCCTCCCATATATTTTAGATAGGTTTCTTTCAAACTTCATTTTTAAAAATTCAGTTTGAAAACTTTGCCTTTGAATTGAAACATTTAGTTCATTTACATTGAATTTGAATGCTGATTTTTTGCTTCATTGGTGTCAACTTCTATTTTTTTTCTCAGTCTCCTTGCTTTCCTGTTTTATTTAATTCCTCCTCCCCTCTTTTAGGTTGGAAGTTATGTGCTCTTTTACTTTTTTTATTTCATAGTTACCCTGTTGCAAAAGGCACCTTTTTCTTTTCAAAATTTATTGTTTTAACCTCTTCCTAGACAATAAGTAATTTAAAATACCTTACATCAATTTACTTCTTTTTGACTTATATGGCATTTTTGTCAGTTGTTTTAATTCTTATGTATGTTAAACTCATAGGAAGGTCTTATATTTACTTTATAGTTACTATTCATTTTATTTGCCCTTTACTCTTTTTGCTTCCCTGTAGTTCTGACTTTATCTTCAGACTTCCTTCTGAGATCATTGTCTTTTTGTCTGAAGACAACCTTTAGGGCAGTTCTGCTGGTGAGAAATTCTCTTGATTTATTTTTGAAAATGTTTATTTTACCTCTATTCTTAAAGAATTTTTTTGTTCACTGCATAATTTTAGGATGGGAGGAATATTTTTTCTGGCTTTTAAAGATACAATACATTCTTTTCTGGCTTTCTGTCTGTCAGGAAGTCAATAGTTTAAATATTCTCTTGGAAAAAAATCTTTTTTATCCCTTTTAACTACTTTTTAATATTTTCTCCTAACTGCAATGGACGTGAAAGTGATTCTTTTGGAATATGTCTTGCTTGAGGTACATTGTGTTTCTTGAATTTGGGTCTTGATGTCATTCCTCATTCCTCAGTTTTCTATCAGTCATTAAGTGTTCAAATTATCCTTGTGTTCTATTCTAATCCTAAACCCTGCTCTTCCACCACCAATTCCCATGGTTTGCCCAAGCGGAACTATTCTTCATTTCTTTTCTTTTCTCTTCTCACATCATATCCAATTTGTGAGAAGCCTCTTAGTGCTATTTAAAAACTATACCTAGGACCAGATCACCTCTCTCATTTACACCTCTCCCACCTTATTCTAAGATGTAGTCCTTTTCATCTGGACAACTGCAGTGGCCCCACTCATCTCTGCTTTCTCTCCTCATGCCTTCCAATATTTCAACCCTCACACATCAGCCTCAATAGACACAATAGGAAGAAAGTATTGGAGTAAGGGATTGGTTGCAAAAAAAAAAAAAAAAAAGTTCAATAATTTGGATAGAGTGGGGAAGGCTGTAATTGTAGAAATAGTATTGAAAACTTTATTTTTAAATTCTTTACTTAAATTTTTAAAACCTATATGGACATGGAGGGCCTGAATAAATTGGGGATTTAAACATATTAAAGGGGCAACTTTTAATTTTATCATGACATAAAGTATTATTAAAATAATCTGAAATTAAAATTTAATAAGGAATTTCTAATTGCAGAATTTTAGTGACTATGTATGCCATTCTTTCCAAATAATCAACTTATCAACACTTTGTCTTAGTGTGTATATGTACATCACTCATCATGTAAAATAGTTATGCCTGAAATGAAGATATGTGACAGTTGTTTAACAGTCACAAAGCAAGTCAATGCAATTGATTGAAGATACTGTTGGAAAAAAAACAAGAAAGCCCAGAGAGATGTAAGATATTATTTTTAAGAGGGCCTTTTCAAAGCTCTTATTTTTTGAAATTTGGTCTAATATTTCATCAAGATTTTAATGAAATAAATATGGGTCAGAATTTGCTTAAAGTCATTAATCTATCTGAGCCAATCCCAGTTTACACCTTGTTACCACAAGAAGTGAAAAAGATAGATAAAAACATCTTCTTAAAGATTCTGAATAGATATTGGTTATAGTTTTATTTGAAATTATTTATTGATTATTATAAATTTATTTGTAAAAATTATTGGTATCTAATGATTGTTACAAAACAGATAACTCCACATCAGTGTACTAAGACACGGCATTCGGGATTTCTGAGTGGTAGTATTTTTACCATTAAGTGAGAGTTTTTATTTCACAAGAATTTCCATTGGTGTAATTTTTCAGAATATAAACATGGCAAATATGAAAGTGTGTTTGTGAATTACTATTAAGTCTGTAAATGGCTTCCCTCAATATTGCATAAAGCTGTTGTGTGAGATACTGTTGCCCTCTGTTATTCATTCACTTTTTTATTAATCTAACAAACATTGAGTGCCCATTTTGTGAGAGGGACTATATTAGGAAGGAAGGGTACCAAAATCATTAGAGTCCTGTCTTCAGTGAGTTTATGTCTAGCAGAAGGAGAAAAAAACCAAAAAATCCATTTTATCAGTAATATTGGGTCATTGATCTGATAACACATGCTGATTGACACTTTTTGTCTAGGTTGGGAGTTCATTCTACTACTTTATCACACAAAGACTGAATTCCTCAAAACTACAATCTTCTTAGGGATAAACATTTATTAAGTGTCTTCTATTTATAAGGAGTAAAATAAAATATTATGTAATCTTAAGAGTGTTTAAAACACATGTAGACATATGCAAAGAAACATAGATCTTCACTGGACAGCAGAATAAAACATACAAGGAGAATGAAAAAAAAAAAGAACAATGTCATACAAACTGGCATTAGAGAGATATAATGAGAAAAGAACATTTAGATCTTAACAAAGAAGAATATAAGCCTGTTGTGTCTCTGACTGGCTCAGACAATATGCAACCAGTTAGTATCATTACAGGCACATGCTCCAAGACTGTTCAGTGACATTTATGTTCTTATTGGTGTTTATAAACTGGAGTAGCCTGCTGTGTTGACTGTTCTTCCTATTATAATTCCAAGGACATCAGACCACTTTGAAGACTGGAGAGAGCCATGTCAATAACTATATGCTATGTGCTATGTAAGTTGCTGGGGATACAAAGGACATGTGGTCTTTTCATGAAGACTAAAATCAGCTGAGAGAGACAGATATATAAGTAGGAATTAAAGTTTTCTAAATGCAAAAAAAAAAAGTTTTTTTCACTGGATGTTAAGACAGTGTACCAAACCACACCTAACCCATGGCAGGGGATTTGGCAATACCTCTCTGATCTCTTTCCCTGAGAGCTAACTAATGAGCTGAGTCCTGAAATGTGACCAGAAGTTCCTCACAGAAAGTAAAGAATGAAGAAATATCCATGGACAGAAAGAATATGTTCAGTGATAGGGGAACAGAGAGCACAGAGAAGGTGTGGCTATGGGAGGATTTGCGATGTGTTCATAAAAATGCTTCAGTTGACCAAAATGGTGAGCCAGGAGACAACATTGTCAGTGAATTAAGTGGAATGACCAGGAGGGGCTATATATGACAAAAATAAAGACAAGAAGAGAGCATGTAGACAACATTAGAATAAGAGAGAGAAAGAGAGAGAGAAGCACTCTGAATCAGACCACGGAGGTGAAATAGTTTGGAGGTAGGTGGCATGGAGAGAGGACAACATTCCCACTTCTCAATCTTGACTTTTATAAAGTATGAGAGAATAAATTAAACTGAAAGACTAACCAGAGATGTGTTCTTCTCAGTAATTACTTAGGATTCAGACAATTTAGGCAGTTAGAGGAATCCTCAGGTTTGGAATAGATGAAAGGCAGATTGAAAACACAAAGACATCAGTGACTGTGTCAGTTAATAGATAATATGAGTAGAGATAGGGGTTGATCAATGATGGAAAGAAAGAAAAAGAAATGTCATGAAGGCCAGCAGCTATCAGGAAGCAGCTTCCTGAGGGGTTATTACATGACAAACTTTAAGAATTACAATTCATAGCAAAGCTTCGGTCATTGTGCTCAATTAATACCTGTAGAATAAGAGAAGTTGAATCTTCAGGTGATTCTCTTATGCATTTGAGTTGTTTAACAAGTCCTTTGCACTGACTTCATGATTATGGAACAAACATTTGATTATAATTTTATTTGTCATGTGGGTTTTTCTATAGGGAGAGCATACCCTGGTCACACTGATGGGATATTAGAGCTACAATTTATTAAAATGACCTGGCTTACAGATTTTACATGTCAGTTTGATGATAATGGTTTATTGTGAGGCAGCTCCCGATAAAATAATCCTTCTGAACCTGTAAGGCCAAAGGGCAGAATTTGGACTCAGGGAAATTCATTAGATGTTACTTCTCTGCTATCCTTCCTCAGGTCTCACCACTTTTCTCTTATTTCTCCCTTGTTTGTTTGTTTTTAGTTTTAGTGTTTACAATGTTAACTTTATGGGATTCAAGAAAAATAGAAAGTTGAGGATGGTGATGGGTTGAGTTTCAATGATGAAAGATTTGATATTCAGGATAAGAGATGTAACATGCATTTGAAATACATGTAGAAGTTTCTCTGGGCTGGAGACATGGATTTGGAAGTCACCAGCACATTGAAGAAAATAATATTAGATAAGATCCCTCAGAAAGAGTGAGTACAGTGGAAAGACAAGAGTCAAGCCTCAAGGATAGCCAACATTTAAGAGAAAGACCAAGGAAGAGAGAAAAGAAGGAAGAATGAGCTGAGAGGCAGGAGTGGATTTCAGCAGCATAAAATAGGAATGAGAACATTCTAAAGGAGGAGGAGGAAGAGCAGGAGGAGGAGGAGGAAGAGGAGAAAAGCAAACCACACATACAAGAAAGCAAGCTCATGATCCTGCCAAACAAATTCTAAAGGTGTGGTCCAGAGTATGGAAGAGAAGTTAAATAATATGGAGTTAAAAGAGTTCATTGGATTTAACCAAGCAAGTTGTTGATATTGGAAAGAGTAATTTCAGTAAAGTCATTGTGCAGAGGCCAAAGGATTTGAGATGTGAATAAAACTTGAATAAATGGGAGGATTTATTCGAGAAAGTGGATGAAGAAAGTATTAATGCCCTGTGAATATTGAAAGTTCCAGGCCAATTAATGGAATTAATTAACTAATTAATTAACTTCAAGACTAGAAATGACTAAGAGGTGCTGTCAAGGTGTAAAGGGTAATGAGTGATTTTTATACTTCAATTTCCATTCACAGATAAAGCAAACTTTCTCAACTTAGATTTGGTAAGAATTCAGCCTTAATGTACTAAGGATTCCATTGTATATGATCAACTAACTTCTCTTCTATGAGTTTAGAATGGTCCTAGTTGTGTAGTATCGTTGGAATAATGTAGACAATAGTCACTCACACAACTCTGGGTTCTGGGTTCTGATGCATAAATTAATCACCTGGATTGCAAAAAAAAAAAAAAAAAAAAGCAAAATCTTGGGGCTATCCAGACCTACTGGATCAGAATCTGTATTTCAACTATATATTCTTATGACTTCTCCCCACATTACAGTTTGAAAGGCACTGCTTTAGAGCAATGGTTCTGAACCTTTACTGCAGTTGAGGATCACCTAAGGAGTTGAGAAAGAATACTGATGCTCAGGACCCACCATCAGAAGTTCTGATTCAATGGGTGTCAGAAGTAGCTAATGGGTGTGGGTATGGCTATTTTTCAGTAGTTTGCCAGGTGATTCTTGAGTGAGGCCAGGATAGAGAACAACTGAACCTAGGAAATAAGAGCCCAAATAACAGGAGCCTTGAGCAGCATTTGAGACAGAAGTAGTTTGACCACTGCTCAGTAAAATGAGGGCAATGATGCTTCCTGATTCCTTGGTTCAGCATGTGGGAGAAAGATAAATTATACAAAACCCATTAACTGCTTTGAGTTTTGTAGAGGAAAGTTAACTTATAAATGTTATATAATATAATTATATGGTAATGAAGACAAATATGCAAATGCCTAATTGAAACATAGAGAATAAGATACAAAATGAAACAGACCTTGAGAAAGCTTCTTAGGAATTGAAGAGTAATAAAAAATAATAAAGTGCTTGTCTGGGAAAATACATTTAAACTCTAGCTTCCAGATGAATTTTAACGATAAATTTAGTACCTGTTCTCCCAATTTTTAGGCAAGAGCATAGATACTAAAACTTCTAATGTAAATTTTTTAATCCTATAATAGTTATGGTAATTATTGAAATCCAATGGGTTAAATGAGCTGTTTTAAAGGTTTTATCTATATTCCAATGGAAATAGAGATTTGCACAATTATCTATCCAGTTAAGGACAATCTATGCATCCATAGGACCAAGACTTGCTTAGTCCACAGTAAGGTATTCTGGTTGGTGTGAATTATTGGTACAACTGAGTCATCTTCCAAATTCATGAGGAAGAATGCAAAACCTGAGATCTGAGATCATTACTTCCTTCATTCTGAGAATGAGTCATAGCTCAGATCTTACCCCCAGAGGGAAATGGAACAGTCCACTTGACTGTTTTTCTTTCCTTTTTCCTAGGTCATAGGCCACCAGAGTTTTGGTGGTGTATTGTTCTAGACTATTTGTTCTCCTGTAATAGGATTCTAGTTTTAACCTTCAGAAAAATATCCATGCAATATTTGTATGATGCTTTAACAACCATTTTCTCATTTGAGACTCACTAAAACTATATAAGGTATATGACCAGAAGTTACATTTTCCTCTTATGGATGACAAAACTGATTGATATTCAAAAACAGAGTGAGTTCCCTAATGTCTCAGTGCTGCTTGACTTCACTATTTATTGCTAGTAATGTCCTTTTTCTGTTGAAAACATCCATGTCTAGAACCTGGGTTTTGTTCAGAAATCCAAGTGCTCCTTTTCATTTTCTTTCACTTACATTTTATCTTACAGGTTCCCTGTTTTCCCCTCCATTTTCCATTCTTTTTCTTCTCTTTTTAACTTTATGTAATTTGTCATTTGTTGTCTTATTTCCCCCTTGTTTTATATTACAAAGTTTTAGTTTCAGTCACAGCCTTGTCTACCCTAAATTGTACTTTTATACATTCCTCTCTATATCATGGTAATAATAGTTGAGTTAAAAATTTAAGAGTAGCTAAACTATTGGTGTTTTGTTATTGGATTTAAATAACTGAGTAGAAACTTTTGGGAGGCCATTGGCAGTTTTCAAGTAGTTGCATACATTACACCTGTTAAAAGGGAGATAGCAGACTCAAAAAGAGTCATCTGTGCTAAGCTCTACATCAGCAACCAAGACTTAATGCAACCTAACTGCAGTCCTACCCTTCCCCCTCTCCCCTGCCCCAGGAATGTGACCTTTAACCTGTCAACCTGGAATTTCCTGATCAGCACTAGGAGATAATCCACTGATAGACCCCTCCTGTTTCCCTTAGGAGGGTGACCTTGTCTAAAACAATACACTTTTTGCTAATAATTTCCTTTTTTCCTGACTCCTCTTTCTTTGAAACTTTCTATCTTGTACATCTCCTTGGAGTTTCTTTCTGTTTATTAGACGGGATGTTGCTGATTCATGAATCATTTAATAAAGTTGATTAGATCTTCAAATGTACTTAGCTGAATTTTTGTTTAACAGATTTGGTGGAACCAATGGGAGATTTCCAATGGAAGGAGACTTCCAATGACTTTGGGGACAAGAAGCACAGGTGTGGTACCTCACAATTCCTTTGAGTTCATTGTCTTGCCATTTCTGAGAACCATGAAAGTTCTCATGGCTCTTCTCAGTTCTGAGCTCTCAGTTCTGTCTGCGTTGAGCTCCTCGTCTAATTAGCTTTTCTCTACAGGGCAGATTCAGCTTGAGCTGGCTTGAGATTCTGCCTAGAGCTAAACTGCTAGCCTTTCTGACTGCAATTCCTAGGTTTTGGAGTGGAAAACCCAGCCCTTGATTCTGCCTTCAGATTTCACATTGGGGACTGTTGGTGTTTTATTTTATTTTATTTTATTTTTATTTATGATAGTCACAGAGAGAGAGAGAGAGAGAGGCAGAGACACAGGCGGAGGGAGAAGCAGGCTCCATGCACCGGGAGCCTGATGTGGGATTCGATCCCGGGTCTCCAGGATCGCGCCCTGGCCCAAAGGCAGGCGCCAAACCGCTGCGCCACCCAGGGATCCCCTGTTGGTGTTTTAGTATGAAGTTCTCCATTTGTTTGAAATCCTTCCCTAGATTCCACAATGGAAACTGTTGGTGACAGCGATTATCCTTCATTTTGTTTGGAATTAGTCCACAATCCCTCTTCCTTGAGGTTTGCTGGTTCAGTCTTTACTGAGTCCAGTGTTCCATCAGAATTGGTGGTACACACAGGGCCTTCTTTTGGTCAAGACACAGTAACATCTGTTGGTTACTGTTGGTCAAGACACAGTAACATCTGTTGGTTACTGCTGATATATTAAGGTGCACAGGTTTGTTCATCTAGTTTTATGTAGATAATGGATGGTTATTGCTAATAGAGGCCTTGGAGGTGAAAAAGCTACAAAAATAGGTGGGCATGGGTTGAGCACTTAAGTGTTAGAGTGCTACTTAACCCAAAGATTCTTGTATTATGATAAATTCATTGTGGGATGGGTCAGATTGATATGAGGTCACTTGCCAACCTTAGGGAAATTTTGTGCAGCAAGGTACACTGTAAAAATACACAGTCCCCAACCCCATGACACATTCCTTTTAGGTATTAGTTTGGTTCTGACACATCCAAAAGCTTAGCTAAATGAGTAAGTAGATAAGTTGATATATAGATAGGATCCTTAAAATACAGAGACTTAAGCCTGCCACTTTCTCACACACCAGTTTATTTTGTCTAAAAACTATGGTCCCGGTAGCTATAAATATCTATGAAAATGGCAAAATCTTACTGAAGACAACCTAGAATTACAATGGCCATTATGGGGAATATTCTAGTTAGACAAGGTCATTGATTAAAGAAGTGCACTTGAAAATAAGGGTTTCTGAATTAAACAATATGATACCTATTTTAATTGGTATGCAAAAGCTTCCAAAAGCCTTCAAGATTCCAAAATAGTTTCATTAAAAGATTCCTTACAAAAGGCTAATGAAAAATTAAAGAGGCAAAAGGTACCTAAGCAAAAGTCGGTATGACTGACATAACTCTTACTCCTCTCCTCTGTAGTTTACCTGAGCACCCACATTTTACTAATTCTCTGTCTGAATAGTCCTTCTACTCTGAAGAGACTATATACAGTTATCTTTTAAAATAAAACTGCCTGAGATTGTAGCAATCTTCTTCAGATAGTTTTCACTCCTTGATCAAAGATGGAACTAAAGCTATAGTTCAAGATTTTTCTAAACTCAGTGAGGATCCTCAACATTTTTTTTTAATTTTTTATTTATTTATGATAGTCACAGAGAGAGAGAGAGGGAGAGAGAGAGGCAGAGACACAGGCAGAGGGAGAAGCAGGCTCCATGCACCGGGAGCCTGACGTGGGACTCGATCCTGGGTCTCTAGGATCGCGCCCTGGGCCAAAGGCAGGCGCTAAACTGCTGCGCCACCCAGGGATCCCCTCAACATTTTTAAAAAATATTTTATTTATTTATTTATTTGAGAGAAAGAAAGGGTGAGAGAGTAAACATGAGCAGGGGAAAGGGCAGAGGGAGAGAGACAAGCAGATTTCCCACTGAGTAGGGAGCCCAGCATGGGGCTTGATCCTAGGACCCCAATATAGTGACCTGTACTGAAGTCAGATGCTTAACTGCCTTAGCCATCAGGTTCCCCTCCTCAAAAATTTTTGAAGAGTTTAGAAACCTTACTGGGGCCTATGACTCCAGCCTACCAGATACTTATCAGTTTGTGCATATGTTTGTAGGACCTGGGGAAGCAAAAAATGGATTCAGAAAGCAGAATGGCATAATCTCAAAGATGATATGTGAGATCCTTAATCTCCAACATAGTCCTTTAATGGACTAGAAACTCGCAAAATAGCAACTGACTTTTTTTTTTTCTTTCTTTTTTTTTTTAAGCAACTGACTTTTAAAAGAGTCTTTCTAGAGTCTTCCCTGCCTGCACTGATTGGTCTGTTATTCAAACATGCAAGCAAAAGAAAGATGAATCTGTGGCTGGCTTCCAAGCCTGTTTGGAAGCTCTCTTTCTGTGGTATTCTGGATGCTATACAATAAACAAGGCCACTCAACCTGCTCTAGCCCCCTTATTTGTAAATGGATTATCTCCTGAGATTAGTGGGTTAATAAAAGGACAAACACTAGAATGGGTAGTCACCAGGCTTGCTGAACTCATGACCACAGCTGAGCATTTTGGAAGAACTTTAGAAAAAGATCATAAACAAAGGTTCATTAAATATTGACTTTATAGCTACAATGCTCCGAGGCTAAAGACCTAAAAGAGAATAATACCTGGATGTCTCACATAAATCTTCCTAGGGTCTACCATCAAAATGATGGCCCAAAGATCAATGTTTCATTTGTAATGGACTGGGACACTGAGAAAGAAATGGTCCTCAAAAATTCTATGCAAATTCTTCAAGGGAGGACCCCCATATTTGCTCTTCCTTCAAACTAATGCGACTTCCAGGGACCCTCCTCTAGCCTGTTACCAGAAATAACCTTAAGTCGCCAAGGAGAAACTAAAATTGAAATTAGTAGGAAGCCTTACTGGATTCTGGTAGATACTGGGGCTACACTTTCTCCTTTAAACCCCACCTTCATAGGACAACAAATCCTTCAAGGAGATCTAATAAAGTTTAGAGAGAATTTGTGCCTCAATCACTACAAATGACTCTGGGAACTTTTACTGAAAAACATTCCTTTTTTGCTATATGATATAGCCCCAATCTAGTAGGTATATAATTCCTTTCTAAATAATAATAATAAAAAAAAGCTAATATGTTTTTCTCCAGTGGAAGCTTCCACCTTAAAGTTTCCTGACCATCTCAAACCTGATCTTATATGTTCTTTACAATCTGTCCTGGACATAGAAGCAGAAGAATTCCAACAAAAATTTCCCAGTTTGATTGAGGTGCCCCCAAATCTTAAGCTATTTCTAATACTGACATTGGTAGAATAAAAAGTACAGAGCCCATAAAAATTCAAATAGACATAACTAAATCTGTTCCTAAATTGCCTTGACATCAATTAAAACCTGAGGCCATACAAGGTCTCACACCAATAGTAAAAGACCCAATGGCCCAGGGTTTAATCATTCCCTGTACCATACCTGTAATACACTGATCTTGCAGGTCCAAAATCTAATTGGTGGGGATGAGGGTATATCTAGGACTTAAGAGCTATGAACAAGGTAGTTATTTCCCATTTCCCAGTCTTTCCAAATCAAAACATCCTTCTGTTCCACATTCCATCAGATTCAAAATAGTTTACTTTGTAAGCCTTGGTTCAGTCTTTGTCATCATCCCTATAGACTCTAAAACCCAATATCTATGTGTTTTTACATGGAACAATCAATAATATCCCTGGGCAGTTTTGCCTCAAGGCTTCACTGAGGCCCCTTCTTATTTTTCCCAAGTACTCAACCAAGATTTAACACCTCCAGTTCCCCAGGAAATTGATCCCTTTACAGTAAATACCCTATTGCTATGTTCACTTTCCAAAGAAGTACCCATAAAAGATTCTATTTATTTTCCAAAAATTAGCTGAAAAAGGACATACAGTGTCTAAGGAAAAATTACAATTATATCTGGATACTCTTCATTACCTGGGTCATAATTTAAGGAATCCAGTTGTCTCCAAAAAGAATTAAGCTAATCCCAAGAATTTTCCAGACCCACAAAAGAGACAGCTTCATATATCTTAGTCCTGGCTAGTTCTTGCAGTCTCTGGGTTTCTAACTTTCTCTATTGGCTTCCCCACTCCATGAACTTCCTAAAATTTCTTGAAACCTAAGATTAAGCATACCTGTGTTTGTTTCTATGTTCTTGCATGAGCAGATATGCCTATTACAGCATACAACTATAGCATATAGTGGCTCACTCCTATCTCAGCTGTCTTCAGGCTACAGATGCATCTGCAAAGTTAGTAGAAGCCTCAGATGATTTAATCTTAGAAAATGACATTTATTTATAAACTCCATATGCTATTCAAAGTCTTCTTATCTTAGATTGACTCAACATTTCTCGGCAAGCATACTAACCTCCCATGAGACACTTTTGCCTTCATCACCTAATCTGCATTTTACTTAATCCTGCACATTACCACTGCCTGAGGAAGGCAAGCTTCATTACTGTGAAGTAATAACATCCTACGTTGTGATATCACATCCTGATTTATGAGACACTCTTTTGATTAATCTTGATCTAATTTTCTTTGTTGTTGGGTCATACTGTAAAAATGAGAAAGGGAATTTTCAAGCTGGTTATGCTGTTACTAACTAATATGAACTTGAGAGGAGAAATCTATAACCTAAATATGCCCAAAAAACTTCTGTAGTTGTGCCTGATTTTAGGATATTATGGAAAGTAGGGGGCCCAGTCAAAAATGGGCAACAAGTAAATGAACTTATTACTGCTATTCTCTTATCTTCTGAAACTGCTGTTACCAAAACCGAGTCTCACACTAGATAGACTGAACCCATCTCAAGTAGATGCTCTAGCTGACTTTCATGCAGAAGCAGTAAAACAGAATCTATAAAGATTGTGGAACATGTAGGTAAAGTTCATCCTACTTCTACAAAAAATGACCTCTTGTAGTCAGACTTTTGCCATCTGATATCCTCGTGACACAGCAATGGTCTGCTCCTAAATCAGAAAAACTAAGATGGGCAAACACTGATTGTAAATTCAATAATAGTCAGGGCAAGTCAGGGAAATGGGAAGACCCAGATGGCCATTTGGCTCTTCCTGGCACCTTGGCAAACCCCACTTTTCAGTTTTTGTAGTCTTTCACCCACCATAGTGCATGCAAGATGACTCAAATTAGGGGCACCTGGCTGACTCGGAAGAACATATGATTCTTAATCTCAGGGTCATGATTTTGAGCCCCACATCAGGTGTAAATTACTAAATAAATAAATAAACAAATAAAGATGACTCGGGGGGTGCCTGTGTGGCTCAGTGGTTGAGCGTCTGCCTTTGGCTCAGATTGTGATCCTGGGGTCCTGGGATTGAGTCCTGCATCAGGGTCCTGTGAGAAGCCTGCTTCTCCCTCTGCCTGTGTCTCTGTCTCTCTCTCTCTCTCTCACTGTGTCTCTCATGAATAAATAGTAAAATCATAAATAAATAAATAAATAAACAAACAAACAAACTAAGGTTTTTTTTTTTTAATATGATTCAAATTCTAAATAAATATTGGTGAGGAGACTTCTATAAAACTGAAAAAAAAGAACATCTTCAATGTCAGATCCATAGTCCTCAAAAAACTTTTTTTTTTTCCTCAGAGACCTTAAGCTTTCTTTCTCTGAACCCTTGAATACCTGTGGCTGAACTTCATTCAATTACTACCTAGTATGGGTTATCCATATGTTCTTGTTATTGTATGTATGTTTTCTGGAAGGGTTGAAGCCTTCCCCTACTGCGAGGCTCATGCAGTGCAACAGCAAAGGCAGTGTTAGAGGAAATATTTTCACTTAGGATATGCTTTCCATAAATAAGATCTGGAGATGGGGGCACCCACTTTCCTGGGCAAATCATATAAGCCTTGGAGAAAGGTTTACAAATTTCTTAGAATTGTTACTTTCCCTATCACCCTCAACCATCAGGCAAAGTTGAAAAAAATTAATGGGATCCTCAAACTTAACATCTCCAAACTTGTTGAAACTACTAGACTCTTTGCCTAAGGTCCCTGGCCTTACTGATTCACAGTACCTCCTGTGGGAAACATTAACCCATTTCTCATAAGATAGTCAACAGTAGGCCAGTGTCCACTGGTCTATAACTCTTTGCTAATCCCTTGTTATCACACGCTAATAGGACCAGTTACTATACATCTTTAATGTCTTATGCTAAAGTCTAGTATCAACAGCATAAAGAAGGTTTCCAGGATCCCAATTTAAAGGATCCTGTTAGTCATAGTGACTAACCTGGTCTATCCTGGAGCATGGTGATTGGGTATTCTGGAAACTTTATCAAAGGAAAACAGCCTTTGAACATTGTTGGATAGGACCTTACCAAGTGCTCCTAACCACTGACATTGCTGCAAAATTAAAGGGCTTTGAGCCTTGGATACACTTCTCATAGCTGAAGAAAACTCCACCTGATAGCTGGTCCTATGCAGAAGCTGGAAACCTCCAAATCAAATTGATGAAGAAAAAAATAGCTTATGTGGAGGTAGGCTTCCACCCAAGAAGTCAGTTCAAAACTTCATACTTTATTAGACACTTTATTCTTCTCTTTCTTTCCTTTATTCTGGCAATGTCCTGAAATGATCACATCCTCATCTGTATCTTCCAGACAATTACTGAGAGGAGTAAAGGATGCTGGATTTCTCACAAAAGATTCTGATCTTCCATAATGCCAAAGAGCCCCTGATTCTGCCTGTGATCAATATCTCATTTTTCCTAATGTCACTATAAACCACAATTCACCCCTCCTTTAAGTTTCTTACTGATGTCAACTCTTAAGGCTTTAACATCCTATACCTTGTTCTTACCTTTCCCGTACCTAGGTAGACACAAACACCTATGTAAATCTAAGTACCTTTGTACTTCCATGTTTCTATGATTATTTAGATCATATCTGTCTCCACTCACTATGAGATCTCACCAGCAGTACCCATCTCCTCAAGGCAGAACAACTTTTTATTTCAAGCTAGGAGATTTTTTCCCTATATGTGTTGAAGACCTAACTGACCTGTGGCTTGAACAAGCAAAGGCAGCAATCGCTGTGGATTAATCTGTTAACAGCACCACCTTAACAAAAATGGTTTCTGCTCAACAAGGTTTGTCTATGTTGTGGTGGTTATCATTTTCCTCGGGCCCATGAATGCCTTGATAGCTGGTACACCACCAGATAACTTCTTGCTGTGCCCCTAATTTTCTACAAACAACCTAAGATACTTCACTGGTCAACTCTCTTAGATTTACATTGTTGAATTATAAAGGAATTATTGGAAGGCATAAATGACTCAGGATGCACCTCCTTTGGCAAGGCCATACTGTCCTGGTTGGGAGTAAATGTAAATGAGACTATCAGAAATATTTTCTTAACCCTTGAGGCTATTGTAGGATGTATTGTTAAGATAATAGTTACCCAACAAAGATCCTTAGACTCTGACCAAAGTTGTTCTTGAGGGTAGAAGAGCCCTTGATTATATTTTAGCTGAGCAAGTAAGTATCTATGTTATGGCCAGCACCACTGGCTGCACCTGAATTAACTCTTCTGGGGAAGTGAAAACTCAATTACACAAGATGACTGAGCAAGCCACTTGGCTTAAAAAGTTGAATTCCTCAGTAGGGTCTTTCTTTGGCTTATTTGATTTTGATAGGTTTGGGTCTTAGGGATCATGGCTCCAAAGCACATTCCAAACACTGGAAAATATCCTGCTCGTAACTACAATATCACAGTAATTTACTTGGTACATTGTATTCTCTCAAAAGCTTTAAATGCATGTGCATAGCTGCTAACCCCAAGCAAATCATTTCCCTAATATTGCAATGTTGGGAGAGGAATAGAGAGGAGGATTGACTAAAAAATTGTGAACCTGAAGTTGTGGCCTGTGACTATCACAGAATTTAAAAAGAAAAAAATGTTGTGACCTGGGACTACCACACAAAGGATCAGTAAAATTTTGCAAAGACTGTGGAAACTACAGGATAATAGCTGAGAGTGGTACTTATATCCTAAATTTTGATCACATCTCAGTTAAGCAGAGAGTCTAACCAGAAGATGAAGAGTTGTTAAAAAGGAGACAGCTGGCCCAGAATGGAGTCCCTTGTGCTAAGCCCCATGAAAGCAAACAAAGACTTACTACTAACCTAATGTAGTCTTAGTGCGCCCCCTCCCCACCCAGGAATATGACCTTTAACCAGCCAACCTGGAATTTCCTGGTTCGCACTAGGAAGTATTCTGCTGATAGACCCCTTCTGTTCTCCTTAGGAGTGGGACTTTGTCTGAAACAATATGTTCTTTGCTAATAATTTCCTTTTCTGTATCTTCTATGCCTTTAAAACCTTCCACTTTGTGTATCTCCTTGGAACTCCTTTCTATTTGCTAGATGGGATGCTGGCTGATTCATGAATTGTTAATAAAGCCAATTAGAGCTTCCAATTTACTCAAATAAGTTTTTATTTAAAATATCTTACTAAACATAACTAGTCTGTGCTCTTTGAGTTCTGGTTTCTTTCCTCAACAGAAGTGAAAATCAGATATTTTATCAAAGTGACAGTGTGGTATTCATGTTTCATATTTCTACTTCTTGGAAGGGTGCCTTCAAAAGCCACAAAGTTCTTTAATTGTCCAGAGCACCTGCTTCAAAATACCTCAGTGTTAAACTATTTGTTTTTTCCCTTTAGAAGACCATAGTACAAGTTCTGTTAACACTTTGACACCATGCCAAAATATACAACATTCATTTAAGATTGAGTATTAAAGGCCCTATTCACCATTTTTTTTAAGAGAAGGGAAAAAAGGAATAAGGGTCTTTCACACATTCCCTCTGTAATTATAAATGTAAAACTATTCTGGATTCATCTACCTAGCAGATGGAAATATTATGAGAGTTTACTGTATAGTTCACTAGTATTTTCCAGCAAAAAAAATATATATTGATTTTATTCATTTATTTTGGATTTCTTTTGCCCTTTTTTCCCCCTGGTACTCAAGGTGCAAAAATAAGAACTTTTTATATTAGTTAAATCAGTCATGCATATAGGAAGGTGCCTCCATGCCCAGAATAAATGCCGCTGGGCATCTAACCACAGCTCTGGCCAACTACACATAGCTACTCTTGTTCTATCAGGCCCTACCCCTTTCCTCCTTCCTCAATGCTCCCACAGTGCCTGGATCCTGGACATATTTGAAAGAAAGGTGTGCTTGCTTTGTGTGCTTGCTGACTGGTAATTCCTATGTCCTGTAGGCACAAAGTGTCCTGCTACTCTTTTCCCTGACTTTTCCAGTGGAAAGATATTGGTGAGCAGCTTTGGCAAGTAGTTAGAAGTTACTTTTCAATGAATTTTACTTGAAATTCAAATTCAAATTAATTACTGAATTAAGATAGATATACATAAACGTATATAGAAAAATGGCATGTGTATGGGCGATAGTCACACCCATACAGTGTTAGAAGGTGGATGAAGGACAGTAAAGTATCCTCCAGCTGGAGGAGGAACTTTGAGACCAAAAATGAAGTAAGCCACTTCATACTGTTTATACAGAGTTTTATTGAGGGTAACCCACTGACAGGAGGTTGGGCAAATGATCCCACACTAAGCAGCTATTCTCCACCTCCATCCTGGCCTTAACCCATGGCTTTTATAGAGCAAGAGGCATTATGGTGAGGCCAAAGGGTAGTTATCTAAAGTGGCACCATCCGTAATCCAGTGGATTGCTAATAGTTAGCTGTGTGCTGCTTTAGGGAAGATCAGAACAAGTCTTCCTGTATTTTGTCAGGGCACCCATTAACCTCCGTGGGGGCTGGAACACATATCCCTGAAGGAGGTCATTATGTGGGCATGAACAAGATGGAGGGCTAAAGATGCAGTCAGTGTCATCAGCAGTCCTACACACACACAATATTTGTAATCACTCCATGCACAGCTTCTTTCTGAGGACCTTGCATAGTTCTTCATATTTTCTATAATATAAACTGGACAAACTAGGCAAAGGTTACCTCAGAGACCACCTCTGTAAAGCTAGCTAACAACCTAAGCAATGAATGGCTCTAAGAATCCCAAGAAGGAACCTCAAACCGGATGATAACTGACTGAACCAAACAGATTCTCTTTAAAAAAATATGAAACCCAGAAAATGTGACAACAGTGGCGGATGAACTAGAAGCAGAGATGTAAAAAAGGGAGATGTAATCTCCAAAGTAAGAGTGTTCAAATCCTGCGTTTGACCAATATGATTGAAATGGCTTCTGTGATCCAGTAGCCCTGTAAATCCCTGAACTTCCCATCTCTGTGAGTTTTTTTTTTCTACCATACTTTAGTTATCCTTTCATTTGATCCAAATCACTAATTCACGTCATTGTCTATGCGGTTTTATCTTTCAAATCACTAAATAATCAGTTCAATTTTTGCCACCATCTTCATTCTGTGATCTCAGTGAGATCCTCCACTCTCATGAATCCCCTACCTTTTCCCAACTCATAAGTTATATCTTTATCCATGTGTCTCTTATCCAGGTTAGATTCCATTATACATGATTAAGTAAGAATATTCCCTAAAACCTGTCTTTTTGTCATGTGCATCCAGAAAATCCTAAAAAAGGATAGCCTCCCTTTCTTTGGACCTGCACCTTGCTATAGAAATTCACACAGGAGGACAGATTGGTTTCACTAGAAATTCATGATTACTAAGAAGGAAACCAATTGCTTGGCAGCTTTGCAACATTTCTTTAGTCAACTCACATTTACTCCCTGAAATTATTTTCTAAAACATT
Organism: Vulpes lagopus; assembly: GCF_018345385.1. NCBI lineage: Eukaryota > Metazoa > Chordata > Mammalia > Carnivora > Canidae > Vulpes > Vulpes lagopus. The sequence goes on from NC_054844.1 coordinate 21,538,667, forward strand.
TGCTGTTGTCTTCCAACTTATTTCCCTTATTTCTTGCTACTTGTTGCAAGAATCCTTCGTCATTCTAAAATCAAATATCCTAATCAAAATATGTCCCATTAGTTCCTATCCCTTCTTCTAAGGTTAAGAATTCTACTTTTTTTTTTTTTTCCTGCATCCCATTCTTTTCTTGCTTTTGAGAAAATCTCCATTTAGTTCTCCCTTTTGTTGATTCAATGTCTCACTCTTTCAACTGGGTCCTTTCGATTGACTTTTTTTGTTTCTTTGTTTACTTAAAAAATGTATTCAAGAGAATAACATTGCAAATGCTTATTTACCCACTTCTCAGAATTAATAAATGGTTAATGTTTTGCAACGAGTGCCTTAAACTTATACTTTATGGGACAAAATATAGAGAAATTATAAGATAAATACACTTTCATTTCTTTCTTTCCAAGTTCCTCTCTTTCTTTTTTAACCAAAAGCATGAATTTGATGCATAGTCTTTCTCTCCAATCTTTAGATGCTTATAACAAATCTGGGTATACATAAACAATATATAGGACTATTTTATGAGTTTAAAATAATTTCTTAGAAAATATTCTGATATATTCAATATTATGTAGTGAAATCTATTCATGTTGATATGTATAGTTTTAGTCTATTCTCATTTTCTTTTATATATGATTTCATCATATGAATATACTTATGTAACCCTGAATTTTTTCTTTCTTTTTTTTTTTTTTTGCTCTTACAAATGATGCTGTAGTAAGCATCATTCCATTTGTTCTCCCCATTGGTTTCTTAATAAACTGAGTCTGGCCTTATTCCTCATCAGATACCACTTTCTTTCTCTAATGTCAGAACCGCTTGTCAGAGTTATCTATACACAATGCCATTTTTTCCTATTCCTCACTTATTCATCAAATTGCTTCATTTTCTTGTTGATCTAGAATTCCACCAAAACAGTGGAATTGTCTTGCTTAATAAACAGGCAATGAGGAAGTTGAACATAATGAATGTGATTCACAGCTCATAAACTCTATCACTACTGTCTCTTATGCTAAACCACTAGATCTACCTACCATTCATTTGCACTGACCCACAAAGTCAAGAGCAAGGTGACAATGGATCTACTAGCAACAATGAGGCATTGCTAGGGTTCTATATTTAAAGTTTTAAAGCATTATGACACATCACAGAAAAGAGAGGATAAGTATTATTCAGAAGAAGCCTAAACCAAAGAAGTGATTTAGTGAATTGTCCAAAGTTCTAAGTAATATTCAATGTGTGGGAAATATCACTTAGTTCTCATTCATATATTTACTTATTCCTTGAATAAAAAAATAATATTAAACTATGTGCTCAGTAAAGTTGTACCAAGTTCAATGAGTTACATGAAGAAGAAAGCATCACTCTTGCTTTCCTGGAACCCACAGATGAGAACATCAGATGTGATAAGCTTTGTATTAGGAGTGGAAGGGAAGCCTGACTGCCTGAAGGAATTAGACAAGCCTTTACAGAAGGGGACCTTTTAGGAGATACTTAATGGCTGAGGATGAATTCAGCTGAGAAAGAAGAACATGGGAAAGATTATTTCAGGCATAAGGGGACAATAGAGCCTGAGAGCACATGCAGTTTGACACATAGTAGGCACTCAATAAATATTTGGTAACCGTGTAGTAAAGTAAATGAATGAATAGGGGAAATGGACACTTCCTTGCTGCTGAGAGGATGATAAGAAAGCCAAGGAATTTTTCTCTCATTTAGTTGCACTGTTCTGATCCATTCTGAAAGAAAAAAAAAAAAAAAGAGGAATAATGAGTAATTTCTGTGTCTTCCATGTCATTTTACACAACATGATCTAAAAGTTGTTACAATAATTCATTTACTGTTAGGACTTCTAATAAATGCTTTTAGACAGGTGAGTTTGATAGTGTTGCAGTGCCTGTCTGATTTCTTTGGCAACCCCATGAATGGTTGTCAAAGTGTAATGATGATGTGATTGATAAAAAGGCACTGATAGAGATGCCTGGGTGGCTCAGCGGTTGAGCATCTGTCTTTGCTCAGGGCATGATACCGGGACTGGGATAGAGTCCTGCATCTGGCTCCCCACAGAGAGCCTGCTTCTCGCTCTGCCTCTGTCTCTGCCTCTCTCTAATCTTTCATGAAAAAATAAATAGAATCTTAAAACCACAAAAAACAAAAGGCACTGACAGACAAAGCAAAGGATGAAGTTGTTTAAAAGTAGGTAAGTTAAATAAATAAATAAATAAATAAATACATAAATAAATAAAATTTTTAAAAAGTAGGTAAGGTGACACAACTTACATAGATGGCTACACAGTGCAAGGGACTCAGAAGCATTCCAGGTCAGATAGGCAGGCTTCTCTAGTCTTCAGATTTCCCCAGAAGTGTTCACCTGTCAATGATGCCACCTGATTCGACGAAGATACTGCTAGGCTCTTTGAAAAGCTCCTATTTTCTGATCTCTTAAAAAATTCAAATTTTCTGGCCCTCTCCAATGTTCTGAAGACTCTGGTAATGTTGCTGATCACCAAGCAGAAGAAGCTAAAAAGAGTTCGTGCTTAAAAGTTACTGCTTCTTGGGACTTTCTATAAATCTCAGTAAATCAGAAGTGTACCACCACACAGCATGTGCAGACTCAAAACTTCGTTCTGTTACATTTTATCCTAGCATGCCCTAAAATAAATTTGCTCTTCGAGACATAATGGTTTTATGACATCAACAAGTAGAACAAGTATCCTAAAAGGTTCTTTAATGCAACCTGCTGTTTTTCTGTCCATTAGTTTAAACAAGACAAACTAAAAGGGGTGAGAACCTTTGTGACATAGTCATACAAAAACATCCAAAAAAATGAATGCCATTGTAATAATTTCAATTTACAAATGTTAGGACCGTAAGGAAAAATAATATTTTGGGCTATATTCTGACTTCGTGAATGTATATCCAGTGTGATATCCTTTGTGTTATATTTTATCATACAATGCTTTCTACCTACAAATATAATTACAGTATTTATTTTATTATTATTAATCATAATCCATTTCTACATTATTTGAAGAAGACTAAGAGAAGATAGAGAAGGAAAGGGGAAAGTATACTGAATGGAAAAGTTCATGTAGCTTGAAGCCTAGAGATTATCCTTGTTATTTATTATCTCTAATATTACAAAGGCCCTAGAACTCCTTTCTGTCCATGCTTTTGGTTTCTGCTGGGAGAAAGAGAATAAATGGGAAAATAGTTGCCTTCTATCTCAGCTATAGTATTAGCTAGAGTCAATCATACAAATTTTATGACTTAAGACCATATTAAACTGGAGAGAATCTTTGAAACCATTATCTAGCTCCTTTGAATAAAGGGTGTAAACTGCGGGTTGGGGCCATAAAAACACTATACCCTATAGTGGCCAGGGACTAGTGGTTATTTTTTGGATAGACTCATAGGGAACTAGTTTATTGAGTACATTTACAAGTTCTCCCCCCCTCTTTTTTTAATAATTCACATTTTCTTCATCAATGAAAAAAACCCTTTCATGTTAGTTAACTTGCTTCTGTAAAACAACTTGCTTTTCTACATTAGGTGTTGAGCTGAGTATTAAATTTAAAAATTAAATTTATGTAGTCACATACTACAAGTTACCCCCACCCCCAAATGGTAGCTATCAGCCACAGTAGCAGCATCAATTATTCACATTAAACCTAATCTTATAAGGGGGCATCTGGGTTAAGCGTCTGCCTTCAGCTCAGGTCATAGGGGGTCTTGGGATTGAGCCCTACATTGGGCTCCCTGCTCAGTGAGGAGCCTGCTTCTCCTTCTCCCTCTGCCTACTAATCCCCATTAGTGTTCTCTCTGTCAAATAAATAAATAAATAAAATATTTTTAAAAATAAAAATAAAAATTTAAGACCTAGTGTTATTAGGTATTTTTAGTTTTCAGTAAAAGACTCAACTACAGGGGATCTCTGAATGGCCCAGTGGTTTAGCACCTGCCTTCGGCCCAGGGCATGATCCTGGAGTCCCAGGATTGAGTCCTATGTCAGGCTCCCTGCATGGAGCCTGCTTCTCCCTCTGCCTATGTCTCTGCCTCTCCCTCTCTTTCTGTGTCTTTCATGAATAAATAAATAAAATCTTTAAAAAAAACCTCAACTACATTAAAGCTAATAAAATAGAAATAAATTTTTTAAGTATGTATTAAATTTAATTCTGTGATTTTTGGCAGCCCAGGAAAAAAATTATGCACAATTATTTATATAATAATTATTAACTGATAAAAGGAAAAATTTCAGTTATTCAGAAACAGATTTTCTTTTGGTATTAAAGCATGACTGTCGTTTCTTATAAGATACAGTTTATCAATGATACTAAATCATGTGGTTGAAAATGTAACTCATCAATGATTTTATAGCAAATCCCAAAGGTTTCTTTGTTAAGTAAATAAAAATAAAGGGCATATCATTTTGTACTCACTTAGCAAAAATATTTACAAGTAAATTGCTTAACTTCTAGTTTTAGAATAAAAAACAAGTGTGTAAGGTATGTCTGTTAGAAAAAGGAAAGGATCTCAAGTCAGTTGCTCCTAAAGATGATTACATATCAGAATTATTCAAGAAACTTTTTAAAAAATAATTCTGGGATACTATCACAGATCTACTGAAACTGATTTTCCTTGGGTGGGATTCAGGCATATATTTTTTAAAAAAAACAAAGAACTCTTCAGATAATTCCATTGAGCAGCCAGATCTAAGAATCACTACCTTAAGCTGTCTTCTAGTCTACCACTTGTTTTAACTGATTAAAATAAGTAGAAATTTTAAATCACGAATAATTTAAAAATTTTTAAAGATTTTATTTATTTATTTGAGAGAAAGAGATAGCATAAGCAAGGAGAGGGGCAGAAGGAGAAGCAGAGGGAGAAAGTGACTCCCCATGCAATGGGGAGCCCATCACGGGATTTGATCCCAGGATCCTGGAATCATGACCTGAGCTGAAGGCAGACACTTAAACTGAGCCACCTATGCACCCAAATCATGAATCATTTTAAACAAAATATAACAGACACCTATTGCCATGAAATTTAATAATGATGGACATTTTTGACATATTTGCTTAGACTATTTTTAAGATTTTTCTCTTAAGTTATGATGTTTTATAAACAGCTTACCCCTCAGTCTGATTCTATCCTTTCCTTTTTCAGAAATAACCAAGATTCTGAAAGTTGTATGTATCATTCCCTGCAGATTTTTGTAATATTACTACATATGCAGATACTATAAATAATATATCATTATTTAGTATTGGTTTAGTATTAGGGTTTAGATAAATAAACATATGGATATAGATCTAGATAGATCTAGATAAATTTACTGCATATAAATTTTACAAGTTATTTTTTTATTAATATTACATTTTAATAAGTAAATCAGCTCATTCATGTTAATGGCTGAGTGTTTTATCAATAAACCATTTATTTATCCATTCCCCAGTATCCCCCAAGAGATGAATGATTAGCCTGTTTCCATTTTTTTTCAATATTGCATTTTGTAACAATACAGACATTCTTCTCTATAGTTAAGGTTGACTTATATAGTTGAGTTTCTTTATGTCCTAAGAAACAGAAACTTTGGGAGCCTTACCCACTATCCCCTCAGCACCTTCCTGCAGCTTTGCACACACCAGAGACTTCCTCTTCTAAGCTTCTGCATCTCTTTGCCTGAGGGCTTTTTCTGGTCCCTGGAGAAGCTCTGCAATGCCATGAACTGGCTAATAGAGCTAAGAAATTTACACTCTCAGGAGTAACTTTCAACCAACAGGAAATGAGACTTGGTAGAAAATACTTTAGCTTCTTTGCTACTTGGTAGGACATTTCTGACATGTGTTCTATCAATTCCCTCAGAGGATTCCCACCCAGCAGGCTGTTCCCCAGGAGGACCTTGAGAATCCTTCCTCTGCTAGTAAAGGTGACACAAGCCTGGTCAGTAAACTCAGGGGTGACTGTTCTTGGTAGGCCAGAGTTAATAGTAGCAGATGCTATTAGCCCTTCCATTCCTGATTTGAGAGGGATGACAGCAGTCTGTAACCAAAGAGGCCAAGTGGTGACACTTAAGTGTTAGAGGCAAGTGAGAATAATTACTGCAACAGGTAGTGAAGCTCAAGAGACAACCAAGATGCTTAGACCCTCTGAGATCTGTTGACAATGGCTAAAATACCACGTTGTTCCCAGGGGCAAGATAGATAGCCACATGCAGTAAAATAATAGCTTAATTTATATAAGCCAAAAGCCAAAAACAAAAATAAAAAGCTGATGGGCAGTGACTATAATGGAAAATTATAATCTTTCACGGAGTATCTAACCTGATACTGATACCACAAGGACCAAAATATCATCCTAGTGTTGCTGATAGAAAAGCGTTAATACAGAAGCTAGGTGATAAATGAAATATTGGTCCAAGTCCACCTCATGCTGGCCCAGTGGGTCCATGGACACATCCTATGATCAGAACCCTCACATCATTCCCTGGCTTGTAGATTAACAGTTATCATGGTAGGAGAAAGGCCAAGTGGAAGCTCACAAATCTCTCCCCATTTCCCTTTGTCAAGATGATAAATTAGAAGATAAATTAGAAGCAATATCACATCCTTGTTGGAATAGTAGAGTTTAATGCCATCCTAAAAGACTTAAAGAATATAGGGGTTGGTGCCCCACAATTTCCTCATTTACATCATCAGTATGGCTCCTACAAAAATAAAATGAATTATTGTGGATTAAAGTATACTGCCATGAACTTATGAAGTATAGCCACAATCATAGCTGCTGTGCCAGAGGCGCTTATCTTTCCTAGAGTGGATCTGTCCAGCTCTGAAACTTTGTATAATTCTACAGATCTGGTAAATCGGTAATTTTCAATGCCTATCAAGAAGGAGGATCAAAAGTAGTTTCATTCTGCTGGGAGAGAAAACAGTACATATTCATAGTCTTGACTAAACACTACATTAACTATATTGCTCATTCACAATGAAGTCCTAAGGAACCTTGATCATCTTGACATTACATAGAATATCATGCTGGTCTGCTATATTGATGACACGATGCTAATCAAAACTGGGGTTTTAGTTTGGAATCCCCCAGAGAAGAACACGTGATTGACTTTCAAGTATGACTAGTTCATTTGGGGAGTACTCCTGGAAAGCTAGTAGAAGAAATGGGAAATGAGACAGAAGAGGGCAAGCAAACAATAAGCACTGTGGATAGAGTTAATCTCCTTGGGAGCTATTGCAATATAGCATTTTAGAATTATCTCACCCAAGGAATGAAAGTGCTGGTGGCTTAAAAACAAACTCCTATCAGTTACCAGTCTGGGTCCAAATCCTAAATTTATTTTACCACAGATTGTTGCTATCTCTGCCTGCTATTAAGCCTTTGTGGACCTGACAATGCCAGATGGGCAGCTAAAGTTGCATACACTTGATATCAGTGTCTACTGGGGTCCAGGAATTTACCAGGAAAATCTTTTCAACACAGGCTAGCTCTGTACACTAAGGCTTTCCTCTTGAATCTTTCTGGAAACTGAACACAGCCTCCTTATCTACCACTGATATATCTAACATCCTGCAATATCCTGAGTCATTATGGCCTGAGTGCCAAGGCAATTTGTACATAATCTGCACCTGCTGCAAAGTCTTGTTCTGGGCTCTACTCAACACTAGGAGCCTTTTGGGGATCCCTGGGTGGCTCAGCAGTTTGGTGCCTGCCTTTGGCCCAGGGCAGTATCCTGAAGTCCCAGGATTGAGTCCCGCTTTGGCTTCCGGCATGGAGCCTGCTTCTCCCTCTTCCTGTGTCTCTGCCTCTCTCTCTCTCTCTCTCTCTCTCTCTGTCTATCATAAATCAATCAATCAATCAATCAATCAATCTTAAAAAAACCCCCAAAAATTAGGAGCCTTTTGAGTCAACTAAAAAGTTGGTCAGAGCAGTATTCTCTAAAATCTAAACAGGCTTACTAAGTATTGTGTTTCTTTTTTAGTGGTGAGAGATAAAAATACAATGCTTTGTCCTTAATCATAAGAGGTATGCCCGAACATGAACAGGATCGCTGGGTCCCGAAAAGGATCACTGTTACAAAAGGGCCCTTAGTCTTTGTAGAGCTTATCTCCCACCCTCTGAAACATGTGTCTTTGTAGGACATCCAAGGAACTTGCCACTTCTTGAATACCAAGTGTAGCAGACACAGTTAGTACACACCTATCTTTTTGGGTTACTATTGACTCTTCTTGCTCCATATGCCCTTTGACTTTCAACTCTCAGCATCTGCATTTTTTTGGCTGTCTTATTTATCTGGAGAGTCTGCTTTACCCATGCGCATAGCAACCAAAAGTGTCAGTAAATTATTACCCCCACCTCTGGGCTACTCAGTCAATGAGCAGCATTCAGATGCAGCAAGGAGGCATCCAGATAGCAAAATTTAAGGTGCTCACTATCAGGTACCTTCCATGTCTCCATGATCCTGAGAGCTACTACCTTAAGTATAAAATGTACACCAGATTTCAAAGACTTAGCAAAAAGAAGAACATAGAATATCTTATTAATTACTTATATATAGATTACATTTTGAAATAATGGTAACGTGGGTGTATTCAGTTAAAATATATAATTAAAATTAATTTCACCTATTTTTTATTTTTAATATAGGTGTCATAATATTTAAGATTATATATATTATTCCTGTGTGTGGCTTACATAGTGTTTCTATTGAATAGTATTCAGACCAGATATGATCAAACTATGGCCCATGGACTGACTTGTTTTTATTAAAACAAAATTATTTGGAAAACAACCATGCCAATTCATTTCCATACAATCTATGGCTGTTTTCAAGCTACAGCAACAGAGTTGAGTAGTTGATGGAGACTGTATGGCCAGCAAAACCTATTTAATCTTGGATCTTATAAGAAAATGTTTGCTGACCCCTGGTTTACACCATTTAAAATTAATATAATTATGAACATAGTCATTTTAAATCTACACTATTGTTATTTGCTTTCTTTTTGTCTATCTAGCCTGTGTGCCTTTCCTTTGCTCAATTGAATATGATTTCAGTATTCCATTCCATCTCCACTATTGCCATATTGATGATGCCTCTGTTCCCTCCTGCTGCCCAGTAGTTGTTTTCTGGTTGTTGTTGTTTTTTTTCTTTTAAGTTTATTTATTTATTCATGAGAGACACAGAGAAAGAGGCAGAGACATAGGCAGAGGGAGGAGAAGCCGGCTTGCTGCAGAGAGCCTGGTCCAGAACTCAATCTCTGGGCCTTGGGATCATGACCTGAGTCAAAGGCAGATGCTCAACCACTGAGCCACCCAGGTGCCTTTCTTTGGTTGTTCTTTAACTTATCACAATCTATGCTCAACTACTATCATACCACTATAATTTAAGAACCTTGCAACAGTGAATGTCTGTTTCCTCTCTTCCATCTTTTGAAAGATTTTATGCCTCCATAGTTTACTTTTATATATTTTACTTCTCCAGAGTTATAAATCCCATGATAAATTGTTATTGCTTTTGCTTTAATGATCATCTGTCAAGGAATGTAGAAAAGATGTATTGCATATATACTTTATATTAACCATTTTCAGTGAATTTTTTTTCTGCGTGTAATTCTGAGTTTCCATTGGGTAGTATTCTTCAGTCTTAGTGCAAGTCTGAAGCAATGAATTCTATCAGTTTCTGTTGACCTAAAAAAAAAAGTGTCTTACTTTCATTTTAATGAAGTTTGCTGGAGATAAAATTCTGATTTGAAAGATTTTTACTTCCTTTAACCTCTTTAAAGGCATCATTTGATTGTCTCCTGGCTTGCATTGTTTCTGACTAGAAGTCATTGGTGTTTCTTATCTTTGATATCCTGCGTTTGATATTTATTTTTTCTGTATCTGCTTTTAAGATTTTCTTTTAAGTTGTACCTTGGGGTGCTTTCAGAAGGAAGTTTTATCCTGCTTGATGTTTTCTGAGATTCTTAGATATATAGATTATAATTTTTGTCAAATTGGAAAATTCGAGGTCATTCTTTCAGCATTATTTCTTCAAATATGCCTTTACCCCTTTCCTGAACTCCAACTGCACAGACTTTAAATCACATACGATTGTCTTACTGGTCTCTGAGACTCAGTCCATTTTTTTCCCCTTCATTCTTCTTATCCATCCACCCCTAAGCTTTATTCTTGTGGTTTCTTTTGTTATGTTTTCAAGTTCACTGATATTTTCTTCTGTAGTATGTGACACGCTCTTTTACCCTGGATGTTTATTTTTCAGTCCTAAATGAGATGTTTAGTTCTTTTATTTTCATTTCTAACTTTATCATATTTACATTTTCTTTAAAACCCTTGAATATGCTTATGAGAGTTATTTTAAAGTCTTTGTCTGCCAATTCCATTATCTCTGCCTTTTCTGGGTCTCTTTCTATTCATCTAATTTTTACCTGGTGATAAGTCACATATTCTTTCCTTGGGATACATTCTGGTTTTTATTTAGCAATGATAGACATTGTTATTTTGGTGATTATTATATTGCTGAATGCCTGGATATTATAGTTTTTCTTTAAAGTATGTAATTTGGGGATCCCTGGATGGCTCAGTAGTTTGGCGCCTGCCTTCAGCCCAGGGCATGGTCCTAGAGTCCCAGGATTGAGTCCCACATCGAGTCCCACATTGGGCTCCCTGCATGGATCCTGCTTCTCCCTCTGCCTGTGTCTCTGTCTCTGTCTCTCTCTCTCTCTCTCATAAATAAATAAAATCTTTTAAAAAAATAAAGTGTGTAACTTTATGTATGTATTTCTTTATGAGTTTATTTATTTATTTATTTGAGAAAGAGAGAGCAAAAGAGCAAGCAAGGTGAGGGACAGAGGAAGAGAAGACAGAGAATCCCAAGCAGATTCCCTGCTGAGCATGGGACCAACGCCAATGCTTGGCTGGATCTCATGACCCCAAGATCAAGAATGGAATGCTCAACTAAATGAGCCACCCAGGCACTCCTGAATTTATTTTTTGTAAGGCCCAGGCAATTAAGTTTCTTACAGATTAGCTTGATCCTTTTCCAGGTCTGTTTCATAAAGCTTTGTAAAGTTGGGTGTAGACTCTCCTTTACTTCAGGACTACTTTAGTCCTACTGTTAAGACATGGCTTTTCTGTGTTCTCTACATAATATCCCAAGTGTTTAATAAAGTCTCTTTGGCTAGATAAACCTTAAATACCTCCCAGTTATGTGTTATCTCTAGGATTTTTTGTTCACTTTTAAGTACTTATAATTTATTTGATACACTTATGGCTTAGTATTCAGTAAAGTTTCAAGGCCAATCCTATGTAGGCTTCCAAATATTTTTTTTCTAATTTTTAAAATTAAATTTTATTTTTTGTTAAAAACTCCAGCCAACTCAACCTCCTTAATCTTCAGTTGCTGTCTGCCTAATTCAGCACGACTGTTCCTCTCTGTTTCATATACATGATTTCTTTTCTTTTACTCTTTGGGTTTGAAATGTTATTGATTTATTAATTTCTTTATTTAAGTATTTAACTCTTTAATCTTCACCTTTCAAAATATTTGCATTGAAAGCTATACATTTTCTTATAAATGCAGTTAAGCTATATTCCTCAAGTGAAATCCTGGTCTCTTAGTTCTAAGTATATTCTAATTTCCATGATTATCTTTCTATTATACATACATAATTTAAAAGTGTGTCTTAAATTTATAATTTATATAGTTTTTTCAATTACTTTTCTGGCTTTTTTTTTTTTTTTTTTTTTTTGAGAGAGAGAGAGTGGTGGTTTTGGCTTGGGAAGAGGGTCAGAGGGGTGGCTAGGTGGTTCAGTGGTTGAGTAGCTGCCTGAGGCTCAGGGTGTGGTCCCCAGGATCAAGTGCCTCATCAGGCTCTCTGTAGGGAGCCTGCTTCTCCCTCTGCCTATGTCTTTGCCTCTCTCTGTGTCTCTCATGATTAAATAAAAAAAAAAAAAATCTTAAAAAAAAGAAAAGGAGGGACAGAGAGAGAATCCTAAGCAAGCTCTATGCCCAATACAGAGCATGACGTGGGGCTCAAGCTTATGACTGAGATGGAGACCTTGGTGGAAATCAAGAGTCAGATGTCTAATTGACTGAGCCACACAGGCACTCCTAACTTTTCTGATTTTTAAATTAAGGTGTGGTGTATACACCATATAATTCACTCTTTTAAATATTAAATTTGGTGATTTTTAGTAAATTCACAAAGCTATGCAACTCACCAATATCTAATTTCAGAACATTTTCATCACCCGCTAAATAAACCCTGTACCCATTTAGCAGTTACTCTCCATTTTCACCTCCTCCCAATCTCAGGCCACCACAAATCTACTATCTACGTGGGTTTGACTGTTCTGGATATATCATATAAATGGGATCATACACTGTGTGACCTTTATGTATGTGGCTTCTTTCAGTTTGCATGATGTTTTCAAGATTCATCCACACTGTAGCATATATCAGTAGTTCATTCCTTTTATGGCTGAATAATGTTACACTCTTTGGATATATAGCATTTATTTATCTATTCATCAGTTGATGGACATTATGTTGTTTTCACTTCCTGGCTATTATATATGATGCTGCTATAAATGTTTATGCACATATTTTTGTATGAATATATGCTTTCAATCTCTTATGTTTATAAGAGTGACATTGTTGTCATATGGTAATTCTGTGTTTGCATTTTTGAGAAACTACCAAAATGTTGTCCAAAATGGTTTTACCATTATACATTCCACAAGCAATGCATGAAGTTTTTGATTTTTCACATGCTTTTCAACACTTGCTATTGTCCCCTTTCAAATTTTATTAAAGCCATCCTAGTGGGTGTGAAGTGTTATCTAATTGTGGTTTTAATTTGCATCTCCCTAATGACTAATGATGTTTCACATAGTTACTGGTCATTTGTGTATCTTTTTTTTAAGAAATATTTATTCATAGCTTTTGCCTAGTTTTTAATTCAACTTTTGTTGTTTTCGTTGTTGAGTTGTTAAGAGTACTTTGTCTAATCTAGCTATAAATCTCTTAACATGTTACAATTCACAAATATTTTCTCCATTCCATGTCTCTTATTTTTTGGTAGTGTCCTTTGAAACACAATGTTTACTCTTAATGAAATTCAATTCATCTCTGTGTTCATTTGTTTTTTCCTTGTGATGCTTGTGCTTCAGGAGTCATATCTAAGAAACAGTTGCCTAACCTAAGAGCAAGAACATTTACAACTAGGTTTTCTTCTAAGAGTTTTTAGTTTTAGCTCTTACACTGAAGTATTTGATTCATTTTGAATTAACTTATGCATGAGGCAAGACAGGAGTCCACTTTCCTTCTTTTGCATATGGATATTCATTTGTTCTAGCACCATTTATTTGAAAACGACCCTCTCCCCATCGAACAGTCTAGGCACCTTTGTCAAAGCTAGTTGATCATAAGTTTAAGGGTTTATTTCTGGACTCTTCTTTTCCATTGGTTTAGAAGTTTATCCAAATACTGGTATCATACTGTCATGATTTTTGTAACTGTTTAGTAAGTTTTGAAATCAGCACACGTGAGTCCTCTAACATTGTTCTTCTTTAAGATTATTTTGGTTATTTTGGCTTCCTTGTATGTTCATATAAATTTTAGGATCATCTTGTCAAATTCTGCAAAAAAAGGCAGCTGAGATTCCAATAGGGAAACTTGGATCAAAGTATTGCCATTTAACAATATTAAGTGTTTAAACCATTAAAATGAAATATCTTTCCATTTACTTATGTCTTAGTTCATTTCTTTCAATGTTTTTCAAGTTTTCATTGTACAAGATATGTACTTCTTTTGCTAAATTTATTCCTCAGTATTTTATTATTTTTGATGCTAACATAATAAAAATTTTTGAAGTTTTATTTTTAGTTTGCTCATTGTCAGTATACAGAAATAAAATGGATTGTTGTGTATTGCTCTTCTATTTTGCAACCTTGCTAAACTTGCTTATTACTTTTAATATTTTGGGATTCCTCATATTCCTTAATACTGTATATTTTCTATATACAAGATCATATTATTTGCAAATAGAGGAAGTTTTACTTCTTTTTCAATCAAGACCTCTTATATTTATTTTTTTCTTGCCCAACTGTACTGGCTTGATCCTTCAGCAAAATGTTAAATACAAGTGGCTAGTATGGATATCTTTATTTTGTTCCTGATTTTAGGGGTAAAGTTATACTTTTTGGCCAATAATTATGGTAAATTTTAACTTTTTCATAAATTCTCTAATTTATATTTAAAAATTCTTATCCTAGTTTCTTAATTTTTTTTTTTATCATGATAGGGAGTTGGATTTTGTCAAATGCTTTTTCTGAATCTATTGAGATAATAAGCAGGATGTTTTTTGTCCTTATTCTATTATTGAGATGTATTAGATATATTGATTTTTGTATGTTGACTCAACATTGCATTTCTGGGATAAATCCCACTTGGTCATGCTATAATTCTTTTTATATGTTGCTGGGTTCAGTTTGCTAGTATGTTGTTTAGGACGTTTTCTTCTATATTCATAAGGGTTATTTATTTGTGGTTTTCTGGGCCCCTCTTTCATTATTTGGGATACCTTATGAAATATCGGTGTTATTTCTTCTTTAAAATCTAAGTAGAGGGATCCCTGGGTGGCACAGCGGTTTGGCGCCTGCCTTTGGCCCGGGGCGCGATCCTGGAGACCCGGGATCGAGTCCCACGTCGGGCTCCCGGTGCATGGAGCCTGCTTCTCCCTCTGCCTGTGTCTCTGCCTCTCTCTCTCTCTCTCTGTGTGACTATCATAAATAAATAAAAATTAAAAAAAAAAAATCTAAGTAGAATTCACCAATGAAGTCAGCTATTCTTGGGTTAATTTTTGTTGTTGTTCTTGTTGTTGAAAGTTTGTTAGTAATGTACTTTCAAATTTATTATTTATAATAAATGCTCACTTATTTTAATTGTTTTAAAAGAATAAGATCTACCATACCATACTGATTTTTGACTTTATGAAATATTTTCTGTATCTTTGTGTTCAATTTTTGTAGAACTCCACATATATTTGAAAAGAACAGAATATTTTCTAGTATTAATCATATTTTAAATTATACTCTGTGGTTAGGGTTCTCTATTTGTCTTTTAGGCCAAAGTTGTTAACTCAGTTTTCTATATATTTAGTATTCTTATTAATTTTTTTTTTTGTTTTCTTGTTTTATTAATGAGACAGATAAGTTAAAATAAGCACTGCATAAGCATATAAAGTGTTAATTTTCCCCATGATTTTTGAAGTCATTTTATTACATATTTTGATGTCTCTTTGTAAGGAGTATATAGGTTCAGGATTATATAGTCCTAGACAATTTCTCTGTGATAAGTATAAAAGTTTCCTTTTGTCGCTAATAATTTTTTCTCAAAATATGTGTCGATTTTATTGGCATGACTATCCTAGGCTTTTCAGATATCATTTGTCTGGGAGTATTTGTACTTCTTTTCTTTCAGCCTAGCTATATTATTATTATTTACATGTTACTCTCAGTAAAAAGAACACAGACTTTTAAAATACCACTTTTCTGAAACTACCTTCTTTTTACTCGGCAAAATCAATATATTAATAATTGCATTTATAATGATTTCTGATACATCTAAATTCCTTTCTCCAATCTTATTCAGTTTTCCTATTTCTGTGGTTTTCTTTCCTTCCTTATTAAATTATCTTTTTGCTTTTCATTGATTGATCAATTTTTATTTTATTCTCTTTTCTTCTTTATTGACATACATGTTAAATATCTATTCTTTTTCTATTCTCACAGCAGTTTCTGGATTTTAATTTCTACACTTGACCCAGAAAGTCTAAGGTTAATCAATAGCTTTATCCTCTTCCCAATCAATACAAGAATCTTAGAATGCTTTAACTCCATAACAACCATCACAAATAATACCCATCCTAATCCCAATTCTGGCATTTTAGACTATACTCTTCACCAGAAATTTAACTCTGAGTGACATCAGCAAGATAGCTAAATAAGATGTCCCTCATTCAAATGTCCCCCTCAACAACAATTTGGTGTCAACCATAGACAATGGTGTTTTGTGTGGGGTGTGAGATCCAGTACAATATGACAAGGGACAGGGGAGAAGACTTGCCCACCCATTCATCAGATAATAGGCATATAGATTTCATTCCCAGTTGTGGACCTTACAGTGCCCATGGACTGGCTTTAGCTCTTTTTGGCTGTGGTCTGGGAGTCCCTGGAGAATACTGTCTTAGACAATCACCCATGGATGAGAGAGTGTTTGTGGAAGTCCAGTAGTATAGCAGAGAAGTTCTAGCATATCACTGGAACAAAAAAATATGAATTTGTATGCATCCGTGAGGGTAAAAGGAAAGTACCCTCCCTTTTAGGTCATTGAATTCATAAGGGAGATTTCAAAAAAAAAAAAAAAAGAAAGAAAGAAAACCAAAGACTGCTTTTATTATGCACAAATAGACTGACCCATGACTTGGAAGAGATGGTAACATTAATACAGTAATCACCATCAAAGCAAATTAAAACACAAAAATATATAAAATAGCTTTACAATAACATAAATGGATTGCTCATTAACTTTCTCACTTTATATTTTTATAGTATCTTCTCCTTTCTTGATTTTATTTTTTAAAAGATTTTATTTATCTATTTGAGAGAGAGAAAGAGAACATGAACAAGGGCTAGGGGCTGAAGGAGAGGGAGAAGCAGGCTCCCCGCTGAAAAGAGAGCCTGGTGGAAGCTGATCCCAGGATCCCAAGGTCATGACCTAAGCCAAAAGTAGATGATTAACCAACTGAGCCACCTAGGCACCTCTTGATTGAGGCTTCAGATCAGGAATGACCTTAGCTATCATTTTCTCTTTGAAAGGGAAAATTCTGTCAATACTTAGATCCCTCATGATTATTCTTCCCCAGTAGTAAATGATGTAGAAAAATAGGGACAGTCCATTTCTTGGGACTTAACAAAGGAACATTTGACATCTCCTTCCTTCCCATTCATAGCATCCACAAGGGAGATTTTACCAATGTTATTATCCAAATTGGAAAAGAAGAAGTAAAATCATCTCTGTTTGAAGATGATATGATTTTATATGTGGAAAATCCTAAAGATACTACCAAAAAACATTGGTCACTTTGCAATTTCTACCTTTTTATATATCTATTCATATTTTGCACATGATTGTCAGATCTATTTCTTATTTTATTAATTTTTAATATATCTAATATGCTTTCAAATGTTTCCTTGAGTTTTTAATTTCTATAACTTATATATTATTTCTTGATGTTAGTGGTTCTTTTTCAATTTTTGATAGGTCATTCTTGCCTTATGGTTTCTATTCCTTTTGTTATTTTAAGCATATTTATTTTTATACTTCTTTAAAGATTTTTAAAATTTTAAACTTGGGGAGATCATGTGTATTTAATCTTACTAGTGAGGGATTGTTTCCTGTGTTTAAAAAAAATATATTGTAAAATCATCAGTACCAGGCATTGTGTGTGAGTTTTGTGTGTGTGTGTATGTGTGTGACAGAGAGAGAGAGAGAGAGAGAGAGAGAGAGAGAATGCTAAATGAGCTTTAGATGTGGAATTATTTCTCCAAAGGAGTTTGAATTTGCATTTGCTTATACAAGGTGCCTGGCATCTTTTTTTTCCCCTGCATATTTCTTGGTGTGATAATTCTTGCATCCCTTGCCAAAATGTGCAGACCAAGCCCCATTTGCTCATGGCTCATGGTATCAATTTTCCATGGTAATTTTTAAAAACTATTTACTTATAGATATATATCTATCTATGTTTTTTTTCTATCTATCTATCTATCATCTATCTATCATCATCTATCTATCTATCATCTATCTATCTATCTATCTATCTATCTATCTATCTATCTATCTATCATCTATCTATCTATCTATCTATGTTTTTTTCTTGAGAGAGAGAGAGAGACAGAGAGAGAGAATGTAAGGGGGAAGAGCAGAGGGATAGGGAAAGAGAATCCTAATTAAGCTCCATGCCCAGTGTGGAGCCTGATGTGGGGCTCAGTCTCAAGACCCTGAGGTCATGACCTGGGCAAAAATCAGGAGTCTGATGCTTACCCAGCTGAGTCACCTAGGCACCACAATATGATTTTTTTTTTTTTAAATTTTTGATCAACATCTTCAGGCAGAGGAGAGGTTTCCTGTCATTTTCCTGGTTGTGTGTGTGTGTGTGTGTGTGTGTGTGTGTGTGTGTGTAGGGTCTCTTTTCACTGAGGAAGAAGCCATTGATGGCTCTAATTTATTAGGGTCTCATTTTTACCTTCCTATTCAAATGTGCTCAAAGCTTGATTTCCTTTTGTGTCATTTATTATTTTTTAAATGTAAGCTTCTAGCTATTAGAGCCTATTTCCAGATCACTACAGTATCTTCTAACACATGTGGCTACTGGATTCCAGGTTCATTTTTACTTCGGCTTCTGGATATTTCTCTTTCTTTATTGTGAATACATCTCTCCATTTTCTTCCATTATTCCTACAAGAATATTCCTTTTATTTTCTTAGGTTAATCATATGGAACATAGTGAAGTTCCCAAATCTTGTGAGAAGATTAAGAAATTAAGATTAAGCAGGTGTGGAGCCTGCTTAAGATTCTCTCTCTCTCCATTTGCCCCTCCCCCAGCCCCACTCCCTCTCTCCTACGAAAAGAAGAAAAATAAATACTCTGGAATAACTTAGTGCATCATGCAGCTAGATTGAACTTTTGAAAGGAAATGGCAGATGACAATCCAAAGTATTTTGTCTGAAAGAGTGAGAGTGCCGTTTTATTATGTTACTAATGAAAAATGTCCCTAGGCTTAGGTAAGGAAATTACCTTTGACCTAATCTTCTTGGGTTGAGTCTCAGTCTATTTTTTCATGATATTATGGAAATATGTGCATATGTAGCACACAGTACTCTTTACTTCCAAGAACTATATATAAACATTTATTTGATTTGATTTTCCAAAAAGTTGACTATAGCCACTTAGAAATCTCAGGGGGTCTCATTCCCTGTACAAAAATTGATAGTGGTACCTACAAGTAGTTGGTTTATGGAATCTGGATTGACATAGGAATGTGCTTTTAAAGAAATATACAATAATGTCATTTGTTTTCATCATGAAATGTGATCTTGATTAGGTTAGTAGGGAAATACTGTCAGAAACTGAGTGTTCAAATTTAAATACTGAAGAGGAATACCGACTTTTGTTGATTGCTTACATCAATGTTCCAGGCTAATATTTATGAATTCATTTCATCCTTATCTCAACTATACGTGTAAGTATTATTGCTCATTTGTAAGACAAGGAAACTGAGGCTTAAGCAAGTTCATACATCTATCCAAGATGACATATCCAATAATGGTGTGTATGACTCTAAATTCATAGTTCTTTGCACTATGATACTGACTATAAAGCAAAAAAAATTTTGAAAAAGTTGTAAAGGCAAACTATCAACCAGTTTGAGTTTGCAGTTAAAAAAATTACTCTTTTAAATCAGAAAGGGTTTTGATATAGGAAATAAGGAAATACTAGAAGAGTAGGTTCTGGATCAGAACTCCAAGATCAATTCCCAGGGGAATAACATAGAACTGACCCAGCAGGAGAAGCACAATTAGAAAGATAGGAAGAACTAGGAAGCTACCATTTATACTGAAAGCTTCTGGGTGCACGTTTTAGGTGTGATGCAGGTTAGGGCACTGCATCAATAATTGTTGGCTCTGTAGTTAGGCTGTGCCTATTAGATCTCTCCACAACAACAATTAGTGTCCTTCACATTGCTACTTGACACATAGACATCTGCTAATACTACTACAACAAATCTCAGTACTTCCAGGGCTCTTTTTTGCCAACAGTCAAAATGATAAAATAGTGGCCTTTGCTCCCACTTTCCAAATCATCCACAGGTGTATCTGATGGGGCAGACCTAAACCCTGAGTGGAACCCTAGCTGCAAGGGAGTCTAGGAAATGTACTTTTTAAGCTTTGTGGCCTCTTTTGCACAGAAAGACAAATGTAAAGAAGGATGGGTAAGTATTGAGTACTAATTCACTGTATTCACTTTTCTGGGAATAATAATGGACAGATTCATGAGGATAGTCCTTCAGAGATCTGGATGTGTAAAAATTGCAAAAAAATGAATCCACATAAGACAGCAAAGAAAGCCTCCCAGGAAGGATATTAAAAAAAACATTTTCCTAAGAAATATATCCTAGAGAATTTTTAATGGGGGTACCTGTGTGGTTTATCTTCCCAGAACAATACCAGAAATACACATTTCAAACTACATTTTCCTCCAGAATTATGACTCCTAAAATGTTTATTATTTTTATCAATTGAAGTCAAATTTACTTAATAATAGTTTTTCTAATGAAAAATAAAGTAAATTAGCCTCTGTAAATAAGTTGCAATATTTTTGTTCATAATATGAGTTAGTCTATGTTATAATACCCAATAGAGAAAATACAAAAATTTTATAGATCCATAGTCAGAAAAATGATTTTATTTCTGCTGTTTAATTGACAGCAGCATTACTCATACATGTTTTATGGTACCAACTTTTTATTCTTTTCAGGATTTCTGCATCATTTCACCACATCCCATATTATTATCCTAAAGAAATAAATGGATATTCCTATAGGAGCAACTGAATTCCTTGCAAATATTTTCATGAAATCAAACCAAAATGGGAGGTAGGTTGTGAAGTTGTATTAAGCCTGCTGCCTGATTCTCATTAGACTCATTCTACATTCTTTTGAGTCCTAGGCACATGGTCTTTACTTATTTTCATGACTGCTGTAATGGAATTACCATTTCAAGTTTGTAGGATTTGCAGGAGAAACATGATAGGAATAGCAGGAAGGAATGGCTCACTCATAAACAATCTACCAAAATTTTGAATTGATTAGGTTTGAATGGCTAAAAGAGAGAGTGGGGAAATGTACCCTAGTTTTCTTTCCTCCAGTTTCCTGTTGCATTATGTGGCTTCTTGAATGTTGCATAATATAAATCATCTTACAACTAGAAGACGAGTTTGAGCTTGCTAACTCAGCAGATTTACTTAATTTCATTTTTCCAGTTGGATATCTGCACCAGTTCAGGCCAAGAGAGTATCTCATGTCACCTAATGCAACAAATAGATCCTGGAGCTTTTGCGGCAATATCCACAATGTTGGCAGACACATGTTTCCTTTCCTCTGCCAAGCACCATCAAAATTATTTTTGGGTGGATCTGAATCTGAATAGTCCAGAGTTTCCATTACATCGTCCTAATTGTTAAAAAGGGGACCTGCTATAATTCTTGAAAACTAGTCTGTTTAGTCATAGTCGTTACCATAACATCAGATTGAAATATTGCTTCTCTCTGTTGGTTTGGCCACGGCATAGCAGCCAGCCTAGTAGCGTCAAGGCATTAGGAAGGCAAAGCAACCCACAGTCAACAGTATGAATGGAACAATTCACACTGTTGTACATAGATATAGAGGTTAAACCCAAACACATGAAAAAGTGATGCTGGAAGCACTTGGGAACAGCTGGGCCAGATGAATAACTCAATTGGATGCCATGAGGAACAAATTAAACAACTGACTGGAGACCAGGCTGCTCCTGTGACAGACACTTTAATCAGGAAGTCAAAAGCTGATTGACAAGATGAAAAGCTGGGTGACATGAAAAATGGAAACAGAAGGAACAACACAAGAAAAGGGCACCCCGGGTCAGCATGCTGACAAAAATAATCAAGTACGACAGGCCATAATCCAATCTTCGAATGTTTGGCATGGTGCTAGTTATGAGAATCTGCAGCCAAGAGGAAAGAAAACTATTATTAAGCAAAGAAATTATCTGGCTTTCTAGAACTCACTATTACATGTTCACTAGAGGATTTTCTTTGCTCCCCTTTTTTTAAAAACAAGCGTAATAGCTTTTGTTGAGTGTCAAAAGATCAATTAAAAAGTGCTAATATATCTGGATATAAAACCTTAAAAAGACAATGTATAATAGTATTTTAAATTCATAGTTAAATAGGTAATATGCACATCGATTGCCTCAAATCACAAAGTGTAGGACTTTCTCATGCTCTTCTATTCAAGGCATAGAGGAAGAAGAGGTAGCAATTATCAAGAGGAGGTTTTTGTGGCCCACTTAATAACTCTTATACTGGATTCTTACTGCCGAATTACTGTTACTTGGAATTACTTGGAATCCAAGGCCCAGCTTTGTGCCAGATAAGACATTTATCTGTGCTACTTGAATTATATCTGCTATGTCTCAGATACCACCTGCATCCCCAAAGATACATTGGGAGATACACCATCTAAAGAATGGAATAAGGATCAGGTTTTTAAAAAATGTAAGTTTTTGTCATTCCTGAGATAAATATGTGCATGCATGCTATGTGGCTTCAGCTCTTGTAGTACTTTTATTTTAATAGCTTATAGTTTACCAAAAGAAGGTCCAGAAGTATAATCACTTTGCAGAGTGCAGTATAACTCCATACCTTTTCAACAAGCTCATCTGCCCTTTGGAAAAATGGAAAACTTGCAGTAAATAGTTAAAGACCAGTTGACACTGTCTCCTTTATATTTCTGCACTGGAGTTAAACCTGCATCTCAAGAGAAAAAAAGGATATATTTTAATTCATTGTCTTAGTCCACTGGTTTTCAAACTGTTTCAAATCTCTAGGGGTTTTTGAAAGAAAAGTATGATCACGAAGGACATGTTTCATTTGTATCTACTCCATTACCCTCAGGTCCCACAGGTTTAGGAGTTCTGGGCATAAAAAACACAATGGAAAGTTTTCCTGGACTCAAAACTGTCTAAAAGAGGAAAAACATCACTTTGATGATATTACTCTTAGGTTAAGTCACTGTTACTTGACTATATTCAGCTCAAACAGTGGGACCAAGTTGGCATATATCACATGGAAAATGTACTTTATAGAAAGTCAAACTGAATATCTTCTCTATTGAATTCTAGATGTGCTAGGGTCATAACTGATGACTTTTCATCTTATAGAATTTTCTTGAGTGTGTCATTGCACATCTTAAAACTTGAATCTTACTTCTGTCTTGTAGGTAAATTGACTTGGGTCACAGATCTCCATGATTCTAAGTAATTTCTTCTCACTGACTTCATGAACATGTGTCTAAGCTGTCAAATAAATACCTGAGAAGGCCTTTAATTTTGCTATGAGCTCAGGGCTGACCTTTGAGTGTTACTAACGTAAAGGCATCTTAAAGGATGACACAGAAAGTTTAGTAAGTCTTCAAAGCATAAAGTCCCACAACATCAAGCATTGTAGGAGAAAGTGTATCCAGTGAATTTCTATTCTGGCTCACTTTGATCTTTTTGAAGGTCTGACTTATGCTCCGCCTATCTGCTATAAAAGGGAACTGCATATATTAATCTAAAATATCCCGAGCTGACTTTGCTTCTTACACCTGCTTTTGCTTCTCTCATGCTCCCACCTGTTTCTAAACTCCTAACTCTGTGATCCCAGTGTTCCCCTACGTGCAGACCTCAGGAATCAGGTGTGCTCTCCCCAGACTTTGTATTTTCCCTGATCTTTGGCTTCATTGTTCCCTGACTCTACTACTGCCATCTCCACCCTACAAGTCCTTTCTAATCCTGATCTCAGCTACTCAGTCTTTTCTGGCCTCATGGAGGGTTGGGGACAGAGTGTGACAGAGGTTGGCAATGAGGCGGAGAAATTTGGCAAATTGAGATAATTGCATGATTCATGGCAATACTTATTATTAGGAGTAGGAATTTTCTTCAAAGGCCCTATGATAAAATAGGATATAATGTTTAAAATAAACTTAGTACAACAAAGAGTTGCAGAAGGGGAGGTGGGTGAAAGGATAGGGTAACTGGGTGATGGACATTAGGGAGGGCACATGATGAGCACTGGGTGTTATACAATATGTTGCCAAATTGAACTTAAATTAAAAAAATAAAATAATGCTAAAAATACAAATCATTCAAAGAAGAGAAATCTTGGTATGTAATATGTTGTAAGATAGAGTATGTAAAAATCAGTTAATGTATTTACTTTATTTGACCTAGCATAGATGATTTGGGTGATGTAAGTATTTGTTAAATGATGATTGTAGTGAGATCTTTGATTTTTCCCTTGCCATCAATCTTTGTAATTTACCAGAAACCAAGATTTATCAGTTATTCTTCTTAGAAAATGTGTTTCATATTTAGTTTCCATTTTATTTCCAGTAACACTATTCTAAGCTTCAGATTTTATATGGTATATGAAGGAAAGGCTCGATCAGAGACATAAAATACTGAAAAGACTATAGTACCTTCTACACTATGAATTTAGAAATACAAACACAAAAAATTTAAAAATATATCTGTAAGAAAGTCTGACCAAGTTTGGGTTTTTACTCGGTAACTATTTCATAGCCCTTTCTAAAATCATCAAATATTGAATATCACAATTTTCTAATTTTTGTTCAATGCTCTAATTTTTGTGTCTTAAACATATCTTTGAGGATTAATTAGATAATCCATTGCTGGATGGGTATTATAGTAATATGCTTCTTCACAAACTCTTAAGTTTTATATATATAATGCAAAGTATTGTACAATACAGTATAATACAGAAGTCATACATAGCTGAGATTTTAAATCATTAACCCCTTACATTTTTGTAACTTCCTAGTTTACAAAATATCAACAGCTAACTGTTGCCTATAAATCCAGAGCCCTAATCTTTTATAAGATGTCCTTTACTATCTTAATACAGACAAATGAGGAAAACTGATATTCAATAGTTTATCACTATGTGCTAGGAACTCTAATTCATGTGCCACTTAATCCTACAAATCTGATGAGTAGATATTTTAAATAATTTAAATAACCTGTTCAAGGTCACATAATGAGTGAATGGTAAAGCCAAAATTCAAAGCCAGATGTGCCTGTTTCTCCAAATCCGTCCAGAATATGACATAAAGGATGGCAGATACAGGATATATAAGGCCCTTCTCTTGACAAAGATTAAGGAAGTGGGGAAATAAAGAATAAACACTAATTTGGGAAATCTCATATTGAGTCTGATATCACAGCCCAGCAGTAATAAAAATATGGAGTTGGGGGACACCTGGGTGGCTCAGGGGTTGAGTGACTGCCTTCGGCTCAGGGCGTGATCCCAGTCCGGGGATGGAGTCTCTCATCATGGCTCCCTGCATGGAGCCTGCTTCTCCCTCGGCCTATGTCTCTGCCTCTCTCTAGGTGTCTCTCATGAATAAATAAATAAAATCTAAAAAAAAAAAAGAAAAAGACCATGGAGTTGAAGCCAGAGTCAAGAAGTAGAGATCAGGGGCAAAGGTCATATTCATATTTTCAATGAAAGTTAAGCCTTCATTCATTCATTCATTCATTCAGTAAGTAGGTTTTAGTCTGGTGGATTGCTTAATGGCCACAGATTCCTCCCATTCCAGTGTGCATATCCCTTTGCATTATGACTGCCATTCTTCTGATTGAGAGACAGATGTTTCTTTACGTCCAAAAATCTGGACCAACCCTGTGAGTCTCTAATTCACAGAATATGACAGAAATGGTATTGTACAAATTCCAGATCCTGGCCTTCAGGACATCTTGAAGTTTTTGCCCTTGCCCTCCTGGAATGAGACCCTGAGATTTCATTTAACAGAACCAGTCTGGCCTCTTTGAAGATTAGAGACCACACAAAAGAGAATGAAGACTCCCCAGCCACAGTCAATACCAATCATCAGGTATACGAGTGAGGCCATTTTGAACCTCTCAGCTCAGATAAACATACAGCATGAACAGGTACATGACCAGCAGAGGAACATCCCAGTAACCTGCAGAATTATATAGGAAGTAGGAATCATTGTTGTTTAAACCACTAGGTTTTAAGGGGGCTACACAGGTGTATAGTTAATGCAGAAATTGGTATGTAGAGGTGGGGTGGTATCATAACAAAAATCTAAAACATGTGGCATTGGCTTTAGTAATGGGGAAGATTGGTGTCTAGAAATGCAGTGAGGAGATAATTAGTCAATGCTAGATTAATAAAGAAATTGCTATTGGAGAAAGGACCATCCTTGCTATGCATACAGTGACTGAACTATTGGCAAAATGTTGCCTGCTACACTTAGAAGATAGCAATTTTTTTTTTAATGAACTCATGGATCTGGCTAGGAGATTTCCAGGCAGAATTTTATAAGTATGAGCTGGCTTTTTTTTTTTTTAATGGCTGTGTGTAATAAAATGCAGGAAGAGAGAGATTAACTAAAGAAAGTACTGCTCAGTTTGTAAGTAGAACTTAAAGAAAATGAAGACCTAGAGTGTGCTGCGTTGGAAAAGATTATCAAAGAATTAAAATGTGACTGAAAAATTAATTCCAGGCTACATTAATAAAAAGAGGCCTTAGAGACAAGGTCAAATGAAGGATGTGGCACATCACCCAAATTTGACACATTTCTAAAATTAGAGAGAAGCCTGTTTTGTCAAGAATAGTGAGCCTGGCTATTGTCCAATGCAGTAGACTTTAAGCTGATCCACAGAAATCCCATAAGGAATTTTAAAGGAGCTATATCAAGTTGGAATAGAATGGAAGCAAACAGTTTAAGAAGCCTCCGGTCATCAACTTCCTATCGGCACAGAGCAGACTTGAAAGAGCTACTTAGATGCAAGCATGGGTTATTTTTTATAGAAAGATAAGGACCTCTTAGGGCTAAGCAAACAGTCCAGGGTTTAGAAACAAAATGGCTTAGAGAACCACTCCAAAGGAGAAGAAATAGACCCTAATCAGGGAACATTCCCTGTCCTTGGATGTTTGTCTGTTTGGATCTCACAGTTGCTGCGGACCAGTGACTGCTGTGTTCTTCCTCTTTTTAAAAAGGAGTGTTCAGTGTGGTTATCTCTTCTTTGTTTCACCTTTGTATCATAGATATTTGCGGGGAGAGGGCAGATACATTATAGTTTTGGTTCACAGATCTCTGGAAAGCTGAAGGCTCCACAGAAAATCCCCATTTGTATGTGGACCAGAAGTGAATCACAAGCTGGAGAATTTCAAGGCTGACGCAGTATTTTGGAGGAGACGTTTGCAGGTACTGAGAGAGAAGTTAAGTGTATCTTACATGTGAGAGCTTAGTGAGAAATTTGTGGTTAGAGGGAAGAAGGTGGTAAATTGTTTTACGGACAAAAATTCCATTCATCCCAGTATGCATGCCCCTTTTCTGGACCTTTCATCAGAGGTGAGTTCTATTTCTCTATCCCTTTCAATCTGGACTTGCTTTGACCAATAAATGGAATGTGTCAGAAGTGACAACGTGTGAGCTCTGAAACCTGTGCCTTAAAATAGCTGTGAAGCTTCTATTGTCTCTCTGCTGAAACCCTGATACCTCCACACAAGGAAGTCAATCTAGTCAGCCTTCAGCACCAACTACCAGATGTGTCAGTGTGGCCGTCTTGGACCTGCTAGCCCAGATGACCGTGTGCTGAATAAGTGAGGTCAAGTGAAAACAGCAAAGGAGCTGCCTAGCAACCCACAAGATTGTGAAAATAAATTTTGTTTGTCTTATGCAATTACATTTGGGGATGGCATATTATTAAGTAGCAATAATTAACTGAAACCCATTATTATGCAGCAGAAACCATGATGATTAAAATAGACATGGTCTTCACCTCATGGGAGGTGGGATGTATAGCAGAGAAAATAGCATTAGGCTAAGAAACAAAAATGCAATGACAAATGCAATCAGTGCTGTGAGGGGAAAGAACAAGGTGCTATGAGGAGCTCAGAAATCCTATTGAGCTAAGTTGGACCTCCTATAGGTGCTGTTGGAGTATGTGGCAATACTAGGGCAGCGTCTGAGGAAGATTCACTGACAATGATCATCAGAAACCAAGGGGAATGCAAGCATGTGTCATCGGTATTTGTAGTAAGGTTCCAGAGTCTAGTCCCGGCTATACATTACTAAGAGAAAACAAATCTAACTAAAGCTTTTAGCACAGGGTCCAGCATATAATAAGCCCTTGGTGTTAGCTATTATTATTACTGTGGGGTTTTTTTTTGTAAGGCATGGAAATGTGCAATTAAAAAGCAAGTTTAAGAATAGAAACACAACTCTATTTTTGGAAAGGGTCAATAAAAATAATTACTATGAAATGCTTCTAAACCAAAATAAGACTTTCAGTGGAAGCAAAAGTAGAATATAGTTATATAATCCCTTATCTGAAGGCCCTGAGGCCAGGTAGGCTTTAGAATTCACAAAGTTGAGGATTTTATTTTATTTTATTTTAAGATTTTATTTATTCATGAGAGACAGACACAGAGAGACTGAGAGAGAGGTAGAGACACAGGCAGAGGGAGAAGCAGGCTCCATGCAGGGAGCCCGACGCAGGACTCATCCCAGGTCTCCAGGATCACACCCTGGGCTGAAAGCGGCGCTAAACCACTGAGCCACCCTGGGCTGCCCACGTTGAAGATTTTAGAAAGGTAATTTGGTATCTGTACCATACTTTATGCAATACTTCCAGCAGTGTCTGGGGTAGTACCTAATCATTAAGTTTCAGCAGCAGAATGTGTGAATATTCATAGTAAGTGAGAAAAAATAGAAGCTAGCTTTATGCCTGTTCAATTATCAAATTGACAAACAATAAAAGGTTTGGACCTCCAGAAGATTCTGGACTTCAGAATTGTGGATAGAATTGTGGACCTAGAGAAACATGGTGCACATGATTGGTCATTGACATCTTAATGAGCTCAATGGATCTCTGCTTGTCCAATGCAGCTGCAGAAATCTGTCTCAGCTTTACAAGTTGACAGAAATAAATCACACACTATATTTTCCATACTATGGTTCGTTTCACTGGCTCTATGTTGGTACAGCTGGAGTAGAGCAGATTCGAATCCTTGTGAATGCATGTGTAACCCTTGTTTCCCTGAACCATGCCAGCAGTTTTAGTGAATACCCACGAGTATGAAGGATAATTTTCTCAGAGTCTTCACCCATCATTGCATTGTTTTTCCTGGATTCCTAACCTTCTCCTTCCTCATCTCTATGTGTTCTCCCACCTTGGGGATGCCAATGGCTCACAACCTACCTAGAAAATTTGTTATGTGACTTGGCTGCTGCCAAAGGCCCTGCTGCTACTCTGCCTCCTGGATTTCATCATTTCTATCTGTCACTAAGGCACTCCTTAGCTGCTGTTTTTATTCCCAGCCATTTATTCAGATGCAGCCACTGCTATCATTGCTGAGTAGGCTTTCAGGTGGAATGGAGTTCCACTATTCATCTCATTCCTTAGGTGTTTCAGTCTAAAGAAATTAAATCTCTCACTCTCTGTCTTTCTCAGTATGTTTTTCTTTATTTTTTTACTTCTTTAAATTTTTTTTTAAAAAACTGAAGCTTTATTGAAGTATAATTGACAAGTGAAATTGTAGGTATTTAAACAGCACATTATGGTGATTTGATATATGTATATGTATACATTGTTTTTTTTGTTTCTTTGTTTAATAAATTTATTTTTTATTGGTGTTCAATTTGCCAACGTATAGAATAACACCCAGTGCTCATCCCATCAAGTGCCCCACTCAGTGCCCGTCACCCAGTCATGCCCACCCCCCGCCCACCTCCCATTCCACCACCACTAGTTCATTTCCCTGAGTTAGGAGTCTCTCATGTTCTGTCTCCCTTTGTGATATTTCCCACTCATTTTTTCTCCTTTCCCCTTTATTCCCTTTCACTATTTTTTATATTCCCCAAATGAATGAGACCATATAATGTTTGTCCTTCTCCGACTGACTTATTTCACTCAGCATAATACCCTCCAGTTCCATCCACGTCGAAGCAAATGGTGGGTATTTGTCGTTTCTAATGGCTCAGTAATATTCCATTGTATACATAAACCACATCTTCTTTATCCATTCATCTTTCGATGGACACCGAGTCTCCTTCCACAGTTTGGCTATTGTGGACAGTGCTGCTAGAAACATCGGGGTGCAGGTGTCCCGGCGTTCCATTGCATCTGTATCTTCGGGGTAAATCCCCAACAGTGCAATTGCTGGGTCGTAGGGCAGGTCTATTTTTAACTCTTTGAGGAACCTCCACACAGTTTTCCAGAGTGGCTGCACCAGTTCACATTCCCACCAACAGTGCAAGAGGGTTCCCTTTTCTCCGCATCCTCTCCAACATTTGTGGTTTCCTGCCTTGTTAATTTTCCCCATTCTCAGTGGTGTGAGGTGGTATCTCATTGTGGTTTTGATTTGTATTTCTCTGATGGCAAGTGATGCAGAGCATTTTCTCATGTGCTTGTTGGCCTCAATTATATATATAATTGCCATACTTCTCTCTTTCCTTCTCTCTCTTCACAAACACACACATATACACACACATAACCACACTTCTTTTAGTTTGCTATGTTTTGAGTTTATAATCCCTTCTTGTAGTAAACAATGTATTCCCCAGGAATTGAGCCAGAGGATATTTACATGTCAACACCCAGTATTATAGTGTCATCCCTTCATTCAGTAAATATTTTTTTTTAATGCCTAAAAGTGTTAGGCACTAGTTTAGTCAATAAGGACCAATGGACCAGACAAACCAACTTTCTGATGTCACAGAGTTTACATTGTAGTCTCTGTCAAAACTGTTTCTTCTGTTGGACAGGCAGTTGGCTCACAGGCTGAGCCATATGCCCAGAGGGCTCTTATTCAGATGAAGCTGACTTTTTGAAATGTGCCCTAACCCCAAAAGGTTGGATAGAGCTTTGGCCTCACCCTCTTTGCTCAAAGTAGTACTTTTGTGAGCCAAAGCCTGGTTGTTAGACCTAAATATTCTCTTTTATCCCACTAGGAGGCCTCTTTACAAAAATCAGTTCTGTGGTCCTGCTCTGATATCCCAGGTTCTCTGTGTCTCTAAGATAAATTCTTGCCACACAGAATACGAGTTCTGTTCAACAGAATGACAGGAAGAGAGCTCAAGTGTGACCCAGTTGAGAAATAGCATATCTGGGGATCCAGGGTGGCTCAGCAGTTCAGCACCTGCCTTCGGCCCAGGGCATGATCCTGAATTCCTGGGATTGAGTCCCACATCGGGCTCCCTGCATGGAGCCTGCTTCTCCCTCTGCCTGTGTCTCTGCGTCTCTCTCTCTCTCTCTCTCCCCCCCTCTCTCTCTCTTTCTCTGTCTTATGAATAAATAAACAAAATCTTTAAAGAAAAAAAAAATAGCAGATCTTTACCCTCTCATCTCTTGGCCATTGTAATAACCTCTGTCAGTTTCCTATCTCCAAAGAGTCCTACTTCCAACACTTTCTTGCCTAATATTTTTCAGGGGCTCTCTATTGCCTAGAATGCCTAATCTTTAGCTTGGTGATTGACAACCTTTACTACCCATGACAGATATAGAAGATGATAATATTTCAGAGTGCATTTTGACAAATGGAAGAAGCCATTCTTAGCTATAGGTAATGGCCCCAGGATCTCTGACCACCCAAATTCTGCTGGCTGACCCAAAGGAGGGCTTAAGAGACCAATATCTCTGCACATCTGTAACCCATCGACTTCCCACACAAGCAGTAAAAAACTAATATGCAATAGTCTTTACAACGAAGCACAAACCGCATTTTTCTGTCATCTTTTAAATTGCTCTATACCGACTGGTTCTAAAAAAATTTGAGTAGCTCTTTTCTAATTCCAGAACGTTTCCCTTTCACCTTAAATAGCTTTTGCTAATTAGTTCTCCACATTCAATTCTCCTTCAGTCTTCCATGATTCTGCTGTTCTCGCTACCTGGAATGTCCTTTTTACAATCTTATTTTGGTAAATTCCTGTTTATACTACAGGTCCCATTTCAAATGTCACTATCTGAGGACATTCCCAACTCCACTAGGCAAATTTAGGTTGTTCTCTCCTCTGGCTGTCAGAGCACTGATATGCATATGACAGTACTTACTACATTATTTGCCTGCCTTAGTTGGGATCAGAGGCTGTGTTTTCTATAAAGTTGTACCCTTCACTGGGCTTACCATAGTCCCTGCTAGCTCATAGCTCAATACACTTTTTGTTTAATGGATGAATGATTAAATCAATAAATGCAGAGCTGGAGAAATTGCTCACGCATTGAATTTGCATGAGTCTTTGGATAAGATTTGGAATGTTATTGCTTCTTATTCCCCGTATGCTGAGATGACAACATTTGTCTTTTCTTCTCTGAAATATAATGCCTTAAAATTCAAAATATTAAGCTATTGGAGCTTTGTTATTATGTCCATGGTCACCCCACCATTAAACTTTGGCTGTCCTGGAAATGTATATTGAATCTATAAATTTAGATCTAGAAATCCTATCAACAACAGAGTTTTGGCACATATTATGTTGTCAGTGTCTCTCTAATAGCTGCTTGTTTATTATAATAATCTAACCATGCTAAAACTAAGAACAAAATCATGGAAACTGCTCATTTGGCAAAACTGTGAATGAATTTTCTGAATTTGTGTTGGATAAGGAATCTTGTTAAGAAACCAATGTCACTTATGTTCTAACTTGGGAATGCACTTTGGTCAAAAAGTATGAGGAAATATGAGCTTAGCAACATGTGATGGCAGCTCCACCCACAATTTTATATTGTGTGGTCCTTAAAATAGGCAAAAGTACAGCAAACTATTAGAAGACTTTTGCATTGCATTGGTGCTAGCCATCCCCACCCTCCTGCCCCATGTGACTAATAGAATTCTCATTTCATTATAATTTCTGACTTTTTCTCTTTCAAATGTTTCAAGAATTTGCCATTGTAGAATTTATTGTAGCCTACAGCCTATACTCTATGGGTGTGTGACAAGGTACGAATGCCCGGAAATGCCACGTGTGAATTAGACTGCCATGTTCATATTTCTAAACAGCATGACTTTTAAAAAAATCATTTAATCATACATGAAAAACTATCAGTAATGAGGGTCAAGGTATTTGATCTTGTATTCTCTGGTATTCCTGGAGTGACACAAAGGTTGAATTTTTCTCTGTTATATCATGGCATTCAAATAATTTCAGAGGTCAAACTAATAAAAGAACATGAAAAATCTGCATCATTTTTAATCTACAAGAAGAGATTTTAATTATGATTATGGGTGGTATTTTGGCCTGATAAATGTGTTTCTTATAAGGCTATGTACATTTATGCATATTGCATATTGTATAGGGGATATGTCTATCTATCTGTCTATGCATCCATCTTTCCTTCCATCTACCTAAACATGTGTGCACATACAAGATATATATATGTATATTATTCAAAATATTACTAAAAGTAACTTTATAGTCATTTGACTATTTATGCCTAGATGTTCTCTATAGGCTTTTTTCTTTTTTGAAGGAGGGAGATAGTAATGTCCCTGTATCAAAGGGATATTTAAGAGATGAATAGTATACATACAAAACCTTTACTTCATTAGAAAGTGCCATCTTTAAAACTATCATCACTTAAATGTGTAGAAATGTGAATTTCTTATATAAAGATAGTACAATACTTCCTAGCAGTATATTATTCCTTTTGTCTAGGCCAACCTATTCCATTTAACACCCTATACATCTATAGCTTATTGCAAGATTAATATTTTGAAATTAAATAAAAATTCCTATTTTGGACATATAGGTTATGTGGATGCCAAATGAAAATTATAGCAGTTAGTGATCTAACATGTGCTTTTAAATACTCTTTGGGAGCCCTAGTTCAAATTCCATCAGCCCTTTTGAGAAACATAAATTGAATACCATGTTTATTCTGCAAAGGTCTTTCAGATGAAGCTTTAAAAACTGTGAAGTCTTCCTGAAATTTTCTCTGAGGGCATGTATGCATTAGCATTTCAATAATTCGACCTTCTGGTGGTTCCTTTGAAATTTCTTTAATCTCTGACATTGAAACACCTAAGATGTATATCATGGGATTATGAATCTTTGTTCAGTAGTATTGCTATTACACTGAACAGATCTGAGGCAAGGCTGGGGATCTTTCCTAGCAATGATGATTTCTAATTTGCTGTAAAAATGACCAATTAAAGGCCACTTGCAAGTGAGCAAAAATCTCATTTTCTTCTACAAAGAAACATGAAATAGTTAATTACATCTTTACTAAAAATACACTTAATAATCAGGCAAATAATTTGTGTTTATTTTTTAAAAGTAAAAAAAATGTGTAGATAAGAGAGGAGAACCTTACCTAATAATGTCATAACCTAGCAATAGTGACTATTAAAATTTTGTGTATACATTTTCAGACTTTTTCCTATGGTATACATAAGAAATATAAATAAATTTACATTAACTTAAGGCAGAACATGTGAATATTATATTCTTGTGTAACTTAAATGTTCCTTGGACATCACCAGTTTGTGCATCCTAGGAGGATCACTGGAAGGGTTTGTACTGCTAAGTACACCTGATCAATTGTCCCGTCTTCTAAATAGAAGAAACAAACTCTTAAATCTCTTCAGGAGTCTCTGCTGAGGCCAGAAGATGGAGGTAGGAGAGTAGGAGGGGGCAAAGCTCTCATCTAGAATTTGTACCAATTCCTTTGACTGAATCTCTCTTCTCTAGCTATTGCTTTTGGTATCCACAGCTGGGTCTTATTCCATACTGGTGTCATCCATAACTCCCTGGGATACCCTGTTCCTGGTAATGGGCTATCTTCATTTCCCCCAGGAGCCTCTCTGTCATTTCTTATAACTTCATTGTCACCAGTCTTCTAGTGTCCTCAGGATAGGTTTTCAGTGTCTATGCTAGCTGCCAGAGAGTTTAGTAGCAGGGGTGCTCAAGTGGCTAGTGACATATTATTGTTTTATTTTAACTGATTTGGTAATGTAGTCTTCAAATATGGCTGCCAGCTATTACCGCCATTCCTCTTCATGCATGCTGCTCCTAACATTAGGAGGTGACTTTATGTCCCTTTTTGTGTATCTGGGTTTGCTTATGACTTGTTTTGACCATAGAATGTTGGTATAATTGATATTCTAGGACTTTTGAGAACAGGCTTAAGAGATCTAGCAGCATTTTCTTACTTCTTGAGATGCAACTAGTATTCAGGAAGTCCAAACATAACTACTGAATAGCTAAAGGCTACATAGAGAGAGGTCCTGGAGATTGAGAGGTATCTTGGGTGTTCTCAACCTCACCAAGCCCTCAGATGAATGCGGGGAACAGCCCAGCTGTGTCCTGCCCAAATTCGGCCCACAGAATCATGAGAAATAATAAACTATGGATGTCCACGATAGATAGCTGAATCAAACATGCAACTCTGAATCAAGGTTAAGTTTAGTTTCATATTTTAGAAATCGTCCTTCATGCATTAAACAGAAGAGAGCACACCAAAACAAAACACTACTTCCACAACATAAAGTGTGTCTCTTTGCTCATACAATATAAGTGTCAAAGTAAGCAGTTCAAGGGTTAGTATGGAAATTTTATTATCAGGCCCCAAAGCTACTTCTTTCTGCTTCACTTTCTTAACATATGGGTTTTATCCTGAGATCACCTCATGACCTAATAAAGTGGCTAGAGCTCCAGCTATCAGCCACATTCCAGCTAACAGGAGGAAAGATGAAGAAAGGGAAAAAGAGGCACACTGCCTGGTTGAGTAAGTTTCCTTTAAGGAGTTTTTCTGAAAGACCTATACAACACTAGCATGTGGCCAGAGTTTAAACACATGATCACACCTCGGTACAAAGGAGGCTGAGATATTTAGCTATTTAGTTGGGTATAATGCCACTCCAAGAAGAAATGAGGTTTCATACTAAGGCAGAAGGAAACAATGGATATTGATGAGTAAAAGACAAACCCTCTCTGAAGCCAATCTTTTTCTCCCAGGGCAGAGAGGCATCAGAGAGGTATCTAAATCAGATACCTGATTTAGAGCAAATTTTATACAATCTCATACTTTACATAAGCCACAATTTTCTCTGGCATTCAGGTTCTACATTGAAGTGCTGGATTCATCTTTCTTCTGTTAGTTTTCTCTCAGAAGCTGCATTTTTTCCTCCCTGCAATATGCTTCTATCAAGGTGCTCTGTTCATCAGACATATCAGTAGATCCTATGTTCATTAACGGGTGAGAGTATCTCTTTTCCCATGAGGTTCTGGAACTTAAAATCAGGGGATTACCATTTTCCACACTGATACCTAAAGGTTTACATCATACAGATGACCTTCAAGAAATGTTGCCTAACTTCTAAATAGCACATACAAGTTAGAATTCTGTCCCTAATTCCCTGAAACTTTCTGTTTTGTGCAGTACTTAATTAATAGAGAAACAGTAACAATGAAAAGAATACGATAGAAAGTGCATCAATGAGGGAAAAATAGAAATAATGAAAGATAAGGGAAGAGAGACAGAGGGAGAAAGGAAGTGGCAGGAGTGGAGGTAGACAGGAAGGCAGAGGGACAGAGGCTCTCTTTCTTAGTGTCTTGCTCTTACCAGCATGTCTTCCCCCCATAATCCCCCAGGGTCTTTGCACCAACTGTTTCCCATGCTGGTAATACCCTTTCCCACAAACCTCTTTACTTACCTAGTCCCTATTAATCCTTTTGGTTTTAATTGTAACATCACTTTTTCAGAGAGATTTTTCCCTGACCAATTTATCTCAAGTAGGTGTACCCTGCAGACCTCTCTCTTATTCATCTCATTTCTTTTCCTTCATAGCACTTATCATAATTTCTAATTCTGTATTCATTTGTTCATTTGTTTAACATCTGTCTTTCTTTCTGGACTATAACCCTAATGAGACCAGTACCTCACTGTCTTTGCATCTCAAACACATGGTGCAATGTGGGCATACCATAGACGCCCAATGACTATTTGCTGAAAGAATGAACAAGAGGGGGAAGTTCAGAGAAAAAATTGTGAAGTGAGAAAATGAGAGAGACTCATCTTATTTTGAGATAAGCTAATGCTCAGAAGTCTCTCCATTGCCCAGCCTGTTTATTTTCCAGACAATTGATTCAAGTCTCTAGACAGAACACGCAGAGTGGGGGCAGAGTAAAAAGTCTTAAGGCCAGGCTGCATGGAGGACAAGAGTTTTCTCACCCTGATTTAACACAGATCTGGCTCTAAGTAACAAAACCAGGGATTTTTCTTTAAAGACTTATTTATTTTATTTGAGAGGGGGTTAGGCAGAGAGGGAGAGAAAGAAAATCTCCAGCAGACTTCCCACTGAGTGAGGAGCCTGATGCAGGGCTCATTCCCACCATCCTGAGATCATGACCTGAGCCAAAACCAAGAGTCTAACACTTGGCGCACCCAGGTGCCCAAACCAAAGATTTTTAATGTGAGACCAGTTTCTAATACTGGTGGATTTCCTGAAACAATAGAACAACAATAAAATTGCTATGCAAACTGGCTAGAAAAATATTTTAGATAAGTGATTTGTCAGCTATTTTGTATTGGCATACTACAAGATGGCTGCTCTTAGGTCTTGAGATGCATGTAATGGCTTATCTGAGAAATGCCTGCCCACCCACTCAGCACTAGATAGAACAGGTACATTCTCAGACCATATCAGGTTATAAAGCAATCAAAACTGCTGGCATGGCTGGATATCTGCTGCAGAAAGCATAAGAAAAGGGTCAATCTGAAAAGGAATGGAGCAGCTCAGGGAAACAACAGGAAGCCAGAGATAATCCCAGGACCCACCTAAAAGTCATCAATGAAGTTTCACTTACTATGACTCACTGGTCCTCTTCTGGTCAATTCCTGCCACACCCAAGTGTTCCTCCCATTATGTCACAGCTTCCTTCTCAGGTGCCCTTCCTCTTCTCTTTCGCACCAGAACTGCAAATACAGTCTGCAGGATGCTTTAGTCAGCAACGATCCAGAGTTTTGAAGCCATAACTTGAAAGTGATCAGAGTGTTGAGGATAATGGCCCTGAAAGTTGGTCTGGATTGAGAGCTGTTGGGCTTAGTTTGTTCTTCAGATGCTGACTTGAGTTAATTCACTGTTTTCTGCCTGAACAACCATTTTCTTGTCACCACATGATGGAGAACATTCTATACACTGGTGCCAGATTAACCTTCCCCAAACACTTCTTTGATCATGTCACTCACTTTGTTCCAAAAACCTTAAATGGCCCTCTGTTATCTGATAGGGTTCAAATGCTTTAGTTTGGTCTTCAAGGCCTGTCGCTATCTGACCTTATTGAAAATTGCTCCTGCCACTGAATCCTGCCTTGTAAGTAGGAGAGACCAAGGAGATAGACTCCTCAAAAGTGATCAATTTTCTAATTGGGCCTTCAATGGTTTCGTGTAAAAATCATAATTCATGTCAATAACTGATCCCACTAAACTTGCTATACATATTAAATGTTTCATGCATTTAGAGCATCAGTAATGTGCAGCTATAGGCATTATGCAGAAATACCTTCTATCTTGGCAAGTACATGCAGTAGTAAATCCCCTGGGCAGTTGAGACTACTTGGAAAATTTAGACATAGTACTGTATCCAGAATAATATAGTGATCTCTCACCACGCTGAGTATGATCATCAGCAGCGATGATTTAGAAAATGAGAATGATTTATATTTTTATTTTTGAGCAGTAAATCTTTTTTTTAAATTTATGGAGGGATTTAGATTTATATAGTAGACTCTAGTTTCCATCATGTGGTAGTAATCTTAATGGCCACTTTCGAATTCCATTCATCTTTACACTGGCCACAAAGCATTTGGAGACTAAAATAAAGATTTAGATGGTGATTTGGTTAAAATGCTCAAATTTTGAGTTTTAGCCTGAAAAATCAAATCCAGATGGTAGACATTTTTGAGGTAGTGAAATTCACCTTTCATGATGCATGGACAATAATATTTCATTTAGCAGATCAGTCACATTAAGGCATTAATGCCTTATCATCCTTCCTATTCTTTTAAATATAAAACTACAGATAGATTTTATAAATCTGAAATATAATGACTACTTTAAAATACATTGATTAGATCCATCCAAATTAATTACAGGCATACTTCATTGTATTGTGCTTTGCCTTATTGTGCTTTGCAGGTACTATGTATTTTACAAATTGAAGGTTTGTATCAACTCAGCATCAAATAAGTCTAAGGGTGCCATTTTTCCCCCCAACATTTGCTTATTTACTGTCTCTGCATCACATCTTGGTAATTCTGGTGATATTTCAAACTTTTTTGCTATTTTATTTATTATGGTGATCTGTGATCAGTGATGTTTCATATTACTATTGTAATTGTTTTGGGCTGCCCCAAACTGTGGCCAGATGACAACAAACTCAATCAATAAATATTGTGTGTATTCTGATTGTTTCACCAATTGGCCATTTCCTCATCTCTCTTCCTCTCCTCAGGCCTCCCTATTCCCTATGACATAACGATATTGAAATTAGCCTGGTTAATAACCCTACAGTGGTCTCTAATGTTCAACTGAAAGGAAGAATCAATCAATGCAGCAGACTTCATTGTTGTCTTCACTGCCACAGACACTCCACACTTCAGCTACCACTACCTTGACCAGTCAGCAGCCATCAACGTCCTAGCAAGACCCTCCACCAGCAAAAATACTGTGACTCCCTGAAAGCTCACATGATAACTAACACTTTTTTTTTTTTACCAATAAAGCATTTTTAATTAAGGTATGTACATTGTGAGTTTTTTAGACATATGCTATTGCACACTTAATAGGCTGCAGTATAGTATAAACATAATTTAATATGCACTGTGACACCAAAAATTCCATGTGAATCATTTTATTATGATATTCACTTTACTGCAGTGTTCTGGAATAGAACCTACAATATCTTCGGTATTACTTGAGTTACAGCCCTTTGTCCATCTTGAGTTCCTTCAGCAGAGTGGTTGAGATTATGAGCACTCTTTTCAAGGTGCTGGGGTTCAAATTCTAGCTGGTGGTCTTCACTAGTTGTTAGAATGTGGGCATATTACTTAACCTTTCAGTGTCTCAGTTTTCTCTTGTATAAAATGGGGATAACAATAAGGGTGCTGTGAGTATTAAGTGGATTAATGCATGTAAATTGCCTTGCACATGGATCAACAATGTCAGTTGTTATTATGGAGTAAAGTCGTTAGGAACTATAGAAAGTTGTAGTAGGGGTGGGGTGTGCAGAAATTCAGATGCCTCCAGAAGCCAGACAGGTAAATGAACCATGTGAGTGACTTGGTGGTAGAGATTAATGAAGTCTACAGAGGACTGTAAAGCAGGTGCTCCACTTAAAGTCTTAAAAACAAAGCAAAAGAAAGCACAACTGTGTGTGTGGTAGCCAATCTAGACATGTCTGTGAGCTAGGCTTGACCAAGCCTGTGGGCTGCTCACCAATTTTGACCCTTGAGTAGCAAGAAGAATGCCAAACCACAAGTCAGGAGGTACAGGCTGTGGCCCTGCTCTGCCAAACTCCAACTTCGTAAGCCTGAGCAGGCTTCTCACTCATCTTGGCCTCTGTTTCCCTATTTGTAAGATGAGAAAATAGAGTTTCTTCCTATGTCAAATATTCTAATTAGATGGAGAAAAGGGGGAATAATGATTTTTTAAAACCACTGACATTTTAAAAAGGTATGGAAATAATAAAGGGTCATTTACCATACTTGAGAAATCTGTACAATATATAGTGGTTCCTGAGGGGAGTATCCTAGTAGAAGCTGAAAGTGTTTTCTGGAGGAAAATTTGGTCTCAAATTCCAAAGGCAGAAAGGAGCGCAGATTGAATGAGGGAGGGGAGAGCAAGCCAGACCAGGAGAGCCAGGCAGAGGCTGAGAGTCTAACTGTGCATGGGAGATAGTGAAGCAGTGTGTTTCACTGAAGTGGGGAACTGGGTAATAACAAATGATACTGTCCAGGGTGCGACTGTGGGAGAGTTTCAGAACCTGGTGATGTTAGGTGGCCTGAGCATGCTGGAGTTAACTTTTGAGCTATGGTCAGATGGAGAAAAACCAGACCAACACATGTAAGCGGGTATTTCAGTCTCCCCAGACATTCCTTTGTATGTCCTATTCTTATCAGGAAAACTGAATTCTTATTTGCTTTTATATTGTTCAGATTTCCTGGACTCATGACCTTGTTTCCTATTTTTATTTATGGCAAACTGCATTTTCCAAAGGTGGATGCCACCAATCTAGAGCTCCCATCCTACCTGCTGTACTTAACAATGTTACTGATGTCCTGCCCACTGAGAGGTGGAGTCTGTGTTCTCTTCCCTAAAATCTGTGTGGGGGCTTTTGATTGCTTCAACCCATAAAGTGAGGCAGCAATGAGGCTATGGGTTATTTGACGTGGTCATAGAAAGGATATGACTTTCACCTGTCTTTTTCCCTTGAGTCACTTGACCTTGGAGTCCTGAATGCTATTCCAGGGAGACCAGGTGGAAAGATCTTATAGAAATAGAGATCCATACCCAAGAAGTCCCAGCTATTCTATTTGAGAAAAATATCCCCAGGTTACAGACCAATGAGTGAAGAAGGTTTTGTGAGGACCCTTTCCCCCTCATTGTCTGATGGCAGTCTCATGAGAGATCCAAGCTGGAATGACCGGTCAAGCCACTTTCATATTCCTGACCTACAGAAACTGTGAGAGATAAAAACTGATTGTT
This sequence comes from Vulpes lagopus, assembly GCF_018345385.1. Taxonomy (NCBI): domain Eukaryota; kingdom Metazoa; phylum Chordata; class Mammalia; order Carnivora; family Canidae; genus Vulpes; species Vulpes lagopus. Next base: position 21,580,319 of record NC_054844.1, read on the forward strand.
GTTGATTCAAGTCATTAAGTGTTGGAGTAATTTGTTACCTAGCAATAGACTAATATATTAATGCATTGCTGCATCTCCTTCCACTTAGATTCTGATCTTCATGTTTCTAGCCCCAATTAGTAAGCTAAACTGAATTTACCATGGCCTTTTCTCAAGAGTTCAATTTTTCACATTTCAGTCCTTGAATTTCATTCCTGATTCCAGTTAATTCATCCATTTCTGTTTAAAGATATTTCAAACAAATATGCCTACAAAGACCATATAACACATGCAAACAGGGTAAGCAGGCCCAGGTATAGGGACAAGGGAGCAAAAAGAATTGTAATAAATTGGAGAGCTTACGTCACATTCAGTATCCAACTCTGAGAGATGGATACAATAGGACTGTGGCTTAATGATGCCAGATTATCAGTGGGTTTTTTTTTTTCTAAAGAATCCAGAAATCTAGATTTTTATGAGATCTTTTGATTGAAAAAATTAAAATCCTCCTCAAATTTGAATCATGTTAATTAAACAAAATATATCTGCTGGCTGACCCTAACCATGAGTTATCAAATTACAAAGTCTAATTTAATAGTTTTTAGCCACTATAATATTGGGGAAGGCCTCAAACTCAGGATGAAGAGATTCCAAATTTCTTAACCACAATAACACTTCTGAAAAAAGTGACAGAAGCAGCACAACACTTGAGGGAAGACAATTGCTACTATCCGCTGAATACAATTCAATCTTCAGTCCATTGAAGTAATTGGGTAAGGCCATTTGGTCGTAGAGTGAGCTATTGTGGCCAATATAAGGTAAATAGATCCTTCCCTCTGGGCCAAGCATGGGCACCATTATCCTTTAGGGAGACTAAAAGGACATTGCCCTTAAAGGGAAGTCCCGTCAGCAGCCACCTGCTGCCTCATTAGATGTTTGTTATCTATCCTGGTGCTCCTTGGGAGCCTGATACACTCATGAAGACCCCAGAAAGCATCCTCTTTCTGTGTCTCCTGAAAAATATCTACCGGTTTTGATAAATTCTGATTCTCTACTTTCTGAGCCCCTCCTTTCCTTTGGTCAGTTCAGCTCTTTTTGAAAACAAAGCCTCTTAAGTCTACCCTGGGGCACACAGTGCTACAAGCTGAGCTACCCTCTTGGAGAGGAGTGGAGGTCTGGGAGAGTGGTGGCAACACTTAATATTATTGAGTTAAAATCTCAATAAATTATCTCAGTAAATTACGCAATCAGAAAGATGAGCTCCTTGTCAATAAATACACACAACACTCTGCCTACAGACAAATGTATCTAGAGTTCACTCATACAACCCAATACCCATAAACTACCTCCATAAAGCCATGGAAAAGAGGAGCTGAGATTAATGAAGTTCTTTCAGCTTAGCCCACACAGGCTGACATTAATCTGCATGGATATAACCCACAGCATTCATTGTACTAGAGTACACATTTTAGAAAAATGATTTTGCTTTTTTTCTTATACCTGATAACCTGGAAAATACAGTCATCTGTACTCTGTCCTGCAGGTGTTAGTGCAAATCAGTAAAGAGGTTCCATTGACGGCTCTTTTTCGGACTCTAACCACAATTGAACTCTCTGCTTTCCATCACTCGCTCACCCCGTTGTGTACAAAGAAGCAGATATGCAATATAGCAGGAGCCCCAAGAAAAGGTCTGGCTGTTCTGTCAAAACTATTTAGTTCAATATTGTTCTCAATGTGGCACCATAGCCCTGGACATGACACCCAGCACGTCCAAACAGACATGATTATATATGAGACAGAAAGGCACTTACATCACTGCGGGTTGTTATGCTTTAAAGGGCTTTTTCCCCCCTCTTCAAATTAAAAGTTTTCAAAAATGAAATAAAAATAAACCTTTGAAGAAACCAGATTGAGACTGAATTTGGAAGGCCCTCCTGCCTAGTGTATACTAAAGAAACATTTTCTGGGTTTGTCCCTGATGATTTTCCTTGTAGTTGAGAAACACAATCCACTGGGAGCTTTTGTGGCAGAACAAGAATTTTATGAACACGAACTTTACAAAGACTTCCCTAGGAGATTTAAGGTCTGGAAATCAATAGATCAATCAGTAGCTTTTATCAATCTATAATGGTTCTCTCTCTTTGGATGTTTGGATGAAAATGGGATCAACGTAAATTGAACACGGAATCACTTATTCTTACAAGTTAAATTTGTCAAACTGTAAGGCACATAAATGACATGAAATATAATCATTTTTGAATTTGGGACCCTTCAGGGTGCATGTTGATTGAAGAAAAAAGAACCAGATGTTTCTTCAGCAGGACTAATAGAAGCAATCTAAATATTCTTCAATCCCTGACACTTCTGACCATTTCCCAAAGAAACCAATTCATTAGTTAATTATTAGGTATACTTATTGTGCAATATATAATTGGCCCCGGGCAAATAGCCTTCAAAGATGGCTGGCTGAGTCTGTAGAATCTGTTTTTGCCAAATTCTTCCCAAGAAATTAGAGAAGGATTAATGAGCCCTACCTCATCTTGCTTCCACTTTATTTTTAATGATAAAGTCCTGAGTGCCTGGAACCTCGCCTTCTTTATAAAGATAGCTTGGCAGGTAGTTTATGGGCAGAAGAATTAGGACAAAACATGAAAATTATGTTGGGAAATAAGAGTTATTTACCCAGTTCCTCCTGAAAAAATACAAATATGAAGTTGGATTTATATTTCCATTTTTGAGATATACAAAGGTAGGTTGAGTGGAACAGTTTTCATTCCCATTCTAAATTTTTTCAATCAAAAAAATAAAAAGAATCGTGCTGAAAATTCCCTCATATTTTGTCAGCTTACCATCATCCCAGTAACAGTAACAAAAATCAATACATATTGAGTATTTCCTATGTGCTTACCACATATTATCTCATTTAATCTTTACAGCAAATATCAATCACGGTCAATATTATTGTCTTTCATTATCCCTGTTTAGTAGGTGAGAGAGTGGAGGCATTGAGAAGTTAAGTACCATATCGGGTTGCCAGATAAATTACAAGTTGCCAGCTAAATTTGAGTTTCAGATAAACAATGGATACATTTTTTTAAGTGTAAATATGTCCCAGGAAATATACCAAATATACTACTATACTAAAAGATATATATCCATTGTTTATCTGAAATTCAAATTTAGCTGAGCATCCAGAATTTTTATTTACTAAATTTGGCTAGCCGTTGGCAGAGCCAAGCAGATCTTTCTGATTCCCAAGCTAAAACTCTTAACCACTATACCAAACTGCCTCTTTCCACAAAAATAAAGTTTGAAAACTGCAAATTTAGAAAAGGCTATTACTTGTTTAGACAGACAAACTAGCAGTGAAAGTGGGACAAATTAAGCTAATTTATAGAAGCAGTGTGACAGGCGTTTCTTTTGTCTGGGCAGTCCTGGAACAAGGAGTGGGGAAGCAGGAATCAGTTGAATAGTCGAGGAGCAGGGTGGGGAAATGTTTGCTTCCCAGTTAAGAGGGACTGAGTACTTGTCATGAAGTCAACACAGTAACAGAACTATTACGGCTGTCAGCACTTCCAGAGGAGTATCAAATGCAGGTTTGTTTTGAATAGAATGTGGCTGGGACCTCTTTCCCTACCTCTACCTGTCTCTACCTAGAACAGTCCCTTCTGGTTAATACTCGAATTTAGCTCCCAAAACACTACACAGAGGACTATGGTGATGTAGTTAAAAGAGTAAAGCTTCCACGCGTGACTGCTTCATTTGATTTCTTAGCTCTACCATTTCTCTGTATTCTCAATCTCCTTCTGCAAAAAGGTGAAATAATAGTACCTATCTCTATAAATTTCATGAGTTTATGTGAGTTAATACATGTGATAACAATAATAATAAACATTCAGCAAACATTTTCTACATGCCAGTCACTCATCTAAGTGAATTACTTAGTCCTTAAGTAAATCCTTATGTAAATTATTTAATCCTTAAAATGACATTAGAATATTGGTTTTATTATTAGTAACTCCCACTTTATGAATGAAGAAACTGAGGTAAAGATTAAGTAATTAGCTCAAGATCATATAGTCAGCCAAAAAGGAAAATTTTTAATTCAGACTATCTGGATTCTGAGTCAGTGCTCTCAGCCCTTATTCTATACATGTGGAACACACTAAGACCAGTTCCTAGAACAGGGCCAGCCTATACTGCCTGTTAGCTACTACTATGAACTGTCAAGAGAGGTTTGGGCATTGGTCTAATTATCCACTTTGGCCATAATACAGATTAATACCTACCAACAAGATGCCTCATGCTCTTCTGCATCCAAGGCAACTCCCAGGCTTCTGAGAGGTACCCTAGACTTCTCTGACTCAACCCCACATCCAGCCAGTTATCAGTTCCTACAGAAATCATAGCACTTCTCTTCCCTATCCCCATTACCTCAACCTATGTTTAGCCTGAATCACTTCTCTCCAGCACCTGTACAATATATTCTTAAAAAATCTCCATTTCTGGTTGACCTATCCCAACCCCTACATTTTGTGACCAGGGACAGCTTTCTACATTAGGAATGTGACTATATGTTTTCCTGCCTATAGTCCATCTCTGATTCTCCAGTGGCTTTAAGAAAACACTCAAGCTCAAGCTCCTTAGCCCCATAATGCAAATTCCATGACCTACCTATTCATCTCTAGCTATTTTCTGTATGGACCCCATCTTTCATTTCTACACTATTTCATTTCCCTTAATATGCCATGTTCCTTCATTCTTTCATGGCTTTATGATGCTATCCCCCCCTGCCCAATGTCTTTCCTTTTTGTTCTGCCTGTTAAACCCCTATTTATCCATTGAGACCTGGCTGATGATCATGTAGTCTGAGATGCCTTCTCTGACATCCTCCATTTTACTTGGAGGATCTGAGTTTCCTTACTTCTTTCCCCACTAGTCATGAGTACCTTAAAGACAAGGCCTTGGGGATCCCTGGGTGGCTCAGCGGTTTAGCACCGCCTTTGGCCCAGGAGGTGGTCCTGGAGTCCCGGGATCGAGTCCCACATCAGGCTCCCTGCATGGAGCTTGCTTATCCCTCTGCCTGTTTCTCTGCCTCTCTCTCTCTCTCTCTCTCTCTCTCTCTCAGTCTTTCATGAATAAATAAAAAAAATCTTAAAAAAAAAAAAAGACAAGGCCTTTATTTATCGTAGTATCACCAGTTCTGAGCAGGCAAGTTTGTTAAATAAAGAGTGAATGTTTTACCTTAATAGCTATCTGTCCACAAAACAAAGCTAAATATAACAACCCTCAATAGTAAGAAATGTAAGTGAACTTTAAGATGATAAGATTTAGCTAATGTCTTTCCAGGAATAATGCCCATGAAGGAAAAGAGTGTGCATATTTTTCCTATAGTTTAAGAATGATCAAACTAAGGGTGACTGGGTGGCTCAGTCAGTTCGGCTCAGGTCATGATCCCAGGGTCTTGGGATTGAGCCTTGCATCAGGCTGCTCCCCCATCCTTGCTGACCCCCTGCTTGTATTCTCTCACTCTCTGTCAAAATAAAAAAATAAATATATTTTTTTAAAAGAATTATCAAACTACCTAAAATGTATACTTTTTATATCAATAAAGTCCTAGTCAGGGCCTAAAACTGATGTAACAAAGCACATACATATTTATAAGAGTTCTGCAAAAAATCAGAAACAGCTGGTTAATTTTAAGCCTTAAAAAGCACAACTATAAATGTTTTTCACATAGGAACTATATATAAGGGAAAGAATTCAGCCAACACTTGTGGAAGACTGAGGTCACTAACTAGCTTGGCTACTCTCTTTTGAGAGGCATTTTAGTGTTTTTGGGGTGTGGTCAACAAAAAGAATTTGACTAAGGTCAGAAAACTGAACAAGCAGAGTTTCTTAAAGATGCTTCTCTTTTCTTTTTGGTGCCAACCACTTAGAGATGCATTATAATTAAGTCATAATTGCTTATTTCCCCTGTCTAAATAAGACAGGTGGTTTCTTAATATTGCATATTAATTCTAATTCAAATTATTGCCTTACAAGTAAAATTTGGTCCTAATATTAAAATGGCAGGTAAAAATTTAAAGTTGATCACTAATTTTTAAAAAAATTATTGGCTTAATATTATTAAAAACTAAATTTCAGAGTTACATGACGTTTTCATTCTTGAAATCCTGACCTCAATAGCTGAAGCAAGTATATTAAAAAAAATGTATTAGAAAGTGAGCTAGGAGTTCACAATCTAATTTCGTTCTCTCATCTGTCTACAAATGTGGTTCTATTTTACCTTCTCTTTGTCCTACCTGTGGACTCTTTACACTTGAGGCTTTGAGGATAGTCTCATTCCATGTAAAGACTCGACTATCCATTCTTTTATCACTTTCCTGCTTGGATTCAACCTGTTTCTACCTTGGTTTATCTACACAAGTTCAGTGAGAAGGGAACCAAACTATAGATGAATTGGGAAATTTTGCTTAAGATAAACAAAGGGTATGACGACTTTATGATTCTTTAAACTTCCCAGAACTTGTTCATTTTTGTGATGGCATTTGAGGAAAAAGTCACAAATAACTTTAAAAATTGTGAGGAGGGATCCCTGGGTGGCTCAGTGGTTTAGTGCCTGCCTTTGGCCCGGGGCACGATCCTGGAGCCCTGGGATCGAGTCCCACATGGGGCTCCCGGCATGGAGCCTGCTTCTCCCTCTGCCTGTGTCTCTGCCTCTCTCTCTCTCTCTGTGTGTGTGTCTATCATGAATAAATAAACAAAATCTTAAGAAAAAAATGTGAGGAGATTTAGAAATGATGGGAAAAGATAACACCAGACAAATATGGGCTTGGGAGGTCATATTTTCAGGACAGTGGAAAAGGCACTTACTGTTGGCTAGAACCTAGCTTGACCTTTCCACAGGGGTGGTGGTGGGGTAGGTAGATAAGAAAGTGAGACATAGCAAGGCTGAATAAAGGGGCTCAAAAATTGTTCTTGGAGAAGTCAAATGGACTCAGATCAGAAGATGGATGATACACTTTTGCCGTTTCCTTGATCGATGAGCCAAAGACTAATCTGGCCAGATAACTCACTATCCTGTAACATAGGTGGGTTATATGGTTCCTTGGAATGCTCTTTGGTTCTTTTAATGGATCCCAACTACACATTAATTCTATGTAAAGAAATAGGGTTCTCCTGAATTTTTTTCTCCCACCCCACATCCTGTTCCTTTACTTTTTCAGCACTTTTCCAAATTTGTAATTTTATGTTGGTGTCAACCCACTTATTGTTTGTATTCTGCTTTGAAACTATAAGTTCCATAAACACAGAGATCCCTGAATATCGAAAGCATATAGTAGAAAGCCAATAAATGTTTGGTGATGAGATACCTGAATTAATAATTTCATCAGAAGGGCCTTGGAAACCATGGTTCTAATCTAACAGAGCCTAGTTGCTGGTACTTCAAATAGGTGCTCCATAAATGTAACCAGAACCTACTGGAGATGTCATATGAGACACATAACAAGTATAAACTCTGCCTTTGTCATGTTAATGATCTAAAATGACCCAGTACAAACTCATCAGTACAAACTAATTTCACATGAATGTGTGCTTAGTGCAAAGTAAATCCACTGTGCCCCTGGACTGTTTGAAGAAAGTGTGGAAGCTCAGTCTCATTGATCTCCATGATCTCTAAATCTCCTATGATTGGGACTGCAGCCACAAATTATTCTTTTCTCTAGAGTTCCTCATGTTTTTCAATATGAGTATAGGAAAGGGTCTGAGCATCAAACAAAGCCCAACTTCACAATGTCTTGTAAATTAAAAAAAAAATTAGGCCTATTCTATTACAACTGAGAATGGGAAGTAGCTATTAAATCATTCCCTTAAAGTATTTTTATTTTGTTGACTCATGAGAGTTGGCTCTGGTTCCTCCAAAGCATTCTGAAGCCATATTTGGAGAACTTTGAGTTGGTGAATTTACTTATGTGCAGAAAATATTGAGATATTTTTTACATTCTTTGCTAAATCATTTTGGTTTTCTTAAACAATTGGTATTCCTCCTACTTTTTCTTGCATTTATTCATATAACTAAATAAAGACTTAGCTGCATTTGTCAGTGAACTGAAACCAACATGATGCTTGTCTTTAAAAAATTATAACTTTCCATCCCAACTCTGATCTCCTAATGAGACATTTTGAGAGCAAATAGTTGCCACAGTCATGTTATTTAAGGATGTTGGAATTCCCACAAAAAACTTACATAAATAAAAAGTGATGTCATTTATATTATCAATTAATAGCATTATAACAGTAAAGATGAATATTCATTTCTGGAACACAAAAAACCTAACAGGTTTCAAAACTTGGATATTCCTAAGTCACGTTGAGTAATACCTATGCAAACTTGTTAACATATTAAATTAGCCTGGAAATCTTGTAAGCAGAAAAGAAAATCTGCCCTTCTGAGCTTTCTGCTATTTCCTGCCTCTCGTCAGACTGGAAATGTTTGAGGACTGCCTTTCTCCTGGTATTTCAACGTGCTGGCTTCTGGTCCCAGATGGAACCAAGAAAAGCAGAGGAGTGTGAAAAATAAAAATATTTTCAATGTTGTTAACCCAACCTTTTAAAGCCTTAAGAGATTTCCTTTGGATTGGTGAAAGAAATGATTAGAATTTAGGGGTGCTGCTTTCCTCCCCAGGCCAGATAACACATGTTCTCATGTTTCTAATGTCATAAAATATACTTTAAACTAACTAAAAGCCAGATTGTCTACAGGTTCAGCTGAGCAATTTGGCTTCTTAAAAAAATTATTACTTTTTGAGCGAGGATACTCCAATGTATGTGGAAGTTTCTAAAAATGTTTAGTCCTGCTATGTTTTTAATGACTTCTCCCAAGGATGAGCTCTCCTCGTAGCCTGTGAAGACCCATGCTTATCCAACATCTTGCAGCAGGCTCATTTCACAACAGGAAAAAGCTATGAAGACAATAGTTCTAGCTAAACTGTAAGAAAATTACAAGGAGACTTGAGCCAGTTCTTCACCACAAAATAGAGGAAGGGTAAAACATTCAGATTTCTTTAAAAATAAAAAACAAATAAACCCCACCCCCAATTATCTCCAGAATTTTTATACCAGCTCAGACACAGCAGCTCTGTTTGCTTGTTTTCTTTCTAGTTTTTACTCTCTTGAATTGACTGGGTATTTACCTTATTTATCTTGATATTATTTTATCTGGGGAAATACGATGACATCTTTAAATACCAGAGGTTATGAAAGGTTTTTTGGTAGATGAGGGATCTAAGCTTTATCAAGTTCTTACTGAACTCCGGGCATTACCATAATCACATATATGTGTTATTTCATTTATTTTGGAATAAGTTCTTATTTTACAAAAATTACTGCTAACAATGTGATAGGTTGAATAATGTTCCCAAAGATGCCCACATTCTAATCCTCAGAACCTAAACTTGTGAATGTGCTACCTTACATGGCAAAAGGGACTCTGCATGTATGACTATGTTGAGGAACTTGAGATAGAGAAATTACCTTGGATAATCTGGGTGAGTCTAACATAATAACAAAGATCCTTATAAAAGGGAGGTGGGAGAGTCAGAGAGATGTCAGGACAGAAGCAGAGATCAGATAAAAGAGATATATGCTGATGGCTTTAAAGATAGAGGAAGGGACCACAAGCCAAGGAATTTAGGGGGACCCTAGAACCTGGAAACCTCCAGAAGGAGTACTAACATTTTCACTTTAACCCAGTGAGACTGATCCTGGATTTCTGATCTCAGAATGTAAGATGATAAATTTTTATTGTTTTAAGCCACTAAAGTTGTGATTTGTTACCATAAAAATAGGGAAGTAATATAAACACTTATTAACCACTTACTATGCAACATACATGGAGTCAATCACTCTACGTAATAAGCCATTTCATTTTAACAGCCTTTATTTCTTTTTTGACAGAGGAGGAAGCAGACAGTGGGGGAAATGAAGAACCCCAAGGCTAATAATAGGTAGTATAACACTGGGACTCAGTGAGGATTTGCCTAATATTTGCATCCCCGTATTCCGTAAAATACCAAGATCAGAACTTGAAAAATATGATCTTCTTTTAGAAAACAACAACAACTACTACTATGTGAGGTCAGCATTTTTCCCATTTATAGATTGCAGCTTAAAGGTGATGTAACTCACTAAAGTTCATGGAACTAGAAAGTCAGGGCTGAGATTTGAATCAGACGGTCTATCCTAAATTCATGCATGTAACCACTACAGGGGATCAAGAGTGAGGCAAACCTCAAAATACCATCACCTAATGTGTGCTCTGGGGTAAGGTCTTTTTCACTTCAGAAAGCCCCTGGCTTGTCATCTATGGAATAAAGATAATGACTCTTATTCATAAGAATTTTGAGTGAATTACATGTAAAACTTTTAGCCTTAGGTCTGACACATAGTAAGTGCTCAGTAAATGGCAGTGAATTTATTGTAACTTAAAGAACACAGGAGATCTTTGCTCTCCACTACATCATCCACAAAAATTCATGTTCCACTTCCCACAGTTTTTTTTTTTTTTTTTTACAGGCAGGAGATAACCATCCAGCCAGTAACTACATTTCTTAGCCCCATTTGTTTCCAGGTATGGCCATGTGCTAATTATTGCCAAAGCAATGTGAATGGAAGTGATTCATATCAGGCCAAAGTCTTTACATGCAATCAAGCCTTATCCATTTTCTTTTCCTCACGGTTGACTGTATAGGACTGAGAGATACTGAAGGTTAGAGTCACCACAAGATGGAAAGGAGTAGATACCTGAATCATCAAATGGAGGAAAGCTTCATAGATTGTTATTTTTCCAAAAAATAAACTCTGTGTATGCCTGTGGAAATTTGAGAATTGTTTGCTATCACAGTTGGTGTTAGGCTGAGAAAAAAGCACATGCACTTTGTTCTCTCCTTAGCACTTGGCCTCTCCCGAGAAGTGCTCTACTCAAACTTTCCCCCTTTGGGTATCATCTGGGTATCATTTAATGTTGATGCAATTATATTACAGAATCTGCAGTTCACAATGAAATTTCATCAGTAGTTTCTTTTTTTTTTCTTTCATCAGTAGTTTCAATGTTATTTTTTATGGTGATTTTCTTCTGCTCCACAGTGCAATCAAGGAGCATGTATTGCACTTATTTATCATGACTTCTAGTCTCCTTAAATTAGGAATGACTCCTTAGCCTTTCTTAGCTTTCTTGACCTGGTATTTTTGAAGAGCACAGTCCAGTTATTTCTTAGAATACGTCTCTTTGTTGAGACTTGTTTGTTGCTCTCTCATAGTTAGATTCATGTAATGTGTTTTGGTCAGGAATACCATAATAATGATGTTCTGGTCTTCTCTGTATTAGGAAGCACTTGATGTTGGATTGTTTTAATACTGACGATGTTAAGTTTGATTGTCTTATTCAGCTAGAATCTGCAAGGGTTCTCAAAAGTAAAAATAACATTTTTCTAGGTGATAACAGCTTAAGAATAAATATTTCAAATATATAATTTTAAAACTACAAACAAAAGCATAGATACTTTAACATTCCAAATATAATAGGTACTAAATACTTTACACATATCAGCTGGAGAATTAAGTCAAACTTTGAAATTCATAAATATAAGATAAACATGTTATTGGAAATTCTAACACCACAGCTAATATTTCTCAGTAATTTTCATAGATTCTCAAATTGAAAAAATGAAATAAATCTATTGCTTTTATAGTGTTTGCCTTTGCCTAGGATCCCTAGAATGCAGAACTTGAGGCAAGAATTAAGTGCCAATACTTTATTTAAACCTATAAACCTTCCCCCAAAAATAAAAAAATAAAAAATAAAAAAAATAAACCTACAAACCTAGGGCAACGAGAATGAGAAAGAGGAAGACGCTGACAAGGACAGGAAGCAATGCAACATGGTATGTTATTGCTCAGTTTGGGCTTCATGATGAACTGCAATGACCTAGAAGATCACTTAGGGGATATATCTGTTCAACAGGACACGTCATACTTCTCTGAACAAATGCATGACAAAATCTCAGAGCAGTTCATGTATTGGATAAAGAAGAGATAAGACCTACCCAGCTTCCTACCTCTTGACCTATCAGTTAGAGTTCACACAGGAGCCATTAACATCTAGATCATAATATCATCTGGTGACACAGCCTCCACAGAATCCAGACTGAAGGGCTAGCCAGAAACTCTGGACATGAGACTGATTGACTTGACTGAAGGACAAAGAAGAGTGGGAGACAGACACATACTCTCAGCGCAAGTGACTGGCTGGTCCCAGGCAGTAAAACCACATGGACAGAACATACTGACTAGGTAGGCCTGATCAAAATCAGAAGGGATACATATCTACTTAAAAAAATTTTTTTGAGTATAGTTGACACACAGGTGTTACATTAGTCTCAGGTGTACAACATAGTGATTCAACTTCTCTATATGTTTTGCTATGCTCATCATGAGTGTGGTTATTATCTGTCACCAGACAACACTGTTAACTATCATTGACTATGTTCCCTATGCTGTGCCTTTTATTTCCATGACTTATTCATTCCATAACGAGAAGACTGTATCTTCCACTCCAGAAGGGACACATATCCTATCTTGTCTGATACAGTATATTTCTTCTCTGAATTTCCTTATTTTTTGGCAATGTATGGCTGAGTATTTTAAAGTGATAAAGGCATCATCTTTATTCCCAACTTCTAAAGTAGACAACTGACCCAAGTGGACCTATCAAATGTTGTAGCAGTTAATGAAGATTTGGCCCTTTATATCATGATTCAGCAAAGATAAAGAACAATGCATAAGCTGAGCATGTGATTTTTTGCCTTTGAAGATTTTAAAGGACAGTGGGGTGGGGGGAGTGTCAAAAGATAGCTCTTCTCTTCCAGTGACGAAAGAGAATCATTGTGGAGAATTGTAATGTTCTAATTAAAGTTCATAATAATTTGCACAAATACATGAGCTCAAAGAAGAAAAAATAATGGAGTAGGTCAGGAAATTGGTAATAGGTTAAAGAAATTTTCACTTTTAATAAAATGAAATGGCTGATTTGGATACAGTAGTTCAAGGTGAAAGTCTTAGCTAGTTAGCTTGTTCTATGAAAAATAAGCATGGGTATTTTAAAATACATTTCTCCAAGAATGTTTCCATTGCAGAGAACTGAGTCAGATGAGATGGCCTCCACCATCAAATGGAGCCTTGAGACATTTAGAGAATGGAAGAAACAATGCAGAGACACACTGCTTTGATGTAAATATCCAGAATGTAACTCATGTGTTTTGTGACATTTCTAGGTCAATGCTGGCTGTTTATGACGTTATATAATAGGACAGAGAGAAGGATGTGTGAGCAATGGAAAGACACATATATATAGATATTAAATTCATTCGTTTTTCACAGAACTAGTCCCAAAACATTGATTTCATGTCTTCCATTAAGAGAATCAATTAATAGGCAGTATAGAATGAATGAAATGATCTTTCCTAGAGGAGAATGGTTTGATTAAGCAGCTAAGTAAAAAAGAAGCAAGCATATGGAATACTTTGGCTTCATTTTAGTAAGTTCTGGAACAGAAACAAAGGTCCACTTGTTTAAGATTTCCAACAAAATAATTCTAAATATGACATTTAAAAATAAACACAATAAAAATTCAATCCTCAACCAAACATCCATAGAAGACAAACAGTTAGAGTGATTCTTTTACTGCTGTTATTATAATGATTAATTACATTTCTTTCATGGTGAGTCTTGTTTAGCTACAGTGGGTTTTGTAAGAGGAAAAACAGTGGCTTCTTTTGGGTGGTAATGGAGAGGAAAGAATATATAAAATTTTTAAAGTGTGGAATTAATTATTTTGAAAAATACTTTAGGATTGTGAATTATCTGAAAGAAACATATCTGTTACAAAACCCCAAACATTATGTAACTGTATATCTATAAATATTATTTCAATAATAATTTTGCTTATGTTGCCAGTTATTTGTGTTGAACCATAGCTCAGAAATAGAAAAGTCACTCAGTAAGAGTGACATCATGGGGCTTCCATATTCTCTCTCAATGACTTCCAGATCAAATTTTCTCAGTGTATAAGTAAAAAGATGATGTTTCTAACCATCAGCCCTGCAGACTCGACCTGGGATCTGAAAATCCAGCTGTGTTCACTTTGCTTCTTACACCATCCCTGTAATGAACATGTACATGGCTGACAACTGTGTTGATGGTGCGTGAGGTTGAATATAATCTAGCTTGTCTCTTCTGTGAAGGATTTTCTGGCTCTGCCAGCCTAAGAAGAATAAAGAAAAATGAGTATTCAGGGTTATTGTTTTTATGTTTATTTGTATATTCTGGGAGAGATTAGGAAAGTAAGGGGATAGGACTTGAGAACACTAAGTACAAAATTATTGAATATGAATTTACAGCGACACTTTGAATTCTTCTTCACATAATATATTCTCTATGAAGGGATGGTAATTGAGGCTCTATGTACCTCACCAAAGAACAACCCACACACTTGTCACTGCTGTGATAAAGAGATGATTTCTGTGGGCAGCAAAATATTTAAGAGTTTAATTCTCATCTGATGTCACAAAATGCAAGTAATTCAAAATCATCCCTGTGCTACGAGAACAAGTTTTATATCATTTGAAATTCCTACTTTTTAGAACATTTTACTTGTCAATATTGTAATCATATAGCTCTCACCTGCCCTGAGTTTTCTATAATCAAGCCCATTGTCTATACAGAATCTTTTTTCCAGATATTCTTACCCTTTTCCCACTTCCTTTCTCTCCACAAAAATCTGTTACTTTTCTCTTACTTGCTTCACCACACCAAGGCAGTAAGGGAGGTATAAATATGAGGAACTTTGAAAATAGAGTTTTAAGGAGCTTACATGTAAACATGATGCACAAACGTTAGAGTCAGAGATGCATAAATCTATGCAAGGATGTGCACTGATAGACCATAAATGCTCAGAGATCTGAAGATAGTTGGGAAGATGAGAAAATGGGAAGGAGATTAGAAGCATGATTGCAGTGACAGTCTGAAAGGAGCTCAAACAGACTTTCCCACTAATTATAATTTCTCCCACTTCCTTTTCACTTTATTCTTTCATGTCTCAGCTCAAATGCCCAGAAATACAGGTGCTCCTCAGCACTGCTATTCTCCATCCTTTCTTTGGCCATTTACTTCTTTCCCTGTCACTTAGCACAATCTGTAATTGTCTTATTTATTAATTTAATTTGTATATATTATTCTATAAGACTGCAAGATCCTTGCGGTTAGGGACTACAAAAAAGGATCTTAATAAACTTTTAAAGGAAGGAATAAAATGGAATATTGCATAGACAAAAGCTTGAATGGTAGCCAGAATAAACAGAGAGGGCATTTTAATGAAGGGAAAGAACATGTCCTATAATCAGAAGCTGAGATTTGTGTTATAAAATTACATATAGCCATGATCTGAGCACCAGTAAACTAGTGTGTAGCTTCCGCTACTGACTGGGGAGCAATGTCTAAGCAGATTTCCTTGAGAGGTTTGCAATGTTAAGAAGAACTGGTAGTCAGTTATTTGGTGGTTATTGAGACAGTAAAAACATTTTTAACTGGATAAATCATCCATCCTTAGAGGGTGAGAAGGTTTTCTTTGGGTGTGGAAGCTGCTACTGCTTATTTGATTTATTGGCAGATTAAATGTTCTGGTAGATGAAGCACTCCGCATAGGAGAGCCTCAAGGAGAGAAGACAATTGGTGATTCTATACCATTTGTGCTCTGACAGTCACAGGCTCTTCTTCAAACACTCAATTCGCTCAACCTCTGAGGAAACTGAGGCACTAACCATTTGAATAATGCAAATCTATTTTTAAAAATATAGACTTATAAAACCTCTTTGTGATATTTTGCCTTTACCCTATTTGAAATGTAGTGCAGTGGATACAATATGGAGTTTGGTAACTAAAACCCAAGTCTGGATGCTGACTCTGTCAATTCCTGGCTGCAAGACCTTATGCAATTATTTCATTTCTCATGAGACAGAGTTTCTCCATCTGTAACACAAGGTTAACAGTAATTGGGTTGTAAAAATAAAACAAATGTGAATGTATTTTTCCAACTTTAAGATTATAAACACATTTTAATAATTGTTATGTATATTCACAGAGAGATTAATCCTTCTTCATAATTATTAGTTCAGTTGACCATCTTTTATTATAGTGTAGTCTTTAAGGATGTAGGTTCTGATGTTGGGCTACCAAGGTTAGAAACCCTAACTTTACAGTGCCTCGAAGTTTTCATCTATGGAATGGGTGTAAAGATAGGGCCTACTGCATAGTGTTGTCTTGAAGAGCAAGTGAGATAATCCAGATAGAGCACTTATCACAGTGCCTGGGACATAGTAGGAGCTCAATACATGTCAGGTATTATTTTTACTCTGTGTTCACCTTGGGATGGCCCTTGAGATTTTTTTAACCAAGTCCAGGTGCATTTATACAACACTACCACTAGATGGCAGATGCACCATTTTTATTGCTTAGAGTGGTTCCCAGCAGCACTTCACCCTTTGCCTCCTCCTGGCATTGAAGGATCTTGGGGAACCTCAGAAATAGCACGTTGAGTGAAGTAATACCATATTTTTTTAGAAATAAGTCATTTATAAGTAATGTCTATTAACACGTTTTTGTGTTGTAATCATCTGGGATAACAATCAAAAGAAAAAATATATATATACAGCACAATAGTTTATTCTCCTCTAACAATATCCAAAAGAAAGGCAGGTAAAAGAGCATTTCTTAAGAGTTTACAATGTACATTAGATGTGAGAGCTGGTCTGTGGATTTGAGGAAGAGAGAGACACTGAGCTAGACAATATGGTGTTCCTGTCCTCATGCTGCTCACAGTTGAGGAAAAAAAGAAACATAGTATATGATATGATATGATATGATATGATATGATATGATATGATATACACATAACGATAGGATATAACATATAATGATATTATATGATATAATGATATCAATAATAATAATACCTCATGGTTGATCCTGGTCCCCAACAAGTAACCCATTGCTTGGGAGAGCTCAAGTAGGGTAGTATTCACAAGAAGTAAACACTAGAGTCAGGTCTTGAGAGTGATGAAGGGGATAGAAAATGAAAAGAGGAAAATGGCCTCCCAGCTCTCCTCTCCCCCAGATGCACTTATAAAAGCATGAAGTTGTAAAAGGACATGGTACATTCGGGAGACACACAACCTATAGGGCCCTGAATATTATATAAGGACTTGTAGAGAGTCTTAGGAGGAAGGTCGCAAGATCCAAATGAGTTTTGGAAAGTAACTTTTACCAAAAGGCTAAATTGTATGGAAGGAGGAGATTTGGATAAACACTAGACCATTTTGTTGTAACCAAGTCTTTTTTATCTCATCCCCTTTCCCCATCTGCAGTTTTGGAAATGAGTGTTGTTAATACTAAATAGCTTTTTGCCAAATACTCTGTTTTGAACCCAGAGATAAATCTCCACTAGCTGATATAGGCCACAGACAAGTTGGCTTTAGGAGCCCTTTGGAACCTTGGGGTAAGTTCAGTGGGATAACTCTCTATGCTTCTCATCCCAGTCTTCCATTCACCTTAAGGCCCTGGGAGCCATAGTCAGTATTTTGGAATTTATTCTAAGAGCAATGAGAACCTATTACAGATTTCTAATGGAGGGGAGAGGGTGGGTTGGTGGTGGTGCAAAGGATTCGGGCTGAAATGGAGCCTGTACATAAGAGGGTACCTAGACTGAGTGCCACAACCTGGATGAGAGACATCGGTGGCTTCAGCTTAATGCCAGGAGTAGAACTGGAGAGAATGGACAAATGTGTGATATGTTTAGTAGGTGAAATACCAAATTTGGCAACCTTAGCGCTGTGAGTTTTCCAAAAGGCCCTCTACTGAACATTTAATTTCAGCTTTCTCTATTGCTAAATTCTTTACATCAGAGCTGTAACAGGAAAAGGACAAACCTCAAATCTGCAAACACAGACATATTTTTATAGGCTCCTGATGTGGGTCTTCATTTCATAATTTAATTGCCTTAGAATATTGCTAAAGTTGTAGCTCTCCTACTGCATTAGTTAGGAAGGGCTAGGCTACATGGGGTAGCTAGTGAAATCTCAGTGCCGAGCGTCACATACATATATGTGTACTTATGGGCCATACTCGATGTGAGCGAGTGGGAGGCTCTGCTCCACATGGTCACTCAGAAAACCAGTCTGACAGAGGCTCAGCCATCTTGGGGCTGCTCCCCTAGAATGTGAGCCTTCCTGAGTTGCCAGTACAGGAAGAGAATTGAGAATCCCGTGCGCAACTGTACATGCTGCCGCTCAGACTGGCATGTCATTTCCACACACGTTTCATTGGCTTAGTAGCAGTGGCCCCACCTAACTGCAAGAAGGCAAATGGAATATTGAGGGGATATTGCCATTTCTGCCACACACACACAGTGACCAATTCTCACATACAGGCATTAAAAAAAAAAGATTCCTCTGAGAGTGTGCACCTGGATGAGGAGGAGAGCGTAACTAACCCATAGTGAGAGGGGTAGCACTGGCTTATCAGCTGGGCTCATTCATGGACTAAGGAACTTTTCCCTTCAGATAAACAAGGTTTAAATTGGGCTTTGGCATTTACAAAGCAGTCAGGGACCTTCAGGTTTGTAGAAAATGAGCACGTTGAAAAATGGGAAGTCGATGGTGGGCTGTGCTTCCTTATGGTTCCAAGCACATTGGGCTTGCCTTCTCAGGGTAAATGAGGTCGGTGGCTTCCTCGTTCTTCTACCCCTGGACCTTCACTGAAACAGAAGCTTTGCTAATTGAGGTGTCAACCCTCAGTCAGATTGACAACTAGAGCCCCTTCTCAAGACTGGGCTGTTGAGTGGAAAAGGATTTAAGCTGACATTAACACCAGCCTGAGCTGGGCTCACCTCTGCGAGGTAAATTTCTCCATCCTGACAGCCCCCGGTCTCCTTCAGATTCCCTGATAGAGTCCCGCCTTTGACTCCTTGAGTCATTCATTACCTGCAACACTCAGGCTAACTGGACAGAGCTTTTTCTCATCCTCCTTGGTTTAGTTCTAAATGAAAAGCAACATAAATGGAGTCAAAAGGTCTTTCTTCCTGTATGGCTGGTTTCTACCCCAGAAGAAAGACTTTTAAGGCCATTTGCAGTAATCTCAGTTTAGGAGGCTACTATCCTGTTCTCTTTGCCTCTCTCTTCCCCTAGGCAGAAAATTTGCCCATATCATTACTTCCAGAAGCTCTTAAATTACAAAATATAGAAAAGATGATTGTTTTTGAGATCAAATCTACATAACAAGGAATTAATAAGAAAATTTTTGAAAGACTTGTGTGTATATACTTATAGATGTATATCACATTTCCTTTCACTTCAAAATGCTATTGCTTGTCATATGTAAAATGCCAAAAACATATTCTATAAAAACATTTCAGTCTGGGTGGTCATAGTTTAAGTGACTATGGCAAGTTACTTTGATGATTTAATTTTTTCCCTTTGGAAAATGGAGTTTCTCCAAATGCAAATGACCAATACCAAGCACTGCCTAGATCATTGAGTTGTTTCATAATAAATTAATGTATGTAGAAGTCCTCTAAAAATCTTCTAACCACCATAGAAGCATAAAGTATTTTTAACATTAATGATTCCCTTTTTTTTCTTTTGCAAGGATGACTGATATAAAGGACTTCCAAAAATAATTTTCCCTCTTAGGAAGTGATGCTACCCACAGTCCACTGAATATACTAATGGAAAGACAATAAACAATCACTATTGAACCAAATTTTCAAGTTGAAGTAAGAGCTGTTGGCTCGCAAACATGGGAACGTGCAGAACTACCATCACCCCTGCTTCCTTCAAAACTCTTTTTGAACTAGTTCTGCATACTCCTCACTTTTCAGGTCCCTTCAAAATAAATTAAAGCAAACTTTTCAGTTTGGAATGATGTGGGGTCACTCTGTTTTGTATATGGTTATAGTAGTGCTGATGGAGCAGAACCAGAGTCTACTTCAACACAAGGAATGAACAGAGAGCTTTATGGGACCACTTGTTCACTGGATCAGGAGACACTTTCTCTGAAAATACAGTGCTCATCATCCTTGAAATATAAACGATCTATTTATATCTCAAATAATGATGGGTTGAAGTGTTATTATGAAAGGAAAGACACAGATTTCCTATAAATGTGTTTTTCTTGTGATAATATGTGAAATTACATTCCATGCTAAATCGCTTGAGGCAAGCAAGGTTTAATATGTATCTAAATAATTAAGCTAATTGTGTAAAAATATATTTGCAGAATTCGCCAAATGTGTTAATACATTTCACATCATGTTTACCCATTTTACATGACTAAAGTTTGCTTTGTGAAATGTTCTCCAAAATACCGAAAGGCCTCAGAGTCTTCACAATTGTTATCAACATTCAGTGCTCTCTGGGGAGGAAAAAGAGGTGTGAAGAGTCACATCTTGAGAAATGGTATGCTGTCTTTTCCTTTCCTCCACTCTACATGTTTCTCTCCCTTCTTTTCCACTGGATTTCCAATTCACACCCTTAAGTGCATACTTTGGGATATTCGTGTCAGATTTCTAAAAGGCATTGTAAAAACAAAAAGACACATTCTCACAGGTCGATGTTCCTGTCTCAATTAATTTTGCAGGACCAAGAGCCTACAGTTTGCCAACAGATTCCCATTTCAATGTGTGGGCTGAGCTGATGTCACATGACCTTTCCAGTCTTTCCCACATGTAAATTGCACAGAATGCTGGGTGTGGAGCAAGAGTGCTGCCATGGAAAGAAGAAGAAGAAAAATTTTTACTGCTTCTCATCACTTCTTAGAATGAACATATATTATATTTTGGTGTACAAAAGAGTGATGTGGGTCAGGCCATGTTTTGGCATGTGAACATCTTGTTAATGCCAAATGACTCAGTTTTTTTGACTGGATATGTGTTCCTGTTGCTCAGTTAAAAAGTGCTGGTGTGCTGTCAGCACAATTTATAAGATGAATAAGTAGGCCTGCATCTCCGGGATGCCGCTCCCACGTTCCCTCTGGGAGTACTCCTCAACTTCATTGAATTTCTGCTCTGTGTTAACTCCTGCCTCTCCTTTCCCCCCAACTTCCTCCCTGACTTCCTCTTCTCTTCTGCTTGTGGGTCTTCCATACACTTCTGAAGCATGGTCTTGAAAACACGTGGCACAGATTTCATCTTCCCCAGTGAAGGAGCCTACTTGTGGTCTATTCATTCTGGGTAACCCTTATTTTTCTAGACCAGAATATCCAGGAGATGAGCACAGAGCCAGGTCTCTGGGGGCAGACCTCCAGGGCCATAAGATGCCTCAAGGACTGTGCAGGAAAATTGTCCTCTGATGACCTGCACACAGGTTGTCACTGAATCTTTATATTCAAGACTGAGGGTGGAGGATTCTCTCCAAATGTACTTTTCTCCTTATTTGTATAATTTACTTTCAACACTTTTTAATCTTCAGTTTCTCTCCCAGCTTAACTTTTATGGCAGCAAGTTAGCTGCCTAGGGAATGGCATTAATTTTATGGTGGCTCAGAGGCCATTTAGTGTAGTGGAGCTGATGCAATGAATCTAGCGCTCCCCCGGACACAACACTAAGAGTGCTGAAAATGCAGAGCCATTGACCTAGTAGACTGAGTTTGGACAGTCCATCATTCACCTACTGCTATCTGCTGCTCCTTGCTCTCATCCACTAGTTTCTTTCAATCTTTCAGTGTCCTATGGCTGTTGGCTCTCAGTCTTCCCATCAAATAATAAATATTTACTTTTTAGGAATCTTTTGGGGACTGAGTAAATGCACATAAAACATTTAAAACAGCCCAACAATGGTAAGTTGGCCACTATCACCATCATCACTACCATTGCCAAGATCATCATCACCATCATCATCATCATCATCATCATCATCATCATCGTTATCATTAACTCAGCCCCTGATAGTTGTCTCTTGTGCTAGAGAATAAAATTCACTTGGATCTAATTCTCTAGCTCACCCTCAGCACTCTCCCTAGAACTGTGCTATGTGGTAGACTAGCTGCTAGTCACACGTGGCTACCCAGAACCTGAAATGTAGCTACTTCAAACTGAGGTGTGCCATAAGAATAAAATACATGCTGAGAAAAGTATGAGGAAGAGCTCATTAATAATCTTTATACTGATTACATGGTAGAAAAGCAATATCTTTAATCTAGTGGACTGTGTAAAATATATAAAATTAATTTCTCCTGTTTCTCCTTTTTTTTTTTTTTAAATGGAGCTACTAGGAAATTCAAAATCACGTATGTGGTTTGCATCTGTGGCTCGTAATCCAGTTCTGTGGGACAGAGCTGCCTCGGTTATAATTCCTCTGGCTTTCCCTTCAGGAATCTCACATCTAGACCATGAGGGAGAAACAGACACTCCTGCTTTCGATTATGGATTTGTGGGCCTGGGTTGCCCAGGGCAGTTAGGCCCAGCCTGCCCTGCCAAGAGGGAGTAACGGAGAAAAACTGATGGGTGTGCAAGTTACAAGTCGGTTACTAAGGGCCTAAGTGGAGCCCTCAGGAAAGAGTTATTGCCTCTTAAATAGCACCTTACTCTCTGGGAGTGAATGAAAGGAGGAGCTCTTTCTGTTAAAGTCATTTAAGATCCTTTGCTGAAAGGAACCATATGCTACACAATGAAATATATTCCAGGCAAGATGCACATGTTTTGCACAATAAACACGTATGCAAATCTCGCAAAGATTTTTAAGGAGAAAATGTGCTGATATTATTCATATCAATATCACTTAGCACATCCTTGTTCTTCTAATCTGAAGTCAAATCCAAATCATTGCCTTCCTTCTCTACCTCAACCCCTGACAAGGAGTATTTTATACAAAAGCAATTGAAGACTTTTGTTTTTGGTCATGAAGAATTTGTTTCTGGTGGCTGAAATTTAAGGCTTACTAAATCATAAGCTCCTAACAGACTGGCAAATATCCCGTGGGCCTGGCAGTATCTGCAAATGCCTCCTTCCTCCCTGGGACAGTCTGGGTGGGAACAGCGCTGAGCCAAAATCCCAAGACCTGAAAGCTGCGGCCTGCCCTTTTCAAGTCTAAGATTCACAAAGCATTTTCTCTTTAGGACTGTTCTCAGACTCAAAATATTTTGAACACAGAGCTGCAATCCATAATTGGAGCTGGTATTGAAAGGAAATTAGAATGCTCCTTGAATCACATCCATGCAAGGTTTCTCTCTGTCTAAATGAGTCTCCATTGCAGGTGATAGAGTTCGAGAGGCCTTGTGGGGTCCCAATAAAGTTATGCTGGCTGGTAAATAAACATGAAAATGCAGAAATCAGTGCAGTCCTGGGAAACTCCAGTCAGGGAGTAAAAGGTCTCGCCGAGCGTGGTGCTATCCCTTTAATTGTCCCCTGCTCCGTCTGTTGCTTCCCATCACACATTCTTCTGAAAAGCCATATTGCTACAAATACACATTTAGAATTTGATTACAGAGTCTCATCCATTTACATGTACAAGATAGAGCCTACTGTGACAGATTAATGCTCCTAAAGTTTGTACAGGAAGGTTAAATAAAGTGTTACTTTTACGACACCGAATATCTTTATGATGCTTTTGCTAAATCAGAGACCACTTGGTGATGCTGCAGATGTGCCAGATACTTATCGCGAGCTGGCAAAGTGCCACCAATGCTTTACCCATCTATCACACTCCTTACCTTTCTGCACAGGCCGTCCTCACTGCTGTGTGTAATGTAATATTCTCCAGGCAGCTTTCCCTTCTACACATTTAGTCAAAGTGAAACAATTCAAGGCCTGTCATCTCAAGACATTGCAGTGTTGCTAGAAAGAGTGAGACTTGAAATTTCACACACAATTCTGCTCTTTCCAATGTAGATATCACACACACATATGCGCGCACGCGTGTGCATACACACACACACACACATACACATACATGGGCTTGGGGATTGTAAGGCCATAGTCAAAGCTCCTACCACATTTTATCTTCTTTTTCTTCTGGATATCCATCCATTTTAGTTGCCTTGCCTTTCTTCCCACTAGGAAGTCTAGAACATCCTATGATGATCTTTGGCGACGCTGAATTTTCTGCTTCCCTTTCAACTTCCCAATAAATATCTATTCAGAATCTCATCTTAATAGGATAGACTCTGTGGGTTTTTTTTTTTTTTCCTCAATGGAATTAAGTATCCTAAAGAACTAGTGTAAAAGCACGTCTTGGCTAGGTCAGAGTTTTGTATCACTAGTGCTTGCTATTGAAATGGGAGAAAGAGGCGCTAAAGAGAGCCCCTTCAGGTATCCTATGTATGTTTGAAAAGTATGATAAAAATCTTTTAGGGCCTTGGCCTACTCCAGTGGTGAAATGGTGTAAATTGCAAGCCATGTTGGGTGGTTTAAAATTAAAAATGGTGTTTAAGAGAAGGTCAGATAGTATAGAATTGACAGCCCTTTACTTTGCATCTGAACAATTGAAGGGCCTTATGTATCTCGAGGAAAGGTTACAGCAATGCAAGGAACACTCTTTCTTGCCAGAGATGTGTCTTCCTGGTACAGAATAAAAATTGCTGCTTTTCAAGCACAAAAAAAGAAGCAGGGACTTTGGGCATTCCACTGGAGCACTGAGTAGGAGAGATGTTAACATAACATTGCCCTCCCCCATATGGCTGATGTATAAAGTACGCTTATTTCAGCCAACACTGAACCAGCTTTTCAATTCCTTCTCAGTCCTCAAGGAATTTTCTATGAAACGGGGAAGTGTGGTGACTCAGATGAAGTCTGAGGAGGGAAGTTTAGTCCTCTGGTCAAACATTACCTATTGTAATTCACCCCTCACCACTGGTGCTCAGGAGCTCGCTGGGATCACAGTACAAGTAGAAACACACCGAATCCTTATTTCCCATTGGTCTCTCACTGATGGAGTCACTCATCAATATATTTGAAATCCAAGAAATTCAGATCATAGTGATTAGCTTCTTTTGTGTTTTAGTTTGCATTCATAGAGACTAGTACAGTGGCACCTGATTGTGAATGATTGTATATGAAGAATGTTGATTCTTTCTTTTTAATTAAAGTAAGCAGAGATCTGTTTAACCAAAGCTTTTGGCCATAAGGTAACAAATATGAAGATGCTTTGCAAATTGCAAATTATGATACAAAAGTGAGAGATCACATATAAAGCATCACATAGAGTGGAATACTACACTGCCCTTAGAACATATGCTGAGAAAAATAGAAATCATATATAATTAAATGAGAAATCCAATTGTCAATATCATGTGTATAATATAATTCCATTGGGATAAAGGAACTACGTGTGTGTGTGTGTGTGTGTGTGTGTGTGTGGTATATTTACATAAAAAGATTGGAAAGCTGGAGACCAGTTGTGCATAGTAGTAGGTAGGGTGTGGGCCTTAGGGGGAGAAGTCCTTATGTTACAAATTCTTCTATTGTTTGAATATTTTCTCAACAGAATATATTACATTTGTTATTTAAAATACTTTTATTTACTTATTTTATTTTATTTTAATACTTTTTATTTATTTATGATAGGCACACAGTGAGAGAGAGGCAGAGACACAGGCAGAGGGAGAAGCAGGCTCCATGCACCGGGAGCCCGACGTGGGACTTGATCCCAGGTCTCCAGGATTGCGCCCTGGGCCAAAGGCAGGCACTAAACCGCTGTGCCACCCAGGGATCCCCTACTTATTTTATTTTTAAGGATTTATTTGTTTAGAGAAAGAGAGTAAGTGTGTGCAGGGTGTGAGGAGCAGAAGGGAGAGAGAGTCTTAGACTCCACACACTGAGCAAGAGCGCAATCTTATGACCCTGAGATCAAGGCCTGAGCAGAAATCTCAAGGCAGACATTTACCCGATTGTGCCACCCAGGTGCCCCTAAAATACTTTTAAACATAAAGAATTAAAGTTAGATGATTTCTGAAATCAACTGACGCACAATTAATCTGCAAAAGTTTATGTCATTCATTCATGGGTTTCATCAAAGTAGACTAGATCACCTCTAAAGAGCGGCATGCTATTAGGTCCAAGGCTAACACAAAACCATTCAATTCACTTTGGGCTCCTGTTTTGTTCACTGGAAGGAACCAAACATCATGGGTGAAAAGATGGACTTTTGAGACAGGTTACTTGCTATCAAATCCTAGTCCTTTCTTGCTGTATGACTTTGGGTGGGTTACTTAACAGCTCCATACCTCAAATTTGTCATCTTGAGTGTGGAGACAATAATAGTATCTACCTTCCAGGACTGTTACTAGAATTAAATGAATTAATATTTGCAAAGCACTTAGAACACATGGCAAGCATTGTATTGACGTTCATTAGACAAAACTAATATACGAAATGTATTTAGTCTCAGGAAACTTATGTTCTCATGAGAAAAAGGATGGAACCTATAAGAAAATATAGATCAAAGGTATGTTAATCGCCAAAAAGTGTGATAGATGCTTTAGATAGATATTCTTTTTTTTTAGATAGATATTCTTAATCTCCATGTTACTCTCCTTATATTTGTCAAGAAAGAAAGGCTAACTTGCTTTACCAGACTCCTATGCAGCTAGAATTGTGGATTCAAATTAGGTTGTGCCAAATTGGATGCATTCATGAGATTTGGGTGCTAAAAATGGGAAAGAGACTATATTTCTGCTGCTGCCAAACAAACTTCAAGAGTTGTGACTTTGGTGGTGGCTGGACTTTGCATTTGAATGTATAGTCATCAGCTTGGTGAATAAAAGAGGTTATAATGGTAGCAGTTTTCTCATTGCTAGATTGTAACTAAGAATAGAAGAGCGCAACCTCCTGATCTTCGAGCTCTTCCAACTGTTTTCCTGTATTGAAATACCTGTGATAAATCTATTTCTGCTGGAAATACTGGGGTAGTTTCTGTTTCATGGACTGAACTCTGACTGATACAAAGAGAGAAAACAATGTCCTTAGTCCATGGAGAGATCAAGGCATTCTGGCAGAATTTAGAGAGGAAGTACATTCCTGCAGGGGGCGTGGAATAAGCAAAGTCCAGAAGTTAAGGATGTATGTGGTATGATTGGAGAACATCTGGCTAAAGCAGAAGAAGTGGTGAAAATTGAAGTTGAAAAGGAAGGTTTGAATTAGATTTTGGAGAGCATTGACTAAAACGCTTTCATACTATAAAGGAATAAAAATGTCTTTGATGAGTTTAGTAATTAATGTGAGGGGAAGAGTGGGGAGATGCTTCATTTACAAAAATGTTACCCTGTGCAAATTTTTCCACTGGGATCTAAGTTCAATTTAATCTTTTTACTGAAAGAATACTGTGTGCATGGTACTAAAAGGGGCCACAGAAATAAGAATTAAAACAGGCAGATGTGAGCAAATCTCATGCGAATAGTAGGGCCTATGGCAGCCCAAAAGCTTGATTCTAGGAACACCTCCAGATCTCATGAGACACCGTACATTCTGGACAGTGAACCCAAAGTTTTTACTGCTTACAAGACAAGTTCAATGTCATGAAATAATAGTGCATGGGAGGCCTGGATCTATAACCTACTTTCTGTCTCCTTCGGTGGGTAAGTTAACCACTCAAAGCCTCACCTTCATTTTACTACAGATGGAAGTAATATTAGCAACATTATAGTGTTGGGAAGACTAATTGAAATTACATGTATAAAGCACTTTAAGCTGAAAATTGTACAAAAATGTAAAGTACACAAATGTGTTTCCAAGTGGACAGACTTGCTATGTGCAAAGATTTTTCAAGAATCTCCTTTTCACAGGGTGTCAGAAGTATTTCAGCTAGCAGAAATAAATATGCTAATTGGAAGTAGATGAATCATAATCTGTATCTTTTTTGTGAGAGGTTAGGTGTGATCTGAACTATGTGTAGCTAACAAAAGAGAAGCATAATTAGAACAATTAGTTTGGTGGTCCATTCAATATGTCTCAAAAAGATGCCCTGTTTGTAAATTCTCTGCTTCTGCATTTGAACACTTAGGTGTCCACAGAGTCAATTCTGGAATATTTTCTGTGCTTTTTCCTTTTTAACCAATATTTCTTTACTTTTTTATTTATCCAGTCTCATTATTCTAGGATTCATGAGTAATATTTTTCAGAGTTAAAAGTAGGACTATCTCTGTCTCCTTTAATTGCCCCTTGTATCATCATATAAAGCTGCCTCTTCTCTGCTTCTCATATTCTTTCTTAGGACAATATAAAGCAAGAAGCTAGTACAACAGCAGGGAGCAGGCCCAGAGTAAGTACCCCTACAGCAGGGGCCCAGAGAAAAGGGAAGAAAAAGAAGCCAGGGACTTACTCCCTTGGCTTCCCATCTGCAAGGTTGTCTTAGACTGTGTGAGCCTCTGTTGCAAAAGCTACTGCTTCTTTTAGAATAACCTTCTTTACAAGATTCTTTTTTTTCTGGATTCAGATAATCTCTCACACCCCCGAGCCTAGAGAAGTGAGAAACTCCACAGCTACTAAGCCTGGATGATGGCTTTCTTCTCCATTGCTCCCCTTTCCCTGCCCCCAATTTGTTAATCGTTCCTTTGTAAGTAAATATTCCTTAAGTGATTCTTCTTTGAGTGTGTCACCCGTTTTCTGGGGAGATGCTGGCTGGCACCCCCACCTCCTCAGGGTACACTTCTCAATACTTAACTTCAGTTGTAACCATGGAGTTTGATAGACAAGGAACAACTTTATGGAAGGTAGACCCAGAGGCCCCAAAAATATTGATGTAGGATTTCTTTCTGGAGAGCAGAATCAGGGTCTAGTCAAAGAAATGCCCTCACTTTTAGGTTGGGGATCCTCCAAGGTGTGCCCAGGAAAATTTAAAAATGCCTTCCATTTCTTTCATCCTCTGAATGGAAGTGTTTATTGTTGCTTTCCCACCTCCCTTCCACCCTTATAAAGTGAGTTTGTGTGGAGGAGGAGAAGCTAGATTCTTGTCTTTTTTAGCTCACAAATCTTCAGCCACACTGAGGCTTAACTGTGGTTACTTGGCATCACCAGGAGGTCCTAGACAAGATACAGTGACTGCTTCCTTTTGCAGGGGGATGAGGGTGGTCAGCTAATGAGGAGAATGGAGCAAAAAGATAGTGACTGGAGGGTATATAGTGGCAAAAACTGTTAGTACCCGTGGATATCTGTCTTTTCTTCCACTTCCTTATACACACTGAACTGTATTTTCCAGACTTTTCTGTTATGTTTGGTGGCAATAAATTCTGACCAATGGAATATGCAAGTGACACGAAGGCCTGGCTCTTAAAGACCTCCCACATTCAAATCTTGTTCTTTTTCTCTATCTACCACCTGAACGTAGAAGACTACAAGGACCTATATCTCCATAAGATACAAGAGACCAAAGCCCCTGCAGGACCACATGGAGCAGAGTTCTTCCACCAATTGGCATCAGACTGAGAGATGTGACTAAAAAATAAATGTCGACTATAAAACCAATGGATTTAGGATGGTGTGTCTCTTAAAACAGCTGGCATTATTTACCTTAATTTATATGTGCTAGAACGTGTTCAGTTGTAAGTAACAGACAACCTAACCTAACTTGCATGAAGCCGAATGAGATTTGTGAACTGATACAATGGAAATTTCAGGGTAGGGGAACCATTTAGGTGTTATCTGATGCAGAGCCTCAAAATCACTTAGGCAGGATTCTATCTATCTCAGCTTGGTTGATTCTCTTCTCTTAGTACTGTTTTCCTTGTTAGCCAGGCTCTCCTTCTTCATTTTATGATGGTGCCAGAAGCTTCAGAATTCACAATCTCTCAGCTTCATTGTCACGCCGTCCCTACTTTTAAGGGTTTAAACTGGATTAACTTTGACTCAATCACTTTTGAAGGTCCTAGGGAGGGAATAGTCTGAAGTACTAGATGCGGTCAGGCCACCCAAAACGCAAATGTGAAGCCCTCTGCAACCAAGTGACTCGGGATTAGAATGAAACAAGAGATGATTCCCAAAGGAAAGCCAGGATATTTCCTTTCTGGGGCAAGGCAAATGGATATTGAGGAAAATGACCAATGCCTACTATCTTCTTTTTATGACCACCATTCTCTTCTGTCTATAATTGTTGAGCAACCAAAAAGTTTTCTCTTTTGTCTCTCTCCTAATTTTTGCTACAGAGTCTTGTTCTTTACCCTCAGTTATGGTTCATATGGGTTTGAAAAAATCATAAATTTTGCAGAGATTAGGTTTAATGAAGAGAAGATGCTATCAATTTATAGAGATCTTGAAATACCAGAAAATTCCCATCAGAAGCTCCAAAAAGGTATCATCTCTCTCACAGTTAAATCTTCTTTCCCTCAAGCACAAACATTTAAGGTACATTTCTAAAAAAGTACTTCTTATTCATTTTTCTCATATTTTTAATCTGTTTAGCTTAATTGCTAGTCTTGCAACAGTATTGTTTGTCACTATTTTCATTGCAAAATGAAGCTACACTGTGGGTTAAATAGACTTTTGTGAAATGGTCTAGGAACCTTACAACTATTTATAACACTGTAAGTAGGGGGAAATGTGTTCTGAGTTTTAAAAAGTCAGCTTGTAAGTATTCTTTTAAAATACAATTCATTTGTAAATGTTGTGTGTGGGGGGGAGTTCTCTTTCATTTATTTTTTGCTGTGTCACAAGCCACCCAAATACTTTGTGGCACCAAACACTTTATTGTACCTCTCATGGTTCTGTAAACTGTCTGCTCAGTTCCATGGTTCTTGCTGGGGCATCTCTCATGTGGTGCACCTGGGACTATAGTCATCTGAGGGCTGGACCAATCCAGATGTCTAAGATGGATCACTCAAGGGGCTGGTGGTTGACATTAGCCATCATCTGGTAGCTGAGCCAGGGATATTGATAGGGCATCTTCATATGGCCACTTTTTGTGGCTTGGGCTTTTCAGAGTGTAGCAGGAAGTATCTGAGAGAGAGAGAATTGAGAGTGAAAACTCCAAGAGGCCCAGGTGAAAGTTGTATGGCTTCCTATGCCCTCAAGAGTCCCAGAATATCATTTCTATTACATTCTACTGGTCAAGAAAGTCACTCATCGGGTTCTATCTCTCAATTTGAAAAGCAGCAAAGAGTTTGTAGCCATTTTTTTAAATGTTTATGAGAGAGAGAGAGAGAGAGAGAGAGAGAGAGAGATTTCCTGAGTAGGAGCAGAGGGAGAGGGAGACAAGCAGACTCCGTGCTGAGCAAGGAACGCAATTCAAAGCTTGATCTTAGGCCCACAGATCATGACCTGAGCCAAAATCAAGAGGTGGATGTCCAATTAACTGAGCCACCCAGGCACCTTGAGTTTGCAGCCATTTTTAATTTACCATAGAGTATATCAGCATCTCTCCAGAAGTAGTATAAAAGAAGTGGTTAACAGTTGGACTGCTTTTGTTCATATCTAGACTTTCATTCCCTGCTGGTCTTAGGTAAATTTCTTAACTCTTCTGTGCCTTGGCATTGTATATCTATAAAATGGTGATAATATAAATACTTAGCTATAAGGTAGTTTGAGAATAATAAGGAATGCATTAAAAAGTACTTGGTTTGGTTCCTGGCAAATATTATCTACTTTTATTATTATAATCAGGGTCTGAGGATGATGTTGCAAGACAGGTATATTTGACAGTGTCATCCTTTCCATGAGGTTTACACAAGCATGTGAAGAATTGATTATTTGATTGATTGACTGATTGATTACTTAAGACTATCAACAGAGCATGACACAGATTTTGACTTTTCATTTTAGGCACTGAGCATCAACTCCCTCACATCCCTCCCGCGATGGTGCTACTTTGATTGCTATTGGTTACATCTTAAGTTGATTACACAAATGCTGTCTACATAGGCCAGGATGTTAGTACTTTGCTTTTGATTAATTACTGGCATATATCTTTCATTCCTGTCTTCTTTCAGGGAGTCAAATTGTTTTACCAGATAGGCCAGTAGATCTCTTCTACTACTGAATTTGGTGATTGATACTGGAGAAGCTATTTTTCAAAGGCAAAATAATTAACATGCTCTATTATACATCATGTGTTCTAGAATAACTGCTCTGTATGCTGAAAATAAAGATTTGTTTTCAAGTGAGAAAGAAGAAAATAACGTTTACGGCATGGTGAACGCTTTTAATATTTTTCTTTTAAATAGAGGATGATCCATGGATTATTTTTCAATAATAAATGAATAATCAGGGTTAACGTCTTTATAACAAGACTTCTGGGTGACTTTTTCATCTGTTCTTAAGTGGGACATCCCATGAAAATTATCAGGCTATTAGAAATAAGCTAGATTTTCATTTTTGCCAAAAGAACTCTGAATAGCATTTATACAAACCAAAAAAAAATTGGCAGAACAGATTGTAGAAATTATAACTAAGCTAGAGGACATTTTCTATTTCTAGAAGAAAATGTAACTTGTATCCAAGGAGCATTGTTGTTTCGGATTTGGGCTCCCTTTCCAAAGAAGTCTGGAAGTTTTTTCATCTCGCCCTACAGAACAGAGTAGTTAGGTGCTGGGACAGCTTAAAAGACCGCCTTTTTGGATCAAGTATAAAGGCATTGTGGGCCTTCTGGGACCTGAGCAGAGTACATTGCTCAGGTCATCTTGACCTCCAGGGATGACTAGTACTGTTTCTCCCATAAAAGCTGTTTTCCCCAGACTCTCCAGAGGCAGAATGTCAGAGCACATGGGGTCTAGAGACCTCGTAGATAATCTCTTTTATTTTACAATTGGGGAAACTGAAACCAAAAATGGGAAATTATTTATCATGGTCCATTTGTAGTAGTGTGCAGGTATTCAGATTTCAATAGTATTCTCTTTTTAGTAAACCAGAAAGCCCCTTAAGCAGTCTCCAACCCTGCCATTATGCAGAGGATATATTTTTGGCTGGACATGTACATGACCCAGGGCATTAATAAAAGATAACTGGAAAGACAGACAGAACTCAACTGGAATTTGGACATCAGTTCTAGGGACTAGTCATTTGGGCCAGCTCTTAGGCTGGTATTGCTCAAGGCTTAGAGTTACATTCAGAGTCCCTGTTCCTGCTAATAATATTGAGTGAGCTTTCTCTCAGCCTTGAAGAAAACTAATAGTTCATGAGAAGGTCATAATCTGTATACCTTTAAATCAGGACCATCCCTTCATTCATTTACTCAGGGATCCATGCATTCATTTACAGATAATACATTCATCACTGCTTTATGCCAAGTAACATGTAGAGCATTGGAAAAGCAACGTATACTACCCAGTCTTCACTGTGCATAGAAAGTAAAAAAATGTTTAACCCCAGTGAAATTTCAAAATATAAATTTCTCCTCCTACCCTCTAGCTTACCTTTTCACTCTGTACATTGTTGTTGGATGAAGAGCTCATGATTTTAATAAAAATACATTATCAATCCCTTGTTTTATGCTTAGAGTTTAAAAATCTTGCTCATTTAAAAAACTGGGCAAAGGACATTTACAGGTACTTGCAAAAGAAGATGTCAAATAGGCAATAAGCACAGGAAAATGTGTTCAACATTTCTAGCCACCAGAGGAATGCAAATTGTGATTACAATATGATAAAACTCTACTTCAATCAGAGGGCTAAAATTAAAATATTAAAACTGACAGTGTCAAGTACTGATGAGAATGTGAAATAACTAGAACTCTAGTATGGGTGCTAGATATCAGAATGATGGGGTTGTTGATTAGAAAGAGGCATGTGGACATCTGCTAAGATGCTAGGTGTGTTTTGTATCTTGAGTTGGTAGTGGATATACATACATATGTAAAAAGTTATTGATTTATACAATTAAGATTCATATACTTTACTGTATATAAGCTATATCTTAATAAAAAAGAAAAATAAGGGAAATGAAACCTCTATTTCAGTTGCTACAGGATCCTTTAATGGAGGCTTACTGAGTTATTATACATATCAGTAGCTTTTACCAAATCATCTATGGACAGATTTCCATTGTCTTCCCTTTCTGGTGCTGACTCCTGACTCTTTCCTACTTTTCTATGAAGCCACTTTTATTCTCTTCATAGACATACATGAAGATCTTTTAAGTTTCTTACTCCTACTTCACATTCATGATGTTAGAAGTTTTACAATTTTACAATGAAAACCCAGGTCAAAGAAGAACCCTAGGGTAAAACAGTTACCCAGAATGTGTAATGGGTCTGAGTAAACTACAGAAGGTGACAACCAAACCAGTATCTGGGCAGCTGAAAGGAGACTTTCTCAGGCTTGAGCCCTGTTTACTGAACTTTAATCCCACTTCCTACTACATTTAATCGAACTGGTGCTCATACTTAGTTCAAGGATTCTTAGATTTTTGGAATTGTGACAGCAAATCATAATTTAGTTTACATATAATTCTTACCAATTTTGTAAAAGTGCTATATTGTATGTTTCATTTTAAATTAGTTATAACTGAATCAATCACATTTGAGGATTTTTGTGTCTCTTGAAATAATATCTCCTACAAGGTGTTGCAAAACAAAGGCTTTTACTCACAGCCTTTTCTCACCTTTAGGCGTGCTACAGATTCAAAGTACATATCTCGGCAGTAAAATTTAGATTTTGGCTCACTATCTAAAAAAAAAAAAATGTGTCCCATCCCACCAACTGACAGTGTTTCAAGCTATTAATAGCCTGATCCCTGTATACTTGGTTCTCTGATATTTTTAGAGTCTGCATTGGAGTGCATTAAATTGTTTTTCTCTCTTCCTAAAAAAGTAATTATTGAGACTAGATTCTGCCAACATCTTACAAAATAAAATAATAGCTTGGAATTGTTTTGAACTACAATATTACTACTTTCGCATTGTTACTGTAAGAAGTATTTTTAGTGGTTCATTTCATGAAAACAGAGCGTTCTATGTAGCCCATCATTACATTAGTTTATGTTTACTGTACTTTCCTTAAAATTGCCCTTGTAGGGGGTACTGAATGCATATTTTCTTTCAACAAGGGAATATAACGCACTGGAAAGTCAAATCAAGAGAAGCCCGTTTCGGGAAATGATTACAGTCAAAGGTATGAAATTACACCCACTTCACTAATTACTGCTAATCTAATTTTATTTTTAGCTCCTAAGACAACACCCTGAAAACTCACTTCTCCTAGATGACCTATATAAAGTTGCTTTACAATCCCAATGAAAGTAACCTAGTAATAGTGTCAAAGATAAGAAGAATCCACCTTTGGTATAAAGGTGGATTAATCTGATTTCCTAGTTACAGCACATCATGTGGTCCAGGGTAAAAATGTTCCCTGTAAATCTATGCTGGGGTGGATGGTGCTCATAGACGTGTATGCCAGTCCCAGATCTGGCTCCAGAGAGCAATTGGGGCATGGAGAAAGGAGGCATGTGTTAAGAAGGGTAAGTTCCTGCTCCCCATGAATCAGAACTCCTATCTGAAGTCTGACCCATGAGGTTACTGTAAGTTAGGCCTTTTAGGATTCAGACACTTCGATGTAGCATTCCTGAGCCATAGTATAAACGAGCTAGGTCTTCAAAAGATTCTTGTCATAGAAAAATTTTTCTCAGGGCATTTGATAATAAAATCAGCTTTCTTGACAATTTTCTTCTTTGTGTACCCATCTCTTTAAGTAATATCTGGAGCTCACGCCTCTTCTAAGTTCCAGAAAAGTTATTTTGATAACCTCTTGAACATTTCTATCTACAAGCTAGAAACCAAAAATCAAAAAAAATAACAGATTATTCTGATTAATAGCACAGTACAAAAAGTTAGAATACTCTAATACAATCAATATTTTATTTCCTTCCTATGAACTTTTATTTTTCTACTTCCCCATAAATACCTTCCGATCTGGCTTTAAAAAACAACTTCCAGTTCTCCAAATCCTATGCTACTGCCTTTCCCTGTGCCAAGAACATACTTTTTCCATCACTGTTCTGTTGTTTTTATTGTTTTCCTCCAAAATTCAGCTAACATGCAAACAACTTGCAGATGTTCCTCCTTTCTCATCTTAATCTCAAAAGGATCAAGTGCTTCCTCCTTGTTTCTGATGGTAATTTAGGAAGCCCTGCATTTAGCACCAGTAAATTTAATTCTAATTTTATGTGTGTGTATGTGTGTTTATCTACATTAGTATACTTCTAGAACTGTAGTGTCCAATGTGGTTACCACTAGCCATATTAGATTACTCAAATTTAAATTTTAATTGATTAAAATTAGGTGAAATTAAAAACATAGTTTCTCAGTTATGTCATGCACTTGTGGATAGTAGCTACTTTTATCACTATTGCAGAACATTCTATTGGCTAACACTGCCCTACAGAGTGGGCAAGGTGGGAAGAGAATATTTCCATATATACCACAGAGATTGGTATCTAAGAAGTATTCAGTGAGTGATTGTTGATTGAATAAATGAATAAACACAGTTTTATATCTCTAGTACGTAGCAAGCAAACAATATTTATTAACAGAATTCAGTGAATAGTTATCTAAAAAATTGCTGATTCTGAACTCCTTGATTTTTAATCTTGTTCTCTGTTTTGATGTCTTAGATCATCACTTCTTTACTTAAATAATGGTATTTCTTAATTAATGTTTCTGCATCCAGTCTAACCCCTATTCATTCTATAGTCTAGATTTCTGCTATAATGATCTTCTTACTATACTTACTCAAAATTTCTTCTTGCTTAAAATCTTGCAGGACTTCTACTTTAGGCCATGTTGAAGTAACTAAAACCAGAATGCCTCTCATCAATTGCAACTTGAATACTGAATAATATTTTAAACATAGCAGTTTGCAAAAAATTCAACAGGTAAAAAAACATTGTGATCCTTGAGAGTAGGCTAAAAAGGTAACCAACTTTTGCTTGAAAGTACATTACAGATCATAGTGAAAAGTAGGGGAATCTATACAGAGAATAGCAGCTTGAGTTTTGAAAAGTCAGAGGGGTGACTTTGGTGAAAATACAAGGTTCTTCATAGAGACAATAGGATGTCACTCCTTAGTCATATGGCTAAACATCCCCACAGTAAAGACTGTTAAGCTAACACACAAGTCTCGGTAATTAAGCTTATCCACAAATAAGTATTCACTAAATACCTTTTAAAGAAAACAAACAAAAAATTCAGACACTTAAAAAAATCTAAAATTTATAGGCATGCAAGAAAGCAAGAATATGTGACCCTTGCCAAGAAATGGAAAAATCATCCAACCAATACAGAAATGCCAGAGATGGGACCAAAATAGTGGGATTAAGTAACAAGAAGTTTAAAACAGCTAATGTAAGTAAGCTTAAAATTTTAAAATACAAATAAAATAAAGGAATAAATTAGAGAAATAAAAACTACCAAAAGGAAATTCTAGAGTTGAAATACATGACACTGAAAATTAAAGATTAACTGTATTGACTTAGCAAACTGGATACTGCAGAGACTGCAGAGGAAAGGAACAATGAATTTGAACACATATCACTAGAAAATATCCAACTGAGGCAAAGTGAGGAGGAGGAGGCTTGCATGTACATTCTCACACACAGAAAATGAACAGAAATCAGTGACCTGTAGGACAGTATTGAATGCACTGACATACTTTTAATTGTATTCTCAAAGGGATATTTAAAAATTGTAAAATACTTGAAGAAATAATAGCTAATAAGTTTTTAATTTTGTTGAAAACTATCAACCAATAAATGAGAGATCATTCAACAAATACAAGCAAGAAAAACACAAGGAAAACCATCCAAAGAAATGTCAGAATCAAATTGATGTAAACTAATGACAATAAGAAAATTTTGACAGAAATCAAAAGGAAAAGATACATTACTTACAGAGCAAAAAGGAAAAGAATTATCATTGATTTAACCTCAAAAACAATGTAAGCCAGAAGACAATAGAATGACAATTTTAGTATGTAGAAAAAGGTAATTGTCAAAAAATTACATATTCAGTTAAAGTATCTTTCAAAAATGAGTTAAATGCACAGATTTTCACTCAAAAACAGTTGAGAGAATCAACTGCCAGCAGATCCATAGTAAAGGAAATGTTAAAGGAGACTGTCAGGTTCAAAGAAAATAAAACCAGATGGAAATTTTAAAAGTATGAAGAGGACTAGAATTCAAAAATATATGGGTAGTAATGAAAGATATTGTTCTTAATTTAAATGTTTTTAAAAATATTTGACTACATAAAGCATTATATTAATATTGTGTGCTAGGGTTTGTAATACTCAAAGATGTCAACGGTGTGATCACAATAGCACAAAAATGAGAGAAAGAAAATGAATGTGTAAAGTTATCACATTAACTATGAGTGGTATAATAGTCGACTTTTCAGGGTAGACTGTGATAAATTAATGATATGTATTGTAAACTCAAGAGAAACTACAAAAATTATATCAAAATTATATAGCAACTAATCCAACAGAAAGGATAAAATGGAACACTTAAAAATAATTAATTTTAAAAATAGGAGGCAGGAGGGACGCCAGGGTGGCTCAGCAGTTGAGCGTCTGCCTTCGAAGGCTCGGGGTGTGATCCTGGAGTTCCAGGATCAAGTTCCACATTGGGCTCCCTGTGAGGAGTCTGCTTCTCCTTCTGCCTGTCTCTGCCTTCTCTCTGTGTCTCTCATGAATAAATAAATAAAATCTTAAAAACATATATAAATAAATAAAAATAAAAATAGGGGTCAGGAAAGGTGAAAAAAAGCAACAACAACAACAACAAAAACCAGACTGGAAAATAGAAAATAAATAGCAAGAAAGCAAATTTAAGCCAACCTATTTGATATTATGTTAAATATAAATGATCTTAATTATACCATTAAAAATGAGAACTTGTCTAATGGACAATAAAGCAAGACCAAATTGCATGCTACCTACAAGAAACACACTTTGCAGGTAGCCCTGGTGGCTCAACAGTTTAGCGCCGTCTTCAGCCCAGGGTGTGATCCTGGAGACCCGGGATGGAGTCCCAGGTCGGGCTCCCTGCATGGAGCCTGCTTCTCCCTCTGCCTGTGTCTCTGCCTCTCTCTTTCTCTCTCTCTCTCTCTGCCTCTCATGGATAAATAAATAAAATATTTAAAAAAAAGAAACACACTTTGCATATAAATACATAGATATATTAAAAGGAAATACCATATGCTGAGTGAAATAAGTCAATCGGAGAAGGACAAACATTATATGGTCTCATTCATTTGGGGTATATAAAAAATAGTGACAGGGAATAAAGGAGAAAAAATGAGTGGGAAATATCAGAAAGGGAGACAGAACATGAAAGACTCCTAACTCTGGGAAATGAACTAGGGGTGGTGGAAGGGGAGGTGGGCGGGGGGTGGGGGTGACTGGGTGACCGGCACTGAGGAGGCACTTGATGGGATGAGCACTGGGTGTTATTCTATATGTTGGCAAATTGAACACCAATAAAAAATAAATTAAAAAATATGCAAAGCACAACAAATCCTTACTCCTAATTATATTTTCAATAGTCCTCCTATGCAAGACATTTAAAATTTTTAGGCAAAGCCAGAGTACAGAAGAGAATCTTTAAATAAACAAATGGTTCTGTGGTTCAAAAAATAAAATAAAATAAAAGGAAATACCATATACCAAGAAAATGCTACTCTAACAAATGCTGGATACTATTACAGATTTCACTTCTGGTGGAGAACTATCCCTGAGGTCCAGACACATCGCTGCTATCCCTTTGGCTTGGCAATTTAAACTTCCTTAGATTTTCCCAGTCTTCAAGTCCTCTTTTTGCCTAAGCTATCTAGAGTTGGATTTTTATCACATACAGCCAAAATCCAAGTAATATAGATCTTTAGGAATCTCTACCCATACAGGGTATGGCCCTAACAAGAGAAGTAGCTTCTGGTCTAAGATTACAATTTCTACTGTGAAATAATATAGAGCACAACCTCCCTAGGTGACTATATTCTTCATTTTAATAGTCTGGATAAACAGTACATATTAATGTGTGAGTGGTTCAAATTCATTTGTAGGCCTTTCTTTCTTTTGGTCTTAGAA
Source organism: Vulpes lagopus (assembly GCF_018345385.1). Lineage (NCBI taxonomy): Eukaryota > Metazoa > Chordata > Mammalia > Carnivora > Canidae > Vulpes > Vulpes lagopus. Next base: position 21,620,401 of record NC_054844.1, read on the forward strand.
AGGGTAAAGAGCATGAAGACTAATGGTTAGAATATGAGCTATAATGAGCTTTGACAAATGGAGGTTGGATCAGTAAGTGTCTTATGAAAATGTCATTTTCTTAGAAAACTTTTAAAACTGAATATAAGTGTGGCATTAAGACCAGAGCAATTCATTATTAACTTAAATAACAAAATTAGGACAACTTAGGGCAAATTTGAAAAATACCAGGATAATATCATTAAATACAGGTGGTTCTGAATGTTGAAGGCAAGTGAGGCTGAATATATATTCCCAAATAATGAAGTAAGTTTCAGAGGCAATAGTAGAAATGCACTCAAATCCTTAAATTTTGGCTCACTTTTGTAAAAGAATTTATCATTAGAGATTAAGGAACATCCTTGGTGATGATATGATCATTTTATCATTTGTTCATTAACAAAGAATGTCATTCACATATATAATAGCCGCACTCCAAAGCTGCCAGGGGTATACCATTGCTGTAGCTACTAAAGCCAGTACTCCAGAAAATGGGTGCTCATGTCCTATATGCTTATGACAGTAATACAGAATTTGGTAGAAAATTGGAAAGAACATGCAAGTATAAAGAAGAAAAAGAAATGGTCCACAGCCTTAAATCGATGTGTACTATGAGTATATTAATAGTACTTATTCTCAAAGGGTTGTTGTGAAAATTAAGATAATTCATGTTAAAATCTGAAACATAAGAGGAACTCAATCAAGTTAAGCTATGCTTATTGTAGTGGGCCATCTCTGTTCAAATGTTAGTCTTTGGCTCCCATGATAGCAAATGAGGTCATACAGAGGTAGCTCCATCCACAGGAGAGAGATGTCCCAATTGGTGCACAAGCAATGAAGTATTTACAGGAAGCTTCCTTCAGTCATTGGTTAAGGGCTGCCCCTGGGGACCTGTACATTCCAGGCATTTCTGGCAAAGCAGGATCTACAGCCAGCCAGCAAGCAGCCTTTCAACAGAGACTCAGGTGCTGGCTTTGGGAGGGAAAGCACACAGGAGATGCTGTGCACAAAAATGGTAAAAGGACCTGAAGGACAGAAATGGAGTATTCACTACAGTTCCCTTCCACTTTCCTTTTTTGCTTGCTTATTGTATTTGTTTGCTTGATTGTTAACATAGTTGGGAGAACATTATAAGATATACCAGCATGTTATCTCCATGAGGGAAGATACTGTTTTCCTCCCAAGTAGTACCTCTAGACTTAGAAAAATGTTTGTTACATGGGCAGCATTTAATAATATTTGTTGTATGAAGCTTTGTGATCTGCTTTTATAGCTTAACTATATAAGCTATATTGTAAGAATCGTTTCCTTTTAACATTGTATTGTGAGAACATTATACTGTGAGAAAATTTAAAATATTTTTCTGGGGCACCTGAGTGGCTCAGTCACTTAAGTGCGTGACTTGGGTTCAGGCCATGATCTCAGGTCCTGGGATTGAGCCCTGTGTGGAGCCCTGCATGGAGCCCCATGCTTAGCAGGGACTCTGCTTGTCCCTCTCCCTCTGTCCCTCCCCACCCCCACTTGTGTGCTCTGTCTCAGATAAATCAAAATCTTAATTTTTTTTTTCTTATACTCCAGGTTACAAATGTGCCTAATTGTTAGTGTTATAAATAATGTTTTCATAAGTTTTTTAATATAAATTTCTGCTACATTATGATTATTTCCTCACAACAGACTCAGAGAAATAGAAATATTGGGTTAAATCATATCCATGATTTTATTAAAAAGTCCTTCTTTTTTCAGATATTTAGACAAGCAAAACCAACAATACTGATCCTGAACTATAAGTCATTGACAGCTAATACTAGTAGGCAGATACATATTCTTAACCTAGTCAATTCTCTGTAACCCAAAAAAGTTGTCAGAATTTCTGATCTGAAGAGGGTCTTGAACCTTCAAAATATATTTGGAACAAATGTGACATATGTTTTAATGACCATCAAATGTTGAGACAAAATGCTGGGGATCTGTCCACAGACATCAAAGTCACAGACATCAGCAGCTCGGTGTCCTTGTACCTGGTTATATGAAGAGGTCTGTTAACACCAGGATGCCCAAGTGTTTCCTGCCTGATGAGCAAAGAGGGGTGGTACTGCATATTTGAAAGTGCTAAAGACTTGCATCTCTGAAGACAGTGGCAGCGGTATGTAACTGGTGGTTTCAGGTTACCCTGGTTATGCATGGAGTCTGTCCTTTTAATAGTGGCTGCCAGAGACCACTTGCAGGGCTTATGCCCTGCCATCTTCTCCACCAGGTCAGCATGACATTTTTGTTCAAACAGAGTCCCCTCTGGTTGCCATGCATCACTGGGCTCTGGTGGCTTCAACCTTTTTCCCATCTATTGGAATCTCTGAGCTGTCCCATTTCTTCTCCGGTATGTGATTCCATTCATTCAACGATATAGACACATTTCTGTGAGTTGTGTGTCAGATACTCAACCGCCAGCAAAATCAGGCATGCTGCATTAAAAAGCAAAAACAAAAACTCTCCTAAGAATGCCTTACAATTAAAATGTAAGACTAGATCTTCTGGGCACTGCTAGACAAATAAAAAAAATAAAAAATTTCATTTTTTTTCACCAGACACTTTTCAGAATGTAACCACTTATATTTTGATGTCTTTGAGAATAGGAACTGTCATATGCCATTTTTTATGTATATATGCAAACATATAAGCACATATAGTGTTTGTATATGAGAAATTTCTTATAAATACCTTTTGATCTAAGTGAAACCAGGCTAATTATAGTTTTTTATGCATTAAAAGAAATTGGATTCCTTTGTAAAATGTGGGCAAAACAGCCAGCTGGATGGCTGGTATTTTTCACTTCTCAGAGAATTCTGGCTTTGTGTGGAGAAGACTTTGGTCTCTTAGGTCTGATTCCATCTGCAACCCTCTGAGCACTATATCAATTGCCTCTTTCAACCAGCCTAGAAAACTTCCATGAAGTTGAGGCCTGGCTAAGCTTTTAGATTGCTTTATGGCTTTCTTTCCTTTCTTTGCACAGGTTGTCAGTATGTACTTTCTCTAAGCTTAAATAAACTACTTCTTCGCTTATAAGAAGTCATGTACAGTATATTGTGTTTCTCAAGGGTAATATTCATCCTTCTGGATATATTCCCCAAATGAGAGAACTGTCAACATCTGTTTCTGGCAAGCTAAGAAAGAGAAAGGATGTCAGAGCCAACAACTTGCTTCCTGTGGGAATAATTTTGGGTTTGTACACCTCCTTGACTGTTAATTTATAAACATGCTAACCATATTATTCTTCCCATCAAAAATTCATGCCAGTTTTGAGCAGTCTTAGGGAAAAAAAATATCACAAATGTAGAATTAAATCCTCAAGCTTCCATTAAATGGAGTGGAGGTCAAGGAAAACAGTGAAAGTCTCATTGTCTGTTATGCATTTAAAACTATGAACTATGTACAAGTAGAAGAAATAAAGTTTTGTACCATAGAAGCAGTATAGCTTAACTTGCTCCCCATTTCTCCTGATGCAGTAAGGGCACCCAATTACATGTGAGTAGCAGCTAGTAAGACTGCTTAGGCAAGGGCTGGAAAGCTGAGTATGCAAGGTACAGTCTGAGTATTGAGGGCCAGATGACTGCTGAAGTGTGAGAGAGCCAGGAACTTGAAATCCAGGGCATCAGGCCATCAGCATGGAATCTGCAGGTCTTAGAAGCCAAGGGAAAGCCAAAGGAGAAGAAGCCCAGGAATCAGTCAGGGATGATTGGATCAGGCAATTTTACTAGAAATGAAGCAATAGAGAAGATGAAGGACTTCGATGCCATGGAAGTTTTTAATTGAAGTAGCAAAATCGGACTGATCTTAGCAAGGTGATTTTTTTTTCTACTTACATCCATAGACCTCACCGGGCATAGATCATAGGAGTGAAAAGGAGGCAGTGGCAGCCAGAGAGAAATTAAAATGTTCTTTGGTACATATCAGGACTAGAAACTACATATAGTGGGAGAGGGCCAGACCTGGAGAATAAACAATCTTTTGGAGAAGAGCCCAGCAGCTGGGAAGTCCAAAAAGATGGCAGAACTTGCTATCCAGGGACTTTGGCAACAGGTAGAAGCTAGAGGTTCAGGTAGGCAGGTGGTTGGCATATAGGAGGGCCAGAGGTGAGCAATAGGTGGCTCCCTGGCAGGTGGGCAGAGCACAGGACAAGGACATGTTGGCAGTAGCAAATAGGGACCTGGCCATGAAGAATGGGGCTCAGATGGAGATTTTTATTTTTAAAACAAGTGGGGCTGGCAGGCAGGAAAACAGGAAGGACATGAGAGAGAACAGAAGAACCTAATTTCTATAGCCAGGGCACAAAGCTTGGCCCAGACCTCCGGAAATAAGAAAAAGAAGTATTTAAGATCAGAGAGAGAATAGAAAAGAAGACAAATCTGATGTAAAGCCTCAACCCTGGAGATGCTTATATTTCTTGTATCCAAGGACTGGGGGGATCACAGAGACTGCAGAAAGATGTACCTTTTGGTCATGAGAGTCTATGGTGATGAGGATGGAAAAAAATAGTCAAGGGGCCCCAGACACCAAGTTGGAAGGTATAGAATGTAGGGAGGTTGGCAATACTCACCGATCTAAACTGCAGCTGAAATAGGAACTCGAGCCATGAGGAAGTCCTTTAGGACCTTCTCCAATGTAATGTTGTCCTCAATGCTTTTCAGACCCCAGGTTTTTTGGAGTCGATGCAGTGGAATGCCTAGGAATTTGCAGGAGCATGTACTTACTGTTTATATTCCCACTACTATTTTTCAGTTGGTACTGGTATAATTTATGCTGTTGGATGATTTTTTAAAAAGATTTTATTTATTTATGCATGAGAGACACACAAAGAGAGGCAGAGACATAGGCAGAGGGAGAAGCAGTACCCCCCAGGGAGCTTGATGCTGGATTCAATCCCAGGTTGAGATGCAGGATCACGACCTGAGCTGAAGGCAGACGCTCAACCACTGAGACACCCAGGTGACCCTGGATGATTGTTTTTAAAAGTGTCTTCAAACTCTTTCACATTCCTTCTATCAAGACATGGAGCATTATTCTTCTTCCCTGGAACATGGGTGGCCTCAGAGACTTACTTCTGAAGAGTAGGGTGAGAAGGAGGTGAGTGACACTGCATGATTTCTGAGGCTTCCTTCTGGCTCTGTCTTGGAACTTTTGTCATTGGAACCTATTCTCTGTGCTGTGAAGGCCAGGTCACACAGACAGGCCGTCTGTAGGCCGTGTTTTTGATTAACAGACCCCCTGTGGATGTGGACCAGCTGGCAACTAGCATCAACAACCAGACATATTAGTGAGGAAGTCTGAAGTGACTTCACACCCAGCCACCAGCTGATTTCAATCATATGTGAGACCCTAGTAAGACAAACCGACTTGAGTTCAATTAAACCCAAAGCCATGAAGTGATGATGATGATGATGATAAATGATTTTTGCTACACCACTGAGTTTGGGGTAGTTTGTTACACAGCAGTAGATAACTAAAAAGATTTTCGTACCTGACACGAGGGTGCTATTGCAACAAAAACTGAAACATGTGACATTGGCTTTGGGACTGGACTGTGTGCAGATGCTTGGAAGGGCTTTGGGAAGGGTGTTGATGAGGGGTCAAAGAAAAGTGAAGAAAACGTTTATGGAATCTGAAGGAAATAAGACATTGTCACGTAATGGCAGAGGTCTTAACAATATTGTTGTTTGCAATAATCTGATAAACTGGATGATTTAGGTTTTGTAGTGAGTAATGTCTCATTTCTGTGACAGGTAATTTATGTTTTTACCTTTCTTTTTCTGATTATATGGCTAAAGATTCATCAGTCTTGTTTTTTTTTTTTTTAAATGGCTTATTTGAATTTCTCTCTTGTTTTTCTGTTGTATGTCTCCCTGTCTTCTCTTATAATTTATATTTTCTTAATTCTGCTTAATTTGTATTTAATATATTTCTATCTAATTAATTTTTAATTACCTTATCTAATTAATTTTTAAATGTAAGTATTTAATACCATTTTATTTCCATTTAGCAAAGTATTTTTAATTTCACTGTAATTTCTTTGAATTGTTTAGAAATGTTTTATTTTAAAATATTTAGGGATTTTACAAATATCTCTCTTGTTATTGATTTCTACTTTAATTCTGTTATGGTCAGTGGACAAACAGTTTTAAGTTTATTGGGAATATTTTTATTGTAATATGTTATCGACTTTAATGAATTGTCCATGCGCTCTTGAAAATAATACATATTCTGCTGTTTTTAGGTGAATTGTTCTATAAATATAAATGGGTTTAAGTTGATTTAAAATATTATTGAAATAGTATATATTCTTACTGATATTTTGTGTAACTCTTTTATCACATAGTGAGAGAAACATGTTGAAATCCCCAAGTGCAATTTGGTATCTCTCTCTCACTTTTTTAAAAAAATTCTATTAGTTTTTTTTTTTTAAGATTTTATTTAATTATTCATGAGAGACAGAGAGAGAGAGAGAGAGAGAGAGAGAGAGGCAGAGACTCAGGCAGAGAAGCGGGCTCCATGTAGGGAGCTTGACATGGGACTTGATCCCGGATCTCCAGGATCAGGTCCTGGGCTGAAAGTGGCGCTAAACCTCTGAAGCCACCCGGGCTGTTCAATTCGATTAGTTTTACCTACCTATACTTTAAGGCTCTGTAATTAGATACATATGTATTTAGGATTGTTTTGCTCTCTCAATGAAAGTCTGTTATTATTGAATGTTCCACTTTATTTCCAGAAATAATCTTAGTCCTACAGTCTATTTTGTTTGTTAATATAGTTATTCTAGCTTTCTTTGATTAGTGTTAGAATGGTCTATCTTTCTCCATTATTTTACTTCTTACTTATCTATGATTTGATATTTACAACTGCCTTCCTATAGAAAGCATGGAGTTGGATCTTGTGGGGTTTTTTTTTCCTAAATCCAGACTGAACATCTATGCCATTTCAGTAATTTATATCATTAATATTTGATTTAATTTTCAATATTTCTGGGTTTAAATCTATCATCTTGCTCTTTATTTTCTCTTTATGCCTTCTGTTCTGTGTTCCCCCTTTTCCTTTTTTACTGATTTCTTTTCTCTTATTTTTTTAAAAAAAGGTTTTATTTATTTATTTGACAGAAAGAGAAAGAGAGAGAGCAAAAGTGGGAGGGAGGGGCTACTCAGTGGGGAGTCCGATGTCAAACTCAATCCCAGGACCCTGGGATTATGACTTGAGCTGAAAGCAGACACTTAACTGACTGAGCCACCCAGGCACCTCTGACTTCTTTTCAATTGAGTATTTTCCTGTTCTTTCTGCTTGTCCAGTAATTTTTCATTGAATGTTAGACATTGCATATTATTTATCAGGTGTTTGATTTTAATGTTGTCCTTCACATAGATTTGAACTTTTTATAGCCTTCATTTAACTTTGAATGAGTTTGATATCTTTGAAGCTTGTTTCAGGCTTTGTTAAAGTGATTCCAGAATAATTTTAATCTTGGGCTAAATTACATTTTTTAACTAAGATGCTATCCTTCAGAAACTCCACACTGTGCTCTGTATTTTGAGTTGCTTGGGGTTTTTTTCCCCACTCTGCATGAGTTCTGGCAATTGTTTGGCTTATCACTTTCTGGTGGCTTTTCCCTTGGCCTAGACAGTTTCCCATCACCATGTAGATATTAGCATACAACCAGAGACCTCAGGGAATCTCTCTTTTCTAATCTATGGTGATTTCTCTTAGTATAGTCCCTTTTGTATTCTTTGCGTGCACACACACACACACACACTCCACCTTTTTTTATCTTCCAACTCTAATTTCCATTTATTTTTACATTTATTTTACTTGGTAAAACTGATAGGATCTATTTTAGTTGCTCATTCTTGCACTGGAAACTGCTTCTAGGCAATAACTTGGGAAATAACTAGGAAATAACATAGGACTAACTTTTTCTCTCACTTTTTCAGGAAGCATAGGCCTGTAATGCCTATTATCCAATGTCTGAAAACTATTGTTCCATATATGTTGCTTGGTTACCTAGTTGTTTAAAGTGAAAAAATACATTTTATTCCTATCATTTCATCTGAAGTAGAAGTATTGGCTATGTTGATTGAAATCCATACTCTTGGGCAGCCTGGGTGGCTCAGCAGTTTAGTGCTGCCTTCAGCCCAGGGCCTGATCCTGGAGACCCTGGATCGAGTCCCACGTCAGGCTCCCTGCATGGAACCTGCTTCTCCCTCTGCCTGTGTCTCTGCCTCTCTCTCTTTCTCTCTTTCTTTCTCTTTCTCTCTCTCTGTGTCTCATGAATAAATAAATAAAATCTTAAAAAAAAAAAAAAAAGAAAGAAATCCATACTCTTATCATGGCCAAAAAGGACCTATTGATCTGATACTTTCATAGGTCTCCATAATCTCATACCACTCTCTCTTTAACCCACTATGTTGCTGATACAGTGATGTCTTTCCAGTTTTTTAAATGCCTCAAGCACTTTAGGGCATCTGCCTAGAATGTTCTTTGTCTAACACAGTCCATTTTTATGTCTTTCCATTCTTTAGGATTCAGCTCAAGTTTTATATTCCCAAGTATCTATTATATCAAAATAAATATTACCCACCATACCAGTTATTTTAGTCCTTAATGTCCAGTAGTTACTTCTTTTTATTGGTTTGTTTATTAAAACCAGGGATCTGTTCTATTTTTTTTTCTTTTTTGGTGTTTGTCCAAGAACACTTAGAAATACTCAGATCTCAGATTAATACTCAGATTAATTTTCATGAATGTATACCAATTTGCAGAACATTTCTGTCACCTAAGATGGCTCTCTTGTGTCCCTTTGCATCAATTCTTGCCTCTGCCCCCAAAAGTCAACTTCTGTGTGATTTCTAGCATCACAAATTGTTTTGTCTCTTTTACAATTTCATATAAATGCAATAATGCCGGATATGTTTTTATGTTTGCTTTCTATCACTGAGTATAATATTTCTGAATTTTCTCCAGGTTGTTACATGTTCCAGCAGATCATTCCTTTTTATTACTAGTAGTATCCCAGTATATGGACAAAACAATTCATTTATCCATTTTTCCATTGATGTAAATCAAGATTGTTTCTCTAAGGTTTTGGACTATGATTAGAGATAATATGAACTTTTTTGTATAAAACTTCTTGTGGACAAATGTTTTTGTCTGCTTGAATCAATACCTAGGTGTGAAATAGCTGGATCATAGAGTAGATGAATGTTTAACTTTTTTAAAAACTGACAGTTTTCCAAAGCATTGGTTCATCTCACATTTATACTATCAGTGTATGAGAGGTCTAGATGTTCTACAACCTCTCCAAAATTTGGAGTTTCTACTCTTTTTGACTCAATAATTTGCCATTGTGGTAGATGGATAGGGAATATTTCATGGTGTATTTAATTTGCATTTTCCTGATGAGTAATGATATTGAGTGCTTTTTCATGTCCTTATTAGTCATTTCACATATTTTTTGGTCAAGTGTCTATAAACCTAATGTTTTAGTTCATTTACATTTGCTGTAATTATTACTATATTTTTATTTAAGTCTTTTATTTTGACATTTATTGTTACTTATTCTTTCTGTTCTTTGTTCCTCTTTTCCTCTTTATATGTGCTTTTATATTAGGAATGAATAAATATAATCTTTAGCATTCATGTTGTCTCTTCTGAAGGATTTTTAGTTATGCCTCTGGGTTTTTTTTTAATCTTATGATATGTATCTTTAATTTATCACATTCTACATTCAAAAATTACTTTATTGTGTCACAAAAAATGAGAACTTCACAATAATGTATATATATATAACTACTATACTTCCATACTCCATTTTTCACATTCTTATTGTCACATATTTTGATTGTGTTTACTATGAAATTCATTCACATATTATTTTTACCTTAAACAACCAATAGTTTTATTTATTTATTTTTTCAACCAATAGTTTTAAAAGGACATTTCATTATGTGTGTATATAAAAGCAGGGATAATTTTTTTAAAGATATTTTATATTTTCTGGCTTATCAATTCTTTCTAGGTTTCTGCATTCCTTTCTTTAAAACCATGCTTCTATCTGATATTATATTCTTTCCAGATAGAAAGCTTTTTTTATTCATTTATTATAGCATAGGTTTGCTGGAGATAAATTCTGTCAGCATTTACGTGTCAAAAATGTAATTATTTCTTCATTATTAAAGGGTATTTTAAAAAGATAGAATTCTAGGTGAAATGTTATTTTTTGGCTTTGTTTGTACTGTTTGTGCCAACCATTTGAAACACTTTTTCCATTGTTTTCTGACTTTATTGTCTTTGAAGACAATTCTTTTGCAATTTTATGCTTGTTTCCCTGTAAGTAACATTTTTGTGCCTTTTTGTTGCCTTCAAGATTTTCTTTATCTTTAAATTTTAGCAATTTGATGTGGATGTTTAGATGTCTGTTTTCCTTCTTTTGATTCTCTGAGATTCTTGAATGTGTGATTTATTGTCTTTTATTAATTTTGGAAATTTGAACAATTATCTCTTGATATATTTTTTCTACTGCATTCATGCTCTCTTCTGTATCTGGTACTTCAGTTAGATGCATGATATTTTCCACAGATCATGGATACTCTGGTCTGTTTTTTTTTTTTTTTTTTTTTTACTTTTCTTCCTCATTGTATTTCAGGTTAGTAATTTTTATTAAACTTACTTTGGGTTCACTGATTCTTTTCTGTTTGTGTCTAGTCTGTGATTTACCAATAGAGGGAATTTTTGATTTCTAACATTATGTTTTCATTCCTAGCATTTCTACTTGCCTCTTTTCTAACAGTTTCTATCTCTACTGAAATCTCTCACCTATCATGTGTGTTTTTGATCTTTTCTGCTATATACTTCAACAAATTAAGTACAGAAAAACAAAACAAAACAAAACAAAGAGTTAAGCATAAGCGACCTGTAAATTAAAGTAGAGAATGGTCAATTCTGAGACTCAAATAGGTGCAAGATATATCTCAAATATAGAGAAAATATAGAAAGAGTTAAAAATCATTAGACTAAAACAAACAAACAAACAAACAAAGGCAAGTAGTAGATAGATTCAGGAAACATGAAAATGATTAAATCTCTGGAAAAGAAAAAAGCAGAATTAGGAGTTAATAAAAATAGTAAAGTAAAATTATCTAAAGAAGGTGAAATACATATTTGCAGAAAAGGCTCTTTGTATTGCAGGAGGGATTGATGAGAAAACATATGCAGCTGTAAAATTCTTAGAATCCAAATACTAAAAGAAAATTGTTACAAGCTTCTGGACAAAATAATTACTTACACAGGAAAAGAAAGTCGGGCCAGGATTGTTCTTCTCATTGGAAATATTGGATATGAGAAGGTGGTAGAAGAACATCCACGAAATTACTGGGAGCAAGAGGAAGGAATGCAACTTAAGAATAATACATCAGCACCGACTGTATTCATTACCAGAGTGAAAAAGTTATTCTCGTGCATGTAAACTTTTAGACTTAGACTATATGTTTTGATACTATGTTCCATTATGCAGAGATAGAAATGTATTTCTCTCATGTAACAGTGCAGAGGAAAGAGAGAGCTTAAGGTTGTGCTATGGACTAGTTCAAGGATCTAAGTTCCTCCCAGTTTGCTTCTCTGCTATTCTGGAAGGCAGGGCTTCATAACCTTTGTCTGTGTCATTGAATGCTCTGGCACACTGGTGAAGCCTGTCTCAAAATAAATGTTGCAAATGCATAAATTACAAAGCTTTATAAGCAATAATTAAATTATGGTTATGAACATATATATAAAATGAATTTGTGATAAAGTAATATACATACTTTTTTATGATGATTTTATTTTTTTATTTTTATTTTTTAAAAGATTTTATTTATTTATTCATGAGAGACACACACAGAGAGAGAGAGACAGAGAGACAGAGACACAGGCAGAGGGAGAAGCAGGCTCCATGCAGGGAGCCCGATGTGGGACTCAATCCCGGGTCTCCAGGATTAGGCCCTGGGCTGAAGGTGGTGCTAAACCACTGAGCCACCTGGGCTGCTCTTTATGATGATTTTAAACAACAAATTCTGGTGGTGTGCCTAGTAATTACCTTAATTTTGAAGTAGGGATAAGGGTGAACATCAAGTGAATGAGATAAGTTTTTCATTGTTCTCATTTTATAGGTGAGAGAACACAGTTATTAAGGACCAAATAACTCATCCAAGGTCACGTGTCTAGTATTCAGTGGAGCCAAGGTTATGGCCTGGACAATCTGGCTACAAAGTCTTTGTTTTTAGCTGTTAAATAACTAAGAGAACTAGGAAAATAAAATTAATCAATATTAGAATTAATGAAATAGGAAAAACAGGATAAATAAAAACCAAAGCAGGTTATTTGGAAAGACCAATAAGAGAGATAAACAAGTAGTTAATTAAAGGTAAAAATAGAAGAAAAAAAAAAAACAACTAAAAATGAGAAAGGAGAAAAAGCCATAGATACAAATGATAATAAAAGTGTAATTTCTTGTGGTAAGTGACACACATTCCTTAGCTGCCCCTCGACCTCAGCAAAGTTACCAAGCAAAGCCATCCTGTCAGGTCTCTCGTCCCTACACAGCCAGCTAGCCACTAATGCCAGTTGTATCAATATGTTTGGCCTGTTCTTTCAAACTTGAATACTAGAATAAAAATATCTTTAGAGGAATCTGATGGAGTCAAGCAGGAGTTTAAGGCAGAACCAGAGAGGCTTCTGGTTAAGCATCCTAGACCTGTCAGAGACCAAGGTCTGGAAACCTGGCTGCGTGCTGAGGGCTTTGCAGCTAGAGGTGAGTCAGAGCAAGTTGAGGGTCTTGTAGCCAAGGAGTCACTCAAGGCAGGAATGAGCAAGTGGGTTCTCAAGGTCAAGTGAACCAAAGCCAGGAATCTAGACAGTCAGGCTGAGTCAGAGTCACCATGGAGCAGGAATACCAAAGTGAGTTTAATGGGTTGGTAAGAATTGTTTGCCCACTCATGATTACAGCCAGGAAAAGAATGACAGCCTGGCCAGCCAGGCCAGCTCCAGGAAGAACTGCAGAGAAGTGAATGAGATCTCAGAGAGGTTCTTACACTGAGGCACACAGCTATTTCCTTTCCATGAATATATTTTCATAAGTACAGTTATTCTTAATGACCTGATAGTTTTATCTAGACTGACAGGTTTTATCTTTCCACTGAAAATCTAATACAACAATGACTTTATACAATGGAAAAATTATGCACTATAGACAGGGCTTTCCTCAACAACCCGCTCTACCAAAAAAGGAAGAGAAAGGATAAACTATAACCAGCAGTTGTGAAATGTAGCCATTTTTACCTATTTGCCCATGGTCTTGTGCTCACTCTTCTACATTTTGCTTGGTAATTGAAGCTAAAAACTATATTTCAAGGATCCTTTGTTAGCTATTTTATTTTCTGCTAGGTTTTGCTGATAGAAGCTATGGGTAGGAAATAAAAAACTATGAGGTAGAAAGGAATCATTGTTCTTCTATCTTCTGCCTCTCTTGTTTCTCCCTTCTTCTGGTGGTCTCTAGAAATGTCTAGATCCCTTCTGCCATTCTAGCACTCCAGGCTTCCCCTTCCATTGGCCCAGATCTACTTCCAGTAGGCCCCTCTGCAGGGTCCCAGTACCTGAAGCACAGGCCTTTCTTCCATGCTCCAGGTTCTAGTAGCATCATCTCTTCCCTGGTGTTCTCTAGCCCAGAAGCAGGTACTAATTTATAGGTTACTTCATTATTTATCTATCTATCTATCTATCTATCTATCTATCTATCTATCTATCATCTATCTCTTCCTACTTTACAACATTCGTGTAACCAATTTCCTTTATTAAATTCCCTCAGTTTAAGCAGCATGATCTCTGCTTTTCTTCCTGGACCCACACTGATTTTGTGTGTTCTTCTCATTTAGCTTTGTCCACAATTATATAATTCTAGTTCTTTCTTAGGACAACTTCTCTGGCTAATGAGTAGAGAAAAAACACTTACTGTGTTTTGTGGATGGCGAGCCAGAATGTCCTACTATGCTAAAAACAGTGCTATTTTGTAAGATGGGTATTCCTAGTTTGAAAGGTTACCTTGACACTCTCTTCAGGATGAATATATCTTCAATAACATGAACTAGGAGAAATTGAAGTTAGTCAATGGGTTTGCCCAAAGAGTAAAATTTGATATTTGTGTTCTTCAGATTATAACATGACATTCAGGGACAAAATGAAATACTTATATTTTTCTGGAAATTAATGGCATCCTAGAACTTTCATCTCAAGACAGACACATCATGAAATTTGAGTTAGGATACAGAAAAAACAAAACAACTTATTCTTCCACAAATGTGGATTTTCCATTTAGAGAACACAGATTAGGGATGAAAAGCAACCTAGATGTTATTAGTTCTAATAATCTTATTTTATAAAGGTGAAGAGGCCAATCTGAGGCCTATGGAAAGTGAAAGATATAATTAAGAGTCATTGTACATTGTACATTGTACATTGTATCATTGTACTGTATTGATAAATTTCAATAGCAATAACTTCAGACTGACAAAAAAATCAGATATACACAAACCATGGGGTGAACCCAACATGATTTCCATCTTTAAAGGACACAAGAAGAACTTAGCATCATTATGATACACAGAGTACACTAGTCTCTAATGGCAGATGGAGGTGTAACATTGGATTTCCCTTAAGACTCACTATGGACCACACTGCACATGATAAGTCTGCATAAATAAAAATTATATCAGACCTCTGGAACCTGAAATTGCCCTTCCAAGTCCAAACATATTCATAGAACTCTGGTACACCTGCACTTGGGTCATCTGGAAATGTGCTGGAGACCCCTTTAACCTAGCCTCATTAATCTTGAAATTATACAGCACACTACATGCCTGTAGAGAACAGTACAGTGTAGAACACTCAGACATAGACACAGCTCTCATTTATTACCCTGTCTGCCTAGGCCCATAGAACCAAGGAAGCTCTTAGATTATCCTGCCATCCAACAGCCACAGAATTACTTAGAGAATCTGGTCAAGATTCCAGTATTTTTAATGCCAAGTCAAAAACACAGGGCACAAAACAGGGACAATATTGTATAAGTATATGACAATTGTGCTGCATTAAAATAAAGTTAGTTAAGTGAATTTAAAATGAGTAAATTGGGAATTATACATTTATTGAATATATTGACACTACAATATCACTGTTGTTCTTGGTTTCCCAGATGTGAATAAACAGCATCTTCCCCGATTAATACAAAGGAATTTAAAACATTTTGTAAAGTTCTAAAGTGAGCTTCTTTTGAACTAACATACAGTAGTACATATTCAATGGTTGCTGGTGAAATTGAGCTGAAATAAATTATGATGCATTTTTAGAATATAAACTGACACTGGTTCCAATGTGTTCAAACTGTTGTTTTGTTTTGTTTTTTAAATTCTGAATTTCAGCAAAATCCAAATCTATTTTTAAGTGAAGTCTTTAGTCGTTTTTCAGATAATTCTTCAGAAAATCCTACTTGGATCACAAAAAAGATTTCAACTAAACACACATTTGAGAATTGCTGTTTCTCAACAGTATTTTCATTATTACTTCTGTTAATGTCTATTTCAAAGAAGAATACATTAGCTATCCACCTTTAAGAGAATTTGTTTTCAAAAAGCAATCCATTTTTTTAGAAATAGTACTTCCATTCAAAAGCATTAATATATTCAATTGTAATAGGCTGCTATATTTTAAATTATATGCCCTTATGTCCCATACAAGGTAACATTCATTCATAAAAATATGAAGGGCTATTGATTCTAATTAAGACTTAATAGGATTCTAATAAACAATTGTAATGTAAAATTTTAAAAGAATTCATGCTCATTCAAACTATTTTAGCTGAGTTTCTATTAATTTGGTTTTTAAAAACCCAAAGAAGTATACTTAAATATAGAAATCTTGAAACTAAAAGCTTGGCTGAGTTAAATTGGTGGAGTAAACATATTTCTCAGTCAAAATGCAATAATGTTTTGTTAATACCTTAGCAAAAAATTAGATCTCCCAATTTGTCCATTCATAGCTAACAGGAAAATTATTCTATCCAATATGTTTCAGTGATAAAATATTCAATGGAACATTACCTAACCTAATAGACATATAAAAGCAAATAGGAATTAGATGATAAACCTTAAATATAGGTCAGAATTAAGTTAAATGTTTGAAACTTTCCAAATTTCTCCTTATGCTTGTTTGTTTTATTAATTTAGTCCACTTTTTCCCTAGGAATACACATGTAACATGCACATCATGCTTCTTAACAAACCACCATAGTCACAAAGAATAATATCCTAGACAAAGAAAAAGAGAGTTAAAAAAAAATTTTTTTGGCTGAGGCTTACGTCATTTTCTTAAAGTTACTTTTTTTGTTTTTTAATTTTTTGAGAGAGAAAGAGAACACAGGGGTGGGAGGGGTGGAGTGGGAGAGAATCTTCAGAAGATTCCCGGCTAAGCTCAGAGCCCGATGAGGGGCTCATCTGATGACCCTGAGATCTCATCCTGAGCCGAAACCAAGAGTTAGCTGATTAACCACTGTATCACCCAGGTGCCCCTGTTTTCTCAAAGTTATTTTAAAATTAACTCCCCATGTTGACCTCTGTCACTAGATGCTAACACAATTTATCATTCTCTTTGGATTTACTAGACCCTCTTCCAGACCTTTTGCATGTAGTAGGCTCCAACAATGACTTGCCAGTATGTTGGCTGAAGGATAGCTAGTCTTGCAAGTGTGATGCTGCTCCTTGGGAGGCAATGGCAGACACCACTGGAGTCTTTCTGCAAAAGGAACTCCATTCAACCAGCTTATTTGAAAACACTAAAGATAGTTGTTAAGGTTCCTTTCTTTACGCTTTTGCAAGAAAACTAAACCTGATATCATTTACGAATAATTTTGACCTGGGATTCCTGGGTAGCTCAGCAGTTTGGCGCCTGCCTTTGGCCCAGGGTGCGATCCTGGAGTCCCGGGATTGAGTCCCACATCGGGCTCCTGGCATGGAGCCTGCTTCTCCCTCTGCCTATGTCTCTGCCTCTCTCTGTGTGTGTGTGTGTGTCTATCATGAATAAATAAATAAATCTTTAAAAAAAAAGAATAATTTTGACCTTAAAAATCAGTTCATCCTCACTGTCTAACCCTGGAATCTGAGGGCTGCTCTCAATACCACAGTTCAGTGAACCTTAGGTAACGTATAAGGCTGAATCTGATAAACACCTTATCTTAAATAATCAATAAAATCACTTAAAGTTTGCATTAGAGAATCATGGAAAATTAATAACACTATAATATAGTAATTAATCTTGAACATAGACTAAAGAATATTAATAAATGCTAGTTTTCAACATAGTTTGGTATTTCTCACTATCATTAAGCTAGGAGAACATAAAACTTGTAATCCAAATGCTACTTCTTACAAATTCTTATAATATTAAAAAGAAATAAACATAGAAAGAGTCTATAAAGTAGACATAAATGTTAAAGTAATATCAAGGATGTCCTAACAGAAAAAAATACATTGAAGTTATATACTCCCAGCAACATGATGAAAATGACATTTTAGCATATGAACCTGGAACTCATACTAGATAAAACTGGGAAATAAACATATTATAAAACTTCTGCTCAGTCTTCTCTCCCTCCCTCCCCATCCTAAACATCCAGAACTCCAAAATAAGAATTTTTACTGGACCACCCAAATGGGTACTTGATAGATGAAAGGTAGCACAGGTTCTAAATCATAGATTTTTTCTAGGTATATGGCTACAGTCTGTTAGTAGAAGCTTCATAAATTACTAATTATAACTAATGTGACTACTACTCTCCATTTCTTCCCTTTGGTACTATTCCTAGTCTAACCCCTTTCAGTTTGTTTAATTTGATGTTATCAAATACAACTAATTTATGACTAACTGAAATATCTGTTGTCCTTTTTTGATTTTAAAAATTTAGGATTTGGGAGGATTGAAAATAGGAGTTACAATTTTGTTATTCCTGGGTCTAAATTTATAAGAAACTCTTTAGCCAGTGCAGATTGTGTGTGTGTTGTGTGTGTGTGTGCGTGCAAAGAATAATTTAGTAGAGAAAAATGTAAAATTCATTCTGGAAATTTTAATTAGAAGAGAAATAATAAGAGAAATAAGGGATCTTGCACATTGTTGTGATCCTCTAAAGTGTGAATGTATTTCACATGAACATATACTTATGATTGTTTCCCTTTTTTCAGAAAAATTCAGAGCTAAATATTATACACAATTTCCCTTCTATTACTATACCAACATCTCTGCATAGAAAATGCATTTATCTATAAAATGGAACTAGCATTTTGGTTCCTCCCAGGAGGTCATTTGAAGGATAGCAAATTTAACTTTTTAAAACGATCTGTGAAATGGTAATATACAGGGATTCCTTGTAAGTTATTATTATTAGTTCCAACTCAAAAGTATCATCATTGATACATGGCCTCACCACAACCTCCTTCTCTTGGCTGAGGCTCAACAATTCCTACAGACAAGGATCACTGCAGACATCTGATTTCTAAATCGTTGAACTAAAGAGAGGTATATACTAGGGCCATGTTTCTCTGGGCACTTGTTTATCTTGGGTTCAGTTGGTGTGTTACAGAAATACATTAGACCCTCTCTCCCAGGAGGAAACTGAAACTGTGAGAAAGACAAAATCTGGCTGACCTTCTGCAAAAACAGCCAGCCAAGCCTGCTGAGAGGCAGCAGCAGCAAAAACAGAGGCCAGGCCATTGAGTTTTTGTCTTGGGGGATGACAATTCGTTAAAAATTATTTAACTATGGAAGGAGTAACTCGGCTACACCCTCCCAGTTCATCTGCATTAGGCAGATAACAAATCGCACCCTGTAATCTATGTGGGTAATAGTGTCAATGAAAGATCAAGATTATACATGATACTTGCTAAATTTGTTATGCCTCATTAGTGTTGTGGCTTATTACAGAGAGCTCCACGGTTCCCAGGCATTCCCTCATGGGCTGTCCTGATGGATAATGCAAATAAAGAAGGGAAAGGCACCAAAGACACAGTGCTCACACTGCATTTGTCAGGGGCATAGTTAGCTGGATTAGGTATGCTCTGCATTTTCTATCACCGTCACATATTGATCTGAATTTAGAGTCACGCTTACTTAGCAGTGCTGTATTTTTCACAATGGTGTTCTCTCAAAGTAAAAATGATGCTCAAACCAAACTTTCCAAAAGAATATCTAGATTTTCCAATATGAAAATGTCATTTGGCTAATTATCCAGTGATCCTTTAGGTCTTTAATTGAAAGGAAAACTTTTATGTAAATTAGGTTTTTAAAATTATCTTTAAAAAAAGCACGGTTATTCTAAAGGCAGTTCATGGCAAAGCACTGAAAAATTATATACCTAAACTCATTCTTAGGTTAATGAAAATTAGGAAATAGACTAACTTTCTAATCCTTAAGGGACAATCTTAGCTGAGAATCTGGGCATCACTCTTTTCTTCCTCACCAGATTCCCAATCACCAATACTCTTAACGAAAGTCGTTTCTCACAGCCACTTTGAATGTGTCACTTTGATTTAGATTATGTCCAAGATTGATGCATTGTACTTTCTCCAAACGTCACCAAAGATTTTGCTTTGCATTTAATAATATGGTGCAGGTTTATATTAAGATATGGCACAGAAAGAGATAGGGTGTTAATGATCACCATCATCAAAAGCTGCCTGAACATTTTAAGGGACAACCACCCAGAAAATTGAAAAGAGCACGTAGCACTGACATAAAGAAGATTATTATGTATAATGAGGCTTTTGGCAACCCATTTTTACCTTTGATTGGTTTTGCCTCATCCCTGGTTATTTTAACTAGTAAACATATTATTTCTTTTTATCCCAGGAAAAATTTTGATGACTTTTTTCTTTAGATATTTATCACAGTTTTTTTTTTTATGTTATTACTTCAAGGCTAAAATATTCTAAATCTGTTTTCTCTTTAGACATGTCTCTTAAACCTATGGCTTAAACTCTGTACCTTTAGCTAAAGCCATTAGAAAAATAATATATATGTAGGAAGCAGTTGACAAGTAGTCCTGTGAGTGTCTAAGGAGACCAATGTATGTTAATATGATGCTTTCAACCATGGCTAAAATTAGAATCACCTATAGAGCCTAAAATATATTCATCTCCAGATTTTACCTCTAGTCTTAAATGATTGGTTTTGAATGAGGCCTGCCACCAATATTTTAGAAAATTCCCCAGTCATTTCTAGGTGTGACCACAATTGATAGCCATTGGTATAACCCAAATGCCTAATAGGAAAACAGATGCTTAAAAAGAATTTTATTCAAAAAAAGAAAAAAAAGAGAGAGAGAAAAGATTATCAGATGAAGAAAAAAACCCACATTATTGAAAATAAGAAACACATAAAGATATTCACTGCTAATAGTTTTTGTACATTGATAGGAAAAAGGACATTTAAGAATATTTTGGGGAAACAAAATGACAGTATGTTATCAGGAACTCTCCAGGGGGAAAGGTTTTTCACTAAAAACAAAAACAAAAGCAGGATCTTTGAAAGTTGGAGAAGGCAGGAATCTCAGAGGACTTCTTACCTAATTCACAGAACATCAGAACTTGAGTGGGAACCTGAGAGGACATTTCATTTGAAGCAACTAAAGTATGGGGAGATGAACCAGATATAATCCAGTTAATAATCTAGTTAGAGAAAGAGCAGGCCCACATATTCTAAATATGATACAGGGCTTTTTCCATTCCATTGCACTGCTCCATAAACCTAGAAATCCAGGACCATCTATATACTACAGAAATGTTTAAGGAAGAAATTTAGATAGATTAAAGTTAACTTTCTAAGTAGGGCTAGAACTAAGGTTATGATTCCTAAGGTGATAGAGCAACAAAATGTTAGCAAAAACAGCACTGAATTGTACTTTGTGTGTGTATATGGGAAGGGTGCAAAATAATTAATGCTACCCTTAACTGTTAATAAATTACCTGTTTTCATTTTTATAAAAGAACCTTTAGATGGAAAAGTGTGTTACTTTTCTCAGTTAACCATTCCTGTGGTGGCCTGGTTGCTTGGCCCAGAAATTCATAACAAGGCATTACTTTCCTAAATATCGGAGAGGTATACTGGAGAAAATAAAGCACATCAGGAGATGAGCTTGCAAACTTTAATTGTAAACAGAATAATTACACCAAGAACATTGCATTGATTACAATGTAACAATAATTCTTTTTAAAAATACTAGCATTTATAAAATTAAATATCTTTTTATAAAGATAATCAACTTAGGAGGCTTTATGCTTACCTAGTCATTCAACAAACATCTAGTTGCCTATAACCTGCCAGCAATGGTGCTGGGTACTGCTAAGACAAAATTGACAAGCGCTTAAAATGTAATACGGTGGCTTTCAAACATTTTTGACAGTGACTTCCAGAAAGAAGTACATGTCACATAGTAAACTAGTGTTTGCTTGTATTTAATCAAAAGTTTCAAAAAGCTGTCCTTCCCCTAACTACAGGTGAGGCATTTTGATATTTTTTTGTCTGTTCTACATTCTTCCTCTTCATTCTATTTCATCCTATCTTATCCCATTTCATTTTCTAATTTACCAAATTGATCTTATGTCCCCAAAATACATCACATCCAGCATTCTGAAAAATGTGTGGGGTCATGACTTATAGTCATGATAATCATAACAGTAAGTCAATGATTATACTATATAGTGAAAGGTATTATACACCATAGATAGAGGAGAAGTAGGTAATTTAGACTAGGGGGTGTTTTTGGATAAGCTGTAAGATAATCCTAGAAATGAGTAGTGAAGGTGAAATAAGTGTTAGGTGATTGGGGGAAGAATCAGGACGTGTAAATGCAAGGAAGCATAATATCAATGACATAATTAGAGAACTACAAAAAACTTTGGTGGACATGTGGGTGGCTCAGTGATTGAGCATTTGCCTTTGGCTCAGGTCATGATCCCGTGGTTCCAGGTGGAGTCCTGCATTGGGCTCCCCATAGGGAACCTACTTCTCCCTCTGCCTGTATCTCTACCTCTGTGTATATGTGTGTTTTTTTCCCACGAATAAACAAAATCTTAAAAAAAATCACTTTGGTATGTCTGAAGCTAATAATATTATGTGGGCAACAGAAGCAATAAGGGGCAGTACCTAGATCATGAAGGTCTCAATTGTTAAGCCAAAAAGTCTATCCAGAAAATTCTTGGTGGATATTTAACACAATCAATGTCTACTTTTGGAAGATCACTCTTTGCAATGATATTGTCATAACTCAATTCAGTTTTCAAACTTCCCTGTTGAAATTGCCTTTAGGGTTTAATTATGAGCACCAAAATAAATTAATCCCATCACTGTCTAGCCTTACTTTGACTTTGATTTTGGCTAGTTCTAAAGATCAAATCCATTCTCAAACTTGCAAGATATATTATCTCTGAATCAAAAGACTATATCAAACCTTTTGGTTTAATAAAATATCTGGCTGGCAGCACCTGATACAGTTTCTCAAATGACACACTAAAAGAAGCAAAAAATAAATAAAAGTCCAAATCAGCACCAAATGAATGACTGATGCAGGAAACATGTCTGGGACTATTTGGAAAATAAAACTACATTGAGAACATAGCATCACCCCTACTTCACTTCATGGAGATAAATTTATGAAACATAATTTTATGAAACTTAGAGAAACCTGAAGAATAGCACTACCAGTTTATATGTCCTCAATTATTCACGCTCAAAATCACAGCCCAAGGACAGGCCCTAACCAGGGTCCCCGGGACTGGTCTGGGAACTATTTGCTACCAGTCCATGATAAATAGAGAAATTTAGAGTGCATAGAAACTTTCAGAGAAATGTGTCTTTGCATTGGCATTAGTGGGCTGGTTTCATTGTGCAGGACATTGATCAGATTGTATATTGCTGAATTCAGGTGGCAAGTCACTTCTGGAATAAGATGCTTAGTGGTCATGCGCAGTAGCACCATATCACAACACTAATGCATTAAGCTCAATTTTACAATGATGACTTTTAAGTGTAAGAGTCTTTTTTTTAAGGATTTGTTTATTCTTGAACTTTGCTTTTTTTTTAGCAATCATTTCTATTTTTAGCCAAGCCTGTTTTTTTTTTTAAATTTATGACCTAATATTATTTACTAAATGAGGGAAGTATAATTTATATTATTTGTTTTTCATCCTAATTCACAGATGGCAAAGAAACGTCCCTGGAAATTTTTTAAATAAAAAAATTCTTTGTTGCACTAGTAGTGATAACCCAACTGATTATGAAAGTGATTTCAAACACAAGAAGACCAAAAAAAGTTCATTACAGTTTTACTTAGAAGTATCAATCTTTATATGTTCAGTTCAATTTTGTAGCCATATATGATGCTGAAGTGTGAAACTCCGGTGTATTATATTCAGAGATACACTGGCTATTACAACAATGGAACTACTGTAAGGTAAATAGTATATTCATTTTTTAAATGACATAAAGTAATAACTCCCAAACCTAAAGAATTCCTCAAAGGAAAGACTATTGATTTAAAAAGCCAAAAAATAGATGTTACTTCTTGCAAAGAAGGACTTAGGTTACTACAAATAAAAAAATCATTGATAATTTTCAAGACATTAGTGAAAGTCTGCATTAAATCTGTTTGCTTAAAATTGTTGGTCAGATCTGTATAGAAGATAGCTCAACAATCACTCCCCCACAGCACAATGTCTCAGCATATTCAGAAATTGGCTTATGATGTGGAAAACCAATCCAAAAAATAGATAATACTAGAAAAGTATTTTTATTGCAAGTTGGTGAATGCATTTACAATTCTAACATGACAATTTTTTAGTATATGTACAATTTGAATGTAACAATATGAAGAAATAATTTTTATCAGCTTTATAGAGGATAAGTAGCAATCTTTGAACTGTCCTACTACTAGGAAGGATTGTGTTATCAACAAATGTGATTTACAGTTCAAGTTCTATGTAAGAATATATCCTATGACACGGATGAAACAATATGCAAGCATTCTGGAATTATTAACCAGATGATGGAGCTTGTATTAGAAAGTGAATTAACATGCTGTTTCCATCACTGAGAAAGTCTTGCTACAGAAAAAAAGTCACCTGAATTAAAAAGTCTAGCGACATAGTAAAAGTTGTCAATTATATCAAAGCTAGCATGTTTATATTTGATATTATCCTTATATCTAATACAATATTGAAGCAGATCAGAAGTAACTGTTATTTAATTTTGAGGTAAGATGCTCATCTAGGAAAATGATATTTTAAAATAACTTGAATTATGGAGTGAATTCCTATTTTTGCAAGATAACTTTATTTATCTGGAATAAGATGCTTAGTGGTCATGCACAGTAGCACCATATTTCAACGCTAATGCATTAACGTCAGTTTTACAATGATAACTTTTAAGTGTAAGATTCTTTTTTTTTTTAAGGATTTGTTTATTCTTTAACTTTGCTTTCTTAGCAATAATTTTTATTTTTAGCTAAACCTGTTTTTTAATTTATGGCCTAGTATTATTTACTAAATGAGGGAAGTATAATTTACATTATTTATTTTTAATACTAATTCACAGATGGCAAAGAAACTTTTTAAACCAATTTTTAAAGGTGTAAAGCATTCAGTTAGACTTCCTTAATTTTTTCATATTTTTATACATCTAATGATCTTGATACATCCATGCAATGAAATAATACAACAGAAAGTAGAGAACTCCATTGGCAAAATCATGTAATGAGATTAATTCAATCTCATGAAAGTATGCATGATGGACTAGCAAGGCAGAATTTGAGAACTTTAAAATAATTTTGAAGTTATTAGAAAGGCTTTTTTTGGAGGGCAAGAGTAAACTTAAAGTCTAGTATGATATCAATAGAATTGAAATGCATATAGGAAAGTTAACCCTTTGGATTTCAGTTTTCCTAATTAATAATAACTACGTCTTATAGGAATATTATTCAGTTAATGTATGGGTTCAAAGACATTGTGTCTCTAAATCACAGGATACAAGGACACCTTGGTGGCTCAGTCAGTTAAGCAATCAACTCTTGGTCATAAGATCAAGCCCCGTGTCAGCTCCACACTCAGTGATGAGTCTGCTTAAGATTGTCTCTCCCTCTTCCTCTGCCCCATCTCTGGCTCTCTCTCTTTCTCTTTCTGTCTCTAAAATAGATAAGTAAAAAATGAATAAATCACAAGACACAATTAAAAGTAGGATGTTATAGTAATAGGAGATATTGTCATTCTCTTACGCATTAGACACATGACTGACAGATCTCCAAAGTTAAAAGGCCAAACAAAACAAAAAACTTACTCTTTTTTCCAAAAATCTGGGAATAGATACTTTGTGTTTTTTTTTTTGTTTGTTTGTTTGTTTTACCAGACAAAGCCTGTTATATAGCCATAGCCAGTAACTACTTGACTTTCTTCTTGTCATTAGAGACCAAATTCATGTTTTACTTTGTCTTCTGTGAAGTATATCCAAGTGTGGAGGTCCTTTTGAAGTGAATTTTTCAAATGACTTCACTTAGATAATCTCCAGGGCTGAGAAATGCAATAAATACAACAATAAAATACATCAACCCTTTGTACTTGGTCAGTTTCTTAACAAGAACATTACCCTCAGGCAAATACTAGGCCAAAAATAGGGTAAGTACTTTGTTCATAAGGTTAATAGGAAAATTCAGTTTTCAATTCACTTAAGATCATAAAACATTACAGAATATGTTCTATACGCTAGATAATGTGTTAGGAATTGCAGAGTTAAATAGATGAGTAAATGTCAACCACTACTTAAATGGAGTTTATAATTTTGGGGAAAGGATACTCTGTACAAATATTTTCACTATTAAAATATTTTAAGCGCATTAATACAGAGGAAAGTATAACTAGTTTGCAAAGTATTACTGATGACTAATGTAGTTCAAATAAAGAGTACTAACTTTTGTAGTTAATTCCAGACTCTGCTACTAACTATGTAACAATGGACAAAAAACCAAACACATCTGAGCCTTGGTCCCATCTAAAAATGGGATAAAAATACATTATTCAAAGAGAAGCTGTAAGGATAAAATTAAGTAAGATGTACGGAGAGTGCTTAATATTTTTTCTAACATAAAGTGAATACCCAACAGTTTTGATCTCCTCCCCTCCCTCTTTGTATCTACAAAACTCTTTTGCAGCAATATTGTAAATTATAGCTGTACAATCATTCATCAAGGTCTATCATTCAGTTATTCAACTAATGGTTCTTGTGTACATGTTATATACTAGATAGTCTGCTAAAACAAAGTCCTTATTCTCAGGGAAAATACATCTTAGTGGGGCAGGGAGGGAAGGAGATGAAGAGAAGAAAATGAAGATCCTTATTGAAGTAAATACTGTGAAGGAAATAAATGGACAACAGTGATAGAAAATAATGATGGGAGCTCCTGGGTGGCTTGGTTGGTTGAGTGACCAACTCTTGATTTCAGCTGAGGTCATGATCTCAGGGTCATGAAATCAAGTCCTTCACTGGGCTACATTCTGGGCATGGAGCCTGCCTGAGATTCTCTCTCTCCCTTTCTCTCTCTCCCACCCAGCTCATGCTCATGCATGTGCACTCTCTCTGTCAGAAGAAGAAGAAGAAAAAGAAAAGAAAGAAGAAGAAGAAGAAAAGAAAGAAGAAAAGAAAAGAAAGAAAGAATGAAAGAAAGAAAGAAAGAAAGAAAGAAAGAAAGAAAGAAAGAAGAGAAAAAAAGGAAAGAAAAGAATGATGGGGTGGGGACTGATGTAGGTGTATTGTGGGGGATGAGAGGCCATCCTGAGAGGTTGACATGTTTACAACCCTGAGAAAGAAGAAGCTATGTGAAGCTCTGGGGAGACAAGATAATGTGTAGAGAAATCATTGAATATATCAAGTTTTTGAAGTAGGGATGGACTTTTCCAAATACAAAAGAAGACCAGGATCTAGAGACTAGTGATTTCTTGAAACCATGATAAAAATATGGGGCAGACTTTACCTTTGTAGGCCATGGTAAAATAATTTTACATAAAAAATAAATGATACAAATTTCATGTAATATTAATCACTATGATTTCTGTGTCAAGAATAGATTTTGGAGGACAATGGTAGAATAAAAGACATCAGTTCAGAACCTACAGACTGCAGTAAGAAAGACATAATAATATTAGAACCTAGGGTAATAGTACTAGTGATAGAATGAAATTGTATGGATTTTAGACAGTTTTTAAATGTAAAAATCAATAGCACTTCTTGAAAAATTGGATATGGAGAATGAGGAAAAGAAAGTAGTTAAGGAAGACCCTGGATTTTTATTTGAGTAAAGAAATAGACAATAACTTGAGAAATACAGTTGGTGGAATTGGGGGGACAGAAGTCAAACTTCAATGAACTAAATAGAGACTCAGTGGAAAAAGTTGAATCAACTTGTGCAGACCATAATTTAAAGACATTTCACTGTGTAGAAAAAAACATGGAAAAATAGCTGCTGGGAGATGTGCGGCTGAGGGGATTTTCTTAAAGGTTGGGAAGTAGTGGTAGATAGATTTATATTTATGTATAAGAACTAGTATGATGCAAAGATCAATGATATTTTAAAAAGTGGGAGCTATCTTAAGTTCTTGAGAAAGCAAGAGGGAATGAGATCTATTCAAGGTCAAGATCTGTATAAGGTCAGCCTTGAAAAGATGAGGAATTCATTATCTTTCACAACGGAGGTTGAAAATGAGCAAAAACACAAGTTGAATTTTAGATCTGCTGAGGAAAAACTAAGGTTTCTAATTTTTTAAGGTTCAGAACAACTGACAAGAGGATATCAGATATTATTTTGAGAGTGGAGGCTTAAAGAGCATAGTTTTTAAGATAGGAATATATTAAATGACTACATTGTTGAATAAGGAGGACAAAACTGGGAAAAATAATAAAATTTTTTGGAAGAGCCAAGTGGCTATTTGAGGTTTGTAATTATAAATTGACAGCAGAATAAGTTTTCGACGTTGTATAACATTCTTTATCAAAATTCAGATAATTGGGTGAAGACATAAAAGAGATGTGGACTGAGTTGAGATGACATTGAAGTTCGGGCCATGCTAGAAAATTGAAGGAGAGCGATTTTTACAAGAAGTCATTATAACAATGGAGCATGATCCATGAAATCTAAGTTCAATAGAAAAGGAAATGAACAGAGAGAAAGATTTTGAGTTCTGGTCGTATAACATAAAGGTTATGAGATTCAAACTCCTTCCTTAAGTAGAAATTGAGAAAATATCTGATACAACTCTTCATACATTGAGGAGCAGGCAGTCAAGGACTGTGGTCACTAAGAAAAAGGAAACAAATGAGATGAATCCAACAGTTGTTTTAATATACTTCTTAAATGCAGTTTCCAGACTACAGTGGAGGGAGCAAAAACCCGGTGAAAGCCTGGTAGCCTCAGTAACTTGGAAAGACAGAGATCAAAGTTTAAAAAGGCTGAAGTGGTTTGAATAAGTGGAGAGGAAGATCAGAGAGAAGAAAGATATATAAGGAGAGCTATAGGAAGCCAGATAGATGTCTCTTTAATCTTTGGTTTAATAATGGCCAGTGCATATGAAAGAGAAACTTTGCCAAACTGGAGAAAGAGCTGCCATAAATCAACAAATACTCAGGGTTGAGGCAGGGTTGGAATAGCTGACATTCCTACAACTCATTGTGGATACATGATGTCCACTACTCAAAGAATTCAATAATATCTAGAACTCAATATGTTAAATTTATGATAAAAAAATATTAGATATGCAAAAAAGCAGAAATACATGACTGATAACCAGGAACAATACCTTCATGTTTAGAAACAGACCCAGATAAAGACAATAGCACAACTATTGAAAATATGCTCCACATACTAAAGAATGTAGAGGAAAGCATAACTATATACGGAGAAAAATGGAGGACAAAAACAAGAAACAAATGGAACTAAAGCAGATGAAAAAATACAATATCTGTAATTTAAAAAGACTGTATTATGGGGTGAAATTAATAGCAAAGCAGACAAAGCAGAAAACATCAG
Source organism: Vulpes lagopus (assembly GCF_018345385.1). Taxonomy (NCBI): domain Eukaryota; kingdom Metazoa; phylum Chordata; class Mammalia; order Carnivora; family Canidae; genus Vulpes; species Vulpes lagopus. Next base: position 21,649,589 of record NC_054844.1, read on the forward strand.
TGAACGTGAAGATATATCAATAGAAACTCTTCAAAATGAAGCACAGAAAGAAAAGAAGCCTAAAAATATAATTAATGATGTATGGGACAATATCATGCAAATGATACAAATGAACATATATGTAATTGGGATTCCAGAAAGAAAGAATCTGATTGCAAAGAGAACAAAATAACTGAAGAAATAATGCTGAAACATTCTAAATTTAATGGCAATTATAACAACAGATCTAAGAAGAATAAACATAAAAACACATACAAACACACACACACCAAGCCATAACTTCATCAAATTGCTTAAAAACAAAAGTAAAGAAAAAGAATCTTAGGGGATCCCTGGGTGGCTTAGCGGTTTGGCGCCTGCCTTTGGCCCAGGGCGCGATCCTAAAGTCCCAGGATTGAGCCCGCGTCGGGCTCCGGGCATGGAGCCTGCTTCTCCCTCTGCCTGTGTCTCTGTTTCTCTCTCTCTCTCTCTCTCTGTGTCTATCATAAATAAATAAATAAATAAATAAATAAATAAATAAATAAATAAATTTTAAAAAAGAAAAAAGAAAAAGATTCTTAGACAAAGCTTGCGAGGAAAAAAAGATACATTAGAGAGGTACGAACTTTTTTGTTTAAAATAACCTGATCCTACAAAATCTACAAAAAGACCACTGGAACAAATAAGTAAGTTCAGCAAGTTTGGGGACTACCAATTATAAAAATCAGTTATTATATATCAATATGTAGAAATCAATTGTCTAATCAGAATTTAAAAATTAAAAAAATTACCAATAACATCAAAATCTGAATTACTCAGGGTTAAGTTTGATAAAAAATGTACATGGCCTATGTACTAAAAGAATGCTGCTGAGAGAAATTAAGGAATATTTAAATAAATGCAGAGACATACTATCTGTATGGATTGACTCAAGATTGTTAAAATATTAAATCTCACAAGGTTGATCAAGAAATTCAACATAATTCTAATCAAAATCCCAGTAGATATCTTATTTGTAGAAATTGAAAAGCTGTTTTTGAAATTTATATAGAAATGGAAAGTACCTAGAATAGCCAAAACAACTTTGAAAAGAAGCTAAAGCTGGAAGATTGACACTACCCGATTTCAGGATTTGAATAATATTTCTCCAAAGAACAAATACAAATGTTCAATAAGCACATGTAAGATGTCCAACATCATTAGTCATTAGGGAAATGCAAATTAAAACCACAATAATATACCACTTTATGCCTCCTAGGATGACTATAATAAAGAATAGAGATAATGACCAATGTTATGAGAATGAATTATGAGTCTTATATACTGCTGATGGAAATATAAAATGGTGTGGCACTTTGGAAAACAATCATTATTCTTTGAAAAAGTTCAGAATTGGCAAATCTATAAAGAGAGAGTGGATTAGAGGTTGCCAGGGGCCTGGAGGAGTGAGGAATGAGGATTGATGCTAACAGCTATTGGGTTTCTTTTTGGGGTGTGAAAATGTTCTGGTATTTTATACTCATATAAAAAATGGAACAGAAAATACTAGTAATGGTTGCATAATTTTGTGATTATCCTAAAATCCACTGAAATGTTCAGTTTTTAAAAGTATATTTTATTTAGTATATGAATTATATATTAATTTTAAATAGAGTAGATCTAATGAAAAGCATTAAAAATATAAGAATTCCAGAGAAAACAATAGAATATCTTAGTGAATGTGGATTTGGCAAAGATTTCTGAAACTTAATTTTTTAAAATGCCAACTGTAAAAGAAAGGAAATCAATACTTGATATTTTTCTGCTTTTTTTTTTTTTTGGTTCCTCCCAACTGTGTAAGGATGCTTCAGTATGACAAAATGCATCAACATAATAAAGTATATAATTCATATATTTATCTTGATAAATATATTAAAGGCACTGGATAAGTTTCATTATCTACTTATGATTTGAGTATTCTAAACTAGGAATAGAAAATAACGTCTTTAACTTAATAAAGTTTATATAGCTAAAAATGTCAAGTAAATGGTCTTTACAATTTTAAAACTATCTCCTATAAGACAGGAAATAGAGAGGATGTTAGTGTTACTCTTTATGTTTAATATAGTCCTAGAGAGTTGTAAGTTGTATGAAAGTGTAGTAAGAGGCATAAGAATTTCAATAAAGGGCTTAAACATCCCATTTGTATTATGTGATCATCAACATAAGAAAAACAAAATTAGGACACCTACTATCATACAAATATTTTTCTTGATAGCAGCAAAGATCATCCAAAAATGTGACATTCTAAAAATAGTACTTACAATAAAAAAAATCTAGGAATTTCACTTAAGAAAGAATAAACCAGACCTCTACAATTAAAATTTTCAAATTCTATTAAGGAAGACTGAACAAAATGAGAGAGATACTCCATTTTTTCTTCGTATAGAAAGTTTTAATATTATGAAAGCCCCAATGTTCTCTAACTTAATTTACAAGTTGAATATGATACTAAGAAAAATCCTACCAAGAGTTTTACAAGAATGTGACCAATATATTTCAAATATATATGGAAATATTAAGGGACCAAAAAGTTTATTAACTAACGAGATCAGAGAAGAGACATTTGTCCCTCTAGATGTTAGGGCATATCTTAAGCTATAATAATGAACAGTAAGATATTCATATACAAAAATGGAATGGAAAATAACCTAGAGAAAGAACTATTTACAGACACTTAATATAGATAAAAATGGCACCAAAAATCACTGGAAAAAGAATTGCCTATGGTGTTGAGAAACTGACTCACTATATGGATATCTCTAACTCATACCACATTAAAGAAAAAATGAATTCCAGATAAAATAAAAACCAAAATGAGAAATGTAAAAGTATGAAGGAAAAGAGAAAATAAGTTGATGAATTGAGGTTTTTCTTATTACATACATTTGAACATTGCTGTGCACTGAAAAACAGCATAGTTTATAGTCAAGTCAAATATTAGCAGACATATTTCTGGTTTTTAAAGAGGAAAAGTTACTGATATGTAGGACATATAAAAGTTCTTGCAAACCAAAAGACAAAAGATAGAAAATCTAATATCAAAGTGGACAAGTTGATGAACATTTGACTTATATAAATTACCTAATTCAAATAAGGAGCTACTAAATACCATTAGTATTTGCAGAAATGTAAAGTAAATCAAAGTAACAATTCACAACCATCAACATATAAGACATTAGTAAAGTTGTATGATGCCAATATCGGCAAAGACAAGAGGAAATAGCATCCCCATGATTTCTTAAGAAGAGTGTAGATGGTACAGTTATTCCGAAAGGTAATCGGCAGTCTTTGGTCAACATGACTCGGCAATTCTTCCTCATAGGACTAGAGATAGAAACCTGCTCATATCTGTTCACCAAAGACTTCTTTTGTTAACAGAGAAGTAGAGGTACATGAGGAGTCCACCATTAATAAAAATACACAATCAAGGTGAAATGGATGCAAAAAAATCTAATATTATGCATCAGTTGGAAACAAGAACAAACCAAAACAGACACACCCACACAAATACAGAATCCTGAGTGAGAGCGATAATAAACCAAATGGTATATAAAGTACAATTCTAGTTACACAAACTAAATTATATGCATTCAAGATAAATGACAAACTGACTTTGGAGGTTGCCTATGTGGAGGGGGGAAAATGGAAGTGGACTGAGAGAAATGAAAATAAATGTAAAGAAAAGAAGAATGCTATGTAGAACAATGATGACATTGCATAATAAACCAAACAAGGTGATTAATATGATTAACACTCTGGTGCTGTGGTCCAAAAGGAAAACATAGGAAGGGGAAAAAGTGGCAAGGTAAATGAATTAGGGTACAGTAAAAGTATTCAAAGGGCAAGATAAGAATAAGACTCAGGTCCGATGAAGAAAGGTGTCACCTCCAGAATTTCTTACTCAGTAAATCTGGGGTGAAGCTGAGAATTTTCATCTGAAAAATTCCTAGATGATGTTAGTGTTGCTGTTTCAGGTACCCCTTTGAGCAACATTGCTTTCATACTTCAAAGCCAGGAAGCTTTAGTCTCTGATGCTTTTACAAGGCACATGAGATTGTGGGCATCTAGGGCAGTCTTGGAAGCCCATGGTGTTTTGTCACTCACATTGACCATGGGCTTCAGTTCTTAGAAAAGTGCTTACGGTCTAGAAATACTCAATAAAACCTTTTCAAATAGACAAAAGAACCAGTGAAGAACTCATGTTATGGTCAGGAAATGGAAGTTTGTGGAAAGTTAGGGAATTTGTCTAAATTATGCTAGTAATTTCCAGTTTCACAAATCTAGTGACCTTCCCAATGTATTATCCTTGTAGAATCATAGGTGGGAAAGAATCCTTCTCAAGTTAGGTAAAGACTAATAAATAATGTGTCAGAGCCGAATCTTAAAGAATAAGAGAATAATGTGACCTGAAGTTTAGAGGTGATACTAGGAATTTAAGTGACAACGAGTAGGCCAACAAATTTTATTTTGATACAGTCATTCTCAGAAAGTGCATATTTATGAGAAACCCTAGGATACATAGATCAAAAGAGGGTAAAACTGGAAAATGGCTCGATCAGGTTGTATAGCTTCTTAAATACTACACTCAAGAATTTAGACCTTTCTGTAGGCAGTAGAGAGCCATTAAGTCTTTTTCCAGTAAAATTACATGATTGGAGTTGTTCTCTAGGGTAACAATTCGATAATAACTTTACTCAAATTCTTGCCTAGAGGTGGAAGAAATTAGGTGCTGGGCTTGCTTTCTGTTTGTCCAAGACAGAGTCAGCAGTGCTTTGGCTCACTGACTTGCACAGGGCAAAATGCCAACTCAGGAACATAAATTATGTTTAAAAAAAAAAAAACCTAAGAAAAACTTGTTAATAGGCACTGCCACAGTGTGGTGATCAAATGTCATTCTATAATCAAATGATCATATTCCTCTGTTTCTTGAAGGTTCTTATGGAAGAAAATACAGAGATGAGTGGTCCAGAGAGAGGGAACCATTTGTGTCTAAATTCTGGATAGTTGTTTCTATGACTTGTAGCAACATTTGAATAGGTTTCAGCTGCTCTCAATAATATCTTCATGTCTTGTTCCTCAAAAAGATCACCTCATTGGAGAAAAGGGCTATTACAGATTATAGTATAGTGGTTCTCTGAAATGGCATCGTAAAATACAGGGAGTCCAAATACAGCAAAAGGTACAAAAAGGATTACCTAGTTCATGTATTTAGTTCATGGTATTATAGAACCATCTCTCTGATGGTGAGGGAGCCAGAGATAACCTGTAAGTTCATGACAATTGAGTAGCACAAAAATAGAAATAACCATATAGAAAAACAACTCAAATTTAGCAGTCCTCCCTATGTCTTGCAAGGGCCTTAGGGATGGCTAAGCTTGAGATAGACTTTATATGGGAAAAGGCTTTCCTAATATGTTTCCAGAAGCTCGAATCTACCATCTGGTTGAAGCAGCTGTGAGGAAAACCTTTGTTGTGTTGTTTTGCAATTTGTTTCCACTAGTGTCAGACAGAAACTCAATGCAGGAGGAAAGGGATGCAGTACAAACAAAATTAAATTATTTAAAATAAATAATTGGAATTAGAGCATCAGAAGTGCCTAGGAAATAACTGACATGCCAGAAAATTTCACTGGGGGTACATAAGGAGGATATTTCTAGAAATAGTGATATAAAGAAATGCCTCTTTTTGAATTTCAAGTAATCACAATTAAGAGAATGCTTCTGATTTTAATTTTGGATCAGGCATCCACGGTATGCCCAACATTGTAAAAAACAATTTAATAGTCTATTAACATTAAGAAGTTCTATTGAAGTACATCTTTAATAAGACATCTGACCTAGAAGTCATTTTTAAATATATTTTGTATAAAAATAGTACATGGCTAGGGGTGAAAATTAAAATAAAAATATTTTTGAAATATCACAATACTACCATGCAGATGACTTAATATTTGCTTGCCTGTATTGTATACAGCTTTTGTATTATGTTACATCTCCTCTTAAGTGTTACATTGAATTGAACATAACCTCCATTGGTGCAGGCACTTATTTTTGTTTTGTTTTGTTTATTGCTGTATATTCAGTATCTAGATCATTGCCTACTTTATAATAGGTACTCAATAAATATTTTTTGAATTAATGAATATGCTCATAATAATTATATAATTAAAATAAAAAACATATGATATACGTAGCTTAGCATTACACATGGATCATCTTGTATCTTCATTTTTTCCACTTTATATTAAGTCATCTATGAGTAAATATTTGTAATGGCTTCATTAGATTCATATTATGAATGTATGATAGAGTTCACTTAAGAAAATTTTTTATCATTTCCTTAGGAATTCATTTTAGAAGTGGAATGTTAGAAAATGGATGTGAATATTTTCATATAACTTGACATATATTTCAAAACAGCCCTACAAATGGTTATATCAGTTAATATTAGTAGTGTTATAATTTATATTCTCTCTCCAAGCCTGAGGGCTTTTACTTTTTAAAAATATGAATTGAACGGGAAAAAAAGGATGTCTCCCTGGTGCTTAAGAATGCTGATTTGATTACCAGTGATTTTGAACATTTTCTTATTTGTATTAGATATTTATAAATAATTTCTTTATATACCTTACTCATATGTAGGAGGCTATTTTTCTTTACCATATTAATTTTTGAGACATTATATTAGCTACATTAGAGCATTGGCTCTCATATATGATGGACATTGCTTTTCATTAGTGTTTTAAGGATTTTATTTATTTGTTTGAGAAAGAGAATAAGAGCATGAGCAATGGGGGGAGGGGCAAAGGGAGAGGGAGAAGCAGACTTCCACTTAGCAGGGAGCCCAGTGCAAGACTCCCACCGAGAACCCTGATATCCTGAGCTGAGCCAAAGGCAGCACTTAACTGACTGAGCCACCCAGGTGCCCCTTGCTTTTCATTGTTTTAATAAAGATTTATTTATTTATTTATTTATTTATTTATTTATTTATTTATTTAAGAGAGAAAGGGAGTGTGTGGAGAAGGGGCAGAGTCTTAAGCAGACTCTACCCTGAGTGTGGAAATCCAGGCTGGGTTCCATCTCATGACTCTGATATCATGACCTGAGCAGAAACCAAGAATCAGATGCTTAGCCAACTGCACCACCCAGGCACCTTGCTTTTCATTTTTTAAATTGTCTTTTCGTTTATTTATTATTTTAGTGTAAATGCATTTTCATATTTAACGTCTAGCAATCTTTTCATTCCCTAGCATCTCTTTAAAATTTTGTTTATTTCTTTGCTTTTATGCTTAATAAAATCATTGCTATACTTAGATCCATTTCATTTACTTTTTTTTTAAAGATGTTATTATAGTTAACATATGGTGTTAGCTCCAGGTGTACAATACAATGATTCAACAGTCTATACATTACTCAGTGCTCATCATGATAAGTGTACTCCTAATCCCCTTCAGCTATTTTGCCGATCCCTTCACCCATCTTCCCTCTAGAAACCATCACCTTGCTTTTCATAGTCAAGAGTTTGTTATTTGGGTTGTCTCTTTTTTTCTGTGTCCATTCATTTTGTTTCTCCAATTCTGCATATGATTAAAATCATGTAAGTACTTGTCTTTCTCTGACTGACTTATTTCACTTAGCATTATAATCTCTAGACCCATCATGTTGTTGTAAATGGCAAACTTTCATTCTTTTTTAAAACTGAGTAGTATTCCATTGTATATATATCCATTTATCTCTCAATGGACACTTGAGTTGTTTCCATATCTTGACTATCATATATAAAGCTGCAATAAACATAGGGGTGCATATATATCTTTTTTGATTAGTGTTTCCATAGTCTTTGGGTAAATACCCAATTGTGGAATTATGAGATCATATGATAATTCTATTTTTAACTTTTTGAGGAACTTCTATACTGTTTCTTACAATGGTCACAACAGCTTGCATTCCCACCAACAGTGCACTAGAATTCTTTTTTTCCCCCACATTCTCACCAACACCTGTTGTTTCTTGTTGCTTTTTATTTTAGTCATTCTGACAAATGTAAGGTGGCATCTTATTATGGTTTTGATTTACATTTCCTAGATGAAGAGTGATTTTGAGCATCTTTCCGTGTCTTTGTTTACCATCTTGTATGTCTTCCCTGGAGAAATGTCTATTCATGTCTTCTGCCCATTCTTTAATTGGATTATTATGGGGTTTTGTTTTGTGTTAAGTTGTCGATGTTCTTTATATATTTTGGACACTCACCCTTTATCCAATATGTCATTTGCAAATATCTTCTCCTATTCAGTTAGATCATCTTTTAATTTGTTGATTGTTTCTTTTGTTGTGCAGAAGCTTTTTATTTTTATATAGTACCAATAGTTTATTTTTGCTTTTCTTTTCCTTGCCCAAGGAGACATATCTAGAAAACACACTACAACCAATATCAGAAATTCTGCTTGTGTTCTTTTCTAGGATTTTTATGGTTTCAAGTCTCACATTTAGGTCTTTTATCCATTTTGAATTTATTTCTGTATATAGTGTAAGAGAGTATCCCAGATTCATTCTTTTGAATGTAGCTGTCCAGTTTTCCCAACACCATTTGTTGAAGAGATTGCCCAATGTGCCTATTTTTGTGCCAGTACCACATTGTTTTGATTATTGGAGATTTGTAGTATATATCAAAATCTGGGATTTTGATATCTTCAGGTTTTCTCTTTTTCAAAATTGCTTTGGCTATTTAGGGTCTTTTGTGATTTCTTCCATACAAATTTCAGAATTATTTGTTTTACCTAGCTCTGTGAAAAATGCTATTGTTATTTTGATAGAGATTTCATTAATCTGTAGATTGCTTTGGATACAGTACACATTTTTTTTTACAGTACACGTTTTTAAAATATTTTACAATATTTGTTCTCCTAATCCATGAGCATGGAATATCTTTCCATTTGTCTGTGTTGTCTTCAATTTCTTTCATTAATGTTTAATGGTGTTCATAGTACAGGTCTTTTATTCCTTTGTTAAATTTATTTTTAGGTATTTTATGATTTTTGGTGCAATTGTAAATGGGATTGTTTTCTTAATTTCTCTTTCTGCTTCTTCATTATTAATGTTTAGAAGTGCAACAGGTTTTTATATATTGATTTTGTATCCTGTGGCCTTACTGAATTGATTTATCAGTTCTAGTAGTTTTTTGGAGTCTTTAGAATTTTTTACATACAGTATTATGTCATCTGCAAATAGTGAAATTTTACTTCTTCCTTACCAAGTTGGATGCCTTTTATTTCTTTTTCTTTTCTGATTGCTGTGCCAAGGACTTCCAGTACTATGTTGGATAAAAATGAAGAGAATGTATATCTTGTCTTGTTCCTGATTTTAAGGGAAAAGCTCTCAGTTTTTCACCAATGAGTGTGATGTTTACTATGGTTCCTCATATATGGCTTTTATTATGTTGAGTTGTTTCCTTTAAGTTTACTTTGTTGAGGGAGTTGTTTCCTTTAAGCTTACTTTGTTGAGGAATTTTATCATGAATGGATGTTATATTTTGTCAAATGTTCTTTCTTCACTTATTGAAATGATCATATGGCTTTTATTCTATCTCTTGTGATGTGACCCATCATATTGATTAATTTGTAAATATTGAGACACCCTTGCATTCCAATGAAAAATTCCACTTGATTGTGGTGATGATTTTTTACATATCTTGTTGGATTTGATTTGCTAACATTTTAATAAGGGTTTTTGCATTTAAGTTCATCAGAGAGCTTGGCTATGTTTTACTTTTTCATAGTGCCTTTATCTGGTTTGGGTATCAGGATAATGCGGACTTCATAGAATGAATTTGGAATATTTCTTTTCTATTTTTTGGAATAGTTTGAGAAGAATAGGTTTGTCAGAATGACTCAAATTAACAGCACCAGAAACAACAGGTTTTGGCAAGAATGCAGAAAAAGAGAAACCTCCTTGCACTGTTGGTAGGAATACAAACTGGTGTAGCCACTCCAAGAACAGTATGGAGGTTGCTCAAAAAGTTGGAAATAGAACTACCCTATGATCCATCAATTGCACTAGTAGACTATTTACCCAAAGGATATAAAAAAACAGATTCAAAGGGGTACATGCACCCTGATGTTTATAGCAGCATACCAATAGTAGCCAAACTATGGAAGAGCCCAAATGTTCATTGACTAAAGAATGGATAAAACAAATGTGGTATATATACACAAAGGAATATTATTCAGCGATAAAAAATGAAATTTTGCCATTTGCAGTGATATGGATGGAGCTAGTCTATTATGCTAAGTGAAATAAGTCAGAGAGAGAAAGACATATACCTTATGATCTCATTCATATATGAAATTTAAGAAAGATGAACATATGTAAAGGGGGTAAAGAAAAAAGGAGAGAAAGAAATAAGCCATAAGAGACTCTTAACAATCAAGAACAAACTGAGAGTTGATTGAGATAGGTGGGTGGGGGATCTCAATCCCCCATGGATATTAAGGAGGGCACCTGTGGGTGGCAAGCACTGGGTTTTGTATGTAAGTGATGAATCACTGAATTCTACTTCAGAAACCAATATTGCACTGTATATTTACTAACTACAATTTAAATTTAAAAAATAAAATAATTTGGTAGAATTCACCTGTGAAGCTGTCTGGATGGGAGTGTTTTTTTGTTTTGTTTTTGTTTTATTACTGATTCAATTTCATTGCTGAAAATCAGTTTGCTTAAATTTTATATTTCTTCCTGATTCAGTTTTTGGTGGTTATATGTTTCTAGGAATTTATGTATTTCTTCTAGGTTGTCAATTTGTTGGCATATAATTTCTCATAATATTCCCTCATAACGACAGAACATGAGAGACTCCTAACTCTGGGAAATGAAGAGGAGGTGGGCCGGGGTAGGGGTGACTGGGTGATGGGCACTGAGGGGGGCACTTGATGGGATAAGCATTGGGTGTTATTCTATACGTTGGCAAATTGAACACCAATAAAATTAAATTTATAAATAAAAAAAATATATTCCCTCATAACCCTTTGTATTTCTGTAGTGTTGGTTGTTACCTCTCTTTCTTCCCTGATTTTGTTTATTTGTGTCCTCTCTCACTCTCTCTCTTTTATGAGTCTACCTAAAGATTTATCAAGTTTGTTGATTTTCTTAAAGAACCACTTCCTGGTTTCATTAATCTGTCCTTTTGTTTTTTTAGTTTCTATTTTGTTTATTTCTGCTTTAATCTTTATTTTTTCCTTTCTCCTTCTGGTTTTGGGTTTTGTTTTTTCATCCTTTTCTAGCTTCAGTAGGTGTAAGGTTAAGTTGTTTATTTGAGATTTTGCTTGCTTTGAAGGTAGGCCTGTATTGCCATTAACCTCCCTGTTCAAACAGCTTTTGCTGCATTCAAAGTTTTTTGACTGTTGTGTTTTCATTTTCATTTGTCTCTGTGTATTTTTTTTTGAATTGCTCTTTGATTTCTTGGTTGACCCATTCATTGTTTCGTAGCATGTTGTTTAACTTCTATATATTTATGTTCTTTCTAGATTTTGTCCTTGTGGTTGATTTCTAGTTTCATGGTGTTGTGGTCAGAAAAGACCCAGTGTATGATTTCAATATGTTTTCATTTGTTGAGATTTATTTTGTGGACTAAGATGTGCTCTACTTTGGAGAATGTTTCATGTATACTTGAAAAGAATGTGTATTTTCCTGTTCAGGATGGAATATTCTGAATATATCTGTTAGATCCATCTGGTCCAATGGCATTCAAAGCCACTGTTTCCTTGCTGATTTTCTGTGTAGATGATCTATTGATTGATGTAAGTGGGGTGTTAAAGTCCTCTACTGTTACTATGTTACTATTGATCAATTCCTTTATGTTTGTTATTAGCTGCTTTATTTATTTGGGAGCTCCCATGTTTGGTGCCAAAATATTTACAATTGCTATATCTTTTTGTTGGATTCTTCCCTTTATGATTATATAGTGTCTTTTGTCTCTAGTCAGAGTCCTTGTTTTAAAGTATATTTTGTCAGGGATCCCTGGGTGGCGCAGCGGTTTGGCGCCTGCCTTTGGCCCAGGGCGCGATCCCGGAGACCCCGGATCGAATCCCACGTCGGGCTCCCGGTGCATGGAGCCTGCTTCTCCCTCTGCCTGTGTCTCTGCCTCTCTCTCTCTCTCTCTCTCTCTCTGTGAGTATAATAAATAATAAATTAAAAAAAAATTTAAAAAAAAAAAAAGTATATTTTGTCAAATATAAATATTAATACCGCAACTTTCTTTTCACTTCCATTTCTGTGATAAATTCTTTTCCATTCCTTCACTTTCACTTTCAATCCACGTGTGTGTCTCTTGTTGGCAGTGTGTATATATAGCTTGTGCTTTTTCAAGCATTCCATCACCCTGTTACTTTTATTGAAGCATTTAGTCTATTTACATTCAAGGTAATTTTTAATGAGTATATATTTATTCCAGTTGTTTTATTTCTTTATTTATTATTTATTTATTTATATTTATTTATTTATTTATTTATTTATTTATTATTCCACTTATTTTATGGTTGTTTTTGTAGCTCTTCTCTGTTCCTTTCTTCTCTTGTTCTTTTCTCTTATGCCTTTCTTTAGTGTTATACTTGGATTCCTTTCTCTATTTTTTTCACATCTATTACTGGTTTTGATTTTTGGTTATCATTAGGTTTATATATAACATCTTCTGAAGATAGCAGTCCATATTAAGTTGATGGCCACTTGAATTTGAACCCATTCTTTACTCCTCTGTCTCCTATGTTTTAGGTAATAGTGTCATACTTTATATCCTTTTATTTTGTGAATATCTGACTGATTTTTATAGATGGACTTAATTTTACAGCTTTTGTGCTTCTTAATTTTCTTCTGCTTATGACCTTTTCTTTCCACTCAAAGAACACCCTTTAGCATTTTTTTTTAAAGTCTGGTTTAGCAGGGATGAATTCCTTTAACTTTTTGTTTGTCTCTAAACCTCGTTATCTTTCCTTTTATTCTGGATGACAAGCTTGCTGGATAAAGTATCCTTGGCTGTAGGTTTTTTGCCTTTGTTTTTGCTTTTTGTTTTTTCCAGCTCTTTGAATATATTATACTATTCTCTCCTGGCCTACAAAGTTTCTGCTGAAAAATCTGCTAATAACCTTATGGGACTGCCCCTGTATGTAACTCTTTTTCTTTTCTCTTGCTGCTTTTAAAATTCTCTCCTTATCACTACATTTTGCAATTTTAATTATTATGTATCTTGGCATGGACCTCCTTGGGTTGATTTTTGGGGGCACTTTGTATGCCTCCTAGATAATGATTTCTGTTCTCTTCCCCAGATTCAGGAAGTTTTAAGCTATTATTTCTTCAAATAAATTTTCCAACCCTTTTTCTCTTACATCTTTTTCTGAGATCCCTGTAATGAAATGTTATAATGCTTGGTGGTGCCACTGAGTTCCCTATGCTTATTTTCACTTTTTAATATTTTTTCTCTCTCTCTTGTTCAACTTGATTACTTATGATTATTCTGTTTTCCAGGTCACTGATCCATTCTTCTGCTTCCTCTAGTCTACTACTTCATCTAGGGTATTTTAAAATTCAGTTGTTGAGTTCTTCATCTCTGATTTTTTTTTTCTGATTTTTTTTTTGAAGATTTTATTTATTTATTCATGAGAGACAGAGAGAGAGAGATGGAGACACAGGCAGAGGGAGAAGCGGGCTCCATGCTGGGAGCCCAACATGGGACTCAATCCTGGGTCTCCAGGATCACGCCCCAAGCTGCAGGCAGTGCTAGACTGCTGCACCACTGGGGCTGCCCTCATCTCTGTTTTTTTGTTTACACTTTCTATCTTTTGTTGTTAGTCTCATTGAGGTCCTCCACTCTTTTCTCAAATCCAGTGAGTACCTTTATGATTATTATTTAAAATTCTCTATCAGGTATATTGCTTGTCTCTATTTTGCTTAGGTCTCATGCTGTAATTTTGTCCTGTTCTTTAATTTGGGACATACTCCTGTCCCATTTTGTCTGGCTCTCTGTCCCTGTTTCTGTGTGTTAGGAAAGTCAGTTATGTCTCCTGCTCCTGAAAGCAATGGCCTTTTGAAGAAGAGGTCCTGTAGTGCCCTGAGTGTGGTGTTCCCTATTCACCAGAAACTGGTGCTTCGAGGGTTTCTCCTATGTGTGTTGTGTGCCACTGCTATTGTGGCTGAGCCACCCTTATCTTCAGTCCAGTCATCTTCAATGGCTCTCTTTGCCTGTTGTGGGCAGTGTTCGGTCCCTTTGTTGTTAGTAGGGGCTGTCTTGGGCTTGAGTTGAACTGCACCAGGTGTTTGCCAGAGATGCAGTAGCATTGAACTGCAGGGTGCTTTCCTGTGACCTGAGAAGCTTTCATTGGCAGGTGAGGTCTGCAGTCAGACCAGCAATCTGCCTCCATCCTACTGCTGGGGCTACAGTTGGACTAGTAGGTGTTTGTCTTTCCTTCTCCCCAGGGTAGGAGTGACTTTGGAGTGGTGCTGGCCCTTGACAGGGTTTTTGTGCACTGCTTGGGGCACCACTTTGGATGACCTTCTGCCAAGGGCATATTGGAGGGGCAGGTCCATAGGAGAAGGTGGGGTTGGGGCCTGTGGTATCAGCAAGGTTTTCATAGGTCTGTTGTAGGAGAGGACTTGGAGCCACTTTAGAATACTTCTGTCATAGGGCTGGAGGATCTGTGTTCACAGGAGAATGGGGGTCCAACATGCTGTTAGCAAGTTAGTTGGAGAGTATTGGCACTGTGCTGGTTCCTGCAGGTGTCTGTGTGTCTAGGCTGGAGGCTGGAGGAGGTAAATAGCATCTTCCCAGCTCCTTTGTTCCTGGAGAAGTCTCCTAATGATCCTTCTCACTTCAGCATATGCTGTGAGATTAGTAAATAAGTTTCTTTCCCATATACCCCAGGTGATTTTCAAACTGCTGCTTCTACACTGTATCTCTGCAGGCTGTTTTTTGTGCTGTCCCTTTAAGGATGGGCACTCAGTTTCCTTTTGCCCTCCTGGCTCTCCCAGAGCTGAGCCAGCTGATTTTTAAAGTTTCAGGTGTTAAGCCCTGCTGATTGAAGAACTTACAAAATTAGGCCACTCTGGTTTTCAAAACTGAGTGTTATGGGGATTTGTTTTCTCTGTGTGGATTCCCTGTGCCTGGGGTGCTTGGCATGAGGGTCTATTTCTCTCTCCTCTCCACCTCCAAGACCCTCCTCCCTCCCAAGGACAGGCCCCAGGGTCCCTTAAGCTCAGGACCAAGTCTCCACCCTTTATGCTCCCTTTGATATGGCCTTTTCTTTACACTTATCTGTGGAAAGTCTGTTCTACCAGTCTTCAAGTCATTTTCTGAGTTATTTACATTGATGTGAGTGTTATCTAGATGTACTTGTGGACCTGATGAGCTTAGGATCTTCCTGCTCTCCCATCATCCCTAGAAGTCCATTGCACCTACTTTGTTATTTAACTATAATTAATCTGGATTTACTTAAAATACTTCACCAATTGTCTTTGATTCATTTGCCAAAAAAGCCACTTATTAACTACTGACTTATTTTATATATATTTAGTAGATAGTAAGACTTTTGGTGGGATTTTTTACAATCTGTCCTGTTTTATTTCAATATAATTGTTCTTAGTATATTTTAATATTTAGTTAAATAAGTCTTACTTCGTTAGTTAGTTTTCCTAAAAAATATCTATATACTCTCCTGCTTATTGATGAATGATGGAGCAATTTTAAGTTTTGAAAATTGGGAATTTAATTGATACTTTCATTAAATACAAAAATTAGTTTTGAGAGTTTGATATATCATACATTACTGAGCCTTTTTACTAGGAATGGCAGAAATATCTAATAAAGTTTTCTTTCATTACTGGTAATTTTATGCTGTTCTTCATATACCTATATATTTCTTGTTGAGCTTGGTCATATATTTAGCAGTCTGTCTTCACTGTGCACTTTAATGAAATGGCTTTGTTTCAGTACTTTCTTTGAATTATTTTTTATGACCTTCTTTTATTTTATATTTATATTTGTATGATGTCTTGCTGATTTTTTTAATTTTTAGTCTTTTTATTTCACTAGGAATAGGTGAATCTCTTAAAAATATTGCATTAAGATGCATTGCCATCTTATTATCAAACCAATCTAAGAATCATTTTTTCTTTCATAAAAAATGGTTAACTGTATTCATCTTTATTATTGACATTTATCTTACTTTGTCATCTTAGACACTATATTTTAAAGTTTTATTTTTAAAGTTTTAAAAATAAATTAATGAAATTAATTTATTTTTATCTTACTAAATGGATTGTTTTCTTTCTGCATTTATTTAAAACTCTGTTGTTTTAGGTATAAATTATATGTCTATTAGTGGTTATCTTATGTTTCTTAACAAAAATATTAACTGTAATTCTCCATTTAGCCTAGTATAAGCTGAAATAACTTTTAGTTTCTCTTTAAGACACTCTTAATATCTCTTTAAGATATATAATTTTGCCTTTATCTGAACTGGAGTCATGCACTTCTCTTTGAGTATATATACCAATATTAGAATAAGGTTGTCATTTATGTATAAATGTATATATATATATATATATACATATATAATGTAAAATGTATATATAAAAATGTATATATTATACTTATTGCTTTCTGAATAATTATGACATTGTGACAATTAATTTTAAAGTCATGTGTAAAATAATTACTAAAAATGAATCTATGTTTAACTTGTTTCATTACTTATCACTTGGCTTAAATTTTTTATTTTACCTTACATCTGTTTTTTTAGGTTTTCAGTTGCAAATTATACAGAAGGCAGTGTATTATCCATGTTCTTGCATATCTGAGACTATATCTTCTTCCCATATGAAAAAGAAATTTTTTGTCAACTTATTCTACAAAAGTTTCTCTGCATATATAGCTATATTACTCTTTATTAATGTTGTGATGGAAATCCACATTCCATTGTGATATATCCATAATGCTTGAGGAGATTTTTCATAATCCTTGTATTTCAAATATTTTGGAACTCTTCAGGAAATGACATGCCTTTCTCCCAGTTATTTAATATAAAATATGGGAAACCTATATATTTGCTAACATGAATGCTCTTTAGTTCAGAATATTTTCTCTAGATATGTCTTTGATTGTAACCAAAAGTTCTTGCTTCTTCTTCAAGTGCATTACTTACACTTATATATATTTTTTACCTTTGTTGTCCAAGTCACTCACTTTCGCAGTACTTCCTTTGAACATCTTCCTCTTTTTGCTCTAAGATGTAAGGTAATTTGCAAGTCTGGAGGTCAAATGACTCGTTACATTTTCTTATTTATCATTTGTGTATTTTACCACCTCCAGTTACATATTTGTTTCCTGGAAGTGTTTCCTGTTTATATCTATGTATAATCTATTCTTTTGACTTTTTATTTTAGATTTCATCTCTTAACAGTTTCATAGCATTTTAGTGGACATATCTTCTTAAATTTTCTTGAGTGTGCCAATTTGTTTTCTGAAACTTTTTTCTAATTTTTAATGTAACTCTATTTTTTGAGATTTATTTTCACAGTTTGTTAGTCCATTATTTATAAATACCCTTTTCAAAAGATTTGAGTAAAATCAAAGTTAATATATATATATTTTTAACTCTGATTTTACTCAAATGAGGCAAGGTATTTCCAGACTTAATATTTACTAATGACATGAGTGTGGGTTACCTGAAGGTGAGAGATGATCGATTTTCTTCTATTATTTTTCTTAGCTGTGGGATTCTAGTTGCACAGCACCTACCTGATTCTCTACTTTTGGCAGGCATTAATTTATTATTTCATAACCATTGGAGCATATGAAATGCTATACTACTAAGCTGGCACTGACTGCTCTGGGGCCCTGTTTGACCTAATGTACTTTAGCCATAGAGACTATACCTCTCAAACTATAATGCATGCTTATTGTCAATTTACTGCTCTCTTGGGTTTTGTAATTTTCTAAATCTGAGTGCATGCAAATAGCTGGGATTTAAGAAACAGGAAAAGGACAGTCTAGCTTTCTCCCACAAGCAGCACTTTGTGAGCAGGCTTGAGTTGGCATAGGCTGTGGGTCTCTGAGCTAACGAGGCAGTGTCCACTCAAAGTCAAAGCCTGCAGAAGCATTTTCCAAATCAGACTTCATTTGCCTTACAGTTGGTGGGAT
Organism: Vulpes lagopus; assembly: GCF_018345385.1. NCBI lineage: Eukaryota > Metazoa > Chordata > Mammalia > Carnivora > Canidae > Vulpes > Vulpes lagopus. Next base: position 21,667,793 of record NC_054844.1, read on the forward strand.
TCCTTTCTTCTGGCATATGTTTATCTTCCTTTCTTTAGTATTAATGTTCGTGAGTGTTACTTTTTTTATTGTCTCTATTAGTTGTTTTTTTAAAATTTTATTTATTTATTCATGAGAGAGAGAGAGAGAGAGAGAGAGAGAGAGAGAGAGAGAGAGATAGGCAGAGACAGAAGCAGGCTCCCTGTGGGACTCCATCCCAGGACCCCAGGATCATGACCTGAGCCAAAGGCAGATGCTCAATCACTGAGCCACCCAGGCGCCCCTCTATAGTTTTTTTTTTAAATTGGAGTTGTGAGGATCTACATGCAATATTAAATCTTAGATCATTTAAATATGTCCATGTTTTGATTTTTTAGAAAAACATAATGCTGGTGAGTTCTGTATTTGAGTTGTGCAAAATTACATGAATATTAAAATCACATGACTATACTGCTGACAATTTCTAAATCTGTGAACAAGTGTCAACTAATGATTTGCTAGTATACAATGACTAAAATTATAAGAATCAATATCTTAAAATATCTCCGACTTCTTAATGTAAATTAACATCTCATAACAATATCAGTATAATAAAATCACTATAATTATATCCAAAACGGCATCGGTGATTGTGATCCCAAACTTAGAGATTCTACAATGCCTACAAAAATCAAATACTGTTGAAATGTTTCCCTGCTGATCAATGCTTGACCTTCTAGGTTTAGTACTAGTTGGATTAAATTCTGCTAGGGATTTGTTCATCCTAATGCTCTGAATTCAACTGCATTTAAGTACTTAAAACCCTTACCATGTATTTCTATCTTGCTCTGAAGGGAATGCAGCTATGAGAAAAAGGAGAAAGGGAAGGATTGAGGAGTGAGCCTCTAACACCAGGGAGAAAAGATGATGCCAGTATTGGGGAAAAAAAAAAAATCAGAGCATGAGAAGACAAAAGCTGAGTACAAAGCAAGCTTCGCCCACATTAGTTTTGCTTAACTCTTACCTTACTGTTAGTCCACAAATTATCTTTTATCCACCCTAAGTCATGATGAGTCTATTGATACATGGGGATGGAGTGTTTGATCAAACAATGTCCAAGAAGTGAAATTCATTGACCATGTCCAGTTGTTGAGGATGATTTTGAGGTTTTGAGATGTTCTGTTCATCACAGGATTCAACATGGCTTTTATTTCTCTGAAACTGAATATGCAAATGAAAAAATAACTTATTAAAAACAAAGTTCTACAAAAACAAGGAATTTATATTTTTCCCTTCTGTATTCCTGGCCTTCAGGAGAGTGTTCAGCACATAATAGTTGTTCAGTAAATATTTGTTGATTGAATAAGTGTATAAATGAATGATACTTGAAGTCAGCAATCAACAAAGGGCAATATCAAGGCTGTGGAACTTCAGAAAATGTTGCCTGGTATAATGAACAGAGACCTGGAAGAGACATCAGAAATGGATTATCCTTCCTTGCATGGGACTAAATTGCTATGTAACATTTAGATCAACAACTCTGGCCCCAATTGTTGTTCCTCCTAAACTAAATTTTCTCTTTTGTAATCTGAGGGTTGAGAAGGTTTCTAATGAATGCAGTCAATGTAAATTTTTCCACAAACTCTTCTACAAATATAGCTGTAGTAAACTTAGTTTTCCAATTATTTACTTGAATATCTGATGTGTCACATTAGCCAGAAAATATGTTTCTCTCTTCCAGGAGATTTGCTAACCTCAGGGCAAATGCAGTATAAAGCAGGGAGAACACTAGTGTCACTGGTCTGCTGCTGCTCTTGCTTTGTGTTGCCACGTGGTGTCACCTTTGACAGCTGATATCTACCAGTCCACCCAGTGATGAAGCTTCTCTAATTCATATAACTGACCCCTCTGCAGTGGTTCCATAGGGAGGGAAGATAATTACAATCACTTGAGTCAGATTGGGCACCTCTTAGGTTGCAACAATTAGTGCTAAACATCTAAATCCTAAGCCCAACTGTCTCCCAGGGTGCCCGGCTAGCATGGGGACATGATTTGTTATAGTGTTTACCATTTTTTTTGAACCAGAACCACTACTCTCTTTCCTTTGTAGGGCTCACACCTACAGAAGATGGACTTGTTTTCTTTCAGACCTTCAGAACACAAACCATCTGATCATCATTTCTATTGACTATAAGACAGTCACCTGCATTTGACATATTGCAGTTTAAATTTTAATACATTGAAGTATTGCCCTCCTCCTTTCCTCTACATTTATATACTCTTTCATTGGCCTAGGGGTATGTCAGATAGTCCAGAAGGCTACCTAGTAGTCCCTTGGTATCAAAGCCTTATGGTTACTTTCATCTGGGAAGCAGGGGATAGTAACTGAGATCAACTCTGTTTAGTTATTTGGGAGCAGCTCAAAGCATATTGGTTTAGAGGGGGTAATTATATCTTATACTCTGGCAAATATGATAGCAAACCCTTTCCCCAGGCAATTGGGCATTTTGCCAACCTTCTAAGAAAAATACCTCTTGATGTTTCTAGAGATTCCAAAACCCACCTTTTGGAAGTGAGCCAGCTTCTTTCCAAAGGTGATTTACCATTTTAGGATTTAGAATAGTAATACATAGTTAAATCCATCTCTGGGCAGTGTGGGTGGAGAAAAACAAAGTATTGTCCACAGCATTGGCAAGCCAGAACATGTCTGAATGTAATTTTGAATTTCAGTGTCAGAGCCAATTTGAGGCAAAATTGTGAAACAGAAAGAGACTTACCATTAACACCTTGCCCTGAACTTCCTTGGCTCTGTTTTTCCATTGTCATCCTGTTCTCTAAATTCCAGTGCTCTAGCCCCCAGAGCCTCACCTGTGTGTGACTCCCTCTTTTTCTCAGTGGGTTATCAAGTAATTCCTGCAAAAGCTTCAGCTAGTAACTGAGGTTTTGTTCTTTGGCATATATATATATATATATATATATATATTTTAAGATTTTACTTATTTATTCATGAGAGACAGAGAGAGAGAGAGAAGCAGAGACACAGGCCCAGAGGGAGAAACAGGAAGCCTGATGTGGGCCGATCCCAGGACCCCAGGATCACGACCTGAGTCAAAGGCAGATGCTCAACCACTGAGCCACCCAGGTGCCCACTCCTTGGCATATATTATGGAAAAAATCTATGCAAGGAGAATTTGCATTGCTTAGTCTTTGGATAGATCATGGTTGTAACATGTTTGCGGAAAGTGCTGCCTAAAACTTCTAGTTGACCTGTCCACAGAAGCCCTACTAAAGAGGCTTTTGGAAAATGTCAGAACTCCAGCTCAGCACAGCAGCATTGTGATTAAGGACGCTCTGAACATCTGGTCATACCTTGCCAGGCTTCACTGATAACCCTTCTGATCCTCATTCTTCCCACAGGCTATGAAATATACTGGAAATTCACTCATAAAGCCTTTTGTGTGTGTGTGGTGGGGGGAGGTGGAGATAGGAAGTTTGACACTTTAGTGGCCACCTTTCCTTCCCACTCTTATAGAGACCTGCTCTGTCTCATCACATTTATTTTCACACCATCACTGAGGTAGTAAATAAAATGAAGAATTGGGAGTCTCTTCAGAAAGGCTATTTCACTAAAGCAAAATATTAAATACATATTTCTGTTTCTCCTTACCAAAGCATGTCTTTCACTGCCTCATCTAATAGCTATTATAAAATTAAAAATGCAAGCACAACGAGTTGAAACTCACTCACATGGTCAATGCTAGGTCAGAGACAGCTTCCAGGGGTAGTAGGCTTCTCATGACAGCCGGACTATGGTACTATTGTACTATTTAGTGCTAGAAATGCTATTAAATGCAAGCACCTTGATCAGCTTTTCAAATGCAGTGTGTGTGTGTGTGTGTGTGTGGCAGTGGCAATGGGGGCTGCTTTTAAATATGGTATTGCATTTTGAGAGACATTTCCCCCCATTAACTGATTTAACAAAATTTGCAGAGGATGAAAGTCATGGATCTTATTTTAAGTATGATCGCCCACATAACTTCAAGTTCTGCATGTTTTAGTTATCAGTTTTGAAATCACTTAAGTTAGTTTGTAGTAGGTTAGAAGTGAGAGGGGAAAAGATGAGTAAATGACACTACCCCAAGTTGCAACCTAGTTGTACCATGTTCCATTCTTATTTTCATTTAAACTTGTGGGATATTTGGGTAGGCTATATTTAAAATCTGTATCTCTAGCACACACTCTAAGCCCTGACTAGTTTTTATTAGTAATGTAGAGCTGTTTTCTTTTTTTGGAGGGGTGAAATAATTGCATAGACTTTCTTCAATTATGTTGTACCATATGTTGTAAGATAAGTTACATGAGCATATGTATTTCATTATGAATATGAACATATCAAGAAGAGAACACAGGATATTTGGACACTTTCACTGTGTGCCATCTCTTCTCCAACCCCATCAAACCTCTGAAGTCTCAGGAAATTTGGATGCTAATCACCTGTGAATCTTCTCACATAAAATTTCCAGTAGTTCCTGAAGTTAATACAACCAAAAATGCCAATAGAACAGACTTTGCTATATTACAGAACATCTGGTTCTGATCCTGGCAAGAGAAAATGAAAAGTAATGGAAACCAATATTTTGCCAGGATATGTTTTTTTCAAGGTTCTTTTTTAGAAATGGGCAGAGATTCAATGAGCATCAATTCCAGGAATCGCTCGTTCCCTCCCCATTTTCATTTCTATAGCTCTTTCAATTATGCACACACCCAGATTTATATGCAGCCATATCTTCTTTTATTTGTAAAGCAAATCTTCACTTCACTAGAAATTTCTGATCTATAAGGTGGTACACTTGCAATAGAGTCAACATGATAAATCTTTCAAGTAACAGGATTATAGCTACTAATTAGAATGTGTTTTGCATTTACTATTTAAAAAACAAGCGGTGGGTGTTCACGATATGTCAGTGACACTGGCCTCTTTTATTATATTCATATTTCTCAAAGCTTATATATCCACAAGAGATCTCATGTTTCACAGAAACAATACAGTTCTAAAGACAAAATATGCTATTATGTTTGCTGTTAAAAAGAGAACTTTCTAAAGTGTTGCATTTAAAAACAGGAAAATAATTAATATATGTATATATATACACACACACACACACATATATATTACAAATACATGTATCCACGTGTAACAACCATAATTTTATTTCATATAGAAGCAAACATCACTCTCTTTGGGATCCTTTAATGAAAAGGAATAAATTTGTCCATGGATTTAATATTATAGAAATATTTATCAATAAGCCACATTCCTGGAAAAGTATGAAGGGGTGTAACAAGGCATAACGTGTTTGTCTAGGGATGCTTTGCATTTCATTTTATTTGAAATTAAAGCCAAAGGCTGGTCAGATGTTTGTGACTCTGCTAGAAAAAGGAGAGAACATTTTCATTTTCCCATCTCTGTATACCCCCTCCTGCCCTGTAATCAAAGAATATTTCTCATGAAAAGTGGAATTTTAGATACTTGGACAGAGAAAGATAGCTCAGTGCAAACAAAGGGATGACATGAAAAAACTTGTGGAGGACATATGGGGGAAATAGGGATGGGGAGAAGCCAGAAATTCAGAAAATTAGACCTAAATACTTTTAAAGCAATCAAGACATTACAAATATTCTGTTGTTAAACTGATAGCCTATTCCTATCACATTTGTGTAATTTTATTGTGTCATGATTCATACAACTGAAGATTTCTGGTATAGAAATTCAATCTGATAAATTAAAAAAGCATTTCTCTGCAGTGTTTTTATGCAGCTTCTAGTTTTAAAAGAACAGATTTGCTAGAGTAGAGAATTAGAGTAAAATATTGGGAAAATGAAAGACCTGGGGTCTTTTCAAGTTTTCTTAGAGTATTGGGGTAATTCTCTGAAATATGCCCTCCCCTGATGTTCTCAGCATCCTCTTAGTGAAATGGATCTCTATTCTAGTTCCACAGTGCTGCCTCCTTCCCAAAGCTCCTGCTTGTTCAAGGACAAACACAATTCTATGTTTTTCATATCGGCAAATTCCCTAGGAATGAAGAAAAATTTGCACTAAATCCTTCAAAACATTAAGTCCCGTGTAACCAAAATTAAACCTGCACAAAATATTTTTCAAAGTTTTCAGCACTCGCTGTTATCCTTCCATATGTTCAGTGTTTGTTTTTCATGCTGAACAAATAAAAAGGGGAAACTCGTGTTAAGAGAAGTATGTTAGAGTTACTTTAGTGAAGTATTGCCTATCTATCAAAGCCGTCCCCAGTTCTGGTGCAAGACTGGATGTAAAATTTAATTAATATGTGTATTTAATATCATGGCATGAAAAACATACACACCCTGAAGGCTTAGGCAGGCCATGCTCTGTCAGGTAAATACATGTTTTGATCCGTGTCCAAACCCCAAATAAAATTCTGAAACCATTTGGGAAGGTCTCGAGTAAATGTTCTTGATATTTAAAATATGCTCTGCCTACCATATGTTTGAAGAATTATGAATATTGGCCAGTTTCTCTTTGTGAACAGTTGCAGTGCTAGCACTGACTTTTAGAAATTCCTCACTACAGGAGAGTGTCTCAAGGATCATGTGAATTTTGTGTGTATGAACTATCTGAATTTTTAAGTTTTAAAGGATTAGCGGTAGGGGCAGTGGGGTTGGTTTCAATTCCAGGACTTGGAGGCCAAATTAGTTGCAGAAAGAGAAGGTGAGCTCTTAGGAAAGGGGAACATACTAGGCGTTCCGGGGCGACACACTGTCTCTTTCCTTTGTGAGCATCTTGGCCAGTTCTTGGATGCCTGCACCACTGGCCATTGAGGACAAAGTGAGGGGAGACACATGTGGGGAGGAGGTGGAGCACCGTGATCAGAAGCCACAGTGCAGCTGAAGGCCACCAGCACGGTGTCTTAGAGAGGCACGAGCACAGTGTGCAATGGAGAATAGAATGAAGCTTTAGAACCAAATGGGCTGGTTTTATACTTTCTACTTGGTGGCTCTGAATAAGCTGCCTAACCCCTTGGAGCTTCAGGTTCATCATCTGTAAAATGGGAGTAGTTAAATCTATCTATGCGGGGTAATGTTAAGGATGAATGTGCTAACAAGTAAATGTGTCTAGGGCATATTAGTCTTTCAATAAAATTTCTTCTCCCTCAGCCTACTCTTCCTGTGTGATCTCATTCATGCTTGAGGTTTAAACAGCTATATGCTGATAACTCCCAAATCTATAATACCACCCAGACTTCTCTTCAGTGCTTTAGACTTATAATGCCAGCTCCCCTACTCACCCTATTATCTCTCAGCTGACCTAACACAACTGTTCTTTAGACTGTACCACTGCCTTATCCCCTCAAGTGCATTTTCCACATTTCTGGCAAAATGATCTATCAAAAATACAAACTGCTTTTTCTTTTGCAAAACATTCAATCCTGCCCCATCATCTACAATTTATGGCCCAAGGACCACAAAAAAAGAGTGTACAGGAAGTCCTATATGTGGTCTGTAAAGCCTAAATTATTTATTATTTGGACCTTTACAGAAAAAGTTTGCCAAACAGGACACACCCTAAGTCCTCATTTGCAGATGGCTCTCCTGAATCTTCTCTTGCCTCTCTCTACCTTCAGCCACGCTGACCCACTTATATGTTGTTTAGTCATAGAAAATCTGTACTCGCGTGCCTCTCTAGTATGGCACATCAGTGGTGTCTGTCACAAATGCTTTTTGTTTTCACCTGAATGACACCTACTCACTCTAATTTTCACATTCACTCATGCCTTCTCTGGGAAGCCCTTATGAATACCTACCTCGCTCATATTAACCAAGCAAAGTTTATTGTCCTTTCCTCTGCGTTCCCATAATTTCTTATAAATATCCCCAATATCATAATCCACATATATTATTTTTCTCATATGGGCCATACTTTCTGACTTCTTTCATGCCTGATAATACTCGACTAGATGCCAGACATTGTGAATTTAACCTTGTTAGGTTGGAGTATTTTCATATTGCTATAAATATTCTTGAACTTTGTTCTGAGACACACTTAAGTTACTTGGAAAGAGTTTGACCCCTTTGGGACTTAGTCTTAAGCTTTGTTAAGCTAGACCAGAGCAGCCTTTAGTCTAAGGCTAATTTTGGTCCACCACTGAGTAGTTAGCCTGATGCTCTGTGAATTATGAGGTTTACTCTGGCTGGCAGGAAAACAAATTATTCTCAGCCCTATGTGAGCTCCAGGTATTATTCCTTCTAATATTTTCAGATGGTTCTTTCCTTGGTCTTGGATATTTCCCTCATCTACACTGATGATCAGTCCCCAGCTGAAGAGTAGAGGGGAACTGTTTTGAGTCTCTAGGGATCTCTCTGTACTGGGTATTTCTTTCCTATAGTTTACCATGAGAACTCTCAGCCCCAACTCCTCACCTCAAAGGATCCACTTAGTTCCAGCTGGGTTCGTCCTCCCTGCACTGTGGCTTGCAAACTCTTTCTTAGCAGTAAGCTGGGGAATCTTATCTTATGGCTTACCTGGTTATTTCTCATCTCTCAGCAATCACTGTCCTTTGTTGCCTGATGTCTAATGTCTTCAGAATCACTGATTTATAGACTTTGTGCTTTTTAGAGTTGTTTCAGCAGGAGGCTAAATTCCTTTTATTTCATCTTGAACAGAAGTAGAAGTACCACATTATGTTATATAATTATTGATTTATAACTGTTTCTCCTTACTATACTGTGGGGTCTTTAATAGTAAAGCTTTCTTTAATAGTAAAGCTTTCTAGAAGCTAGTACAGTGTTTTATTTTACAGGTAGTAGTTTCTCAACAAATTGTTCAAACAAAGGACTATAGCAAAAGGAAAATGAGGAAGAGAGAGACAGAATCACATGGATCCTACACTGTTACAGGGATCCTCAGGACACTGATTGCCAGAGTTCTTTTCAAACCCAAGGCCATACTCTGTCCAGTACTAATCTCAAAGGGAGGCTGCCTACAAAGCAGCTTTAAAAGTGGTAATCAATACATAATGCATGTACTTTTTATCACTGTTAATCAGAGCACATGAAAAATATGGTATTATAATATGAAAATCAAACAATGTAGTTTGACTTAGTCTGATAATAAGTACTACAGCTCCCTGAATTACAGAGGTTCTTTCATTGACAATGATTTGACCTTCTCTGGTTATACTGCCATGTTGTGGGAAGACAATTATATGATGTTTAACTAAAGAAATGTTTCAGTAATTGCTTTCATTAAACATTTTGTGTGGATTATTATAGTAGACATTATTACCTGACAATCTGACAAACCTGCACTCTTTAGTAGAAGAAAATGATCTCAGGATTGACAATTATTAACACTAAATTCCTGGTTTTACAAAAAGCTGTCCCTAGTGGAGATGGCTTAGAATACAATTATGGATTGAAAAGTGCCCCCTCAAAATTCATACCTTGGAATTCTAACCCCTAGTACCTCTGAATGCAACCTTATTTGGAAATAAGATTATTGTAGATACAATTATCAATATGAAGTCATACTGAAGCAAGGAAGGCGCCCACTCCAAAGTGACTGATGCTGTTAACAAAAAAGGGAACATCAGATACAGACATGTACATAGGGAGACTACCAGTTGAAGATAAAGGCAGAAGTCGAGATGATGCTTTACAAGCCAAGGAATGTCACAGATTGCTAGCAACTCACTAGAAGATGGGCAAGAGGCATGAGCCAGATTCTCCACACAGCCCTCAGAAGGAATTGGCTCTGCTGATAACATTGAACTTGGACATTTAGCCTCTAAAATTGTGAGACAATACATTTCTGATGTTTAAGCCACTCAGTTTGTGGAACTCTGTTACATCAGACCTACTAAACCAATACAAAAAGTATGTTATTTAAGATGTACATTGATTACCTAGGTCTCCCTAAAAGAAAGAGTAAGAAGATGGAAACTAACATCTCTTGAGCATCTTCTCTGGTAATATTATCTCGTTTGAACATCACGTTTCTGTAATGTAGTTCTTGTCATCCCTATTATACACATAAGTAAATTGAGACCTAGTCTAAATAACCTGTCCAACCTGTAGAATCAGAATTCTACTTTGTCTAATCCAAAGCTTCTATTTTTTCTTTTATACCACAATGACACTGAAGGAGCAGGAAATGTAGGTACAGAGGTCAGCTGATGAGCAACCTTGATTCCATCTACAACCCTAACTCCCATTCACCATGTGAGATTAATATTCAGAGGTTCTAAGGGTTAGGGTATAAGCATCTTATTCTGCCTACCTCAGCATGTGAGGCAGATTAGATGGGTTTTGCAACAAGCCCATTTAGAAGAATCACAGAAGAATTCTTTAGGGTTTGGGAACAAAACCATTTCATCTTTGTCAAGTGTTTGTTCTCCTTTTGGGAAATTGCTAATGGATTGATTTAGTACTGGCCTGTGGTGGAGACTGATGGAACATCAGGTAAAAATATGTTGGAAGACAGTTCTCCATGGGAGTATCATATTTCTGCACATCTAGTTTTCAGGTCTATGTTCTGAATTCTCTTCATTTGCATAGAAGACAGCCTAGAGAGATAGATATTATGTGCAAAAGATTTCAGTGCAAAAGATCAGTCAGTATGCTAACAGCCCCTGTAAAAGATTGAGGTTTCCTAAATGAAGGACTTCTCAGCTGTGACACAAACCCATTGGGTGTGCAGCATCTACTTGGGCTCTGTGGGGCTCTCCGGGAAAAGGACCCAATGTAGACATGAAGCTTTGTATGTCTACTCTGTCATGAGTAATGAAATCCTTTGTCTCTACCTCAGGAATCATGTGCCTTCTGCCAGCATCTGTGGAACTGTAGCTGGCTAACTTGTTAGCTTGTTGGAAGAAGAAAAGCTCAGACACTTTAAGGTCTGTGACCGTTTTGGGGACAAGGGTATGATGCTGACACAGACATGGCTTTCTGGAGAGGAAAGGGCTATTTGTGGACTGAGTTAAGGGATCTGAAAAGCCTCCCCAGGGTCTAGAAGCAAATGCTGTCACTCAAGTGGTGAGGGAAATGGGAGAATAAAGGTCTCCAACTGTGTTACCTTTCCAGGAGTCTGAGGGCCAAGAGGTAGAAAAGAAACAAACTTCCTCAAAGATGCATTTGTTGTTTTCAGTCTCCTCCAGGGAGGAGGAGGAAGATAAGTCTTTGAGCTTAACAAAAGCATTAGAAATTTATATGGTTGAGCCATGATACAGTCACTCAAAACAGAAATGCCTTGACTACTGGCACTAAAAATAAATATGCCTTGCTTACTGGCAGGGAGCCTCTCTCTCTCTCTCCCTCTCTCCAACCCTATTCCCTCACTCTCTCACTAGATCCTCACTCTCACTAGACCCCAACCTCAGCTACTTCCTAAGTATGAGAGGGGAAGGACTCCATCCTCTATGGCTCTGTGACAAACGAAAGCCCAGTCTATAATTCTATACAGATGCAGGAGATAAGGAGTGCCAAGATCCCATTTATCTGTTTTGGGCAGGGGTGACAATGGAGGAGATGAGCTAACAAGATCTATTGCATGGGTCCTTTGGCCAATTTAAAGCATTGGTTTTTTTTTTGTTTTTTTTTTGTTTGTTTTTTTTTGCTTCTGTAAATTGATGTGTTACATGCTGGTACTGCCTTCTCATACAAATGCCAAAGAAGGTTATCCCAATCTGAGAAGAGCTCAAGAGAAAAGATAATAAGACCAATCTCACTGCCACTTACCACTAGAGGGGTTTTAGGATTGAGTATGAGTATTACTCTTCCCTCTGATATCCAAAGCTTCTACTATAGAAATGTCCTTTTGTTTAGCAAGACAGCATTGTCAAGCTTAATAGCCTTGTTGCACTGCTGCCAACAGGGGTGCTGATAAACACTGAGAAAACTCAGGTTTGCCAAGTAAATCTTCTTAGGACCATAAGGAAGGATTCACAATGCTCAGTCCATCCAGCAGCCACAGAACAACTGCTGTTTCTTTGGCCTTCATCACCAAAATAAAGGGCTGCACCTTATTGGACCTATTGGGTATTGGAGATGGCACAGGTCCCTGGAACTTATGCTTTTACCAGTTGGAACCTCTAGCAAAGGAAGGAAGCCTCCATGGTGAGGCAACCCTGGAAGTTTTAAACTTCCAGGGCTTCCTGGAAGTTTAAACATGTGGCTTCCCTGACATGTCTATCAAATGCACGTCTTTGGAAAAACAGCTATTAGCTTTCTACTGAGTTCTTGTCAAAACTTAGTATTTGGCCCATGGAAGTCTTGTGATTCTCTGACTTGACATCCTGTTTTTGTGTGGGTTAATTCAGATTTAGTGACTAATTGGGAAGGGCTCAGGGAGTATTGTTTGTCCAATGGGAACATTATATGCAAGAATGTTATCTTTCCTGGACCCAGTGAAATCACAGTTTTACATGAAAAATGGCCATTATCCTTTCGTGGGAAACTTTATCCCCACCTCCTCCACAAGGAACTAAACCACTGGCTTAATGGGGACTGTCATTCTCAAAGATTCTCCTAAATGCCTGGGCTTGGTTCACCAACACTGGCACTTTCTGAGGCTACCAATAAGCTAACTCAAGACGTATCATAGGAGCCCTGTTTGGCTTTTTAGCCCACTTGCCATTTGACAGTGATGTACCTTTTGTCACAAAAACGGACTCCCTTAGCTTCTCTTCACCTACTCCATACACTGTTCCAATGCAATTTGGTCATTGAATACAGCCTCTGGGATGCCCAGAAAGGAAAAATTCTCTTTTACCTGCTTCTAGGTGATTTTTAGAATGGTTGGGGGAAAGTGGTTAGGGTCAAACAGATTTATTTTAAAATTTTAGAATTCCATTTTGAACATTATTCGGTATGATGTGCCTTTCTTTTCCCTAACAGTAATTCCAGGCTAGCTTGGTTGACACACTCTCTAGGTGGAAGCTCAGCCAGAAGGGGGCATACAGAATCCAACCTTAATTCTAGTTGAGTTTTAAGATCTTGGGCTTGACCTTTCCAGGTGAAAAGACTGGATACAAATAAAGCATGGCTGGGAACAAATGAAGTTACTGCTCTGAAATGGGACACATTGATTAGTAGTAAGGTGGGAGAACAACAACCTGGACCTGGGGAGGGGCCCCTTTCTACCCTGGGAAGTATGGGAGAGAGAGGGACATTGACAACCTTGGTGTCTTCCTTCAGAAGAACAACACCCTGGTGCAGCCCCCCCGCCCCCAACTGTTCCAAATGCCTTAGAATGAACTGACTGCTGGGTCTGCCATCTATTGCTGGGTAGCCTTGACCATGAATTGATAAACACTCCCTTTAATCTTACTTTGATGTCTACCAGAAGCAACAAAGAATGACCTGAGCTCTGGGCCTCCCACACAAAACACTGATCAATACCTCCTTACATTGTCCTTTCCCCAATTGTCAGTCATTTAAAGGGGTAGAGTAATACCACCAAACTGGTGTCATGGACAAATAGCATAGATTGGGCTGGCTTCCCTCAGGCAGTCCCTCCAACAAGTACTACATACAGAAGACCTTGCTAGCTAGACAAGAAGTCACATAGGAGACACTGCCAACCTGTGTCACCAACGAATATAAGTCTCCTGCAATACCCCATCATTTATAAATACTTTCCTTCTAGGAGTACCATGTGTACCCTCAGGATTGTGCTTCTTTAGTGGAAATTCATTTGTTTACCTTCTTAAAACACACAAATCTGCTACATGTGTAGCACCCTTTTGGGACTACCTCCATGTCATTCCCTAGGGATTGATGGAAACATCAAAATGATACAAACAGGCTACTTACTAGGGCATAAGTAGTAAAGTATTGACCCAAAATTCTTGTGTCTTCTGCCAACGTTGAAATGAAACTGGCAGACTAACTTCTCAGCCACAAGCAGGGTAAAACCTTAGATCCTTCAAAGTTATTAACAAGCTACCATCATGAGCTGACTATGAAGTTGAATATGTACAACAGCAGTCAAGTGAAAACAATATCTATGGAAAAGTAATAAGCTGACTCAGAAATTAAGTTAGTTACATGAGCCAATTACTCATATCCTCAGCTACCTTGCTTCTTTTTTTAATTAGTATGGCTTTCTGGAAAGTTTCCTCTGATCAGTTGGCTGGGTATAAAGAAAACTCAACCCTAGTTTATTAGCTTTTTTTAATATATTAACACAAGCTGAAGTGGACTGCTGTCGTATACAACCCAATCCAGCATGACCCTGAAATCTTCCCAGTGGGGAAGACTACTTTGCTTTGAAAGGAAGGAAGGGTAAACTGAGGTCATGTTCACCAGTGATTCCTGGTTAATGACTGATATTCTGGCTGACTCTTTAGTCCATATGTAGGAGATGTTCTAAAAATAGAACCAGAGCATGAGAATAGTCATATCTCATATAATTGCTCAACAAAAGACACCTATTGTGGAAGAGATCGTTAACAATCAAGCAGACAGATGGTCTATTATGTGAATGACTTTCTTACTTTTGGGGAAGTACTTTTCTAGTTATCTCAGAGTTTGACCAATGGGTTAGTGAACAAGGGGGCTGTGTTGAGAGGGATAGAGGATATTACTGAGCAAGCAACTGATTTAGCTTTGTCAGGCTACAAAACATAATATCATAGACTGGGTAGCTTATACAATATTCATTTCTCATAGTTTTGGAAGCTGGAAGCCTGAGATCAGGATGCCAGCATGGTGAGAGCTGGCTTCCTGGTTTGTAGATAGACTCCTTCTCACTTGTATCTTCATATCTCTGAGAGAGGATTCTGTTCTTTTATTGCCTCAAATGAGCACAATCCCATCCTGGAGGCTCCACCTCATGACCTCAAACAAATCAAATCATCTCCCAAAGTCCACCTCCTAACACCACCACATTGTGGATTAAGGCTTCAATATATGAATTTGTGGGTCATAAACACTCAGTGCATAGCATTAACCAAGACTAACCTGGCCACTGCCAATACTGATTGCCTATTTTCCCAATAGCAGGGATAAATCTGACTTGATTATAAAACTCTATTGCAAGGGCCAACTTGCCCGATGACAGGTTAATGATGAATTTTTTTCCATCGTAAAAGAGAAGTGACTTGTATTCATTTAATCAGATACTTATTTGAGATTTTAGGTTTACTCTCCTTTCTTGTTATATATATTGATACCTTTAGTGGACTCATTGCTCTCCACTATCATGGTAAACAACATAATGTGGCTTCAACTCAAAGAAGACCTGATAATCATCAGGTTTAGTGATTTACCATAGATGCCATCTCCAAGATATTCCTGGCCTTACACAATATCCAAGATGACATGTTTCTCAAAAAATTATGTTACCTCCATGTAATTTCCTGTAATTTTTTCCCTATACATCTTAACTTTACTGCATTCAAGAATCTGCCCTTTGTAGGTCAGTCATTATTTTACAGCAAATTTGTGATGAAAATGGCTATTCAAGAGCTAACAGTGGTCTACATATTTTATAGAAGCTGCCAATAGCCCTAAATTCTCAATAACTTTCACAATCTGATCTCATTTTGTCTGCCTTAGTTTAATTTTATCTAAGTGCCTTTCCAAACTTGCTCTTTTGTCATTACATAATACATTAAAAACTAACTTCTCCAAATAATTTTATCTCAGCATAGTCATTTGATTCAACAAGTATTTTTTGAGCTATCACAATTTATACTGTAGTGCCTTAGGACAAAAAACAAAAAACAAAAAACGGAAAGATATAGGAGACAAAGTCTTGTCCTTAGAGGTTTAACAAGAGAAAGTTCCATCATTCATTCAGTAAAGGCTTTTCTAATACCTCTAACATGTTGAGCCAGAGAAAATGCTGGAAAATCCATAGCTGGAATAATATTCAATAGGGTAGAAAAATGACAATAACAGCCTAAAAGATACTCTGGTGTCTCCCCCACTGAACCACCTACATACAGTTAAATATAGATAGGAAGCTATCAAATCACATTTAGTTTAATTTGGGGTTCTTTATGTTTCTTACTGACAGCCTTATAAACTGTTCAGTTTCCTCTCTGAAAAGTTTGGATACTGATGTCTCTAAAAGCTCAAAATTTTTAACTTTGTATTTCTATTTTGTTTAATAAGCACTTTGCATAAACCATCATTTCAACTCTATGCTCAAGAAAAGTAAATCCTGTTATAACATTTCACCTAATTTTGGAAGACATTTTTAAAAACTAGTCTCCAACAGGCAAGGAAATTATCATCTACTGCAATATTAAGTAGAATGAAGTTAAAAATAGTAAAACTTATTTCATAAACTGGCATTTTCTTTATAATTTTTCCCAATGTTTTTCTTTCTTTTTTTAACAATTTATGTTGTAATTTTTAAAAATCTTCACAAAAGTGATATAACTGTTGCACAGCTAGGTTATAATAACTGCACAGCAAGGATTTTCAAGGATCTTGCCCTTTGTTCAATATCTTTTTTTACTCCCTGAGAGAAGGTTATTGTACAATAATTACACACCTTGTTATACCTTATTACTTTAGAATTGTACACTCTTCTCTGTTACTTTATTAGAAAAGAGGATGTGATGTAACGTAGGACTAGCAGCAAGTATTGACAGGAATGAGCCATTAATAATTCCTGGATCCAAACAGAAGCACTTATTATGATTGATATAATTATGTTAAGCTAATGAGAAAGAAAATATAGGTAATATATTCAAGTCCCTTTAGATTTCTTTCTTCTTCTTTGCTAAGATTTAGAGAGTTTTAATAAGGAAGAGTTAAAAAGCATTGTGTTAAGGAGAAAGACAGACAGACACAGAGAGAAAAGGAGAGAGAGGTGAATCAGAGTACGGACTTCATTTCTTACTCCATATTTAACTCTCTTATTATAAAAATTCTGATTTTACCCCAAGCAGATCATAAAAATAATGTATACTATCCATTATTGTCCTGTGCATCCCCAAACTTTCTGTTCTTTCTTCCGCATTTCAGTGAATTAAAGGAATTATTAAAAGATGTCATCTCAACCTCCACTATAGTAGCTCAGGAATTATTTAGTATTATATGAATTTCAGATGAGACCTTGCACACAACTTCAGGTGGTCAATAAGCAGGACAAAACCTGATCATACACTTATTCAAATATTTATTGAATGCCCATTATGGGCCAGGCACTGATCCAGGACAACACATTTATTAGTGAGAAGAATAGATACAAATCCATGCAACCATGAAGCTTATAATCTGGGAGGAGATAGATGCTAAACAAGAAATTAGGACGTTAAATGTCATAAAGAAGGGACATTTAATAGGGACCTAAAGTACTCTGGAGTGGGACAAACTGATTAGAGAAAGTGAAGAAAACCATCCAGGTAGAAGAAAACTTTAAGCTAATCACTGGAGCCTTATAGAAAATGTTAGTGAAAATGTTTAGGGGTGGGAAAGAGTAGTTGATAGATTAGGAACATCAATCCTAGCAGAGAAAACATGTGCAAGACCTGAAGGTGGGAAAGAGCATACTGCAATACATGAACTAAAAGAGGATTAATATTACTGGAGCATTGAGAATAAGTAGGGTGTCCCTTAAAGGAGTTCCTTAAATCTCTGTCTTAAGCCCTCTTTTCTTCTTACTTTTTATTGTTTATATAGCTTCAATGGGCCATGGATTTTATTATGACCAACAAGAATAGGTTTAAAATTTTATTTCTGTAGATCAGACATCTTTGAATTCTACATCCTTATATACTACAGTCTACTCAAAGTCTTCAAGTGATTGCCTCAAAGACACCTCAAATGCCATATATATAAAATCAGACTCATCATCTTCCCCTGAAAATCATCCTTGTCTAGTGTTCTCTGTCTTTCCATTATCTTGTCTCATAAACCAGAAAATTAGGAGTCCTTTGTACAATTGTTTCCACCTTCCTCCTCTATTATATCCAATCTATAATCAACATGTTAATTTAACTTCTTACTTATCTCTTGATTTATCTCCATTTATCTCCACCTTCCCCTTTACCACCTTAGTCTAAGAAATCATCAGCTCACCTCTGAACTACTATGGACCACTCTCTGGTTTTCTTGCATCCATTTTCTAGCAATGCTTTATTTATTCTCAACACTGTAACATTTAAAGTATACATTGCATTATAGATTTCCTGCTTCTGCTTACCATAGAAGTTGGAAAGAAAAATATTCCTACCCTTAGGAGAAAAAAAAAAACAAAACACTGGACAATATGCAAATTCACAGGTTTTCTGAGATACTTATAGAGCAACGATCACTGGACAAGCAACTAACCTAATATTCAAGGAAGACAGGTGCCTGCAAAGACAGATGTGGTGTTAACACTGTTACTTGAGGCAAATGTCACAGAGCAGTGGTTAGAATGATTCAGCTAAAATTTTTAAGAAATTGGTAAAAGCTGAGTGTGGAGTCACAAGAGGCTAGAACTCCTAGGGGGGTGAAAAGAGTCTGGAGAGAGTATCACTTGCAATACTGTAGGGAGAGGGAAAAAATCACACTGTAAGAAAGACATGAACATGGCCATCCCAATCTTTTTTCCCACCTTGAGATAAAAGTCTTAAACTGCTTTGACAAGGGCAACAAACAACAACTCCCACTGTTAGAAATTCATTCCAACAATGAGTTGGCTCAACTGTATTTTTATTCTTGGTGGGAATGTGAGAGACCAGATACATGATTATAATGGACTTCTAATTAAAATGAACTATTTCTGATTTGTGAGTGAACAGTCTAAAAATACATGCTGACTATTCACAATCTTAAAAGAACAATTCATTGTATCTGGAGGAGGGCAACAAAAAAGCCCCCTACTTCTCAAGGTTGTGGCAGAAATATATGCTATGCAAAGAAGTAAAGCTGGGAAAAGAGCTAGAGCACTAAGAGCCACATAACATAAGTCCTGGAGCAGAGTGCTTCCTCAACTGAAAGCTTAATCAGAATAATAAAGAATTACTCCATATACCCCTGTACTACCAGGCTAACATGTGTAGAATAACAAGGAACAGCAGTACACTGGTGTAAGAGAGACAAGAACATGAAGAGAGATCCTCTCTGAGTGATAGAACAGAGGAGAGACTTACAACTATGTTTGGAACAGATAGTGAGAAAAACTCTCTTGCAAGCCAGCTTTCATCCAAAACACAAAGTTTTGATAGAGAAATTTGAAGTCACTGGTACACTTATAATAACCATAACAGTAACGAATCCCAAGTGTTGCTCAATTCTGGAACAACAGACTCTAAATCTCACACTAATGGCCTAGAACAAGGAAGGTGTGCCTGATTCCATCCATAAAATCTCAGCCTCTGATGTTTCAAATATGATTTTCAAGTTTCAACAAAAAACTGTGAGGTGTACAAAAAATCAGGGGAAACAATACAATGGCAAGAGACAAAGCAAACTTTCATTCGAGCCAGATTCCGACACAATAAAGATGTTGAAACTACCAAGACAGGGAATTTAAAATAATTGTAGTTAATATTTTAAGTGCTTCTCATGGAAAAGGTATAAAACAAGTTAAATGAGAAGTTATTTAAGCTTAGAGATAGAAATTATTTTAAAAATCAAATAAAAATGCTATAAATGAAAATACAATAATAGAGGTGAAAACTTCCTTCAGTTAGCCCATAAGTAGGCTCAACACAGGCAAAGAATAAAAGAAAAAGATAGCAGAATTACATTCCTTGATGCTTTGTATGTGAGGATTTTTTCTAAAATTGCTAATAAAGAAGATATCACAGCATTTAAGAAAGGAGTTGATAATCACTTGCACTAAGTAAGAATGATGGTAGAGATTTGGGTCTCCCTTTAAATCCACTGAGGGCATGGATAATGGAGCTATTTAATGAGATAAGAAATAATGAAGGTGGGGAAGGGAGGGGGGAAGCAGAACTTCCAGAAAGCAGTAAAAAAACACTTCAGAGCTTCTCACCAGAAAGACAACAATTTAAATGGTGAAAATTTTTTAAAAAATTATTAAGAGCCCCTGGAGATTGTCATAAAGGCATATAATGAATAGACAAACAATGGCTTAAGACAATCTACTACCTCTCAATGAGAAAATCAAGAGTCTGTGGCTTTTGAAATATGTGGCTTTTGACCCTCCCTTTAGCATTCTCCCCAGTTGTATACTAAGAAAGTGCTGTCCCAGGCATTCTACTTCAGGCAAGTGCAGTCAAAAAGATGAGGCTCTCTGTCCTCCCATCTCCAAGTATGCAGGTCCAGTTTTACCCTAGGAGGGTCAGGCCAACAGCATTTCTCATAGCCTACTTACACTCCCAGCCTTGTTGCAGAAAATCTATTCCAGGCAAGCATAGTAGAGGATTGGCTCTTCCTTTTTTCACTCAGCCAGCACTCAGGATCTAAGTACTTCTCCAGGTATGGCAGGCTGAAAATACTAGGATCACATTTGCTCCTACCTCAGCTTCTTCTAGTTCAATGCCAAGAGGGACAAGCCAAGAAAACTAAAGGCAAGCCATGAGTGCAGGTCCCATTCAGAGAGTGGGATTCTCACTCCAGCAAAAGCATGCTTTCTTCTAGCTCTGATGCAGTGCTACAAGGATTATGCCCAGTGGGAAAGTAGGCTATGAGACTAAGAATTCTAAAGCTCCACCTGAGGGAACCAACTTTATTTTCAACAGGCCAAGGAGACTCTAAGCTTAAAGATATTGTCTCACAACGGACATAGTGGTAGAGAACAATTAAGGTTGGTAGCTCTCTGATAGTGCAAGAACAATGAAGCAGCCAAAAGTTTAATAGAACCATGGGAAAGAAACAACCAAGAAGAGCCCTCTTGGGATCATCATCAGCTGTGGGGGTTGAGATGGTTATGCACATGGACTCGGATGCATCCACTCAGAATCAATCAGAACAGGACATGGAACAGACTTGCAAGTTTTCCTTAAGCCACATGCAGACCCATCAACACAGAGCAAAAGCCTCACTGGCACAAAATGGCTTAAACAATCTTTAACCACTCACTCACTGAACAATGAACTACTCTAGCAAAGGATGACTCCTAGAAACCCAGAATTGAAATTAAATTACAGTCATCTCTGGCAGTCTGAAAGACTATGTGAATGCCCAAGATGGTACCTTCTCAAAAAGGACAGACCAAAAAATTTCTAAGCTACCAGTCCTTAACTGAACTTGGGGTAGGAGGAAGTGTATTCTCTGATATGTATTAGCAGTCTCATGTCATACATACATTCACAGTAAGGAACTAAA
Organism: Vulpes lagopus; assembly: GCF_018345385.1. Taxonomy (NCBI): domain Eukaryota; kingdom Metazoa; phylum Chordata; class Mammalia; order Carnivora; family Canidae; genus Vulpes; species Vulpes lagopus. The sequence continues at coordinate 21,689,021 of NC_054844.1, forward strand.
ATCTAACTGGGAAAGGGAACTTAAGCATGACTTTCAACATCTTAGTGATGTATTGCCATAGGGCCACTCTCTATTCAAACCTAAAAAAATGTTACTAGAGATAAGGAGAGCCAATTCATAGTGATAACAGTATTAACCACTAGGAGGATATAGCAGTTACATCAACCCACATATACTTAACACAGCTACAAAATACATGAAGCAAAACTAACAGAATTGAAGGGAGAAATAGAGAATTCAGTAATAACAGTTGGGTACTTCGATATCTCACTTTCAAAAGTGGACAGAACAACTAAGCAAACTATGAACAGGGGAATGGAAGACTTGAACAACTATAAATGAACTAGATCTATCAGACATCTATTAAACACTCCACTTAAGAACAGACCATATATTCTTAATTGCACATGGAATATTCTCCAAGATAGACCATATGGTAAGATATAAAATAAGACTCAATAAGTTTAAAGGCATTTAAATCATACATAGGATGCTCTCTAACCAGAATAGAATAAAATTAGAAACCAATAACAAGAAAATTTAGGAAATTCACAAATATGTGGAAATTAACACAATCCTAAGTAATAAAAGGGTCAAAGAAGACTCAAAGAGAAACTAGAGAATACTTTGATATGAATAAAAAGAACATTATATACAAAATCTACAGAATGCAGCTAAAACAGTGCTTAGAAAGAAATTGAAAGTTGAAAATGCCTATAATAAAAAAAGAAGAAAGATCTTAGATCTATGCCACAATATTTCAGCCCAAGAAACTAGAAAAGGCAATACAAATTAAATCCAAATCAAGGAAAGAAATAACAAAGGCTAGAGTAAAAAATAATGGAATAGAGAATAGAAAAACAGTGAATATCAAAACTAAAAGTCGGTTCTTTGAGAAGATTAGCGAACTTGAAAAATCCTTTGTTATATTGACCAAGGAAAAAAGATTCAAATTAGTGAACTGAAGGATAACAAAGAGGACCTCACTACAATCCCTACAGAAATGAAAAGATTATGAGAATGCTGTGAATAACTGTATGCTAACAAACTAGATGTTTAGATGGAATGGATATCTTTCTGGAAAGACACAGATTACTGAAGCAAATGAAGCAAATGAATGGAAATTCTGAATATACCTATAACAAGTATACAGATTGAATTAGTAACTTCTTAAAAGGTTCCCCAAAGAAAACTCTAAGACCAGATGGTTTTACTGGTGAATTCTACCAAACATTTTAAGAAGAATTAACACCATAAACTTTTCCAAAGTAAGAAGTGGGGGGGGGGGGACTTATCAACTTAATGGGACCAGTATTAACCTGATATCAAAACCAAAGATATCACAAGAAAAGTACAGACCAATATTCCTTATGAATATAGATGCAAAAGCCTTTAAAAAAAAGCCTAGCAAATGAAACTCCACAACATGTAAAAACAATTACATACCATGACTAATTGAGATTTACTCCAGAATGCAAGATTGGTTCAACATACAAAAAGCAGTGTAACATACTATAACAATAAAATAATATACAACACCACCTAGTTATCTCAATAAATGCAGCAAAAACATTTGACAATACTCAGTAGTCTTTCACAATTACAACACTCAACAAAATATGAATAAAATGAGTCTTCTTCAGTCTAATTAAAGGTATATATACAACCTCACATCTAATACCACATTTAATGGTGAAAAACTGAAAATTTTCATCTTAAAATTAGGAACAACACAAGAATGTTTGCTCTTGACACTTCTATGCAATATTGTGCTGCACATTTTAGCCAGGAAATTAGGGAGGAAAAATAAATAAATGGCACCAGATTGAAAAGTAAGAAGTAAAATAATTTCTCTTTACAGATGTTATGATCTTATATAGAAAATCTTCAGCAAATCACTAAAAATCTATTGAAAATAGTAAAACAAATTTTCAACAAGTCTGTAGGATCAACATGCAAAAATAAATCACATTTCGTTAACAAATAACATTTCAAACATAAAACTGAAGAAAGCAATTCCATTTACAATGACATCAAAAAGAATAAAATACTTAAGTATAAATTTATTTTTATCGTTTTAAGATGGTAGTTTTTAAATTAAGTTTTTATTTTAATTCCAACACAGTTAACATATAGTGTTATATTAGTTTCAGGTGTACAATATAATGATTTAACAATTCCATATATCACCCAGTGCTCATCAAAGTGCCCTCCTTAATTTCCATCACCTATTTCATACATGCCCCCCTGCTCCCCTATAGTAACCATCAGTTTGTTCTCTATGGCTAAGAGTCTGTTTCTTAAGTATAAATTTAAATAAATAAATAAATGTCGGACCTGTGCACTTAAACATCACAGAAAGAAAGTAAAGAAAATCTAAACAAAATAAAGAAAATCTAAACAAATGGAAAGACATCCTCAAATCTATCTACAAATTCAATGTCTATCAGAATCCAAGCTAACTTTTTTGCAGAAATTGATGGTTTGACTCTAAAATTCATGTGGAAATTCTAGAATCGTCAAAGTAATCTTTAAAAAGAAGCTCAAAGTTAAAAGACTCACACTTCCTGACTTCAAAACTTACAAATCTGTAGTAATCAAAACAGTATGGTACTGGCATGAGAACAGACATATAGACCGATGGGATAGAATAGAGATCCCTCAAATAAACCCTTATATCTTTAGCCAATTGCTTTTTAACAAGGGTATTAAGATCATTTAATGAGGAAAGGATAGCCTTTTCAACAAATGGTGCAGGAAAAACTCAATATCCACATGCCAAAGAATGAATTTCAACTTCTACCTCATACTGTACACCCTAATGAAGCCAAAATAGATCATAACTTAAATGTAAGAGCTAAAACATATAGGTAAGAAAATAGAGGAATAATCTTTGTGATCTGGGTTTAGGCAATGATCCCTGAGATAGGACACCAAAATCACAAGTGACAAAAAAAAAAAAAAAAGAAAAGAAAAGAAAAAGAAAAGAAAAACAGGATAATATTGAACCATATCAAAATTAAAACCTTTTGTTGGGATCCCTGGGTGGCGCAGCGGTTTGGCGCCTGCCTTTGGCCCAGGGCGTGATCCTGGAGACCCGGAATCGAATCCCACGTCGGGCTCCCGGTGCATGGAGCCTGCTTCTCCCTCTGCCTGTGTCTCTGCCTCTCTCTCTCCCTCTCTCTGTGACTATCATAAATAAATAAAAATTAAAAAAAAATTAAAAAAAAAATAAAACCTTTTGTTGAAAATCATACCATCAAAAAAATTTTAAAAACACAAAATAGGAGAAAATATTTGAAATTATATGTCTGATAATACTTTTATATAGAATATATAAAGAGCTTACAATTTTACATAAAAAAGGCAAATAACCCAATTAAAAATGTATTAAATATGTTTCTAACTTCCCTAAACTTGATGTTCTAATATTTGCCCTGAATGTATATGCTGGACATGCCTTATTCAGACAACTTGATTATGTATGCCTGAGTCACTTGCTTCTCTCATCACCACCATCCCCCAGAGACTTTCCCTCTCAGGAATGCATTCTTCAAATGCATACTAATCAGTTCAGAATCCATACCCTCAACTACTTCTTTTATCACATTCTCACACTCTGAACCACTATCCACCTACCCTAATCACTCTAGTACTCTATGACCAGAGACAGTCCCTATGCCCCAGGGGTTGCTGAAATTATTCAAGCTAGTCAATCCTAAACTTGCTTGCCCTACCTCATATGTTCCTTCCTGTGGAAACTGCAATAAAGGCTTCTTTCTGTTTCATGACTAACCTTGGTGTTTCCCCACGTACTCCCTCCCAGCATGGCATGCCCCCTCTTTTGGGGGACTCTGAGTAAGAAAATATTTTTTTTAATGACAATTATCCCGCGATCTGGGAGCCTTACTATTCCTCAAAATTTTGTTAAAAATATATTTTAAAACAAAGAATTTGAATTGATGTATCTCCAAGAAGATACACAAATGGCCGATAAACATGTGAAAGGATGTTCAACATCATTAGTCACTTAGGGAAATACAAGTCAAAACCACAATGAGATACCATCTCACATCCACTAGGACAGTTGTAATAAAAAATACATCATAATAACAAATGTTACTAGGATGTGAAGAAATTAGAACCTTCATACATGGCTGAGAGGAATGCAAAATGGCATGGCCACTATGGAAAACAATTTGACAATTCCACAAATATCATATATATGCGTGTATGTGTATACATATATACATAAAATATATATTATACTTGTATAGATATATATAAGATTATATATATAAAATCTCCAAAATAGATAAAAACATATGTCCACATTAAAATTTGTATGTTAATGATAATAGCAGCATTATTCATAATAGTCAAAAGATAGAAGTAAGTCAAATGCTTTATTAAGCAGATAGATAAACAACTTGTGATATCTGTAACATGGAATACTATTCAGCCATCAAAAGGCATAAAATGCTAAAACGTGGATGTACCTTAAAAACATTATCCTAAAGTGAAAGAAGCCAGTCATAAAAGACCATATATTATATGATTCCATTTACATAATTAGTCCAGAATAAGCATATTTATATAGAGACATAAAGTGGATTCATGGTTACCTAGAGCTGAGGGGTGGGGCAGGAAGTGACTGCTTATGGGTATGGAGTTTTTGCGGGGAGAAAAAGGAAATATAAAATTAGATTATGATAATGGTGCTACAACTCCATGAACTTACTAAAAACAATGACTTGTACTCTTTAGGTGGATTACTTGTATGATATATGAATTATATTTCAGGAAAGTTGTTAACAGTATTGAAGTAGAGATTCCTTGAACATCCAAATGAAGACACTAAGTTTGTAGCTGGAAGTATTCATTTGATAGCCATTTGTACACAAGAGAATAGATATGAGCTATCAGTGGCAAGAATATGAAAATAATGACCCAGTTTCTTCATTTTGTTAATTCATCATACCAATTTTTTTTCAAACCTTGAATGCCTTAATACTTCTGAGTACATTTTTAATGTATTTTTCATAATTGCAATTGCTATTCCATGTTCATTGTTAATAGTTCACTTTTCTGTGGGCTTTGCTATTTCAGTTGGCTTTGAAAGTGTCTTAATGGTAGCATAAAACTGGGCAAGATAATTAATCCATTTGCAGACAATATGCCAATTGAGGGAGGAGAGGCGAGAAAAGCTGAAGAGAGGAGAAGAGATGGAGTAATAGGAATAGTAATAACTTAATAGCTCTATTAACATTCTTAGGGTCTTCTATGCTTTGGCAATAACCCGATGAGTGAGATACTTGGCAAATGATGCTGGGGCATGGGGAAAATGGAATCAACCAAATTATTAGTAACTTCAGTGACCAAATTTCAAGCATAATCATTCTTCTTTTTTCATGACTATTCACCAACGTGTCACTGTACACTTAATTACATCTAAGAATGTAATTAGATATTAAGTAATTTCTTTATTATGATAATGGGGAAGTTAGAATTTTGCATTTGTTGTGGTATATTGTTTCCTCAAGAACAGTTTTCTTTTCTTTTCTTTTCTTTTCTTTTCTTTCTTTTCTTTTTTTTCTTTTCTTTCTTTTCTTTTCTTTTCTTTTCCTTTCTTTTCTTTTCTTTTCTTTTCCTTTCTTTTTTTTTTAAGATTGTATTTATTTATTCATGACAGACACACAGAGAGAGGTAGAGACATAGGCAGAGGGAGAAGTAGCTTCCCTGTGGGGAGCCCGATGCAGGACTCCATCCCTGGTCCAGGATCATGCCTTGAGTCAGAGGCGATGCTTGACCACTAAGCCACTCAGGTATCCCAGGACAGTTTTCAAGAGCAGTAGATGCATCTGAAATGTCAGTTGGGTGACACAGCAGAAGGTCCTCATAGGGATGCTTCCCTCTAAGTAAAGTTCTGAAGACCTTTCTAATAGAATTTCATCCGTGCTTTAATTAACTTGCCTGAAGAGTGCAAGTATTATTCAAATGAGGTCTAGCAAAGTTGTGTGGTATGTGTGGGAAAGGGCAGCTAATAATTGAAAAGGGGCCAGCAATAAGACTGGGAGCTAAAATGTTAACCACTAACTAAGTTGTTGTGGAACATATCACAATTTCGAAGAAATCTTCATGCCTAGTTATTTGGGAATCTTTTCTCACATTTCAGCTTTATGTCTTTCTTTCATGTCCTCACCCAGTTACCCTGAATAGTGGGCAGAGATTATGTGAAAGCACTCAAGGATATATTTAAATTTGAGATTCAGAAAGAGGTTAGACTATAATGGCAAATCAGAATTTTTAGAAGACATAGACAGATGAGGTGTAATTTTAAAATACATAGTATGTTATAATTTTATATTAAAAGATAAAAAATACTGTTCTTGTAGGAGAAGCTATATAGAATAAAGCTTAGCAATGCCTTACTGACTAGGAGACATGCTTAGGAATATTAGGAGCTTTCACCAAGGCTGTATCTTTAGATCAGAATACTGGGAGGTGTGTGTATGGAATTTTCAGTTTAATCCAAAGGAACAAATGTTTTCAAAAATTCAGAAACACTGATTTAAATAAATTGTTCCTTAATTTGTGAATATTATAAGTTTGAATTTTTGTTTTCCTTCAAGCATATGTATGCATAAGATATACAGGTATGCATAGACATATTTTCATCACAGTGATAATATAATTGAAAGAGAATTTTTTAAAATTAATTTAAAACAACTGATCTTTCTATGTTTCATAAAATATTTCCTATAGTATATGTTATCGTATTATGATTGTTTAGGAATATTTTAGAGAAATAATTTCTATCCTTTCCAGTGGGGGAGTATGTCTGGTTATTAGGAGATGTTTTCAGATTAGACCATGAATCAAAAAGAACCATGAGTACCTGTCCTATTCAACTGCTTACATCTGGTGAGAACAGCACTTTAAGTGATTGAGACAGGGAAGACTCTGATTAATGAAAAAATTCTAGAGAGTATGCCTATAATCTCAACCATTGCTAACAGCCTCCACTATCTAAAATTTCTCCTCATACTTAAGTGGAATCGCTGTTGATAAACTGCATTTGCAACCAGTTTCTATTTATTTTCTCCTCATAGAAGACAGAAATTTATTAATTGGTCACCATCTTTCAAGTAATATCTGTATTATAACTCATATTTTATTAAAAAAAAACTAGAATTTAGGAAGTACAAAAAAAAAGCCTTATTAGACCTTCATTGGCTTTCAGAAAATATATATGGGTTCAAATCTAGGTTCTTCACTTATTGGATATGTTACAACTACTCAATGTCTTAGTAATAAATGGGTCAGTTTAGTAATAAATGAGTCAGTTCTATCTCAGGGTTATTGCAAGGATTAGATGAGACAAAGCAAATAAGGTGTATGGTATATCATAAACACTCATAAATGATAGCTATTATCAACTGGATGGATCAAAATTGGTAAGGACTTCATTAGTTCTCTGCTCCCTTTCTTCTCATAGGTGAGAAATAAAACCCATAAAATTAGGAAATTTATTTAAAGATATCCAGAATCTAGGCCTCCTGACTCCCTCCTTCACCAGCCTCCACAGCCTTCCCATTTCATACAGGAAAAATTCCAAATTCCTTATCAAGTCATAAGTATCCTAAGTGAGCCCTGCCTGTCTACACCCATTTCCTATTGTGCAGCCCACTGGCCCCACACCTCTGGTTGCAGAATCCTCCTAATGTCTCCTGGTATTTCACAATCAAACCAGACCTCCTGCCTACCCTCTTTTCCATGCTACCCTGTGTTCTTTAGTCTTCTCCTATAGCACCGACACTGCACCACACTGGCTTGTTTTTATGTCTGCATCTCTCCACTAGAAAACAAGCTCCTGTGGAAAAGCAGCACAGTTGGTAGCACTTCTGTTTCTGCTTCTGTTTCCATCCTTGAGAGGATTTCAAGGGAGAAATGCAGGACAGTTTGGACGAGATCTCTTTGGGCGTGAATATTCAACAACAGCTGGGGAGTGGTCCAAAGAGGTCCTCTGAACAAATACATGTCTTGAAACACCATGGGAGGTAGGAGGTCTGTGTCAGGTATTCAAATAAACATGTAAGTGGACTCAGATGGTAAATATTTGCTCTCTTAGGAATAAATGATTCTATGTATATATTATGCTCAACTAGGGATTTCCTCTGCTATTTGTTTACTTTTCTTCATATTCATACTTATTCTAATTGTTATTACTTGACTTTCATCTTTAATAAATATACTGTATGTGTTTTTAAATCTTTCTTTTGTTTATAATCAAACAAATATACTTAATACTTTAGCAATCTACACAGTAGCCTGCTCTAAATTTGCGACCTATTATATATATCTCCGACCCGTGTGGTAGCTGATTTGTACAAGATTTGTTTATTCTCAGGAAAGTCTTCTTTTCTTTTTTCAAATCTCTCTCTCTCTCTCTCTCTCTCTCTCACTCTCATTCACACACACACACACACACACACACACACACGAGTCTTGGTTAGTAGCTCTTCACTCTGTTGCAGAGCTTCTGAACTGCTACAAAGTGAGTGACAGGAAAAAAAAAAAAAAAACACCAGCAACTAACAAAGACCAAAAGAAAGTATGACATGGAGATAGAAAAAAAGGAAAAAGAATAACTTTAAGCAAAAATGAAATGAGTGAGTGGCAGGACTGAAGTACGAGATGTTGGCATATGTCCAAAAAACTGTCCAAAAACAAAGACCGAAATAATATAAATGTTTGGCTGTGAAATAAAGGAGGAAGGAAAACTCAAGGATATGTCAAATGTATATCAATAGCTCTGTCTCTACCCAAAAGACAGATGGACAAATGTCCGTAACCTTTGGTCTGAGTTTATATATTTAAGTTTGCCTGTGTGTGTATATGTGTGCACACAATTGTACTTAACTTTCTGACAATTTCTGGTAACTGGAAAATAGAGAATTTAGGTATTCAGAACATTCTTAAAGATGTATCATACTTCTTTTTCATAGGGCAACTGTTAGGCGCTCAGGACCTAAATCAAGCAAGCTAATTATTTGGTGTCCTTTCAAAATAATAGTTAAGCAATTTTCATTCAAGTTGAATTAGTGAAGATGGAGAGACATCAGTTTTGTGCTACTCACTTATAAAGTTGTTTATTAATTTGCTTCCAGTGACTAAAGTAAAAAAAGGCAACATGTTATCTGATTCTTGAGGTTTACATTCCATTCCATCTTCAAATTTCTTTCCTGAGCTAGGTATGTTTGGGAAGCATCGCAGTAAAGCGATTAAAATTTAAAGAATGAGGAAAATCACTTGTTCCCAATAAATAACAGTAGGCTATTATTATTTTGTTTCCGAACCTTAGCAGCTGGTGACTGCCAAGTTCAGGTGACTGTCTACTAGCTAGCTTCAGAGTTGGCTGGCAAGGAACGTGTTTTTTCTTTCTTTCTTTCTTTTTTTTAAATAAATTTCCATTCAGGGCATCGCCACTTTGGTGGGAGCAGGACCAATATTCATTTTGCCAATAATATAAGGAATTGCTTGTGGAAACCTGAGTTTTTTGGCACCATATATTTGATTTATTCCACTGAAGTTTTAACGCCCCTTACAGATTAGCACCCCTGGTGAGAACCAGCTGGCCCTTAATCCAGTTTGTCCCTCACTCAGAGTGTATTTGGTATTCAACATTGTGCTGGACTTCTTAGCACATGAGACAAGAAATAGGAGGTGTAAGGACTGGAAAGGGGAAAACAAAATTGTCAGTATTCTCAGATGCTGTGATTAGCTAAACCAAAAAAAAAAAAAATTGAACGAATCAATAAGAGCAAATCCAAAATTTAGCAAGATTGTAAAATTAATGGCATTCCTATAAACCTGCAACAAAGATAATAACTAATAATATAAGATTCTTTTCCATTCAAAAGCAATAATGTACCTAGGAATAAGTTTAGCAAAATATGTATTAGGTGTTTATGGAGAAATTTGGGAAATTTATTGAAAGACATTGAAGAAGATCCACATAAATAAAATGAATGCCTGAGGATGTATATACTCAGTGTTGTAACAATGCACAGATCTCCAAATTCATCTGTAAGTGTAATATAACTCCAAGCAAAATCCTGACATTTTTAAAAGAAAATCTACAGATATAAAATTCTTATGCCATGGTAAAGGGTCAAGAAGAGCCAGTGATTTAACAGTAAAATAATAAGGACTTAGCACTAACCCTGAGTCATAAAAATATATTATGAAATTATGGTAATTAAAACTGTGTGGTATTGCAATTAAAATAGATAAAAAGATAATTGGATCAACTTAAAGAGCTGCAAAAGGGCCAGGAGTATTCAAAGGAAGAGGGTTCATGATAGGAAGGGCATTACATATCAGTAAGGGAAAGGATGAAATAATGGTGAAATTGTGCAGTTATTTGTCATTATAGAAGATTAAAATTACATTTCTCTCTTTTACAGTTCTCAAAAATACATTCCAGATGGATGAATACTTAAATGTGAAGAGTAAAACTTTTAAAACATTTAGAAGAAAATGTACAGACTTAGCATATGACCTCATGATGAAGAATAACTTTTGAAAAAGGCACAGAAACACAATTCATAAAGAGCATTGATAAATTTGATGTCATTACAATGAAAGTTTCTTTTTGACAGAAAAAAAAAGCATACTGAAAGAAGACACCTGTGGTACATACAACCAATGATGGTTAGCATTCAGAATAAATTAATAAATCAATGTCTAAAAATCATAAGGAAAAGACAATTAGTCGAAAAGAAAACTTGGCAATGGATATGAACATTCAATTCACAAGAGAAAAAATTCACAGGCCCAACAAGCATTTGGAAGGACTTCAATAGTGTTCATCAGGTGTAGTGGGGAGTGTGGATTTATTCATCCCACTTCCATCCTTACCTTCCTATTTGGAGGTGAAGAAATTAAAATATGTTTCTAGACTCCAGCTGCAAGGATTCCAGATTAGGCCTTGTCTATCGAATATACTCAAAGGAGTTTCACAAGGTAGAGAGAAACCATTTTTCCGGTGCTGTTCAGCTGCTTTTGCAGGCACACAGGGTAGAAATGAATGTGATCTTACCTTCAACAGGCTTCCACTGCCCATTCTCTAGCTGCCTGTCTTGTGAAAAGTATTTGCAGCAGGTTCACCACTAGAAGGAACTTTTGGTTATGATTTGCTGGTCACTGATTGGCAGCAATGGAGTGAATGATTTTAAGTCATGATTTCCCAAAGTAACCTCACAATTGGTAATTCCCCTAAAAGGGCAGGTCAGCTTTGCTCTGATTTTACTCTGGAGGACTGGCCTGAAAGCTGCTCTCTTCCTACTCTTTTAATAATTTTGTAAACTTCCAATTTCTCTATTAAAACTCTTCCTTTTCAATATGCCTAGAGAGTCTTTTCTTCTTTCTGCTCTGAACACTGATTGATACAACAGAAAAATGTTAATTAAAAGTATGCCTATTCCATAGACCTCCTGTAGACAAAAATTTTAAAGCCTGATAATACCCAAGCATTGCTAAGAGCCAGGAGTAGTGTTGAATGAGAAAGCTATCACTTGTAATTTTTAAGATCAAAGAGACAGAGAATAGGCAATATAATTTAGTGACTAAGGGAATAAGTTTCAGATCCAGATATGTAATGGTTCAAATCATTGGCTCTCCTACTCAAATTGGCAAGTCTCTTTATTTAAGTTCCAGTATCCTTAGCTCTAACATGTAGAAAGTAATACTTGTAGTGTGGGAATTAAAAGCAGCAATGAATATTATCTTTTGAGTCTGAAAAAGATGGATATTATCAGATTACACTTCTACTAAATGAAACTGAAAAAAATTTTTTAAAAAATGGGGAAAAAGGAGAGAGTCTAGAAAATAAAAAGCCTTAGGCTATATTAGAGTTTAGAAGGAAATGAGAAATTCATACTCCCTGGACTTTCTAGACTGTGGTTAAAGAATGGGATTACTCATTTTTTAATACATAAATTAATTGTTACAATTCCCCACTGATTTATTTGTTATAATCATTACTCCTAAATCGTACCCCTCAGTTTATACTACTCCAGGTTTTTTGTTTCAATGTCACATTGTGGCCACTGTCACTGATCTTCATGGAATGGGTGGTCTGCTGGACCCCACTCTCTTCTGCTGATGATGGCCCCACTCTGGCCTTTAGAAGGAGCATTGGTCTTTCAATTTCCCATAATATAACTCAGACAAAAGGGAAGAAGTCAACAAGACTTGCTGAAGGCTTGAGGAAATGAGACATAAACTACACCAAATAACTTCTACCTGCTTTAAACTGTGTCTCTTCTTAGGACTCACATATTTAAAGCAGAATTTAGTGATTCATCATTTGCATATAACACCCAGTGCTCATTCCATCAAGTGCCCTCCTTAATGCCCATCACCCAGTTACCCCATCCCCCCACCCGCCCCCTCTCCAACAGTTTGTTTTCTAAGGTCCAGAGTCTCTTAGGATTTGTTTCTCTCTGTTTTCATCTTATTTTTCCTTCCCTCCTGCTATATTCACGTTTTGTTTCTTAAATTCCACATATAAGTGAAATCATACGGCATTTGCCTTTCTCTATTTGACTCCTTTCACTTAGCATAATACCCTCCAGGTCCACCCACGATATCACAAATGGCAAGATCTTATTCTTTTCTATGGTTTTGTAATATTCCATTATAAATATATAGCCCTCTTCTTTATCCAATTCATCTATTAATGGACACTTGGGTTGCTTCCATATCTTGGCTATTGTAAATAATGCTCCGATGAACAGGGGTATATATGTCTTTTTGACTTAGTGTTTTTGTTTTCTTTAGGTAAATACCCAGTAGGGGGATTATTAGATCATATGATATTTATATTTCTAAATTTTTGAGGAAACTCCATACTGTTTTCCACAGTGGCTGCAAAAGCTTGCATTCTTACCAACAGTTCATGAGAATTCCTTTATCCCCACATCCTTCCAGACATTTTTATCTCTTGTCTATTTTATTCTAGCCATTTTGACAGGTGTCAGGTGACATCTCATTGTCCTTTTGATTTGTATTTCCCTGGTTAGAGATGTTGAGCATTTTTTCATGTGTCTGTTGGCCAAGTTCATATCTTCTTTGGAAGATGTCTATTCTGATCTTCTGCCCATTTAAAATCAGGTTATTTGTTTTTTTAGTGTTGTTTTATATATTTTTTTGAGTTATATGTTTTTATATATTTTGGATATTAACCTCTTATTGGATGCATCATTTGCAAATATCTTCTCCTACTTAGTAGGTTGCCTTTTCATTTTATTGATGGTTTCCTTCATTGTGCAAAAGCTTTTTTATTTTAATGTAGTCTCAATAGTTTATTTTTGCTTTGGTTTCTCTCCCCTTAGAAGACACACCTAGAAAAACGTTGTTATGGCTGATGTCAAAGAAGTTACTCCTTAATGTTTTGTGATTTCAGGTCTCAGACTTTTAGTGCATTTTAAGTTTATTTTTTGTGTATGGTGTGAGAAAATAGTCCAGCTTCATTCTCTTGCATGTAGTTGTCCAGTTTTCCCAGTGCCAGTTATTGAAAAGACTATCTTTTCCCCATTGCATATTCTTTATGTCCTTTGTTGCAGATTAATTGGCCATATAAGCTTGGGTTTATTTCTGGGTTCCTATTCTGTTCTATTGATCTATGTGTCTATTTTGGTGCCAGTACCATACAAAACATTTTTTATTAATTTATATCTCCCTAATTATTTTTGTCTTACCAAACTTCCAAATTTTTATTAAGTCAGTTAGTTTGGAAAAGTTTCTTATCGATTTGGAATCTTTATTCTTTCTGTATTATTTTCTCTTTCCTATCCCTAATATTATTTTTATTTTTTGTTCTTGATTAATTTTTCAGGAGTTTGTGTACTCTGTTAGTCCTTTTAAAGAATGATTTTTTGGATTTGTTGGTTATCATTATTAGTCTTAGTATTTTAGTTCAATATTTCTGTTTTCTATTTTCTTCCTTCCATTTTATTTGGGTTTATTTTCCTTCTGACAGTTCCTTGATCTGAATGCAACAAATTTATTTTTCGTCCTTCTAATTTGTTAAGAAGTTTAAGATAAGGTGTTTTTGTGGTCATTCGATTGTAAATGTTTATCATTTCTAATTAAATTTTCTTTTTCATCCTGAGGTTATTTATGTATGTGCTTTTTAGTTTCTAAGTTGGGGAGCTTAGTGGTTAATGAGTTTTCTTCAAAACAAACATGAAAGTTTGACATGTTGTTTTTTACTTAATCATTTTTTTTCATTATACATTTTGTAACCATAATTTGGCCATGTAATATTCCATAATACCAATGTACCATAATTTTTATAATCATCCTCCTGGCATTAGACTTCAACTTGCTTAATTTGTTTTTAAAGTTAATGGTTTAATAATTTCAGATACAATGTTTTTCTTTTTCCCCTTGGAGAAACTAGACTTAGATATTAATAAGAGAAAGCCTGGGAATGTAGGTCTTCGGTAGGAAAAAGATTTAGGACATTATCTTAAAGCAGGATTAAATTTAAGGAGGAATGCTGCTAGCATCACTAACGGGATAATTTTCTCTCTCAAACAAAAGGAAATTACGAGAATTAAGTATAGATGAGCACCCTTAAATTCAGGAAGTCATAATGATGAGTTAAGCCATGAAGAGGAATCAAGATGATCTTTTATTTTTTTATTTTTTTATTTTTAAGATGATCTTTTAAATACAACATGGCAAGTTATACAAATTCATAGTATTCATGATTGTGAAAATGGCTTCCTGTTCTTTCGGAGTTTGAACACAGGCTTGAGTGACCAGTAGCTGCTGTTTTCAAGGCATGAGCATTTGGGGGTATTTTCTCCAAGCATTTCACGTCTCATCAAAGAGGCAGGGCCAAGGGCAGCCCTGGTGGCCCAGCAGTTTAGTGCAGCCTTTGGCCTGGGGTGTGATTCTGCAGACCCGGGATGGAGTCCCACGTCGGGCTCCCTGCACGGAGTCTGCTTCTCCCTCTGCCTGTGTCTCTGCCTCTATCTCTCTTGGTCATAAATAAATAAAATCTTAACGAAAAAAAAAAAAAAAAGAAAGGCAGGGCCAAGGCATAAATCTCATCACCTTTGGAGACCTCTTCAATTCTTGCCATTCCCCCAGGGCAAGGTGTGAATTCTCTCTTCCTCCTTCACCTCAGGGCATTTTCACTTATTCCAACTCCCCATCTTGGAGGGCTTTTTTTTTTTTTTTTTTAAGTTTAATTAGTTTGGGTGGTTTTTTTTTTGTTGTTGTTGGTTGTTTGTTTTTGTTTTTCACATTCAAACCTTTAAAACCAAACAACATAATTCTCTTTTTCTGGATGAGAAGGTGCTTTATTCTTCCTTAACAGTCCAAAACAGCCAAAAAGTCAAAATGCATGTAAGCTTTTGTTTACCCTTGACAACTTCCTGTGATATACATATAAAGAAGCCTCTACAATGTCACCTTTCTGAGCTTCTTTAGTGTAAACATAAAGACAGTCTAAGTCCTTGTTAAAGTCAAACTAGGAATATGTTAATGCTCTTTGCTCGAAAGGAATCTCTTACTTACCTCCCTCTGTTTTGTGTAACTTTGCCCAGCTCTGACCTGGAGCTTTGCCCAATGTCTACAGTCATATATGGCAGAGGCTGTGGATTTTAAATAATGTTTCCCTTCATAAGGGGACTGAGAAAACAACACCATTCCGGCAGCTCAAATGTGCTATTAGTGCAGGTAATATTAGCATTATCCTGGGAGGAAATTTGAAACTTGGTGGTCTCCTGAGTCACTCAAGTTAAAGTTTTAGCAGATTCAACATTAAAAGGGATTTGGGAACTATTAAGGGAGTACAGAAGTGCTGCTGTTCTCAGGTGTCCCTGTTTTTGGTGGCTTTCTCTTTGCCTCTAAGACGACATCTCCTTCCTGATTTTTATAAAGAAGAGTAAAAAGAATTTTAAAAGGGAAGAGAAATATCTAAATGAAAAAGGAATAAATTAGGTAAAGAAATTAAAGACAATTAAAACAAAACTGACACCAGAAAAGAAAATAAGAAAATAAATGTAACTTAACAGAATAAAGTAAAATCATTGAAAAGTAGTGAATATTTTTTGAAAGTTGAGGAATAAAACTAAAACAGCAAAATTGTAAGAACAGAATTTTATTCCAGAGCAAAACTAAAGTATAAAATATGGAGGAAAAAAGTTGAAAAGGATACATATTAACAATAATTTTAAATTGATAATAGCCAAACAAAAAACCTCCACCAAATTACAAACTAAAGGATTGCAAACAAAAAATAAATTGAGTAACAAAGCATTTTTGAAAAGCAGAGGTTTTTTTTCAACACTCAGAGCCCCTTCTCCTGGGTCATCAGGTCTAATCCTTGCTTGCCAATGTCTTGGTGGGGAAAAGACCATTGTATTCTCATGTTATCATTATATGTGCCTCCCCTTCTTTCCAGGGGTCTCTTTATGCCCAGATGCACAAGGGGGTTGGTCACATTGGCTCTCTGGCTTGCACACATATGCCTGAAAAAACAAAAGTTTCTGTTCAAATTGATCCCAGCCTGCTGTCACTCCTTTTTCTTCTTTCCTGGCTCCCATCAACCTTCAGATCTTAGACGAAAGTAGAAGGTAGAGCAAAAAAAGCAGATTCTTACTAAAGTGTCCCTTTAGTAAGACATGCCACTTGTCATTGCCATGAAGAATGTGCCACGGCAAATGCCAGTGCTTACTTCTGTTTCCATCTGCGTTTCTAGGACTACAGTGAGTTTTGAGGCTTTTATGTATGCAAAAGAGCCCTGAAGAACGGCTCACTGTTGGGGGCTCATCTCAAACCCTAAATACAGTGCCCCGGAGTTCACCTCAACCCTGAATTAGTCCTGTGGCCCAGGTCCCAATCAGGCTAGGATGCAGGATACTGAGTTAGCTCTTGCCCATCAAGGTCTTCTCCTCTAAGAGGATACAAGGAAACACGAAACCTAAATAATTAATGCAAAGACAACCTCAGAGCAAATTCCACTACACTCTCTCTCTTCCCCAATTGCTGGGTCCAGATATTTCCCACTCAGAAACTTCTGAGCCATCATGTGCTCCAGTAAAGCAGTGGCACCAGCCACAGATGGTGACAGTGGCATAACCACATCAGGGGACGTCAGCACAGTGCCCATGACAAACGCTAGACGGATGGCAGCTTCCTTACTTTGAAGTGGCCTTGTTTCTCTTGATAATAGGAACTAGCAACAGTGGGAGTGACAATATGCACATTTACTTATTGGTACTCAATGGAGAAAATGAAGAGTAGCCATGTGAATTTGTTCATGTGTATATGTTACATGACTTCCTAGGACCCCAGGAAATAAGTGGGTAAGGGTGCAGGACAAGGCCTTGAAAACCTGTGGTATTTGCAGGGGTATAAGAAAGAGCAAGGGAAATACTCCTACCTATCTCATTTTTACTCAAAGTCGACTGTAGTAGGAGAGAATGTACGAAGGCAGAAAGAAAATAACTTAAAATGACAGTAGCCTGAAGTCTATAATTGAGATGAAGTCTGACATAAATTGCACATCCTATATTAATTTCTCAGCCCTTGATTCCCTAACTCTCCTTAAGATTTTATTCCTCAGGGAATCACCCTCTGCCATGATATAATATCTTTTCCCTACCAGTTTGCAAAGGAAAAGGAATGTCATACTTACAGATTACTTGGAGAGGGTCCAAAAGATCATAACAAAAATGATCAGGGCTGTTAAAATGAGCAATTAGAAAATGTTAAAGGAATCAGAGTGATGTGTCCTTGAGAAAAGGAAAGTCAGGATGCCTTCATAAAAAGTTCAGCTCTTTCTTTTTTAGTCCCGAATGAAAGTTTTTTGATAAGATAAAAAGGGTACAGAAAGGGGAAGTGAAGGAATGTTAATGTGGTTGGGAGTGTGCCTTGAAGGATGGTTCTTTCTAGCAAACAGTGAAAAAAATAATCAGAACACCAACAGGAAAAAAAAAAGGTATAGGTACTGCAATTCATCTTTTATTGTTTTAATTTAAAACCCTCTATTAAGTTGAAACTCAAAATTTAGAAAGCAGATTAGATAATATTTAAAATTTGAGAAAAGGGTTACACTATTAGTGGAGACACGTGAAGGGCATAAATTATTTCTGTCGCTTTGGACCTGTGAGTGGGACTATAGAAAAAGATCTAGAACAAGTGCAAAAGGCGATTTCTGGGACAAAGCAGAAAAGAAATATATTGCTAAACTTATTCCAGAGAAAATCATTTGATATATGTAGAAAAATATATGAATACAATATCTGGAAAATAAAAAGAATTCCTGAACTGACATAAAGTTCAGAAGCCTGGGGCTTAGCAAGCCTGTCTAACTTCTTTTTAATATAAAAAGAGAAGGAATCGGTCATGGAATGTTCTTCCTTAGGCAATTATATATTTCACATGACTGTTAGGCAGCTGTCACTGTCAGTAATGACACTATGAAAATGGAAATCTTAAAAAAAAAAAAAAAGTCCTGTTTATATTGATAAAAAAAACCCTCCACTAACCAAGTGAAAGAAGCACAATAATGAGAAAATATATGAGTAGTGAACCAAATACACAGTTTTTTATTATCCTTGAATTTTCCCCAGAAAATTCTGATGAAAGGAAGGAGAATCTGAATTTGTGGTAGAAGATAAGAGATCATAACAGACTTGAGTCAGAAGGAGGTGACTTATTCACCCACCTGGTTCTTTGTAATAAGAAATGTGCATTCGCTAATAAAGATTTATAGCAACAACTCATCTTTTCATGTCATTTTACATATGTGTTAGGCAAGTACCATCAAATGACAGGCTTGGAAGAGACTGTCCAAATCACCTCCCCAGACAGGTGAATTTCTGCATCAACCAAATTGCTCCATTCTGGTTTTAGAGAGCACCACTGTACAAATCCCAGTGTCCTCAGAGGGGCACTCCTACTGTAAGACTCCTCCCTTTAGTTTAACTGACATGTTTACATATGCAAACCAATCACATTTCTCCATTAGACACAGGCTGGCCTTTGCAGTTTCTCTTTAATTTTCTCTTTCCAGGTGAAATAGTACCATTTCCTGTCACTTTTCTTCAGCATCCCTTTAACCTTTCTATGATCATTCTTGTCTAGACTGCGGCAGCGTTCATGGGATCTCACGATTTAAACAGACTTTTCCACTGGGAAAGGACTCAGGGCACTATGAATAAGGCAAATAGCTTCCCACGATCACATCTTTCGGTTTTGTTTATCCAGGAGTGCCACAGTTAGATGCCAGTCAAACTGAATTGTCTTAAAATAGACTGGATAGGACGCCTGGGTGGCTCGGTCAGTTAAGCATTTGCCTTCATCTCAGGTCATGATCCTGAGGTCCTCTGATCTAGTCTTGAGTGGGGCTCCCTGCTTGCAGGGAGCCTGCTTCTCCCTCTCCTCCTTGCTAGTGCTCTCTTTCTCTCTCTCTTAAATAAGTAAATAAATAAACTCTTTAAAAAAATAAAAATAAATAACTGCACTGGATAGTATTCATAATGGTTGGTTACCTGGGGAAAGGGATCCTCTTTTTTAATATCAAGATACATATTAGCTCAAATCAAGTAACACTGAAAAGAAATAGAAATGAGTTCATGGGACACTTCCTTGTAGTCACACACAGAAACAACATATTAATTAAACCACAACTCTAAGGATAAAAATTGAAAAAAAGAAATAAAACGAGTCACTGTTCTTTCTTTGTGTGGTTTTTATATTCATTCCTTCTCCCTCCAGATATTTCTCTCCTCAGAGTCCGTGGCCTACCATTGGAGCACCGCTAAGTGGTCAGATTCAGTTCAGAGTATCCCCAGGCCCCACTTTTCTGGTTTACATATGCCAGCCGGAGGCACAATGGCAAACCGGCACCAGACAGTTGCCTAGCTTCAAGGTGGGAGATAACCATATGCTATAGACATTTTCATTCACATTACAGTATAATGAAACTCTGCAGCAAATAAAGAATGAGCTTTAATTTTGCATCAAGTGGTATCTAGCTATAGTCTCTCTTCTCCCCTGGGCTTCAGTCCATGCCCTCCATTTGGCCGATGTCATTTTGTCTACTGTCCCCTCATACAATGCTTGACATCGTGAGTTTATGATCCCCGCATCTGGTGCACTGTCCTACCCCCCGTTTGTCAGCATTATTCATCTGACTCCTTTACATAAAGACCTGTTCAGGCTCTACCTCCACGATAACACTTTTCTCTCTTGTTAACTAAAAATGAAGATTCTTCTCCATGAATGACATAGAATAACTGGATATCTTAATCTTTTGTGCATTAAAATGCTTAATTTTTTTCCCTTTCTGCTCACTTTATGATTTAATTTCAGCATATCATTTTACAGAGGCTTGGTATCAGTTTTCTCGGTCTATTGTCATCTGTTTTCAATCGTAAACTTTAAAGAGCAGCAGGGAGTGTATCTGAACTGCTCTGTGTGGTGTCCAGAGCAGCACTACACAGGGGTCAATGTCGACTGGATGTTCATTAATGACAGTGTCCAGGAGGTTCTACCTTCCAGTTCCCTCTCTTACTGAACTGTCCACTAGTGAAAGAGTGTTTAGGAAAATGTTTTTGTTACAGTGTAATCAGAATGCCACAGTACTGTCTGACTCTTTGTGCCATGCCCTACAGTGGCCCTGGCATTTGAGCGAGGGGCAAAGGAGAGAGAATCCCAATGTATTCACATAGGCAATGATATAGAAGGTTTAGGACTTAGTGTTTTATTGGTGTGGAGTTGTGATTCTATTTGAATCACACCAACTCTCCTCTGAGAGTCTCTTTCTTTCTTTCTTTCTTTCTTTCTTTCTTTCTTTCTTTCTTCTTTCTTCTTTCTTTCTTCTCTCCTTTTCTAGATCCATTTAGCTTTAAGCAATTACAATGGAGAAGATTTTATATTACCAAATACATAATTACATGGTGAATGTAGGAAATAGCAGTTTGGTGCAGCTTTCTACAGGAAATGTGTTTTGCATTGTTATTTCAAATACCTTTCCTCACCCTACCTTGAAAGAAAAGCTCTTTCAAAGAAGCATTGGCTTTTTATCATCTATCTGTTTAGCCATCGCTCCTTGGTATATGCATACGTGAGTTAACAGAAACAACCCTTTTTGTTTCTCTTGAAGATATCTAAGTAAAGTTTCAAGTAGCCAATTAGCTTTTTGACCTAAGCTTTGTTGGCTGCAGAAAGCCTGAATCCCAGGAACATTTGGTTCTCAAGGCATTTGGATCTCATAAGAAAGACTCAGTGCCAGCACCAATCAGAATGGCTGCCAGTTGTTATTCTTCTTCACAACTGGCGGCCATTTCCAGCACTGTTCGGGAGCCGTGATCAATCTCTGCACCTGTCTATCAGTGGATGTTCATAGAGCGAACGGTGTGGGCTGCATCTGCAGATACCACATGTAACCAAAAGGGAGAAAAGAGGAGGGAGAGTGTAAACCCCCAAATATATCAAGTGAGAAAGGCTACAGGGAGAGATAAGAAAGGCAGGAAAATGTGCAACAGCTAGGTATATGTCATGCTAAAAAGTCAGAAGAAAAGAGGGAAAAAATCATCTTCAATATGATCTTTATTGTTGGAATACATAGTTTCCACCCCATTCAGGAGCTTAGTCCTTAATTTAACCCTTGAACATGTTATCTCCGTGTTTCATGGATGTGTCTCTCTTTGCAACCATATTTCAAGCTTCTTATCAAGGCAAAGGATCTTATGATATTTATATATTATATATCCTATCTTGTTAGATTCCTTCTGTGCTTATAATTGTGTGTTAGCATGGAAGAATGTGGCATGTTGATAGTTTTCTATGTGTCTGGCTTGGGAGCTGTTTATTTGTTTTTGTTTTTGGAAATCTGCTATCAACTTCTTTTGTACAAACAAGGAAACTGAGTAATCATTGTGCTAATTAATAGAAGAGACTCCAATATGTTTTTATCTAGGAGTCCATAAAGTGGTGATTATATGTACCTGTATTTTATGTTCATGAAAGTTATAATTCCTTCTTGAGACCTGGAATTGGAAATTTTATATGATGTATCGGACTTAATTTAAAAGTATTGCTTTTTTTTTTTTTAATTTTTACGGATGCGTGTATTTCTATCTTTTAGACATTTAGTGTGAGCTGCAATGTATGATTCCTGAAGCCCTTTAATTCTACACTGAGAGCCGAGTTTGCATTGCATGATATTTCTGTTTAATTGCCCTGTGATGAACTTAGCCCCTCAGCGCCTCTCTCTGAGTGAACTCGGAATGTTTTACATAGTCAATCAATAAAGTTAACAATTTAATGTCCCTGCTCTTATTTCATAAAGCTGTTTTGTAAGTATTCTTTTCAACTTCTGTGTTCAAATTCCCTTGAATAAATGGATTCATGTTAGTTTAAAAATGGAAGAGGAAAAAAGTGCTTTCTAAAACCTTAAATATAGCAAGATGTTTGATAGAGTTGAAAGATCAAATAATCTGAAAGAAAGAGTGAAAGCGCAGAAATGTTTCAAATTTAACAAAACATTACAAATTATTTCACATCTGACCAGGGATCTCAGCCCTCTCCCAATACCATTTAAACTAGATCAAGATATTTGGGGAAAAAATGTATATGGTAGGGAGAATTATCTATGTCTATGTTTCTCTATGCATCTATATTTCTTGAGATCATGACCATTTGGATTTCTAAAGGGAAAAGAAGAGTACAGGAAGAAAAAAATGTTCTGGAACTCTTACAAATAGAAAATTCAGACTGTACATAAATTATCTGACTTAACTCATAATATCTGTAGGCTCTTTAAAAATCCAAGCTCAGATATAAATATTATTCTTGAGTCAGCCTACAGCTCAGTTCTTCATTTGATAAAACATGATCAAAAAGGATAAGTGTTGTATCTTCCAAAGTTAAGCTATGAATTTTTTTCTGCAATAACAATGTTTTCTTTTATCAAATCTACCAGAATCCAATGAGAGTGGGGGCAGAGTTTGCCTTAATAAAGTTTCACCACTTAAAGAATATACTGAAATTTTCTCACAGTGAAAGCAAAAGCAAAACAAAACAAAACAAAAACAAACAAACAAACAAACAAACAAAAAAACAAAACAAAAAACCAACCCAATCAAGACTTAAAGTTGAAGATGGAACTGTTTTTTTTTTTTTTTTTCTAGAATATTCCTTAAGCCATATGGAAGAAAATTGGGGGGAAATCATAGATAATCTTAGTTGGATATCATTTTAAGAGATAGATTTTCAATATTCAGTCTTTTTATCTGGATGGCAACAAGGACATGACCCATCTCATAAAATTAAGAATCCCAGCATTCATGTACTATCCATTAAAAGCTCCGAGACATGGTGTTAAAAAATATAGTTCTGCCATCATTTCTCTGAGTAAGCTAGAGAGCTGAGGAAACCTCTGGGCAATTTGGTAAAGTGGTGAAGTTTGTCTTCAGCACCTTCCATCACTCTTTGTGCACACTTTTCCCTCTTAGTGATCACTATTAGAGTATTCTTCATGGGCAGTTCAGTGATCCAGATATTGCTCTTATCTTCCTCAAGGAGAGCGTCCCACATCAAAACTTGTCAATTTCGTGTCTAAAGCTTTTAGAGTTCTACTGGAAGACAAAACTAAACTGACAAATTGACTGGATTTTAAAATTTGAGTGGTTCTAAATGGCTTTATCTGATGTTCTTCCCAGATGGCCTGTCTATTACAATAACAAGAGAATAATCCTATGGAGATTTTAGACATGATGGCAAGACAAGGGAGGAGGTATCTGGGAGCAAGAGTTTCAGTGCCTATGAAATCAAAATTATAAAGAAAACTATTCTCCCAAGAAGTCACACATTTTTGCATGGATGCAGGGCTTTGAGGAAGGGAAAGCCTTGCCAATCCACACCACTTCCTGCCTCTTGCCTTTACTGCTATTCCAAGTTCTTATATAATAGCAACAGCCCAGTTGACCGTGACCAACTCTCTCACTATTCTTAGAGTTTAGGGGTGGAAGGTCCTCCAGGACTAACCCATGATGTAAAACATGAAGATCAAATCTTACTAACAAGTTCTTGGCCTCCCCCTGTCGTAGACTCCAATCCTAGAAGCATGACTTTCT
The DNA here is from genome assembly GCF_018345385.1 of Vulpes lagopus. Lineage (NCBI taxonomy): Eukaryota > Metazoa > Chordata > Mammalia > Carnivora > Canidae > Vulpes > Vulpes lagopus. The sequence goes on from NC_054844.1 coordinate 21,713,191, forward strand.
GCCTTTCTGCTTTTGCCCTCTGAAAACTTCTATTTCACTTTCCTCACCTGAACTGGATGGCTAGCAAATTATCTCCAGAGGTTTGCTCAAAAGTGAAGGATGAAAGAGCACAAGATTTACTTTTAGACTTTTGTACTCTTTTAATAAGGAAAATAGTTTTGTACAACACCACAGGTCCATATTCTGACAGCAAGGAAGCATATATCCATATGGCATCAAATTCTGCTGCAAGTAGAATTCTAGAAAATAAGATAAGGAATAAAAGAGATAGTCATTTTTACTGTGATATTACCCATCATTATTTTCTTGCTGGAGCTTAGAAGTGACATATGGAGATAAAATCATAAAGTATGATTTCGTGAAGACAACACAACTGTTTTTTTTTTTTTTTAAGATTTTATTTATTCATGAGAGACACACAGAGAAAAAGAGACATAGGCAGAGGGAGAAGCAGGCTCCATGCAGGGAGTCTGATGCAGGACTCGATCCCAGGACTCTAAGATCACACCCTGAACCAAAGGCAGATGCTCAATTGCTGAGCCTCCCAGGCATCGGGATAACATAACTGTTTTAAGCCAAGTCAACTTCTGCAATGATTGTCACGTTTATAATGATTGCATGAGTGCAATTTTATATCAATGAAATATGAGATCATTAAGTTGTCTTTTATTATAAAATGAATTTGGTAAGTAAGAAGTTAGTTTTCAATCTGGAAAATGCCAAGGAGAAAGACCCCAATTAAATTAGTTATTCATTCAGTAGATTTCATTAGAATGTGTATTTTGTGCAATAAATATAGCATTTCACTGTTTATGATGAGTTTTGGATATACTAACACATTTAATTCCCAAAATAACTTTATGAAAAATCAACATGAGACTCAGAAAAGTTAGGTAACTTACCACAGAACTCATAACTGGGGTATACAGTTGTATAAGAAGTGTTTTTTCCTTCAAGAACTTTCATTTCAGAAAAATCTCACCTAAAAACTATAATCACCGAAGACCAGTTAGGCACATAGTATACTCTATCCTCCATACCAGGCACAGGACTTGGAACTTAATATATGTTCAGAAAATATTTGGGGTAAGAATAAAGTAATTAATATAACAATATCTTGAGATGAGTGTCAAGTACCTGAGAAAAATGTTTGAATTGGTGAAAGGCCTCTGTGTGGAGGTCAATGAAAATGATGAGGACTTTAAAGATTGACATTATCTATTAGTTTCAAATTTTTTATTAAGGTCCTTTTTTAAAAAACCATCTATTTACATTAAATGGGACTAATTTCAAATGCTTTTGATGGCATTGCTTTTTTAAAGCATCATGAGGGTACTTTGATTTTCAAGTTCCGGTATATACTTGAGAGGTAAGTCAAGGAATGTTCTGCTATAGAATAATAAAATATCATAATCAAAATATCAAACGGTTGGAGAAGATTTAGGAATAGAAAGCAAGTAAAGAATGAACTAAAAATTATGAATCATGTTTTCAGATCCTGTTATTGCCTAGCTTAAAAAATATCTGATGACTTTTTATAAAACAAAATCAATATCTTAGCTTAGTATTTACATCTCTCTGTAATTTCATACCGTCATTCAACACCAAACTCAGATACTACCTCTTCTATAAAGCATTCCTAGATTCCCCCAGAGAATTAATTTTCCCTGCCTTCTTTAGCATAGCTGTGTACATTGAAGTAGTATTTATTTTGCAATACTTAATACACTACCTTGTATTAGAGTGTTGTTTTGTCTCCACTTGTTATTTCTATGTGCAGCAACTAACACAAAATGGCCAAGAAATGCTTGTGGAATAACAGCAACTTGAAAATGAGTAGATATCAAGCATTTTTAAAGATATGAGTACATAAAAATCTAACTATTAACTGTCACTTTTAATGGTGCATACAGTTTGGAATGTATCTTTCAACCATTCTTTTTGGGAAGGCTCCTTAGAATTTACAATCTGATTTTACTTCAATACCTTTTTGTTTTCACTTTATGTTAAAGACACTAATAAGAAAAGACATGGTCATATGGCATCCCAAACCTTCAGGAAATTATAATGATAGTGGACCAGAAAAACCTGCAAACTGAATCATAAGCCTCTGATTACCTAAAACCGTGGTCCGACTGTGGTATAGAGGTATATCTGAATGAGGTAAAAGAAGAAAATTGTTGAAAAGACCCTTGAATCGAATCACCACAGAAGGGAAATGACAGAAGGAAGCTCTAACGTGTCATTTTCCCCTTCATATCTTGGGAGTTCATGTTTTGAACAGGGGTGGTTTCTGTAATAATCGATGGAACAGGTACTAACTACTGAGCCCCTGCTGTGTGGCAAATCCTGTTAGATTTTGACACCAGTGAAAAGTTTCACTGCAAGGAAGATATTATTTAGGTTACATGAAAGATAACACAGAAGTAGGGCTCACTGAAACCAATTCTGTGATCAGAATCACTTCTTATATTAAGGACTACTAAACTAAATACAGCTGTGTTTGGCAAGCTCCAATATGTAATAAAGTAAAGTTTCATTGATACCTAAGAGGACAAAGAGAGAAAGTGTGAGAATGAACTCTTGGATAATTTCTTAATGACACCTAATACTAAAACAGTCTCTTAATTTTTACTATAAGTCTCTTTTCCAATCAAAACACTACAAAAGTTATTAAAATATTTAAATTGCTTGATTTTGGCATTGGCTTTCCCCCATTTCTTTGGCTGCCTTTTCACTCTATGCCTCCATTTTTACTTACATAAAATGAAGATAATATCTGCCAAACTGCATTATAGCATTGTAGTGAGACCAAGCAAATAGATATATGAGAGTAATATATTTAAAAAACGCATAAACAATTTTTGTCAGTTGTATTGTCATCTATTATTCAAAGATACTAATGACCCCAAAAAGGAGCAATAGAGCAAAGCAAGAGATGTAAGTAATTTAGAAATTACATAATCATTTCTCACTTTCTCTAGAAATAACATTATAAAACAGTGAACTGTAACAATGTCCATAGCTCTTATGGGTTAGGAAAATGAGCTTCATCCTGGCTGTAAATTATAAATCAGGCTATTTAAATACTTGTTCAGTTATTTGGAGAGGGAAGAAAAAAACCTTCACCCTTGGGTTCCCATTGCATATGGAAGCTAATGCAGTAAAAAAAAAAAAAAAAAAAATTCCTATTATATATGGGAGTCAATAATAAGTTTAGATGACTTCCAGAAAAATCACACTCCATGCATCTTCTAAGGAAATACTAGACTTCCAAAATGTTGAAATTTTCGCTTTGTTGGAGGAAACTACCCTGGGGCTCAGGAAAACGTTGTGTTTACACATCACCACAACAGGTTGCTGATTTTTTTTTTTTTTAAATCAGGTAAAAATAATTACTTAGCATTGTTTAAGGAAAAACAAAAGAGGTCTCTTTTCATTGGACTGATTAACTGCTTTGTTTCATTTTGCTTTGTGTCTTGTCACATTAAGTTGAGTGAGACAGGCTTTAGGAAGGACTAACTAGCATGGTTGAGGGGTTTAGGGGAGGCGTCTCCTCAGCAAGTCTGTGAATTTACCCTGCAGGGAACATGAGCCAGCTGAGACTCTGAGACACTGCAAAAGCAAGACTATTGCACCATAATGGGAGATGGAAAGAAGGATAAGGAATAATAGGCAGAGAATTACCTTCAATGAATTAATGTGAGAAAAATAAAAGGACATCATTTCAGAAAAGGAGGAAGTGCCATAAAATTTAAGGGGAGATCATGATCCTCCTCCTTGCCTAGTGGTTGATATATTAATTATTACATTCAGTGCAGTTAAAAGAGAACAAAAAGGATTGAGTAGTCTATCATGATCTAAGAAATTGTCGACATTATCTCTTTTTCCACTGGGAGGGTTTTGTTTATTGTTGATTTTTAACTTCTTTTCTACTTTACAAGTAAATAAATGTGTGAGGATTAGATAATATCTATAAATGTCTTGAGATCTTCCAATATAATGCAAATATAGTTACAAGATACATTGTATACGCCAAAGGAAATGTGTAAATTAAAGCAAAAGAAAATCTTTTTTGTATGTGGGGGGTACTCAGCTTCATAGGCTTGATTTTAGAATAATAGTTACCTTTTATCTAAATTTATCCTTCTTGGCTACAGGTTATTCAGAAAAATTGAAATGGATTTTGAAGGTGACACCCTCATTGATCATGATGATTTAAGGAGGCTGGCTCATCCCTCCTTTCATGCAGGATTATCCTTAATGTTTTCCAGGGAACCCAAGTGCATCCATGCAGTGGCTCCCTAAATCTTTTGCTTTACAAAATAACCAGCCAGATTTCTTGGGATGGGCTATGAAAGAGGCAGAGACATTAGGATTCTCAGATGCACTAATTGATTTAGCAGCAGTTTAAAACAATGTTGAGCATTGTCAGAGATGTTCCTTTGAGGTATTAAATCAAGTTTCCCAAGATGGATTGCATGCTAACCACATACTATCTAAAAATCTCAAGGGCTGTTTATTGTTCTGCAATTTATGATCGCCTTGTTAGAGGATTGCACATCAGCTTCCCTTGAGCCTAGGAAGAAACAGAGACAAATCGCATGCAAACTATATTGAACAATTCATTATATTATATTGTAGAAACCTAAGCACAGTGTGGAGATAACCCTTTTATGCACGCTGCCTTATTGAACAGTAATCACTCTGTAATGCTTTAGATATTTAAATCATATTTATAATAACACATATTAATGTAACATCCCTCATAAAGTTCTCAAGGCATTTTATGGGGTATATAAACCATGGAAAAATACAAAATTTTAAAATGCAGATATACCTACCCTGGGGTCTTTGAGGCAACCTAATGAGGAATATATACAAAATCCCAGGCTGACAGTTTAACTATTTAAGTAGCATATAGAATAACTCAAACACATTTTAAGATATTGCTGGTTACGAACTCATTCTTTATCTAAATATTTGGCCAGGTTGTATAAGTGCTTATTTTCACTTTTACTGTTATAGGTGGAAAGAAAAAGAGATTAAAAATGTTTAGAACATTTTCTATCAAAGCTGTCAAATTCACATGCTTGAAAATCAATCACTGATTTTAGGTTTATGTTTTCTGTAAAATTACATTATTGGAGCAGTGAGGTTAATTTTAAAACAGATGAAAGTATTTGTTTTGGCATGGCTTGCCTGGGTTTGGTATAGTTCTGTGCATCTATGTGTCCGGTAGATAATTCAGTGATTAGTTGTTGACTGATTAATTTGTTAATTCTTAAAGAAATAAAGTGGAAAGTCTGGGGGTTTCATAAGGATATTCTTTCCTTTTCACAATAAGGGGGGAAGCCGGGGAGTCTAAAGTGATCTAGTTGCTTCACTCGAATTTTTTCCTTTCGCCTTTTAGCGCATTTAGTGGTTAAATATATTTACTATAAAAAAGTTTGCAATCGACCTACGTATGTGGCAGTATTTAATGCTCTAGGGAGTTTTTTCAGTATTTTCTTATTCAGAATATTCAAAGCAGAAGTAATATGAGTTAAAGAATTTTTTCATTTATAATTATCCTGCTTTCATATGAATGAGACATAGATTGTCTCATTTTCTAAAACATAATGGGTCCAAAAATCAGATGGAAGAGAGAAAATAAGGAGAACTTTCTGACTGTAGACCATTCATACAATCAGCAGTTATGCCACCAACTACAGCCCTTCACTTCTCTTTATTGCACTTGGTTTCATTGTATTGTGCACATGCTTTATTCAGTGGCTAGGAACACATCAAGCGTTCCAGGAAAGGAATAGAATAAATGCAGGATAACCAACTCCCAACTCGTTCAGTAGTTTTCCAGGGTCAGAAACCTTTCTTGACAACATCATCTGCAACACATTAACAACATACAATGTTTCACATGAAGGACACATTATAGTGTGAATAAATGGTTTCCTTTTTGTTGGGAAAGAATAGAACCCAGCAGGAATCAGTTATTAGCACTGACATTCAATTGTTTAAATATAATGAAAATTTTCTCAGTGGTATCCTGCAGGCTGTCTGGTTCTGTGTTCTTAATTTTTAAGAAAGCTGTTAAATCCAGAAGTCTGCTCACTGGTATTGCCATACTCTGTTTAAGTTGCAGTGTATACAAACCTCTTTTTTTTTTTTTTTTTTTTTTAAATCGAAATAGGGCTTTTTGGAAACACAACTAATGTCAGGTCTAACTGTAAAAGAAAGACTCTTTCCTTAGAATAGTTGGGTTACTCCACTCTCTTAACCAGAACTGTCTAGACCACTTACCTCCAATTTTCTTAAATTCTGAGCTGAAGTCTTTGGAGTCAAAGCATAATGGAACAGAGATGATTAACAATATTTCCAGAATTCTTGTAGCTGAAATAATTATAATTCATTCTAAATCATCATTTTTACACAATTCCAGGGAATGGCTATCTATTACATTTACTGTGATCTACTCAACAACTATTCATTTGTTTTGGACCTGATTGGTGGGAGATTCTGTGTTAGGTGTTGAAAATTCAATAATGGAATAGAATCCCTCCTGATAGGGTTTCCAGTATATACACTCTTATGCATATTTTAATATAAACATATACAAATACATGTTTTTATATACATACAAAATATATATTTTAATATACATATATATTTTTTAGTTAAAAGTGTGTATATGTATATAACTTCCAAAGTAATTTTATGCTTGTTTGTTTCAGTAAATCTGATAGAAGTGCAACGTCAATGTTGTGATTTTAAACAATTGATCAACATTCCTCATGCATTTGTAATTGAGGACACTTCAAACAATGTGACTTGGATTAGAGGGAGTGACACTTCATTACGTTTTGCCTGTATATGTACACCAAGGGTGCTAGGTGTGTAAAGTTCTGTGGAAGTCTCTGATACATCTCAGTTGTGGCTTCTTTCCACTGTCAGTTCCCCCCCAACAACCACTCCCGATAGACAATTGATCATTGAAAATGAATCAGGGAGCCTTCTGATAGAGGTTATCTTCTGGTGCTCTGTTTGTAAACTATACTCTAAATGAGCTATGCATGATAGAATGTTCATAGAATCATGGTTGATTAACAAATTAACTCTAAATCTGCCTCCACACTGTAACCGTAATTGAAGGGAACTTATTTGTGTGTTTGGATCAGCTCAGAGTCACCTTTTTGCCTATAACACATGACAGCTTTTAAAATGTTCTAAAATTGGTACGCCTGGGTGGCTCGGTGGTTGAGCATCTGCCTTCGGCACAGGGCATGATCCTGGAGTCCTGGGATGGAGTCCCACATCAGGCTCTCTGCATCTGCCTGTGTCTCTACCTCTCTGTGTCTCTTATGCATAAATAAACAAAATCTTTAAATTAAAAAAAAAAAGTTCTAAGTAAGCAGTAATGTTCCTACTAATCTTCACTCTATGAAGCCCAGTCCACTGCTTCTTAAGAAAACACATGTAATTTGATGAGGCTCAGAGATTTCCCCATAGTCTGGTTGCTCACTCTCCCTGATCCAATTCAGGTACCTTCACATTCCTCTACTTTGGTGGATGAAACTTCTGATGCAGAGGATTGTCCGTGTTGCTTTCTGTTTTGTCTATTTACCTGGAGTCTTTCCATATGTTTCGTAAAATAATTTTTTTTAAATTTTTTATTTACTTATGGTAGTCACACACAGAGAGAGAAAAAGGCAGAGACACAGGCAGAGGGAGAAGCAGGCTCCATGCACCGGGAGCCTGACGTGGGATTCGATCCAGGGTCTCCCGGATCGCGCGCTGGGCCAAAGGCAGGCGCTAAACCGCTGCACCACCCAGGGATCCCGTAAAATAATTTGATCAATAATCACACAAAAGTGGTTCAAGTATTGGCTCTGGAATTAGACTTCTGTCTTCAAATCTGAGTTCTGCTGATTACTAACTCTATAGCCTTGAACTAATTGATTAACTTCTTAAGGCTCTTTCTGAGTATGTTAAAGGGGGATAAGAAGGAAAAACACCCAGCTCATTTGGTTGTTGTGAGAAAATTGCAATACATGAGATAAGGTAATAAATATCCATATAGGAACTGAAGGATGGTAAGCACTGTAAGAATTGTTAGCTCTTTTTAATATCAGGAATACTTCCAGAAATAGTGAATAACATACCTAATTCAGTAACTGAGTTCCTTTCTTTCTTTCTTTCTTTTCTTTCTTTTTTTTTTTTTTTTTTTGTTGCTCTGATTATCTGAAAAATCAGAATATCTGTTCCCTTTAGACAAGATGTCTAAAATGATGCAGGTCTGATAAAGTCGTTTATGAAGTCAACTTGTGATTTATTTTGATACTTGGAAACTCTAAGTCTGTTGAACTTTGAACATGATACCTCATCCCAAAGGTTATAGCATAATTGTTTCAAAATGGCATTGTCTCAAATGTATATGGGTCTGATTCACATGTCTTAAATATATCTAGTTCTTTTTATAAGACTGAGAGAGTTTTAGAAAAACAATTTCATTTCTCTCAAAATATTCTTTGAGTTTAAAATGAGGAAGATGGCAGTTATTCATATTCAGTAGATGGAGAAACTAAGGACTTGAAGGTTTAAGCAAGTTGTGAAAGACCACTCTGCCACTTAAAAGTAGAATGAATATTATAAAAAATGTTTCCTGTTTCCTGTGGAGTTTGAGTAGCATTGCTCCTAAGACTATTTTGAATAAGAAATCATATATCTCCCATAAATCCTGAAAGATTAGCTTATGGAGGAAATGAGCAAAACATCAGGTAAAGAAATAAAGTAATTGGCATTGGTTAAAGCTTAAAGGAAATGGGACATGGGCTGCCAAAAATACAAAAAATAAACGACGTAAAAAGTAGTTAAACAAGGGATATTAAAATATCACCAGTAAGAGCGAACACAAAGTGAAAACTGAGTGTGAAATTTGTGTGACTTTGAAGTGGCCAAGATATTAAATTCATTTTTTAAAATGTCTTTAGTATAAAAGAAGAAATTGGGCTGCCAAGTCATGAAATCTTGCAAAAATATATTTCAACCAAAAGCCTGTTTGCAAAGCACATTTTCACTTGAACATAGATCAGCATGTCCAGATGACAGGAATCCATGGGTATTAATGTAAATGGCAAGTGAAATTTTTAAGCTTCTTACAACTATGTTAGAAGTCTCATCTAGTCACAGAATATTCTAGGAACTGTCTTCTTGGTTGATATTTCCTCCTCAGTCTCTCATAAGTATTTAGGTAGAAGTGTGTATTTGGGGTCACAAATTGATTGAATAAAAAAGCTAGATGGTTTCATTAACCCAAAGACCCCACTATTGTAGATATTTAGAAAGTCACAACTTAGTAGTTTTGCTTATTGATAAAATGACCTGTGTTAGCTGCGTTAGTCTTTGTTCATTTTAACACCACTATTCCTTTAACTAATCTAATTTTCCAATTGAATCAAAAGAACCAGTTATTTTGTACATGGACAAATAATGCATGTGCATTAAATCAAGTGTTGCTAAATTTTGATGTTCTTTGGATGACTTATTATTTGAGCTTGCATTGAAATTGTGAATCTAGAATAGAAGAAGCAGGAAAGTTGGTTTGCAACTTAGTTATGCCAATTCCAATGAGTCACTTCATTTCTCTTAGTCTTCATTTACTCATCTGTAAAATGCTGTATGGAAAAGCTCAGATAGGGCTATGCTACAGTAACAAATGATCACCAACATATAGTGATTCTTATTGCAATCACTCAAGGACTCATGTTTATGGAGGCCGTACTTCCATGCTTTCTTGATTGCTAGGAGAGAAGTTGCTTCCAGCAATTAAATGTTTCTGCCTGGAAGTGATATATGTCACTTCTGTCCAGATTTTGTCAGTTGAAGCAAGTCATGTGGCAATGTCTAAATTCAAAGGAATGGGGAGTATAGTTCTACTATATGCCTGAAAGGAGAAAGACTTGATTGTTTATGAATAGTTTTATCACTCTCTTAAATAAATGGAATTACCTATGTGAAAACAAAATGTTTCTTTGAAAATACATTATGCTTAATCAATGACTATATTTTGTTTACATGTACTTTTAAAATAAAAGAGACTGAATATTGTAAGTATAGTATCATATGAAGTAGAATACTTTCATATGCTTAATCACATGGTAGTTTCAGATTTTATTATAATTTTACAGTGTTGTTTTTCACAAAGACCAGGCAGATGCTTGAGGTTGTCTAAAAGCACACAACAGTTTCCAGTTCTAAAAATAAGGCACACTTTTCAATTCACAAAATTAAAAAATAGTTAATGAAAACCAGAACATCAATATTAACTGAAGTGGAAAAATGGAGAAACTTCTTTCTCAAGTTTGCTTGTATAAGTGGACTTATTATTATTTTGTTAATCTCCTCATGAGTTGTGTTTGTATCTGTAAAGTGAATTAGAGATTGGAGATAATTCTAACGAATGTTACTTTTGCTTTGTCTTCCTGCAGACAGAATTACCTGGATAAATCATAGCAAAAATTAGTCAGAGGTGCAGTGTTTAAAAAGAAAATGAGTTGCTTTCCTCAGTTTGGAAGACATCAGATTCCTCCTATTTCTGTCCTTTCAGTTTCCAGTGCAAAGAAAGTTCCAAGCATGTAGAGAGAAAAACAGCAGGGCATCTCACCCACAGTGAGCAACGTCGGCAGTAGGCGAAGGAAGCCAGAGAAGCCAGGGAGAAGTTAGTCTTCACCCAGGCAATCCTCTCTTGGCTCTATCCTGGGTTGAGAACTTCTTAATGAAAATGTGTCCTTGGCGGAGTCCAAAGAAAGCATGCGAAGCAAGTTCTGTGCATGTTCAGTCCTGTACACACTGCTAGCAAGGTGCTACTATTCAGGGTGAAGCGTACTTCTGTCACTTACCTGATGTGCAACTTAAGAAAATCCTTAAACCTCTACATATCCATTTCCTCACCTGTAAAACTTGCCTACACCCCTTGCAGGGCATGGGAGAGAATCAAAGGAGATGATGTTTGTATAAGTGATCTGCGATGGAAAACATCACTCAAGTGTCTGATTATATATTCTCTACCTTTCTGCCCTCAGCCTTTGTTTATTTTCCTTTCTATACACATGAGATGATGTTTCTTTGTGTGGCACCGTATATGTACAAGATCCAACATCCAGGGTGATAGATGGCTGAATTTCATTCTTGTCTTCCCACTCAAGAGAGTGCAGCATAATTCAAGTGAATAGGAGTGATATTATTAAAGAATAAACTGGATTCCTATAAATTCATTTCAAAGGAAAATCATCTTCAAACGTGTGGCCTTGTGTGTAGTGACAACCTTTGTGGAATATCTCACAATAGTTTATGATCCATCAAAGGATCTAGACTCTGGTAGAAAGCCACGCTTGTGCTCCTTAGAGGAAGATGCCATGCTTGCAGTTTATAGGGTCATACACCTTCTATGTTGCGGCATATGAAGGTGGTATTTGTAAATCCATTATTGGCTTGAGGGGTGTACGGCAGTGGAGGCCACAGTGGCAATTGTGAAGGTGGCTGACACTGACTCCTCCAGTAGCCAGTGTTTGCCCAGGCATAAGAATCTGGCGGGTCTCATTACTGGCTGAATAAATGATAGTGTGTTAGAGAAAGCAGGGATGGTTAACATGCTTGTGGATGTCAGATTGTAGGTACCATTGGAGCTCTCACAAAGGACATCAGTCATAAGAAGGGGACAAATTACAGAGACATTCACCCATGACTTTCCACATCATTTCCCCAACACTTCTTCACCTGCCATCAATTCCAAAGAAAACGACTATTTTAGATCCTAACCTAAATTGAGTGTTTCCCCCCCCTTGCATCTTGTTGTTGTACTTTTTTCCTGTCTAGTCATAATGTGCACCAAAAACAACATGTGAGGACAATTTTGACTTAGGATATACCCAGTGGCTGGAGCACACGGTTCATTATAGAGCCGCTAGCAGTCAGAGGTTGGCAGTCTTACTTAATGGAATAACAGATAGAGAGCAAGAATAATAGCTCCCTTGTCTCTCAGTCTATTAATAGTGGAACCATTCATATTGCAAAATGACTGGCAATAAGAATATTTTAAGGGGGGAAAAGCCTTTGCAATAAATGAACTTTTATAGCTAAAATGGTTGTTAGAACATAAGTCTAATTCTTAAGAAAACAGAACAACAGTTTACTGGCTACACATATATTTATTATTTGTTATTATTGTTTGTTTACTATGTTATTCTTCCTTTCTAAAAAAGGTGTTTAGTCATTTCCGTCTTAGCATCAATGTCCAAAAAATACATGGCAACTCATGACCTAGGAATATATTTATATAACATCACAAACGTTTTCCATGGCAACAAGCCTTGTCAAGCTGTCAGATGCCACGAGACAGACTTCTGAGCAGTTCCCAAACAAATATAATTCTAATATAGAAATGAATAAGAATCCTGCTGTTCTACAGTGATATCTAATATTGAACCCACAAACATATAGGACTGCCACCAAAAATAAATAGATAAATAAAATGGAGAAGATGATTTACCTCAAAGATACATGCCAGATAAATGTTGCCTCCTGGCATGTTGTCATTGTCTAAACTCTGCTTACTCTTAGAGTAGTTTATTTTCAGAAGATTGTGACTATTGTCTGGAAGTCCTGGTGATTTTTCTCAGGCAACTATTTTTTATACGTAGTTAAAATTCAATAAAAAATTTTTGGCAGTTAGCAGTGAAAGTAAACACTGCTGCCATTGGTATACTCCTAATGAGAATTATAAAGACTTTAAAATTGTGATGATAAATAAGACAAAACTTTGGCTTTTTTATTCTACTGCCCCTGTACTTCCCGATGGCCCAGAAAGCCACAGAGTAAAATGAATATGTGATACGGGATTGCAGTGTATTTCTTTGGTAGCCAAATTATAGATGGTTAGATAATGGATGGATGGATGGATCCATCTCATGACTAAATAAGATAACTGTCATTAATCTCAGGATAAATACAGTATGTATTAATCAAAAAGTTAACTATTACACAAATTTTGCAGTTAGGCAAACTGGGAACAGAGAAGTATAGTTATTCACTCTGTATTCTTTATTGAGCATCTGAAAATTAAGAGTAAAATCTAATAGTATGAGTTCCTTGCCCTGGAAGACCTGAGTTTTAGAGCTCAGACCTAGATTTTTGTCCTAGTTCTGCCATTATTTTGATTAGTTATTGTTATGTAACATAAGCACTCTAAAACTTAGTACTAAATAAAACTTTGTGGCTTAAAAAATTATCTCTCGGGAAGCCTTGGTGGCTCAGCGGTTGAGTGTCTGTCTTCCGCTCAGGGTGTGATCCTGGGATCCGGGATCAAGTCCAAATTGGGCTCCCTGCAAGGAGCCTGCCTTCTCCCTCTGCCTATGTCTCTGCCTCTCTCTCTCTCTCTCTCTTTCTCTCTCTGTCTCTTGTGAATAAATAAATAAGTCTTTTCAAAATTCTATATCTCTCCTAATTCTGTCATTTGCCTGGACTGTGCTTAGCCAGTCTTCAAGGTGACACCCAGGTGCTATATTCATTGGGAGGACACCTGAGTTTGGGACACTGGGTCAGCTGGACTTTGTCTGTCTCTCTCCATGAGGTCCTCATTGTGTCTGTCTCTCATGTAGCCTCTTCATGTAGTCTCTCCTACAGAAGAGCCAGACTTCTCGTGGAGGTTAGGGATTTCTCTCTCTTTTTTTTTTAAGATTTTATTATTTATTCATAAGAGACACATAAGAGAGAGAGAGAGGCAGAGACAGAGGCGGAGGGAGAAGCAGGCTCCATGCAGGGAGCCTGATGTGGGACTTGATCCAGGGTCCCCATGATCACACCATGATCACACCAAAGGCAGCGCTAAACCACTGAGCCACCCGGGGATCCCCGAGGTTAGGGATTTCAAGAGCACAAAGCAGAAGCTGCCAAGTCCTCTGAAAGCTTGGAATTGAATGTAGGACAGTGTCACTTTTGCTGAATTCTATTCATTACAGTGCATAATTGATCCAAAGGGAGGGACCACACAAATGTATGACTATTAGGGGATGTTGTTCAGTGGGGGTCACTACTATAACAGGCTCTTTTATCACAGGTATCATGACCTAAAGAATCATTTCCTCAGCTTTCAAAGTAAGGGGTTGTACTAGATTAAAGTCTACCTGTAATAGTCCAAAGTTCCCCAAGCCGTTCAATACAGTATGATATTGCAAGTAAATGGACTCCAAAATCCGTTCAATCTTAGGCTTATTTCCAAATCCATATGGAACATTCCTCACGTCATATAGAACTGACAGGCAGCTCAAACATAGTATATTAATTATGACCTTCCTTCTATACCTTTTCTTATCCCTGTAGTCAATATTTCAACTGATGGCCTTCTATATTTCCAGTTTTTCTTGGCAAAAACCTGGAAAATTATTCTTGACCCCTCTTGTCAATAATACCCACCAACCACTAAGTCATAACAACACTATAAGGAAAGTAATATTATTATCTCCAGATAAAAAATTTTCAGGCAAAACAAACAAACAAAATAATAAGACAGTGTTGTAACTGGCCCGTTATCACACAACTAGTAAATGAAGGAACCCTTGTTCTTGATCACGATGCTATACTAAGAGCAATGATTCCTGGCTCCAAAAATAATTTAAAAAATCTCAACTTAGACTGAATGCTTACAAAGACTTGGAGGTTTTTTGAAAGCACAATTATAAACCCTTGAATTGTTTGTGTGGTAGATCATTTGTAAATTTTTGGATAATAGGGTAGGCTCTAGGAAGACGGCTTTAGGGTGTCTCAAAAATAATTTGCAGCCCTGTCATCACACACACACACACACACACACACACACACATACACACACAGAACAATACATTTTTATATTTAGTTAACTCTTCCAACAATAAATTATATGGAAAGCTGTAACATAAATTCTCTTTTACTGGTGAGCATGACAAAGACGTTCACGGTAACTGACAACCCAGGGGATGCTGGTACTAGATTCAAATGTAGAAACTACTAGCAAAGAGTAGCTAATAATGAATTAGCTGAAGGAGCCGGACATATGGCACAGGTTAAAGTTACCCAGAAGGCCATGATTTGGAGGTCAGACCCTCAATAACAGGATTAATCTGTTCCTTTGTATCTATTTTAGTGAAAACCTCTGCAGAGAAATGAGAAATGGTAGGGGAGGATCATGTGCTACAAACTTTGACTAACTACATAGTTTTGAAACTATTTTTAATACAATGTTTGTATTGGGGGTACAAGATAAGGTCCTTGAGACACTAGAAGTATATATAAAGGCTTTTCTGGAAACAAGGGAAACTATTCGTGGAAATGTTTTTTCTCCTGAGAGTGAAATAAATCAACAAATTGCTATTTAAAGCATGTGAATAATCCCCTTCCCCCAACTCTTTCTAATTTCTTGTTATGGCTTTGGATATTTTTTCCACTAATTTTCACTGCAAAAAGAAAAATACCACATTGGCAAGGGTACGGAAATTTTCTTTGAAGCCACTGAATAGTTACAATTTGGCTGGTCACTCTCTCCCCTTTCTTGTCTTCTGGATGCTGTTTGACAGGATCCTAAAAGGGACCGTCCCTTGAGAGTGGGAAGGAATTTTTCTTCCATCTTTGTTGTTTCCTGACAACATACATTAGAGACAATTAAGAAGGGACGTCACAAAGACCTAATAAACACTAATCTAAACATTCTCCTCAGAGTCATGTGTGCTCATCACACTCAAAGATTGGTTAATTTGATTAGTAAACATTCCTCAGATTTGCCTTTTTTTCTGTGGTTCCCAGTTCCATCCAGGCTTAATATAACTGCCATTTGGTTTATATTATCCCCTACTCCATCTTAGCCTTCTGGCAAATCACGAGTCTACTACATCTAAATTCATCTATTGATTGCTATTAAACTCCTATAAATTTATGTATCAAAATACATGTTAGTCACAATGAAAAGGGAGGGATATGGAAATATTAATTCCTCCCACCGACCCTAATTAAGTGCAAGAATTTTCCCCCCTTGCAAAATATTTATCTAAGGCCATGCCATGAGTAGAGAGCAGAAAAAGGTTATTAGGGTGTTTTGGTTTGAGGTCCAGCACAAATTGTCCACTCTGCTATCCTACCCCTAGTGACCCAGCTGGAGTATTTTTCTCATGACATCTCTGGCCTCATCCCAGGGAAACCATACCAATCTTACTTCTGTATAATGCATAGTTAGGTTGTGTTTTAACCTAAGAGACATGTTTCTTGAGTTTATTTTTGGAATAACACACTTTAGGAATATATTTCACCCAATTTCTGAGGCCCAAATAGGAGTTAATACATTGGTCATAGAACTTAGGGCTGAAAATAATTTCAGAGAGCTGTAAATCCAAGTTATAATAATTCTTCCTTTTAGAGATCTCTCAAGATCCATCCTCCACTGTCTTTTCTCCACTGCCACTGCCTCTGTGTCTGTGGTGGCATCTTCCGTGTGAGCTACTGATTCCTGACCGCTTCCCTGACTCCAGGCATCACCCTGCCCACCCCACAACCCATATGCATCTAGACACAACTCTGTTGTCAGGGTAATCTTACTGAGATGTAAGCCTGACCAAGTTATTCCCTGGCTTAGAAATCTCCAGTTATTTGCCATCCCTGTTAGATGAAGTCTAAATAAAACATTATGGGCTTTCCAGTCTGTTCCAACAGCTCCCACTAGTCTCATCTCTATCCCTTCTCTTCTATTTCATGTTCAGACAGGACAGATGTTTCACTGTTGCCCAATAAGGGTCATGTTCTTTCATATCTATTCACCTCTGCGCAGACTATAATCTCTTTCTCCTCCTAATGACCTCCTGTGTATTTTTTAAAATTTATTTTATTTTTTAAAGATTTTATTTATTTATTCATAAGAGACACAGAGAGGAGAGAGAGGCACAGACACAGGCAGAGGGAGAAGCAGGCTCCATGCGGGGATCCTGAAGTGGGGCTCTATCCCAGGTTTCCAGGATCACACTCAGGACTGAAGGCAGCGCTAAACTGCTGAGCCACCCGGGCTGCCCCCTCCTGTGTATCTTTAAAGACCTAAATTAAAGGTTACCCTTCTGTGGAGCTTTTCCCAACATTCACAGGGAGAGTTGGTGTGTAGCTACTGTATGCTTCAATCCTCCTGTGTACCTATTCCTACTGAAGCACACACCACCCTGAGTTTATCCTTCTTCACTGTGCACCAGGCATGGAAGTTGTATCTCATATGTCTTTCTGTCTACAGTAGTGCCTGGCACAGACACAGCACTTCATTCATTCATTCATTCATTCATTGAATAAACATGCTATTGTTGCTGGTTTAGTATTGAAAAACATATTAAACATGGTTCCTGGTATTACAGATAATAATTTCTCATGGAGAGAGACACTAGGCAAACACACAAATGAATATGCAATTACTATTTGTGACATATAGAAAAGAACAGAGCACAAGAAAAAATATAAAGAATGGCTGGTGGAGCTAGTTTAGATGGGGAGAGGGCTGGGGGAAAATCTCCGAGACTGTGGCATTTAAATAGGGATCTGCAGGGTGGATAGGAAGTAGTCAAGAAAAGTGAGAAAGAGCTTGTGTGAAGGTCTCATAGTGGGGACAAGCTCGTGAAAGGAATTGTAAATATGTTAGCACAGCTAAAAATGGAATGAGTGAGGGGGGAGGGGTAAAATGTGGAAAGGCCTGAGGGACAGGCAAGACCAAAGCACAGAGTTTGGGTTTTATTGGAAGCACATCGGGAAGTCATCAAAGGGTTAATGAATGTTGAAAGAATGTTCCAGGAACAAACGGCACATTACCTTTGGAGTTACAAGAAGCTTTCTTCTTCAGGGATCCTGGATGAGGGATTAATTGAGTTAATGCTAGGAGAGAGCCCAGAGGAGGGAAAAGTTTGTCACTCATCCTTACAGAGTAGAATTATTGACAGTTCCCTTCAGGGCGAGCAGACTCTATTTGTCGCCAAAAGCTACAGTTTCAACTGTTTGAAAAGTTATGAGATCACTCCCTTATGACTGAGAAAAACATGGAATGTACACTCAAAGGAGGGATACACTGATTAAGGACCAGGCCACAAGCACCGTGTCACAAGTACAGCACACTAGACAACTTCACTTGGATTCTAGAAGTCATCTCAAATTCAATCTGCCTAACGTGGAACCTACCTGTCCCAGTTTCCCACCCTCCCATCACCACCTGTGTCCATCTGGCCCCTCGCAGTGTTCCTTATCTCAAAGCCTGGCACCTCCATCAGTTCCAGATATCACCACTGACACTTTCTTGTCCCTCACCACCCAGAACCAATCCATCACCAAATCCTGCTTATTTTATGTCCTAACCATCTCTTAAACCTCTCAAAATTCCTCCATCTCCACTATCACTACACAATTCAAGCTATTGTCATCTCTTGCCTGGACCTCTGTAATAGCCTAGTAATGGGGTACTCCTTGTCAATTATTTAGCCCTTAAGTTTATTCTTTATCCAGTAGCCAGGGAGAGCTTTAAAAATACAAACTGGTGTATCCACTGGCAGTGTTTAAGGCAAACCTGGAAGAACAAAACTCCTTCCTTTGACTTTTGATTCCCTAACTAGCTGGTCTTGATTGTGGCCAGGCTTGCTGCTGTATATCTCTCTAGCTTCTTCCTTTGTTATGTTTGCCCTACTCTTTATGAGCCTGCTATATAAGGATGACTTTCAGTTTTGTGAAAACTGAGCATGGCATCATGCTCTATCTTTCCAGCAGACCTTTATGTGCAACGCTTCATCCTTTTGAAAAGACTTATGCACCCTCTGCCCTACTAACACGTATATGTTTTTCAGAGGTCAGCTCAACCGTAACTTTACTAAAGGAATCCCTCACCCCCTTAACTATATAGCAAATTCTCCTGTAACACAATGTCATGGAGTCACGTACTCATCTTCTGTAGCCCTGAAAATTTACTGATTAAGGTTTCTCTCTCCTGCTCTACTGACTTAATTCTTTATTCATTATATCCCGAATACCTAGTATGTAGTAGATACTCAAAAAATCCTTTTGAGTGAGGAACTTCATGCTCCAGGGTATAACATCATCGTGTGGATGAACCAAAGTGATCCTCTTCCCTGTTCTCTACTTCACCACCCTCTAAAACTTTCTACTCCAGAGTCTAAGACCTCCTAGTAAGTCTGTGAGAAATTAAAACTCTCTTCTTCCTCAATTTTTCTTTTAATACAATAACAATTTATACAGATTTCCTCCACTAGGAAGATAATTCCTCTGCCACTACTGAGTTTAAACAACCAATTTAGTCTCTCTTGCTGTGATTTGCAACTGGCTCTCTCCATGGCCATTCTTGGCCCTATTCTTATTAGTTCTCTAGTTCACTCTAATGTATCTAGAGTTACCTCTCTAAAATGCAAAACTCACTGGCTCCCCAATTTGTACTCAGGTTGAAGTCCAAACTAATTATGAGGCCTTTCATGAGTTGGCCCTATTTGTTCCACCCCATCTCCCTATTCCGACCACCACAGATCCCTAACTGACTTTGCCCTCACTTATTGGGCCTTTGAACATGCTCTTCCTTCTCCCTCTCTTCCCTGATCTATTTCCTACCCATATTGAAGGTCTTGGAAGCCTCCTTTGCCTGACTTTGGTCCCCCAGACTTTGAGTTAGTTTATGTCAGAATATCTGACATATCTAACTTCCTCAGTAATACAGCTCCTTTCATATGATATTCAGTTGCTGTGAAATAGAGGTGGTCTTGGCTTGATTTGGCTGGATAAATTGGATAAAGTAGTATTATTGGTAGCTCTGTAAGACATCTTTTGTATGAGTTGAGCATGAGTGATTTTCTGCTGAAGAATGAGAAAAGGAGGGTGCATAAATTCTTGAATAAGAGTAGCAAATTAAGAGGAGAGGCTATTATAGCATCCCATTCCCTACAGGGTTTATGTATGAACTTTGAAAACTGAAGGCAAGGTCACATTATGACTTTTGTTGACTCTAGGCACTTTTGTCTTCATGGGCCCCTTCCTATACCACCCCTCCCAACAGAAATATATTGGAATGAATTGGCATAAAGACAAATATATTATTACATAATTATTTTCTTCAACTTAAAAATTCCTTTTTCTTCTAATTTTGAAAGAAAGCAAAGGATTTTTATGGTACTCTGAAAGTACTGTGGGCCCTAGCCTCTGTGTCTTCTGAATGAGCCAGCCCTGACTGAAGGTCACACAATCCTGATTTGGCAACTGTAGTGTTTTGTAGCTCTTAAATGTCCTAGATTGACTAGTGGATACAGAAATGCTGTGGTACTAAGGAGAGAAAGCAGATCCTCCAAATACTTGGTGGACATTAGAGATGCTAAAGAGAGCCTGGTAGGAGAACAGTAGCACAAGGGGTATGAACATATTCTTGAGCATGTGAGAGATTATCTCTTACGGACCCCAGAAATAGAAAAGGGTTACTTTATGGACTCATCAATGTCCCAGTGAGAAACAGATGACATCACTCAAATAGGAGAGTTCATGGAGGGCTTATTTACAAAGGTAATATCATAAAAGTGTGGGCATAGAAGAAGCAGAGACAGAGGGCATGGAAACTGTTGACTTATGCCAAATGGTTCAGTCTCCAAGATGGAGAGCAGAATGGACAAAGATAAAGAGTGGGTCTGCAGAGGCAATGGAAAATCCAATCATTTAATGTTAATGTGATTGCATTCATACACACAGGCTAACACTAGCTAGGGTCATTTAGGGTAAGCACTTTCATTGTTTATATCCTTCTTTAGACTGAAAAGTCAATGATGGTGGAGACATTATTAGACAGTATATGGTTGTATCATTAGCACCTCACATATAGTCTGGTACATGATAAATAATCAATGCTTAATAAATATTTGTTAAATAGAATGAATGAGTGAGTCAATTAAAAGAAACAAATTTCTGAGATTTTCTCTACTAAAGTCAGGGGTGCCAAAGGATGACTTGGAAAAGAAGATATGTTTTCCAAAAGAAGAATTGTGTCCAGCTGGTCAGTAGAAATCATAGAGACTATCTGAGGGAGTAAAATGTCTCCAAGACAAAGCAGTCATTGCAGAGATAACACAGGGATGGTGTGAAGATGGTGCTTCAGGCTTCCCGGATTCCAAAATGGAACAATTCTCTCAGGTAATTGAAGTTGATTATTTAATACTTAGTTGTATATTAAGAAACTATAGAATTATAGTCAATGCAATATCTGTTGTAGGTCTTTGTTAACTACACTTCTTGCCTACTCATTCTAGAAAACAAGTCAGTTTTAGAAACTCTGGAATGTCCAGTAGGTTGTATTCATAGGTTGCATGGTGGAGGTAAAGGGTATGTGAGGCATGTGACAGCATCTTACCCACCCATCCCCTATGCTCAGCCAAATTCCTTATGTTACCTCTCTTATCAATCTAGTTTGCTTAGCATATTAGTAGAACCCAGTTTTGTTAAAGTCTCATATCCTGGAAAATCCCTCCATCCTAGGCATATCAGGAAAGTATGCTCTATCATCTTGCCATGTGAGTTACTATTGTATTATTTCTCATAGTATGATTGATAAATGCAATTATTGCTGCACACCATTTTGTTGAGTACAGTTTCTGTTTTTCTTGTTTTTGTTATTGTCTTAGAGATAGAATTTGACTTTTAATCATGAAAAAAGTTTCTAAATAATGCTATCTAAATAATAATGCTGGTATTACTGTATTTATTTCAATTCTGCAATATATTATCCTTGTCAGCCATGGTTAAGAATTTGAAAAGAAGAGTGGTCATCATGGGAATTGCAATCTATATTATTTCCCCAATTTTGTTCTTGGCATAGAAGCAGTGTCCAGGATGTTTGGAAGTCAAAGACAATCCCGTGTCTTCTCAAGGAGCATGCTAGGCTTTGAATGGAATTGCGCACAATCAGATTTGCTTACAGATTGCCAGGTGGGCAAAACGGCTCTCTAAATTTACCCTGTAACTTTTACATGCGTCAGAGAAAGTAAGTAACAAATGATATATACGCTTACTGGTGGGTGGAATCCTCAAACTTAAAGAAAAGGAAAACCATATGGGCATAAGATGGACTTTGTGTTAAAAGTGGATTTCTTTTCTTGTAATGAATTGTTCCATACTTTATGTAAATAAAAATTTTTAAAGTTTCTCTAGGATACAACTATTACAGCTTGCCCACTGAGTGGGTATGTTGTGAAAGAAAGTAGTGAGAACTTGAGCAATTTTTAAGTTGTTTTAAGCCTATGTGAAATGAAATATGTCACATTGGTGCGTTCATATGTGTATTAACTTTCTTGAGTCACTTACTTTACCTAGGGACTGAATATCTGCCCTGCTTAATGTGGACTCCCTTCCAAGAAATGCTGAAGTAGCATAGCCCGATATGGGCTGAAGTGAGCTGAGGGTGATATTCTCTTTGCATATCAGTTTGAGTCAACCTAGCTGAAATCTCTTGAGCATAGGCCAATGGGAATCTTTGATATTGAACATATCTCAGTGTTTTTCTGAACTTCTACTCTGTGAGCAGTGGTCTTTATTACCTGTTTCTATACTTTTGTGTATAATGCACGTCAAATAACCACCTTCTTAACACTCCCTGAGCAGCTCTAGCATAGTGATAGAATAAGCAAGAGAAGTTATTCATTAAGATACAAAGAGCCTTATTCAAATAAGAAGAAATCATAATGATATTTTTGTTTCTGCTTAGTCTGAGGGTAAGAATTGATTAATCAATACTGGAGGAATAGTAACAATTATAATATTAATGTTAATAATAAATAATGTTATTGGTTACTTATTTTAAAGGCATTAAATAGTTTTCTTGCATTACCTCATTTAATCCTATGAGGTGGATATGATGATCATCCCATTTCGTAGATAAGTAAACTCAGTCATGGAAAGATTGAACTCTGCTAGCTCACACAGCTATTAAGGAGAGACAAGAGATTGATATAAGTGTCTGTCTGACAGACCTGACTCTCTCTCTCTAATACTACCTTTCTCAAATAAATAAGTAGTAGAACTCTAGCCAAATCATCAACTTTTGTTGAAAGTGTAGCTGCCGAACCGGGGTGACTTTCTACAGACAAAGGTAAGAAACAGAGTAAAAGAGAGTACTTTTAAATAGCTGGGACAATTTTCTACCTAATCTTCAGGCCATAAGCTGTGCCTTTCTCATATAAAGTAAGAAAGGTTTAACAACAGGACTTCTACTTTATTCTTGGAAGGAATGTGCAAGTATTCGATAGTCAAATCATTTACAAAGGCCAATTTGTGACCATGGAGAAAATGCCTTTCTCTGCAATTACCTTATCCACACTGCTTTGTTCAAGCTCAAATAAGACCTACTTCAATTTGTAATAATAAAAATTGGAATAATGTTGAAGAAGTTTATAAAGTACAAGGCAGAAGATCTTTGCACCTTAAAATATTTTATTATAGCCCTCCCTGTGTCCTTTCCTTTCTGATCAAGTCAACCCTAAAGCTGGTAGGTATGTCAGAATAAGGTACATGTCCTGGAACAATAGAGATAAGGGAGAGCCTTGGTAGCCTAAATGGAATGTTTGAGCCCAAATATGGTGAAGAGGGCTTCCTTGCCATGGGGAGTGGTCTGATGAATTTTGGACACCAAGCAGGATGGAGAGAACATTTATGCATGGGACTGGCCTGGCATGGTGTTTCAGAAATCAGTTAAGAAATCACACCTTAGCCTTGCATATGGTGAGGAAAGAATGCATGCATGCAGAGGAAGAATTAGCAGCAGAGGCAGGAGACTAGTTACACAGAAGGGGTTAACTAAAAAAGTAAATATGTGAATGGTAATAGGGTTTCTCATTGTTGGAAGAGTTTTACAAACATTGAAAGTAAGATAATAGAATAATCGCTGTGGTTTGAGATTAGAATTGAAAGGATCTGTGTGAATATATGGAATGAGTAGGTAGATGGATAGATGATGATGATAGATAGATGATAGATAGATAGATAGATAGATAGATAGATAGATGATAGATATAAACAGATAGATAGGTGTATACCCACAAATACATATACATATGCATATTCCCTAGCTTTGTAGGCTGAGAAGATCTGGGAGCAGCATACCTCATTAGCAATGATTACACTTATATATCAGATCTTGGTTTCTAAATACCATTCTCCACTAAATAGACCAAAGTTTTTGAAGAAATAGTTTGTTCCAGGGTTGTAACGATGGAAATACAAGCTAAGTATGGAGCGTTTTGTGCCAGAAATCAAGTGAGTATGCAAAGAATGATGGAGACATGTCAAAAGACATGGAGGGCAGCTTGAAGGGCTACTATGGATAACATCTGGGACAATTTGACATCAAAATAAGTAATGCTTGTAATTAATTATTAACTCATTGAATAAAACTGCAAACCAAGAATCCAAACAGGTATAAATGAACGAATAAATTAAAATGACATAAATGAATAAATTCAAAATTTAATGGGGAATGATCTATCTACATAGCTTCAAAGTATCTAGCCACAAAAATACTTATTAAGTGAAAAGGGAAAAAGTAACTTTAAAGTGGAGAAACCTGGCAGACACCACCTTAAACAAGTGACTTAAATGAGCAACATCAATAGTGGATCCATCAAAATTATGTGCATAGGATGCAATAGAAACATCACATTACTTTTGTCACTTGTCAGAAATACATAATCTGTTTCTAATCATGAAGAACATCAGACAAACTCAATTTAAGAGACAGTCTGTCTGGCCTTTCATATTCAAAAGTATCAAGGGCATGAAAGTTAAGGCTGAGGAACTGTTTCAGAAAGAAGGAACAAAAGGGATGTGACAAATAAATTGCGGCAGGAGATTTTGGGTTAAATTCTTTTGTTATAAAGGACATTGCTGGGATGATTGTGAAATCTTGAATGGGGTCTGAGGATTAGATGGTATTAATGCATTAGTGTTAATTTCTTGATTTTGATGGTTATACTGTTGTTATGCAGCAGAATGGCCTTTGTACGAAACACACACTAAAGTATTCATAATCTTTGCACTATATTTGTAACTTTTTGCAAGTTTGTGAGCCTTTCAAAATTCAATGAAATATTTTAAAGTGAAGCTTTTATTCAATTATTTCTGTAATTAGTATGTCAATTATGGCACAGGCCATAATCAGTTTAGGATATGCATATCAGTTTAGGATATGCATATTGTAGAACACAGAAGGCGACCAGACCATGAAGATTAACAAGGCAAAGAAAGGAGAAGGGACTAAATAAGAATCCCAAGACGCAAGTCAGAGCACTCTGAACTAAGCATTTTTCTATTGATATTCTAGTGGATAGGGACTTATTACTGGTATTTGTCATATAAGAATATAGTTAAATAAACTGTTAGTAAAGGTTCATTTGTCTCTATTTATTCCTTTTGCTGAATTTTTTAAAGTTTATAATTAGAAGATGTCAAATTGTAGGGATTCGGTGGTCTTTGTTTTTCTGGTAAGCAACTGGTAGCATGCCTTCACAGAATGATCTCCGAGTAGGGAAAACTATTGTCAGGGGCTCACCTAATTGAATTTGGTGGAATCTCAGTCTGCCTTATTCAAAAAGCTTATGTGGCAAACTCTAGCTGGGAGTTGAAGTGAAGTGAAATTTCATTCATTTTGGAGAGAGAAAAGGCAATTCATTTCTGTCTACTTTTAAGCAGTGGAGAAATCACAATACACAGTAATATATATACTTCTCTCTATATTTGCTTCTATATATAATCAGGAGAAAAAAAGTTGAGAGACTCTTGAATTACCCAAATCTGTCAAATTTGGAAAAAAGATCTAAATAGACAATTTTGCAAGTTTCTCAATTTCCAATTTCCAAATATTTCACAAATTTAAAGTAATAATAACTTTATCCAATTTTATTTCTAATGCAGAAAATCTAGGTATCTTAGAAATTTATTGTTAATGATAAATTGTTCTTTAAAAGTGGATTTGCCTTTTTTTTCATTTTCAAGTTCCTTTTCTATGTAAATGGAGTACTCTTGATGTTTCTTTTTAAAGGGATAAACATTGATATGAGTTTTCAGAAATAGGATAACTAGAAGCATAGATATATGAAATCACTGACATCCATACTCACAGTTTAATTTAGTATTTTTTATACTAAAAGAAAAAAAATGAGGTCTGATGCAATTTAATCTCAATGTAGACTATAATGAAATATCTATTGCATATTTCTTTACTTTTATATCACTGATTAATAAGGATAGTGAACATTTCCCTTTAAAATAAATTGCATTTGAAAGGAGAATAATGATTTTTTTCCACATGGGACTCAAATACAGAATACTAATTTCACCAAAGGTGCTAGCTAGTTGTAGTTTTCCCCCCATTTTTAACCTACAAGTGGCTTTCCTTGGCATTAATCACATAGTTCCATGTATCTATATTTATAATTTTAACAGATACTTCATAAATATGGAATCAGGCTATTATCTTGATAATGTGCCACTTTTCTATAAATACAGAGATAGGGTAATTACCACTAGAACTATTTGATAAAATTCAAAAATAGATAAATAATGAATAAGTCTTCCATTCAGTCATTAAAATTCAGAAAACAAAACAAAATATATTTAGCCATTATCCTTTTGATGAATTTGGCTCTCTGCCTTCAAACCACTACCAATTTCAGCTGGCATATAAGGAGCATTTTATGAATACTGCCCAGTGTGCGATGAACTGAACTGGAGACACTAGTCAACAACAGTCCATTAGCATTATCCAAATGAAGAAGCAAATTAAGCATGAAAAAAAATTTAAACAATGTAGAAGTTGATATACAAAACAAAAAAAAAATCTAAGAAATTTTAAGGGAAGTTCAGCATGTCCTATAATCAGAATTATGCTTTGAAACTGGCAGACAAGATTATTCATACTTCTATGACATAAAATACATGTTACTATAAATTTTGATGTAAGTATTGCAGGATGGTAACATGATTTTTTTTCTGTTTATGACTTTATCACTATAGTGTGACATTGCTTCTAAGAAAAGGTAGTATATTCTCAGGTTACATTAGCAAGAAGGGCACCCAACCAGCTTTTGAGGGGTCATGGAAAGAATTTTGGTAAAGAGATCACTTCCTCTGAGAAGCTTTTCTAGATCACCAGATGTACATCAGTTCCTGGCACTCTTCATTTTTCCTGAGACCAGATCTCACATTTGAAATTTTGACTCTCCAAGATGGCTAAGAAAGAACTCTAGGAAGATGACTTTTCAGTTGAGATATGAGTGACAAGAGTAAATCAGTAGTATGGAGATCTGGGGGTCGACATTCTAGGCAGAAAGAGTAGTTTGTGCAATTGTTTTGCTGTGGGAACAAGCTGGGCCTGTTAAAGGAGTAGAAAGAGGATAATTTGATGGAAGTATAGTGATTCAGGAGAGTCACTGGTGGAGATGATTTTGAAGAGCTAAGGGAAGGCGTATACTTGTCAGTCTTATGAGTGATGGTTGGAAGTTTAGGTTTTATTTTTAGCACAATGAGGAAGCAGAGGGTTATAAGGAGGGGAGTGATTTAACAGATTTGTATTTTAGAAATATCACTTCAATTGAAATGAAATGAATAGATTTCTTACTGAAGAAAGGATTAAAAGATGAATTAGTCATACTTCTTGCTCCATGGGAAGAAAGGTAAAGAATTATGCAATACTGTTTGGCAGAGATGTAATAAGGGAAGAGAAAGTAGAAGGCTCATCAGAGATGGTCAAGCCATCATCCCCTCTCACATTAATTATTACAATAGTCTCAGGACTTCTTCACCACTTCCACTATTGCCTCTGTCAGTCTGTTCCCGAAATAGGACACAGAATGATTCTTTAAAGTATAATCATACCTTTTCATTCTGCTAGTTGGCATCCTCTGATATCTTTCCTCTCACTCAGAGTAACAGCCAAGGTCTTCCCAATGGCCAGTGAGAACATATATGAGCTGACTTTCCTGCCTTCTATCTCACTCATCACCTGAGACTCTCCTCTCTGCTTCAGTCATTCCAGCCTTTCTGTGGTTCCTCTAACAAGCCCAGTAAACAGATCTTCACTTCAGAGATTTTGCATTGAGCTTCTTCTGCCAAGATTGCTCTACCCAAAAAACACTTCCATGAATCAAACCCTCTCTTTATTCTCTCTCTTAAAACACCACCTTTATCAGTAATGCTAATACAACGTAGATAAAATATGCATACTGTGGTAGGCTGATAAAGGCCTCCAAAGATATGAACGCATTCCAATCCCTGGAATTTGTGATCCTTCCCTTATTTGCAAAGAGGTCTTTGCAGGTGTGATTAAGTTAAGGATCTAGATTTGAGGAGATTAATCTGGATGATCTCAGTGGGCCTTAAACACTGTCACAGTTGTTCTTATGAGAGAGGCAGAATTAGATTAAACAAATAGGAGAAGATGTGAAGATGGAGGCAAAGATGGAAGCCAAGGATGCCAATAGCCACCAGAAGCTGAAAGAAGCAAGGAATAGATTTTCCCCTTGAGTTTCTGGTGTGAGTGCAGTCCTGCTGACTGACACCTTGACTTTGAACTTGCAGGCTCCAGAACTGTAGAAGAATACATTTCTGTTGTCTTGAGATCCCAAATTTATATAATGTGTTAAAGCAGCAATAGGAAATGAATACAGATATCAAATACCTATCTCCTTTACTTTGCTTTGTTTTTATTACATAGCATTTATTATCTGCCATAATATGTAATTATTTGTGATCATCAATCTTTTGCTACTAGAATGTAAGGATCATAATGACAAGACATTTTTGTGGTGTATTTCTGTTCCAGAACAATGGCTAGGACATAGTTCTCAGTGATTACTGGTGAAATGGAGGAAAGGAAGAAAGGAAGGAAAGGAGAGAGGGAAGAAAGGTGAGTGGATGGGAGGGAGGGGGTAAGATTCAAAAGGAACTAATAGTGGGGCACCTGGATGGCTCAGTCAGTTAAGTGTCCAACTCATGATTTCAGCTCAGGTTGTAATCTCAGCATCATGAGATCGGCAGAGTCAGGCTCTGCGCTGTGTGGAGCCTGCCTAGAATTCTCTCCCTCGCTCTCTGCCTCTCCCCCCAGTTCATGCACATATGTGTACCTGCTCCCTCTCTCTTGATAAAAGAAATTATTAGTGATAATGAATAGAAGAGTTTTCCTGAAATTACTTTCTTTTTAGAACTAAAATATTATTCAAAAGAAAGCTTGATGTGATTTGAAAGACTTAAAAACACTAGTAATTATTTAAAAGGAATCAAGAAATTTCATTTTTGTTCATTCATTTGTTTTTTAATATTAGTAGAAAGGGAAAGGAGGGCAAAAAGAAAATAGTTTACCAAGACTTTTTCAAGAAGAGATAGAAAAGCCTAAATAGACTTATAAATGTTAAATACAATAAATTAAAAATAAAATATTTTCCCACAAAAGAAAAGGAAAAATACTAGGTCAGATATTTTGCAAGCACGAATTCTACTACACAGTCAAGGGATGAATTATTTTGATCCATGCTGTAAACTATACTAGAGCATAGAAAAGGTTCATAATCCCCATCTCAGTTGAGGAGCCTAACGTAATCTTAACAGTAAATACAGACAAAGACAATAAAATCAAAACAAAACAAAACAAAACAAAAAAACAGGGGATCCCTGGGTGGCGCAGCGGTTTGGCCGCCTGCCTTTGGCCCAGGGCGCGATCCTGGAGACCCGGGATCGAATCCCACGTCGGGCTCCCGGTGCATGGAGCCTGCTTCTCCCTCTGCCTGTGTCTCTGCCTCTCTCTCTCTCTCTCTCTGTGTGACTATCATAAATAAATAAAAATTAAAAAAAAAAAACAAAAAAAAACAAAAAAAAAACCAAAAACAAAAACAAAAAATCAGTATGGTCCTGACCGGCAAATAATTATAGATGAAAAGACAAAGTGCTAAAAAAAATTAGCAAATCAAATATAGTAAATTATAAAAAGACAGTATCTCATAACCAAATTGGTCATATCCTGGGAATGCAACATTGATTTAACATTAGAAATTCACCAGACTAAAAGAGGAAAGTCATTTGATCAACTCAATAAATGCAGAAAAAAAGAAAAACTCAGTAGATACAACTCAACATCTATTCATTATTTGTTTTTAATCTTAGCAAACTAGAAATAGAAAGGAATTATTTAACCTGAAAAAGAATATCTGCAAATAACACATAGCAATCTTCACATTTTATTGCAAAAGAGTGAAATCATTCTTTTGAACTCAGGGACAAGAGTTCTTGCTTTCTTCAATTCTATTAGAGGTCTAGGCACTGCAGTAAGGTAAAAACAGTAAATAAAAGAAACCAGATGGAAAAAAAGGACTAAAAATGTCATTATGTAGAGATGATAAGTTTTTACATAGAAATACAAAAGAATTGAAAGATACATTAGGAGAATTTAGAGAGCTTGCCAATGTTGCTGAATATAAAATTTGATACCTATTTCTATACATCAGCAAGCAACCATTAGAAAATATAATCTTTTTAAAAAGACACTTTTGCAATAGTATTAAAAAATAGAGCATTCTTCACAATTAATCCAACAAAAGTTGTAGTTTTAAAACATAACCTCAAACTTCTTTGACAACTTTCCTTTTTTTTTTTTTAAGATTTATTTATTTATGATAGAGAGAGAGAGAGAGAGAGAGAGAGGCAGAGACACAGGCAGAGGGAAAAGCAGGCTCCATGCTGGAGCCTGATGCGGGACTCGATCCTAGGACTCCAGGATCATGCCCTGGGCCAAAGGCAGGCGCTAAACTGTTGAGCCACCCAGGGATCCCCCTTGACAACTTTCCTATCATGAATTGGGATTTATGCCCTATCCCTTGAATGTGGCTTTTGCAACTGCTAGTGGAGGTGACACTGTGCCAGTTTCCTGACACAAGTCTTAAAGAAACTGGTGCTTCCACTTCTAATCTCTGAGAATGCTGGCTGTTAGGACTTGGTCACCCTGCTGAAAGGTGCTTCATCAACTAGTCCTTTTGAAGAGACCATATGCAGAGGCACTGAGACTATATGATGAGTATGTCTCCTAATGGCTCAGGTCCCCCTGTGCAAACACAGGAAAGATCATGAGCTAAATCTGCCCAGATGAGCTCTTTCCTTCTCAAAACCCTGACACAGAAACCATAAGAGGTAGTAAGATGATTTTTGTTGTCCTTAGGGACTATATTTAGGATAATGTATTACATGAACAGTAGGTAACTAGAATAATCTCCATGGAGAAATTTCTAAATTTTTCCAAATAACATTTTTAAAAGATGAACGAAGATTTAGATTCAATGCAATTCCATCAAAATTCCAACAATCTTTTTGGTGACATTCATTAAGAACAAGGTGGAAGCTTTCCTCTTCATATAACAAGAATTATTTTGAAGTTATAATAGTTAAGTCTGTGTGGTATTGGAGCAGAGATTAACAGATTCACCCAAAGAAACAATAAAGAGCCAGGAAACAGAACCACACAAATACGAAAAAATTTAATATGATTCTGATCATATTGCAGATTGGTTGAGAAAGATGTGCATTTTCAATATATGTTGCTCATCAATTAGCATTTCATAACGGAAAATAAAGAAAAGTGGACCCATCCCTCACACCACATACAATCGTCAATTTGAAATGGTAGACTTAATTGTGAAAAATAATGCTAAAAACATTTACAAGAACTTATACAGCTCAAGGCATGATCCTGGGGTCCTGGAATAGTGTCCCACATCAGGCTTCCTGAGGGAAGCCTGCTTCTCCCTCTGCCTGTATCTCTGCCTGTGTCTTATGAATAAATTAGTAAAATCTTAAAAAAAAAAAAAAAGAGAGAGAGGAAGACTGATTAACCCAGTAGGAAAAAAAGGGCCAATTTATGATCATGTACATCAGAAAAGTTACCCAAGTCATCCTTAAAATTGTAAGAAACCTAAAAAGAGTGCATTTTACTGCATGTAAATTATAACTCAATAAACAAACCAAAATTAAAATATGTAAACTAATGACTTAGGACTAATCTTTAAATACAATTTAAAATCACAACTAGAAAATAACTTCTCATCTACCAAATTAGCCAAAGAATAAAAATCCCAGTAAAATTAAGTTTTGGCAAAAATATATGAATCTACTGGAATATGTGTATGTTGGTAAGAATACAAATTAGCACAATTTTGGAAAACAATTCAATATTAATAAGTCAAATTAAGAATGCACTGTACTGAGTCTCCTGGGTGACTTGGCGTTTGAGTGTCTGCCTTTGGCTCAGGGTGTGATCCGGGAGTTCTGAGATTGAGTCCCACATCAGGCTTCCTGCATGGAGCCTGCTTCTCCCTCTGCCTATGTCTCTGCCTCTCTCTGTGTGTGTCTCTCATGAATAAATAAATAAAATCTTTATTTTTTAATGCACTGTATTTCCACTGTTGTTTTATATTCTAAAGAAACTCCTACAAATTGGTCACCGGGAATCATGTACAAGAACATAGCACTGCTTAGAATAGCAAAAATCTGGAAACAACTCAAATCGACCAAGGGTAGAGTGGTTAAATATATTGTGGCAATCAAATATTGGAAAATACATACCAGTAGAAAAGTCAAAGAACTGGAGGTATGATATGCTGTATGAACTCTGAGGCATTTATGTAATTTTTAAAATCAGGTAAAATAATTTTATACTTTATTTAAAAATAAATATCAAAAAATAAAATCTATGAGATTGATACACAAAATCCAGGATTGTGGTTTCTTGGGGTGTAGCATTGAATGACACTGGCAAAGGGCACAAAAGTGCTACATCTCTAGACCTGGTATCAAGCTTAATGTCTGCAAAGTTATTTAATATATTATTTATTATTTCTTTACTTTGAAATAGTCCATAAATATTTTTAAATGTTTAGGTCAGATGTTGGGAACCTGAAAAATTTACAATCCCCTGGGATATGGGGGGTCATTATACCAAGTAAGCGTGTAGGATATGCATTCTGAAGTATGAATGTTGGTTTTATGAATAAGTTGGGTCATAATTTCAAGGAATATGGTCTGGGTTTCAGAGAGAGTTCAGAGGTTGATATCGAATCTTAACTGAAAGTAGACCTGTTAGCCTGTGCTTCTACTTCAAAAGTGTCTTTACCAGATTGCAGGAATGAAAAATGTCTGCATGCTGAATAAGGGAGAATTAATTTGCAATGATCTCTTCTAGATAGGTAAGATTACAGCAGTGCAGGGAGGTGAAAAGATCAGGATCTTTGCTTTGATTCTCAACTCTGCAGCTGTAATAGTAATTGAAAAATATCACTGAAAACCACCTCAGGGTCAAAATGATGCATCTGTTTGCTTTTTTTTTTTTTAGGATCCAAGATTCATATTTTCCAAGTCACTTCTGATTAGTTGTACCTGGTTTATCTGCGTATGATGAGATATAGGGATCCATGATCATGCAGGATTATCTTCACTAGCTTTCTTGTCTTTATTTTGTTGTAGTTGCTTTTGTTTTGTTCTGTTGTATGCCAGTGAAGGTATTTAGAATGTTAAGGAGGGACACATGTTGATTATTTCTGTTACTGGGTAGAATGAGATTAAATGAGAGTCAATTTTAAGTGTCATCAACTAGGAAGAAATGTATAGAGCAAATTAAAAATAAAGCAAAGTTAGAGTTAATTCCTTTTGCTTATACCCCTGGATACTTTGGGAAGATGATATGTGATTCTGTTAAGAACACTAAGATGGAATTGTTCATGTCATGGCCTACATAAAGAGCCAGCTTACATGCAAAATATTTTCACTGTTTTGCACCTTAACTGAGCTCAGGGTTAAAGGAAGAGACAAAGTGCAGGTCAGTTTTGAAATCCCTACTTTGTTAAATTCCCAGACTTGCCATCTCTTCAGTCAAAAAATGTCCTGTTTACAACTTTCTATGGATTACATTAACAATTTTTTGTCTTACTTATAAATTCCCATGGTAATATTGTCTTTTTGTGCCTGTATAGCATTTTCCTCTTCTGGTATCAAAACATCAGTTACGGTATTTCATTGACATGTCAGGCCTTTATTTGCCTGCTTTTTGATCACAGTATCTCTAGGTGACATTGTTTGGCATTTGCTCATGTAGTAGTCTTTCATACAATTTTTAATTATTTTATCCAGATCCCTAAATGTTTTGACAAGCTAAGCTGTTCTGATTCATTTGTAACAATTTCAGCTCTGAGAAGGGATAATGCTTTCAATTAAATAATAACAAGCGAACAGTTTAAGGAAAATATTATTACCAAAAAAAATAAAAAACTAAGAAAGGAACACATAATGCCATTGTCTATGCCTCATTGTTGAACACTGTAGCTTTTCCCATAGAGATGTAACTTTGGGCTTCCACTTTTGCTGTTAAAAACTCGAGGCTTTATCAAGTACCGTGCTCTACCTTTTCAAGAAAGAAAGAAAAAAAGAAAGAAAGAAAGACATTTTCCATTTGTGAGCAAAGTTCCAGCAAAGAAAAAAAAATAACCTTGTATGTTGTTAAATCCCATAAATATATGATTTCAGAATTAAGAATGACCATGTTTTAATAAATTGCATGACTGGTGCTAGCTGTCCCATTCCACAGGCTGTAGAAGCAAAAGCATTCCTTTCACACAGGTATGTTTCCATAAAATGAAACCCAATTTGAAGCAACGTGATCAACTGCAACAAAAGGAAAGCTCGTCATTTACACCACCAGTAAAATAGCACGCCAAGAGGAGCCAGTTATTAGCTATTGAAATATGGTTCTGTGGGAAGGCATGATCACTGAGCAGCAGTAAGATCAGCATATTTCAACTGAGATGTCTTTTAGGAGCATGTAAATCCTCAGTCAATTGTTACATATACCCTCTTTCTCAGGTTTTTTTTGCCCCCTTCTAACAAGACACAGGCACAAGATTTTTTTTTCAATTATGGTGAAATATGTAGGTAAATGAAAATTGTTTTAAAATCTCAAAATTTCTCCCTCAATTATTCATGCAGAGATAGAACATCAGGGGAAAAGAGTTCCAATTCACTTTAAATAGGAAATTGGAGTTCATAGAACACAAGAACACCACTTTGGATCAAACCCGTGCTCCAGCAACCCATTGTCTAATATTATCATACCAAAAGCTACCTAAGGATTGCCACCAAGGATGTCATCCTTAAAAATCAGAAGTTCATTTCACATAATTAAATAGATAATATGCATGTCAATAATAATTTATTTGCACACCTTTTTATTCTCTTTAAAAATATGCAGGTCTAGGGGCGCTTGGGTGGCTCAATGGTTGAGCATCTGCCTTCCACTCAGGGCATGATTCTGGAGTCACAGGATCGGGTCCCAAGTCGGGCTCCTTGCATGGAGCCTGCTTCTTCCTCTGCCTGTGTCTCTGCCTCTCTTCCTCTCTGTCATGAATAAATAGATAATTCTTAAAAAAAATAAAAAATAAAAAATAAAAATATGCAGGTCTCCTACTTTGCGCCATTAACTTTTATTTTAGGAAAATCGGGCCGTGCTCATCTATCCTCATGCTTATTATAGAAATATGATTCAATTTGTCCTATTTGGATATAAAAAGGCTTGCGGACTGAATTGTTTAATAGTTGTATCCCTCTTTTGGATTGCCTTTACTCTGTTTAGCTTAAACAATGTGGACATGAAACGTGAAAAGTAAAATATATGGCTGCTCTAGTCAGAGAGATATGCAATCACATGCTATGAAAGGTCAGGAGTTAATGAAGACTGGTTTTCTTGCTGTGCTCACACTGAAAGTTACATTTTTCCATAACAGAGTCCGAAAAAAGCATAAAATCACAATGTGAAGAAGAGGAAGATATGCAAAGAGCAGGAAGAAAAGAAACTATCCTGGTTCACTAAGCCAGAGAAAGCAGAGCAAAAGATACAAAGTAATCCAAAGAGGAAAGAGAATCAAGAATGTTTAAAGATGAAGGATGGCTAATGAAGATGAAGGCCAAGGAAAGGTACTGCATTTCAATGGGGAAAGACATAATGGGGGTGGGAGGAGCAGGTTAGGCCTCCCATTTTTTTTTTAGAAGGAAAACTATCTATTGGAAAAATGAGAGAACTTTAAAAAACATAAAATACCGGCAATGTGGTCAGTTATGCTTTCTTCCTTGATAATTATAACTACTGAAAACTATATGAAATTTTCTTTTTCCACTGAGGGTCTCTGTGTTGGGAACACATCTCCAACTGTTTCCCATTCCTTGTCCATTTCTCCCACCTAGTTGGTGCGTCTCACTAGTATTTTCTCCACTTGGTTAGGAGTTCCTGAAAGAGGCTAGACGGGAATTCCAGGCCACAGCACAAAGGACGTCTGGCAAGATGAACCATGGACTGGGGAAAATACGGTAATCCTTCCTCACCTTGCTCCTATCAGAATCCGAACAGTATTTACCTATGTTAGGTTGTCATAAATAAATTTAAGAAGAATGGTTTTGGAAGGCCATGGGTAAAATTTAGATTTCAATGGACAGAAAAGAAGTTAGAAGATGAACAAATCGAGGCAATAACTAAGATTTTTTTCTGAGAAATGTATTGCCAAAAAGAGAGGTAAAGCAGCAATTCAAAGGAATTAACATTGCATAAAGACATGATAATGAGATGCTTCCCAGAGAATTTTGTATATGGCTGGTGTGTTATCAGTAGATGTTCCTTTTGTACTTTATTGATTAATTAATGTTTCTGATAAAAATAACTCTAGTAATGTTCAAGATGTAGCCTACCATTGTTTTAAAATGTTTTTCTATGATCTACAATCTATGAGTATCACTGAAGTACTCATGATCATTTAAGCAAACAAACCTTTAAAACATTCCATACCCTGTTTATAGACATTAAATATTCATTACTCACAAAGTAAAAATTGTAGTATTCCAGTTAGACTTACCAAATTCGATTCTATTACCATCACACAATCCTTTCCCTTGCCTAATAGAAGAAAAGCATATGACTAATGGACTTCAGAAATGGTCATTTGGTGTCACTCTATTCTTATCCTCAAAATTATTAGCACAGGAAAACATAGATATGGCATTATTATTTTGAGTGAGACTTTTTTTTTTCCTATGTAGCCTTCACCTTGGTGTGATAATGGCTTTGTTAAATAAAAGAGCTGGCATACTTGTAGGGGGTGGTAAAAATTCAAAAGAGAAATACTTAAAGTGGAAATATTAAATTCATCCTTTGACAGGTTTTCCTATAGCAAGGATGAGAGCGAGAGACTTTAGAAGCAGAGGCAGGACTCTCCAATGAGGCTTCGAATGGTCTTGTTTGGTCTGCATTGAGCTAATTACCTGGCTATCTGCCAAAAAGCCCCTTTACCTTGTGCTATGTAGACTCTAATGTTAGATAATATCTAATTTTTAATGCTAAGAAGTGGCATTTGATGTTGTTACTAGTATCTGGTGGAAAGCAAGGGACAGGAGGTCAGAAACAGTTTCCTGGGAAGTGCTCTTAAACTGTTTCCTATGCAGCAGGGAAGGTGAACAAAGAGAAACCCTGTAGCCACCATTTCCTTATCTTTCATAAGAATAAAGAAAAAAGGAAAGATTTAACATAACCTGCTCAGCAGGAAACTCAACTTTACAGTTTCAGAACAGCATAATTTGGGTATTTTATATTAGTCTATCATATCCAAGCATTTCAAAAATAAAACAAGAACAGCTTTTAATGCAATCTGTGTTTACTAATACGAGCTAATAAAATCTCATAATATTATTTTGTATTGCACTAATGGGTATTGCATTATAGGATATTAGTTAAATCACCCATTATTTCAGTATTTGATGTGTTACTCATAGTGGAAGCAGGCATAGCATAGTATGATAGATCTGGTGGGAACAAATAGGGTGCAGAAGTAAAAATGGACTTTTAAAATAGGTTTTTAAAAATAGATTGGTGAAGGAAGAAGAGCAACAGAGAGCAATAGTGGACATAGGGCTTTTGGTTATGGAAGATCTAAACCTAATGAGGAGGCAAAGGGCAGCTTCTAGAATTGCTGCGGTGACTTGCAGGTTGCTCCAGTAAGCAGACGAGGTGGTTTGACTGATGAGAGCTCTTTATTCTGAACTTGACCCTCCTGAAGCCTACCCTCGTCCCTTTATGTCCTTAAATCTGAACACATGGACTTCAGTACTGAGACAGTACCAGGCCCGAGATCAGATGGGCAGCCAGTGTGGAAAGAGAATTTTCATCCAGGCTGTCTGACCCAGAACCACTACTTATCATAGTGTTTTTAAAAGACTACAGCATACATATAACTCCCTGCTAAGTCAGATACCATTACTTACTATAAGGCACTAAGGACAGATGGAAACAGAGATCAAACATTTATGGAAAATACCACATGTATGTTTCTGTATACCAAGAATAAGTATTAAGGCTTGATGAAATGATGGTCTGGAGTCTGGAGGCCTTCATGCACTGGTGTGATGAGAGATTATAGACTCATGTGAATGAGGCAAATATATGGGATATTCACTAAAAGCGTGGATCTTGAAATCAGAGATAGCCTCTTTGAATCCTGGTTTCACCTCTTCTAGATGTGTGACCACAGGATCTCAATTAAAATTTCTGTCACTTGATTTCTCTATACAAAGTATGTAAATAATAAACATGTCCCTAAATATATTTCAATAGGATTAAATAAAATCATAATATTCTTAATCAGTGCCAGAACTATAGTAATGATTACCTTGAAGAGCATAATAATAATAGCTAAGGTGGCCATATATGCTTGTTAATTTTACGTGTCAATTTGACTAGGTTAAGGGATGCCCAGATAGCTGGTAAAACATTTTCTCAGGGTGCATTTGTGAGGATATTTATGGAAGAGATTAGAATTTTGAATCTGTAAACTGAACAAAGATCACCCCCACCAGTGTGAGTGGACATCATCCAATCTCTTGAGGGCCAGAATAAAATGGAAGGCAGAGAAAGGGCAAATTTGCTCTCTGCTTGAGTTTAGACTCCATTTTTTCCTTCCCAAAGACATCAGTGCTCAGGCCTTGGGGTTCAAATGGGACTTACATCACTGGTCCCTAATTCTTGAGCCTCTGAACGAGGACTGGGACCTATACCATTGGCTCCCCTATTCTCAAGCCTTTGGACTCACTGAATTATACCACCAGTTTTCCTTGTTCTCCAACTTATAGACAGCACATTATGGAACCTCCTTGGCCTCATAACTGTATAAGCCAATCCCCATAATAAATCACTCCTGATATTCATATCTATCTAAATCTATATCATCTATATCTATATCTATATCTATCTATATTATCTATATCTATCTATCTAAATCTATATTATTTGTTTTGTTTTTTTCAAAGAACCCTAATATACCATGCATCCTGGTTGTCCTAGAAGAGTCATTATTCATACTCGTTTTCCCAGCATAATTATTCATGTTGCTCTCTTTCCCTCTCAAAAGTATCCTGGTTTAGGCAATAAGTTATTCTATGCTTTAATGATAGCCACAACTTGTTGAGCACTTACATTGTGACACTAGTATTTTCTTTCTTTTTTTTTTTTTTAAGATTTTATTTACTTATTCATGAGAGACACAGAGACAGAGAGAGAGACAGAGACAGAGAGAGAGAGAGAGACCGAGAGTGAGAGGCAGAGACACAGGCAGAGGGAGAAGCAGGCTCCATGCAGGGAGCCTGACATGGGACTCGATCCTGGGCCTCCAGGATCATGCTCTGGGCTGAAAAGTGGCACTAAACCACTGAGCCACCTGGGCTGCCCTGGTATTTTCTTTTTTATGCTTAATTCATTTAATCTTGCAGCCCTTGCAAGGTAGGTACTATGATTATCTCCATTTTATAAAGAAGAAAACTAAGACACCTAGAAGTGAAGCAACCTGGGAAATTGAATTCAAATTTTGCCATGAACTGCCTAGAATTTTACTATTAATCATTTATTTTATTTTTTATTAATCATTTATTTATTTAGATGGCATCCATCAAGATTTCCCCCTGAAAGTTATATTTATTTCTCTTTCATAATTAATAATAATATTAACTAATAAATATTAGTTGACAAACAATTGAGACTGCCTAAAAATATTCTGTTCCCAAAAAATCATCCATGCATTGTTCTAGTATGACCAGATAATTTCTCCCTGAATCAATTATTCTGGGTTTTAAATAGTGATTTCCTGTTATTCCTTCAAGTATTGGCTGGCTTTCTATCCTAAAAGCTTTCCCAGTCATCTTTCTCCCTTCTTCCTACCTCTATTAGATTTTTTAAAAAATTCAATATGTAATAATTCATTACTGACTACTCATTTTGTTTGCTTCTCTAACTGACCCAGATCTGGCCAGTGGGAGTCCCATCAAGCTGCCCCTATGTTTTTAACATGCTTTCCCTTAATATTTGAGTATTTTCTTGCATAGTGGTACAATAAAGTCTTTCAGGCTCAATTTGTCCTTTCTTTTACTTAGCCCTGCAGTTAGCTATGTCTACAAGATACCCTTGTTTCTTTTAGTGAGTAAGGGTAATTAGGACCCAAGATTTGGGTGCTAAATGAGCTCATTTCTCCTAGGATATCACTGTTACCAGAACCTTTCAATGGCCTGAACTAAAATATATACAGTGAGTTGTATACCTATATGCACATATGAGTTACATATAGACTATGAAATATAAAGATATGATATGTATCATGAATCTATACCATGGGTGTATATTATTAACCATAATTCCAGTCCAGCACCACAGGATTTTTCCATGCATTCCCCAATTCCTTACTGATATCTTCCTTCACCCACAATGAGCACCCTGGCTGTTAACAATATCAGTATATTTATTCATTTCCTCAATCCCACTAGTCACAAAAAAAATGATTTCAGAATTGCTATACCATCACCACTAATAATAGCTAACCTACTAAGTAAAGTCAAAGGGTTTTATTTTTACTTTTTAATAGTTCTTTGTGTCTTTACACTGAAGGTAGACAGACAAAGTACTGTTTTCAAAAGTTACTTGGATTCTGATTATCTTTATTCGTTTTATATAGAGTTGGGTTCATTTGTTTCTGTTGGTATTCATTTTTAGGAGGTTTGATCTATCTTGGTTAATTTAAATGTTTTGTATCTATAGAACATAAATGTGGTTTCAAATGTGGAAAGTATAAAAAAAGGTATACCCAAAGAAATATTGTTTCTGCCTTTATCTTCTCTATCTCATCCCCATCTAACCCTGTAGATAATCAGTGTCATTAATTTTTGGCTTATCTTTACTGTATTCTCATGTTTCTTTTTGTAATTAGAAGCATTACAGGCACACAATCTCATTTCTCCTTTTTTGGCATAGTAAGTAACATACCATAATACTCTTTTGCATGTAGATTTTCTAATTTAAAAATATATTCTAGAGATCACTCCATATCAATTTCGAGATCTTTTTCATGCTATGTCATTAGGTAGATGTACCACAACATATTCAACCAATCTCCTATGTATGGGCATTTAGGTTTGTGAGATAATAGAAAACATATATGTATATATTTGTCTCTGTCCCTGGTTCCTGGCCACAGAGTTCCTAAAGCCTTGTAATTCCCTAAGTGATAAGAGTATTAGGAACATTTTTGTGCTAATATTTGATTTTTGACTCCAGTTCCCAACACAGAGGTCCTAAATCCCTTGGAATTTCCAGCATGATAGCACTGTCTTTTACTCTAATGAGGTGGCTTCTGATGGGTTCCTGCATGGGGGCTGGTCACCAGAAAGACTAAGCCATAATTAGAAGGGTGGAATTTTCAGCTCCACCTCCAATTCTCCAGAGAGGGGAGAGGGGCTGGAAACTGAGATAATGATGTATCATGCTTGCTGTGATGAAGCCTCCATAAAAATCCCAAAAGTATTGGGTTGAAGAGTTTCCAGGTTGGTGAACACCCAGAGGTGCCAAGACCATGGCATGCCTGCAGTGGGAATGGAAACTACATGCCCCTTCCCAGATACTTTACTCTATGCAGCTCTTCCATCTAAATATTCATCTGGATCCTTTACCATATTCTTTTTTTAATAAAATGGTAAAAGTTAAGTAAACTTTTCCTAAATTATGTGAGCCATTCTAGCAAATTAATGGAATCTGCAAAAAGGGTTGTGAGAATCTCTAGTATATAGCTAATCAGGCAGAAAGTAACAGTCTAGACTTGTGGCTGGCATCTGAAGAGGTTGAAGGCAGTCTTATGGGACTGAGCTTTTAAACCTTGGGAGCTAATGCTATCTGCAGGTAGGCAGTGTCAGAATTAAGTTTAATTGCGGAACATCCAACCTGGTATCCTAGAATTGCTAGGTGTGGGAAAAACACACAAACAAACCAACAAACCTATGTGTGGTATTGGAAGTAGTGTGAGCATTGTAGCAATGTGAGAGTAGGCAAACAAAGAACAAGTTACTTTTTCCTACAAAGGATTGCTGCTGAAATTTTGCAATTATATATAAGGGAATGTTGATATAATGCCTTAATAAATAACTTCCAGAATTCTTTCATATTATTGGCAATGTATCCTTGGAGAGAATACCTAGGGTTTGCTGGACAGAAGGAAGCGCAGTTGTAATTTTATTAGATATTACCAAATTCCATTCAGTAGGTATTATATCACTTTCCATTTCTATCTGTAATATGTGAGTGTCTGTTTCTCCACAATCTTTTTTTTTTTTTTTTTTTTTTTGAGAGAGAGAGAGAGTGATGGCTGTGGGGAAGGGCAGAGGGCAGAGGGAGAGAGACAGAATTCCAAGCAGGCTCCACATCCAAAGCGGAGCAGTCATGAGGCTCAACCTAAGAGCATGACCTAAGCCGAAATCAAGAGTCAGTCACTTAATAAATTGAGCTACCCAGGAACCCCTGTTTCTCCAAATCTTGATGATAGAGAATACGGTCAAACTCCGGAATTTTTCTACAAGTGATAGGTGAAAATGACATCTCACTAGTTTTAATTTGCAGTTCTCTTTTTGTGAGTAAAGTTGAAATCTTTCCATATGTTCAGAGGCTATTTTTACATCATTTTTGGTTAATTTTCTGTTTACCTTTCTTAATTTTTAAAGAGTTCTTTATATATTAGGAATATTAGCCTTTCATTTGTGACATACATTGCAAATGTTTTGTCCTAGTTTGCCATTTGTCTTTTTTTTTTGCCTATGGTATTTTTGCCGATAAGAAAATTATTTTAGATATTTGAATTTATCAATACTTAATTATAGAATAATTAGATTTTGAATCATAGAAAGCTTTTCTCTCTAATCAGGTTCTGTAAGAGCTTGTATGCTTTTTCTACTTGTATGGTTTTATTTTTTATAAT
This sequence comes from Vulpes lagopus, assembly GCF_018345385.1. Taxonomy (NCBI): domain Eukaryota; kingdom Metazoa; phylum Chordata; class Mammalia; order Carnivora; family Canidae; genus Vulpes; species Vulpes lagopus. The sequence continues at coordinate 21,756,600 of NC_054844.1, forward strand.
TAGATCTCCTATGCATTCAGAGTTTATTTTTGTGTATGGTGTGAGGCATGAGCCAAATTTTATCTTTAGGCAAATGGCTGTCCATTTGTCACAACACCATTTATTAAAACATCCAACTTTGTCCCAGATCATCTGATAATTTTTAATATAGTACTAGATATATAAAATAAAGTCATCTTTCATTATCAGTAGCTCCTTGATGCCAGCTGCTATTGTCATATTAATATTCCCAAACACAGTTGTTATTATATAACGTTTACCCTATCCTAAATAACAACACTAAAACCACCAATATGTGACAGGTTTAAAATTAAGTATAAAAGTTTAAGTTTCCTGCTGCTTCTTGCAATATGGCAGACAAGGTATTCTGAAATAACATTCTATTTAAAACATGTAGAAATTCTGGATAAGATTCAATAAAAAAAAAAACACTGATAATGCATTGCTGGGCTTAAAAGAAAATAAGCTAAATCTACCCTGGCCAAAATGATGAGCCAACTGAAACCCAAACCCATGGGGAAACACAATGGAAAACAGAAATGAGGTCATTTGTCCACATTGGAAATCAAAATGCCAGGGACTTGGGCCCATACAAGGCAGGAAACCTAAATTTGACCACAGAAACAACCAGATCTCTCAATGCTCTCCCCTCAAAAAAAGGGTAGAATTAAAAAAAAAAAAAGTCTATCTTGTGGCAAAATGGACTGATAGGAAAATCTGGGGCCAGCCAATCCCACTCCTAACCATATAACCTAGAGAAATGCTTATATTGCATACATGTTCTAGGAGACATGTACAATGTATAGGATTTTTTAAATTGTGATGAGCTTAAGTCATAGAAAACATTAAAAATGAATTAACTACAGCAGCATTATCAACACAGATGAATCTCAGAAACACAAGGTTGAGCAAAAGAGCAAGTACAGATACTTTTTTTTCCAATTTAAAATACATGGAGGGGTGCCTGGGTGGCTCAGCAGTTGAACGTCTGCCTTCAGCTCAGGGTGTGATCCCATGGTCCCAGGATCCCATGGTCCCAGGATCGAGTCCCAGGATAGAGTCCCACATCGGGCTCCCTGAATTGGAGCCTGCTTCTCCCTCTGTCTCTGTCTCTGCCTCTCTCTCTCTGTGTCTCTCATGAATAAATAAATAAAATCTTTAAAGAAACAATAAAATAAAATACATAGAAACCCAAAAATGCATGTACTATGAAGATGTTCAGAGGAATGGTAAATACAAAATTCTACTTGTTTTTAACTATGGGAATGGAGAAGAAAGATAAGTCTAAGGAATTTATGGAGGGCTTCAAATTTTAGTAATGTTTTATTTCTCAATCTGAAGGTTGTTTTATTAACATCTGTTTATATTTTATGTTCAATTTATTTCTTTACTCTGAAAATATGTGTCAATGACCTACTAAGATGCAGGCATCACTAAAGGCAATTGGTATATCAGTGAACAAACATGGAAAATTATTGCCTTTGTGGAATTTGTATTCTAGAGGAGGAATACAAAAAATTAATTTTAAAATATTATAAGTAAAAAATACACATCATAAATTAGATGGAAAGGTGAAAATGATATAAGAAGTGTTGATAGTACAAGTGATAGAAAGAACATTTGCTCTGCATAATGTAGGCTGGAGCACACAGTCCAGCTAATGTGTGAAGAATAGATTATGTGGGTAGGATAGCCAGCTAAAAGACCACTGTAGTAATTGAAGCAAGAGATGATGTTAATCTAGACCCTTGTGGTAGTATGAGAGCTGATGAGAAAGAGTTGATTTTATTCTGAATTTGGAGCTAATAGGAATTCTGGATGGGCAGGACATAGAATATGAGGAGAAAAGAAAAAAAAAAAACAGAAGAGTTCAGAAAAACTCCAAATTTCTTGGCATATGCTAAAAGAATGGAGCTGTTATGAACTCATTTAGGGAGGACTGTGGGTGTATTAGCCTCCCAGGGCTGCCATAACGGAACACCACATGATGAGTGGCTTAAACAACAGAAATTTCTTATTTTCTCACAGGTCTGGTGGCTAGAAGTCTGAGATTTCACTATCGGCAGGCTTGGTTTCTTCTGGGGCTTCTTTCCTTGACCCACAGAAGACCACATTCTTTCTGGGTGTCCCCATGGTCTTTCTTTTTTGTGTACACATGTCTAGTATCTCTTTGTGTATCATATTCTTATTTTCTTATAAGGACACCAGTCAGATTGGATTGAGGCCTACCCATAGAACCTCATTTTACCTTAAGTACCTCTTTAAAGGCCCTATCTCCAAATACAGTTACATTCTGAAGTACTGGAATTTAGGACTTCCACATATGAATTGAGGGGTTAGAGAAGGGACATAATTGAGCAGATAACATATAAGTAGGTTTGGGGACAGAAGATTAAGAGTTTAGTTAAGTACATGTTCATTTAGGATATTTTGGAGATCTACATAAAGATGTTGAATAGGCAATGTGAAATATGAGTTTAGAATTCAGGAAAGAGATAATAGTTAAATATATAAGTTTTAGTATTGTCAACAGTGGAGTTTAAAGACATAATACTTGATGAGATTGTGCAGGGAGTAAGGTTAAGTAGAAAAGAAAAAAAGGACTATCAGGCCTCCCCCAATAATAAATTAATCAACAATAAACAAGAACTATCAAGGAAAACTGATGAAATAATGTAAAAAGAAAATTCAATAAGCCAAAAAGAAAAATAATTAGCATTAAGGAGAGAAAGATCATATGCAATAAATATTGCTAATAGGTCAAATAAAATGAGGTCAAAGAATTAGTCACTGAATTTGTCATTGTAAAGGTCATTGGCAAAATTGGTAAGTGTTACATTGGTGAAATGGTGGAGGACAGAAGCCTGAGTAGAGTGGGCTTAAGGAGGAATAGAATCTGAGAAATTGAAGTCAAAGTAAAGATAACTGTTTCAAGAAATTCTGTCTTAAAGGGGAGCAGAGAAGGACAGTAGCTGATGGGGAATATGGGGGTCAAGATATTTTTAAGATGGAAGAATAATGGATGTATGTGTGCTGATGGGAAAAAAGCACATTAAGAGAAAATTGGTGATATAGGAACGAGAACAGGAAATTGGTAGAGCAATTTCCCTCAAGTGAATGAGTGAAAATGCAATTTGCTAGAGAGAATATCTTTAGATAGGAAGGAGCAAAGATAATAACAGGCATATATATATGCATATATATACATATATATACATTACATAATGTATATTATCTAATGTATTTCTATGTATCATATATTTACTTACATGTATATAAAATATTTCAGCCTTAAGTCTCACTTAATGAATAGTTAATGTTTTGCCTGCCCCTTTCCCATTCTATTCTTCTAGAATATAAATGCCTTTCCTATGAGGTGGATGCTGCTTCTAGAGAGGGATGGAGGTTGCCAATTGATCAGGGGGATGAAGATGACTCACAGTGGTTTGCCGTTAAATAGTTCAGGCATAGTCATTTGACTACTCAGTGTCCTTCCCTGAATTTCCAAATAGGATCTGAGGAGTGGTACTTCTATCTTCCTTGATCACAGTATTATAAGGCTGTAAACTTGAAACTTCCTGCCATATGGATAAGCTGATCTAGAGAATGAAGCCCATAAAAATCAAAGAAAGAGAGGAGACAGGGAATAATCGACCTTGTTCATGTCCATGATTCTGGGTGTCCTTCAGGTCATTTCTACAGAGTCCTTCCAAGTAACCTGAACCATGAATTTCATTAGTCAAGGTATTCAAGGACCTACAGAACTGAAACAAATTATACTTGTTTTTCTCTATCACAATATTGGTTCCCTTTGTTTCATCCATACTAAATTACTGGTAACCTATCTTAATCCATCCTCATTTCTCATACCTTTCATTTTAATAATCATCTTTAGCCTCCACAAAGTATTTCCTGAGTCAGACCTTTGCCTGTGCCATTCTAGTCCAGGCCATCCTCATTTCTTACCTTGTTGAATGAACAAGTGATTCATGATTCCTAACAGTTTTTCTACATTTGCTCCTTCTATTTACTCCAATTGGAGTTCTCCATCTACACAGCCAATAAAGTCCCCTTTACTAGGCAGGGTTCCGGATTTCTTCAACCTGAAGTGACTTCTCTCTCATTAAAACCCTTTAGAGGGATCCCTGGGTGGCGCAGTGGTTTGGCGCTTGCCTTTGGCCCAGGGTGCGATCTTGGAGACCCGGGATCGAATCCCACATCGGGCTCCCGGTGCATGGAGCCTGCTTCTCCCTCTGCCTATGTCTCTGCCTCTCTCTCTCTGTGTGTGTGACTATCATAAATAAATAAAAATTAAAAAAAAAAAAAAAAAACCCTTTAGACCTCTCTTACATTATTTGTTTCATTTTTGCTTTGCCGTCAATTCTTTGGGACCTCTTATAAGATGAAATCATATCGAGAGCAGTTTTAGTCAACATTTTTTTTTAATATGCAACACCCTGTAAATACTGTGTTCTTAGCAATTACATTTTATTTTATACTAAGTTATTAAAAATTGACCTAGTTATTTTTTATTTAGATGAGAATACTTGACTAGGGGAATATTAAAAATATAGGTTATGATATACTCTACCACTACTTATAAAATTACTTTTGATAAATTTTGAGATTTATAATGATGGGTGGTGAAAAGAGATGAGAACTGATACCTCTTGGAGTTCACTGTTTACATGATTTCATCTTCCCCTTTCTACTTTAAACCTTGTTTAAGATGGAGAGAATGGAGGACTAATGAAAAGAATGTGGAAATGCGACATTTCAGAAAAAGAACATAGATTTGCCATTGTTCTTAGATTGCATTTTTTTTTCCCTATAGAAAAATATCTTTGTGACATCAGTTCAAGATAGCCTTCATGAACAGAAACACATCAAGTGATACCTCCAAATAATTGTTGACCCAATAACTGCTGTCCTTGTGTTATGAATATTGTCTTGTTTTTTAAACGTACTCGCTTAAATGAAAGCTGCTGCTATGAGGTTTATAGGTTAATTATGCCTATTCACCAAAAATGTTTGTTTTAAAATTGTTGCTAAAAATTCCTGGGTTTAGTAGCAAAATATGTCAACCTAAAAAAATGCTATTTACTATTTGTACTTAATTTGTACTGACAGAGAGAGCCACCGCTGACTCACCAATACTCTTACACCTTGAACCAGTTGTGTTTCTTCTTTTAATACCGTGTTTTGTCAAACACATCAACATGAAATGACAGAGATTAAATATCTTATGATTGTCTGAGTAAAACCATCATTTGAGCATTAACATTCATACCGAACATTAGAAGATTCTAAACTGAAAGAAACTCTAACCTATGATCATCCATTCTAAAAATTTGATTTTACAGATGGTGAACCTAAATAATAAAGTATATTATCCTATTAAAGCTATACTAAGAAACCCCCATTGCACGTTAAAGCTAATAGCTTGTCACAGCTACGAAAATGAAAAAGCAGCACCATTAGACTAATAATGCCATAAGATCTGCCATGTAATACAAATACCAAATGTTGTATTTTTGACGAGAAAAAAATGGGAATTTTGTTCTGTGGCTATGGAATGTTAGTTACATCCCCTTTGGATTATCATCTTTGGGTCCATTTTAATCCTGAGATAACAAAAGCTTTGCGTGAGAACCTGGGATAGGCTATGGTCTTTTGAAACTAACTTTTTCTCAGTGCCAAATAAATCTCTTTTAAATATGTTCTCTGTGTGGCAATCATGACATCCATTGGCCAACTGGATCTGGGGTTATGCCTGGATACTTTCCACATTGCACGTGGTTGTCAATTTGAATTGTGTATCAACTACCCATCATATTTGGCACATCTGTACTTAACATTGGCATTAATTTTACCCTATTGTTCTAATTGCAGTACTTTGATGTAATGACACCATTCAATTCACAGATGGTACTGGTGGGGGGTTTTCCCAAAAAAATATAATGTAATTTTAATTTGGAATGTGAGAATGCCAAAAATAAGAGCTTCATTGATTAAGTTATCTGAGCCTGCTAAACAGTTGAACATTTGAACTAAATAGGAAAAACTGGGAAAGAGAACAGCAGGTTTCAATACCAACCTACTGCAAATGTTTTGTTTTTTGATTATAGTCTATAAGGCTCATAAGACTTATCTGTTCACAAACACACTTTGACATACTTCGGATGAGCAACATAAAATCTATATTTTCCTATAAAATAAAGTCATTTTATTAAAGATGAAATCATTTGGTGGATTGAGTAGTCTGCAATTTGAAAGGTAATTAATTTGAATTATTAAATTTGAAAATTATTTATATTGTTTAAAGTGTCACAGATTGGAGATATACATCATATATATGCATATATAACATGTATATTTTTAAAGACTTTTCTGTAGTGCTTCTCTCACAATTTCCTAAGATATCATAAAATAATGCCTATTATATTTTACATTTCATAGAATAAAATCAGAGGAAAACTGAGTTAACTTTCCAAAGGTCATAGAACTCCACGTTGATGGAAGAATGACTAGAGTACAGATCTCTACTTCTTATTTGAAATTATTTTGTGAGACACTTCCCATTTTGTCAAGTCAAGAGCTGCTACCATTTATTTCAACAGGAAAGAGGTTACATTTCCAGTAAGATGAGGGGGGCAAAATGTGTAAGTGTAGGACATTATACTTAGCTTTGGAATGAGGGTAGGGAAAAGGAAGACATTAAACCAGAAGAACAACTCTATTTGGTAGTTTACCTACAATTAACCATAGAGGCTGAAGGAAGTCATGGAGGGAATGAAAGGCATCTGACTGTAGCATGAATGAAAAATCCAGAATGGCTATGCCACCAATCATCGATTTACTCTAGTAACACACAGGAAATCAGGATCCCAGTGAACTCAGAAAATTCTAACATAGCTTGGGATATTTAATGACATGATTGGATGGTGGACTCGTTGATGTGTTTTTTGTTTGTTGGTTGGTTTTCAGTAGATTTTAATGAGACCAAAGGACCCCTAAGGTAGAACTTGGTATGTGAGCAATACCTGTAGAAGGCTATTGGGTATCCAATTCCTGTTCTTTCCCTAGGGCTATCGTGGGGCCCCATAAGGAAAGAGGTTGCTGGCAGTAGCCAAAGAAGCTGTTTTTATAAAGGATATTTATTAAGTCTTGGATCACAAATAATTCTATGCGATTTAGAGAACAAAGTTCTTCACACTTCTGGGTGGAAGATACAATGATTTGGGCTCAATGATGATGTCAGAAATGCAACTTGGCCCCATAGGTATTGAAGGTATTCAAAGCTCTATACCTCACACTAGCCAGAAGTAGAAAGTGTTTATGTACAACTCTCAAGTTAGCTTGTAAATAGCAGGTATCAAGAGGGCACCTCGAAACTTTAGAGCATTATTCCTGAGATACCCTAAAGTTCAGTCAGATATAACTGATAATTTCAACAGTTAGAAAAAGAGCTTGGTCATCAGTTTATCCTAAAAACAGAAATTTGGGGTCTACTTTATTATAAAACTCATGATCTGAAAATGCTGGGGGAGATTTGGTTTATATGCAATATTCTTAAGGCCCTGGTCTCCCCACAATCTGTGCCCTGTCAATGGCCACAAGGAAGCCCTAGCCCCTTAAAATTGTCAACTCAACATAAAGGTTGTGTGACCACTGTAGTAGGATGTGATAGGAGGCTGGGCTGGGACTGTAGCATTATTACACAGCACTAATTCATTTGAACACACTGCTGGAACTTTTACCTGGGACTCTTCTTAGCCTCTCTCCTCCAAGGCCTTTCCATTGTTTGCTAAAGGTGGAGTTATTTAAATGACATCTACTATGCGAAAAATCATACTAAGTTTTGTTTCCATCTTTCAGTGTTTCCTGTGAAATTTCAGCATCAGTCATCCCCAGATTTGCAGTGATTAGTATTGAAATGTGAGCCTACCCTTGATTTTGCTAGGTCATGTCTTCCTGAGTGGTAAATAAGGTAAAGTGAAGTCAGTTCGAACCTTCACTCAGAAAAGCATCAGTTCTACTTCACCCTGGATTTTCTAAACTTAAGCCTTCTTATATGCAACAGGCTCCATGGAAAATAATAATGAAATGTATGTATGTACTAAGCCTCCTCGGAAAGGTCCAAGGCTCAAAGCTCCAATGTACTACAGAGAATTATGGGAAGAGAGCCATGAAGGAAGTGGGTCCCTGAGGGCATAAAGTCCTCACCCTCCTTTTAGCTACACAGAGACATCTTAATTTTAGACAGGCATCCTCTCTGAGTAAGTAACAAAATTAGAGGGCCATTTTGTATTTCTATTTTTCACTACTTAAAAAAAAATCATTATCTAGAGGTTACTTCTCTTCCACAGATACCCTGCCCTATCCTTCATTCCATTTAGGTTTATCGGCTTCCGTATCTCTACTACCATAGTTTTTAAAAAATATTTTCTCTCCAGGTATATATTTTTATTTTACGTATATGCGTGCATGTGTGTGTATATACAAACTTCCTCATCTACTGCCAAAAGTTGTTGCATTCTAGCTAATTTTTGAGGCGTGTGCAGCTGTTAATTAAAGTGGCCATTACAAGATGATTTAGCATATGATTTTAGAATAGCATACCGCAAGTTTGAAAAGATCTACACCTGTGTTTACCTGTGTACTAGAACTGGTTCTAGGGAAATCCAGATGAGACCCAGGTGCCCAACCCACTTTGTTGCAATATTTACATTTTGCACTAAATATGTTTATGCCTCACATTTCTAGTTACACAGTCCTAATTATGATGAACAGCATTTCTATACCTCTCTTTGAGAAGTGGAATTCCTTTTCTTCAGAGAAGTAGAAGCACAAAATTAACTTATTGTCATGCCAAATTTTCAAGCTTTTTGAAATGAAAATTCTAGAGCATTCTCTTTGATGAGTCTCATCTTAAGGCTAGCTTTAGAGAACTAAAATAGTAAAAATATCTTTCACATAAAATCTGTTTGTAAGGAGAAAATGAAATATTAAGAGATTGGAGTGCAGAGGCTCATTGTAGGAGTAAATGAACTCAGAAACATTGTTACAGAGTATACATGGTTTTTAAACTGACAGTACTAAATATCTGTATTAAGTAACATTAATTTTTTTTCAGCACCGAAGGTTATGAATATGCTCTCTGCTGCCTTTCTTTCTACTTCACTCATTTGGGATTCATTGTGATCAGAGCTGAGAAATTCTGAAATGTGATCTTCCAGCTGAAAAGTTCTGGTTGTTAGGTTATTGAGTTTTACAAATTCAGGCATGTTTCAATCTATTTTCTGAAAAAAGAAAATTCACAACATTCAGAATATTAGATTTTTAAGTAGCCTAACAGTTTTCCAAGGAGCCCAAAATATTGCTAAAGTAATATAGGCTTGTTTCATTGTCTTAATCAACACACTGGCTCTTCAGTTACTAAAATAAACAATATTTTTTCAAATGTTCTTCACCTGACTGTTGTTCATTTTGACTGTACTTGGGAATCCTTGGATGAAGATGTGCTATAAGTAGCAAGATGTGAACATATTTTTTAACAGGTCTGTGAGGTTGTTGATCGGCTGCAGTATTTTTTGTAAATGTGAACTGAAACACTTCAAACATTTTTTTTTCTGAGTTTTAGGTGTTCATAGCATTGATTTCTTAACTTGTCAATACAGTAAGGATTTTTTTTCACACATAAGAGTAGCTTTAAAACCACTTGATTCAGTATGCAATATTTTGAATGATCTAAAATCATCCACTGGGTTGGTAATAAGACCATATCATTTCTCTGCCATCATTTTTAAGTGGTATTCATGTCCTCAAACTCAAGAAAATATTTCAACAGTTTTATAGTCTCTATCACATATGTGTGTGCTAATAATAACTGAACCTTGTCTATGACTACTAAACTTCTTTGTAGAAAACATATTTAACTGGCATTAATTATAATAGAAATGAATTAAAGCTACTCAATTTTCTTATAACTTCTTTTATATATCAGAACATGTAAGGACAACATGAATGCAAAATATGTGCTCTTTATTTTTTTTAAATTAAACAAAACTTACAAACATTTTACAAAGATGTGAATCTTTTATAATGTGACTAATTCTTCATTCAAAAAATGTTATGGGAAAAAAAAAGATGTTATGGCATATAAATATACAAAAACCTTGATTAGATTGCTGTTCTGTCATAATGCCAACCCACTGACCTATACTTTGATGTTTGGATCTCCACCAATTAAATATTCTGAGAAATACGAAGGGTGATTCTTCCATATTTGGAACGCAATGTATGATATAAATCAGTTAGAACAAGATAAATATGGTTTAAATGAGAATCAACTGGCTCTAACTTGTGTACTGAATAAATGGGGAAGGAAACTATCGTGATTTTTTTTTTTTGAATGATTGCTGTGTTCTACGGATTAAGCTAAATATCTTACCTCTTTTCACTTTTTACTCCTTATGAAAGATCATATAATTCTCATTTTTTTTTTTAAAAAGATCACATCATTCTTCTTTTATAATGAAAGAAAATAAGCATTAGAGGGGGCCCATCTGAGTGGCTCAGTCTGTTAAGCATCTGCCTTCAGCTCAGGTCATGATCTCAGGGTTCTAGGATTAAGCCCTGCATTGGGCTCCCTGCTCAGCAAGAAGTCTGCTTCTCCCTCCCCTCTCTCAAAATAAAAATAGAACCTTGAAAAAAAGAGAGAGAGAGAGAAAAGAAACATTAAAGCAAGCAGCCTTTCCATGCTTTTTCAAGTACTTCCTTATGGAATTCCTTGAATTTATATGTTCATCTTTCAATTAAGAGATCACACTCAATCTTTGGGCAAAAGTCTCTTGCAAAGCCTATAACAAATTTGCCATACAGCTGATTTTAAACTTCTCACACAACCATCAGTTACATCTATATGTCAAGTAACATCAAGCTAAATTAAAAATGTATCAGTGTTCTCAGCATAATCACTAACAGACTTCTTAATTAACCTGCCAATTCTCTCAAAAATAAGAGTTCACTTTTGCTTTATAAATGAGAGTAGATTAAGCAATTTTTCTTCCACTGATTTTTTGTTGACTGTAGTTATTACCATGTCATGTAATCTGTGAGTCCTGAAGCACATACACAAGTGAGGATTTGAAAAGTACTTCTTTATGTAGCTTCACTTCAATATGCAGTTGAGATAGTCTCGATAATGTAAGCTTTCTTTACCTATTGCATCAGTCACCCATTGTAGGCTACTCTTCTGTTTATTGAATTTGATCTATGTCACAGGAATCAATTGAAAATGAGAAGAAAAACAGAGAGAGTCTCTCATGTCCCATACCAATTTTAATTTACAGTGATTATTTAATGTCACCTCGAGGATAATTCCCTAGGCAGTATCCTAACTAGGACTATGTAACTAAAAATATGACTATTTAGTATAAAAGGAAAATAAAAGCTACCAATTATGAAACATTTACTACAAGACAGGCACTATGTTTTATGCCAGGGTTCAGCAAAGTTTTTCTGAAAAAGGCCAAATAGTAAATATTTTAGGCACTGCAAGCTCTGTGGTCTCTGTAGCAACTACTCAACACTGCCACTGTAACATGAAAGCAGCATTAGAAAAGAGGAAAATGAATAAGCATGGCTGTGTTCCAATAACATTTTCCTTATAAATGCATTTGGCTGGTGAGCCACAATTTGCTGACACCTGCTATATACATTGTCTATAGTCATTAGAAAAAACATCAAAGAAAGGTACTGTTGAATTTATTCTATAGATGAATAAATTGGGATTCAAACAGACTTAGTATACCTAGGATCTAGAATACCTGGGAAAAATGACCTCTAGTAATTTAGTAGAAGAAATTTGACACAAAGAACTAGTTAGCAGAGTGTCCAACATGCTAAGAAACCAAACAGAGTACAGCAACACAACCCTAGAGTAGCAACAGAAGGAAGTCACTACCATCCAAAAGGAAGTGATGGCGTAAACAGAACCCAAGAGCTGTCCATCAGGAACCTTGTTGGAAAAGGATATCCAGAGAGATCTGGAAAGAGATGTCACCAAAGGGACGAACCTGCAGCAGAAAGGGGAAGGAAATATCCTGCCCTCCACTCTCCCACCACATCTATGGATCGTACCTGGATTATAGTTTGCAGATTTTCAGCCTCTAAAGCTATAAAGCAGAGCAGGGGAATGGTCTCAGAGCACACAAAATGACAGGCACAGGTAACAGTAATATTATCATAATTAGAATCCAGATTTCCCCCAAATTCTGTGCACATCCAGTGTAATACAGCATAAGTAGAGCTTGCTTCTTATCTTTCCTTCTTTTGTTTTACATATGTAATGTTTCTTAGGATCTCAAAATATAACTCTTGAATTAGCCTCACTCTGTAGTACTCAATATAAAAGATATCTTATTTCTCCGAAGAACCAAAACAGTCATGTCTATAGCCACAGTAAAGTGAAGATATTTCTGTTAATTTGCCAATGCCTTATTTCCCAACATTGAAAAGAGTTTACAAAGAAAAAAAAAATAGCTCATTTTCTTTAGGTTATGTGTTTAAATCTTCATTTTTAGGATACATACTAAGATTGTCCTATTTTTATTTGGTTAATATATTTGGTAGATTTTCATCCTCTTACATCTTACATCTGAGTCTCAAAAGATTATTTTCATGATCAATAGTACAATAGGCCTTAATAGACTGACCATCTTAGTAGTACCTATATATGTCTTTTAAAAGATGCTTGTCTTATTGTTTGCTGGAGTCATTTTGAGCATATGCAGCCTTCAGGACAGCAAGCATATAGTTAAAGTTATAGGGGGCTGCAGAAAGATGCACAATAAATTAAGATACCCAGAAATTATTATTTGCCCCAAGCTTCTCCACCTGTTGGGGAGGCTTTTCAGTTATATTTCAACTTGGATATTTTTTGTCACCTAATCCAGAATTAGGATAAAAAACATCACAACTGCAGCAAGCAAATTAGTAAGTCCCTTAGAGAGATGGAAAAGAACTGTGGCATTGCACAAAGGGGGGACCTAATTCCCAAGGAAGGAGGCATTGGGATTTTGCAGAGGATATTAAAAGAAAGGTGTGTCACTGAATATTTAGGTATAATTAGATATATAGAATCTCAATTTACAGGGTTGAATTGTAGCAATTACAGACAGAGACTGAGAGCTCTCTGCCATTGGAATTCTGACTCCTGTAAAGAAAAAGGGGATCTTTGGGCACAAGCTGGCATGGAAACCCAAAGGATGTCCAGAGAAGAATGGCGACTTTAACCGGTATGCCATGTGCAAGTTAGGCTCACACTTGCCAGGAGGAAGAAATTAAACAGAACAATGCTGTTTGTTATTTATAATCAGCTGCATATTTACTTCCTTTTAAATGTCCCAGATAGTATCTAGAAGTTAGCTCTCATTTTGGACTCTGCCTACTTCTGTTCTTAGTAGAGACTGAAATTTTACCTTTGTCCTGAATCAAAAGAAGAAATTTCAATGCTATGGAAGGACAACATTTGGGCAAATCCGACTGGCAATTGCTCTTGAGTTTCTTGTTCTCACTGGGAGCTGATTAATGGAATGGAATAATGTAGTTGGTAAGGGTATGGGCTCTGGATCTGTGGGTTTGAATCCTGCTCTGCCAGGGAATAACTGCAGGGATATAGTTAATTCAATTTATTTATCCTCTCTGCTGTGCGTCAGTTCTCTCATCTAAAAAATGGAGATAATACTTGTATCATCTCATATTGTTGATAAGAGGTTTAGCCAAGTAAAGTATTCTGACACAGTGTTTAGACATCACTTTATTTTATTTATTTATTTACTAAAGATTGTATTTATTTATTTGAGAGAGAGAGAGAGAACAAGCACGAATAGGGAAAGCAGGGTTCTCGCTAAGCAAGGAGCCCAACATGCGACTGGATCCCAGAACCCTGGGATCATGACCTGAGCTGAAGGCAGACTCTTAAACCGACTGAGCCACCCAGGGGCTCCCCACCCCAAGTTTCTCATTTTAATGTGCACGTGAACCACCTAGGAATCCTGTTAAAAAAATTGTTTCAGTAAGTGGCGGGGAGGGTAGGGATAGAAGTTCTGCATTTCTAACAAGATAATGCTGAATGTGTTGCTCTGTGAACCACAGAGTAGCAATAATTCATTAAAGTGACTGGCATGTAGAAAGGTTTAAATCAGTGTCTTATATTATTGTTATCATGCAGCATACTTTGGAGAATGGGGGCTTAATTTAACACATGCCTATTTGGAGGTCACACATTACATACATTATATTGCAAGTAGTATCTTCAAGAGCAAATGCTTTGCCTGCCTTATTTGTCCCAGATAAAGTTTTTGTTTGATTTTGGTTTTTGGTTTTTGTTTGTTTTTTCCCTCATACCTTTGTCTTCCATATCACTTCTACATGAAGGGCTCTTTATTTCTCAATTATTATAACATCTATTTTCTGTAACATTTTTGCAACACTGTATATACCATGTAACACTATGGACCATCCCTTGACAACTTTTCTACAAAGAAATTATCTGTAATTTCTTTAATTATCTTCTCCTCTAAATAGAATGTATGTTATGATGTCTTAACAGCCTTATATATCAACTACTTTTCTAACCTTATGCCTTGTATATATGCCTTGTATAAGTAAGTGTGTTTGATTTATTTGAGGTGGAAAAGCAATTGCTCATCATACTTTCTCTGTTCTGAGATGAGCTGATGCAAGGTTGGGATTTGAGGTCCTCTCCCTATGTATAATTCTTGGAATATATATCTTACATTTACTTCTCAAAACTGACTGGGAATGGAGGTACATAACACATTTATTGCCACTGGGAGGGAGGGCAGTGCAGATATATTCTTTCTAAATATCTATTACCACTGTCAAAATGTTTAGAGCTATCTACAAAAGTTTGAGGACAATTTTTTTTTCAATATTCTGGGTATAACTTGAGAAATACAAGTTCTTCTGATAAATCTTTTTGGCCTTTCCTGTGTCTGATAAAAATGCTAAGTTGTTATGTATATGCATCTGTGCTGGTGGTTGGACGATTTTACTAGAGATTCCTCTAATTTGAAGTAATTTGCTTTCTCTCTCTCTCTCTCTCTCTTTGTTATTTTCAATCATATAGGTAATTCTGAACAGTTTTGGAAGGAAACATAAAGATGCAGACTCTAGAGTCATGAAGATCTAGGATTAGAACCTGCTTCTACCATTTCCTTACTCTGTGACCTAGCAAAATGCCTAAACTTTCTGTTTCTTAGGTTCTGCTTTGATCAAAAAAAGTAAGTAATAATCTTTGTTGCATGTTCAGCCACTGGGACAACAACGGTAATCAATACATTTGAGGCATTCTTGTTGAAGATATTTTGTTCATATTTAGGAAAGCCAACGTGAAGGTCATGATTATAAAGATCTTCCATAAAAACCATCTAATATAGCATTTGCTCTCCACTTTATGATTTCTCTTCTCTCTATAAGGCAAAGCTTCATTCCAAAACACAATTTATTGATCACAAGGACTTTTTGAGCACCAAATAAATTGAGTGTTTGGCTCATCATAGACACCATGAATTGAATCAGAGAAAGTGCAAGAAAATCTCATGTCCTAATTTTTATATTAGTCTCATGAGATAGAGTTATTAAATTGTGTAATTCTAAAGTATTGGGGGATTTTGTTTTGTTTTTCTTCTTAAAGTGTCAATGTATTAATACTCTGTCTTGGATTTTGGTTGATCATAAAAGTGAAGACAGGAGGATAGAAAGAGAAAGGGAGTGGGAGGAAGAGAAAGAAGGAAAGAAAGAAAGAGAGAAAGAAAAGGAAGAAAAGAAAAGAAAAAAGAGAAGAGAAAAAAAAAGGAAAGGAAGGATGGCAATGACAGAAAGCCAGGGAGGAGGTAAAAATAAAAAGGAGGAAGAAGAGAGGAATAAAGGAGAGAGAATTTCAAAAACCGATTATGTTGAGAATAAAATGATAAATAAGCCATCAGGTGAAATCTCTCTAGAGGGAAGACAAATGAGCACAACTTGACTCTCATGTAACCCTCGATCTATTTAGAGAAAGAAGAATCAGGAAATGAAGTACTTCTCAGCAGTAGTTTAAGTCAAGAACTAAAATTAATTTACTTGACTTTCAAGCTATGATACTTGTTTATACTCTGTAGAAACCACAATTTCACACTCCTAGACTCTAGTACAATGTTGGCAAAACAGCTTCCTTATAAAATCAGACAGACTACTACCACCAACTACATTGAAACCAAGACATCTTTAATGTGTGAGATGATCATCCTTCTATTTATTGAACAAATCAGAGAACCAAGAAAGGAATATTTTTTAAATAATATACATGGATACTAGTGGGTCCTAAAGTAGAAGTTTTCACTACTTCATATTGGGTGAAACAGTAAAAAGTATAAGAATTCTACCGATACAATCCAATGGTTATATTGACCCAATATATCTTAAAAGATCAATAATGTAAAAAATGAGCCAAATAAAGAAAGAAAAGAACTTTTAAAGCAAGGCTGTACTGTTCATTTGAAGCCTTGCAATACTAAATGAGTATTGATATAATTTAAAGATTAAATTACTGTAAACAACCATAGCCAAGATTTTCACTCTGAAAAATTGATCTCAAGAAAACAATTAAATTAAAAAATATGTTGTGCCAGATAATGTTCTCCAAAATTTGTATTATAAATTTATTTAAGATCATTTTATATATATTAAAAAATAATGTAGAAGAGTTGAAACATGAGTTGCTATAAAATCCCTGTGTATTTACCATTGTATCAGCTAGCTATTGACGCAGTACAGCAGCATAACAAACACACACAAAACTCTCAACGTTGAGCGAAAATTAAAAAAAAAAACCTAATAAAATTTTAAAAAGCTCAATGCCACACTGTTGTAAACATTTACTTATATAATATGTTTGTAGGAGGGTGGGAAATGTTCTGATCTAGGCTGGGCTCAGCTAAGTGTCTCTGCTTCAAGAAGAATTAGCTACTTACAGATATTTGGTTTTACTTCATGTGTATTTATTCTTGGGCCCATACTGACAGGACAGCAACTAATTGGGGGAAGCTCCTCTTGTAGCAATGACAGATAGCAAAAGAAGGTAAGTAAAAAAAGAATAGTCAAGTCCTCTAAGGCCTACTCTCAGAAATAGCACACTCTCACTCTGCTTCATTCTATTGGTCTTGGCAGGAAAATGAGATAAGTCACATGGCAAAATGCATGGAGATAGGAAGAGCCTTGAATTAGGGTCTTTTATGCAACCTATAATCACAACCATCTTCACCTAAAAAATATCATAATTAACAACAAGAAAGATTACAAAAGACAATCACAGATATACAAAAATTCCCAAGTAGATAACTGACTGCAGTTATCTGATTGAAAGACAATTCAGTTTAAGAAATCTATTGTAGTATAATGGTGGGAAGAAAAGAAAAGTCTCAACCTTTGTTTTTAAGATTTTATTTATTTATTCATGAGGCAGAGAGAGACAGGCAGAGGGATAAGCAGGCTCCATGCAGGTAGCCTCACATAGGACTAGATTCCGGGACTCCAGGACCACGCTCTGGGCTGAAGGCAGACGCTTAACTGCTGAGCACCCTGGTGTCCCTAAAGTCTCAACTTTAAAGAAAAGGATAAAGTCTCAACTCAAATAACTGAAGAATGATGCAGTTAATAACCACTAGAAAACTCAGTAATTAAAAATCAAGAGTATGTATACAATGGAATATTACTTAGCCATTAGAAATGACAAATACCCACCATTTGCTTTGATGTGGATGGAACTGGAGGGTATTATGCTGAGTGAAATAAGTCAATCGGAGAAGGACAAACAGTGTATGTTCTCATTCATTTGGGGAATATAAATAATAGTGTAAGGGAATAGAGGGGAAGGGAGACGAAATGGGTAGGAAATATCAGAAAGGGCAACAGAACATGGAAGACTCCTAACTCTGGGAAAGGAACTAGGGGTGGTGGAAGGGGAGGAGGGCGGGGGTGGGGGTGACTGGGTGGCTGGCACTGATGGGGGGCACTTGACGGGGTGAGCACTGGGTATTATTCTGTATGTTGGCAAATTGAACACCAATAAAAAATAAATTTATTATTAAAAAATAAATAAATAAAAATCAAGAGTAATAAAAACTGAATTTAGAAAGGGAGCTATTCTACCAGTAAATTTTTTAAAAATCTAGATATGTTCCTGATGTCTCCCTCTTTATCATTCAAACGAGACGAGAAAATAATGTTATGTTGAAACTATGCTTCATGCTTTCATGTTTTACATGTTTAAAAAGTCAGTTATCAAGTTTCAATTACGGGAAAGCAATGAAGTGATTATCTACTATTGAAAGTTCATTGATATAATCACTACAGTTGGTAGATGCTGAGTGTCAGGGTGAGGGTTTTATGGTATTCTGTTGGGACAAAGCTGGAGAACAAGGTCTGTCCCATCAATTACCCTTCTTCCCTTTCAGATTTTGGGCTGAGGGAGCCAGACTCAACATTTAGCTACATGAAGAGTCTTTAAAATCACAGCCAAAAGTCATACCTCTCAAATCTGGCTGCACATTAGAATCACCTGATGGAGTTTCAAAAAAATTCTTCCACCATGGTCTCACTCCAAAGATTCTAATTTAATTGGTCTAGATTAGGGTCTCAGATATAATAACATCTTAAAAGTGTACCAGGAGACTTTCATGTGCTGTTGGCATTGGGCACCACTAGCCTGAACAGCTAGCCTTTCCCATCTCACCTCATTTGTAGACCCCTTTCTGGGGATGAGTCCTGGAATCCCATAGTTAGGTCTGCTCAGTGGAAGATGGCTGTGACGAGAGGAAGAGAAGCAAAGGGAGGAGAAACTCAGTCTCCAATGACGTCTGTCTGCCTGCCTAGGATAGGAAGCAGGGACAGCGGCTCTACTCCTATGTTTTACAAGATTTGAAGACCCTCCCTTTTTAAAAAATATTTTATTTATTTATTCATGAGAGACACAGAGAGAGAGAGAGATTGAGAGAGAGAGAGAGAGAGAGAGAAGCAGAGACACAGGCAGAGGGAGGAGCAGGCTCTATGCAGGGAGCCGGATATGGGACTCAATCCTGGGTCTCCAGGATCATACCCTGGATTGAAGGCAGCGCTAAACCGCTGAGCCATGGGAGCTGCCCTGAAGACTCTTTTGATGGTGGAACACAGCAGGCTGAGTTTTGCACTGATGAAAGACAGAACTCTGTTACTTAGAGCACCACATGAGAGAAGGCTGCCAGGCAGGGCCACACAAGGGGCTGCCCTCAAGCCCTGTGTCACAGCTAGCTGGAGTTGTAGGACCAGCTTGTATATATTAAGTGAGATGGGATTAGCTAAATTTCATGAGCTTCCTGTGGATTGCTTATAGAAATAATTTCACAGGTTCCAGGGCCTAGGACTGTCCCTATTTGTCAGGTACCTGGCTCTAAGACAATTAGGGCAAGTGTATAGTGGCCTGAGTGTGAGGACAAGAACCAATATGGGATAAGGGAACTGGTTGTGGTGTGGACTTACTCAGCTGCTCAAAAGGAGAATATGATCAGCCTCTAGCCAGGGCCCAAACCTTGATCAAGATAACATTGGAAAAAATAAAAAAGCAAAAACCTATGTTACTCCCTATAAGCCACCAAAGTAATACCTAACTGAAAAGAAAAAAAAAAAAAAAAGTCCCTCATTATGAAAATGTAGCTCCATTAATATTCAAAGCTCTGTCTGGTCCAATTCTTATCTCCTTCATCCTTAGGAAGAAAGATTTGGAAAGATTCAGTTGAAGGGTGCAAGCCTGGAAAAAAGACAGACATTAAAGCACAGGTCCCCAATAGAAAGCACAGGTCATACTCCCTTATCCAAAAGAGACCAGATGTATAATGGAAGTCAGACCATTTTGGTAACATTCCTGATGGAGTCTGGGGCAGCAACCCAAAATACATAAATATTTCTAAAGTGAAATATCTTAATATTTACTTTAAGTATGATAAACAAAGATTACAAGTAGCCTTGTGTCTCTTCAGATGAGGTTTGTAGCCGAATGAGTTTAGGCCAGGTCTGAAATTACTGCCAAGTGAATCATAAACAAAATGTTCTGTTTCCCCAGCCTTACAGATTTCAGGACTTCAGATAAGAGGTTGTAGATCTATATCTTAGGTTTTATCTGAATCTACATCATCACTCAACAGATGATAAGGATGATTCCTTTAAAGGCTAAAACCCCAAAGATAATTTACTCATTTTGTAATTATTTACTAAACATCCACCATATGAGTACTGTCAGGAGTCCTTGGGCACAAAGATGGCCATACAGAGTATCTGTTGTCAGGGGGCATACCTTTTGGTAGAGAGTGTTACTATGTAAAAATAATGTGCCATAAAGCATTTAGAATGCTCCACTGTGGGTATGGTGCTTGGTTAAGGTATAAGATCACAGAATCACACAGTACAGGAGTCAAGACCAACAGCCAACTCTCCTGATTCCACAATATGAAAACATCTTTTAAAAATAATTTTAATAGTCATTTATACAACAGCAGTTCATGTTCAATGGGAAAATGTAATAAGGCATAAGTAGTTACACCCCAGAGAATAGAAGTTATCTTGTTGATAACCAGTATCAACAAGTTGTCACCCCTCTTCTCTGCTTGGTGTAGTGGGTAAAAGAATATAGTCTGGACTCTTGCTACCTTGGTTTTCATATTTTCTCCCCACTTCACAGTGACCTTGACCATGCTACTTAACTTACCTTCACCCGATTTCTCTATCTATAGAATGTCAAAAATAATACTACTTACAGTGTTATCATGAGGATTAAATGAATTAATTGATGTAAAGTGCTCTGTAAATGTTTGCTGACCACTAGCCTCCAGGGATGTGCTAACCACTAACTTCGAACTTTGTATCTCTTACATCCACTTCCAAGGACTTGTCTTCTTTGCAGAGAAGAAGCCATATTTTGGGTTAGAATTCTCTATGAGGTTTGGAAGGCAAAATTGTGGTTGAATGTTACTTCGAGGAAGTTTGAGTGGCCAGACATAAGGGCAGCTGCAAAGTACTTATCAGTTTCTCTGGCTTTTTGGTAGTTTCAGCTCTGCAGCTGCAGACAGAACATTTCTAAAGATGTAAAATTGCTGTAGGTTCCCGGGGAACTTCCAAAAGCCACCTGCTAGTTCCTATAATATTCTTATATTTTATTTCTGTAATATTTAAAGTGCCTCTTGTTTTATTAAATTCATAGAGATAACAATTTTTGGTACCAGAAGTGATTTCAGGGAAGAGAAAGTTAATAGACAGGAATTTAGAATTAGATTAGATTTGATTGACTTGATTAGATTTTTCAGGCAAGAAGGGCCCCACTGATGGTGGGAGATGAAACACTGGTGCTCCAGGCCCACCGAAGTTACTTAAATCATCCATTGTCACTAGGTCAAGAAGTTAAAAAGATCAAGGGTTTAGGACTGGGTAGCTCCTGCAGTAAAACATTATGGTGATGTAAAACAGAGTACCAGGACTGGGGATGGACTGGCTGCTTTTAATTATGCTGGACAACTGGAGGGAAAATCAATGAAAATCAATAATGAGATTACTCAGGGTCCAGATAAGAAATTAGAAATCACCTATAAACTGATGAAAAGATGATCCTTTTTTTTTTTTCTCTTAGAGCCATGAGGTCAAATTTCTTTAAAAAAAAAATCTAAAATCTGATGTTGAAGTACCCGGATCATTAAGTAATTTGAATTTGTAATCTTATAGTTTCTTGTAATAAGGTAAGGGAATTGGTTAGAGTGGAAATCAAGCCCCTCCTATGGGATGGTGACATTTGGACAGTTTTCAATGAAACTGAAAAACCTGAACTCTCAAATTCCTCTAAGCCTCCCTTCCTGGTAGAAGGGGCTCTTATTCTTATTCTGAATGTGACTTCTTGCCTGAAGAGTTGATAATAATTTCTCTTGAAATTATGGTTATGGTCTCATAGGAAACTGCTGATCTTCCTCATGACCCACACCTACTTCTTCTCATTGTTTCTAATCTCGGATCTTGGCAGATCACAATGCAAAGTATGATCAAGAAGAAGTACTATGCACACCAAAAGAATTCAAAGATTTTGCCAATTATTCCTGGGGAATATGTGTGTGTGTGTGTGTGTGTGTGTGTGTGTACATGAATTCTAAAGAAGGTAGACATGATTCAAAAGATGTGATATTTGATTTGATTGAATTTATTGGTATTCATACATCCACCAGAGATTTGTAATTCAAGGGGGATGATGCTGATACTATCCATTTTCTTGAATGGTTGACAAAAACTTGAACTCTAACAGCCTGCAGTTTAAATGAAGTAGAAATTCCAGAACTTCATTAGTATATTGTAGAAAAGGTCAATAACCCTGACCCATGGACCAAATCCAGCCTGCAAATAGTTTTTATACATAAAGTTTTACTGGAGGGCAGCCCGGGTGGCTCAGTGGCTTAGCACCGCCTTCAGCCCAGGGCCTGATCCTGGAGACCCAGGATCAAGTCCCACATCGGGCTCCCTACATGGAGCCTGATTCTCCCTCTGCCTGTATCTCTCTCTCTCTCTCTCTCTCTCTCTCTCTCTCTCTCTCTGTGTGTGTTTCTCATGAATAAATAAATAAAATATTTTTTTCATGCCAGAACAGTATTGAGTAATTGTGACAGAGATGATATTACCCACTAAACCTAATATATAACCATCTGGCACTTTGATAACAATATTTGCTGATCTCTGCTCTAAGAAGAAAAATCCAAAGGGTTAGGGTGAGACTGGAGTGAAATTTGCTGTGCTATCTGCTTACTCACCTCCCTATCTATTTTCTCTGGGTGATGATGTAGAGAAGTCCCTCATCACACCAAGGCCTTCAGAAATTCATAGGTAAAGGTGTCATCAGGATGCCCCACAAGGGCCCCAGTGAAGGGCAGCCTGGGTCGCTCAGTGGTTTAGCACTGCCTTCAGCCCAAAGCCTGATCCTGGAGACCCAGGATCAAGTCCCATGTCGGGCTCCCTGCATGGAGCCTGATTCTCCCTCTGCCTGTGTCTCTGCCTCCCTCTCTCTCTCTCTCTGTGTGTGTCTCTAATGAATAAATACATAAAAATCTTTTTAAAAAAAAAGATGCTTGATAAACCCTGAAGGTCAGGAACGACAGTGGATAATGCTACCATTGAAAATGGCCCACTGATTTCAACTAGAATGATGGGATCCTGTAATAGCGGAAGTGAAGTGGAATGTTTAATTGCCAGTGAAAAGGTTTGGGTAATTACTATAATGTGCAGAAGGCCCAGAGTAATAATCAGAATGGTTTAACCTGCAGAGATCTTTGTCAGTGATTAGTTGATCATGGTGGCCCTGGTGCTGGGCCCACCATGTGTAGTGTAAATGGACATTCTGCTAAAGTCTTACTTGATCTGTAAAAGTGAAATAACTGAGTCACAGCCCCTGACACTAGCCCCAGCTATAGTCAATCCACAGACTGGATGAAGGAGAGTCCACATTTCTTAGGGAAGGAGGCTGCTACACTGCCAAAAACATATGCAAACATTTCTTCTACCAATCCAAAGGGCACTATGGTCATTTATTAGGACAATCATGCACTGGAACAAAATGAAGAAGAACCTAAACTTTTCAAGGATTTCTGCCACTAAATCTGAATTGATGTCAAACCCTCAGAAATCCAAATCCCACTGTGGTCTACTAGCCCTTCAGAGAGGGGAATTTTTGGAAGTCAAATGAAAAATGGAGTTTTGGCTATTTCACAGTAAACCTAGTAGATTCCTGAACCTATCCTCTAGCAGAGTCATATTATGTGCAACAAAGAATTATTAACCATTCAAAATCATCTTCTGAACACTACTAGACACTAGAGGACACTATGGAACATGACCATAGGACATCAAACAATTTGCAACTAGAGATGCTCATCATGAGCTAGGCATGGTCAAACTCACAGTCATAATTTTAGATTTAGCACAAGGATAGGTTACATAATATTGGACACAGGTATATAACCTAGACCTCATGTCACCTTTCTCTGTTGCACTTATTCCTCTTCCTTAGCTCACATCTATTGCCTCATGGGTATTCCTTGTGATCAGCTGCCAGGGGAAGAAACCCAATCTTGATTCATTGATCATTGAAAAGCCAGCTAAATATTATTGTTGCAAGCCAAAACTATACTGCTAAGCTACAAGGGTCCCAGTGAAGGGTAGCCTTCAAAGACAGTGATGAGGATGGAATACCTAGGTGACTTAGTCAGTTAAGCATCCTACTCTTGATTTTGGCTCAGGTCACGATCTTGGGGTTGTTGGATCTGGCCCCACCTTGGGCTCCATGCTGTACGTGGTTCTTGCTTAAGATTCTCTCTCTCTAAAAAAAAAAAAAAAAAAAAAAAAGATCCTCTCTCTCTCTCTCCATCTGCCCCTCCCCTGCTCTCTCTCTCTAAAAATAAATATATTACTTAGTCAAAAAAAATAGTGATGAGGTAAAATTCTCCAAGTGGCTAGAAATTTAAGCAATACATTTAGTCACCAACTGAGGTGGAGGCAAAAGTGGTCTAAGGTCAGAATATAATATAACGCCAGGCAGTAAAATAGCTTGGCTGGTTATTCAGGATATAGAAAAGATGGAATTGAAGAAGTGGAGAAAAAAGAGAAATGAAACATGAAAAAAATCATGGACTTATTGGGCTACATCTAATGTTTATAAATTTTTATGTCTCATTCAAGACCTCCCAGAGAGCATACTTGTATAGAAGCCATTTAACAGGGCATTTGGGTGGCTCAGTGGTTGAGCGCCTGCCTCAGGTCATGATCCTCGGTCCTGGGATTGAGTCCCACATCAGGCTCCCTGCATGGAGCCTTCTTCTCCCTCTGCTTATGTCTCTGCCTCTCTGTGTGTTTCTTATGAATAAATAATAAAAATCTTTTTTTAAAAAAAGCCATTTAATAATAATGTAGGTAAGATGACTCACCCAGAGGCTGTCCTTGGCTGCCCCAGTGCTTCTACCGTGATCCTGTAAATCAAATAGCTGTAGTGATAATGATGGAAGACATGCATGGGTCCTACAGTATGAGCTTTCACTCACTGAAGCTGATCTAACTATTCTTGCTTTTGAATGGCTGACCTGTCAGACTGACTTCCCCTGAGTTACCAAGCAGCTACTGTGGGCAACTTGATTATATTAGAGCTTCTACCCTGGAAGAGGCAGTGACATCTCCTCACTGAGATTGGTATGAGTTCTGTTTGTGGATTTGCTTTTCCTGTTCACCATTAACATCATTATCACCAGTACCACTATCCAAAGACTGGCAGAACACTTGATTTCTCATCATAAGATCCTTTATAACATGTCTTGACCAAGAGAACCATTTTACATTGAAGGAAGTATGACAATGGACACACAACCATAGAAGCCACTGGTCCTGCCATAAACCACACCACCAGAAACTGCTAGCCTAAGAAAGAAGCAGCTAAGGTGTCAGCTTGGGTGTGACACCTCATGGGGCTAGGACACTTTTGTTCAATATGAGGCCATGCAAATAATGAGGGCTGGGTAGTATAGAGGGTTGGGAGTCCTGGTAAGGAGACTGGCTTTTTCTCTGAGTGAAATGGGACATCATTAGGGAATTTGGATAAAAGAATGGTGTGGTTTGGTCTGATTTATGTTGTAACAGAACCACTCTGACTGCAGGTGGGTGAGGCCATAGGAGCTTGGTGCCTTATTGCAATGATCTAAGCAAGAGA
The DNA here is from genome assembly GCF_018345385.1 of Vulpes lagopus. Lineage (NCBI taxonomy): Eukaryota > Metazoa > Chordata > Mammalia > Carnivora > Canidae > Vulpes > Vulpes lagopus. The sequence continues at coordinate 21,782,419 of NC_054844.1, forward strand.
TGATGGGACTATGAGCCAGGTCAGATGTACTGTAGGCAGTGACCAGAGATTGGATTTTGGCTATATTTTGATAGTAAAGCCAGAATAGTAAAGCATTCCTTTCTCTTTTAATTTGCATTCATTTATTAGTGATTTAAACATTTTATGAAGTTGAATTATATATGTATGTTTTCTTTGCAATTTTACAATACATTTATTCCAGCATAATAAAAAATGGAAGCCAAATGAAGGAAAATAATTTTTATATTTTCATCCAATCAATAGATTTAAATCTTCAGATTCAAAATGTCTGGAACAGAACATTCAAGACATTTCAGGTCATATATGCATTTTTTTTCTGTAAAATTCTCTTTAATAACTTAAGCTTTTTTAAATTTGCCTTTAGAATATTTTCTCTGTGGCACACAATCAAGCACCTGATACATATTTTTTAAGCTATTTTAATTCTTACATATAAGTTCTTTATGAAGGGTATGGACTGAATTGCAATCCCCACAAGTTCATATGTCAAAGTTTTAACACCATATGTAACTATTTGGAGATGGACTTGTAAAGAACTTATGGTTAAAAGAGGTCATCAGGATGGGGGTCCTAACAAGATTAGTGTCCTTAGAAAAAGAGGACACCAGAACTCTCTTTCTATCTTTCCCTCTCTCACCCCACCTCCACACACACAGTGAAAAGGCCACATGAGAGCACAAGAAAGCAGCTATCTGTAAGCCAGAAGAGAGTTCTCACCCCAAACCAACCAACCCTGCTGGCACCTTGATCTAAGACTTCCAGTCTCCAGAACTGTGAGTTAATGAGTTTCTGATGTCTAAGCCCCCCAGTCTGTGGCATTTGGTTATGGCAGCCCTAGCAGACTAATATAGTGATACACTACATGTATTCAGACTTGTTAAATAAAGTTTTATCAAGCTAATCAAAATTGAAAAACAAAGATTAAAGCATGTAGGATCTTATGAAAAAGCAGCAGCATATACAATGATGAATAAAACAGGCTATTCTAGCTATGTGCAAACAGAAAGTTTTCAACTCAAAATATTCTGTATGTACTAATTGTTTGTAGCCTTGAAGATATTTCCCTTGAGGAATAATATGACACTTGCTAGTTAAATGCAGCTGGGTCAGATCCAGTCCATTCTCTGCTCCCACCTCCTCTGACCATGACTATTTTATCATTGAAATTTTGTATAAATGCTATTCCTCAAAGAGGTTTTTTTTTTCTCTCATTTCAATATCTAAAGTCACCCCAGGGCACTCTATTCCATTACCCTATTTTATTTCCTACGTAGCATTTATCTCAATCCAAAATTATCTTAAATGTTTGTTTTCTTTTTTCTTTTTGTACCTTCCAATAAAATATAAATTCCATTTGACCTTGTTTTCGTGCTCACTGCAGTATCCCTGGCACCTAAAACCATCTCATATAATAAATATTATATGAGAGAAACATTTTTGGAACTGACTGCAAGAAATCTTTGAACCAAATTTATGGCCAATAATATGGCCTATATTTTGTGAATTAACTTTAGTTCTTCCAATATTTATACCCTTATTTTCCTTTGCTATTATCTGAGTTCATCTCATTATGTTATATATGGGTATCAATGTGAGTTGTCCTAAACATTTTTTGGGGGGTCAGGCAGCACCTAAATAAGCAGAGAAATCCAGGTAGGTTTAGATAGCAGGTGATTTCCCCCAAAATGCAGTACAACACAAAGCAAGTGTTTAACCATGTGTAGTATAATATAGTATAATATATTACTAAAATACTTATTTTGTGATATACCTCAGATTCATTATGGAGCTTTATTCATATATATTAGTTTGATTTTTCCAACTATAATATGATTTTGTTCTCTGCCACCTGCATCCTTTTCCAGTCCATTATCTGTATATTTCTGCCCTGTTCTCTTTCCCATAGGGTGGACGTTCAGTACAGCATCATTCTGATCCTCTTGTCATGTGGCTTCTACTTGGATTCAGCTCATGGTAGGCATCGACAAGAGCTGAAGGATAGGAGGAGGTGAAGCTTGGGGATTTCTCACCCTCGGCCCATACCTATGCTCTTTTCTTATCTTGCCGCTGGTCTGACCTTGACTACTTTCCACTATGACCTTGGATCTCATCAGACCACCTTTCTCCCACAACTCCACCTTCCTTCATGCTTCAGGAACACCATCCCCTCCTCCTACTCCCTCAAGCTTAAGGGTGGCAATGGCTCCCTAATGTTGCTGATCCCAGAGGGTTTTACTTTTCTAGCTCCCTTAACCCTGCCTCACTACTATAATTAGCTCCTTCATTTACGTCTCTTTAGTTAAAACCTTAAATATGCCACCTCTTTCCTGCAGGAACCAGACTGACTCTAATAATAAAATGTCCACTGGCTGTGTTTTGGTAGGATAGGGAAGTGGTAACACTACCCGCAACCGCATAGTCAGTCATAAATATTTACTGAAAACATAATATATGCTAAGCACCATGTTCTTTTCTATAATAGCTATAATGTTACATAAGACATAATCCTTCTCCTCAAGAGAACATTTTAAACAAAGGGGAAAATAATACAAATTACTCTGTAAATCGTGATGTTAAAAGGAGCAATTCTTATCATCTCCATCTTGGTTAAGTCATCTTCCAACATCTGAAAACAAAGGCTATTAGTACTCTTTCACAATAACTAAGATGTGTTAAATCATCCTTTCAGAACTTTCTAAGAGACAACCTAAAATATTTCAGGCAGCATTTAGTCATCCTTCCCCTTGAAAACACACAGGGGTAGGTAGGTGCGGGAGGAGATGTCTAGAGAACCTTATCAAGGCCTACTCTTATGTCTTCTCAAATTTGAGAGATTCAGAAATCAGTACCTTCCTCATGTCTGAAAAGCAGTCTAATTGTAAAAGGTTAGCTAAATTTTTGTTAGAATGTTAAAAAGAAAGTACAACATTCTCAGCAATGGTAGAGTAAATTTTTGTTTCTTGAAGCAAATGTATACTCTTTTGAAGGAACATGGCCTTGAATTGCCTTGCAGCTCTCTGCAAATCTTAAACAAGTGAACTTCGGGAATCTATGGGCTGGCGAGGAGATATAAGTGACTGGGGAAGCCAGAATCTGTAAGGAACACGTCAGTAAAAGATCAACATTTAGACAGATTATCCTGTGCCACATTTGAATCCACATTTACCAGTCTAGCTATACCTTTGTACCCTTTACCCTTATTCTTTTTTCCCTCCTTTCCTGAAGGAGTTCTAAAACCACATAGTGAGTAGAAGAGGGAACATGAAGGATCAAGATGGAGGGAATAAGATTTCTGAGCTGTGGGAGGATTGAAAGTTTGGATTGGATAAGAGACTTAACATTTAATTATTAGATTAAACTACAGGTTTTACTATAACTAGACAGTGAAATAATTACTTCACACTTGAAAATGATGAGGAGGGATTTGGGATCAACCCAAGGTACTCAAGGAGTGAGGAAAAAGATATAACAGAGCATGGAAGAAATGCAGTGATATGAAAGAATAAAGTTTCTTTTTAACTGGCCTATATCTAATCCAGTTGATTCAATTATACATTGGCCAACACTTTAACTCAAGGAAGCATATGTGTGATCAGAGAAGGCCTCAAATTTACAAATTGGCTTGAGTAAGAAAGACTATGCTCAAGCTATTTATTAAAACCATTTTAATTAAATGGACCAGTTTCTACTAACTTATTGGTCAAAACCATAGCCAAGATGAACATTGTATTTCGTTTGAGAATTTCTCACCAAATTACCCAGGGAATTCTAAGATTCTATTGAAACTTGTAGCAAAATTTATAGCACTTTATCATTATTATTAAACTCTCCACTTTCGCCTTTTCTTGTGTGCCAATACTCTGGGATGATTTTAATTCTTTTGCATCCAGGATACAGAACATCAAGTATTGGATATGCAGCTAGTATAGCAGCAGCAGCAGTAGTAATAGCAGTAGTAGCAGCAATAATAATAATAATTTTTAAAGTGTTGAGTTCTTCTGGTACAAAACAAAGCATGAGGGACTTTGCATGTGACAACTTTTAAAATTTCAACTATCCTAGGAGATATGAAATCATAGTTTATTTATTTTTTAAAATCATATTGGTTTAATTTCTAATGTATCCTTTAAAATACCACTAGATCTAAGTAAAGGGAAAAACACAGGTAGAAACTATAGAAGATCGTTTTACAGCCAGCAGATTTCAGCGAGACAGGGTTTTATGAATGTTTCCTTTTCCAGCACCTTGCACAGTACATGAAGTAACTGTACAGAGTCCACCACGCAATATGTATTTGTTAAACTCATTAATGTTGAATAAATGTTGAATGAAAGTCTATCAGACTGTTTTTTTTTTATCTTTGTAATAGAGGTTATATAATGTAAAATAGAATTCAAACGCTTAACATTATGCATATCTCAAGTAAATATAAATCGATACCTAACTATTTCATTCAGTTTATTTTAGCACTATTTATTCACTGCTGAAAGTGACAAACATTCAGCTCAGCAATTAAGGATATTAAAATCTTGACAATGATGATGCCCTAATTGGGGTTAATTTGGGATCTATTAAAATCTGATTGAATTTTTAACCCTGTGAGAGGGATATTAACATTCAACAAATTTATTTTTTCTCTTATGTGTCTGAAAAACATAAGGCAACCTAACAATGAGGACCTGATCTGAATGGATGAAAACTGTGAAAATAAAACACAGTGGTTTTTCAGCAAGTGCCATTAAGCCATCATAATGGAGGTTGTCCTTTGCTCCATTCCAGAAGCGTAGTTAAGGTAGTTGGCTGCCTGCCCGTTCCATAGATAAAGTGAACACACATAATCAAATTCAAACTTTGGCTCCAATTGCCACCTCCTCCATGGAGCCCTCACTGACCTTCACAGACCAACACCTCGGTTCTGTCCTCTATGCTCCCACAGAACTTGACTTATACCTTTATTTTATTTATTTATTTATTTATTTATTTATTTATTTATTTATTTATTTTTAAAGATTTTATTTATTTATTCATGAGAGGCACAGAGAGAGAGAGAGAGAGAGAGAGGCAGAGACACAGGTAGAGGGAGAAGCAGGCTCCATGCAGGGAGCCCCATGTGGGACTCGATCCTGGAAATTTAGGATCATGCCCTGGTCCGAAGACAGGCGCTAAACCGCTGAGCCACTCTGGGATCTCGACTTATACCTTTAAATAAATAAGTAGGCATCTGCAGAATACTGTCATAGTTTATCCTCAGGTTTCATTTTAGAGCAGAATAGTGCATGCAGACAACGTAGTGATTTCCATGAGAAAGAAATAGGAAGAAGAAGCAAGAAATGGGCAGTTGTTGACTTAACATCCTTTCCAAGAAGCTTGCAGTTTGCATCTTTTCTCGATAGCAATAAAAATGAATTTGTATCATAAAGGCCAGTAGTGGTATTTGAGATACGTATGACTGCTAATGAGTCTTAGGGACAGTGTTTGTTTTAAAGAAGATGATAGATTTTTGAGCAAAAGGTCAGAGTTTGAGCTGCAATATCTATTGTTATATTTAGTAGAATATGAAAGATACACAGATCTGCAGACTCTGGTGCCACCTGTTTAATGCAGCCAATGCACTCTCTCCCCCACCTGCATATCTCTCTACATCCCACAGTGATTTCACTTTCTCTCAGTCTATGATAGTGCTGGAAATAAGAGGAACATTTTATGTGTACACACATCCATGTTTATTTAATTAACTAAAATACCTCAAAGTGGGCAAGAATGGCAGACAAATGTAGTATCAGGAGATGGAAGACAACCCAAATAAAGAATGATCCTGAAATTTCAAAACAAACCAAACATTAGACTGAGCGTAGGAAGAGCTGAAAATTAGGAAATAATCTTGTGCATTTTACCAGACTCTTTCTAGTGGGCATAATAAAACCAAATGTTCCATTGTGCTTTAGAAATGGCAGCGATTTTGTGGGAAACCTTTTAAAATAATCTTACACTCATGGTGCACAACTATTTTTATAATAAAGTGCCATCTCTGTTTTGCAAAGAGAGAAGCTGAGACAAAAACACAGTGTCATCAACTGATGGTGAACTCAACTAAGAGTTATTCCAAATTTGCCAATTTGTCTAATTATTCCAAATTACAATGACTTGCCACATAATTTAGTCCTATGTAAAAATCGGGGATTGGTAACAAAGACAACTGAGTTTGGACTCAAGTATTTGCACTGAAGCTTTGACACTTTAGACAGGTTTACTTTTCAGTCTCTTGCAGTCATAGCTTATTTCTCCTATATTGGGTGGAAAAATATTACAGAAATTGAGAGATAATTTGCAACAATACATGACAAGTGCTTGGCTACCGTGCCAGGTAGCTACTAGGCCTCCACACATAATGGCAGTAGTTATTGTGGCTATCTTGATTTGCACTGGAAAACAATCACATCTTTTAGTCACATCTGATTCAACAAAATGGTCTGAAGAAACAGTGCCTAAGGGACTCACTGTTAGATAAGTTCTGAATTCAACGGTTCTCTAGGCTCCATTTTTGATGGCAACATGCCGTTAGGTTGCCTCCGTGGAATAGTTATAGTGGTTACGCTGAATCTAATAAATAATAAAGTGTGGCTGATACAAAAGTAATTTATATTCATGGATTAGCTGGGTACATAGGTTTAATAATATTGACATTACAGTAACATGCTTAATAGCACATTGTCACAGTATCATCTGTTAAGTATTTCTTACCAATGCATTTCATACCCTGCCTAATAATAATTTGTTAAAGGCAATGTAGCTGCACATATTAATTCTTTCATAAATGTGAACATCACATTCTTGAATGGCACATGACTTAATTCATGATAACTTGGGTTGTGATTATATGAATAGAAACTCAGCCTCATCTGAATGGGAAGATAGCACATTTGTAGCCTTATTACAGTTGGGAAATTGAAATGTGAAAGGAGTGACAACTGCTAAGATCTGTAATAGAAAACATTTGACTAAATGCAGTATAACTGTTCTATGTCACCCTTGCCACTCATTCCTTACCATTTCATCCTCTGACTCTGAAATGTATAGCAGGAAAGCTGAGAATGAAATGAAACTATGATCCTCCTTGTTGGCTACCCAGATTCTGTTTAGTTGTTCATTTCACCTTGATTCATTCAAATAAAATTATTGGAGCTCAACCAGTTACACTTTTGCTTATCTTACTGTAGGAATGACTTAAGTTTCATTCACCTATTCAATAAGCATTTATTGATCACCTGCTATCACATGACACTGGGTTAGGCACTGTAGATCCAAGATGAAAGACAGATCTCCTGTCTGCAAAGCATCTTAATTAAGGATGGAGATTGCATAACAAATTAGAGACTGAAGTGAAAGATCATAGGCCAGCTGCAGCAAGAGCTGTCAAAACTTGTAGATAAAAAAAATGCATCTGCTTGATATTTTTAAAAATTTGTTGAACAAGTTACTTGCCTTCTAAAATTAAATCACTGAATACAAGGAAATACAAGATTACATAAGGATGTTTTAAGTAGTTGACATTAAATGTGGTGGACAGGTCTGATTCCCATGTGTGTTTTATTACTCATCCTAGAATATTGTTAAAGTAACAAGAAATCTTTCTTTCTGCTACATGTATTCCCATTTTATTTTATTTTTTTGTAAGCCTAACTTTATTTTTATGTTTTACAGTATTATATTAATTTCAGGTTCACAAATGATGATTCAATAATTCCATACACAACCTGGCGGTGCTCATCATGACAAGTGCAGTCCTTAATCTGCATCACCTCATGTATTCCCATTTTAAATTAATCTATTTCTTGCACTACTTATAGTTTTGCATATACGGATTATTTCATATGAGAAAATGGAAAATCTTGAGATTTAGACAACAATTAATTTATATCAATTGGGGTGTTCCGATCTTATTGAAAAGTGTCAGTAGAAAGTAACAAACAATTTGTGTTTCTTTTGTTTGTGTACATTAATGATGTCCTCATTGCTCTACAGGTAGTGGGAATAACATGAATTAAAAGAGCAGATCCTCTTATTTGTCTCAATTTTTTCTTCACTCCTCTCAACCGTTATTCATCTGGTTTTTCAGTCTCAATTCTTTGCAAAAAATAACAAGCTAATCTTAAAATTTATGTTGCTATTTAAGGGACCAAAGTAGTCAAAACAATCTTGAAATAAAAAGAGAAGAGTCAGAGGATTCAGGCTTCCCGATTTTAATATTTACTTGAAAACTACAGGAATCAAGAGAGTGTGGTACTGGCATAAGGATAAATGTACATCAATGGAATAGAATTGGGACTCCAAATATAAATCTTCACATTTACTGACAATAGACTTTTGACAAGGGTGCCAAGACAATTAAATGAAATAGTCTTATCAACAAAAGGTGCTAGGACAGTTGGATATCCACATGCAAGAGAATGAAGTTGGATCCCCTACCTACCACCATATACACAAATTAACTCAGAATGGATTAAATACCTAAATGTAAGAGCTATAACTATCGAACTCATAAAAAAAAATACTGGGATAAATCTTCATGACCTTAGGTTAGACAATGAGTTCTTTGATATGAGACCAAAAGTACAACAACAGAAAAAATCTTATGGATATGGGTAAACTGGACATCTTCAAAATTAAAATTTTTGAGCTTCAAAGGATACCATCACACAAGTAAAGAGATAATCCACAGAATAGGAGAACATATTATCAAATTATATATCTGATAAAATACTTGTATCCAGAATATATAACGAACAACATCATTAGCCTTCAGGGAAATGAAAGTCAAAACCACGATGATATGCCACTTCACACTCAGAAGGGTGACTATAATTAAAAAAAAAAAGAAAAAGAAAAAACATAATGAAAAGTGTTGGTAAGAATGTAGAGAGATCAAACCCTCATACACTGCTGGTGAAAACGTAAAATGTCACAGCCACTTTAGAAAACAAACCAGCAGTTCCTCAAAAGTTTAAACAGAGTCACCCATATGATCTAGTCATTATATTTCAAGAGAAATGTACATCCGCTCAAAAACCTGTGTGAATATTCATGGTCACATGTTCATTATAGTAAAACAATTAGAAACAATTCAGATGTCCATTAACTGATAATGGCTTCTTTCATTCAGCATATTGTTTTCAGTGTTCATCCATGTTTCTGTAAATATCAATACTCTGTTTCTTGTTACTGCTGAATACTATTTTACTGTATGGAGATCAAGAGGGAGCAGTCGGACAGCTAAGCAGAAAATAAAGAAAAAGCAGAGCACTGGAAGCCAGTAAAGAAAAGTATTTGAGGATGAAGGAATGACCAACTCTTTGAAATGGTGGTGAGAAGTTGAATAAGATTAAGACTGAAAATTGACTATCTAACCTTCCAATAAATTGACCTAAACAGAATTATTTGAGTGAAATAGTTGGACTGATTTGAAGAGAGAAGATAAGAATGGAGAGTAATTTGAGATTTTTTAAATAAGTATTGCTTGACCTCTAAGGATTTTTACCATAAAGGGTGGCAGAGAAATGCCACAGGACCTGGAGAGAATATATGGTCAAGGTTGTTTTGTTTTGTTTTGTTTTCAAGATGGATGATACTCTGGTATGTAAAACACTAATGGAAAAAATCTAAAGACATTGGAGAGGAGGATGGTTCAAAAGAGAGGTAGATAAATTGATGGAGAGGGTATACAAGTTCTCTTCTGGTTGTATCTATTTTTGTTGCTATTGTTTTCCATCTTGTATGATTTTTTTAAGACTATTTTCTTAGCAGTTTAGATTCACAGCAAAATCAAGAGGAAGGTACAGAGATATACCCCCTGCTCTCACACTTGCATGGTCTTCCACATTATGAACATCCTCCATCAGACTGGTACATTTGTTACAGTTGGTAAATGTACACTGGTTTCCTTCTGTTTTTATCAATGGAATATGAAAGAGGCTTCTGAGCTCTGAGCAAGGAGGAGGAAGTCATATTGAAAGTTTTAGGTGTGATATAGTCTCCTGGACAATAAAAGAGTGAACCGAACAGGAAAACGACCAAGAAAACTTGATAGAATTGACAATCACTATCAAAGACTCATTTTCAGGGTCATAAATTCAATTTGAGGCTGGAAGTTCTAGTTTGATGGTGATTGCCACATTCCACTCTTCGAAAGTAAGTCCATAGCAGGAGAGGAGTTAGAGTTTAACAAAGTTGGATTTTTACCAGTTGTAAAAACCCAACTGAAGGGGGATGGGAGAGAAGGAGGAGAGAAGGTGAAGGAAAGAAAAGGAAGAAGAGGTTTATGCAAAAAAAAAAAAAAAAAAAGAAAGAAAATGATGGACCATGCAATCTGCACTTAGTTGCAAGGGATATGACAACAAAAGAGAAGTGACAGTGAAAAGCTAATAGGGTCAGTGGATTAGAAGTACTGGTTTAGTAAAGAATTAAGGAATTATAGAATGCAAAATGGAATTATAGTTGATAACAGAGAGTATAATGCTTAAAACCAAAAGGTTGGAAACTGCAGCTACCAGTGTTGATGAGGACAAGGTAAGACCATGGGAGTGGGTGGCTGGGATAATGAAGAGCAGGATTACCAAAGATGAGTAAGTCAATAATTAGAACTCTTTAAGTGGATCATCCATGGATGATATGGAAATCACAAAGGCACAAGGAATAATGATCTCAAAAATAGCCAGTGGAAGGAAAACTAGCCACTGCTTTAGAAAAGGAAAGAGGAAGCATCATTGTTAGAACCAGAAGATCCATTTAGAGCAACAAGGTCATGGAAATATTCAGTGAAAAGGCTGAGGATACAAAGTTTTGTTGTTTATTTGTTTTTGTTTTTTAATTTAGGGCTGAGCATATATTTGTCATGGGGAAATGTTTGGGATGCCTGAGAGAAGTAGGAGATGAGGTCAGAATAGCATATGCAGAGCTTGTAAAGAAGTACAATTTGCATGGCTAGCTCCAGTTTACAAACTGTGTTTACAATCACAGATGTGGCTGGCCTTCTACCCTTCATCCAATAGTTCGAAACCTTAAAACGACATGAATACATAAACCACTATCCGCCAGCAAAAAAAGAACGATTTGAAAGTTTAACCATTTCATCTAATTTTATTTCTGTGCAAGGAGGTAAATCAGAACACCTGATTGTGTTGGGCTGTGAGATGCAGTATTTATTAGCATTATTTCCATTTCCTTTGAGTATAGCCAAGAGCTTTATTCCCACAAACAGAATACATAAGGACTGAGTATCTGTTTGCCAATGGACCACTGGATGGGATGAAGACAGCTCATTCTTTATTCCACTTCGATCTCTGGCCTGTGTGATGGTACTGTCAACAAGGGGGTGACACAATGCCAAGTATCGTTGTGATTTTTATGACCTGGACATCTGTCTAGTATGTACTAGACTAGGACCACAAGTTCTATCACAGAGGCCATGGAAAAACTGCCAGATGGTAATGAATTTTAGCCACTGCTGACTTCAGCTGGATACAAACAAATGACCTAAGGGGACCAGATTCCATATCTCACTTCCAATCCTTTCAAGCTAACCACTCCTTCCAAGATATGATTATAAATGCAACATTGATGCAGAAATAAACTTAAAGCCATGGAGGAGCATTAATGTAAATAATTTGGATAACATAGCAAAAATTAAACACTTTTAGACAGATACTGAGCCAAATAATTTTTTTTTTGCAGCCTTTATACTTCTTTCCTTCATTTGAAAGGGCCAATAATAAAAAATTTGCCACATTTGTTTTCCTGTTTTGTTAACCCCCAAATAGAAAAGGTTATTACAATTATTGTCTTACTCACAACATTCACAGAATAATGTATAATAAAATGACACTTTTTAAAAATCAGGATGATAGCCAAAGGATGGTGTTTTTGCTATGACAGATTTAATTTTCTAATAAACAGGGAATTTTATATTTGTTTTGTTTTTGTTTTCATTTTCAAGTCTTACCGACTTTTTCCTGTGTATAAGCAATTACCTCAGTGATATTGTAAATGGAAATGACTATTGAATTTTTTACAGGGTTTCATGATCATAATAACAATGAATCTTAATTTGGATGGTAGAAGAGATTAGACAGGATTTATACTTAACATGAGCTTGTTTTGTTCATTCTAGTATGTGATCAAATTTCTTTATCTTTGCTCTTTCTCCTAAAAATGAGAGGAGAAAAATACTAACTCACTTATGGTCATGATCAGATGAGTTGAATGTTACTGTAATGGTAACTTTTTGATCTCTGAATTCACATTCTGTAGATAAATCCATATGGCAAATTGCACAGGCTCTTAGTAGGAGCTGTGCAGAAAGGATATGGCAGACAAATTATAAAAAAGACCCACTTTCTAGGCACTCTTTTAACATATTGTCCAAATATCAGGGCTCCTTCCAGATATTAAGTGAGGCCATAATGGAAAATGTCATTCCTGAACAATTTATGGCAAGCACTTCTTTCTCAGTGTTCAGCCACCAGAAATTTTAATGAAGGCTCGATCTGAAACATTTGTTTGAAGCCTCCATATTTTTAGAGGTAATATAAAGAAGGAAGATAAACAAAATGATAATCAAATCTAAAATAAATGGGAATCTGGGGAAAAATAGCTTAGAAAACATAGTTGCACAATTACCTGGATGCATTCTTTGAATCAAGAATAAAATATGTCTTATGATGAGATATTCCATCTTATCTTTCCTACTAAATTATAAATACCCAGGAGGAAAGAACTATGTCTCATCTATCTTTATATTTTCCAGGGGCTTTCTATGCAATGCATGCTTAGTAAATATTTGTTAAGTAAGTGAATCCCTATGAAAGTTATCTTCAAAACAGTTAAGTTATAACCAAAAGCTTATTTTTTAACTGATTAGAAAAGAGATTTAGGAAATCAACCAATCTATGAAAAATCAATAAGTACTAATTAGAAATTGCTTAACTACTAACAATCAGGATATTCTTGGGGAAACCAAAAAAAAAGAAAGAAAAAAGGAAAGGAGAGTCCTTAGGGGTGTCCTACCCTGCCCTCTACTCAGCAGTGCCTTGCTACTCTGGTTGTCACTTAATAAAAGTGCTTGGGATTTAAGTTACATCAGCAACTTATAAGACTGACAGTAATAATGAAATAAATCATGTTAACCCTGGGGAAAAAGAAGGATAGTCCCTAAAACCTGAAGAGCTAATAATCTGGGAGGATAAGTAAGGATTATATAAAAGAAACTAAAATAAATATGAATGATTTATGTAAGAGAATGCAAAGTGGAGGGGAATGGGCTCAAGATCACCACAGACAGTAGTTATCAAAATTATTGGGAACTCTCAAATCTTTCTCTTTTTTTGTATTTTAAAAATTTATTAGAAGAATAATTGACAAATAATGTTATATTAATTTCAGGTGTACAGCATATTAACAATTCTACACATTATTCAATGCTCATGAAGACAAGTGTAGTTACTACTTGTCACCATACAATATAGTATTGACTATATTCTCATGCTGTACTTTTCTTCTTATTTTTTCATGCTGTACTTTTCATCTCCATGGCTTATTTATTTTAGAACTGAAAGTTTGTACTTCTTAATCTCCTTCTTCAGTTTCTCCCATTCTTTCATTCTCCTGTGCTCTGGCATCCATCAGTTTATTCTCTGTATTTAGGCATTTGTTTGTTCATTTGTTTTGTTCTTTAGATTCCACCTACAAGTGGAACCATGTGGTATTTGTCTTTGTCTGTCTTATTTTACTTAGCATAACACTCTTTAGGTCCATCCATATTGTCAGAAACGACAGTATTTGTTTTCTCATGGCTGTGTGATATTCCTCTGTGTGTGTGCGCGCACATGCGTGTGCATATGTGTGTGTAGCACATCTTTATCCATTCATCTCTTGAAGAACACTTGGGTTGCTTCCATATCTTGACTATTACAATAATACTGTAATAAATACAGGGGTGCAGAGTGCATATATCTTCTTGAATTAATGTTTTCATTGTCTTTGGGTAAATGCTCAGCAGTGGAATTACTGGGTTATATAGTATTTATAATTTTCATTTTTTGAGGAACCCCCATATTGTTTTCCACAGTGGTTGCACCAATTTACCTTCCTGCCAACAGAGCATGAGTGTATCTTTTTCTCTACATCCTTACCAATGTTTGTTACTTCTTGTCTTTTGGAAACTAGCCATTTTGATCAGTGTGAGGCAATATCTCATTGTACTTTTGATTTGTACTTCCCTGATTAGTGATGTTGAGCATCTTTTTATAGCCTGTTGGCTGACCATAATGTCTATGTTAGAAAAATGTCTATTCAGGTTTTCTGACCATTTTTTAATCATACTGTTTTTTTTTGAGGGGTGTTGAGATGTATAAATGCTTTACATATTTTGGATTTAACCTATTATCAGATATATCATTTGCAAATATCTTCTCCTATTTAGTAGGTTAACTTTTTGCTTATTGACAGTTACCTTCACTGTGCAAAAGCTTTCTACTTTGGTGTAGTCAAATAGTTTATTTTTGTTTTTGTTCCTCTGCCTGGAGAGACATATCCATAAATATGTTGCTAAGGCTAATGTCCAAGAAAACTGCCTATGTTTTCTATTAGGAATTATGGATTGAGGCCTAACATTTAGGTCTTTAACCCATTTTGAGTTTATTCTTTGTGTATGGTGTAAGAAAGTGGTCCAGTTTCATTGTTTTGTAGAGAAGAGGGAGAGGGAGAAGCAGACTCCCGGCCAAGCAGGAGGTGGATGTGGGGTTGGGTCCAGGACTCTAGGATCATGACCTGAGCCAAAGGCAGAGGCTTAACTGACTGAGCAACCCAGACACCCTATTAATTCATTTTAAAAATATCAATAAATTCATTGAGTCTCCAAGGTCACTGGTCCACTCTTTAGGAATCTTTGACCTAGGGACTCTGAGGCAGGAGAAAGAGTGATAGGAGAAACCTTAATGAGACATTTCTTAATGTATCTATATTGGAAAAAGTAAAAATTTAAAGACTTGAATTTGAGGCTTCACAAGTCATTTAAACCTTTCGATATTTCAAAATTCAATTCATTGTTTGCACTATCCAAGGTTGCTATGAGAATGTAATGGGCATATATATATACACACACACGCACATATAGGCTTGTATACCTTGTATACAAGGTATACCATATATATATATATATATATATATATATATATATATATATATATGCTTTGTAAAATATAAGACTATTTATACCTGCTATTATTTTTGTTTGGTAGGACCCTGAATTGGGATTCAAAGGATAGATAATTAGCATGTAGATGTCTAGATCAGAAAGAATGGAAATATCCCATTTTACTGCTATAGCCAATTATTCACTTTAGTCTTCATTGCACTTGTCCTACTGAAATATTTGACACTGCCTATCAGTCGCTCTTCCTTTAAACACTATCTTTATCAATCAGGATATTGCTCTCTGCTATCTTGCCTGGCCACTCTTTTTTTGGTCATCTTTTGCTGGTTTCCTCTTCTCTGAACAATTATCCTTGGAGTTCCCTAGGGCACAGGCCTTGTCCCACTCACTACTGCATCTCCACAACTCCTTAAGCAACCTCATCCCATTCCATGCCCTTAAATAGCATCTCTATGCTAATAAGTCCCACATTTATACCCTCTAAACTGGGATAACCAATAACCAACTATTTTACACATTTACCTTAATAGCCAATAAATATTTCATACTTCATGTCTAAAAACAAACCACCTCTGACTTCTGATCAATCTCCTATTACTGTTGACCCTTGAACAGAGCCAGTTAGAACTCCTAGATTCATTTATATGTGGATTTTGGTCAATAAATGCATTTTCCCTTTTTTATAGTTTTCTTAATATTTTCTTTTTTGTAGCTTACTGCTTTGTAGGGATATAGCATATAATACATAGAACATACAAAATATGTATAAATCGACTATTATGTTATCAATAAGGCTTCCAGTCAACTGTAGCCTATTAGTAGGTAAGTTTTGATGGAGTCAAAAGTTACACTTGGAATTTCAACTGTGTAGGAGAGGAGGGTTAGCATCCCAACCCCCAAGGCTGTTAAAGAGACAATTGTCCTTGCTCCCTTCCTGTTCTGACTTACAGGATTCTTTGACTTTCCAACACACCACACAGGCCTCCTTTTTACAGCTCTTCTCTCTACCTACAATGTTCTCTCTCTAAATGCACCAGTGGCCCTTCCTGTTTAATCTTTGCTCTTATGTCACTTTCTTGGCCAGGCCTCTTTAAAAATTGCAAACTTATTAAAATTTCCAACTCTGTTCCCCACTCTTTCTCGTCACTGTCTATTCTTCTTATTATCTATATTATTATACTATAGCATGCATTACATACTGAAAGATTATATAATTATTCATTTGTGTTGTTTCCTTCCCTTGGGTGCCAATTTTGTTTTCTTTCTATATAAGCTCCATAGGGACAGAAATGTTTGCTTTATTAGCTAATGTATATATTCCTAGGTCCTAGAATGGCATCCAGTAGACAAATGTTAGTCTAATGTGTAGATGTTTGTATCAAAATCTGATCATGGCATCCAGAAGCAGCAGAAAATGCCCATGGTGTGGGTAACAAGGCAAAGTAGGGTGTATGTGGGAGAGGTGAATGTGATCAATGTAAGCTAAGCTTAACTGGAAGTGCTCATGTTGCAGAGCAGTAGATGGAAAGGTGTTCTTGACAATAATGAAAGACAACCTTAAAATACGCTTTCATGGGCTGCTGTGGCATGTTCTTTCATGAAGACTGCTAAAAACAGAGAAAGCTATTTCTCAGCCATTGGCAAGTTTAATCTATTTGGAAGTAAAGGCTAAATGAAATGACTTCTTGGTCCTTTCAAGTTCCATATCCTGTGATATATGAATATGAACCTCCGCTTGAAAAACAATCACTCATGAATCCAGTATGTACCCAGGCTGTTACCTAACATAGGTAATGTAGATCATATCAGCCAATTTTTGACAGGATGTAACTAACAGAGATGAGTGGGAAAACAGATTGAAGAGAATTTGAATTATCTTCTATAATGGTTAATAAGGTATTTTTTGAAGTTGCACTTTGGTTTTGCCAATTTTCAAAAAAATAATACTAGCTACCAAGTTTCATTTTTTAAAATATCTTGATGTTTTACTGCACCATCACAATACATATATATCCCAGTCCTCAATATAGATAAAATTTTCAATAAGGGAAAACCTGTAGAGCCAAGTTTGGAGGTTAAAAATTCAGTAATGAATGTTCTTGTTCTTCTGGGTTATCTCAGATCCTTAGCATTATTTTAATGTCATTTTTTAATGTGAATTTCCATGCTATTTTAATTCATTAGTCATGGGCTATCATTTTTCGAAGTAATTACTGTAATTTCATCAAATGACATAATTATAGTAAATACTTTGATGTAATTACCATAAATATGGAAAGAGACACCCAAAGGTGTAATAATGTCACAAACTAAGATATTTATGATGTGTAAAGACAAATTATGATGACATTTATGACATGTAATAACATCACAGAGTTCTATGTTTATGTTGTATAAAGAATAATGATATAAATAGAATGTAAAATTACATCATGTAGATTAATTTCTTTTATAAATAGGATAGAAACTTGAGAGCTCTACAAGTCTTCAGGTTCAGATTAATAGATCATGGCCACTTGTTGGCATTTTTCCCTTTGAACTCTAATATATGACTATGCTATTTTATTGGGGGTGAAAACATTCCCCCTTAAAAGCATAGACAGACACGAAGCAGAGACACAAAATGAATAACCACATTTAGTGCTTTATTCAAGCACTCATTTGAAGACTTGAAAAATAACTTTAGGTTTGGAAGAAAAATCAGTCTTTAGTCCATATTGTCAATTTGGGCTAACAGGTCATTTCAGTATTTTCTTAAAAAGAAGTCAGCTTCACCATTTGGCACTCACAAAAGCAGATATTTCTTCATTGAGACATTTCTTCTCTGGTCATATTATTGAGTTTTGAGTCCATGAAGAAATAACTTGGTATATCTACATTCTGACCATTGGAATAATGTAAAAATAGGTCTTAAAGAAAAGGGAAAGTAGAAGACCACAAGCATTGAAGTCTCATTTTGGGAACTTACTCAATTTTTATTTTTAGACTGATGCAGAAAAATACCTTAAAAATAATTCCTACTTCAAAGTTGTAGCTTAGGGTGAAAGGTACCAATGGACATCAGTTAGTTTATTCCTGATGTTATTAGTGATCAATGTCTTCTGGCATGTAAGAGAAATCTGACATCAGAAGAAGATAGCCATTTCCTAATGTATTAGTCAAAAGATTTCTTGTAAGTAGTCACTTGATCTGATTATATCTTGAGCTGGAATTTAGTGGTCTGGGATAGTCTGGCTCTATCCTATTATTCACAGTTGAAAAGATTCTTCTCACTCGGTAGCCATAGTAGTCCTCATAGTCTTGATAATATTTTAGGGCATGGTTACTTTCCCTCCCTGATACTTAATGACAGGGAACCACAGTGATCATTTTGGTAAGTGTTCTGGCACTTTTCACCATAGGTTGACAAATAATAAGGGGATTATTCTTGGTTTTTGTGTGGAAAAGCTGTACCTGACCACCAATCCATGGATTGTAGAAAAAAAAAAATCTGTAGCTTGCAAGCCTTTCTGCTTCCCATTCTGCCATTTGTAAAAGTTCTTGATTGCAAGCAATAGAATCTGCTCCAGTTAGTTTAAGTGGTAAATATATTTATCAAGTCATACTCTGCAGCTCACATAACCTCTATAAGGGCCCCAAATTAGACCCAGAAGCTAAAGTATCAGGGAAAAAACCCCAAATATGCCTCTGGGTTGCTTGCAGGAATAATACTACTTCCACAGTGATTCCTGGGTGGCTCAGTGGTTGAGTGTCTGGTTCTGTTCAGGGCATGATCCCAGGGTCCTGGGATTGAGTCCCACATTGGGATCCCCAAAGGGAGCCTGCTTCTCCCTCTGCCGATGACTCTGCTTCTCTCTCTGTGTCTCTCATGAATAAATAAATAAAATCTTTAAAAAAAATACCACTTCCACAGCCCTTCACTGGGAGGGTAAGCATAGAACCTTGGGAAGTTACTTCTGGGATTTCTGTTCCTGCTACATCTGATAGTTCAGTACCCCTGAGACATATGCCTCCACACAAGTCAGCACACTGGGCACTAGACATGTCCCACTCCTCCAGTGCTCTCAGTGACAGGGAAGTCATTGTCTGGGTACCATCTGATTATTGTTACATGGCTGTAGCTCATTTGCAAAAGAGACAGAAAGATGAGATCCTGGCCTAAAACTGGAAGAAAAGGAAATTATGGGGCAGAAAGCTATCTTAAAATACAAAAATAGTTTTCAAAAGTCTCTGGGCTGATATAAACTTTACTCAGGACTCCTACATCTGGGAAATACTCCACAGAACCTGGGTTTAGAAAACATGTGCAGATATTTTATACTGTTCCCAGTCAGCTCAGTCAAGGTTTACCTTTGGATTAAATTACAAAGACCTTTTATGCCTTTTTTCATGCTTTCATGCTTTTGAGTTTATCCCACTGTGTGTTTGTGTCACTCTACCTTTGAGTACCAGGATATGGTGATGGAGATGAATATGCAAATAGCTCAGGTCTGAACGTATAGGAGCTGGTAAATGAAACACTGTTCTAAACAAAATACCATTGCACTTTTTAAAGTGTCAT
The DNA here is from genome assembly GCF_018345385.1 of Vulpes lagopus. NCBI lineage: Eukaryota > Metazoa > Chordata > Mammalia > Carnivora > Canidae > Vulpes > Vulpes lagopus. Next base: position 21,802,206 of record NC_054844.1, read on the forward strand.
CTGTCAACAGGCTCCTAGTATCAATTTAAAGTGCTTTGAATTTTGACTAAATTATGAAAGGTTGCCCTGACATGTCTGCCACAGAATTGACTAACTTTCTATAACATGAGTTCATTCAAAGTTTTTCAGAATGATTTGGACAGACAGGAGAGTCAGCAAGAGTTGGTCACTGGGGTAGCCCAGACATTAGAATAACCCTCTTCTAAGTCAATGGCTTTCATTTTGAAAAAAGCAGTCGCAGTGATTCAGTATCATAGTGAAATTGTGTGGGTCCTCATTCAGCTGAGAACCCTCTTTCCAGGGAAAATTACCCTCTAATTTTGCTCAAATATAAGCAGTTTTCCCAAAAGAAAAGCTTACCTCACATACTGAGGATGCTGACAGGTTAAAACACAAACAACATTGAAAGAAAAACAGCAACAATAACAAAAAACAGTGCACAAAAAATTAATAGGATTTTCCAGTTGTTTGGGGGTGAGGTAAGTCATTAAAGACTACCAGAATTTCGTCTAATGCAGTGAAAAACATAAGGCCTACTTTGATAAAATCTAGCTAAGAAATAGCAGAAAGAAAGAATAATCTGTTTCAAAGTACTGAGAAACTGATAACTGAATGTTTCAGAATGTATATATTTAGCAAAGAGATGATATAAACAAAGTTAGAATTTGGAAGTATATTTGGAGAGTACAAAAAAGCATATTTTTAGTGATTATTAGTTTTCTACAGTAGAATAGTCTCTTAAGTTTATAATCAGTTTTCCTAGGACAGATGTGAAAAATGATTCACTCTCAATTCTATTTTGTTCTACGTGTGTGGTTTTTGTTTGTTTGTTTACAGAGAATGAGAGCAGGGGCAAGGGCAGAGGGAGAGAGAATCCTCAAGCAAACTCCCTACTGAGTATGAGCCCTGACTCGGGGCTCGACCTCACAACCCTGATATCATGACCTGAGACAAAATCGGATGCTTAACTGACTGAGCCACCTGGGTGCCCCTAGGTTGCTCTATTTTTTTTTTTTTAACTAGAATGCATCAGTAGTTTACCAATCATACATGGTATAATTGTAATCAGGTCTTTTATTTTCCACTTTATCCCATTTTAAATTAATTTTATGGCACCCAAATGTTTTAGAGTTTTGACTGAAAGCTCCAGTTTTTTTGAGACCATCTTTAATGAAAACATATCTGAGTAGGAAGACTTTCTGCATGGTTAATTAGGGCAATGGATGTTGCCAAACCTCAGCATGGAATAACAGGGGTGCTACAGAGAGGCATCAAGCATCCCCCACCAGAATGCTCAGTATTTAGACACAGTATTTAGAATCTGTGAATTCTGAACCTGCCTCTATTCCTGCCTTCCCTTGTGCTGCCCTCCATAGATAATCTAACCTCTCTTACTTCTGTTTTTATCATCTATTGAATTAAGGGTGGTGCAATGGTATACTTGTCAAATCACCATAGTATGACAGGGATATGTTTGAAACTAGTAGAAAGTATTTTGTCCATCTCCTCAGGAAAATGAAACAAGCCCCTATTGTGTTTTAAGAGTGAACTCAATTGCCTGATTTATGCTGTCACATGTTTGCAAAGAGTGTAAATTGATTTTCACTCAAAACAGACTGAAAAGCCAAAGTACTTGCCAAACTTGAAATCGCTAACCTGTCTGGAAAAGCTCACCCAAGCCCATGGAATCTGAAGGACTATAAATGTTTAAATCAGACACTTGAAGAAAGCTACTTCAGCCAGAATCACTCACACAGAGGCAAGCTAATTGTAAGCTACACCAATAAACAAACAAACAAAAAATTCGTCTCAGGAGTGCAATGGTCAGTTTTTCTCCAAACTGATTAACTTTCAGCATAGCTAGACTGCAGAAGCTTCACACATATTTATTCTGAGAAATCGAATTTCTCAAGGCAGATCCGCAGTATAGTTGACTTGGGAGAGACCCGGAAGTTCCTGAGAGTTGGGAAAAAACTCAGTCACAACATGACTTTGCTATTTCACTGCATTTAAACATTGTGGCCAAGAACTTAATGCCAACTTTTTACAAAACTGGGTTTGAAATTTAATTCCATGTCTTAATGTTCTTTACTTACTTGCATCATGTGTCCAGCGGAGATGATCATGGTACTTACTTAGGGCTTCTGGGAGGGCTACTCTGGTGAAGTCTGCATTAAGATGTACATGGTAAATGCTGTCTTTACCAACAGCCACCAGATCACTTGATTCTTATAGTTCTTTTTTGTCTGTTTAATGAGAGAGAGATGAATATGTTCCATAATTTTCTTGAGTGACCCACTATATGGGTTGTTCCAAGACCACGACTTTTCAAGGATGTGGGGTATTCAGTGCCAGAAGGAGAATCCTTAGTAAACCAAGTGGTTGGTCACCATAGCCTTTGCTAAGGAGCCACTGAGACAAAGTGAAGTTAGAATTGTGCCAAAGTTACTGGGACCATGAAATAGATTCAAAACCAGGTGTATGGGTTTTACTTGACCATGGATCTCTTCAGTGTCATAAAGGCAAATCAGCCACTGCTGTTGTCAAATTTGACATTCAGGGCGGTTGTCTCCTCCATACCATTCAACAAATGAAGTGAATGAAAAATGAACCAGATGTCTCCACAAACTCGTCTGGAGGATTTACTACTTTCTACTACGTATAGTTGGAAGTTGATAAATATGTGACTTCTCAAGTGAGATTAAGTGTGATAGATGCAACAATAAATATAAGGGCAAGGTACAGTATTTGGACAAATTGTGCTTTATTTCAGAACTCATACCATTAATATTTGCCAACATCTGCTTCCCTCAATATCTTGTAAACTCCTGGACAACAGGACTTGTGCATGTCTTCTTTACTTCTGGTATCTAAAACAGTGTCATGTAAAAGCCAGCCTAAACATTCATCAAATACATTCAGTGACATTAAAAACATGCTATTAGAGCGCTTTGTCATAGTTTCATCAATTAAATATTTCTTTCTTTCTTTTTTAAGATTATTTATTTATTCACAAGACACACACAGAGAGAGAGAGAGAGATACACAGGCTCCGTGCTGGGGAGCCTGATGTGGGGCTCGATCCCAGTTCTCCAGGATCACACCCTGGGCTGAGGGCAGCGCTAAACTGCTGAGCCACCCGGGCTGCCCCAATTAAGTATTTCTAATCAAGAGATATGTTGAAATTTGAGAGATATCCAGATCAAGACCTTCATCTGGCTGTATATGTGTGTTTGTGTGTGTGTGTGTGTGTGTGTGTGTGTATTTACACACATGAATACATAATGTATACCTTGTGCGTGTGTACATCAGGGAAGAATATGACCTAAAAATAATGATTTAGGGCAGCCCGGGTAGCTCAGCGGTTTAACGCTGCCTTCAGCCTAGGGTGGGATCCTGGAGTCCCAGGATCGAGTCCCACATCAGGCTCCCTACATGGAGCCTGCTTCTCCCTCTGCCTGTCTCTGCCTCTCTCTGTCTCTCTCTGTCTCTCATGGATAAATAAATAAAAATCTTTAAAAAAATAATGATTTAAAGGTAGTCAATGTAGAGGAGGTTAGTTAACTTCTCTTCAGACGTTTTTAATGGATATGTATGGGTAGAATAATAGAGTAATTGAAATGCCCTTTTTAAAAATATCCTCTAATTTTTAGAACATTTTTCTATATACAGAAAAATAGTTCATTCTTTATTCACATTTCCTTAGTTTTTTTTCTCTAATTTCCTTTTTCTATTCCAGGATCCCATTCGGGATGCCACATTTTATTTATTATAATTTTTATTTTTAAATTTAAATTCAATTTAATTCACATATAGTGCACTATCATTTTCAGAGATAGAATTTAGTGAATCATCAGTTGCATATAACACCCAGTGCTCATTCCATCAAGTGCTTCCTTAATGCCCATCACCCAGTTACGCCATCCTCCCACCCACCGCCCCTCCAGTAACCCTCAGTTTTTTTAGGTAATAGTCTCTTATGGTTTGTCTCCCTCTCTGTTTTTTGTCTTATTTTTCCTTCTCTCCTGTTATGTTCATCTGATTTGTTTCTTAAATTTTACAGATGAGTGAAATCATGTGATATTTGTCTTTCTCTGATTGACTTATTTCACTTAGCATAATACCCTCTAGGTCCCTCTAGGTCCATCCACATCATTGCAAATGACAAGATTTCCTTCTTTTGGATGGCTGAGTAATATTCCATTTTACACACATATCACATCTTTATCCATTTATCTGTCAATGGACATCTGGGCTCTTCCCATATTTTGGCTACTGTGGACATTGCTGCTACACGTTGGGGTGCATGTGCTGCTTGGAATCACTCCTGGATACCACATTGCATTTAGATTACATGTCTCCTTAGGCTCTTCTTCACTGTGACAGTTTTTCAGATTTTCCTTGTTTTAGATGACCTTGACAGTTTTGAGCAATATTGAACAGACATTTTGTAGCATGTCTCTTTATTGGAATTCTGATGTTTCTTTCATGATTAAAAAAGGGCTGTGTGTTTGGAGGAGGAAGACCATAGATGCGAAGTGTTTTATCACATCAGGATCCATACTATCAACATGATTTATCATGGTTAATATTGATCCTGATCACCTACTGAGACTTTTGGTTGGGTTCCTCCACTGTAAATAAGTCTTCAAAAATGAGACTACACTACACATAAAGGTTTTCCTTAAAATTATTTCATTTTTTTGAGAAGATTGAAATGAAACTGAAAGCGTTGCCAAATAGAGAATGTATTTTATATATGAGGTATTTGCTTGTAAAAGACGTTTCTTACTCTGGTAGTAAGCAGCTAGTCTTTAAACTCCTGCCTTGGCTAGTGTTCTAAATTGGAGAACAATCTAGCCCTACTGCATGCACTGTGGGTAGGAGTGTCAAACAAGCTGTCCTGATAAAACTTGGCTAAGAGATAAGGGTTTATCAGAGGCAAATCAACCCATTTTTCCAAATTTTTGAATCTTGAATCTTAACTCTAAGACAGGAAATAGTCCAAACTGATTCGATGGGAATGTGGTGTTCCCAAGAAACTCTTCATTAATTCCAGCTATCTTGTCCTCCAAAGCTTTTCCAATTACTATCCTTCTGAGGCCAATTATTTTCTTTCATTGATTTTGTGATCATTTTTTTTTAGACTTTGATAACATTGTGTCTGTTGCTTACAGTGTATTTGTATTCATTTTTTGTATTCATTTTTTCTTAGGTTTTGATAGCATTTGTATCTGTTGCTTACAGTGAAAAATTCAATCATTGTAGTTATTTTAAACTAATAATGAACAACTAAAAAATTAGTGGCATTATTTTCAACATATTCATATTTCATCTTTAAACAGGCTTCATTTCCTTCTTTCTCAGCTCTTGAAAATTTCCTCCCACTTCCTGTCCTGCCCTCATTTTTGTTAGTTGAGCTATTGTTTTTATGGTTTATAAAAACCATAAACCATATAAAGCATGGTTTATGACCATAGTGATCAGAAGGGCTTAGTTAAGCTGGATAACAAGCAACCATAAATCTTAATGGTACTACAAAAAGTTTTCCCTTACTCATGCTGTATGGCCATTGTAGGTCAGCTGAAAGCTCTGTTATGTCTCTCTTTACTTAGGGATAGGATTTCCATATTCCCAACAGATACAAATCTTCAGGATTTGAGAAAGAGAACAGCATTCCTGTGGATTTTTGAGAATTTCCCAAAATGCAAGTTATTCTGTATGTTGCATCATACTCCACATATTTTAAAATTATAATATGTGACCATGTCTATAAAAAATAAATCCTTTTTTGTAATGTGGTTATGCTAAAACTTTCAGAGGTTTTCTTTAATAAGAAAAAAGGATTCTGACCGTGGGTATAGGATTCATTTTTGGGTAGGATGATCATGTTAAAAAATTAGATAGCAGTATTATTTATACAGCTCTGTGACTTATATTAAAAACCACTGAATTGTATACTTTAAAAGGGTGAATCTTATGATATATAAATTATATCTCAATAAAGAGAAAACAAATCATAATAAAAGAATATTATTATTGTGAGTCAAAATATTGTGACAAGATTCTATATTTTCTCTCATATATTTTCCATAATATTTTATATATTCTAATGTTATATCTAATGTATCATATTAGATATTATAAATGCTGATATATAATGTCAATATATTCATTCATAATAATAAACCATATTTTTATTGTATATAATAACGTATATTATAAACACATATTTAGGTTATATGTGATATATAATATATATGTGTAAATATACATATGTATCAATGACATGAAATAATAGTTACCTGATATTGATATTTGGTGATATCGAACATTAAAAGAAGGTATCACTAACACAAAATAAATACAAATAAAAATTATTTAAATAATTGACAGATAAGACTCCAAATATTTAAATTCTCCTCCCAACTTTATTATTTTTAGTGTTTAATTGAGTCTTGAGACTTATAGGTGAGTATAAGCTTACTCATGTATTAATGGGATACACAATTACTAGTGCTTTCACATATCTTCATTTTCACATATCTTCAAAATGATCTAATGAGGTAGAATTTATCAACATTGCCTTTATGTATGAGAACATTAAGACTTAAGAAAATAAGCTAATTTGGGGTGCCTGGCTGGCTCAGTTGGAAGAACATGCAACTCTTGATCTCGGGGTTTGTGAGTTCAACCCCCACATTGGGTGTAGAGATTACTAAAAAATATATAAAGTTTTAAAAAAAGCAAAATAAGCAACTTGTTCAAGATTGCACAGATACTAAATGGTATTTGACTAATACTTACTAACTCCATGTAATGTGTCAGGTGCATTACTAAGTAAATCACACAATTCAGCATCTCTAAAGGGTGGGTATTATGACCTATACTTTTTTGATAATAAGTAGGTCCCAAACATCCACTTGGTTTCATCATAGAAGAGTTAGTAATCACATCTTTACCCTCAAAAGGATTAGTAGTCAAATAAATTTCAACACTATAGTTGAGAAAAATAAAAGTGCAAGAAGCAGGAGTTTTTCTACAGACTCCAGCTTCCTGCAACAAACTACATTTCAAACTACAGAGCCAGATGAAATATAATCCTTGCTATGGACTGGCATGTATGTGTCCACCATCCCAAATACATATGTTGAAACTCTAAGTTCCAGTGCAATGGTATTAGAAGGTGGGGCCTTTAGGAGATAATTAGATTTAGATGAGGTCATGAGGGTGGGACCCCCATGATGGGATTAGTGTCCTCATAAAAAGACACTAGTGCTTTACTTTTTCATTTCTGTGAGGATACAATGAGAAGATTGACGTCTGCAAGTCAGGAAGAAGACCCTCGCCAGAAACTGAATCTGCAAGCACCCTAATCTTGGACTTCCCAGCTTCCAGAACTGTGCAAAGTGAATGTCTATTGCTTAAGCCACTCAGGCTAAGGTATTTCTGTTACAGTAACTTGAATAGACTGAGACAGTCCTATAAGTTTTAGAAGAGTGGCCAAATGGGAAGATAGAAAATATTAGGACAGAGAGTGTGATTTTGCTTCTATCTTTCATCTATCTTCAAAATTTAATAGAAATCATTAGGTAGGCCATTGGTGATAAATTGGCCACCATCTTTAGCTTCTGTTGATACTTAGGTCTAGCCTTAGCATATAATTGCTTGTGGGCTTTTGGTCTTGCCAGTGAAGTAAGGGATCAGCAAGTTCATTTTTCTCCTTTTGTTAAAGAAAACTTGTTTAACTGTGCAACAGTGGCTGATAAAAATTTTAATGAAGGACGCAAGTGTCCCAAGTAATCTGTTCAACTGAAGTTGCATCTGAAGTCATTAAACCTTTGGTCTATATCTTCTGGGCATGAGCCCAAAACAAAACAAAAAAAAAAACTAAAACAAAAACCTCAGTCCAATTACTACTTCTTGCCCTAAGCTCTTTGTGAATTATACCTGTTCTTGGCAAATACTTACTTACACAGGTTTCTTTTGAGATGAAGAGTATTCGTCACAAAACTAAAGCTAAATATTCTTGCTTAATTTTTATAGATAAGAACATGGGAAGTGTGTAGAATTTTTAAAAATGTACCTCTGGGGATGCCTGAGTGGCTCAGTGGTTAAGCATCTACCTTCGGCTCAGGGCGTGATCCTGGGGTCCTGGGATTGAGTCCCACATCGGGCTCCTAGCAAGGAGCCTGCTTCTCCCACTGCCTGTCTCTGCCTCTCTCTCTGTGTCTCTAATGAATAAACAAATAAAATCTTTAACAAAAAAATGTACTTCTTCTGTATTCCTATTTCTTCTTCTAGTGGCTCTTCTAGTTTTTTTATGCATAAGGACAATTTCTATGAATTAGCCATAAAATGTCGGTAGTTTGCTTTTCAGAAAGTCTGTAACTCCACATTTCTTTACTGGCTGAATAGAGACAGGTGTTTTAGGTCTTTTTTAACTTTGAACACATCACATCATGATGATTGTTAATTGATCTTTTAAAAATTTAGTTTACATACATTTGTGTATCTGATAGCAATTGAGTTCAAACATCTTTTCAAATGCTGCTGGCTACCGTATTTGCTTCTTTGTGAATTGCTACTTCATATTCTTAGCCCACTTTTTAATTGAGGTTCCTGTTGCCTTATTAATTTATAAGAGGATTGTTATAGTTATTAACTTCTGAATTGCAAATCTTTTCCAAATTTATCAGTTTCTTTTTATCCTATTTGTGGTATCTTTCCCTATAAAAATGTTGCATTTTAAAATAATAAAATTTTTATCTTTTCTCTTCTGGGTTCTGGTACACCCGCTTTGTTAAAAAGTTCTGCACAAAAATTGTGCATATAGTCTCCATATTTTATCTATAATGTTACTGTACTGCTCAAGTTTAAACATTTCAGCTATCAGGACATTATTCATGTTAAGGGAAGTAATAAATTGTAGGCATGAGTAGAGAGGTGAATTCATAACTGTAAAGTTGGGTTAATTCAAAGAAACTTTTTGGCTGAACACTGACTAGTACAATATCAGATAGGGTTCAATTTTATTCTCTTACAAAAGTGTAAGGGTCCAATCTCTTAAGTTTTTGGCTTTCAATAATATTTCAACCAATCGTAAAAATATTCTTGTCAATTTTTCCCATTGTTCATCTTTTGGAGTGTGGGAAAACATGTCAATGAGATCACCATAGAAGTCTCTTGAGATTTTGTAAGGAAATGAACATCCACTACCACACTGTAAAGGAGAGAAGCCTGCTTATCCAGGCTTATCCAAGAACCGATCAAATTCTGTGAAATTCATCACTTGCTTTCATAGGAAAAAAATGCAAGCATAAAAAGTAACTGCAGACTTAAAATCATGATAAAAGTAATAATAAAAATCTATACCATTAAGAAAACTAGAAGGTGGATGTGAAGTCTCACATGTGAACACATTTTTCCCTTCATTCCTTTTGCCTTTATGTTCAGGAAGTAATTGTGACCCATTGATTCTTTCCTTTCATTGTCAAAGAAAAATGTCAAGGTTAGAAACCACTTCCAGTCACATTACTCTGGAGCCCCACTTTCCTTTCACTTATTCTTTTAAAAGCCCTTTGCTTGGGCTTAGTAGGGCAAGTTGAATGTCTGAGATCTAAAATGTCATAAAGAAATGCTCTTGTTAAAAAAATCACATTTCCATGAACAGAAATATTCAGAACACAAGGAGAGGATAGCACATTTTAAAATACCAGAGTAAACCATGGTATTCTTTCCCCAATCAGCTGTACACAGCTTCTGTTAGATTGTATGCTAACGGAGCCCTCACACACAGAATGTCACTGACATGAAGAAATTCTAAGAAAAATTTTTAAATGAAGTTTGATTTTCCTGGCAGACATTGCTAAAGCTATTCCAGTTTTGATGTTCTGAGCACAGCCCTGAATTTCAGCACTTCTCCGGTTTCAATCACTTCCACGGGCATATCTTTATTTAATCATTTCAGTTTGAAAGGCATATTTGTTGTCCATTTTAAGCACATTTCTTTCATTATCACTTTGTCACCCAAAAATAGTGTTTTCTTGAGGGCTCATTTTTATTTAGCAAAAATGACCATAATGCCCTTTAAAAGTTGTGAAATCTTCTTTTGAATATTTTCAAATACCTAGAGCCATAGACTCAAAGATTTTCAGAATGATTTAACTTGTATTCATGTATCAGGCTAAAATATGTTGGGAGAAGAAACAAAACAGTATGTATGGTAGGGCACGGATTTCTTAATTATAAAAAAATTACTACCACTACAACTATTTTGGCAAAAACATCTCCTGGGGGTGATTCTGGTCATGTTCTTAAAAGCATTTTCTAGTCTAATAATTAATTACTAACTAACTCAGAGAGGCTGCCATGATTTTTCTGGTTTCTCACTCTTTTTGTTGAGCTTTATGTTTGGAGAATGGCTTGATTCAGTAACTACTTTGATAGCTATAAAATATCATTACATCCAGATGTAATGAAAAATGTGATTATTCCCATTTATATAACTGTAGCAAACTTACATTTGGGTTCTGGAGAATTCTGAGAAACGGAAGAAAGTTAAGGTCTCTTTTCCAAGAACAATGAATATATGAACAAACACTGGTGGGTTGATAAGGTGTTTCTGCTACTCCATAAAGCCCATTAATGGACCACTCCTTAAGAGTCAATGTTCTCACTGTGGTAGTGATCTACTGCTATGTAACCATACTGCCACAAACGTAGCGCATAAAAGTACATACATTTTTTTTTAAGAATTTATTTATTTATCCATGAGAGACACAGAGAGAGAAAGAGGCACAGACACAGGCAGAGGGAGAGGGAGGCTCCATGCAGGAAGCCCGATGTGGGACTCAATCCCAGGACTCCAGGATCATGCCCTGAGCTGAAGGCAGATGCTTAACTGCTGAGCCACTCAGGCATCCCACATTTTTTGTCTTATGGTTTCTACGAGTAAGTCTGGGCTGAGCTTACCAATATTCTCTGCTTTAGGGTCTCACAAAGTTGTAGTCGAAGTATTGTCAAGGCCTATGATCTGAGGCTTTAATAGGATCCACTTCCAAACTTGTTTTTGGTAGAATTCAATTTCTTACAGGGTCTTGATGGCTTAGTCTCTTGCCAGCTATTGACCAGAGGCTCCCTGAGTGCAGTTCATGACACGACATTATCTTCAGCTTCTTTGAAGCCAGTAAGCAGGAGAAAATCTAGCAAGACCAGCTTACATTTTTTTTTTCAGCTTTATTGAGGTATAGCTAACAAATAAAAATTGTGTATATTTAAGATGGATGACTCGATGTTTTGATATACATACACATTTTGAAAAGATCCCCCAGCCAAGCTAGTTAACATTTCCACCATCTCACATCTCCCTCTCTCCTTCCCTCTTTTTTCATTTTCATTTCTTTTTTTTCATTTTGCTTTCTTTTTCTTTTTCTTTTTCTTTTCCTTTTTCTCTTCCTCTTCCTCCTCTTCCTCCTCCTCCTCCTCCTCCTCCTCCTTCTTCTTCTTTTCTTCTTCTTCTTCTTCTTCTTCTTCTTCTTCTTCTTCTTCTTCTTCTTCGTCTTCTTCTTCTTCTTCCTCCTCCTCCTCCTCCTGCTTCTTCATCTTCTCTTGTGGTGACAGTACTTAAAGTCTGCCTTCTTAGCAAATTCAAGTATACAGCTTATTATTTTTTTTTCTAGCTGGAACCATGGAGGGTTCAGTGGAGAAGAAATAGAAGGTTCCTGTTGTGTCAAAGACCCTTAAGACAAAGCAAAGTAATTTTGCAGAGTTAAGATCAGGTGTCTGACAAAGAAGTTTGTCCAAAACATGCTACAAAAGACAAAGGGAAAGCTTATTTATGAAAAAGCTAAGCATCACCACAAGGAATACAGGCAATGTACAGAGGTGAGATTCAAATGGCTAGGATGGCAAGAAAAGCTGGCAACTTCTATGTACCTGCATAACCCAAATAAGCATTTGTTATCAGTATCAGAGATATCAATGGTAAGAGCCCAAAGGTTCGAAAGATGTTGCAGCTTCTTTGTCTTCACTAGATCTTCAATGGCACCTTTGTTAAGCTCAATAGAGCTTCAGCTAATATGCTAAGGATTGCGGAACCATAAATAGCATGGGGGTACCTAAACCTGAAGTCAGGAAATGATCTACAAGGATGGTTATGGCAAAATCAGCAAGAAGTGACAAGATAACACATTGATTGCTCAATCTCTTGGTAAGTATGACAATATCTGCATGGAGGATCTGATTGATGAAAAAGTTTTCTCTTTCTTTCTTTCTTTCTTTCTTTCTTTCTTTGTTCTTCTTTTTCCTTTTCTTTTTTCTTTTTTTTTTTTTTTTTGATTGATGGAAAAGTTTTCGAAGAAGTTAACAACTTCTTATGGCCCTTCAAATTATCTTCTCCATGAGGGAGAATGAAGAAAAAGACCACACATTTCATACAACGTGGAGATGCTGGCCGCAGGGATGACCAGATCAATAGGCTTATTATTAGTAAGATGAACTAAGGTATCTACCATGATTATTGTTACAATTTGGCCAGTTAATAAATGACTGCTTTCAAACTGAAAAAAAAATCAAGTATACAATATGGCTTTGTTAACTGCAATCACCATGCTGTACATTAGATCTCCAGAACTTATTCACCTTACATAACTGAAATTTTGTACTTTTTGACCAATATCTCTTCATTTCTCCCTGTTCTCAGCCCATGATAACCACCAAATGCAACTCCCTGCATCTATGAATTTTACTACTTTGTAATTCTTCATATAAGTGAAATTATGCAGTATCTGCTTATTTCACTTAGTATGATGTCCTCCAGTTCTATCCATGTTGTCACAAATGGCAGGGTTTCCTTTTTTTAAGGCTGAATTACATGTGTATATATCTTTTCTCTTTATCTGTCAACAGACTTTAGGTTGTTTTTCATATCTTGATTATTGTGAATAATGCTGCCATGAATAGGGGACTACAGATAGCGCTTTAAGATACTAATTTCAGTTCCTTTGGATACGTACCCAGAAGCAAGATTGCTGGATCATTTGAAAGTTCTACTTTTAATTTCTTGAGGAAACTCCATAATTTTTTCCGTGGTGGCTGTACTAATACAGAACACACTTTTCTTCATATGCTGGCAACGCTAGTTATCTTTTGTCTTTTGATAATAGCCATTCTAACCTGTGTGATGTTTTAATTAATAGTAAATTAATTTACTAATAAATTATTAATAGTAAATACTCTGAGTTTCTCATTATAATATGAAGCAAAAAATTAGTAGTTCTAATAATTTTAAACTGTGGCCAAGATTACCTAAAGTTGTATTCTATACTCAAAACAGCTATGTAGTTTTTATATAATGGATGAGTTACTATGTATTTCCTCATCATATATTTTTTAAAGATTTTATTTATTTATTCATGAAAGAGAGAGAGAGAGAGAGAGAGACGGAGACAGAGGCAGAGGGAGAAGCAGGTTCCATGCACGGAGCCTGATGTGGGACTCCATCCCAGGACTCCAGTATCATGCCCTGGGCTGAAGGCAGGTGCTAAACCAGCCATCCAGAGATCCCAGCCATCCAGGGATCCCCCCTCATCATATTTTTTAAGGAAGGGATTTGGCTTATATTTGGTATTTTCAAAATGAAAAGATCTATTAATTCCAGGCCCTATGATCTAGTTATTTCACGGATAAGATATTTATTGCATAATTTAAAAATCCTATAATGCAGTAATTTAGGAATTGTTTCTCCAGCACTCATGTGATCAAGATAGTTGGGCAACAAATAAATTACCAGTGGGGGTGAGAAAAGGGAGAATTTAACTCTGACTGGAGTGATCATAAAGGACTTCAAAAGGGTGGTCCATAAAATTTTTCTGAAACTGGAAGAAGACTGTAAGATCATTTAGTCCAATGACATCATTTTCCATGTGTAAAGACTGGCATATATATTCCAAGTGACATATATAGCTGGACATTCAATTCCAGTACATGGATACTCTACTCTGTCCATTTTGGTATGCTCTTTCTATTTTTAGGGATTTTCCAGGCTGAAATGAGGGGTTTTACTTGACTCATGATTTAGAAATTGGGTGTGGGAAACAGTCTTTATCATAAATGGAGTTTATTTACTCCTTCCATGGAGACTCTGAACTATTTTCAAAACAAGAGAAATCTTTACTGAGGCCAAATGAATAGAGGTAGAGATCCAATTGCCTTAAAGAATGCGTGATCTAAAATGGACTAGAAGCAATAGAGATAGATATAAATTGTACATTTTCTGGAAAGAAATTTGACCCAAAATATTTCAAACATTCTGACCTTAGTATCTATAAGGAAATAAAAATGTACCAACAAAGATTCATATACACAACATTATTTGCAAAGCAAAAACTAAAAATTATCTACATGCTTGATTAGAATAAGATATCCCTAGATAATCTGAATCTTTAAGTCCATTCTAAGTCCATTCTGACATAATAGAAATAGAATGGTAACTTATCAAGTGGAACCATGCTAGTCTAAATCAAAGCTAGCACAGTTGTGCTGGTTTTTTGGCAATTTGAAGAACTACCACAAATTATAAAATGAATTCCTAAGCTACCAACAGATTATTGGCTCAAACGAAGGCGGTGTCTATTTTACTAAACTCTTCAAGAAGATAGTCATTAACAGTTGAAACTTCCATAGTTTGTTATTCCTGAAGTTAAAGGGAAGTTAAACTGAAAACTCTATGAAAAAATTCCTCTATTAAAATAAAGCAAAATTTTTGGGTTCTCCTCCCTCTTTTTCTCAGTTGTTTTTATGGGACTAGGTGCTTGGAGACAAAGCTAACACAACAAGTAATTTAAAAAAAAACATGGTTTCAAAGAGCAACTTCACTGTCTTATTGATAAACTGATATATTATTATCAAACAAATTTTAATTCAGTCTTCAAAATGTAATAGTTCTTTTAGAAACACCAGGAGACACTTTAAGAATAATGCATTTTGTCCATCATTTACTTTCATCTGTCATTTAAATACTGATTTTTTTTTCTCCATAGGAAAAAAAAAAAGAAAGTTTTAGCACTGTTTTCAACATGCTGTCAAGGATGTCTTTATTATCATCCCAGGAGATGTCTATGCAATTTCCTCTCCCTGGAGGGATGATATACCGACCTCCTTTATTCAGACAAAATAAAATAGGTTATGGTGGCACTACCCACCTCCTACATATAACTTCTCTTTCTACCAGCAAAGAGACAAAAGAAACTTTAAGAATTAAAATCTCTTCTACTTCATTTTCTCAGTAGTCCTTTCAGATGGAATTTGGAAACTAACTGAGGTTTAGCATTAATTAAGGTCTAAAGATTTGCAAACTTCCTCTCAAAGCCAACCATTCATAAGTGGTCCTCTTTCCTGCTGAAAGACTGAAAGGCAGAAACCTCAGAGACAAAATGTGCTCAACACAGATGCCCAGGGGAAGTGGCAGTTCCAAAACACAGTAGCAAGGAGAAACTTAGCATGTCTGATTCCATATTGCTTCTATCTCCCTTGCTGCTGTGACCTAGAGCTTAGAGACTTCTGCTTAGCATTGCACACAGACAAGTTAATCATCAAAGGAATTTGAAAAAGGTAATTTACAGCTGAGATTTTCAAAAAACAACAACGAAAACCCTGCTTTTTTTTACCCCAAACCTATACCTCAAGGAGATAAGGGAATATGTACAGAAATGGCTATGCTATGTTTAAGGTTTGCAGGAATGACATGACCAGATCTCTGTGTCCAAAATCAGCTTACCAAGGACAAAAGAAATTATGCAACCTTCCTCACATGTGAGTCACCTTTTCACTCCAACCCCCTCTGACATTCCCCTCTCTGACATTTCTGACATAAAAGAAGCTCAAATCTTAGGCTGGGGGAGATGGTTCTTGGGGAAGATATCCTCCATGTCCTCCATTTGCTGATTTTCCAAGTAAAGTCACTTTCCCTGCCCTAAATCTTGCCTCTCAACTTATTGGCCTGTTGTGCAGCAAGTAGAATGAGTGTGAAATCAGTTACAACTTCTTTACAACACTCTTCTTTAAGTTAAAAAAAAAAATATATATATATATATATACACACACACATATATATGTATATATATAAATATTATGAAATCCTATGAAGACATGGTTTCTGAAAGCAGGGTTTGTGTTTTTTTTTTCATGTTTTTGCTAAAATGGTTAAAATTGTGCCTTATTCAATTTTTTAGAAAGTTAAGAATTAGAGCATACTCCCAAAATTAGGGGGAAAGATTAAAAAACATATGATAAATTATTTCCTCAGATTAGGTTGAAGAATGACCTCTGAGACATTAATAGGATGAATGCCTGCAAGATGTGGAGTAGTTTGACCAGCCCTAGGGACAAGTTATCAAGTGTGGATCTTTAAAATTTGGTAGCAATCCCATTGATATCATTAAAACCTTTTATCTATTTCAAGTTAATTTTTCAAGCAATTATGGTTTAGAATAGAATATTCATTGGTATGAAATTATACACAAGACCTATTTACGAAGTCCTCATGTCCATCATCTGTTCATCTGTTATTTTACTATCTTCCTTATTCTGCAAAATTTTTTGTCAAGTGCCATGTACTGAAAGGTAACAAAGAAATAGCTCTGTTCAGCATAAGAATTGCAAAAGGAGTGAAAAAGAATAAGAGGAGAATCAAGAAGGCAGAGCATCCAAGCTGGAGCCCCAAATTATCAAGATCAGAGAGCATCATTTTTAGAAGTATAAGTGATATTTTTATTGTGTGGCTGGAAGTTGAATTCCTTAAAAGAGGATTTTAGCTACCTCTATTTTGACGTCAGTCTGTACTTTCAATTAAGTTCTTTCCAGTTTATGTCTTAATTCACACAAAAGACCCTGCAGGGCAAAGCATCCCTTGAAGGGAACACCCTCAAGCAACAAGGACTGCCATAATGCCAGCAAGACCCCGTGTGATTGACCCCAACTGATTGACCTGACCTTTACTGCCCAACTGCATGTACCCACTGATCTTTGTCCCACATTTTCCTTATATGAATCTGTATTTTCAACCTTTTGGAGACAAGTCTGAGATTTTAGTCCACTGTCTTCCTGATTGATGTTGGTCTCACTGAAATAAATTCCTTTCTCATTTTACCACCACTCATCTCACTGCCTTTGGATTTTGCTGGCTGTGACCAAACTTGGTCTATTTGGGGACCCCAAAGCCAAGTGTACTTCCATCCCTGTGCCCCGTTTATACTCCTTGTCTTCAACTTTCAGGAAAACCTACTATGGGCATCAACACCTTATAGTATGGAAATGAGGGAAAATGAATTCCATTCCATTTCTGGGATTACATTGTTAAATAAAAAATAAATCCTGAGGCACCTGGGTGGCTCAGTGATTAAGCATCTGCCTTTGGCTCAGGTGATGATCCTGGGGTCCTGGGATGGAGTCCTGCATCTGGTTCCCTACAGGGAGCCTGCTTCTCCCTCTGCCTATGTCTCTGCCCCTCTCTGTGTTTCTCATGAATAAATAAATAAAATCTTTAAGCAAACAAACAAAGAACAAATCCTGATTTAGTAAGGAGAGACAGATTAGAAAGCATCTCAGTGAGAGGATGTGGGGGCAGGAAGGAGATTTCACAGGGATAAGGGGGCTATTTCAATAGGGAGAACTCTGACCCTAACATAGGTTGGAGTCTGAAGAGTTAGGCACAAAGGGTTGCAGGGATTTTTATTTTCATTTTTTATAGGGAGGACTGGCCAGGCCTAGAAAGAACCAGGTGTGGGGATGGTGAGATCAAAAGGTGCCCGATGGGAGAGCAGGTCAGAATGTTTGACCCTGAGGCCAGGCTATTCCCAGAAGGGGCTTGTGCTGGCTCAAACTGAGGGTGGGTCAAGTTCAGGGGCCAGGGGGAGGAGAGAAACGGAATGGAATCCGTTTGATTAACACGCATTCTGCTCCCATAGATCAGGGAGCATAAGCAATTCAGCTACTCTTTTATGGGGCAAAGGATGGAAGTTTAGGTGGCCTGTGTCTGGCCTTATCACGAGTGAAGGGGTGCAGGAGGGGAGCATCCATGAGGGAAGGGTGGTTCCTGGATGTAAGTCTTCTTCCAGAACACAGAGAATAGGGGTGGGGGCGGGGGAATTTTTTAAGGGTTGCTGATTTCCAGGAATACAGGAATCAGGTCAACTTCCACCTTGTGTACTCGGAGCAGAAAGAAAGAAGTATCTGTGAGAGGGGAGACGGAAGTCCAACAATGGTCCTGTGCATACAGGAATTCAAAGTCACCAAAATGGCATTTGAAGTGTTCAGAAATGCAAGGAACTCTTGCGCAAACTCCATGGATCAAGTCATCATGACTGGTCCTCCTCCAGAGGATACTTGTCTTGCCTTGTGCCAACGCCAGACAATAGTTGCTCCTTAAAGACAGATCATTTGCCTCTCTTCTCTGTACGCATCCCTGGCAGCTGACATCCAGTAAGTGCCAGAACTCACTTGTGATTCTTATGTTTATTTCCCTTGATTCACGTTATTTTTGTAGGGAAAGCACAAGGATTTTTCTTGATCCATGTAAAGATCACTTTGGTCTGTGGATGCATAATGAGGCTGGAAGGAGGAGTGTGGGAGGCAGTGCAGCAGAAGAAGGGACTGGGGCAGGGTTGCCTCAATCGCAGGAGCACCCCAAGGGCCTCAGCAGGAGTTGGCAGTGGTGGAGAGAAGAGGAGGACATTCCAAGCTCCCAGTGGAAATAGGGAATTTCCTTCCTTGTTGATTGTGGAAAATAGGGTATGAATATATGGATTAAAAAATCAGATGAGTTTAAAAGTGTAATTATAGGACCAGAACACATTAATTGTGGCGAGGTGTGGCTCATGTTTTCTATGCCTTTTGATGAATGGGACAGCAGATGACTCCCAGGTAGTGTTGCTCGGATTAATGTCTCTTAAAGTCTTTTCTTCCAAAGTACTGAGTAACAGAATGTCTTCTGAAATGGTACCAATCATTAATATACAACAATCTATCTGGCCAACGTTGGAGGAACTTCCACCTTCTGTTGAGTCAAGCAGATCACAGTTACACAAGGACGGCTAGTAATTGGATATAGTCTGGCCTCCTCATCTTAAACACACATTCACACCTGTAGGGACCCAGGGCAGGCCGCCCTCAAATGCACCACAATGGCCTATTGATCATTTTGAATTCAAATTACTTGAGAAACAACCAGTGCAAAGATGCTCAGAACCTCCTCTATCCTCCTGAAAGGGGGAAACAAATCTCCCCTATGAAAAATAGCCCCCCTATACTAAGAAGTAAAGAGACATCTTTATCACCAGAGATAGGGACTTTAAAATTAAAAAAGCTATAGAAATAAATCTTGCTATTTTTTTTTTACTAATCTACTACCTCAGCCCAAATTTTCTTTTCTTTTTTTTTTTTTTAAGATTTTATTTATTTACTCATGAGAGACACAGAGAGAGAGGCAGAGACATAGGCAGAGGGAGAAGCAGTCTCCTCACAGGGAGCCCGATGTGGGACTTGATCCCCAAATTGGGGATCATGCCCTGAGCCAAAGGCAGACACTAAACTGCTGAACTACCCAGGCGTCCCTACCTCAGCCCAAATTCTGCTTACAAAACCTTACTAATTAAAGCTTGAAAACACCTGTTTTCCTTATCCTGGAAATTCCCCACAAACCGTCGTCTTTTTGTCTAAAATGTATAAAAATATTCTTGTTCAGCTGAAAGACTCTGAGGGTAGAGGAAGAATTCTATCTCCTCAACACACACTTGATGGATATTTGTTGGGAAGACATGAAGAAGAAAGCTTCACAGTATTATTACCGTGAAATGAATGTGTGTATGGCCTCATATGGTATGCTAGTATGGATTGGGGTATCCTTCGTAGGGTGTGATAGCTCTAGCTGATTATACTAGTGTGAACTCATACCTCCTTGCCATGATCCAAGTCAAGGAACAGGTGGAAGTCCCTAAAATCATGTTTTCTTTTTCATACTCCCTACAATTTGGAAAGGAGGTATAGAGGAAGGGGGAGGAAGCTCAACGGGATATTCCAATTGAAAGGCAACAGCACAAAGACTATGTGCTAAAGCAGCAAGAGCTACATGAGCTATAAGAAAATACATAAAAGCAAGGGAGGAATTAATACTCCTCTTGATCTATGATATTATCTTATTTCGATGCAGTTGGAATTTTTCTAGTTAAATTTAGTTGTTTATTAGTAGTTCAATTCTGTTGGATTAGGAAATAGCCTATGCATGACTGTTTTTTTTTTTTTTTTTTTTAATGATGCACTACCTTGTTGATTGTGGAAAAGTTTCCACAGGCACTTGATTCTATCATCACCTGGGAAATGTTCTATACGTGTCCATTTGGTCCTGTTTGCTAATTGTAGCATTCAGACTTTCTAGAACTCTACTAATTTTCTTCTAGCTTGTTCTAATAGCTATTGAATGAACTGTATTAAAGGCCTCTGCTATGCTGGTGGATTTGTATATTTCTCTGTTTAGCTCTGTCATTTTTGGCTTGTCTGATATCATTAGAAGTTATGACTTTTAGTCCATAGATTGTAGAAATTCTCCTGTCTTCCAATTGGATTGACTCATTTGAAATATATTTAATGCTTGCTGTCCAAAAGCCTCCTTTGTCTGATATTACTAAAGCAATCATAGCTTTCTTTTCATAGTGTTTGCATGATCCATCTTCCTCCACTCTTTTACTTTCAACCATTTTTGCGTTCTATCTCTTGTGATAGCGCGCATTTTATTTTATTTAGTCTGTGGTCTAGTCTTCCGGTTAGATCAACTTTTTTTTATAATTCCTTTTGTTTTTCTGTCAGAAAGTTGGTTATAAATTCTTTCACCATTCTATTTTTGGCTACACTAGAGATGACCACATGCATCACTGACTTCTTGATGCTGCTAGACAATTAGATTTTTTAAATCTATTTATCCTCTTCCCTTGTTTCATCATTGCTATCATGAATTTACTTCTACATTTATTTAAAACTTGACAAGGCATTGTGTACAGATCCATCTCATTTATATTAACACACATATTTTACCATTTCCAGTGCTTGTCATTTATACCCGCAGTTCCATTTTTTTCATGCAGTCATTTTCCTTCAGAGGGAATCTCTCTAATATCATAGTCAGATCTGCTGATGGCGAAGACTCCAAGCTTTAGTTTGGAAATGTCTCTGTTGCAACTTTGTTGTGCTAGGACAGTTCTTGTGATACATAGAATTCTAGTTTTGCAATTTTTCTGGCAGCAATTTAAAAATATGATTGCATTGTTTTGAGATTCCATTGTTTCTATTGAGAAGTCAGCTGTCAGTTTTATTGTCACTTCTTTAGTGATCATGTACTTTTTCCTCTGGCTGCTTTTAAGAATTTATCTTTGTCATTGGTGTTCAATGGTTTTACTATAACGTTTATATATGTGGATTTCTTTTTATTTATCCTACTTGGATTACATGAACTTCTTAAATCTGTGTGATATCTTTTATTACTTTTGAAAAGTTCTCAGCAATTATCTATTTAAATACTTTTTTTGATCAATCTCTACATTTTTTACTATTTTCCTTTTTAACCAATCTTATCAATCCTGTTCTCTTGTGTCTACCTGATAATTAATCATAGATTTCACCTCTTTATTTATTTTGTCTATTTTTCATATATCTTCTTAACTGTATTAGCTAGAGGTATATTAAAGTCTTTGCCAACTTTAATAGCAGTTTCATTTGTGGGCCTACATTTACTGTTTTTTCTTTGATTATCAGTCATTTTTTTGGTCTTTTCCTGTACTTAGAAATTTCTTTTGTTCATAATTTTTTTTTAATAAAAAAACTACAAAGAACCTGTTTGATTTAAATTTCTGCCAGAGTGGAGTTTACATTCTTGTGTTAGAGTGGAGGGCTGATTATTTTATTATCAGGAATTTAGCTCTGTCAAGGCTGCTTGGTAGTTTTGTGGGTTTTTTTTTTTTTTTAAGATTTTTTTATTTATTCACAAAAGACACAGAGAGAGAGGCAGAGACATAGGCAGAGGGAGAAGCAGGCTCCATGCAGGGAGCCTGATATAGGACTCAGTCCTGTGACCCCGGGCATCATGACCTGAGCCAAAGGCAGGCACTCAACTACTGAGCCACCCAGGTGCCCCTGCTTGGCAATTTTAATAATACTCAGGCTTCCTCTATTTTGTCTCAGAGTGTGGTTTTTCCCAAACTCTGCTTGTAAGCACAATGGGTATTTGTCTCCTCGGCCATGAAAGACTACAGGTGATTTAGTTCTGCCCTTCTAGACTCCAGTCCAACTTGTCAGATTCCTACCTTTTGAAAATCAAATCTGTCAAATATCTTAAAAGGGAGACTATCTGTACACTTTAGGCAAGCCCCACATCTCTGGCTGGACTTTGTTTCTTTTAAAAAAATATATTTATTTATTTATTCATGAGAGAGACACACACGGAGAGAGACAGAGAGAGAGAGAGAAAGAGAGGCAGAGACATAGGCAGAGGGAGAAGCAGGCTTCTCGCAGGGAGCCCATTGTGGGACTCAATCCCAGATCCTGGGATCACGCCCTGAGCCGAAGACACACGCTCAACCACTGAGCCACCTGTGCATCTTTGGACTTTGTTTCCTAAGCACTAAATGACAGCAAGAAACTTCAATCTTTTTTGAGCAGCTTTTGCCATAAATCTTCCACATCCCACACAGCCACAGAGCTCAGAAAACATCCCATTAGTAAAACTCATCTTGGATTTGGGGTCCCTCAGAGCTCTAGTTTGTCATGTCAGATCCACACAACTGCTTTGCTGGTTTCTCTTTCACCTAGGAGCTGCCAACCTCCAGGATTTGCTACTGCCTTCATTAAACAGAAATTGCTAGCAAGCATCAACTTCACCTAGGACAGATTCTTGCTTTTCTGGAATTGTGGCTCATTTAATCTCATTTCCTTCATGGTTTTCTGATGCTTTTTAAATATATATTTTTTTGTAATTTTCTAGCTTTTTCTAGTTGTTCTAGTGGGAAGGTGGAACCTACTACATTTATCTAGAAGTTGAAGTCTCAGTAAATAGTAAAATGATCTTGTTTTCATTTGAGATCTTGTATCACTTATAGTCTTTGATTCATTAATCATATTCTTATATTGTTTTATTGCTTAATGTATGCTTGTCTTATTCCCTTGGAAATTACAAATGCTGAGGGAAGAAGTATTGTTTTATATCTTGTATAGACCTATCATAATATTGGACATGGCATAATTAAAAGCCAATTTGAAACATCTGATAGTTGAAAAAGCTAGTCTATGGGACATGATAAATATTCATCACAACTACAATTCTCCTAGCTTTATCCTTGTAAATCCTTGTCTAATCCATATATCCAGTTATCTATTCATATGTATACCCTCTCTCTTTCTGACCCCCTGCAAATTATCTTCATAAAACTCTTCTCAAGGACTGATAGAGTAAGCATATATGAAACAAATCTACAGCTTTTGCAAATCTGCTTACAAAAAAAGTGGCTCTTTGCATTGTTTCTTATCCTTTAAGTGTGAAATCCATCCAAGAATTTAGGGCAATGAAGGTTTATTTCTCTTGATAAACTCGCATGCTTCCTTCAATTAAGCAATAAGAATTCTCTAATCCATGTAGTTTCTTCTTTGCCCTGACTGCTATGAAAACAAGGGCTATTTTTTTTTTGTTCAGTGATTAGAGCTGCATGAGTGTGTGTAATCTGTTTTTATTCCTACTCCTTACCCCTTGTTTCTTTATGTGGTATGTGTTAATTGTATTGGCATTTTTGTAATTGCATATTTATTACAAGGCATACCAAATTTTGAAAATGGGCAAGAGTCTATATAATTATATAAAGCCAATATGATGGCCTAGAGAGCCAGAGGCTCATCAACTTTGACAAGAGTTATAGTTTTTTATTGCCAGGAGAACCAGGTTAGCATAATTCACTTAATATTTGCCAATTATTGAATCATTAGCACAACCTCATATGAATATCATCTATTTTTCCTGACTTGTATTTTTATTTATGAAAAAGTTTAAATATCTTTCCATGATACAAGCTCAGGTTTTGTGTGTTTAAAATTTACAGAAAAAGTGCCAAATTTCCAAAACTTTCTAAAGGTTTGCCAACATAAACTCTGAGAATTTTAAAGTATCTGAAAAATTGTTACCTTTTAAAATTTTACTAGAACAATAAGAGACAAAGATAAAGTTCCACCAGAGAATTTTATAAGCAAGAATCCAAGATTTGGGACATAATAGGCTATAATATCAAAGCTTTATAGATTTGTGGAATAAATGGGTTAGAGAGAAATTGATAACCTTTTAATGAGGAAATTCTAAAATTTTCTTTTCCATAACTGTAGTTAGCATTTGGGCACAAATGCTAGACCAATGGCAATTTCATTTCATTTTCCAGATGTCAAAGAAGCTCTGCCCATAAGAAAGCAGATTGTTAATTCCATTCATGTATGTTAACCCAATAGAAGACAACATTGCCTAAAGGATCATTTCCAAATAAAAAGGACAATTTGTGTAATTATTTGGGGTATACTAGTAATGATTATAGTACTGAATCAAACTTAGGTTCATGCAACCACCAATTGTAGGTTTAGTATGTAAGGCAAAATGAATGTTCATGAGGGCCAATGTTGGAGCAAGTTGAATAGAGCCAGTTCTCTATGTAAATAATTAATTACTTAAATATGTCCTGTGGTGGTTTCTCCAACTTTCTACCAAGACCACATTAATTTATTAAAAAAGTTATCACAACAGTGATTTTTATAAACAAAAGACTTTATTTCAAATATATTTTACAGTTTGTGTGTAATTAGGATTGCTTTCCAGACTCTGAAATTTAATACTAAATTGAACAGGCAATGTACAAAACGGTGGTGTTCACTTAGGCCTACTGAATTCCTACATTTGTTCTGGTAATTTCTTTTTTTTTTTTTTTCTTTTTAAATTGAATCAGTAGAGATATCAATAATAAAACAACTTTCATCCTCTTGGTTATGTTTTGAATAGCAATAAATTATCATTCCATTCTGTTGTCGCCTGCATATTTAGAAAATGGCAGTAATAGGGGAGTAAAATCTCGTGAATCTGGACCTAACTGAAAAATGATGATCATTGTGATCAGAGCTGAACTGGTTCATTCTTGATGGTAAAAAATAGTTTGCTAAGCAAATTGGTAGAACAAACAACATTGTAGGACAGATGTTTAGCCTGTTTAAGAAAACATAACTATTTTTTAAGAACTTTCAGCAATACTATTTCATACACTTTACATACTAATTACAATGCTTACTTATAAAACAGGTCTTCTCAGCTAGCTATTAGGTTGCTTCAGCAACTCAAGAAAAATAAATCTTTTTTTTTTTCATAAATATTCTTTAACTCAGACATCAGACTAATACATGCTTACCTTTACCTCCATTGCTCTAACTGAGGTTTCAGTGATGGTCTTAAGTTATAAATAGGGATGATCGCTGAACTTTAAAATTTGGTAAGAATGATAGTGTCCTGATTTCTTAAAAACACATATGTGAACGTCCTCAAACACCAACAACTAAAATTGGCAAAATTGAGATAAATGAGAAAAAGAGAATGGGTTTCTTTTCACTATTGCCAGTATTTTTTTGGTTGTTCAAGGCATTGGCAGTAAAAAAAACAATCCATTATTGCATGCTAGTCCTAAGTATTCCATAAGAAACTAAAAAAAAATATAAAGGTCAAGAACAAAATGCTTCTAAATTGAAGTATCACAGAACAAAACTAAGTGAACTTTATTTGGTAGGAAAGAGAGGAGGTGGCTGGGACTTCACACCTGGGTGGGCAGGTGTGAAGGGCATAACCAGACAAGACTTTTCCTTGTCTACCTACAGTTAGCACATCCATTATGATAATGCTGTTTTTTTGAAGTAACAGGATGAGACTGTTACCAGTGTAGCCATAGGTGATCTATTATAAACACTGCATGGAATAGTTATCTCTTCACTTTTTCAGTGGAAATTTTCTTTTCAAAAGAACCTCATCTCTTTTTGCAGATACTAAGTGGGTGTAGCTTTGTGTGGTTCCGCTATATTTTCAGTGTGCCCCTCCCTTTGTACTCTCAAGCCTCCTGTATGGCCCATGAACAATGCCAGAGCAGAGAGACAAGGATAATGGACGAGTATGGTGCCGGTGGATCCAAACACAATCTATGAAATGACAGATGGAGACCTCTTTCTAGAAAAAATCAAATTCTTGCCTCTCACTGACCCTAACCTTCAAGGTTTTCAGAGAGGCTGAAGGTTAAAGTATGGTAGGCAGCAGGATCTGAAAAATTTGACATTTCCATAGTCAATGGCAGAGGAATATAGCCCCACCTCCTGGTGGTTTTGAAAGATGAGCGCATGCAGCATAATTATCTGGATTCATTAAAAACCACAGCTTTAGCTCTATCCCTAGAGATTCTGATTCACTACATCTGGAGTCAGACCCAGGAACCTACACTTTCAACAGTTAATTCTGAAGCAGGTGGTCTATGGACCAGAGTTTGTAAAATACTTCGGTTAAGGGATTACAACTAGTAGAGAATATCCTCTTTATAGACTTCCCTTCTTTTCATTTGAACCAAGTACCATCTGATCCAGCATCTTGATACTTGTTTAAAAACCAAGCAAGCAAGCAACCAACCAACCAACCAAGGAAACAAACAAAAGCCCCTAGAGGAACCTGTTACACATAGAACTATAAGGATAGAAAAACATTATATGGTGGAAAAGGTGAGCAAAAATCGTCATCGGAAGGAAAGGAGGCTTCTCGTTTTTCACATTTGTTTAAAAAGTTGAAGGTAGAATCCAGAGCTAATGTAAGAGTGTTGAACAATTTAGAAATGTCCATTATTCTAAATTAGATGCCAGCAAGGTGAAAATTACAGTTCCTTGTAATTTCAAAATCTGAAATTTACATTTTTTTTCTATACAAACAACAGGATAAAATATTAATTTCAAAATGTAGAAACCCTGCCCCAACGATAGCATCAAGCTTAGGAAAAGAATATTAAAAGTGCTTCAGGCTGTAGGATTTTAAAGTGTATGAGACTCAATGACATAGGAGAGCAGTATCTTTTGACATTATAGTGAGGCTAGATCCCTGTATGAAGAGATGCATTATAAAAAAGTCTGGTGGTCCTTCTTGCAATGTCCACCGCTAAGAATTAACTCCTTAGCTCTCAAAGTCAACTTCAGGAAGTGGGGTTATTTATATTGAAATCTAAATTATTTTCCATGCTTTTACTCTTTCCATAATAAAACTAAAGATTATACCTTCATAACAAGAATTGTGAAAAAGAAACACAGTATAATAGGTAAAGAACACATTTGCTGTTTTATTGGTGCCTTGCATGGCAGTAATACTGAAAAAAGAGAATGCAAAAACAAAAAACAAAAACAAACAAAAAACAGGTTGGTGGCAACCCACATCTTTTTTTTAAGAGTACATAAACTCCTGTTTTATTTTTATTGTGGCATGAATGGTAACATAAAACCAAAAACATGAAAATATACAACTTATATTACACTATGTGTTATGAACAAAATATAAATCTATAACTCTATGTTATATTTACATAATTATTTATTTTATTAAATTTCAAGTGAGATGGTAGGTTGCACATACTTTGTTTTAAGCTCCAGGCATTTGATTGTCTCTCTTCTACTTTTTTCCCATTTTTACTCATAAAATCCGAAATGTTAGAAGGACTAAGAGCTTTAGAGCCAGTGGAGCTGTATAAATACTGTTTTAGTGAACCAGTGACAGAAACACTGGGAAGGACAGGAATCAATCAGTAGAAAACTTAACACAACATCATCTTCAACTTGGGAAACTGATAGTTATAGGAAATTTTAAAATTAAATACTGTAAAAGCCTGTCTAAACAAAAACGTATGCCCTATAAGACAAAGAGATATCTGAACCACTTTAAGTGGGCTTCATAAATTTCCTTGCAGACCCCATAATTTTTATTTTACTATGAACTTGATAGACAAATATCATATAAACCTGTTTGTAAATATACAGTTGTTTATTACAATTCAATAATTTACCCATTAGGATGAATGAAGATGTAATTATTTTTTGATGTTTTAAATGTGTTATATGAGATTTCCTCTAGGAACAGTAACAACTTCTGGATTAAGAAAATATCTGAAATTGGGACCACAATATAGTTAAGGATAATTTTCTTTAAATGAATTAAGGGAAAAAGTCTACTCTGAAATCAAAGCTATGAAATAATTTCATCAAAGAAAACTCTTTTATATTTGTTCCTTATAAGAGGATTTGGTTTCAATAATAATTATGTTCTTTGGGAGGGATTTTATTCGTGGTGAACTCTTAAATGCAGATGCCAAATAAATGTTAACAATTGACTGAACTAATTTAGGTATAAATGTACTGAAGAATAGTTTTGTGTTGTATCCAATTGCAGTAACTAGCCAGATCATGGTAACTTGTAAATGAGCAACTTAACTTATTTTCTCCAGTGATGTTCTCTTAGATTCCTATTAAAACATGACTATTTTTGTAGGAACTGGTTACAATAGCCATAAAATGAGAGTTCAGGCAGGATTATTCCTCAGTACCGGGAGGGGTGCACGCGTGTGCACGAGAACGAGAGAAACAGAGAGAGAGAGAAAGAGAGAGATATGTGAACAGGGAGGTAGGAAAGGATACAGAAGGGAAATGTTATCTTCATTTCAGTTTGATCTTACTCTCATTTCCTCTCCCTTAGCTTTTTTGATCACCATGGGGCACGGAGAAAGAATACAAGGTTTTAGGATCCTTTACAAAAATGATAAACCAATCGAATGCCAAAAAGGCAATGTGTTAACACAGTAAGTTGCTATTCATAGCACCTTTTATCAAATGACTTCAGAGCACTTTAAACATCAATATGATTTTTTTGTTGTTGTTGTTTTCTTTTGGGGGAAAACTAAGGCAAAGAAATTGAATGAATTCCAGTGAATTCTGTATCAGAATGAGAGAACAGAACGCCAAGCTCTGGACTTCCTGTTTTCGTCCATGCGTGGTGTAGTGTCTCTGACATAAACCTAACTAAATAAAATTAACTTCTGAATTTCAGCAGTTAAAGGTCACCATTAACAATTTCGTTTTCCCCTTCAAATAAAACAAAATAAAGAACAAACAAAGAAGACCAAACAGAAGTGTTTTGTCAATTCACTGGTAAGTGTGTTAGAATTGGTTTCAGCCTGTGATTGCCCTCAGTGGCATCTACCTGGAGCTAAAACAAAGTATTCTCGTAGCCCAAAGTCATGAAATGAAAACAAAGCATTTTTATAACGTGGTGTAAAATAAGTATCCAGCAAACGTGAGAGGTGAACCCACATAAGTCAGAAAGAATTTGTTAACAAAGACAAAGAACAAATTTTTAAAAATCTGTTTTCACATTGTACATAGTAACGATATAAAACGAGTGTCTATTTTCTTTTCCTTATCCAGAGTGCTTAAAAACAACAAATAAAAACAAAAAAATTGGCTCTAGATGACTGTGGCAATTAAATAACTAAATGAGTGATGAGAGCATAAGTTAATTAAGATTGAACATGACCCTCCTATTCACTCCTTTGTATGAAACACCAGAACTTGACATTGTTGGGGCCAAATTTTTAAAAAGGAGAAAACTTATTAAAGGAGAAGTAAAATTGTGTGGGTGAATGTGTGTGTGTGGTGTGTGTGTGTGTGTGTGTGTATAAATATATATATATATATGAGTTGGAAGATGGAAATTTGTTTTAAATATCTAACAGCTTATTGGCTGTACTTCCAAATCAGAGGAGAATAAAATAGAGAGGGAGAAATAAATTATACATAACTTACTAATCTGGGAACAGCTGACCATTATTATTATTATTACTATTATTATTATTATTATTTTATCATCATCATCATTACAACACTAGCAAAAAGAGGCAGTTCAAATGAAAATACAGTCATCAAAAACAAACAGAAAACGAAACAAAATCTCTGACATGCAGGATATGATCAGCTCCTCCAAGCAAAACCCCAGAGCAAGTCTTTTGAGAGAGAGAAAAATAAAAAGGATTTTTTCTTATTTATATGTAAATATCAAACTTTTGGGTCAGGTTGGAGCGGTGGGATAGGCAAATGATGACTGGAGTGAAAACCATAGCACATCCAAGCTACTGGTTGGAGTATTTACTGTCTGATGCTTCAGTACAAATAATGGCAATTGACTTTAAATGATTTTGCATTTATTTGTACAAGCCCTTATAACTGCCTTGGCATTTGGCTGGCAAAACCTAAATAACCAGTTCTGTCACCATCACTTGTTGCTCTCTGCACATACTCTGTTGGAACCAAAAATTGGACTTCAGTGGATTCATCTTATGGCGAGGGAAGATTAGTGGTGAGGATCACTGGGTTCAGCCAGGCTCCATTTTGTCGGGCTGCCATGACTTTTAATCAAATCCTGCTTTTTATGGTATGGGATGCACGTGGCCCACAGTTATGAAATGCAAATGGCCTCCGCCTCATTTCATGGAGAGATGAAAAATACCTTATAAAATCATCAGTTCCATTTCCTGATCAGGAAAGGATGGAATGTTGAAGAAATAAGCTAATCCTGTGTTTCTGGAAAATGGCCAAATATATTCAAGGAAAACAATGATTGCTTTGCTCAAAGTTATCAATAGGAAAAACAAACAGAAATCATTAAATAGCAAACATTAGAGGAACCAACTGACCAGGAAGAAGGGACATCTGGGAACAGTTTGCTAGTAGCTTCCATGTATACATGCACACCTCTATTACACAGGGCCGCTTGATCCATCCAATAATCATATTAGAAATTTAAAAATATAATTTCTGAGCCCTATCTTGGTTGTCATTTGAAGTGCAAAGTCAAGGTCAAGGTTGCTTCCAGACCAGTCACTTAGGAGGATGTGGGATTTCATCCCCAGATGTGGGTTTAACTCACAATGGTTCAATGTTATTCCTATTAGTACCATAATCACACACATACATACACACAAAAATCCAAGATCAGAAAATATTTTTTCTCTAAATTTCTTATGTCTCTCTCTCTCTCTCTTTTCACCTGAGAACAGCACCTACAGTTTCCATTTAAAAAAAAAAAAAGTCAAATCTCACCAGCTGCTGGTATTTCAGGTTTTTCAAGGGATTGTCTAAGATATAACACTGTCCTAACTTAAGAAGGAACAGGAAAAAGGAAAGGAAAAAAAAAGAACTGGGTCAACACTTCAGTACAAATTTGGCACTTGCTCAAAGATGTAGTGTGGTGTGCAATAGGTAAAGAAAGTCCTCTACAGAAAATAATTGCTTATTTTGTGGTGGATAGCAAGGAAGTTAAAAACAGGCTCTTTTTCCCTCTTCCCCCCCATGCACAGACTTCCATCTTTAAAGTATAGAGATGGAGAAGGTGGAGAGAAGTAAAGAGAAATTCATCTTTCTTTTTTCTGTCAGGTGCATTAAAAAAAATAAAGGAAAGGAAAGAAAAAGAAAAAGGAAAAAAACCCAGAAACCCCAAAAAACAAAACAAAACTTATTTCTTTTTTAAAAATTGTAGCACAAAACAACAAAACACATTCACAAGCCACTTGTTGGCACTGTGTACCTGAGTGAGAATTTCTAGAACATTGTAGAACAAACAGCCATAAAGTTTATTAAAAAAAAAAAAGTTGACGGGTAAGACTTCAGTGCTTGGATGTAGCAGCTGAATTACTGGCATTATTTTACCCATAGCTTATTTCAATCTCTTGTTGTTGATATTGTTGTTTGCTTGTATTTTTTTTTTTTTCCTTTCCAAGCCTTTTGAGGCTGAGGTCTATTAGTCAGCTGATGTCCCAACTATTTAAGACTAACAGTTAAAGTAACAGTCAGTGTATGAGAAAGTTAATGTGCTTGGCCACTGGTAAGGATGAACCAGCTAGGGCTTCTTTAAGTCCTAAGGTCATAACAATCTTTTGACCCTTATCAGTTGGCTTGTCCTGCAATATGGTTTTCACTGTCACTCCCATAATCTACATCTGGATCATCCTCTTCCTCATCGAACTCATCATAAATTTCTCCATTGATGTCCTCAGCCTGTATCTCCTCTTTGATATGTGGTTCCTCTCCTTTCACACCGTAAGTGCTCTGGATAACAGGCATCCCAGGCTCCGGGCTGCTGGACACGCTTGAGTGCTCCGAGGGCAGGTGAGGGGAGGGCATTCCGGCCATGGCGATGGCTCCAGGGTACACAACACCAGCAGTGGCGATGGGGATCTGTGCTTGTTGCCTGCAGAGAGGAATTCCCCCCAAAAAAAGAACCGTGGGTGAGGGGAAACTTAGATGCAGGTTTTACTAGATAACGAACTTGCTCAGTTTGTCCAATTCTGTGATGTCAATACCTTACTTCTGTATAGCGCTTTACAGATCACAAGGCATTTATATGTGTTACCTTTTGGATTCTTAAAATAATGGTTTTAATACTATCCTATTTTATGGGAAAAAGAAACCCTGAGATGCAGAAAGCTTAAGCAGAATTTGACCCCAAGTTCATTTTTCCTCCACTGTAACACCCAGCATTTTAAGAAATAATTAAAGATAATGCAATTTTCATGGAAAACCCCTAAAATATTGATAGTCCTCAAAATAAAAACTTATTGCTCAGAACTGACCAGTATCACATTGTCCACCTGGTCCCTGCAGTAGTTGGGGGGATAGGAAGCAGGCCAGCCTCATGGGTGTACAGCTCTGCAGCTATACAAGGCCCTGGGCTTGGAACGACCCTATGCTTGGTTTAAAGTTCTGTTGCCGCAGTCTTAAAATCCTAAACTTTTTAACAGGAGCCCCACATTTTCACTGCACTAGGCTCTACAAATTATGTAGCTGGTCCTTGTGGGAAGGGATTAATAGATGACATTCAGTTATGCCTTCTTTCATTCATTCATATGTTTACTATTTCCTCAGTGTTGGGTTTCATGCTTAGCTTTGCGAAGAGTCAGGCACTGGGATATAAATCAGAGGCCACTGGACAGAGCAGGCAGGCTCTTTCCAGGGAGGACAGGGCAGACTTTAAAGGTTTTTTTCTAAGGTATCCTCTGGCCATTTTCAGAACAGTATTTTATTATTCTAAGCATCTCTCTGGAATCTTACTGACTTCTGTTCTAGATATGAACATCTTTATTTCTGTGCTTTCTGAGAAAATTCTGCAGAAGCCATGAAGTTGCAGGCAGCATAATAGGACACCATAGGCAGCCTTGCCATAGGAAGCAGGGTAAAACCTCCTGAGAGCTACATTCTTAATTCAGAAGAAAGCTCTCCCATTCACAACACCATTGTGCTCTAAATAGAGTCGCCACTACGAGATCTACAAAGGTCACGGTGTGCCTTGATAGCACCCAAGTCCCTCTATATTCAAAAGCAAACACTTCTGTTGAAATCATTTTTGTGTTGTATTATCTCAACAAAGATGTTGTGGAACTTGTCAATGTGAAGCCCTGGAAGTAATGAAAATCAACAAGGGAAAGAACCCACAATACTTCTCCGTTTTCAATAGTGAACTTCAGAACTATTTACTTTCAGATATTTTATTTTTAAGCCCGTTGTTAGGAAAGTTCATGCTAGAGCCATTGTTCTAGGCACTTGGAGTCACTTCGTATGGAGGTATTCCTTGTCAGGAGCACGTGGGGGACAGTCAGGATCTTTTTCAAAATGCTGCCTCGCAACCAAACAACTATGCTGCACATCCCATTACATATAGCAAGAAGCATTCTCTATGAAAAAAAAGACAGAAAGGCCCATACCCAACATTGAAGTATTGTCGCATTTCCTGCCGCCTGTTCCGCATGATTGCCTTGTATTCACCAATGCGCAGCTTTTTGCCATCCACGAGGCAGGTGCGCTTTGGCCTGGGCTTGTATTTGTAGTCGGGGTACTTCTCCAGGTGCTGCTTGCTGAGACGGGCTTGCTCTTCATAATATGGCTGTTTCTCTAGGTTTGTCATAGCTTTCCAGCGAGATCCTGGGAGAAAAAGAAGGTTGAGATACCAATTTGCACAGCTGCTCAGGTTCCTAAAAAGGTAGAACTGAGAACAAGAAAATCTAAAGTAAAAATGTTGGCCCAAACCCAGAAAGACATAAAAATATGATTGATTAGCAAACTACGACTCAAGAGATGAGATCCCATGAGAACAGAGGTGTTGGTGGCTGTGTCCGCAAGGAAACTGTGTATCCAAAGATACAAACACGGAGCAATCTATTTTTTTTTTTAATTTTTCTTGCTGGAATTAATAATTTAGCCAACTGAGTATATCATATATTTAAAAGCTCATGGATAACTTAAAGAATATACCTTTCATTTCCATGGTACATCATGATATAGTTCAACTGTGAACTAAAAAGCTATGCAAAAATTTATTACACATTTTCAATCTGTGGCTAATTATCTAGTTATGGAGTAGTTTTACATGGGGGCACATTACTTACTACAAGGGTTTCTAACATATGTTATATACAATTCTCCTCAAAATGTTTAAGTCTGCTTTTATGAATGATTGCATTTAAAAATTCATTTCATTAAAACTTTAATTACAAAAAAATATATATTAATGAACATGCACTCAGTAACTACTGTGTGCTCGATACTGTGCTAAAAACTTTATGTAAGTGTCTCATTTTTACCTTCCACTGTAATCCTGTAAGGTAGTTATTAACATTTATACCTACTTCTATAGATGAGAAAATTGAAGTTCAAATAGATGAAGTAACTTACCCAAGGTCACACAACTATTAAACTGCTAACCTGAGACTCAAACGAGGGTTCGATGTAATTGAAAGTATGCTACAATGTATGTTTTTACATACCTAGACCCACCTATCTCTGATCTAGCAGAGGTCAGAATTACAACAATAAGAATGTATGGGGTCAGATTTTTCTCTTAATAAAAAACTTTCAATAATATATAAAGATGTCATTTCTTGTGACATAGTATGCATTAATAATATCAATCCCAATTGATTTTCCCCTTCTTTTCATTTTTTACTTAGGTTTGAATTCAACTAGGATTGAAAAAAAATGTTCAAAGCTTAATTAAAAATATTTATGCTCATTCTCAATATAAATGTGATTTAAAGCTTTGATTCTATTACTGTGGCTATGTATAGTAGTAAAAGTAGTAGTGGTAATAATGTTTCTTAAGCATGTGAGGAGAATCTATTTTCAGATGAAGTGTGTTTATCAGTAAGTAATCAGCTCAACTCTGCTCAAATGCACAAAGACCAAAATAACTGGAATTGGGAGTTCCCTACCAAATGTGTTCTGGTACGGAAGTCTTTACTTGCCTTCCAAAGTTATCTAAGCAAGATCTTAAGGCTTTCGAATGGGTTCATTATTCAACCATAATTCTGTTATCTCGAACGCAAATAGCTTACTGATAAACAGTTCTTCCCTAAAAGTGCTGACAATTCCTCAACATGTACTGTTATACGTATTAAAGAAATATGGTAAATAAGGGACGATACTCTTCCCTTAGAATTCTTTCCTATTGGAACAGATGTTGCCTGGGTAGATATATCCATGGAGGTATTAACAAAAATGTATAAACAGATTTTTTTCCAATATAGACAGCCATTATAGTTTATTCTATTTACTACAGAAATCCAGATTATGGTTCAAATAATAGAGTTTATGTTTCCATTCCTTTCTCAAACTTGTGTTTAAATAGCCACATCCAATAATCTGTAGGTACAATCTCAAACTCTATATTGCCCAACATTATTCTCTAGAGGTACTGAAAACCATTATGTTATTCTCAGGGCAAATATAAATACAGGTAAAGCTATAATACTATTGAACTAGAATGAATTCTTTTTGGGAAGTTTCTTACAAGTATGTACAATAGGATTTTAAACCTCAGATCAGGGAGTGCCAAAGTGAGCTTACCAGAAATAATTTACTTAAGAATCAAAGCAATACACTGAAAGATGGACCTATAATGGTTGACTTTAAAATGTCCTAGCTTTATTATTAGACAGAACAAAGAAACTAGCATTCTCATTTAGAATAGGATTTGCTAGGGGTTCTTCTCTAAGTTTAAATGTTCTATAAGCTCAAAAAGAATACATTTCTCTATGGAGAGGGAATGTTTATGCCTCATCGTACCTGCCTCAGAATGTTATAACTCTTTTTAGATTTCCTACTATGTGCATCACGCTGTATTAATTATTGGATATGCAGTGGTGAATCATCATGTTCCTTATCTTCTTGAGGCTCATATTCCAGTGGAGAGGAAATACATTAAGCAGCTAATTCAAAAATTTATTATTTTAATTACAATTGCAGAAAGTACAGGAAGCTATAAGACCATGATAAGAAGTTGAGAACAATCTTTTGTGGGTCAGGAAGGCTTTGCTGTGACTCCTTTAGGAATCAGCCAGGAAGAGCCTTCTCTGGAGGAAGAACAGAATGGTCAAGTGGAAAGAGGGATTAGAGGAACTTAAAGAAAGTTGATCTGGCTGAAATGCATAGGAAAATATATATGTATATACACACATATATATGGTAAATAAAAGATATATATTTATATAAAGATAAAATAAAGATACATATATGATAAAAGATGTGTAAATTCTCAAATTGGCTCCTAAATCTAGAATGAACTGGTATCACAAAATATTTAGACATTTGATAATGTAATTTCCCTGGAAGTATCACTAAATCCTAAATTACATTTTAAAAGCTGGCCATCTCATGGTTATGTCTTTTTAAAATGGAGAATTAAGTAGCCTACGCACTGTCTGTAGTTGGCAAAATGGCTAACTCTTCTGTTTTATGACAGTGCAGAACAAATAGTGTTTTGATTTGGTGGCAAATGCAGTTTTCATTTTTTAAAGATTTTATTTATTTATTTGACAGAGGGGGAGAGAGAGGAGAGAGAGAACACAGCAGGGGGAGGGGCAGCAGGAGACAGAGAAGCCGGCTTCCCACTGAGCAAGGAGGAGCCGGAGGTGGAGCTCGATCCCAGGACCCTGGGATCATGACCTGAGCTGAAGGAACATGCTTTACAGACTGAGCCACCCAAGCGCCCCCAGTTTTCATTTTTTAGTAATGACTCTTGAATAGGGTCAACCAAAGGACAGGTTTGGTTTTGGTTTTAATGGCTTTGTAGGTACCACATCCAGTGTATATAGCTACGATGTGAACCCAGGGACACTCTGGATGTGCCTTCTAGGTCTCTCCAAAAGAGATGAAAACATCTACTTGATTTGGGCGTGGCTGGTTGCTTACCCTGGACCACATATAGGGAGTAAGCTCCCTGTGTATTTCAAAAGACTGGCCTTTTACAATGGAAAAATGCAGAAGGACATTTGGGTATTTCTCCTGATGATAAAGAGGAATATTTAATAAAAAAAAAAATCTGATATTCAAAATAAGAACAACAACAAAAAACAGTCTTGAGAGTACTCTTTTCCTTTCTAAATCTGGCAATACAATAAAAATGAAGTTTGAGCTGAGCAGCATTGTCATCTCCATGGGGTCTGTAATGAATTTGCACATTTTACTCCAACTACTGTATATCTAATCAGAAAAAGATGTCCCCCATCCCCTGATCTAGCGCCAAACAGTAAAAGGTGATTCCTTATGTTAACAATTTCAGCAGAATGGCTTATTAAAACCAGATTTTAGGGTATTATAAAATGCTTAGAAGCCCTTTAAAATGTCAACTAGGATCCCCAGAGACTACGTAAAATGTCAACCCAGCTCAAGCGCCGGTTTTAAGCAGAATGAATTAGCAGCATGCTGTCGGAGGCTGTTATCCAAAACAATCAGTAAAGAGGAAAACATCAAGCTTTCTTTGTACTTTAATATGAAATGGGCCAGTTAGAATGATCTTGTGGATATTTGAAGATCACTTATTTATTTGAAGCAATGACCAAATATTGAGGTCCCAAACCTCAGGTCCCACCTCAGTAGTTTTTTTCCTGCTGCATCTTCAATGAACACAATTCTATGGCAAAGTCTAAAATTAGGCAGCACTTTTTTTTCATGTAGTCCATTATGTTGTAATCATACGGTCATTCTAATATTCTTGTCTTCAACCCAGAAAGAAATTCTTGCAGTTAGTCACATGTCTCCTATAAAATCCTTTGCTGCATTTCCTAAAATATTTCATATCATCAAAACGGTTATTTCTCTTTTACTTAGGATAAAGTTTTAAGCAGTGATTATCACTTTTCCAGTATTTAGACAAAAGTACTGAATGATATAAAGACACTTTAAACAATCTTAGTATTTAGTTTTCTCATTTTGACATTTTGGGATTTCTAATTTTGTGATAATGGATACATTAAAATATGGAATATGCTTACATAAAATATTTTATTCTTTTCTAGACTTTTCCCAAATGGAACAGGTGTGAGATCTTTTTAAAAATGGGAAATTTCATATGGAAGGTAGGATATGGTCATAAAAAGGAAAAATAGATCAGAGATTTTAGAGATGTAAAAAATGTCCATTTCCTTTATCCGTAAATGTTCACATTTTCTAAGCTTCACATACTCTTCTTATTTTTTGTGATCATATTCATCTAAAGATCTCAAAATCATTTTAGATGAAAATTGAGACATAAATTTAAGTGGTTAATGGTCTTTATTTTCTTGGTTGTTTTGATCTCATTACAAATGTACACTGTGGACTGGGTGGCATCTATTTCCCCCAGAGTAATATGAGAATTTGAGAATATGGGAGCATAAAAACACATGTGTATGTTTAGTAACTACTTTTAGATGATCAGTTACTTAATGTAAAGGGATAAAAGAAACACCATACTTGCATTAAATACATGTAATTCCAAGTGCATTATGGATTCTAATAAAGCTTTAGTTAACTTAGAGAAATGTTACTTATTTGTTGAAGCCCAAATTTGGAGTTAGGTGTTCATATTCTATTTTTGTTGTTTAGCTCTTAGAAGTCAGAGAGTAAGTTAGGTCGCTTAGGTTATCCAGTAGCTGGCCATCACACCATCTGAAGATGAAGAAGATGAAGATGATGATGATGTCAAGTGAACAGCACAAAGGAAATGGAATTTTCCCTTCCTCTATCTGGGACATAAACTGGTATACAGTAGGCCTCTTTATAATCATTACCCTTACCTCTCACCCATCTTTTCTGTATGCTTCAGTGTCTATGTATGTAAGGCAAATAGTGAAGTATAAATTAAAAATTGCACCACATGCTACATCCTCTTGTGTCCTGACAATGTAAACTGATTTTCAATTCTAGTCCCGGAACAATCATCACCTATACCTCCATCCCTACCACGTGAAGAATACTGTAATCCAAAGGAAAAAATAAATATAGTCAATACCATTATCAAGTGGCTCACAGGAAAATAACTTTTTCTTAGTCTTAGCACAAAATATTTCTAGATTTTAAAGAAGAGAAAATATTACAAAAATTAGTATAGAGACACACATCTAAATTAGCTAAAAAAAAAAACTAGGCCTATTTCTCAACACACATAAAATATCTGTCATCAGAAGAAAAGCCTCAATTAATGGTGCTTATTTTTTAGATAAGCAGATCACATGAACTGCCTGGCCTCCAAAGCCAGTACCTTTCAACAGCTGCAGAAAGCAGAGCTGTACATTTATTCCATACATCACATAACCATCAGTATGTTTCTTACCCAATATCTTGCTGATGTTGGAGTTGTGCATGTCAGGAAAGGCTTGAAGGATTTTCCTTCGTTCATCTTTAGCCCACACCATGAAGGCATTCATTGGACGTTTTATGTGGGGTTCATTGCTACCACGCCCTCTGGATTCTCTATAAATTCTTGATTCTGAGACTCCAGCACTTCCTAAAAATAGGGAACATTGCTTTGTATGAGTGTTAAGACTTGGTAATTCTCTCCTTTGTATTGTTATTGAATATTTGTCTAGTGAAATATGTATTCAAGTCTGTTAAAATATAAATATAAAAAAAGTACATCTGATAAGAATACTTTTGGTTCTTGAGACAGAATGCTTGTTTATGAAGTTTTTGTGATAAGCCCTATAGTGGCAATTGTCATATCTGCATTTTTAATCCATTTCTAATATATTTTTCCTTTTATTCAATGTATTATGGACTGTGTCACCATCAATTTTTAAGAGGACACAAGAAACTCGAATATGTAATCTGTGATGCAAATTGGAAAGAGAATAGTTGGGGCATACCAATAGGCATTCTGGTACCATAGAAATATTAAATAGATGAAGGATTTCATAAAATTGTGAAATGCTAATCTGTTTGGCATGATGGATGACCACAGGTAAGGATATATCTCTGCTACCTAAAGACAGCTAGAACAGTAGCCATGACCATTTTCTTTCCTGAGGTAACATAAACAAAAATGCTGCTGAATAAAAATTTGAGGTTAAAATGCAATATAGAAATTCTTCTGTAATGTGTTTGGCTTTTCCTGGCAATTTTGTGCTAATAAATGCATGAACTATGCTGACACATTAATGATAGCCTACTCCTCAGAAGGTATCTAAAAATGGTAGGGGGAAAAAAAAAAGAACAGTTACACTACTATGGTTTTCTAAGAAGTTCACAGCCTCATATTTAGGGGAAACAAATAATATATTTATTTCCCTGAATTTTCTCCCTAATGTCTAAAGTTATGCAAAGGGACCCACTGTAAGTTCCATTCTGGTCTGCAAGACTCATGATGATAAAACATGAACAAGAGCCACAGTGGAACCCTTGGGAGCTGCCTTCGCCCCTCTAGGCTTCATGTGGCTTTGCGAAGTTTCACCAGAGTAAACAGCTTCCAGAGATACCTGAGTTTAGGCAAAGAAGACCAAGAGGAGCAGCAAGAAACACAGAACTGCGATACTAAGTTTTCCAGGGGTGTCATAAGGAAATATGGAAGAGATGTATTATTGTGGTAGCATATAAAATTTTGAAACAATTTGGGATTTCTAGAGGTTGTATCATTAATAAAAGCGCTGCTTTTTCTTTCTTCCCTCATATCTCTCTTCCTGTCTTTTCTCAATTAGAAGGAATGGGAATCAACCAAAATAACCCGGACCTAAAGACCTCTAGAGCAGCAAACAAGAACACAGCATACCTGTTGGTGGAGTTTCACATTCTTTCTCATTCATAGTATGCTCTTTGGTCTGATGAAGATTAGAAAATATTTGCATACAAGCATGACTGAATTTAACAAATAACAGCTACAAAATCTTGATGTTTTAGTGCTGATTACTATGGGTATATTTTATCATGCTAATACAACTTAAAATTTATGAAATGTGTTATTACCGGTAATTGTCTTTTTATTGACAAAAATGAGTGCTAATATATGGCAACATCTTTCTAGAATGGGGTTGTAACTAGCAAATGATCATTTGCACATCTGCTTTTTCTTGTTCTTACACCTTACAGCAACATAAGCAATAAAATGAACATTAGGCAACTTCATCAAAGCTAAACAAGCTCTTTATGTGTACTTAGGCCAGGTTTATCTTAGCCAAGTGAGGAAGAAGATAGAAGGAAATGTTTGGATCCAACAGGCCAGGAAAACACTGACTTTTGTTGGATATCCAACTGAATAAAATTCAGTTTTGATAAAATTATCTGGCTAAATGCTCAAATTTGGCTATCTCTTGGCTAGGACAGAACTGGACTTAAAAGTGGAATTGGCCCAAGGCACAGAGTAGACAAGTATGTATTCTGGGGAATTCAAGTCAACCTCTGTCCTAAAGTATGCTTCCTAATGGTTTGCTCTGGTGCAGTCTTTTCTATATGCAGGGAACTCTCTACAACAGTAACAAATTTGAGGACAGTGCTCTCAAAATGCCTGTACAGCACTTGACACTAGAGGGAAGTTCCCAGGAATAGTGCTTCCTTCTTTTTCTCTCTTTGCTGTGTTATTAAAATTAGAGTGTCAATTTAATTAGTTGTCATTGGGGATGTTTAGGAGGTTCAGAAATGATGCAGACAACAGAACTCTCGAGGCATGTAAAGAAAGCATGAGGCTGTGAGCTGGCATTCTAGTTGGGTTATAAAGGGGAGGGAGGACACTTGATTGTATAGTAGACAGTGTAAGAGTGAAGGATTCCAAAATGCAAATGTATATATATATATATATATATATGTATATATATATATATATATATATATCCTGAAAATGTCCATTTAGTATTGGATTTTGGTCAGAGTTTGACAAATTAAAGCTTGAAAAGAGAGTATCTGAGAGTATTTGCTTCAGAATCATGCCATCTTGAATCCAAGACCTGCCTCTAGTACTTATAGCCCTGTTATCTTGGAGAAAAATGATTCAAAACTCCCAGGGGTTAATCTCTTTGTTTGTAATAGTATTTATCTCACAGGTTGTGCTAGAAATTAATGAGATGATTTATGCAAAGCACTCAGCAGATTGCTTGGCACGTGGGAACTGCTCAGTACATGTGAGCACTTATTGTAATGATCAGGTAAAGGTGGCTATCATATATACTTTTTAGTAGTTTTAACTGGCACTAAATTGACACTTCTGCACACTATTGGAATATATATGAACAATTTTCACAAACCATCAGAATCTCCACTCATGTTGAAATCCATCATGGCATGGCTAAATTTTCCTTCTTCATTCTGTTTAACTGCCAGTTGCTGAGTCAGACTCTCCAGTGTTGTTTTTTCCTTAAAAAAAGAAATTTATAATGAGAGCTCAATCTGGAAATTATAATTATTCAAAGACATTTTTTTCTTGGGCCATATATAATACATTAGCTTCTGGGAGGACAGAATGTTGATTTATTCACCTTTGCACATTCAGCACATTATGCTGAGGTAATTGAAGCAAATGATCAGCAGGGTTTCTGAAGGAATTCTGATTCTTAGAATCCCCAGTACAGTCTTGGCATTTGGGTTTGGTACGCCTAAGGGGTATATATGCTGGGATCCTTGGAGACAATCTTCCTAAATCATAAAATGTGCAGAGAAATTTCATGAAAGCAACCTGTTTTACAACATTTGGAATGCCTTTAATTTTAGCCAGACAGTAGAAGTATAGGAGTGGCATGGGGCCCAGAGAAAGTCTTCCAATAGTCAGGTGACCAACTGATAGAAACATAATTCATAGTAGTGCCCTCTGGTTGCCATCTCCCTAAATGCCATCTGCATTCCTCATGCAAGGGTAATGAAGACGTTTAAATATTCATTGCTAATTGCTTGTCAAGTCTCTGTACATTCGATGTGAGTGCCTGCTACTTGGACCACAATTTGATTTGGATTGCTAAGCCAAAATATTGAGTTGGCGAATTATTTGAGATACAAATACACCAAAATTAGATCTGCAAAGACATCAAGTCATTTAAAAGCATGCAGTGCATCATTTGAATTCATGGAGAATACGGCATTACAAACTAAATTATTTTCAAGGAAAATATAACACCCAATTTAAACCACATGAGATATTAAACTATTTCCAATTAAGTAACTGGGTGATTTTATGACAAGAAAAAGCATACAATGAAAGGTTTACAGCTTTTTCTAACACCTTCCATCATGGCTCTGAGGATGACTTGGTTCCAAAATAGTTTTAAGAAAAGCATCTATTGGATTTCATAAAATTTTCTCACGTTGTTTTATAATTATTTACTTCATTTTCTGAGGAACACCATCATGAACTGTACAAATGAACCACATATACTGCAGGATAGCTATTGACACAATAAAATGTTCACAGAAAATAATCAACTATTTAAGATAATTGTATTACAGGTAAAGGGCCCAATTAATGTTCCCACCAAGAACCATTAGGGTATTGATATTCCTAATATAGTACATGCTTTATTTCTGCAAAATCTTTGACAGTATTACAATTGTATGTACTAGATAAAAAATTCTCTCAATTTAGTGGCTTTGGAGCTCCTATTCATCAAAGTCTGTACATGATTTAGTAAAAAAATATTTAATTGTCAATTAGTATAAAACACAGCAGGGAAATTTGAAACAAAATAGTTGA
This sequence comes from Vulpes lagopus, assembly GCF_018345385.1. Lineage (NCBI taxonomy): Eukaryota > Metazoa > Chordata > Mammalia > Carnivora > Canidae > Vulpes > Vulpes lagopus. Next base: position 21,846,295 of record NC_054844.1, read on the forward strand.
TATCAACTCTTGTTCTACAGGATTACATAGTACTAAGTTGAAATAAATTACATATTTAAAAATGTAGGATATGATTTAATTAGTTTGTGTGAAATTGGTATTTTCAGCTGCTTTATATGCTCTGGATTTCTTTTCCTGAGAGAGTCTGCTGTATATATTCAGCTGAGAACAGGAGCATCAAGGACACCAGCTTAACAGACTCTTTATAGTAAATGTAGCTGTTAAAATAGAAGACAGTTACATTAAAAATAAATAAAAACCACACATTCCATCAACATGATATGATAGTCTCCAGTCAATGAAGACTTTACTATTTTTGGGGAATGTTCTAGGTATGGATTGCCTCTCAGGTTTTGTTTTAATTGTGTATAAGGCAATAATGCTATATATTTTAGAGAGAGTTTTCCATTCTGAAGCAGTCTTTTCAGAAGAAAAAGCAAAATGAAGGCAATTGGAGTAGAAAGAGGACAAGATGTTGAGTGACCTCTAAGATTGTGAGTTCAGCTGTATGAATCTAGTGCCATCTTACCAAGAGGCTAAAATTAGCAAATGAGGTCAGGAAACTAACCATGAGTTTTTACAGTAAGTAACCTCCAATTATCTACCCCTAAAGTACACAGTATAATAAAATTATTTAATTAATTACCCAAAATGGAATTGACAATACTTCCCAAGAGTCTGTGGGTGGGAGACAGCGGAAGTCAACAGGGTAAGCTGCATCGTTTTTGTGATCCTTTGCAGAGCTAATTCTCAGATATGTGAACAGGGAAATGGGATGTGACTGAAGGAATTAGAGGGTTTGTGGTGTGTGCCTTTAATTAAAACATCTTACAACAGCATGTAAATAAAAATGGTAACATTGGCACATTTTAAAAACCCTTGATGACAATAAATTCAGAAGATCAGAAGGAATTGAGGTAAGGGGGCTATACTAAAACCTAAGTGGTTATATGGTAAATATACAGTATATAAAAATACAATGGTCCTGTGGCAAATAATTACCATATAATCTCATATGAATATTGATTTTATAGCAAATAAAAGTGTATATTTAGTTCTTATGTACAGGGGTATATATAAATATGTGGATAGGAGTTTAGATAATATACTGAAACGCCATAAGAATGAGTTTAATTTAAAAATAGTTCTCAAAACTTTAAATTCAATCTATTTAGGTATATAGGAGGAGAAAAAAATCAGCCAAATGTTATAAAGCATGAATGCTGGTACCTTGAGAAGATTCCCCTGATCCTATTCCTTCCAGTTCCACCATCCCTGGCTGTCCCCTTCCCCAAAAAGTCCACTTATGCACTATCATGTCTAAAATTCAACCACTGAAGATTCTGTTCCTTGGATTAAATCTTTACTGAAAGCCTCTTTCCAAATGTGCCAACATTACTAAAAAAAGGTAATAGTTTGATTCTCAAAGCTCCTATAATTAAATTAACCTTTTCTAAATAGAGGTACCTGAGGGCGCCTAGGTAGCTCAATGGATTAAGTGTCCAACTCTTGATATCAGCTCACATCAAGATCTAAGGGTTGTGAGATGGAGCTCTGCCTGCATAGGGCTCTGCACTAGCCTTAGAGCCTGCTTGAGATTCTCTCTCTCTCTCTTCCTCTACCTCTCCTCTCTTATCCCTCCCCTCTTAATGAATGAATTAATTAATAGAGGCAGCAGAAGCAAAATGAGTGCAGTTTGATATCAGATAGAAAGGGGGTACATGGGAAGATGTTGAAAATGGGAAACACTTAAGAAACTGAATTTGGGGAAGCAGATAAAATGCTGATGGGCACAAGTGATAGTTTTTGTTTTTGTTTTTGCCAATTTAGAATCTTAGTCACATCTGGCTCCAATAAAAAATACATTTTAAGAATTTGTACAGAAAGAGAACACCTCATGCCCCCACTTTAAGATCACTGTTCTTCAGCACAAATCCCATATAGCATTTTTACTTTACTGCTCTTCAATACTATCCAAATGCTGATCTGAAACTGGCAGATTCACTGATTTTGTCTCCTCTACCATTTTTCTATCATAAATAAAACAAAAATAAAACAAATATAAGCACATTTAAAGAAATTATTGCTAAAACTCTGAAATGCTCTGAGTAACCTCAGAGTAGAGGGTACAAACATTTTAATTGCTACAAAGTAGTCAAAGTGAAAGAGTCTTCAGAATTTATAAATAAGGATCAAAAAGATTACCTGTACGCTTTCTCTCTTGAATACAAATTAGCAATCGGATAACAATAAGATTTCCTTTGGAATGAGGACTCCTACCTGGCTAATCAAATCTTATACAATACTGTAGGTTTATTGAGTTCAAGGGGTAATGTTAGGTTAAGTCTATTTTTACTTGACAAATCTTCTGGTCCTATGTCAACTGGAACTAGGATCCAAATGGGTTGTATCTCATTTACAGAAGAAAACAATGTCTTAGATCATACATATTTTGGGGGTCAAAAAATGATTCTAAAACCCAGCGTTTAAAGAAGTATTATTACTGTGCTAATATTCACATAGGCAATTTGGCAGCTGGTCTTAGGCTCTGGGGCTTATTCAGTTGATTTGAAGACAACACATGTATTGTTTGTGCATGACACCAAGCTATGGTGGAAATCAACAAGGAAAGCCAAGAAATATCTAGAGATGTAAGCAATGAGTTGATTAGAAGTAGTCAGTAAAGATCTGTACATTCTGAATGGCAAAAGACCATAAGAATTAATGAGAAGAGGACATATTTGAAAATATAGAAAATGACCCATAAGGAAATAATGGGTTTGGGGATCAGAAAAATCCTTAACCAAATTCTGTTATATGTATTAGCTATGTTACTTTAGACAATTATCCTCCCTGAGTCCCAGAATCCTAATTTGTAAATGGGGTTTAAATATAGTGATAGATTCTCATCAACTTAAAAAAAATCAAGATATCTATGCTTTTAATATCAGGGGAAAAAGTCAATGAGGGAAATTGAAAAAGTAAAGATTCTTCCTAACATATATGAATTACAGGAATAGTTAGCTCAATCTCAGTGTTAAATAACTTGCCATGGTTATGACCTTTTTTTCCCTATGGCTAGAGTAGTGAACAAATATGCATTCAAAAGGAGAATTTTGCTAACAACTCCAAAATTGTTGAGATTTTTTTTTTCATTTCTCTTATCTGTCATCTACAACAATGTATTTAATCTTTTTATTTTCCATTTGATGTCCAGCATGATGGTTTACAGGTCTAGTACATACTTAAATTGAAAACTTCTATTCCATTACTTCAACGTATACAGAAAATAACTAAAAATTCACTGTTTATAAAGGCTCAAGCGAACATCCTGTGTTGATACTTCATAGATCAGACAAAACAAAATAAAACAAAAAACACACAAAAACTGTTTTAGAGGAGGTAGATATTTCCTTAGTTACCTAATCCCAGATTAAACAATGCACAAGGAAATGGTTCCTCTGTTACTCCTTGAAATTGGGATCCGTGTAAGTGATGAGCTTTGCTCCCCAGCAGACACAAAGAGAGATGGGCTGTGGATCAGCTATCATAATGGACATCCCTGAAATAAAGCTCACAAAGCTATAAAACTCATAAAAAGCACATGCATGAAATGACAGAATAGAGTGTGACTGTCAAATGTTGACTCAGTAACAGTTAAACCCCTTCTGGCTGTACTTTTTTATGGTCTACTTCTATACTAATGACACGGGAGGAAGAATGAAACAAAAAAGGTTTTTAACCCTCCAATTATGTGAACCTCACAGACCACCAAAGAAGATGAAAGATTATTTATAATGTCATAATGATTTATCAGTTGGATATTTTTCTCATCAGCATAAGCAAAATACAAAGAAATAATGCATATGTCTACCCCCTCAACTTCTCAGTTCCACCCTTGCTTATTGAGAATGCCATTTTCTAAAAAATAACCATCCACTTACATAATCTAACAGCACAAATAGGAGAAAAGGCTTTCTTGTAAATTGTATATAAATTATATACAAATATATTTTCTCTCTCTCTCTTTCACACACACACACACAGACTCTCTCTCTCTCTCTCTCTCTCTCTCTCTCTTCCCTTCAAGACTAACAAAAACCCAAGTTGAAGAAATCATTGACTAATTTTACTTTGGTCAAATGCAAATGTATCTATTAGAATATTTCTAGACACATTGGTACTCTGAAATTTGGTATCCCTTGGGAATATTTTCCATCAGAGAATCAGTCATAGAGATATGGGAACAAAGGCGTTGGAAAGATCCATAAATGGCCTCTGGTCTAGTCATCTACAAAATCATCCTTATCTAATCTTGATGTCTTCTTTTTAAAAATCCAGAGATTCCCCTAGTGGAGAAAATCATGAATTAGAGCACATAATTTTGTTCCACAACCTAATTTCCTTTTATGTAATTTGGGAACCACCTTCAGGAAGTGTTTTCTGAAGCATAATTTCACCTAAATTTCTTAGAAACTTAGTTTCCTCAGGCAATCTGGTCAAATTGAAATGTACTGGCAGATCATGTTTTCTTAAAAAGTATTGTGAAGTTGAAGATAGATGAAATGGTTTTGAAGGAAACACATAGTTTCTATGAATTCAAGTCTTCATGCAGATGAATAATTTTCCAAGATAGTAGCATGAATTGTACATAAAATTGATGAGTCCCTATCTATGATTTTTAAAGAATTTATTTTATTTTAAATTTTTAATTTACTCATGAGAGACACAGAGACAGAGGCAGAGACATAGGTAAAGAGAAAAGCAGGCTCCTCACAAGAAGCCTGATGTGGGACTTGATCCCAGGAACTCGGGATCATGACCTGAACCAAAGGCAGCCACTTGACTGCTGAGCCACCCAGGCATCCCTAAAGAACTGATTTTAAAGTAGGGGAATTATTAGAAAGTTAATGGCAATTAATTCTAATTTATGAAAGAGAGGAATTTGAGGAACAATGACCTGAGCATGTAATGTATGTTCCAGAAAAGACAGAGCTGATGGTTACAAAAATTAGCTAAGAGCACTTAGCAGAGGATGTAGGGTCAGCAAAAAGCCAGTATGGATTCATTAACAAAAACAATATTGTAATGACCTTAGTTTATTTTTCTATAGGAAATGTAAGGCAGTCCAGGGGTATTCAATGGCTATAATGTTTTGTACTTAACTCAAGCTTTGGATTATGTTCCTATCAATATCCTTATTGTCATGATAGAGAAATTGCATAGGACCTTGAAAAAGAAAGGAGATGGGAAAACTGGGTAAAAAGCACCAGTCTTTAAAGATCTTAAGAATGAACTTATTTAAAAAAAGAATTAAGTCTTGTTATTTGTGAAAAAAGGGATAGCATTTGGCCATATAAAGTCAAGATATACAATGCTGACCAATGGCTGAAGTTATCCGGTGAAATGTAACAAACCACAAAGAGTTGTGTAATAGTCAGAGGTGTCTGTCCATTAAATGAACTGCCTCAAAATGTAAAAAACTTCCCCTCTCTGAAAATTTTCAAGTATTGAACATATGACGACCTGTCTGGCATATTAAAAATATTGAAGAGGAAATTCAAGGCCCTTTTCATTGTCTTTCAAACCTGCAAATCTATGTCCTACTTTACTGGACATTTCCTAACACAAAACTAAAAGATTTTGACCAGTGTATAAAACTATATATATTTTCTATCATAAAAGAAAGTTTTCTCAAAAATTTTTAAGTTTCAAACCGTAAGGGCACTCCATTCATAACTGACGATTCCATATCGTTTTCTTAAATTCAAGGAAGATATTTCAAATTGTGAAAAAACATAGTTATTGAGATATATTTTGTAAAGAGACTGTCAAATCCACACAGACAATCAGAGTCACAGATTCAGGTACTTTGTGAAAGACACAGTTATATGCCCAAATTCCACATTACTAATTTAGTCCTTAAAACAGAAAACCACCGCCAGGAACAGGAAGAAGTCACTGAGGCCTGGAGGATTAATGCACAAAAAAGCCACTCAAAGGAATCTGTAGAAAACAGATCAGTCACAAAGAAGGTACACATGAATAGTGTCATGGCAAAATACTGGTCTTGGCTTATTTGTCACAGTGGTGCTTATGGTGTGTACCCAAGGAAAGGGAAGACAGGCAAAGAAAAAACTAAGACCTGAGTTTTCAAATGTTTGTGTTATGTGGTCAGCATTCAACCGAAGTCTAAAAAAAGACCTTGTTATATTTCAAAGCAGGGCAGATACAGATACTGTGCACACTGAGTTAAATCAAAAGGGTTAACGTGAGAAAAACAGGCGGCCAACAAAGAAAAACAATAGAATTCACAACCAACGCAGGATGTCCGGTAGGTGGGAGGGCTGCATAGATGTAAACACAAAACTTGAATATTGTCTGATGTTAATTGTTCTATAAACAATGGGTAACTCAGTCATTGAGCTACGGAAATGTATAGAATTTTTCTCTTTAATTTTTCCTTCTCATGGAATAAAAGCTACAAAACTGTTAGCATTCTTATGAATGTAGCCTCAGTAGCCAGTAGTTACCTCAGTTAAATAAATATAATTGGACTATCTTAAAGAGTCATGGCTTGGTTCAGAAATGCTGGATCTGATGAATAGAAACAGGCACATCAGAGTTATAGTTCACTTTTCAATTATCCATGGTTGTTTTAAGGGAAGGGACAGAAATATATGGATTTGAATAGATATTTAGACTCTCCAATTAATCAACAGCTAAAACTTCACATGTTTTATCAGCACTGCTTACAAGAAGCAAAACAAATAAGATTGAGCACATTTGTTTTGTTTTCCTTGCTCATCCTTTAGTGAAGTGGCTGGGTTAGTGGTTGTGTGGTGAAGAGAGATCTAGGAAGGGAGCAGACCAGGAAAAACAAAGAATGGGAAGAACGATGTACAAATCACGGAGATGGTTATTGCTTAAATGAGATTTTTGTAAGAAAGCCTCAAGACTGTACTGAATCCTACACGTGACCAATGCTGGGGCACAAGCTAATCATCAGGCACTGAGTACTTTCTTAAACTTCATCAGCACGGTCCATTAGAAAAGAGACTGAACTCCAAGCCACAAGACCTTGGCTTAAAAACAGATCTCCCACTGGAATTCCTGTAATCTTCTCAAATCTCATTTTTATTTTTTAAAAGAAAAGATAGGATCCTGTTCTGCTCTTATCAAAGTACAAGGTTGAAGGCTAATGTGAAATCACTTTGAAAAGGGTAAAGCACAAAATAAATAGCAATAGCCATTATTATTCCTGTGATCCATAAGCAAGTCTTTTTCATTTGTAAACAAGGAGGAGCAGTAAGCTTTCCTTGGAAAGGTTCAGTGGGACCCTTTGAAATACATGGCAAATTTGGAATATTTTCCTCATAATTTTTAATCCATATTGCTCAAGTAGTTTGTAATAAGTGACAAAAGAGGATTCATCACATCTAGCAAATATAAGAGGATAACTGAAAAGCAAATGTCTGTAATTATTTTAGTGCTTTAATGTTTAGTTGTCTTAAAAGCAGCTATTCGATCTTGGGGCTGAGGAAAGGAACAGGGGAGAAGAAAAGGAAAGACCATTCTTAATAGATCAGGTGTTTGAAGAGAACACTTCTGGTCCAACAACAAAAGTGATTCTTACTTTACTTATAGGAAATTTAGAAAAATCAGAAATGTGGGCACATGCATGTCAATTTATAATCCTATCACCTTGACATAACTATCCTATACTATTCTTCTAGTGTTTTATCTATGTAACATAGAAATAGACTTGAAAAATATCTAGATCACTCTCTACATGGTGTTTTCAAACTTGCTTTTTTCAGGAATACTATTGTGGCATATCCTCATGTCTTTAAATGAATAGACAATTTCAATCATCAGAGAGGCCTGTGGGTGTCTATCCGAAAGCCCAATTTGGCATGCCCCGTGTGTCTCATTTTATTGGACCATCCTGCACTAACCCCTCTACCAGAATGATGTAAAGAACACAAGACTCTCTGTTTGAAAACATGCACAGCTTTTCTAGGCTTGAAAATTAAACCATAAAAAGTTTACTGGAAAAAAAAACCTTTAAAAAGCTCCTTAAAAACTCACACCATAATTGCTCCCCACCAAGCGTGGGCACTTGCTAGCTGCAAGTAGTGGCACTGTGACAAATGTAGCAAAACTGAAAGCGGGCTATACTAAGAGAAAGAAAAAGTCTTCCACTGGCCATCTGTGAAAATAAGGCATGTGGCCATTAAATGCAGAGGCTGTAAATATACACAAACTCCATGAAGCAAATGGCAAAAAAGGACTAAACTTCAAGCTCAAACAAATCAAAATGTTTAATGCATAGTTACCACTGCTGGACGAAAACAGCTCTGATCTTTGCAGTCTGCAAACTCGGCATGTATTTCAATTAAATACCCCCAAAAAGAAAAGAAAGAAAAAGAAAGAAATGAAAAGACACAGAAGAAAACCATCTGGAACAAAAGGCTATAGACAGCCCATACTCAATTTCTAGAAACAAACACCCCCTTTAACTTGCACCAGCCTGTCGAGAATGTCGATTGGAATTATTGAAAGGCTGACATATAGAGTGATGGATGGGTGATGACATAATACCTATTTGCCTTTTTGTCATGGTCTTTGAAAACTGGCTGCTCTGTGCTGATAATATTCACTAAGGGGTTTTCCTCTCCCTTCCTGTCCCATAAGAAGTGTTCCCTAGCTAAGACACTCAGAATTAAGAAGGTTTTATGAATGAAAAACAAAAGAAAAGAAAACCTAAGGATCAAATGCCAACTTGCACATAGAAAGCTGGTCTAGATTTCCTAATAATCAGTTGCCTAGAAAGCAGTTCCCTTCCATTTTATATAAATTTTCAGAGTAGAGAGTCTCTAATAATAAAAAGGCAAGCATTCAACATCAGATTTTTTTTGTGTATCTTTTAAAGTCATGGAATAATTAATATGTAAATGTAGAGATTAAAAAATAACATATACTCACTTTTATAAAGAAGCGACATTAATAATTTGTGTTACTGTAGTTTTTCCTAGACAACTTCCAACCAGCAGACTGGGGGCTTTTTAAAAATCACACATGCATGTTCACATACAACCTCCCCCCCCCAAAAAAAAGCTCCTGCTTTGTCACTGAGCTGCAATGATCTATCTCACTTTCTCCCAAAGGATTTACCTAACATGCCTTTCTCCTTCATGAATTTTTTCCTCTAACCATTGAAATATCTAGTTCTAATTTGACTTCTCTAATTCATTTTGGCTAAAGGCAACATCTACAAAAGCCATCCATAAATCATTAATTAATTGTAGTGTCTTTCCCTGAATGCAGAGGCATGAGTTCCTTCATATTCACTTTTTCAAAGCGAAACCCGTAATTCACAATTCCTCACATGCCTTGTCCTTATCTAAGGGAAGGAGCATGTGTTAGATAATGCTGAACTAGATACACTGTGTCAGTTTCTGAAGAGTTAACACTGCTGGCCCCATCCATCAGATGGCCAGCGAAGCATCAGGAAAGAATGATGGATGTAAAATTATTACAGGGCTGCCATCCGATACACTTACTGCCATTTGTAACTAATGCTGGGACTGACACACTTTTTTTCATTATTAAACATCCACATTAAGTCAACATTGGTCACTGTCATTTCATGTTTGGCACTCTGTTAAAGGGAAAGAAAGAGGTTGACAATAGCAGAAAGAGAGGAGGTTGTAGTGGAAGAGTTTCTAAGTGCCAGAGTAATAAAAATTAACCTCTGTTTACAAATTAGTCTATGTAGTATTGGTAAGGCTTCCTATGAGTATGACTGACAAGTAAAAAGAGAAACTGCTATCATTATTGAATAAATTATGGTTTAAAATATACCTATGATTCTCTAAATTTTCACCTTATTCTGTGGAAATCAGACATGAATTTTCACTGAACCACAGAAGGAAAAGTAAGGCATTTTGCCAGGAATTCTTACTTGCTGTAATAGAGGAATTCATAGCATGTGTAGGCATTTGGATTTCAAGTACACTGTAGGCAATTAATGTTTATGTGGTGGATAAGTTCTCTACCTTAAAAAAATAAATGCACACATCTGCATGTTTATTTTTGTGAGTGACATCTGTTTTATATATGAAAGCAGTACAGAAGTTGGCCTTAACATGTAGAAACATATGTGCGAACACACATTCATTGGTTTAACCTGTCACCCAAGGGTGTATGTGTGTGTGTATGTGTGTGTGTGTGATTTAATGCTTATGTGTGATTTAATTCTTTAAGAACCACAGACAAGGTGTAAGGCCACAGACTTGTAATAGTGCAAAAATAAAAATAGCTAGATAGATGACGATGAGTATAACACAATCAAAACAAGCCAGTTTCATGAAGAAAATATTTGAGAGCTTCGATATCATTTTTATCATGCAGCTGTGGCCTACTATGACCTTTTTTTACTCGATAGCCATTCTGGTCTTTTTCTTCTCTGCAGATAATCTTTGATCTTAAGATATCTCTTGATCTCCAGGAGTATAGACTAAGGTCTTTCTAATTCAGTCCCAAAATATAATTCATGATCAACCTAAGGCAGGTTCCCTTCCTCTGGCCAGTAATTGTCTTAAAGGTATGCAGTCAACCCATTTCTATTCAAATGAGATATTTGTGGAAGTCTGCGTGAGGGGTGCAGTGAACATCCCTATGTGAATGAAGAAGACACTATGTGAAAGAGGATTGAAAATAGCAAAGAGAAAACTGCTTCTCCTTCCCCAGGTGGCCTGCCTTCATGGCATAGTTGTAGGTACAGCAACATTTGAAGACCCTAAAGGAAAAGCTAAGAGAATCATGAAGATTTCAATCATGATATCTCTGAGATGATAAATTAATGCCAATTGCCTTCTACAAAACTTCATTATGTGCTAAAAATTAATCATTATCTGTTGAAGCTATTGTATTTAGATATCCTGATGCATGTAATGAAATACATGTTTAACAAATACATGGTGATGGTGAGGTGATTCCCTGACCTGGGGTGAGGGAAATAAGCAAGGAAACTTCTGGTCTATACCACATTTTGGTCAAATGTACTGGTCTCTGTTAAATTAGTACTGCCTGGTGGTATCAGGAAAAACTGATACAAAAACTGAGGACTTTATGATTTCCTACTAACCATGGCTACCTCCAAACATAAGGTCGGAACCTGAGTATGCAGTCGGTCACATGGCCAAGATTATGCCAGGTGGGTGTTAATGAAACAAATGGGTGGTTTTTACAAACTAAATGTATGAGGGTCTTTCTGACTCTTCCTACCTGAGATTTTTTATTCATCCATAACACTAATCTGTGAAGAGCTATGTGATAAAAGATAACATTATCGGAATATGCAATCAGACTATAATTAACCTGAAATGACAATTATAAATAACACTGTGTCCCAGAGTTTCCAAGAAACCTGACATACACAGTTTTTGGGTATGTTGAAACACTTCCAAGAAAAGTAAAAAAATGAGAAATCTTTTAGAAGTCTTCAATTAAAATGTGTTTTAGTAAAAATGACTTTCATTATGTGTTTTGGTGCATATTACTAGAAAACATTTGTCCCTATCTTCACACCTCTAATTGTTTTTACTACCAATTACAGCTTTTCAGAATTAAGACTTTCTACTTGGGACAACCATGTTGGTCATTTGAAATCTGGAGAAAAGTTACTATGTATAAGGTTTATGTACTCAAGAAAACAAATCTCTACTACAGGATTCCAACCCAGGGATCTCAGGTCATGCTATCACCTCTCAGACCTCAGACCAATGGGAAGCACCAGGCTGGGTTTTTTTTCTCTTTTCCCCTTTCCTTTCTCCCAGTTCTTTTCTATATGTTTTTTTTTTTTCTTTTATCTGCCACCCACACCCTTACTCCTCCACCCCTCTTCACCCTGGCTATCCTTACACCTCACATACTTTCTGGGTTTAGGAATCTGGGAGTATTGTCTTAGTGAGAGAAATGTTCTTTTTTTTTGGTATTTGAATGATGTGATAGAGTACAAAAAATTTATCATATCTTCTGTTTATGTCTTTCAAATGAAAGCAAAATTTCAAACCAACCACTGATCTACCTATGCTCTGGCTATGGATAAAGTTGGGCAATTATAAAAATCTATGAAAACGGTAGGTATTAGGAGAAAAACAACACAATAGGCATAGTGATGTTACTTTATGTGGAAGAATAAGCAGCCACCTTTGTCAACTCAGGTATAGAAATGATCTGATATGCTAAGCAAAATGGGTGGGGTCTTTATTCACTTCTTACAAGTAGGCTTACACATAGAGGCCATGGTTAACAGTCAAAACAATTTGATTTAAGCTATATACTCTATAAAGGCAAAGGACACACTTTCTCATTCAATACAGTATCTCAAGCTCACTATACCACCCCTCCTACATAGCAGGTGTTAATTAAAGGATATAAATTTGACATTATCTCATTCCCATGAGTTGCACATAAATCAACCATCCGTATTACAGAAATGACACTCAAGCTAGTTCAACAGAAAAAGGCAACCACAGTTAATACCTGCTTCTCAGCTTCAAAATCACACTTTCATTGTCAGGTATCAAGGTGTCATTCAGATCCTTCTGCTGAAAATATTTACTTTCACCTTACAGAAGTTTGTCATACTGTTATAATAATGGAACTGTTTCACTTCTGTATTTTAAGATTTTCACTTAAAAACCCATGAAAATATAAAACTGTAGTTGGTGATATAACTCAACTGCATTGAAAGTGCATGGCGAAGAGATTTGGGAATGACAGCCTTTTTGAGAATGAAGACATCTTAACTGGCCAACAGATTTTGGCAGGTATGACTCAAAAAATAGGTTTCTAAAAGGTTATAATGCTACAAAAGAGAAAGGGGAACTGTAGGCAATAGTGTTCAATAAGAGGCAATTCTCACTCGTGCAACACAATAGAGAAGGTGCTAATCAGAGAAAGAAAGTATGATAGTGGAGGTGGAACAAGTGGAAATAAAGTCCTCTAACAATGGACAACTATGGAGTAAAGTGAATGCAGATGGTTCCACTCCTGGTACTTAATCAAAAGGCTGAGCAGAGTCACTGGAGCCGGCATAAAGTCATGTGTTAGAACAACAGCTGATCTGTATTAGAGAAGATTAACTCGCAGTGCCATGGTGGAGGGCCCAGGATTATTTTATGTACTTCCATTGCCTTACAAGCCGTCAGCACAATTATTGCCCTCCGATCTGAATGAGTGATCTGTAACCACAGCTAAACAGCATGCTGCTTAGGGGCCTAGGAGCTTCATGAAGATGAATTTCCATACCATCAAAGTGCTTTTAATGGGCTCCCTGATCCAACCACAAGGCCTGTTTTGCAAGTATATAGAACTCAGGATGAAGGCTTCCTGTCCAAAAGGATTTGGTCGGTTGTCACTTGACAATTCCCAGCCAGCACAGGGGAGGAGAGGGAGGGGATAGGTAGAGTTGTCTCTGCTTTGGAGGATTAAAAAAAAAAAAAGGGTACAGATGCTTGCTGAATGCAACCAACTGCTATATCCACAGCTGAATTCAATGCGCTTAACAAATAACGGCAATTTAGCTATGCTTGCGAGGAATAGCTTGAGTCACTTTGCATTAGCATCTGGCTGAGTGTTAAACTCATTTCTACATGGGGAGCAGAGAAAAGGAATTTCTGTTCAAGCATCCTTTCAAGAATGTTTAAATATTTGAATATAAATTCCTTTATGCTTGCTATCATTCCTTCTTAGAGCTGTCACTTTGCTTTTCCCCTTCCCTTCTGGTGCTTAGCTAGAAAAATTTTGTGTCCTTCTCCCCGTACCAGTGTCGCTCTTCTTCTTATGTTGTGTGATTACCAGAGATGTACACCTAACCATGCTTTCCTTTCCCCTCTAGGTACAGAGCAGAATTGAAGTCATTTTTCCATCCTTTTGACCCATGTTGGACCAGGGTTGTGACAGGATTCCACGTAGATTTCACCTTCACTATGCAGGTTGTGAGCTTCTTAGAGATTGCACATCAAATTCCATACAAAGCCAGGGAAACCAGTGATCTATCAAATTAGCAATCTGCTCATTCTGGACAATCCTGTTTGACTCTCAAGCTTTCCATGATGGCTAACTTTCAAGTTATTGCTAAGTAGCTGATCATTTTTGTTCTCCTATTTACTTTATCTCCCTAGCTACAGGATTGGAAAAACAAGACTCAGTCACATCTTAAAATTTCAAATCAGAAATATCAAATGTGACCAAGATAAGTACATCACTCTGAGCTTTTTATAATGACATAATATTTTTTTCTGAGTAAAATACAATGTAGCTTAGACAAAAGTGTTTGAAATGATTACATCTAAGATAAATTCAGAAGTTTCACTGGGCTTACATATAATAACAATGTCCAAGTTTTAAAGAGCACATTTTGTTTTATAATAAAGTCAAAATTTCCAATTGTGCAGTCATCTAAAACTTGACAGTGCTTTGCAATGGAAACATATTATGACAGCTTCACGATCCTAGTTACTTAGGCTATGAGCATGGGTATCATCCAAGCTTATGCTGATTAAAGAAGATTCAGCATTTTCAAATCCAGCTCATCTCCAAATACAAGTTAAGCATCTCTGTAAAGCAAAACTTTCACTCAGACTCCGATATTTCAAATGCCATTCCACTTTAATGCAAACTGATGGCAGAAAGGGGGATATTAATTATCAATAAGGTCTGGAGATGGATAGAAGAGAATTATAACTCTTCTCATTTCCAGATGGTTTTGATTAGGATGGGCATGAAGATTTCTGTACTGACAGAGGGGGAAAAAGGGAGGGAGAACCATCATTCTAAGGTGGTGAGAAAATGAGAAAACAAAGAAAAAAAGCATTTAGGCAATTTAAGTAGTTTTGGAAAGTCAGTTATTTTATGAACTAACCTTTTCTGTCCGGCAGTTATTGAGACCTAGACTATTCACAACAGCCACCTTCCCATCAAGCACCTGTTGTTCCCGTCGGAGCTGCTCCTTCATTTGCCGAGCTTCTTGGATGGCCTTGGTGACAGCATCATGGTCATTTAAATAACCTGAGGGTGTGACAGAACAAAGGCTATGTTTTGTACAAATGTGTGAATAGGTTAACCTTCAACCAGAAAAAAAAATCACGTCTTTTTTTGGATAATGACTGGCGTCTGGCATATAATAATTTCTCGATTTCATTTCTCTAAAGTGAATGAATGAATGAATGAGTAATCCTTAATGCCTGCTTCACATGGTCATACATGAACGCAGTGCCAAGCATCTGTGATGCAAATGTAATACTGAAGTGAATGAAATATGGTTGTTTCCACATGCTGGGAGAGAAATTTAAAATGTAATTTATTTTATAAATTTATAATTCATTTTTAAACGAACTTTTGTCATTTTGTATTTTGTAGTGCAGAAATGAAACCTGACTTTTTTTTTCACGTAAGGCTCATTTGAATGCTAACATAGGATAGAGGTATTGATCATTATCACTCTGATTATTGACATTCTCATTGTATTAGAAAGGTCAGTTTAGAGTTTGCGTATTGCACTGTTATGGTTGTTATATACAGAAAGAACACATCATTATTAACTAAGTGAAAGAAGCTCGTTCCCCTCGAAATCCACTGATGGAGAAGTAAACCACAGGTGGCAGTGGTCTGCTATGATTACAAACTTGTAAGAGTTATGGGGCTAAATTTCAAGCACAGAATGTAACCAAGCACCTGTGAGTTGTATGGTAGGAAACTGTGGCTCCTGAAAACTACAGTCACACTTAATTCACACTCTTAATAAAATGGTCAAATGGCCAACTTGCATCTACCGCTCCACAATCCAGAGTGAGTAAAAAAAAAAAAAAAATTGTCAAAATTTTTCTTTTAAAGAATCACAGGTGTAAGGAGCAAAACTAATTTTTAACTTAATTTTAACACTGGTCATTTATTTATTTGTTACACATTATTATGATCACCCGCAGGACTTCAGGGTAGAGTACCGATGGGAAAAGACTGTTTCGTAAATATTGAAAAGAAAGCTAATATATCATCTTTCACTCTCCCTATCTTTTAACTAGGGCATAAAATGGCATAAACTGAATCTATAATATGCAATTGCCCAGAAAAGGGACTTGTTTGTGACATGAGGCTAAATCTAACCAGATCCATTGGTGAATTGTGACAGATGGAGGGACTGTGAGACAGAAGGCAGGCACTAATCACACATAAAATGACCGGCTTGCCTCAACATGTTCCATGGATTCCAGCAAACTTTACACCCTAATCCATTTTTAGAACAAAAAACATCTGGGCCATAAATCCTCTAATCTGCCAAAACACGCTATTAAATCCCATGATTTGTTGAAAAACACTAAGATTAAAGAAAGGAAATATAAAATGGCTAACTGCCGTGTTAGGAAAGTGTTATTAATACTCTTTCTTTGTCTCAATTATGAATGTTCTGGTACTAAAGAGCCTTGTCTAATCATTTCAGATTACACATCCTCGTCGTATTGCTAGACTCTTCTATCTGATCTGTTGATTGCCAAAAAACATAGAATACTTTCTTGCTGCTTAGACATTTCTATTGAAGAAGTTGATGTCAGATTAGTGCAGTGCTTCAGTGCTGGAGGGTTTCAAAATGATCCATGCTCTCCCCCCAACCCCCTTGCTATGCACAGACTAGACTTCATCCTCTGATCTCCTTGAGATAGAAAGACAAGTTCCAGTGTAGGCGACACAAAGAAGAGCCTTGAGAGCCACTATGTGTTTTGCTTTTCAGAGCGAAATTCATTGGAACGTATTCAAAGAACAAAACATCCTTGCTCATTATAAATACAATATCAATCGTAAACAACTATTTAGACCTAGGTCAAGCCTTTAGGGTTAATGTTTAAATTATGGTTTTTTTAACCTTATATTATCCTCAATATCCTGTCTTGGTTCTCATGAACAACCTTCTTAATATTTGATTCTTGATTATTCTGTTTGTGAACACTGCTACTCGAGAAAGAAATAGAGCTCTTAGAGGACAGTGATGGTCTCAGTATTTGTTCCTTTAGTAAAAGATCTTAAGAGGATCAGCCTGATTGTCCTATGCTCTAACCCCTGTATATGTACAACCTGGCATCATGCATTTTTGCCATCTATTTAGTTTCTTCAGAGAACAAACACATTTTGAAATGGTTTGGCATATAGCATTGAGCTAAAGTATGAATTCTTTTTGTTTTTAGGTGCTGCCAAGATAACATTGTGCAGGAAAAACGATTAATATAGATGCAAAAGGGATGCAAATCATATGGGGGTGAACAACTGACAGACATATGTTCTGTAATGTCTATTTCCAGTTTGAGGTGTGTGTTCCTATGCAGGTGGAAATAAGCGTCCACTTTAAAATAAACCTTCTTGCTTTTAGAGACTCTTGAATTTCAGTTAAAATGCTATATGAAATCTTAAATATTAAAGGCATTTATATATTACAGAGTTGAATAATAATAGGACTCTTTGCCTATTCTTTACATTTTATTCTCATCACAGTCACCAAATTACCAATCGTGCTGATTCCCTCTCTTGGCAAATGGCTTCACCTCTGATTGTGAAAAGACCAATAAAGCTGAGCTTTCACCTTCCCGCCCTACTCCCACCCTGACTCCTACCTCCTGCGAGCTTCAAATCTGTCTTCATTTTTGCCTATTGCCCCCTCCTGCTTCAGTGAAAATGGTGCCTCTACTTTTATTCAAGGCAAATACCCTAAACTCATGCTCTAGATTTCTATACATCTCCATTGGTCATTCTCTTACATATTTATGTCATCCATATCTGAACTTCCTCACCATCTCTATTGTAAGTTTCTCCACCTGAGACAAGCAATTTGTAAGTAAGTTTCTCCACCGGAGACAAGAAAATAAGTTTCTCTTTCAACTTTGTGTTGCTCTCTTTCCAACTCTCTCTCTTTACCTTCTAAGATTCTCATCATACTCTCCCATTAATTCTTTGCTCTTTCATTTCTGCTACAATTTTGTTTCTGTGCCTTTGCTCTTTTCAGTTGTCAAATCCAAGGGACACTTGCCATGGCTTGCAGAATGACCTCACTAACAATCCCCTCATTATAGATACTCCTTTCTTCCTCGTTTCTCATCATAACCCGGGGTCCCCCTTCCTCTCTGCCTCCTCCATCTTCATATCCTTGCCTGGATCTGGTGTTCATCTCCTCCCTAGATTTGGTCCAAGGTTACGATCTTCAGAAAAAATTTGCATTTTGGAGCTGGACATGCCTGAATTAAAATCATAACTTTGCCACTTACAAGCTATATAAATTGTACATGTGATTTTTACCTTTTTAAATCTCAATTATCTTATTGGTTAAATAGAGATAGCATTCACCAGATAACATAAATGAATTAATACAGTCTTGCATAATAAGTGGTCCATTAAACTTATTCACTGTCAATTTATTTATAAAATGGCATAGTGAAATAAGTAGGATTTAGGCATTGGATTCAGGTGGGTCTGGGTTTCTATTTCTTGGGAAGTGTGATATGTGCCAAACTATAACACATAATTTCATTGAATTTCCATTCTCATCAACTATAAAATGAACGTCAGATTGATGGAAGAATTAAACAAAATATATCTTATGAAGGAGTAGATAACATTTGGTACCTGAGGAGGCAGTAGAAAATGTTAATTCCTTTCTTTTCTTTTCTCTTTCATTTTCTCTATTTGCTCACCCTCAGCAGTCTTACTGCATGGCTTTGACCATAATGATAAAATCTGTGAAGGGATATAATTTCTTGGTATAGAGGTTTGATGAAAGGGAATCACCCTATATGCCCCCCAAATGATCACCTGATACATTTTATTTAGCCTTCATTATATATTTAGGCACCAACTGCATCATAAGATAGAATCGGAAGGTGGATATGGGCTTAGGCAAGTTTTGGTGAGCCTCAATCTTAAGGGGGAAGTGGGAAGGCAATGGTCAATATGGCTTCCTGTTAGCACTTCAAATGGAATTTGGGAAATGTAGGTGTAAGAAATTTGCAAGATTCTGTAACCTTGTTAAATTCACCACAGTTTGTTTTTTTATGCTTTGGTGTGTCTTCTTAATCACTACCAACAAAATTCTCAAAATTCCTATTCCCACCAAAGGCCTGCCTCCTCCCACTCCCACCTCTGTCTCCCAAACTTTACTCTTACTGAAATACTCTTTCTTTCTGGTATGTTTGGGACTTTATGCAAACGTCACCCCTTCTGTAAGGACTTCCCTGATATACCCCAGGCATGCTCCTTGGCAACATTAGAACTTCTCATCTCTATGCTCCTGCAGAACCTTATATATGCTTTTACTGTCACATTGCCTTCCATTTGTCTAAGTTTGTCTTTCACACCAATATTTGAATTACTTGAGGGCATTTTAAAATTTTCAATCTTTTATTCCTTTGGCTCATGACAGGGTCTGTTGAAGGTATAAACACATATTTCTAAGTTGAAAGTATCTACCTTTGTAATTCCAAGTTATTATCTATGTCATCACATTGATGGAAACCTG
Organism: Vulpes lagopus; assembly: GCF_018345385.1. Classification (NCBI taxonomy): domain Eukaryota; kingdom Metazoa; phylum Chordata; class Mammalia; order Carnivora; family Canidae; genus Vulpes; species Vulpes lagopus. Next base: position 21,865,862 of record NC_054844.1, read on the forward strand.
TGCCATAATGACACAGATTTATTAAACTCACAGATTTAACAGATGCTATGCAGGCAATACAAATTCTTATTTACTACATATTTATTTTACATAGGACTTTTCAGCTAGAAGTAAAAGTAAGCACACATGTGTTTCAAGTTATTTTCCACAAATATTAATTTTTTTCTATTGTTGAGGTCACTTATCATCATCAAATTTTTGGCACCCTGATATATAGCCATTTCTTCATCTGTGAAAACTCACAAGAATTAATTAGATTATAAATGTGAAAGCAATTTGTAAATTGTAAAGTGCTATGCAAATGTTAATTGCCAGATGTTGAATAATACCCTCAACTCCCTGACAATCCACTGGCTTTCTATTAAACTCTTACAATATTTTTGTTTGATAACCTACCCTCATAGAAGCTTTTCTGATTAAAATTGTAAACTAATGAAACTTCAAGGTAATATCCTCCTTTATGTCATTGTATTTTAAATTAGAAAGTTATACAAATAAAGTACCAAATTAATGAACTGGAAAATTTTTTCCTTCATTCTATTGAAGGAAAGTCTACTATAAGTCTACTATATTTGCTCAGGAAAGTTTTACTTCTTATGTGTTAATGTTTCTCAAGAATAAAGGGTAAGAATAACACATTCTAGATTCTTCCAAAGACTAAACAGTACAAGGCTGGAGGCATCTAAAGTCTCTCTCCAAGACTTCCAACTGCTCACCATCCTGCAAAATGCACGGCATAGAGAAGATATTTAATACCCATTTATTCGATGAATGAGTGAAAAGCTAGATAAATGACTGAGAAGAACATCTAACGTGGAGAGCCTACCAACAGGCAACAGCTGAAAAGGGAGCATGCCAACCAGAGACCATGAATCCTATGGCCTCACCCTCTGCTGTCTATGAGTTTGGGCAAGTTACTAGGTCTTCGTGTAAAGTCGTTTTCTTGAAATTAAAACAGAGGAAATAAACATAGAGTCACAGAACTGTCTACCCTGTGATAGAAACTTACTTAGAATCCCTGGGTAAGCGTTTAGCCTCCTTAGGCCTTGCTTCCTTATCTGTAAAATAACAAGTTTTGACTGGATGATATGGATATCTGGACTATCTATTTCAGGGTCTATAATTCTAAAATTAGCTTCACTGAGAAATAGATTAAAAATGCTTTTAAAATGTTTAAAGTATTATACATATGTACAACATAGGTGAAAAAGGACAATAAAATAAAGATAATATTTGGGCAAAAGATTCTAAACTTATCCATCATTCTTCTGAACTATTCATACCTTTTAAGGATCCCCTTTCTTAAAAAAAAAAAAAAAAAAAAAAGGATCCCCTTTCTTTTGGAGCAACCTATGCTTTGCATACCATATCAAAGGCATTTTTACAGAATACACTGTAATATTGGTCACCAACCTCAAAAACTCACTTTCTATATTTGTAGCTAATAGATATATAGCAAAGAGCCCATGTTATTAGCGATAACTTAAGTTATCTTTTAGTTCACAGTTTTCCTTGGTTTATTAATGGCATAACACATTAATTCTTCTTTCAGGGGTGACCTTTACAACACCATTAATGTGCACAGCTTTTATCCAACTACATTATTACTCATTACAGTTTCAGCTTTCAACATCTGCATTTGCTGAAAAGAGAAAAGTAAATTGTAGTGGCCTCGAGTCCTTGGAATATATGAGAGATGTGTATGTGGTGAAGGGATTTTTCAGGAAAAAAAAAAATAAGAGAAGTTTTAGTCGTGGAGAAAGTCAGATGATAAATGTCATTAAATACATTCTTGCCTTTCTAAAATATTTTGTCATACTTAATCCCTGGAATGCTGAAGTAAAAATCCTCATATGATAAAAATGCAAATCTATGGGTTATTTTGTTAAATATTCTAGTTCTAGTGACATTACAAAAGTAGCTCATAGACCAGCGCTGTGATATTTCTGAGCCTTCATGTCTATTCTAGAAGTGAATCATTCCTGCCAGATAAAATATTTTTTCTTTTACATACTTAGGACATGAAAGCAATTCTTATCTTGGAGTCCATTTAGGATATGGAGCCAAGTAACCGAGTTAGGCCATAACAGAGTGCTGCATGATGATAAAAAATGTACATGTACCCCAAACCTTTTTCAAACTTTTCAAAACTTAAATTTTCACAGTTTCTGCTCTCTCTGCTGCCCCACTGCCCCAGACTGGCTTCCTGTTGGCAAATAATCTGGAATTCTACTCTGTGGAGATTGAAGCATTTGAAAGACATTCCTTCAGCTTTTTCTTTCTTTTTTTTTTTTTTTATCCACCCCACAGTTTCTCTGCAACTTTACTCCCTTTTTTCCTTTGTTTTGTTCAGTCTCAGAAAAAAAAGAGTGGCTTTGCTCTTTTGCAAGGTTAATGCTTTCTCGTGATCTTTTGTCTTGTTCCATCATTGTGCTCTCTTTCATATCTTTATCTGTCTCTGACTCTTCTTCTTCTTGATATTATATATATAGTCACATATATATGAATGATTGTCCTATTTTAAACTTGTCTCTACGCAGTCCTCTTAAAATAATCACTTCTCAACACTAAGCTTACAAAAAGACTGATCTATAGATCAGCTGCATTTTCTCTCCTCATAGTCTTCAAATCATTGTGATTGAAATTCTGCTAAGACATGCTCCTAAAACTTCTCTGTCAGAGTTTACCTCTCTACGAGCTCCAGCTAAATCATAAAGCTTTTCTTTTTCATTTTTTTTTACTTTTCCGTTGTCAAATGCAACACTGTTAAATAACACCTCCTTTTTTGAAACTCATTTTTCCTAGGCTAGCATGACACGGCCCTATCTTCATTCCTATTCTAAGACAATCACTTGCTCTTTATCGGTTCTCCCTCTAAAAAAAGTTTGCTGGTTTTAAAATGTGTACAAAGATATTTTGATATTCCTTGCTTCAGAGCTGGAGCCTAACACCCCTTCCTTTGAGTTAGGCTGCACTTGTGATTCTCTTATAATGAGAATAAAGTAGACTGGACTCTGTGTGACTTTTGAGACTAGGTCATAAAAGGTACTGTTGCTTTCTCTCTGTTCTCCCTCTTTGATCACTCAGTCTGAGGAAAGTTTGTTTCCATGCAATGAACAGCCCTACAGAAAGACTCAACGGGCAAAGAATGGATCCTTTATTAACACCAATGTGAGTGAGACATCTTGAAAAAGGGACACCTATCCCTAGAAAAGTCCATAGATGACCAGAGCCCTGCCTAACACATTGACTACAACCATGAGGCCTTCAGCCAGAACCACCCAGCTAAGCTGCTTCCAAATTCTGACTCTTAGAAATTGCGAGGTAATGAATATTGGTTATTTTAAGCTGCTGAGTATTAGTTAATTTGCTATGCAGTAATGATATCTAATGTAGTAGGTAGGTAATACCTATGATTCTTTATCTCAGTTCTCTTCTTACTATACACACTCTTTTTTGGTGAACTTATTTTTTTTAGAGGTACATGTATCTTTTCATTTCCTTTATTTCTTTTAATTCTAGGATAGCTAACATACAGTGTTATATTAATTTCAATATAGTGATTTAATAATTCTATACTTAGTTTCAATATAATGATTTAATAATTCTATACATTACTCTGTGCTCATTGAGATAAGTGTACTCTTAATCCCCTATATCATATATAGTTCTACATCTAAAATGCTAGCACTTTACATATCAGACTTACATTTATAGTTTCCCCCCAAATATCTCTACCTAACAACTCCTTGTGTTTCAACACTTACTAAATTTTTATGTTCCTCCTCCAAATCTCCTTCCACTTCGGTCTTCTCTTTCACAGTTAAGGGAAGTATTAGCCTTCTTATTTCAATGATTCAAAATCCTAGACTCCTCTGTCTCCAACTTGAACCTTACCAGGTACTTTCTGTTGAGGATAGTTGTATCAATTCTTTACTAACATCTCCTCAATCTATTCCTTTCTTTGTTGTATCACTGCTTATTTCTAGTTCATGTAACGAACTGTTATCCTACACTAAAACAATGGTTTCCCCGATCCCTATCTCTTCCTGCTGCCAATACTCTTCTTCCTTAAAGTACTGATCAGATTGCTGTCTGGAGAAAAAGTCAAAACTTCTGAGGATAGCATCCAGTCAGATTCCATCTGCTCCTTTCAGTTTTAGCCCCAATCACTTTTCGCTACACACTTATCCTATATGCTAACCAACTCAGTGCATCTCTCAAAAATATGCTATTTTACTCTGGATTTTGTTTTAAAGGCTAAAATGCCTGGAACAGTCTCTTTTCCTCAAGACTCCACCTGAATTAGGCTATCCCCAACTTAGCCTTCCTTGATCCTTCCCAAATAGAATCCAACATGCTTCTTTTTCATGATAAGGTTGTGTCTCTGCTCTGAAATAGCACTTACTATGGCTGACTAGTACTGTAAGAGGGATGAGTCATCCCCTAACTAAAGAGTCTTTCCCCTGACTAAACCCTGAGCTCCTTGAAGGCTTGTCTGTGCTAGTTTCCTTATAACAGTATGCAAATGATAAACATGTCAATAAATGTAGGTTGAAGTAAGTGTGTACAGTCTAATTTATGTGTTACTAAAGTAAGAATCATTGGAATTTTTAAAAAGTCAGCTTATAGAAGCATTTTCTAGTGTTGACTTTACCAAAATGACAATTATGGAGAAATGAAACTATGTACTTTTTATAATACTTTGGTGTGTTCAAGTAAATCTCAAGCAGTATGGAATTGAAAAACTTCATATCCTGATGGGTTACTGCTCATCTAGGTAGAATATCTTTTATCATTATGAATAGTTTGTACACATCACAAAAAAATGGAAATATATTTCAGTGACGGAAAAGGCAAGTTATCTAACAACAACATTCTGGACACATTGCTCTCTTCGATTAAGTCATTTAGGCCTCCTTTTTAAAATAAACTTAAGAACATCTGTTACATCAACAAACATAACCAGTTCAATTAGCTTTTCAGGGGGACATTGTAATGTGGACTTCAGTTATAAATTGCATTTGCATGTTTAGAACATACCTATGAGGTTCATCAAATTGAAACTTTCCTATGGAACTAAAACCATGCACAGGGTATGCGTGATTCGCCATTAAAAGATGATTTCATTCAATTGCCATAAACAGAAAATCAGCAAGAACAAAAGAAACAGAACTTACCTATTGTGCTAACTCTGGCTGAAGGACTAGCTAATGCTGCTGGGACAGAGGCTTTGAGGGGGCCTGCCCCACTGTTTATTCTCAGAGCTGGCATATGGGGAGAGGTGGGTGATGTGGGTGATTTGCCATCAGAGGTCTTGGGTTTAGCTGATAGGTTCAGTGGCTGTGCCACTTCATCCTGCAATGATCATTAGAACATGAGCTGTGATAAGGCACGGCTGATCAAAAATGCCTAGAAAAACACAGGTATACAGCCTGTCATTTCCCACCAAATTACTCTATCAATCAGTGGTCTTAACATTCAACCTGAACATTAGAGTGTCTGGTTAGCTGTCAACGATGTCACTTACAACTACATATTATGAAAAACCTTCTGTATAAAAGAAAGTACACGTGCAGTCAACTATCCAGAAAGTATATAACTGATGTACCTATAAGAAATATTCTTAAGCTACTCCTTGTACTATTCATTTTTGCTGAGAGGCAATTACATAATTCATGCAAAATTATGATACAGGTAGGGTTTTTTTCAACCTCAAAATAACAGGGGTTGAGTCCAAAGCACCTTTGTACCCTAGTGCTTAAGACAGAGTACCTGGAATATCCATGATGGAGGAGTTAATTGGTGTGTACCTCTGATCAGAACTGCTCTCCAAATTAATTACAAAAAAAAGAAGGAAACTTTCTGTCTTAGAAAATAATCTTTTCTCTTAGGTTTCACAGAAACAGTTTTGGATTTCATCTAAAAATGAAAATAAACATAATTGACATTATACCAATTTGTGCTATTTATATGCGACACTGTTCTAAACACTTAGCGTTACATTTTTAAATCTAAATTTGTTTTCCAGATTTTCCTTACAACGTATGCCACAATCAATACATTGTGGTATGAAGATATTTATGTGGTTAATTCAGAACATAAGATGAGTTCCAATTGTTCAATATTTGAATAGGTCAAGTTTATGTAGTTTTCATTCTATTTTATACCTTTCTATGTTAGCCTTTGTGTAATATCATACAAAAAATTTATGTATACAATTATCATCAAAATTTCTACCACATTTATAAGGATCAGATAATATTAACATTACATCACTTTTTTCATCACAAATTGAGAAATTTATTCCTCTTTTGTGCTCTAAAATGGAAATATCACATGTTTATACTTTATTGCTTACAATACCTACAATTTTACATGTAGTAATATTGTAGAATAAAAATTTATTTTCCACGTTGTTACTGTTCTATCTTCATGAGTTAAGAACATAAACTATCTACTGGTAGTAGCAAGATAATTTGCTGAAAGTGGAACAATTTGGAAAAATGGTGTGATTTGATGGAATGGACACATATTAATGTTTACAACATTTTATATATATATATATATATATATATATATATATATATATACCAAAAACCATTGAAATCAATCACTTTATAAAAATGGTAAAATGGCATAATATGACATCTATTTAAAGTTTATATTTTTAAAGTGGTTTATTATTAAATTCCATGGTTGGCTGCACCTAGCAAACTTATGAACAAACTAGAAGAAATTACTCTTTAACATTTTTTTAAAATTCTGTTTTCTGTTTCAGGAAAAAAAGAACAGCTAACTGAAAATCTATGAGAATTCAAAGAGCAATCTGAGATCACATTAGATGTGTAGTAAGTTGATGACCATCATACCAAATTTATATGGATTCATAGTCTTGGAAGAAAGGAAAGTAAGCTAATTCCATGACTGGTTCACTATATAATTAAGAAAAGTTTACTTTAGCATTGTAAAAACTGCAAGGGCAAAATTATTCATAGATCTTTCAATCTGGAACATTTGGTTAAGGTGGTGAGCTATAATCCTTATATATGAGGTTATGGTTGACTGAAACCCAAAAGTATTGTGCTCCTTCTGCCCATACTGCAGTACAGATGAGTACAAATGTGATCCTTGGATCAGTACCATCAGCACCATTTGGGAACTTATTAGAAAAGCAAATTCTCTATCCTAGAAACTTTGGAGGTGGGTTCTAGCAACCTGTTTTAACAAGCATTCCAGATGATTCTGATGCACACTAATATTTGAGAGCCATCACCATATACCATATAGAGATAGTTTTTTAAAAAAAATTTAACTTCAAAAATTTTTTTATTAAGCTTCCACAATGTAAGGAGGTAACATTAAAAAACACATGTTGGGGGATCCCTGGGTGGCGCAGCGGTTTGGCGCCTGCCTTTGGCCCAGGGCGCGATCCTGGAGACCCAGGATCGAATCCCACGTCGGGCTCCCGGTGCATGGAGCCTGCTTCTCCCTCCGCCTGTGTCTCTGCCTCTCTCTCTCTCTGTGACTATCATAAATAAATAAAAATTAAAAAAAAAATAAAAAACACATGTTGGGGCACCTGGGTGGCTCAGTAAGTTAAACATCCCACTCTTGATTTCGATTCAGGTCATGATCTAATGGGTCCTGAGATCAAGCCCCAAGTCTGGTTCTGCTCAGCATGTTTCTCTCCTTCTCCCTTTCCCTCTGTTCCCCCCAACAAAACTCTCTCTCTCTCTCAAAAAACATAAGTCTTTAAAAAAATACCTGGTTATCTCATTCTTTAAGATTTTAGCAAAGCATAACGTACGCTAATAACAATAAATGAAAACATGTATATGTATAATAAACTAAATGCTACTGACATTCAGTAGGCCAATAAAGATTAGGATCCAGATTTTCTTCCTGTTATTTCAGTTTAAATATCCTGTCAGATAGGAGCTTTACTGACTGTTTACCATGCAGCTGTAAATACTCTAGACACTTTATCTTTTACCAAATTTACCTGCTTACTGCTTTCTGTATGAAACTACTGCCTTTTGTCATGATAGCCTGAAAACTTCCTTGGGCAGTATTCACAACTCTTGCAAAAGTTTTGAGGGAAGACTTGGAAAAATTAAGGTGGTTGTTTCACTTGACTGTGCAGAAAAAAAGAGAGGATGGAATATATTCCCAGAATTGCAAGAGAAGAGATTTATGAGCACAAAGGAAATAGAGCGTGAGTGTGTATGTGTAGGGGGAATGATGGTGTTGACGAAGATGATGCAGATGTAGGTGCTGATGGGATCTGAAGCATATGAAATGTCATATGCTTAGCTTTAAGACTAAGAACTATTACATGCACGTACTGAAAAATGACTACCCAAAGCATTTATTAGAGCAAGAGACCCACTGGAACTCTTAATATTCTCCTCCATTCAAGGCAGCACAGATGTCTGAAAGCCAAAAAGTGCAAAGCCCCAAGGACATAATAGAGGTTGACAGTTCCCAAGTTGATAGAAATGTCATTCAAAATTGCCCTTTCGTTCTCTTTCATTGTGTGACCTGGCTAATGGTATATTAATAAGAACCCACATGCTTGATCCTTATAGTGGTAACTATACAAATAATTTTGACCCATTATATGATATTATTTCACAATTTGGTTCTTCTAATAATTTACTACTGAGCTACTATACCAAATACCTGTTATTCATGAAGAATACAAAAATTACAGTAGTTTTCCCATTTTCTATTAATTATTTTTCATTTGACTAGATGAAAAATTTAAAATCCTAACTATAAAATGAAGGTGGACTATTTATTTATGACCTGCATTCTCCTAATTATGAATATGCACAATAAATGCCAAAGGTTAAGTTTTTTTCCCAAAGGTTTTTCTACTTTTTTATTTGCAAGAACTTATTTAGGAGAAATTTGAAAGCTTAGCATGATTAAACCCTACTCTTACAAATAAAGCATGCATTCTAAAATTGTAAATAAATAATTTTTATATAAAAGAATATAAGTAATTTTCAAGGTCAAGAAAGCATTGGAAAAATAGCATTTCTATGAAGTACACTGTAAAGTGATAAAAAAAAACAATTTCTCTTTAATTACTTGACCAATCATTAAATGATGCTTCCATTTGAAAATTTTGAAAATAGCATATTCCATAATTAGTTAATTTATACACAAAGTGAGAATTAAGAAGAATCTTATGTATTTGTCGAATAGTTCCAAAGTGGATATGCTAGCCTAATATAAATATAAGGCAAACGTTTAAGAAAATGTGTAAGCTAAGGTAAGTAAGTTTTAACTGATAGGTTATTACCTACATTTATAGAATTCATTATAATATTTCAAATCATCTATTTAATCTTCAGTTCTTTGAAGTAATTAATAATCTCAGAAAGGAAACTAAAACAAAGTTCTAAAGAAACCCAGGTTGTTAGACTCATCATACAATATTCTTTTTAGTTATATAACAAATTTAATCTTAAATTTAAAAAGATGTTGATGAAATGGAATTTCTGAAATTCAGACTTAAATATGTAATTCTTTATATGAAAAAAACACACATAAAGGTCAATACATGTGCAATAAAATGAAGTAACACATGCATTCGCTATTGATATACCAGCTTAAAATTTAAGGTACAAATGTTGATTTCTTTGGTGACTTTTTTTTGTGCTTCTCTGTTCTCTATACTACATCGCATCAAAAAGGTCATTTGGTAGTGCTAAAGAGCTAAAATACCAGGAGTCCACATCCTATATATCAGAAAATACAAGAATTCACACAAAAATGCATAAGAGAATAATATTTCATATATATAAACATAAGTTCTAGGAACCTATTTATGATTATAACTTCTCCTAATATTTTCTAATTTTACTCATCTGGGATAGAATGCAAAACAAGTATAATCTAAACAAACATAAAGTTAAGGCATGTTCCACTTATAGCTACTACGACTTGTCTGAAAGCAAAAATCTAACTAATGTCAACTTGTCTTCATTGTAGAAATATTGTGGAGGTGTAATGAATTTATGTCTTGTAGAAATATTGTGGAGGTATAATGAATTTATGTCTTAACCAATGAAAATAAATATCCCACAGAGATAAATAATAAATTTGGAAGAAGAAAATTACTTGACATAAACATACAGCCTTAGATGCACTGGAGAAATACAACTGTAATCAGGAATGCAGAATTATTCCACATAAACATAACAAAAACTATAAAAAACTTTAAAAAATAACTATGTAAATTTAAAATATATTTTACATAGACGATTTTCAAATAATAAGCTTATTCTAGGAAAAACATGTTAGTCTAACATAATTGTATGATAGTCTTAATTTTTAATGTGTGAAGACCAAATGACTCATAGAAATCGATAATTTATCAAAGAAAAAATCATTCTCTAAGAATCCTGGAGGTTTATTTCTCTCCCCTCATTCCTAAGCCTTTCTTCTTTTTAATATTTTTAATTTATTTTTTATTTTTGCTAAGGAAGCTTAATAGAGTGCTAGAAAACAGGAATACCAGTATCCTAAAGAAATCTCCTCCCTTCTGTTTGTTTCCTTATCCTTCACAACAGAAAATATATCTACATGCAGGTCCTTGAACTGCAAGTTGCACCACTAAGGATGAGCAGATAATTATATTCCCCAGAATTTAAAATTCCACCTTTATTCACATCTTTACTCATTCTCATTATTATAATTTTTCTTTAAGTAGTTACCTAAGGTAGTTACTGAAAATCAAATATTTATTTGGTGGATAACAAATTTAAAGCATTATACCAGCAATGGGCAAGAACATATAAATTTATGCAATCATCCATCCATCCATCCATTCATTCATTCTTTATTGAATAAAATTTCAACTATTTATTACTTGCTCTTTTATGTTGAGCATTTAGAAAAATGCAAATCACCTGACATCTAGGCCTGTGGCTTTGACGCTTTGGTTTTATGGGGTCAGTAATAAAGGAGCAAAGAATGTATTTACTTTATATTTAAGCCTGCAGTGAAGATGCATGTGGAATTGGGTTTTATTTAAACTAAACTATTTGAGGACAGTCTGTGTATTTAATGTATTCTTTCATTTATAAATATGATTTGATTCCTTAATAGGCATACAACTATTGAATAAAATAAAATATGGAATTTCAGGCTACTTCCTCTGCACAATTTGAAATCTGTGGTTGTCCCCATATTTACCACAAATACTCATGTGAAGTGAGTAGCAAAAATAACATATGGCAGAGAGTAAAGCATTCATGAAGCATGTTGCAAAATTAATCAGCTGGTTGCTATTATCCTCTGATAAAATAATCCTATTAAGTAGGGAAGTTACACTACAGGTTGAATTGGATAATGGGCACTGTGGCTGCACCTCTCTTCCCTAGCTTGGCTTTGCATTCATTGTCTATTCCTATTGTTCACTGCAGGAACCCTTTTGCACCTTTTCCGCCCATATAAGGCAGTTCTTTCTACAGTTCAGTTAGAGGCTTACTAGAGAGAAAAACAAAACAAAACAGATAAAACAAAACAAAAACAATCTTTTTGAGAATCCAAAAGTCCCTGATCTTTCCTTCATAAACTTAGATCAGAAAAAGGTTTGCATTTATGTGCAAAAGGCAATCAAGGTAATATCAGATAAAACTACCTAAACATGTTAAATTATTTTCTTAGCCCCTTAAGAATAAGGGATCCTACTTGTATGGCTACTCCAACTCCATAATTTATTAGTAGGTTCTTGATGCCTAAAAATCAAGTCTATCAACTTAAAGACCACATGGTCCTGAGGCCCTTTTCATGAAGGAATGCTTGCCTTTGGTCTTACAAATTGCAAGATGCCTTGTTAACCAGGCAGATAGAACTCCACGAATTCTTTGGTAGGTATGCTTTTGCTGTGTTAATGCTATTAGACTTAAATGCCATTTAAATGCAAGTCTTCAGTTATTTAGCTGAGGGTAATATATTGCAGCTTCTCATTTAGCTTTCTTATTTTGCCAGTTTACACTTTTGCTTCACATATACTGCTTCTTTTAAAAGAGAGTACTAGTAGTGTAGTTGGGGGATATTTGCTTCATAGCGATAATTTCATATTGTTTTTACATTTAATTAACTTACAGGTATTCACATAGTCTTCATCATCTAATTTGTTGTTTTACATGCTCCCTGTTCCTTTTCTGTTAACATTTGAGTCAAGTATTTCCCTTGTTTTTTTGCTTTTGATGATTTAATGCCTCTAAAATGTCAATTATATCCACAAACACACACACATATATATTTGAACACAAATAGAGAAAAGAATAAAGTGCGTGGCTTGGCTTGTGGAATATCAGTAATATTTAGCAACCATTTCTTAATTTAAAAATTGCTTCATAACACCTAAGCCAAAAAATTCCATCCCTTCTACACACAAAGTTCTTCTGGGGTAGCTGGCCCTCCAGTGGCCCCCTGATAATTCCTGCCTCCTGGCATTTATGCTGGGGCGTATTCCCCTCCCACAAAAACAGGACCAAGCTATATAACCAATAGGCTACTACTGCGGAAAGGACAATTTGACTCCCAGTGCTAGGTCATAAAGGATGTTGTAGTTTCTACCTTCCTCTTTCTTGGATCAATTGCTCTGGGGTATGGTTTCTCAATCTCAGCAACTATTGACATTTTGGCTGAATAATTCTTTGTTGTGAATGACTGTCCCGCGTAGGATGTCTAGCTGTATCCCTGGCTCTACACTAGATGCTTGTAGCCCTTCTGCTCATGCTGCAGCAACCAAAACTGTCTCCAGATGCTGCCAAATGTTTCCTGGGGGACAAAATCATCCCCAGGGGGGAGCCACCTGCCATGTCACGAGGATACTCAAACAGCCCATAGAGAGCTCCACCTGGCAAAGAGCCAAGGCTTTTTGCCAACCACCAAGATATGACTTGTTAGGCACGTGTGTGAGACACTTTGGAAGTGGATGTACCAGCACCTATCAAGCTTTCACGAGACTGCAACCACAGCTGACAACTTAATTGCAGCCACATGAGAGACTCTTACCCAGGTCCATCCAGGTAAGCTGCTCCCAGATTCCTGACCTGTGGAAATTGTGTGAGATAAGTGTTCATTGTTTAAAGTCACTAAATTGTGCAGTATCTTGTTAGGCAGTGATAGCTAATCCATCCTCCTAAGGAAGACGTATAGCCAACACATGTTAAGTGCTTCCATGATTCCAAAGCATTTTTTTTTTTTACCATTACTTCATTTTGACGCCTGGAAAAACACTTGTTTCTCATTCTTCAACCATGATATATGAATGCATTTCATGAATCTCCCTCAGTTTTACTCATTTACTTTGCAGAACTAGATATCGTTCCTTTTTGCTTTTTCTTTCTGTCTCTTTTAATATTTTTTCTCCCTTCTCTTTAACATTTCTAACTGAGTTTTGAAACTTTAATTTTAGATTAACTATCTAACCTTTACTTTTCATTTTCAAAATGTGCTAAAAATATACCGTATATAGTTTCTATATATGTACTTGAAGAATGTCCTGTCAGAAGAACTTTAGCTCACAATACTAAATGAAAATTCATTCACAGAAATTCTGCAGAGTAAATTTTTCAAATGCAGAGTACATTTGAAAAGATGGAGAAGGAATACAAATGTCAAGAATAATATTTGATGAGAACAGTTATAACATGAGCCAGTATAAAATGTATGGTGTTTCAGATTCAACTTTGTTTAACCTCTTGTCCCTAGACAACTTCAAATTCCTAATAATAATGGTTATTTTGTCCTCTGGTTGCTCATTACATCTGGATGATTGCTATTATCTTTTAAAATGATTAATAGTGCTTCTACCAAGAGGCTAAAAGAAAGCATAAAGCAGTAAGACTTGATGTTAATAATCATACCAGTTCTTCTTATTAGCCTCTAAATGTAAACCTTCAAAAGCTTTTAAAAAATACTTTAGAGGGGATCCCTGGGTGGCTTAGCAGTTTGGTGCCTGCCTTTGGCCCAGGGCGCGATCCTGGAGTCCCGGGATCGAGTCCCGCGTCGGGGTCCCAGCATGGAGCCTGCTTTTCCCTCCTCCTGTGTCTCTGCCTCTCTCTCTCTCTCTTTTCTCTCTCTCTCTCTCTCTATGTCTATCATAAATAAATAAATAAATAAATAAATAAATCTTTTAAAAAAATAAAAAACAAAAAATACTTTAGAGAAATTAAAGAATTGGTCACTCCATGTATAGAAAGAACATAATGTTTCCGTGGCACCATTTGATCAGTTCTTAGATACATAACTGAAAAGCATTTGTCATTTTAATTTCCTGTTCATTTCACTTGAAGATATGTCAAAAAAATTAATCAAGGACTACAAAAATTATCAAATGATGGAATGGATTCACACACACACAAAATAAAGCAGGAACTCTCAGAGCAATACAGTGTTACAAAATAAACTATAAGAAAATAGAAACCACGCTGATCGGATTCTACTATCTCTTGCATTTTGTGGACAACACCTTTACTTGGACTTGGACGTACAAAATAAGCATACCAACATCTCTGCCTGAATCTACAAAAGGAATTAATATCAAAAGGACAGGAGAACAATATAAACAACTCCAATACAAATGAGTATAAACTCTCTGCGCCCCCCCCCCATCCCACTTGGAGGCCTATTATTCACAGGGGAAAGAAAACTCATAAAAACATTAAAAGAATGAGTGAATCTTGAAAGAAAACAAACAAAATCAAATACTTCGGAAGATCCTTAGAGGGCTAAAGAAACTTCTTTTCAAAAATATCTATGGTTCTTTATGGATTTAAGTTTTTATAGATCCTAAGAAAAGTTCCATCTGGCTATAAGCAGATAAACCAGCTTTAGAAGGCCATCCTAGGAGAAAGAGGGCAAAAAAAGAGCAGGTATTATCATGCATATGTCATTTAATATTAATTCTCATTTAATTAAATAGAAACCTCATTTCCAATACCTACATATATGCATATATAGGTTCTAATGGGCACAAATCCCTCATAGTCTGGTGGACCCACTATTACTATTTAATGGTAAATGACAGTTGTAACAGTTAATTGGTGTGTTCTATCTACTTGGGAGATTGAGTAAGGGTCAAGTTTTCTAAGGCATAGAACCTTGGAGAAGGATGGACACATGTATGCATGAGTGCATGTGTGCATGCACACATCCTGTAATGGATTTGAAGGTGAATGAGACACAAAGCTACAAGTTAGGGAAGACTAAAGCAGAGCCCTATTATCACTGACTAACAAACCATTGTATTTCATTTTATTTCATTAGTTGTCTTCTTCAATTGTTGATTGCAAAATCATCAGAGTTTAAATAGTTTAAGAAGCCTTTATTCTTTAAGATTTTTTTTAAAGATTTTTATTTATTTATTCATGAGAAACACACACACACACACACACACACACACACAGACACACACAGAGGCAGAGACACAGGCAGAGGGAGAAGCAGGCTCCATGCAGGGAGCCCGATGTGGGACTCGATCCTGGGACTTCAGGATCACACCCTGGGCTAAAGGTAGGCGATAAACCTCTGAGCCACCCAGGAGTCCCAAGAAGGCTTTATTCTTTAAAGGAATGTTTAGGGATGATCTGAGTACAGACTGAGTACAACTTTCTTGAGGGTAGGCATTAATAAATTAAATGTTTTAATCACCTACATATGGCCTTGAATCGAAAAAACACTAAATATTAACTACTAAATCTTAATTACATGGATAGTTATGATTAATCAATGAAAAATTCTCAATCATTTTTTTTCTTTTTTTTCATAAAGTGATATACAATTTTCTCATAAAGTGTTTTAACTGTCACTTTGTCTAATGAATGATAGGAACACATGTACTACAATAACACATCCTTCTATGTTTAAATCTCTTCAAATGAATTCTTCTCACTACCTGAATCTCATAGTTCTTCCTAGTCTTCAGAGTTTTGCTCCCTTTTCTTCTTGCTTTCCCCTGAGTTTAAGGTTTGACACCTCTAAGATGCACTGCTTTCTAGTTATAGATGTCAGTTCACAGAGCCATTGTCAGGCACCCCTGAGCAATAGGCTGCCTATTAATTTAACTTGAAACTTTACTAGGTTGCTACATCTAAACTACAACTCTTTCTACTCCATTCATTGCAGACAGAGAAAGAGGGACAGTCACTGAAGACAAAGGGTAAAAAGTCCAAGGATAAGCAAAGATAAAATTTAAATGCAAAACTTACTTCTCTCACTCCCACTTGCTGTAGCCCAGACTGATTCTCACCTTTTAGAACAAGGGCAATCTTGATTGATTTTCCTTTCTGTATAGAATTAGAAGACTTGTCCCATTTGCCCCGTCTCACTTTTTTTCCCTCAGGTGGAAGGTTTATTCTTTAATTTGTCCCAAAAGTATCTTTTAGGCTTTATTCTCAACAGTACTAGTTATTGGAAAGAAAGCATTTATATTCCAGTTGGTGAAGCAATAGACAGATACTGAATGATAAAATGTTTAAGGCTTTGGAAGTTGCTATGAAATTTTAATACTTGAAGAAATATCACTGTAATTAATCTAAAAGAGTGTCATGAAGGAAGTTCTTTTGAAAAAAATGTATTTCATAGAGTCTGGATTCTTTTTTGAGTCTGTATTATTTAGACCAAGGGTCTCTGTGATTGATTTACTAGCCTAGAAGAGGGATTTGGATTTTAAATCTTAAATGTTTAAACATTTTAAAAACTTTTGTAAGGTTATAATTCCCATATCCTTGGATCCTCACATCACCTTTTCTGAAAATACAAAATGGTATCAAAGGCATGAGCTCTTTGAACATTAGGTCCCATAAAATTTGCTATTTGGGATTAGAAGATTTTTACTAGAAATAAAGACCACATTCCCTTCCCCAAAATATTAATCAAAAACAATTATCTTCCAATTATGATCAACTTAAAGTATTTTTCCTTTCTCCTTCTCTCATAGTTAACTTATTAGAGAATAAATAGAATAAAAGACATAATATATGTTTCATTGGATACAGGAATTATGCAACTTTTACCTGAGAACTTCTATTTATTCCAAAAGAAATGCTGATTTTGTCATGAAGAGAACTAGTTTCTCAAGAAGAAATAAATGCTTACAGTCCTGTATACTATTTGTTATATTAATGTTTGGAAGGAGTCGGTTAAGTATTACAAAACATATAAAAGTATACCGATAAGTTTAGTAGACTGTTAATACCTTTTTAAAATAATTTGAATACTTTTATATCTGTTCATCTTTTTTTTTCTTTTTTTTTATATCTGTTCATCTTAATGCTGATTTTCTAATATTATTCACTTTACTTCCTGACATCTAAATAACTTTACTAGTTACAAAGTGTCCTTATACATTTTGTCAGATTTTAGTGTCATTGATGGTGTGAGATACCATTAATTCTGCTTCACAAATTAGGAAACTGACATTAGAGATATTTAAAAATTTGCCAATGGTCATAACTTTAGTAAGCTTAGGACTTGAATCCAAGTCACTGGAGTATAAGCCTAAGCAACTTTCCTCTACCATTTAAATGCCAACAGGGAAGAATTTCTCTGAGAAATCAGACTAACAATTGAAATCTTGTCATTTCTTCTTCATTCCAAATAAATTGTTTTACTCCATTATGATGGGGGCCATGCAGAGCTCAATTTGGGTAATATTAGTCTGAACTCTTACAAAATATTTATGATACAAAATCATGAAATATTTTATCAAAGCAGCTACAAATAAATTCCAAATGTATTCATATATCTAAAATATATCATAAAACAGTAACTATTTGAAGTAAATGCATAAGCATCCTCAACACTATTATTTGATACCTATTTTGTTTCAACATAAAGCACATGTCCATTTACGTATATCCAAATGCTGTCCAGTCATTTAGAGAGGAACTTGTATTGCAAAAAATGAAGGAGAGGATAGGAAAGACCTTTAGCCCACCTACTGGCTTGACCAAAGGCTATGAATCCATCCCAGGTTTATTTCAAATGAGTTGTGTCAAAGGTTACCCACCGGCCGTTTTATAGTGATTTATAGCCTATGTCTGCAAATCTCCTTTTATTTTAATGATAACCTCAATAGAGTCATTAAGGCATTCTTTGTCTTCATGGCAGTGACCAGGAGGGAACTGCTGTCTTTAAAGAATTTTAAGGGGTGATAACTATGTATATAGAATGTCAGTTAAGGCCAGTTTTTATGATGCACGCTGGAGGCAAAATATTTTTTTTTCTGAATGTATTGAAGATGCTTAGCTTGATTATATATTCTGCCTTTTGCTGTTACAATATTAAAGTCAAGGTATAGTCAGGCCAAAGAAAATTCAATAAAGATGAAAAGGCTTAGGATTGAGCATCAGGTAAGAGTCTGATTTTAATTATAATGATCTCAAATTTGTATTAAAGCTCTCACAGCATAATGATTCTTAAGTGTCTGTATTGAGTTAAGCATGTCATGAAGCATGAAGAATTGCAAGATTGATTTATCAGATATTCATTTAAGAAATAGGCAATTAAAATAATTAATGTGTAGTGAAACTCAGCTGTAATGCCTCATGTTTAATTTTTCCCAACCCATAACATTAAAAGAATAACACATTTCACAGACTGGGTGGCATAAAGGATTTTATATAACAACTGTAATGATATCATTACGTAAGAGTTTTGATCATATCTTCTAGATAGAATTAAGGAGAAAGAATAAAAGCATTTATTTTAGATTTGACCTTATTTTAAATGTTACTTTTGGTCATGAGATTGCCAAATAAAATGAATGAACATTCTTGATTCTTGTGGTAAGGGATGAAATACACACACACGTGTGTGTGTGTATGTGTGTGTGTGTCTGTCTGTCTGTGTCTGTGTATGTGTAGAATGTAAACTAATATATGTATAGGCGGAATATTTCTCTGCCTTTTTAAAGCTAGATTGTTGGGCGTAAAAGAGAAATGGAGAATGATAAACTTAAAAATATAAAAGAAAAAAACAAAATAATCTTTCTGCCTAAAACTTCATTTGAATTGTCAATTAAACAATATAACCAAAGTAGCCAATATTAGTATAGGCCTGTGCCTTCCATTTCAGTATCCACTTAATTTTTTAGCATCTATAAGGGAGGCCATTCACTTGCAGATGTATTCATACTAAACAAACCCATGATACTAATATATAAACCAGAACGCCAATTAATTAATTTATGCCTGGTCAGAATATTATTGTTTTTAAGGTAACTTTTTTCTAATCTCAAGATACTTGAAAAAGGAAATTTAGCAATGAGAATCTGGCAGAAGAAAGTATATAGTAAGAGCTTCATTCAGACCATAGTAAGGACTAGTAAATTATGCTTGCTTCAACTAGAGATCTGATCCCTTCAATGATCAGAATGCCCATGTTTTCTATATCCACTGTTTCCCAACTAGACTGACAGGATAAACAATGACAAATTTTACTTTTAGGTTCCATAATCTTCCTGTGCACACAGCTTCTTTACATAGTACAATGACACTGTTTCATTTTTCATAGGTATGATCCTATTCTGCTCATGCTGCGTTGAGATTATCCTCCAATGATTCAAGCTACTGACCTTTGATACTTCCACCTAAGGGGCCCCAAACTCAGTCACATATCTGAACATAATATCTTGGTTTACTTCCACAGATGTTTTGCTATGTGTTTGTTTATTCTTTTAACAGAGCTAGAGCAACAGTTACAGGTCAGATATTGTATTGGGTGCTAAGCATGAATAAGAAATAGTCTCTACACTGAAGAGACTCAGAATCATACAAGGGAAGACAATTCTAATCAAGTGTTATAAGGGTGCTGAGATACAAACCAAGGAGTATGTATCCATGTAGCAAGGTCACATATGATGGTATATTCAATTCTACATAGAGCTGATAGCTGAGATAGATCTTACGAGTAGGCTCAAGGCAAGAGGAAACAGTGGAATGAAGAGGGCAAAAGAACTCCAGAGAGCTAGAGTGGCACAAACACAGGCAAACAAAACAAACCAAACCAAACCAAACCAAACCAAAACAAAAAAACGTCAAACAACATGATACAGGAGGAAGTGACTCCATATGGAGCATAAAACTGCTGGGATTGGGAGAAAGGCAGAAGTAACAAATCAGGTGAATGAGGTGAGTGGGGCTGGAACACAGAATCCCAAGGAGGTTAGACTTCATCCCTTAGAGAGTCTTCCTTACATTTTTATTCTTCTTAACTACATTCCCTATGTTCTAGACGTGCATTACAGACCTTATTTCTTTAAAATTGAGATGAAACCCAACACTCTGTTCTTTCACTCCTATATGCCTTGTATTGGCTGTTTCATTTCCTTCAAAAACCTTCTAAATGGCATATCCTTTGGAAGATGTGTCCTCATTCTCCGATTACCCCAAGGTTATGCTGGGAACTTTTCCCCTTACCTCTACATTATTCTTTGACTAGTACTCAGTCCATAGAATTTATTTGTTAGTTTGTTCATCTTCCCCACTACACTGTACTGGGTGTTAATTATTGTTCTTTTTGGTTCTACCATACTCTCTAGCATATTATAGGTGTTCAAAAAGTTTCCTGAATAAACCTTAGTAAAAAATGTTCTTAGTAAAAAAAGCGACTCTAGAAACCTCAGCTATGACTAACATAATCATTATGCAGTTTTTAAAAAAATTATATAAACCAGTGAAGAAACATATAGTTTTGTTTCAGGCAAAATGTAAGGTCTATTGCTTGGAAATGTCTTTTTCCAAATGTCCAAAGGAAGATATTCTCATTCTTCTTTTTCCAGTAGAAGATATATCATGTAAACTAAATTGTATTTTATTAACTGTGGATATTAGGTAGATCTTGTTTTTAAAAATAGGATTTCAGTGCACTTTGAAATAATATTTCAAAATCTTTCTTAAATATTTCTTTTTATCTTATTAAATTTCCAGCATTTTATATATGTCCAGAATTCTAGAAAATAATATGGTTACACCAAAGGCCCAATAGTTCACCTGACAAGAGCTAAAAAAAAGTTATTTCTGGATTAAAAAATACATAGACACATTCTCTTAGATCATGTGGTATTAATAACTTAACTGCAAAAATAGATATACAGTGAAAACTACATCACAAACAGTGATAGCTATGGTTTAAATTTGTATTATTGACATCGAGCTTTGTAACATAAACATGTAACCGAGTAAACATTTATTGAGCGCATATTATGGGCCAGCCACTTAAAATTCAATGGATGAAGGAAGTGTATCTAATATGATCAATCTTATGAAATTGATTTTTTCTCATCATATTATGAGAAAATTCTAATAATTTTATAGGAAGTCCATAAATTATAGTCCCAGATATAAAAAACCAGAATTGTAGCTCAGTGAAACTCTAGGAAAACTAATGGAAAAAAAAACAAGCAACTCCCCCTCAAATTACCCAGTGATTTTCTTAAAATTAGATCCGAATTGCCATTTTCTTAGATAAATGACAGCACTATTTGCATGAAAACTGGCACTAAAAATTCCATCAGTTGACCCAAAATTCTTGTCTTGCCCTATATTTATATAGGATTGACCTGAATATTGAGCTCCTGCTGACTTAAAATGAAACTTTGATCCTCAAAAGAGTTACATGGAAAAATATAGAAAACACAAATCTGTACCTATTTAAGGACATTCCTATTGCTGTCATGATGCTTTTATACATACTTCATAACAGAATATTTTTCTTATGTTATTTTAAGTGCTACTGGAAATAACACAAGAGAAAATTTTCTGCAGTATTTCATCCTTTCTATTTTTGGTTTCAATTTCTTGTTCTCCTATTTATGAAATATCTACACTGCCAAAAGTCATCAAAATCATACAATAAACCATAACAGCTCAAATTATATAATGAACTAAAAAATAAGATTCCTTGGTTATTGAAAGGCCCAATTTAAATGAAAGTCACATACAGAATCTCAGTAGTGATCATTGGTCTTGCAAAGGACTACACCAGAGTTTTAATGAAAAAATATTTTGTGGTTTTACAAAAATGTAGGGTTCTTAGTATTTTCTGGTATTGGCAAACAATTTGGGGGAAAATGAATTTTTTATCAATTTGAGTATACATTTTTCCCTTCATATTATCTTGGTATTGTAAAACTTGTAAAATGAAAATTGTGGTCTTTATTTTTTTTTCTAAATTTAGAGATCTTATCTTTCTCCTTTTGAAAAACAGAAGTCATAAAGAGTATGTTTTTTAACTGTTGAGTTCTGAAAACGTTACTCAACGGAATCAGCTAGTCTGTAGTTAGAAGTCAAGTGCTGAAAACTGTGGGATATTACAACTGTAAGTCATACAGCTCATAAGGAGGGGTGTGTAATTCTAAGAAGCATCTAATTATATTATCTACAAGGAGGTCCAGGACTAGAAAGGGGCACATTCTTCCCATGAGAACTTTAGGACACCTTAGGGTTTAGGTTAAGAGAAGCTGCTAGCTTTTTGTGATATTTAGACACTTGCATTTGTAGGCATGCTCCTTTCTAAGCAGCACTGTGTTAGACAAGTTCTTAGCAATACTCAATATTCTGAGCCAGAAAGAATACATTTTTTAAATTTAATATTTCTAAGATTAAATTTTCAGTGAGAAAAAATCTTACTCAATATAGAAAAAAAAATTCAAACATATTTTCAAGTAAAAAAGAGCCATAAAATTATTTCCTAGGTCCAAAAAAGAGCTATTCTCTATTTTGAATGCTATTCTGTGTCTCCTACGTTCTCAAACTTTAAGATATGCAAGGTAATGAATACAAGCTTATTAATTCCTGATCATGTTAAACAGCCCCTAAACAATAATTTACGGTCAATGTGAGTTATACCATTCACTGTGTATCTGTTGGGGACATTTCTTTTCATATTTAATACTAATCAATTCATACAATCTCTGGTCTTTGTTTAAAAAGTTGTAATTAAGAATGCCTATGTTTTTATGGCTGATTATTGCCAGTAGAGAGAAACTATATAAATGATGATGGAGAATGTCATTATCTTATAACTTTTTGGATAGATTCTGGATTAAAATAGTATCTATTTCTGAATAGATACAATTAAGGCTGCTTTCATATCATAAGTTCATGAAAAAAGGGGAAAATAGGTGTAAATAAAAAGGAATCACACTTCATAGAATATAATACAACAATATAGTATTAAGGGAACTTTGTATATAAACTATCAGTAAAATAAATAGAATTCTAAGTGAATTATTATGTACATGCTTAAATAGACCATAATTTTTACTAATTTTTCCTTTATTTATTTATTTATTTATTTGTTTGTTTGTTTTCCCCTGATTTTTTTAAAGCTAGCTAAAGGTCTGTTGCACTCAGCAGATCTGTTGAAATCACACGGATTTATAATTTTGGGGGTAAAATTTTTAAAAAGTAAAAAATATCAAAAGCAAAAATCAGATTAATTAGAAATTAGGGTCTGTTTTTCCTATGTGGTTTATTAATCTGATCAAAAGAAGATAAGTAAAATAATAGTTCCAAAACTCTTATCATCACTAGCAAATAGTAATTTTTACTTTTAAGGTGACTAAATTTGAATTAGTGCTCATGTGTTAGTGTTAATATCAAAATATCACTCCCGAAATGCAACCTTGTAATTTGCTTCATACAGGTAGTGACAGGCACTATGAAGAGTGTGTATTTTCTTGTATTGCTAATGAAAAAACCCTGATAAAGTAAGTGAATCTGAAGAAAACCCAGGAAATATTTTAGGCTAAATCTATACTGCTGGCACTTACGTGCTGCCTTTAATAGGCTATATATAATTCTCTTCCCACCCATATCCCTCACTACATACCTCACTGTATACTCTGTGCAACATGAGCGCAGAGCTCTACACTATGTGCCAGCATCTTCAGGTCCTAGGACTGTGACTGACACATCACAGGCAATTAATAGACATTTGTCAAATTAAAGGATCTTGACTTTCCAGTGGCAAGGTCCAATATATGTCATGAAGGTCAGATTCCACTGTATTTCTAGAGAACTATTGTAGAGATGCTTAACTATTAACTATTAATACTTAAACTATTAGTTGGCCCAAGGGTAAAAGAAAACAAAATTTCTTATGCCTCAAAAACATAATACCCTATGAAAGAAATACAGTGAGTGGGATATTAAAATTTGCAGATTAATAAATGGTATGGCAAATGGAAAACCTATTATTTCTCTCTAAATTGAATGCAGTTAGAATATATTATAAATTCTTTAACATGAAAAAGTCCTACATGTTCTGGTCTTTCTCATTCTCAACCTCATTTCTTATTATTTTCCCTCATGGTAACTGCATTCTAGCTACTCCAACCTATTTTCTAAGCCCTGAATTTATCAACCTCACTCACACATTAGAGTCTTTGCAATTGCTGTTCCTCCTATTCGGATTAGCTTTTCCCCAGACCTTTGCAGGCACTTCCCTTTTCGTGATTTAGGTCTCAGACAGGATTTCCTTTATATCTCTGTCTTCAGAAGATTTCCTTGCATATCTCCAGGAATTTTATCTTTTACTATGTTTTATTTTCTTCATAGCACTTACCGATATATGAAATTATCTATTTGTTTAATTGCCCAGTTTGTCTCTTCCTTTTATTCTGCACGATCTTAAAAGGACAAACTGTTTTGTTCATAGCTATAGGAGCTGTAGTTCTTTTTTTTTTTTTTTTAATTTTATTTATTTATTCATGAGAGATACACAGAGAGAGGGGCAGAGACAGAAGCAGAGGGAGAAGCAGGCTCCATGCAAGGAGCCTGACGTGGGACTCGATCCCCGGTCTCCAGGATCACGCCCTGGGCCAAAGGCAGGAGCTAAACCGCTGAGCCACCCAGGGATCCCAGGAGCTGTAGTTCTACTGCCTTGAATTGAACTTGACACACAATAGGCATGAATTAATACTTGTTGAATCAGTGAATGATAGATGTAAGCGTAGGGTGCTATAAAATGCTGAAAAGGAACAGTCTTTTGAAGAATGAGAAAAGAACAGAGCTAAGAGATAGGAAACACTTTCGTGCGATACTGTTTGGGCTCCTGATTAAACCAGGCCTGAAGTCAGAATAATTTTTCTTTTTAATATGAGTGAATACATTTCCTTTTTGCTTGATCCCGTTTGGGTTGGGTTTTCTATTACTTGCAACTGAAAGAGTACTAACAAATACAATTGTCATTCAATGAAACCACAAGCTGAAATCCTGGAAGGCTGATTACAATTCTATTTAAATAAGAATATTGTGACAATAAGAGTTATTCTGAATAAAATAATGCCACCTCATGGAGTGGTAGCAAAGTGACCTCGTGAGGCGATTATTGTGTTCTGAATTGAGTACCTTCCGAGTTTCCTTTTTTCTTAAGTTTCTACACGTCTCTAAATAAAAAAGTCTAATAAATTTTGTTAAATAAATGACACTTTTGAATACTTTGGGTTTTGAACTTGTCTTTAGTTTAGAATGGTACATCTCTTAAATTTTTTTGACTCTTCATCTACATCTAATTACTGTGTTTTCTTTCCCCTCTCCATTTTGTAATGTTTAAAAATATTGTAGAATGCTTTGTCCCCTCTAAAGAAAAATATATTGAACAAATATAATTAATGAATATGTATTTATACTATTTTCCATCAATCTAAATAGGACATTGATATTTGTTGTCATTTTAAAAACATATCTATACTTTGGTGCATCTCTGTGAGATAGACCATTAAAATTCCTCCTATTTATGAATAAGAAAGTTGTGTAAACAGATATATTTGATTAAAGAAAGAATCAAATCTGAGGCCAGAGGAGTCCTGTATGGTTTCTCTTCTCAATTCTCCAAACAGTTCCAGTACACGTATGGCCTAGAGGGATGGAAAGGGGTCAATAATCCGCTCAAATGAGGCACTAATCATTTACTTAGGATAGAAAAATAAAGGATCTGAGCTGATTTGAAGTGCATTTTAGGAAGTTGAAATCATAAATGCTTTCCTCAAAAGAAAGGTAACTACAGAAGTGTGTCTTTGCTTTCTCAGTCTCTGACATAGTAATGACTTATCCTTTCTAGCCATGATGTTCACTGAGGTTGAACCAGATCCTCCTCTTACACAGAGGCATCCTTTCATATTGTTGTTTTTCCTTCCTATATATATTATCTAGGTTTTAAATGCCTGGTTTTAAAATTTAAATGCCTTAATCACAGTTTTTTGGATGGTGAGTCTTCTTTGGCTTGGATCTATTTCAGTGGGCAAATTTCATTTAGAAACTGTGATTCTGTGGATCTTCCTGTGTCTGCACAAGCTCAACATCCCCTCACTTTCCCAATGGTTTGCATTATTAAAAAGCTTTGACATGGTTCCTCAGAGCTGGCTGCTGTGTTCAAGACAGGTTCCTGTCAAAACAAACTCAGTATACTGGGGAACAGAGGCCAGGTCAGTTGAATTCAAAGAAAGTTGCCTAAATCCCTCTGTATATTTTGCCTTAAAAAAACACATGATTATGATTAGTCTATCTCTTTTTAAAATAATTTTTACTGTCTTTATGTTACAAATGTGACCAACCCCTCTTTCTCTGAGTCATAAAAATATATCACCAAATGACCTACTTGGACATTTAATATCACTGTGCTCAGAAAAGCCTCTGTTTAAGTACCTAGCTGTTTGAGATTTCTGTCAACTGAATACAGATGAATAGGGAAGGAGGAGGCTCATCACAGGGGTTCTGCTGATAACACTTCATTTAACATATTTCAGTTTAGCAACATGGAACTGCAAAAAGAAAACTATTTTACTTAAAATGACAGGACCACTATGTTATATTCACTGTACGTAAGTCCCACCCAGGAAGTGATGATAATGATAATGGGTACATTTCCAGTTTAACTTTATGGAGTGATTCTTCTCAAATGAATTCACTTCTTGAGTGTGACACATCCATATCACATCTCAAAGGCTCACAAAATTATTATTTCACAGATATTGACATACCGGAGAGAGAGGGGTGTTCAACAGTTATTCAACAAAGCAGCTCTACAGAGCAAGGTATCAGGGAGCTTCTAGCATTTAATTGACATGCCAGACAGTGTTTAAAGCATAAGAATAAGGGATCCCTGGGTGGCTCAGTGGTTTAGCGCCGCCTTCAGCCTAGGGCCTGATTTTGGAGTCCCGGGATCGAGTTCCGCATCACGCTCCCTGCATGGAGCCTGCTCCTCCTCTGCCTGCGTCTCTGCCTCTCTCTCTCTCTCTCTTTCTCTCTGTCTCTCATGAATAAATAAATAAAATATTTTTAAAAAAGCATAAGAATAGAAAATGGGCAATTTGAATGTGGTTATAATAGCTAGGGCTAACATCCCCTTCTGTTCTGAAGTTTTAGGAAAAAAATGAAATCTGGAAAAAGTACCAAGTCCAACAGTTTCACAATGGATCAGTGATTTTATTTCATTTTACGTTTGTAGATGAAAGGTAGTTGCTCTTTTATTAATTATATTTAAGCACTCTGGATTACTTAGAGATACCACACTGAGGCCAATTCCAGCCTGGTGTAGTCAATAATGATTATTTGCGATCTTGATCTGAAAAGGTCTAAGAATAAGTAAAATACTAGTATTCTAGGAACTCGAGCATGTTGAAAATTACATCTCTAGCAACTACTACTACTCAAAATTTTTCATGGCCAGATAAAAATACTAACTGAAGTTACAATTATATTGAACAGTGCTCTTCAAACTTTTCATCATGGAAGTATTCCTGTGAAGGCCTTAGCACTTTCTGAGCCATTTAAAACTTATGAAATAGCTTTGATTTCTTGTGCTTTATCTTTAAAGAATTTTTTGTCATATAGTTCGTGTTGGTGATGGTTCAATTGTGGTTACACTACATGTATACTTGTACTCAGCCTTTCCCCCTCAGTTGGCATTACAGAACACTATCTCAAAGTTAGCAAAAAGCTTTATTTCCCAAATCTCCTGTTAGAACTAATTTTCAATTAAGATGAATCATGATTACCCTCTGATTTCTCATACTCCCAACATAATGCTAAATAATCTTGTATGGGACACAGATTGTGACTCATAGTATTAAGCTACAAAATTCTACCCTGCAGATAAGTGTGTACTGATGTAATGCTTATTCGATAGCATGAAACTATGTGATTGGTAGTGTTACAGCAGAAAATAGGTGCCCTAATAAGAGTCATTGACAAGTCAGACACTATTAACACAAGCAGCTAGTCACCAAATCAGAAAAGATCTTCATTACTACACAAGTGAAACAAGATCAGATAACAATATAGTTCCTCTTCTTGCTTCTGAACTTGAAGCAATATTTAAGAGGATGTTGCATCTGAAAGAATCTGATTGTTGTGTCTGATCAGCTGGCTAGGGCTGTTTCTGGCTTGTTGGAAAATATTTCTTTCCCTTGTCATAACTCCCAGGTGCTACTGCTGAGCAAACGGGAACATCACTTGCTATAAGTATTTGAAAAGAACAAAAAAGAATTGATCTGGACAATCTATGTGCTCCTGTCACTGATAGAGATAAAATTGTGACTGAGGAGTAGGACGAGGGTCATAGTAAAGGTAAAAAAAAAAGCACCTAAGAATTCTCTCGTCATCAGATTTTCAAACTAACTACTCTTGGCTTTGTAGGCAATATACAAGTTTTCATCAAATACCAAGAGACATTTAATAGTATTTACAAGATACTCTTATAATTTTCCCAAGAGGAGGCTACTTTCACAATGGCAAATCACTTAAAATGTAAAGTTCAGATAGTCAGCACATCTGTGACATATATGAGAAAATCTTGGTAACATAACATGGGATTATAAATCTATTCATTACCAATAGTTGTGTGAGTGGTGTTTGAAATTAAGTAAAAATATTCTTCCTCCTAATATTACTATTTTAGGGCTGACATTGATTATACTATTTTTAAAAGAAATAATGTATTCTCACAAAACAAGTTTATCAAGTTTCACTGCTATCACAAAGGAAAGGCTATATAGGTTT
Source organism: Vulpes lagopus (assembly GCF_018345385.1). NCBI lineage: Eukaryota > Metazoa > Chordata > Mammalia > Carnivora > Canidae > Vulpes > Vulpes lagopus. Next base: position 21,894,901 of record NC_054844.1, read on the forward strand.
TTAAAAGACTGCAACAAATAATTCAGAAAGTCATTTAAATAAGGAAATAGGATGGTGCAAAATTGAAAGTCACTAATACATTAATCCATCTTGTGGCAAAATGCTAAACTATAAACAAATAAATTTAAGCATTTGTTGAGTAATTTAGACAGAATCAGAGGAGCAATTCTGTATATGAGACTCAAAGACCAATATGGCGCAACAGTACTTTAACTGAATAATTTTCCTTAATATGAGAGGCAGAAGTATTTCTTATATTTCCTTTAAATAAGATCTCTTATACGCAAAAGTTCAGGATTTCATACTTGCAAAGTTATTTACTAATATTTAGCAAGAAACTAGCTGTGAGGACACACATGAGCTAAGAGAATATCTGTGAAGGGTGAAATATTTTTCTTTATGTTGGTTACTGAAAAGAATGGTCCTGGAGTAGAATCTGGAGGGGAAAAAAACCCAATTTTTAAAGACACATGTGTACATTTATTAAAAAGGGCTTTATGTAACACCTGAAAAATTTAAAAAATCTGCCAGTGACCTTAATTTATTAATTGTTGGCAAAATAGATTTTTGGTTTTTGCCTAACAAAATCAAGGCATTAAAAAAAGATTAACCAATGACAATATGTCAGGCATTAACAAAAACATTTCACAAGCAGTAAGTTCAAGGACATAAAACTCAACAAGGCATGCTACCCATATTCTCCAATGCAGATTTTGAAGAGACCAGATTTCTTTTTGTGTTTTCATATTTATAGAACACAATTTCTGTTCGCAGTTTTTAGAGATTCATTGTGAACCCTCTAAAGGTTTCTTTATCATTTAATATTATAAATAATTACGTTCCTAGGCGGCAGTTCAAAGCTCAGTACAGCACTCATACAACACCACCGGCAGGTCAGGTGACCTTTCTCCAATTCTCCTCTCTCTGGTGCTGAGGACAGACAAAGTGATATGTCTGTCATACGCCATTACCATTAGAACAGAATCTTGTTCTTTTATTACAACTGAACTCCGCCAGATTTCTCAGCAGGAATGCTAAGTGAAATCAATGTCTTGGATTTCCAGGCTGAGCTTGGAGGTCACAGCCACTCTATCATTTCTCAGCATTATCCTTTCTCGTACGCGCACACACTCCCCAAGCCTCCAACTGGCACACAGCAGATTGAAAACAGCATGCATCAGAGGACTCATGCTGTACAATTTTACAGTCTTTTGGAGCCCCCTCCTTTTGATTCCCCCCTTCCATTTTTTGCAAATTGCAAATAAGTTTTGTTTGTGTCCTTCTCTAGAGTTGTGAGGCAAAGGCAAAGGCACACCTGGGAAGAAGGGCAGGCAATAAAACCCAGAGAATACGGTTGATTTTTGACAGCTGCCAATAAGATCATTTTCCTTACATCATCATTTAGATGTGGCTGACAATTCCATTGTTCCAAACAATAAATATATCTTAAACGTAAACTGTCAGTTTGGTTTATGCCAGGTAGGTATGCCATCACACAAAGCCCATCAATAAAATAATTCTGTTTCATAGTAAAACAGACAAGAGAATTCACCAATAAAACACACAGAAAATAGCCTAGGACACTAAGAATTAATTGTTTAAAAATATAAATATGGTAATAAATGATAGCTATTTCATATAAGTAAAATAGCTTTGTGAAGTAAAAATGTTTATAATGCCATATATAAATGTCAGTTTCAGGTTATAAGAAACTAAATTCATGTTTTGAAATGGGTCCTCCTTATTTACTGTTGGTTGTATCTTTTTGTCCATGTTCTTCATTAAAATGACAGTAATATTTATTGGTCTATTTTTGATGTACTAAATTTTACTGCTGAGCCAAAACAAAATCACATTTAAAACATCTTTTCTGACAATGAGTGGTTGTAGACAGTATGCTAGTAGACTCTGAGCAAAGAAGGGATGTATTTTTATCAAATCATGTTATTATCTAAAAAGAGACACTTTATTGTTGGTTAGACTTTTTATGCATTTTTACTGAATTGCAAATGGGAAGAAACACAACATCTATAGTTTTCTTAAACTTTATATGACAGAAAATTCGTAAGGGCTAATTTCCAAAAAGTTACTGAATTTTAAAGATAGACTATAAAAACTTATAAACTTACATATAATGGACATAGAAACATAATTCACTTTTACACTAGTACCAAAAAGTGGAGGTATATGAAACTATAGAAAATGGAAGATTATCACTGAGGTAACATGTCTGCTTTGCACCTATTCTATAAGATTCTAGGCATGTCTGGAGCCACAGAACCTATAAAGCAGTGTGCCAGTCTTGGACAGGCCAACCTTCACTCACTTGTGCATTTGCCATATTTACCTAGGAAAAGTATCACTGTAGCAACTGCTCAGTAAACATCTGAATGGATGAATGAATGAATGAATGAATGAATAGACCCATAAATGCGTGAGGCTGATTGAAGCAAAAACTTCATGATTATTTGAGTTAGAAATTTGGAGGGAAGATGCTAATGATAAAAAGTTACTTGAGTGGTATGGAAAAAAAAAAACCTCTATTAGTCATTTACAAATGAAGTATATACTCTAAAATCATAAAATGAAATGTCCTAATGCAAAGATCACTATGAAACATGATGTGAAATCACATTAATAAATCAAGGGAAAAAAATCCAGAGAAGAATTCCTCACAGAATTATCTGTGTGTGACAGTGACTATGCTGCTATAGCTATTTACTTTACTCAAAATTAGCCCCTACATGCAATACATTAAAACTGCTGGTCTGTGAAGACCCCAAAATATCACTGCTTTAAAATTAAATTTTATTAAACAAATGTTATAATTATAGCCAAGTTTTAAAAGCTGCGTTCTACTGTGATAATAATGAAAAGTAGACCGGATCTTCACTGTACGTTAAGCACAGAACATGCAAGGTCCATTACACAACTGAAATTAATCTTAAAAGGTGTGTTTGTACACACCTTCCTAATGTCCCAGCAGTGGGTACAATAATTTGAACTATATATTTGCACATACTCTTTCTGAAGCATGGTATAAGTTTTTTGTCCAGGTTAAGTTGTACTTTCAAATGTATTTACCTCTTAATAATATGGAAAAGGCCCCAAGAGTTTTGGGGAGGTAGAAGCTGCAGTGCACTTTCCCAATTCACCCTCTGAATTAATATACTAATGGTGAAAGGCATCTACAGGGTACTAGAATAGGATTAAAAAGAAATTCTTGGGAGTTTTTTTTCTCTTTTTTTAAAATTTTTTTCTCTCTCTAACTCTTTCAACTGTTGAGACTATACTCTTAACCTTGTTACTCTTAAGATATTCCCAATATGGCATTTGAGAAAGGGAGAATAGAAACAATTTTCTAGGTTATTCAGTAAAAGATGAAACATTATTTTGAGGGTAAATTAACTATATCAGTTTCTACTTAATATTTTCTAATAGAAATAAATATGTGTTGGCATTTCCCTGAGTAATTGCAGGGGAAAATACTTTATGGTTACCCTCCTGTCTTCTTTCACAGAGAGTTTAATATATTCATATATCATTATCTAAGATCTTAAGATCTTACACAAAACATTTGAAATTAAAATTTTACTTCTTCGCTCTTCCAATACGAAGAATAAATCATTTCAATCCTCTCCCTGCCAATTCTTTTCCATGTTCTCTCAAGAAATGTTTCCTTAGGGTGCCTGGGTAGCTAGTTGGTTAAGCGGCTGACTCAATTTCATCTCAGGTCTTGTGATCTAGCCCAGTGTAGGGCTCCATATTCAGCAGGGACTCTGCCTGAGGATTCTCTCTCTCTCTGCTCCTTCCCCCCACTAGTCCTCTCTTTCTCCCTCTAAGGTATAAATAGATAAATCTTTAAAGCTCAGAGAGATGGTCTTTAAAAAAAAAAATTCTCTTTGCTCCCAAAAGTAATTCTATTTCTAAATAATCTTACTTCTAACACTATAATTATCTTTATCTATCATGAGAATCTCATTGGATGAATGATATATCTGAAATTATATCCATATTGCTCAGCATTATAAAATTTATTGATATTTAAATAAATATTTTTTGGATGCCCTGTCTGTACTCAGATTATAAGGTATATTTCAGTTGCCCCTTTTTTTGGGAAACCATTCCCAGAGTCTCTCATTAAAGGTAACTAACATCTTTGTCCTAATAACTTCCAATGAATTTTATCTGTAACTCTCTGAGACTTTGTATCATAGAACATGGGTATCTATTTTATAACACTTTAAGCTACCTGAGCACAGCATATATCTATCTTATAAATCTTTGTATCACTCACATTTCCTACTATAGCTATCCATGCATGCTTGTTGAATAAATGAATGACTAAATGTACGTGTGTTACTGATCCTTATTAATCTTACTAGACTCTTATCTCCTTGAAGACCCAGAGGTCAACCCTATGGCTGGCACATAATAGATATTCAATAAATGTCACTGACTGAAAAGTAAAACTCTAAATGGCAAGACAGCTTCTTCAAAAGGGTACCTTGCTTTTGGGTGGTGGGCTGTTTGTGCTCTTGTCTGTGTGAATGCTGGTAGGAGATACAGCAGCACCGAGGTTGCCTTGGGGTATGCCTGGGAGCTTCCCTCCTGGAGATACCTGCATTGCAGCTAGCTGGGCAGCATATAACTGCTACAAGAAAAAAAGGGAGAGAGAAAGAAAGAGAGATAAAAGACTGTCAGTAATAAAATAAATGCACCTCTCAGAAAGTACCTATATTCAGAGGTCGTAGTTCTTCTGAATCTTCTTGTTTACTGCCCTGGAACGTTTAAAAAAAGAAGTTGTCACCTTAACTTTCATGACTTACTTCTCTGGGGAGAAATGACAGATACCAAATAGAAGGGATTCTAGCTTCAGGATGTCCAGGGACTCAAAACAAATAACAGTCATTCATATTTAGTCTTTCCCAATGTCTAGAGAAAATAAGTCTATCATATTATATGGTCAAGACTTCTTTTTGCTCTATTTTAAAATGTTCACAGTGCATTACAAAAGAACACAGCCTCATATGCAAAGTAATTTTCTTACTATCCGTATCAGTTTAAGTCTGGTATACCTCCTTTTTTTTTTTTTTTTGACTTGTTGCAATAGACACCTGTAACAATTTTTTTTCCTAATCATACAAATACACAAAAAGCCATTGAGAGGGCATGAAAGGAGAGTATCTGAAGAACATTATCTGGTGAGTCTACCTACATTGAAAAAATTAACTGGATGCTTGCCAGAAGTCCACTTTACGTCATGGTATATAAACACAGACAAACCCGAAATCATCTTGAGGATTAGGGTTTTACGAATACTGTCTGAAACATGCACTCTTCCACTAAGCCACCACACAGTAATTTTTATTAAATAACCAGTAAAAAATTCTTCAACAAATATATTTAATAATAAAAGAGAATGTCACTTTGATAATAATTGCCATATGATATGGTATCTTAAAACAAGGAGGTTACTTTAGATTCCAATAGTCACCTTAAATGTTTAGATCAATTCTCTTTTCTTCACCAGTCAGTAGTTTGTGAAAATTTTAGGGTTTGGATAGAAAAGAAATTATTAGCATGTATGCATGCATCTGCACACACACACATGCACATGTATGTGTGTATGCAAGCTAGAATTTCTGTAATAAAATGACTGATACTAAAGAAAAAAAACCCTCAGAGAAAAGTACTGTGACATAGCTTATCTTGATTTTTCTCTGAAAGAAATTTCAAATGGTACAACTGCTCAGATAAGCCAGAGACCCTGATAAGTGGGGTCTCTCTAGAAATGAAATATTGAAAACTGAAGACAGGCATATATTTACATGAAAATACACACACATTGTTCATAGTTTCCAGATATTGTGGTTTAAATGAAACAGATCATTAAAATTATTGATAAAAATTGGTTTTTTTATGACAACTAACACAAGATATATTCCAGACAAAGAAAACCGGAAGAGTATTTTTGTACTATCAGTAATGAGTGTTCCTTCTCCCCAAGTTTGTATTTTTTATTTCAGTCTTTGAACAGAAAAATAAGATTTAATTCATATGCCTTAGATTTCATAAAAAAGAGTAAAAGGACATGACGTCAAATACAATGACTGACAGTTTATCATTTTTTCAAGTATCAGAATTAATCCATTTCCCACACTTGTGTTAAAAACCTTTGCATTGTTTTCTACAATTCAAAAAAAGTAGTATTTTCTGTCTTCATCCTAAGCTGTTTATGAAATTACTAAGAAAATAACCAATATTCCAAGATACCACTCTGTAAATTAAAATTTTATCCAGTAAAATACATGTACTGAATAACATTTACTGAACTAAAAATATTTTTAAAAATAGTCTGAAGCAATATCACATATTATAAATTTCATATTGTATTATATATTATCTCCTTGTCTTTAAAAATTATTCTAGTGGGTATTATACCTAGAAGCTAATAATCCATATTACTGGTTTAGTATACATATAATATAAGATTGTTTAATAATTACTGAAGATTGACCTGAGGTACTTTAATATCTGTAGGTAAAAAGAAAAATGTGAACAAAATAATTATTCAAAATTTTGATTATTAAAGAATTATTAATTCTTTCATAATTTGAAAAAATATTGCCGCTATGTGTTAATTAGATAATTAAATAGACCAGTCACTTACAAAAAGTGATTCAATGCTTAAATATAAATCTCTACAGACAGACTCACAACTTCCAAAGTAGTACTTTGGAATAGTACTACTTTGGAATAGTAGAACTACTATTGAAATACAAGTATAAGCATACTCTGAAATACTTTATTGAATTTAAAGGTTGCAGATGACATATATTTGGAATAAAAAATAACATGCACATCCTTCCTCATTCAAATAAATGCATTATTTTTATCTTTTTAATTATGAAATTAAGGTTTATCCTCATTAAACTGTCCTGAGAGATGCTTTTGAGTAAAAAAAAAAAAAAAAACTAAATTTGAAAATAGATGGACCCATTTAAACATTTTTACGAGAACAGTATGGTATCATCCATTTTACTGGTACTTTTATAGACTATAGAAATTTAAAGTAATTTATGATGAAAATGTCACAAGCATATTAAATCAACAAGAGTATGGTTAACATTAGGTAGCTCTTCATTCCTCTCAATCTTCCATATCCTCTTCCTCATATTTGGTTTTCTCCTGCTTCACCAAGGCTTGAAAGTAGGAAATATCTATTTCTAATACATTTTATTTTGTGTAAAATATATGTGATCCTTAAATTTACATTATGTTACAGGAAGCATTAAAAAAGCCTCAATCTTAGAAAATCTAACACAGTTCAAGTCTGCACAGGTAAAATAAACCAGAAATTTTAATACTTCTGGGTCCTAATTTGACCTAATACACAAGTTAAAAAGAAATTTAAGTAGTTTTAAAGAAGCAACTTACCAAAAAGAAAAAAAATGCCGCTGTGACTTATTTAAATTTAATCTTTCAAAAAATTAAGTTCATTTATCCATATATGTGTGTGATGACTAATTTTAAAAGAAGGGAATCAAGAGATAACTAATATTTTATTTCATTTATTACATGCTCTTAAAGCAAATCAAGAGTAACAATAGCTCTTTGTATTGAGTGAGAGCAACAATCACAGAACCACTGGTTGATCTTGTTGAGAGGGAAGGGTCAGTGGAATGTACTGGCATTGGAAGGCCACCTGAAGTAAAAAACATCCTGTGAACCATAGAACCCATTTCCATATTATAGATACACCTATAATTTGTGTGTATCTGTAGCTTAAGTATACAAAGTTTTTAGGCAAAAATCGGGTTAACATTTTTCTTTAAAAGACTGTAGATAAATCGAGAGTTAAATATAAAATGCATCATGATAAGTGTACTTTCATGAAAAAATTAAGTTGTTCTAAACATCAAAAACAAATTGGGAGATACAAAACATAAAAAGCTAAGGCTTAAAGAGAGCACTCACTTCATGAGGTTAGCCAGACTAACAGAATAATGATTTTTCCCCTTGCAGAATAATTTTACACTTATCTCGAAACTCGGTGTTAGGGATTTAATTTCTAAAACTCCCAAGTTCTACAGATCATTAGGTTTTCCACTCTTTAAAATACTGTATTCCTAATGTCTTTTCCTTCATTCCTACACCTACTTCAGACAAAGATTTTTTTTTTAAGAAAACAATCACATAAAATTAAGATGGAAACTATCCATTGGTTACTTTGTGTCTTTTTGGTTCTCATGTGTCCATAGTGTCTGTGTGTGTGTGTAACTCACTTTCTTTTCAAATTGTTCCATAAATCTATTTTTTAAAGATTTATTTATTTTTTATTTATTTATTATTTATTTATTTATTTATTTATTCATGATAGACATAGACATAGAGAGAGAGAGAGAGAGAGAGAGAGAGAGAGAGGCAGGGAGGAGGGAGAAGCAGGCTCCATGCCAGGAGCCCAATGCGGGACTCGATCCCGGGACTCCAGGATCACATCCTGGGCCAAAGGCAGGTGCTAAACCGCTGAGCCACCCAGGGATCCCCTGAAGTTCTGTCAAGGACCTGTGGTTTTCTACTTCTAGTGTACTTCTACTAGGCCAGTTATAAGTAAGGCAAAATTCCACACTAATACCAGTTCTGAACTAGTGACCTTGGGCAATGAAACTGAGGCAGGGTTCTTTAATCTGCAAATTCAGGATAAATAAAACTGACCTTATAGGGTTGCTGTGAGAAATAAATCACATAATATATAAAAAATACTCAGAGAAACACATGGCAAAGAATGCTTTATCAATAAGTAATAGTTGTAGGTAGCAATTAATTATACCAAGTAAGAAACTGACTAGGTAATATAAATGTGCTGACTTCCTGCTATATACTCTGGACTGTGCTAGGCACAGTGGAGGGTACAAACAATGGATAAATATAGTTTCTTCCCTAAGTCAAGATTGATAAACATAAAACAATGAGAATATAAATGTCTTATAACTGTATGCCACTTTTAAAGGTGTGAAGGGAAAGGAAATGAGTCAGGGCGAACTGATTTTTCATAGAAGAGATGTAGTTAAGCTGGAAGTAGAAAAGGAGGTGGCATTCTAAGGAAGAACAATTTAAAGGCACAGGGGCAGGAATGAGGTAGCTGTTGCAAAAGGAATGCAGAAGAAGGTGTGGAACAGTGACAGGAGAAAGGACAGTGACCTAATGAGTGCATATCCCAGGAAGAGTAAAGCAGCACTGGGTTTGTAGACTAGTGCACCTTACAGAAGATCCTCACATAAAGACAGAGTTTAAATTTAATATGTAGGTAGGCAAGTCACTGAATTTTTTAAAGCAATATATGTGATCGTTTTTACTAGAATAAAGATATGCAAGGTATCTGTTATGAGGTTATCAACATTTAGTAGCAATAATTTTAATGGTAACTTGAGTTGAAGTACCAATTGTGGAAATGAAGATGGAAAAAATGATACCAAGTTTATAACACAGTGGGCACATAAATGACTACAAATTAACTGGGGAAAAGAAAAATGAAATAGAAGAACAGGATGAATAGTATAATTTATATGGTCTTTATTTCATTGATATAATATGTAAGTACTCACCTATCATATATTCTTATTTGTGTATATAGTCGTTATACTATCTTGTATAACAGCTAAACCACATGTATTTTTTTTCCAAAAAAAATAAGTCACACACAGAGACTTCCCTATAATTCATAATGAGAGGGACGCCTGGGTGGCTCAGTGGTTGAGCATCTGCCTTCAGCTCAGGGACTGATCCTGGAGTCCCAGGATCGAGTCCCACATTGGGCTCCCTGTATGGAGGCTGCTTCTCGCTCTGCCTGTGTCTCTGTCTCTGTGTCTCTCTCTCTCTCTGTGTCTCTCATGGATAAATAAATAGACACAGGCAGAGGGAGGAGCAGCCTCCATGCAGGGAGCCCAACATGGGACTTGATCCAGAACCCCAGGATCACGCTCTGAGCCCAAGGCAGACGCTCAACCACTGAGCCACCCAGGCGTCCCAAATAAATAAAATATTTTTAAAAATTCATATTGAGATAGTGAAAATGCTAGAACAATTCCATCATGGGTTTCCCCTAAAGTATGGCTCATTAAACTTTATTTTTTAAGTATTAAAAGTGTGCTGCAGTGTATCCACAACAATATGAGCTTGAATTATATTTATCTCGCTTAAACCTAATCAGTGCTTTTTTCCTGTAATGTACCACATGTTCCAAAGCACTATTAGGCAGTGGGTTGATAGTTCATTAGCAGGCATTCTTCCTGTTGAGTTAGAATGGTACAGTGTGGGGTCAAAAAAAAAAATTCTGGTGGGATGATACAGTACAGATATTTTAACTTGTGCTAATAAACTGTTGCTAATTTGAGGGAAAATAGTATTGTTGTGTTTGGACAACTTGGCTTTTAACCCACAGTTATATACAACTGTATTTTCTTCCACAGGTAGCCATTTTTGCTCAGCTATCCCAAGCTAGTGGCTGGTACTTCTCAGTGCATGGGGTGGAGAAGTTTCACAAAAGAGCCTTTCAAATTTGAGGTAGCCTATTTCATTTCTTCCTTGAGATGGTAAATTCTTGCCACTTTTCCTTAATAGTTTATTTTCCCAAATTGTTGAAAATACAACTTCTCCTGTTGCTATTACCCTGGGGCCCAACTGCCATCTGGAGTATTTGGACTGAAAGCATTACGCACTGACAAAAATATCTATTACTGGTTGGTCCCTCAAACCGTCTACTGACTAGTAAACTCCTTGAAGGCAAGGATTTAATCTCTATTATTTAATGCTTTCTCAGAAAATGCTAAAGGCAAGAAAAGTAGAAATGAATAAAGGCAGAAATGAACTGAATAAAATAATACCATTAATTTTTAACACATGTAGATCTCTAGTAAGTATTTAGTATACATTTAATAATGGTAGTGACTATTTGTGAAGCAAATTTTAAAAACCTGGATGGAAATGGTATGTTTTTACTACTTGAGGAATTAGAGAAAAGACATAATGGTGATTTTGATAAAATTTCCCATTCATCCATTTATTTCATTTACTTAAAGGAACAAAGAAACAGTGAATTTCAAAATCTTATCAGCATAGGAACAAAATACAGCATAATGTACTTACTATAGCCATAATTATAATAGTAAATGAATTAGTCAATGTGGAATTATGAACCAACAAAAATGGATAAAGATTATTAGAAAAAAGTTAATATCTTTTAAAAAGACAATAGAAACAAGAGCTTAAGTTCAGAGAGAGATACTCTTAATTGTTTTGGAAAAGACAAATAGGAAATGCCTTCTTTCTGATAAAGGGATATACACTATTTACTCACTGTATCCTAAATATTTATTATTTAGAGAATAAAGAGGCATTTAATAGGGGCTATGGTTGTGAGATAGAAGCTGTTCTTGCGATTTTTAAAAAATATATTTTATTTATTTATTTATTCATGAGAGACACAGAGAGAAGGCAGAGACATAGGCAGAGGGAGAAGCAGACTTCCCACAGGGAGCCCTATGTAGGAGTCGATCCCAGAACTCTGGGATCGACTCCCTGAGCCAAAGGTAGAGGCTCAAATGCTGAGCCACCCTGGCGTCCCCTTGCAATTCTTTTTTCCTGATTTGTTCAAAGCTTGATTTTCTGTTTGAACTGTGATCTATTATCAGGTTTCCTTTTTGCATGCCCAAGTAATATAAACAAAGGCACAGGAAACAGGGAAGAACTACATTCTGGCAATTACTCAGTAGCCAGTTAGCATATGACAGTGTATAGTGTGATCCAAGCACCTTACCTTCTCCTGCAGGCATAGATTAGGAGATGGGGATGCTCACATCTCACTGGGAAAATAGTGAGAAATAAGTCATTCTCACCATTATCTTTCTACCTCTATCCTCCCTTTCTCTGGCTCCCCACATCTCTCCTCCCCAAATCACAAATTTTGTCATACCAAATATTTACACAAAGTATTTTAAGAAAAATAAATTAAAATTGTGACTGAAAATGTTGGCTTTCCTAAATGCTTTATCATAAAACATACTGATTAAGTAAATTTGTAAACATTTATACTGCCATTATCTGAAAGAGGAGTGCTAACAGACTGCACGTTCGGTTAATAAAATTTTTGCTAAATTAATTGCTTAAAATTATTTCTATAAGTAGAATCATTTTCTCCAAATGAAATATCATATAAACACCAATATATAAAAGAGGGAAAAAAGAAGTCTATTATATAAATGAATTTTAGATGTTTTTAATATTTAATCCAATGGGACCAATGTGGTTGTTTAATTTATCCTAAGAATTTAAATAGGCATAGAGGTGAAAGTTAAAGTCCTTTATCAGCCTTGGGAGTCACTTATAAGCCCTCATACATGCAAACATATATAAATATAAATTTTCAAAGAGAACATTATAAAGCTAAAAACCTTCTGATTAATAGTCTCTTGGAGTTCAAATATACATACAGAAATAGCAGAAGATTTTTAGCTGAAGTCCAGGGATTGATAACTGGCAGTAAAAGTTAACATACATGCAGTGTGTTCAGTACTTGGATTGGAGATTTTCAAATGTGTGTCTGGTCATTTATCATGATTTTAAAAATAGGTAAATTGTACTTCTAAAGTTTCAATCAAACCTGAAAGATGTACGTTAGATGTGATGTGTAAGAAAAGCATTTGTTTGTTTTTTTTAAGGGAAGAAACAAGGAGTAACATTTGTGAGGAAAAAATTCAGAAAGCAATTTCAAGGCTCCGTAAGTGTTATCTTTATAGCTTAATTTCAGCTTCTTAATGTAACTTAAATGTGGAGTTTAAAGAGAAACTAATGTACTGGAGAAAATATTTCAAAACATATCAGCATGTTTCAATGTGAATAAATTTGCATTGCACATTATTTTTCATAATGTTTCTTCACAGAAAATTATCAAAGCAACTTAAGTTTAAACATGGACTTCTTTCCCTAACATTGTCAGCTCTTCTTTTTGATGTTATTCAAGTATATAGCAAAAAGAAAAAAAAAAAGCGCCTTAAATTTGCTGGATCCCAGGGCAAAAGTGCAAATAGAAACTCATATGGAAAAAAACTTAACAATTTACAAATCAAGATAATGAAGTGTTTATTACAACATTTCATTCTCCCATCTTGACAAACATACCTTCAAAACACCTGAATGCAAAGGAAAAACCACAATAAGATACCACTTTACACCTAGTAGGATGGCGGTTATAAAAACATTAGAAAATAACAAATGTTCACAAGAATGTGGAGGAATCAGGACCCTTGTTGATATCTGGTGAGAATGTACAGTTGTGCAGTTGCTATAGAAAACAATACGGTAGTTACTTGCAAAATTATGCAGTATTGCCATATGATCCAGCAAACCCACTTCTGGATACATACCCAAAAATAATTGAAATCAGAGACCGTTAAGAGGTATTTATATACCCATGTTCAGAGCAGCATTAGTTATGATAGCCAAAAAGTGAAAGAAACACAAGTTTTCATCAACGGAGGGATGGATAAACAAAGTGTGTTATAAAGATACAGTGGAATATTATTCAGCTTTAAAAACAAAGGAAATTCTGATACATACTGTGACATGGATGAACCTTGAAGACATTATGTTATGCTAGATGAAATAAACTGTTAAAAAGGGCCAAATATTGCATGATTCCATTTATATGAGGTGAGGTATCTAGAGTATTCAATTTCATGAGACAGAAAGAATGGTGGTTGCCAGAGACTGGAGGGAGGTGGGGTACTTAATTCTTTAATGGGTACAGAATGTCATTTTGGGAAAATGAAAGTTCAGGAGATGTATGGTAGTGATGGGTACATGACAATGTAAATGTGCTTAATGCCAGGGACTATACATTTAAAGATGGTTAAAACGGTAAATTTTATGTTATGCATATTCTCTCCCCGACCGACACATAAATGATCAGGAGGGCAGGTTTGATTTTAGATTTCATGATCTCCTTGATGGTCCATGTTTGTACTCCTTCTTTTCCTGTCCTTTCCTTCTCCATTCAAGAGAAGATGCTTAGCTTTTGTCCTAGATGGCCTAAATTTCTTGTTTGTGACTAACCTGCAAGTGGCTTCTAAGGTAGGGCCCAGAATATGACATGGCTACCAGCCCTGCTAGACTGTGAGTCTTTAACAAATTCCAAAATAAAGTTAGAAAGATATTCCAGGCAGGGGAAACCTAACATGCAAAGTTACAGGTAACCTTTAAATCAACCAACAAAATACGTCTGTAAGTATTTAAGATTTTTCTGTATACCACAGAGGGCACTTCTTAAAAAAGAGACTGTCCCCTTCTCTTTTTAAAATAAAAGATGATGTTCATTTTCCTTCTCCTAGGCAGGAGAATGTGTGGTCATTCTATTTTGCAGCCACCACTACTGGAGCAGTGATAGAAGAGGCTGAACAAAAAGAAATCTGGTTTCTTTCACTCGGCATAATGTTTTTGAGGTTCCTCCATGCTGTAGCATATGTGTTAGTAGTCTGCTCCATTGTATTGCTGAATAGTATTCCTTTGTATAGATATATCATATTTGTGTGTGCATTTATCCAGTTGATGGACATTTGGATTGTTTCCAGTTTTAGGCTATTATGAATAATCCTGCTATTGAACATTCCTGTACAGCCTTTGTGAATGTTTTCATTTCTCTTGACTACCCAGTTCCTAGGATTGGACTTGCTGAGCCATAAGGTAAGTTCATGATAACTTTTTTTCATGATAACTTTTTATTTTTTATTTTTTTTTTTTTATTTATTTTTTTTTTTTATTTTTTTAAATTTTTTTTTTTAATTTTTTATTTATTTATGATAGTTACAGAGAGAGAGAGAGAGGCAGAGACACAGGCGGAGGGAGAAGCAGGCTCCATGCACCGGGAGCCCGATGTGGGATTCGATCCCGGGTCTCCAGGATCGCGCCCTGGGCCAAAGGCAGGCGCCAAACCGCTGCGCCACCCAGGGATCCCTCATGATAACTTTTTAAAGAAACTGTCAAACTTTGCCAAAGCAGCAGAACTATTTTTGCATTCCCACGAGCAGTGTTATAAGTCTCAGTTTATACCATTATCGATACTTGGTATTGCCTGTCTTTTTTTTTTTTTTTTTTTGCCTGTCTTTTTTATTATAACTATTCTAGTAGGAGTGAAGTGGTATCTCATTATAGTTTTATTTTTATTTTTTTAAAAAGATTTATTTATTTATTCATGAGAGACACAGAGGGAGAGAGGCAGAGACACAGGCAGAGGGAGAAGCATGCTCCATGCAGGGAGCCTGATGCGGGACTTTATCCCAAACTCTGGGATCACGCCTTGAGCTGAAGGCAGATGCTAAACTGCTGAGCCACCCAGGCATCCCTCTCATTATCTGCATTTCCTTAGTGATGAATGACATTGAGCAACTTTTTATGTGCTCCTTACCCATCTCTATGTAGTCTTTGATAAAATGCCTACTCGGACTTTTGCTCTTTCTATAAAATGGGTTGTCATATTATTAGTTGTAAGAGGTCTTAATATTCAAATTTGATTATAAAGAGAAAAACCTACCAGAGAAACTATGTGAGGGTCCAGTTTAATAGCAGTATATAGATATTATGAAAACATTCATAATGATAAAAATATAATGATAATAAAAGAATAGCACAAATAAACATTTTCCACTCATATAAATCTTAATATACAATGATAAATTTTTTATTCTTTAATTTTTAAAAATCCTAGGCAATGGAGGTTGAAAAGGACTCGCTGCACCCCAGTAAGGAATACTAGCATGGTCAAGTGAGCTCTGAAAGTTAGTGACTTTTATTAGTCACTAAGGTGACTTCTGGAAGAAATGAAGACTAGATAGGGCTAGCCCTCAAAACAAACTCTTGAGGGTGAAAGGCTTGGGGTAGGGAGTAAATGGTTAGATTTCTCTCCTAACTTCCTTGATAGTTAGGAACCCAACCTCTAGAAGTTGGGTGGGGAGTGGGAGTGTGAAGCATTTCTCCTGCTGCATCACGCTCTTTACCACAGTCCAAGGGAGAAGGTGATTGGGGGAAGGTGCTTGGGGGGGATGTGGGAAGGGCTTTCACTTAATCCTCAGTCTAGAGTTCCAACTGAACAGTTTTCCCCAAGGGAGAGAAGGCAGTGAACTAAAGTCACTTGGAGGAGCAAGTTCAAGTAAGTACACATAGCATGATATGGGATCTGCGTATTTGGATACAATTCCTAAGAAGACTTGAGGGCAAGAAAGAAATGTATCAAACTGAAAGAGTGAGGAAAACTCAGACTTACTATAGATTTGTCCAAATGGAGAATAACTAATAGCCAGTATAGCTGTGGCACAAAATTTTGAAAATGAGCAAGTTGAACTGGTTGGAATATAAGTTTCAATATCAGGTAACACAACGAAATGACTTAAGTGGACAAAGCTTCCAAAAGGCTGGAAGGCCAGCTGACCTCTAGAGGAGAGTTCTAGATGGTAGTGGGATAAGGCACAAGAGAAAAGAAATGTTATCCACTTGGGACACCTGGGTGGCTCAGTGGTTGAGCACCTGCCTTCGCCCAGGGCGTGATCCTGGAGTCCTGGGATTGAGTCCCACATACAGCTTCCTGCATGGAGCCTGCTTCTCTGTGTATGTCTCTGCCTCTCTCTCTCTCTCTCTCTCTCTCTCTCTCTCTCTCTGTGTCTCTCATAAATAAATAAATATTTTTTTTTTAAAAAAAAAGAAATGTTATCCACTTCTGAAAGAGAATTTTCTGCCTTTGGAAAAAAACAGGTGAGCCTCTTGGAGAGCAAGTCTGAGGAAACAAGGGGATGGCTGGTAGGGACCTCAGGGCAGAAACTACTACTATTATGACCCACATCTCCTTAAATGTATCACTCCTGGATGATATGTCTTGGAAAAGCTGGAATATAAAAGTAAAATATTATGTCTGGCTATTGTGTAGTTTTACCATTAAAAAGCTATCGTGAATACATGTGCAGATGCTGTAGCATTATCTATGTAAAGCTGCTATCACCAAATGCTAATAATACACAGACAATCTTTATTACTTTATTCCAAATTCAGTCCCACTCAGTGTGATACTTGGACGGAATGCAGAGCTATCAATGAGGGGTGGAGTGTTGATAGGGTGTGAAGATGGCATCTTGATAAAAATTAAAGAATACATTTGAACTTACTTAAATTGTGAGACCTTTTTCACAGGTATGATGCTCTCAAGCTGTTTCTGTCACGCCGCAGATACTGAAGCATATAAATAAGAAATGCTTCAAATGTACTGGATTTTAAAAGGCTTTCTTCATTTTGTGATACACCAATGCATCTTGAATAGTTAGGAAAAACATTTTGACTTTTACAATTGAAGCGGTTCCTTAAAGATCCAGATATATTTGCAGGAGTCATGCAAGAAAACACCAACTGATAGTTTATCTCTCTCTCACTCCCTCCTTGTTTTTTTTCTACTCCACAAGCCATCTTCATGTACTGCACAGTAATCCATTACAATATGTTCCAACATCTGCCTCCCCATATGATGTATGACCTATTCGATTGACCCTTTTTATGCCGCTCCAGACTTTCCGCTCATGACTGTGGGAGGAAGAACGCTCTGCATCCATTCCTGAGGTCACTAACCAGTAAATACATCTCCATTTGGCAAGGTAAAGGGGACGCTGGCTGGAAAGCTCTGCAAATCTTTTATATATCAGTGACTATACTCATAGCTTTAATTAGTTTAATTTATGGGAAAAAGCACTGCTGAAATTCCTTTCAAAGTAACAATAAGAAGAGAATGCTTGTTAAGGGGAGGGGGGTTTATTTTCTGTTGTTACCAAATATTTTTACTGAATATAGGGAAGCTGAATATTCTCAGAAAGATTTTTAAGGCAATCACTTATCTTTGATTAAGTTCATAATTGTGAAATCATTGTTCATTTTAACCCAATAGATTGGGGGCGGTATGTAATAATAATAATCAAAGCATTAAAAATAGTGAGCATTTTTTACTCAATAAAAACAGAAAATGAATGTTAAGTCATATTAAATCAGACTATATATTATTTTGTATATTACAAAAAAAAAAAAGCAACAAAACATACTTCCAGATTGCATACTTGCTGGAAGCTTGAAAATACTTGGCGCATATGGGGAGAGGCAGTGCAAGAGCCATGATTTTTCTCAGTGACTATGAAGTGCCACTCACTTTGCTAGAAGTCTGCATGCTATTTCAGGGATCACCATAACAAGTCTGTGTGTTCAGTGGGGGTGGTTCGATAACTTGACAAAGATTAAACAACTAGTAGTTGCAGAAGTCTGGGTATCCCTGCAAGTTTTCCTTTCTACTATGTGCCATATAAACTTACCATATGGGGGTAACAATGTTACTACTAAAAATGCTTTCCAAACTTAAAATTTGTGATGAATTCTCTATATTGCAGTGGGATTCCCCTACCTGCTGGCCGGTGGAAGCAAGGATTTTCCCTGACTCCGAGCCAATGACAGTTTACAAGACCAGGGGTTAGAAGGCTTTAAGAGTAAAAGACTTCTTGAGTCACTCGTGACAGAACTCTACTTTCCCTGAAGAAAGTACATTCCTTTAATATGTATATTTTTAATTTAGTTGTTTTATTTTACTGCTGGTACTAATAGACAACACGTGATGGATTAAAATAAAAAGAAAAACTTCCTCCTATGGATTTCTCCCTTATTTTTTTCCTTCATTTTTCTTCTATAAACTTTCTTGATTAAGATAACTCTAGGTATTATATTAGTGTTGGTTATTTGGGCACATAAAAGGAATCAGTCTAAATTTTGAGAGAAATCTGGATGCAGAATGCTAATAGCAGCAAAGATAACCATAATAGCTAAAATTTATAGGATTCTTACTGTGTGACAGGCCCATGCTGTCTCTCTCTGAAACTTAAGAAACAGATACTATTATTTTCCGGAGGAAGCCATTGAAGCACAGAGAAAGTAAGTCATTTGTCCAAAGGCACATAGGTAAGAGGCAAAAAATAGGTTAGAATCTACATCTTTTTACAGAGCTCAAAACTTTTTTTTTTAAGAGCTCAAAACTCTTTTTTTTTAAATTTATTTATTTATGATAGTCACAGAGAGAGAGAGAGACAGAGAGAGAGAGAGAGAGAGGCAGAGACACAGGCAGAGGGAGAAGCAGGCTCCATGCACCGGGAGCCCAGTGTGGGACTCGATCCCGGGTCTCCAGGATCGCACCCTAGGCCAAAGGCAGGCGCTAAACCACTGTGCCACCCAGGGATCCCAAGGCCACAAAACTGCTTAACCCATGCCTTATGAACATCTGTTTTGGTCGTTTAAATACAGTAGTAGGCTTCTGGGACTTGGTGCAAAGAGTGGGACAAGCCCAGGGATGGCAACTCTGACCTCTGACAGAGTCTTGGCTCTTATAGAAACTATATGACTGGCGTTGTGGTGCAGAAAGGACATGAGACGTACCCAAGAGGACATCTTCCCTAGCATTTTCATTTCCTTCTTCTTGGCCACTGCAGTAAAAAATGTTTCAGTTTGGTTACCTCGTCCAAGGGAGAAGGTGATTGGGGGAAGGTGCTTGGGGGGGATGTGGGAAGGGCTTTCACTTAATCCTCAGTCTAGAGTTCCAACTGAACAGTTTTCCCCAAGGGAGAGAAGGCAGTGAACTAAAGTCACTTGGAGGAGCAAGTTCAAGTAAGTACACATAGCATGATATGGGATCTGCGTATTTGGATACAATTCCTAAGAAGACTTGAGGGCAAGAAAGAAATGTATCAAACTGAAAGAGTGAGGAAAACTCAGACTTACTATAGATTTGTCCAAATGGAGAATAACTAATAGCCAGTATAGCTGTGGCACAAAATTTTGAAAATGAGCAAGTTGAACTGGTTGGAATATAAGTTTCAATATCAGGTAACACAACGAAATGACTTAAGTGGACAAAGCTTCCAAAAGGCTGGAAGGCCAGCTGACCTCTAGAGGAGAGTTCTAGATGGTAGTGGGATAAGGCACAAGAGAAAAGAAATGTTATCCACTTGGGACACCTGGGTGGCTCAGTGGTTGAGCACCTGCCTTCGCCCAGGGCGTGATCCTGGAGTCCTGGGATTGAGTCCCACATACAGCTTCCTGCATGGAGCCTGCTTCTCTGTGTATGTCTCTGCCTCTCTCTCTCTCTCTCTCTCTCTCTCTCTCTCTCTCTGTGTCTCTCATAAATAAATAAATAATTTTTTTTTTTAAAAAAGAAATGTTATCCACTTCTGAAAGAGAATTTTCTGCCTTTGGAAAAAAACAGGTGAGCCTCTTGGAGAGCAAGTCTGAGGAAACAAGGGGATGGCTGGTAGGGACCTCAGGGCAGAAACTACTACTATTATGACCCACATCTCCTTAAATGTATCACTCCTGGATGATATGTCTTGGAAAAGCTGGAATATAAAAGTAAAATATTATGTCTGGCTATTGTGTAGTTTTACCATTAAAAAGCTATCGTGAATACATGTGCAGATGCTGTAGCATTATCTATGTAAAGCTGCTATCACCAAATGCTAATAATACACAGACAATCTTTATTACTTTATTCCAAATTCAGTCCCACTCAGTGTGATACTTGGACGGAATGCAGAGCTATCAATGAGGGGTGGAGTGTTGATAGGGTGTGAAGATGGCATCTTGATAAAAATTAAAGAATACATTTGAACTTACTTAAATTGTGAGACCTTTTTCACAGGTATGATGCTCTCAAGCTGTTTCTGTCACGCCGCAGATACTGAAGCATATAAATAAGAAATGCTTCAAATGTACTGGATTTTAAAAGGCTTTCTTCATTTTGTGATACACCAATGCATCTTGAATAGTTAGGAAAAACATTTTGACTTTTACAATTGAAGCGGTTCCTTAAAGATCCAGATATATTTGCAGGAGTCATGCAAGAAAACACCAACTGATAGTTTATCTCTCTCTCACTCCCTCCTTGTTTTTTTTCTACTCCACAAGCCATCTTCATGTACTGCACAGTAATCCATTACAATATGTTCCAACATCTGCCTCCCCATATGATGTATGACCTATTCGATTGACCCTTTTTATGCCGCTCCAGACTTTCCGCTCATGACTGTGGGAGGAAGAACGCTCTGCATCCATTCCTGAGGTCACTAACCAGTAAATACATCTCCATTTGGCAAGGTAAAGGGGACGCTGGCTGGAAAGCTCTGCAAATCTTTTATATATCAGTGACTATACTCATAGCTTTAATTAGTTTAATTTATGGGAAAAAGCACTGCTGAAATTCCTTTCAAAGTAACAATAAGAAGAGAATGCTTGTTAAGGGGAGGGGGGTTTATTTTCTGTTGTTACCAAATATTTTTACTGAATATAGGGAAGCTGAATATTCTCAGAAAGATTTTTAAGGCAATCACTTATCTTTGATTAAGTTCATAATTGTGAAATCATTGTTCATTTTAACCCAATAGATTGGGGGCGGTATGTAATAATAATAATCAAAGCATTAAAAATAGTGAGCATTTTTTACTCAATAAAAACAGAAAATGAATGTTAAGTCATATTAAATCAGACTATATATTATTTTGTATATTACAAAAAAAAAAAAGCAACAAAACATACTTCCAGATTGCATACTTGCTGGAAGCTTGAAAATACTTGGCGCATATGGGGAGAGGCAGTGCAAGAGCCATGATTTTTCTCAGTGACTATGAAGTGCCACTCACTTTGCTAGAAGTCTGCATGCTATTTCAGGGATCACCATAACAAGTCTGTGTGTTCAGTGGGGGTGGTTCGATAACTTGACAAAGATTAAACAACTAGTAGTTGCAGAAGTCTGGGTATCCCTGCAAGTTTTCCTTTCTACTATGTGCCATATAAACTTACCATATGGGGGTAACAATGTTACTACTAAAAATGCTTTCCAAACTTAAAATTTGTGATGAATTCTCTATATTGCAGTGGGATTCCCCTACCTGCTGGCCGGTGGAAGCAAGGATTTTCCCTGACTCCGAGCCAATGACAGTTTACAAGACCAGGGGTTAGAAGGCTTTAAGAGTAAAAGACTTCTTGAGTCACTCGTGACAGAACTCTACTTTCCCTGAAGAAAGTACATTCCTTTAATATGTATATTTTTAATTTAGTTGTTTTATTTTACTGCTGGTACTAATAGACAACACGTGATGGATTAAAATAAAAAGAAAAACTTCCTCCTATGGATTTCTCCCTTATTTTTTTCCTTCATTTTTCTTCTATAAACTTTCTTGATTAAGATAACTCTAGGTATTATATTAGTGTTGGTTATTTGGGCACATAAAAGGAATCAGTCTAAATTTTGAGAGAAATCTGGATGCAGAATGCTAATAGCAGCAAAGATAACCATAATAGCTAAAATTTATAGGATTCTTACTGTGTGACAGGCCCATGCTGTCTCTCTCTGAAACTTAAGAAACAGATACTATTATTTTCCGGAGGAAGCCATTGAAGCACAGAGAAAGTAAGTCATTTGTCCAAAGGCACATAGGTAAGAGGCAAAAAATAGGTTAGAATCTACATCTTTTTACAGAGCTCAAAACTTTTTTTTTTAAGAGCTCAAAACTCTTTTTTTTTAAATTTATTTATTTATGATAGTCACAGAGAGAGAGAGAGACAGAGAGAGAGAGAGAGAGAGGCAGAGACACAGGCAGAGGGAGAAGCAGGCTCCATGCACCGGGAGCCCAGTGTGGGACTCGATCCCGGGTCTCCAGGATCGCACCCTAGGCCAAAGGCAGGCGCTAAACCACTGTGCCACCCAGGGATCCCAAGGCCTCAAAACTCTTAACCAATGCCTTATGAACATCTTTTTTGGTCATTTAAATACAGTAGTAGGCTCTGGGACTTTGGTGCAAAGAGTGGGACAAGCCCAGGGAGGGCAACTCTGACTTCTGACAGAGCTTGGGCTCTTATAAGAACTATATGACTGCCGTTGTGGTGCAGAAAGGACATGAGAAGTACCCAAGAGGACATCTTCCCTAGCATTTTCATTTCCTTCTTCTTGGCCACTGCCAGTAAAAAATGTTTCAGTTTGGTTTACTTCTCAATTCATGGTGTTTGAAGAGCACATGAGGGAGAGCTATGATATGGTCAGACAGATTGGGAAAAGTTTCTCTACAAATATGATTGCTTGGAGATCAGAGGGAATGAGATGTTTCAAATATGTACATGGAGTAGAAAAAGCACTAGCAGAAAGACCTAGTGGTAGGAGAGAACATGACAAGCGTGGGGTATTAGAAGAAGGCCAATGAGTCTCTAGTGTGGTGGCAGAGATGTTCAAAAAGGTAGATGAGGAGCCATAACAATTTAAGAAGAGCAATGACATAACTAGATTTTCATTTCTATAAGATTAGTCTAGATATAATATGGAGAATTGATTGGAAGCATTTGGCTTACCTACATTCCACTTTTAATGGAATAAGATTAACATAATCATTTTTACATTATTTAAAATTGATTAAAAATCAATGATAGAATAAATCTGGATACATAATTTTCAACATTCTGAGTTTCACCCTTATTTCAATATTTGCTTTTTCCTGGATAATTTATACTAATATTTCAATCATGCTGAAAAATTTTATATTTTGTTTCAGTCCATAGTCACTAACCTTGATTCTTTTGGATCATTTAAAAAAAGAATAACAAAAAATATATTAAAAATGAGCCATTTGCACTACCTACACCACACATTTCTCTTAAGTCAATTAAAATAACAGAAACACACTCTAATAGTACCTTGCATTTACAATCTGTCTTGAATCATGAGAGGCTTCCATTTTAATTGCATGGGACACACTTCTCATATCATCAAAGTAGTCCAGAGAAATCATTAACAATTGTAACTTCTCCTTTTCTGCCTTAAACTGATTGACTCATTCAATATTTATTTATTGGACTCCCATAACTTACCAGGCTTTGTTCTAGACACTTAGAACACATCAGTGATGTTCTAGACATTTAGGACACCTCAGTGAACAGAGATCTCTGTGTTAATGATAGGATTTTAAATGTTTTTCCTCCGAAAAAGACTTGCAAAACTTTAATCTTTCATTCTGTCTATCTAGTACTTCTCTAACATTTCCCCATATGACACTATCATTTGTGGTTATTATGATTGAGAATTTATATATCTATTATTCTTTATATCTGTAAATGAATATTGCTTTTGAAAGAAGTCAAGTCATTATTGAAAGTCCATGATTGAGTTCATGCTTACAAAATGGATATACCTTGAAAACATTATGTTAAGTGAAATAAACCAGATAGAGAAGGAGAGAAGGTGAATAGAAAGTATAATAGAGTTACCAGGAGCTGAAGGAAAGGAAAAGGCAAGTTATTATTTCATGGTTACAGAGCTTCCATTTGGGATGATTAAGAGTTCTGGAAATAAATGTGGTGATAAATATAAAACATTATGATGAGATTTAATGCTATTAAATTCTACACTTAAAAATGGTTAAAATGCTAAATTTTATTATTATGCATATTTTGCCACAAAAGTGGAATGATTAAGGGGATGATAGAAAAAAAACAAACACTGTTTCCCAGTCCCACATGAAGCCTTATTTTTTTAAAAATATTTTTCCAATTTGTTCCCATGTGTTGGTTCATTTTGTACATTAACTCAAGTGAACATATTTAAAGAGGGGAAAGGAGTAATGATGTTTTAAAGTAAAAGGAGGTTGGAAATATTAGTTTTTAAAAAAATACTAAAAATTATTCTAGGCTACAGAAACAAATATAAACAAATATAAAAGAAAGAAGAATATGTTCTAAATCAACCCAATTTGGTAATGCCCCTTTCAAATTAATGGTCGCTCTGAAACGGAAGCTACAAGATCATGTCAACCCTTCCCTGACTTTGGAAAAAACACAGTGTTTGCCTGTTCTACTGTAAAAGGTAGTTCTTTCTTCACTTTCCCCTCCTCTCTAAAGCTAGCTTCTTTTTCATATTCAGATGACTGTTTATGAGCTCAATCCTGTTTCAACTGTCAGTCTTTACATCGAGGAAAGATAGATGGGACACACCAACCCCAACCTAAATGACCTTTGGATGTGACAAGAGTTTTAGGTCAGCCTTGCTAAATGGAGGCCTTGGTGTATCGAGACATGCCTTGGGGTGAAATTTACAGTGAATTTATTATCTCCCAATGCCCTTTGGACTGCTTCCCACCATCAAACACTATGGCAGCACTTGGAACAGGAAGAAATACATTAACTGGAATCTGATCGTTTTAAAAGGTTACAGCTGCCCAAATATAATTTAATTTCATACTTGCCCTTTGAGGGTTTGGTGTATATTTTCATTTTATGACTGCAAATGATAAAGCTCTTAAGATTCCAGGCAATAAAAAGAGAAAAAAAAAGTATTTTAAGGGTTAGAAGTCTATTCAGTTCATACTCAATGAGTGAAGTGACAAATTAGCTTTTTTAAAAAAATCTAACATTTCTCTTTTTTATTTGGACCATCTCTTATTCCTCTTCTGATCTTACACTTCTATGTTTGGTTGAAATTAGTATGTGAACACTGACCTCAGATCTCAGCTAGTGTGAAAATAAAAAGGGTGATAAAGAAAAAATGAAGATAAAGCCAACCTGATTTAAAGTGAAAATACTTTAGTATAGGGGACACATTTTTCAGTAGTGTTCCCTCTCATATGATTGGGAAAATTTACCCATCAGAGTATATCAACATGAAATCGATTTACCATTGATCCTGTACTTCTATAGTATATCAGATTTCTGCAAACTTTAAGGAAAGGGTCACAAAATCCTCCATAAATGCCACACCATAGCCTCATTTGTTTAATTACTAAATATTACTATTCTTTTATTAACAGAAAGTAAGTGGTATGGTGTTTTTAATTCAATAAAATTAATCAGAAAAAAATCAGAAACAAAACCAGATAAAATTATCTACAGTTTATTTTAGTCATCAAAACAAAACAAAACAAGCCCCAAAACCAACTTTTGTTCTTTCCCTTTAACCTGATACTTTATCAGACTTCACAGTTCTTTAAATATCAATCCAATAGAGTTTGAGGCAACACAGTATTTTGGATTCACTATTCATAACGAGGAAAGCCACATAGTAAAACTTTTAATACATATAAGCCAAATACAACTTAAAGTTGTATGCGTGAGCCCACATGAACATGTATGAACATGTGTGGACACATATGCATTCTTTCATCATTTTTCAATTTGATCAATAAATACTTCTTGAAAGATTTGAGCTAGTTCCTGTGAAGTTTATGCTTTAAACAAATATTTTAGATTAAGAGGGTACTCCTGATATGAACAACAAAGAAACATAAAAAATCAGCATTTAAGTATTGTAAAACTTAAACACAGTAGATGATTATAAATATTAATGTATCTTTAAAAAAAAGATTTTATTTATTTGAGAGAGAAAGAGCACAAGCGGGAGATGGGGACACAGGGAGAAACAGACTCCCCGTGGAGGAGGGAGTGTGGAGCAGGGACCCCAACATGGGGCTCAATCCCAGGACCCTGAGATCATGACCTGAACCAAAGGCAGACACTTAACCAACTGAGATAGCCAGGTGCCCTAATACTAATGTATCTTTATTGGCAAATTAATTTCGTGTCAGTATGTCACTCTTTTCAAAGGATTTTGCATAGTATTTAATCTGCATAATGTTTCTAGTGGTCAGATATTACTATCCCCGTTTATAGATTATGAAAATATAGCCTAGCAGTTAAGGAATTTGACTCAAGTAGCAAACCCAGTTGGTTACTGGGACTCAAATGCTCTAGATGGTAAAGGGTAATGGGACTTATTGTTTTATTCATTCATTTATTTATCCCTCTTTTAATCAACAAATATTAATTAAAGGCTCACCTAAGGTGAGAACAATGAAAAACAAAGATTATCTAGGAATCAATTCCCAATTCTTTAAGAAAAAAAGTCTTATGCTCATTTTTCTAAGGAAGATATAGAAACAGTCAGTAGGCACATAAAAAGATGCTCAATATTACTAATCATCAGGGAAATGCAAACCAAAACCATAGCGCGGTATCACCTAACACCCGTTTATATGGCAATTATCAAAACTAAACAAAGCAAAACAGCAAAAACCACAAGAAAATGACAAATGATGGTGAGGATGTTGGAGAAACTGGAACCCTTGTTCATTGGTGGTAGGAATGTAAGTGGTGTAGTCTCTGTGGAAAACATGGCAGTTCTTCAAAAAATTAAACCTAAGATTGCCATATGATCCAGCAATTCCCCTTCTAGGTATACAATCAAAATACTTGAAAGCAGGAATAGGGACAGATATTTGTATATCCATATTCACAGAAGCATAATTTACCATAGCAAAAGTGAAAACATCCAAATATCTATCAATGGTTGAATGGGTCAACAACAGGGTTACACAACAATAGAATATTATTCAGCCTTAAAAGGGAAGGAAATTCTGACACATGATGAACCTTAAAACATAATACTAAATGAATAAGCCAGACACAAAAGACCAAACATTGTATGATTCCACTTATGTGAGGTAGCTCAAATGGATAATTCATAGAAACAGAAAGTAGAATGCTGGTTACCAGAGACTTGGTTGCAGAGGTGGTGACAAAGTCAGGAGTTACTGTTTAACAGGTATGAACTTTCAATTTAAGATGATGAAAAAGTTGTGACGATGGGTAGTGGTGAGGGTTGTACAACAATGTGAATGTACTTTATGCCACTGAAATATATGTTAAAAAATGCTTAAAGGGGATCTCTGGGTGGCGCAGCAATTTGGCGCCTGCCTTTGGCCCAGGGCATGATCCTGGAGACCCGGGATCGAATCCCACGTCGGGCTCCTGGTGCAGGGAGCCTGCTTCTCCCTCTGCCTGTGTCTCTGCCTCTCTCTCTCTCTCTGTGACTATCATAAATAAATAAAAATTTTAAAAAATGCTTAAAGTGGTAAAGTTTGTGTTACATGTATCTTAAAATAAAAAGTAAATCCATGGAAGGTTAATAAAAATTAGCAGTTTGGGTCACAATCAAAATTAAAAATAAAATTAAGAGCAAAAATTAAATACTTAAGTCTTCACACTAACAAAATCAGATGAGAAGTCAACATCAAAAGAAAGCCAAAAGAACAAAGCATAAACAAAGAAATGCTGGAATTAAGGACAGCAGACAGAACTGAATGCCATGTTAAAATAGGGGGACTGAAAGCATGACTGCTGAACTATAAGATAGTTCAAAAAAGGCCAAAAAGATCAAGGGAATTTGAGGGGTGATGAAACTGTCTTGTACTTTGACTGTGGAGGTGGTGGTGGTTGTGGTTAAAACTCATAGAATTGTGCATCCAAAACAGAGTCAATTTTACTGGAAGTTAATTTTAGAAATTAAAAAAAAAAAGATACCATGTGAAAATGAAAAAGATCTTATTCAACAACTTTGACTTACAGTTCTAAACCATTTAGGTCCTTCTTCCCAAGAAAGAGTCAGGAAAAGTGGGAATTTGCTAACACTGTAGATTACAATGATTTTTTTTTTAAACATTACAAAATTCAGACCTGATCTTTCTTTATCTTTAGTATCTCCATATGGGTATAAAAAATGAATTACAAATGGTTTCAGTGTATAGGAGAGCAGCTAGCCAGGGGTTACCACCCACTGTTTGAGATAAGAGGAGTATAAAGTACTGATAGTAGACTATTAAATAAACAAGGTGAAAGTGATTCTTTCCATCTCAGCTGATGCTAAGAAACCAATTGTGCTGCACTTTCTTAATATAAAAATAATGAGTAGTGCCTCCCCATCTACATGTTTCCTTTCCAAGAGAACTCACACTTCTGTCCCAATCTATGAAGCATGGTTTGAAAACATACCAATTCTAATGGGAGAATAAGTGAAAATAGGACTGTTTCAACTGTTGGTGTTCTGGTCTAAATGGAAGCCTCTACTATTGGCATAGTTAGCTTCATAAATAGAGAAGATGAATTAGGCTAGGATCTCCTAAGATCATTTAGAATGTTATGAACTCTATTTAGACCAAAACAACAAAGGCCCAGATATACATACTATCTTCTGATTGTTCTCATCCTTGCCATTTGAATATTCCTAATTTCAATTTCTGACCCATTGGCTTATATCTGGATTACTCCTTTACTTGTTTATTCAACAAGCAATACTTCCAAAAAAGAATAGTTCCTCCATTTTTTTCACTGTTGTGGGAGAATTACAAGGAAGTGAGAGGCTCACATCTTGAAAAATGAGAGAGAAGTGAAAAGACTTGAAAAGAGGAAAAGAAGGCAGCCCGGGTGGCTCAGCGGTTTAGCGCCGCCTTCAGCCCAGGGCATGATCCTGGGGACCCAGGGTCGAGTCCCATGTCGGGCTCCCTGTGGGGAGCCTGCTTCTTCCTCTGCCTGTGTCTCTGCCTTTCCCTCTCTCTGTCTCTCATGAATAAATAAATAAAATCTTAAAAAAAAAAAAAAGAAAAGAGGAGAAGAGGGGAGAGGGAAGAAGTAAAGAAAGACTAATGGGGGAGAGTGGCTAAAAACAGAGAGAGGAAAAGTTAAATGAAGAGAGGAAAAAAAAAAAAAAGAAGAAGAAGACATAAAAGTGAAAACAAAGAGAAAGATTTCTAAGATACCAGAACAGAAAGGTCAATTTTTAAAACTAGGTTTCTATTTTAAAATCTTTAGCAGTCCCCAGGGATAAAAAGGTTGGTATTGTCCAAAAACTGTGGCTGTGTAATTGAAGATGATGACATTCTGATTACTGCTAGGAAGTTATTTTATGTGAAATTGTTATCTATTTATTTCTAGATAGCTCTTCTTTTCTTGTGTGTAAGTATGCTTTTAGGTTGTCTATTGGGTAATCTAGCACTGGTCTGACCTGCTCATCTTTCTTCTCATCCCATGGAGCTGTAATAGGAATAATTAAAACTTTCTTGCCTAATTGGATCTTCAGAGCTTGCTTGATTATTTTCAAGTTTCTAAATCATTTCTTTTGAATGCTTCAGATCAATAATTGCCTCATTATCATTCTCTCATGTTTTTCTTGACAGCACATGAATAAATGTGTCCATGAATCAGAGAAGTCTACTTGTAAACTGCAAAGGTTCCTTATGGGGACTTCTGGGGCTCCTGGTTACTTTCACTGGTACTTCCTTTGCTTCATTTCCCCCCCATCCTCCATTATACATAAGTAGGTCAGCTAGGGGAAGGATAGTAATATGCATTCTACATATAAGAAAACCTGAGTCACAAGCAGATTAAATGACTTGAGACCAGACTCCTACATCACTTCAAAGCCAGGTTGCAACTAGAACCCTTATTTGTTTAGCAATGTGAGTGGTTAGGAGGATCATGATTGATCAGCTACTTTGGCTGCCTTTATTATGTCCTGTTTATTCTTATGCCCGAACTATCCATGTTGTAAGACTCTCCCCATTGTAACAAACACTACAACTTTCCAGGGGCACATGGCTTTCCCTTCAAAGAGAAAAGCTTGTCCCTTTCCCAAATGACTGTCAATACCGTGAAAGCTCTAGTAACTCATATGGAATGAAAAGAAATAAAGAGAAATTCTATTTTTAGGAAGAATTGAAATGTAGGTTTCTTGTAATCTTACATGCAAAGATTTCTATATTAAAAATTTATTTTCATAAAGCCATTCTGCTTGCATTAAATACTTGAATAAAGATGGATTTTCTCAATCACCATACCCTTTTGTACTATAAGACATAATCGTTCTATCTCAGAAAATTACTTGCTAACTTGAATTACAAAATGTTTTGTTAGGCTCATTTCTGACAATGGGATATACTTGAACCTAGGAGATTATGATGAGGATGACAACAGCTAATGATGGCTGAATGCTTATGCTATGCTCAACATTTTGTAAGTAGTATCTCATTTAATCCTCACAACACCTGTCTCATCTAGGAACAATATTATCAAATTTCACATGGAAAGAAACTAAGAATAAGAGGTATTTAGTAACTTGATCAAAGACACACACAAACAAGGTCTCATTATAGAACCAAAGCCCATAACCCATTATACTGTAAATGCCATTTGCATGTTATTTATTTGTAAGATTTATTTGAATATTTAAAAATATTTAAATAAAATTTGGGGAACATGTTTTAGAGAAAGAAGAAAATAAAAAGCTTAAGTAATTTTAGTCATCTAACTAATTACAGTGCCAGCATACCATTATACTACCAATGGAAAGATTGAATCTATGATGAGACACTCTACGCTTTCAAACTGTATGTGATGCTAGCTTATATCTAAGGTGACACTAAAACATCTAAACTTAAAATTGTTGTGGAAGAAAACCAGATACAAGATGAATCAAATGAAGAAGGAAAAAAATGAACACATAATGACCTTAGCTTTTTTTTTTTTATTGTTTAGTGAAATGCCTTGGCATAACTTCTGTATGTTAACCAAATGTTTTAGCTGTACTATTTCTAATAACCTTGTATTCCTTTAAAACTAAAGAACTTAATTTAGAGGGAAACTAGTCATACGAAAAATATTAAAGGCACATATTTGAGGTAGCTAGAGTTGCAAGGCACAGTATACATTTCCAAAGGAAGATGGCTATCTTAAAGCAACTACTAGAGAAGGATCGACAATATTTACTATAGTTCTGCCTAATACCTAAAAGGAAGCAATTGCAATTTTCACTATCACTATTATTTTTTTCATTCTAGGCTGAAGAAGTTCCAATAATGGAAAAAGCAAGAGAACACTGTTGTAATTTTCATGTTGGAGGCATTAATTATTCTGGCGCAATGCTCATTGTAGCAAATCATTTCGGAGCATACTTTGAATCTGTTCGTCCATTTCCTTCTGTCTACTTCCTATAGTCAAGAAGTGGCTGGGTAAGAAAAAGGAGTATGACATTAAGGAAAAGGTCAGGATTAAGAAATATGAAATAATTAAGGGTTTATTTCCCTAACCCCCCTTTCTTATGCCTTCAGTTTGGCAGGACAATATTGAGAAACTTCCATAGGAAACAGTAAATTGGAAATCAACAAGACTGACTTAAGTTTTTTATCTGAAGGAACCAAATAGGACTCTATTTTCAAGTCTCCTGAAGACACTTGCCAACCAAACACAGCTCAAAATTGTAATGTAGTTTTTCTCCTTGGTGTCTCTCTCAGAACAGTTCTTTCATGACTACAAAATCTTGTCTGCATGATTATATAATCATCTTTGAATACTATCTTTCTTCTAAGAAGCAAATAAAATATCAACAAGACTTGTGATGTAAACAATCTCACTTTGAACCTTCTATGAACAAATAGATATGAAACAGCATGCTTCTCTGTTGTTTTGTTTTCTGAATTCCTTGATCTTTCAATAGCTTTTCACAAAAGAATTAATTCACAGAGCACAATCACTGAACTCAGCAAAATGAAAGCAATTCAGAAGGTTGCCATTGTTACTAATATGCAAATACTGCCCATTGTTTTATTCATCCTTAATCTAATAGTTTAAAAGCAAAAATAACAATTTTTCCTCCCCTTTTCTATACAAAACAACTTAAAAATAATATATATGAATATATGAGTTTATTTTTAGGAATACCATGGTAAAATAGGAAGAAGCTAGATTTAGCTTTCAGTTGATAGGATTACAGGTGGTACCCTTCTATAATATCAGATTTAGCCAGGTCATCACTTAGAGTCTAAATTGCCTCATCAATAAAATTAAAGAGTTGGGCTATAAGAATGGCTTTAAAATTTTGTTCTAGCAGCAGAATCTTTCATTCAAACAGTCTTAGCTAGTATAACTTGATTACAAAACAAATAAAAATGAATGGTACTGTTTGGGGTGCTTGGAGCCAGTTGGACTCCTGGGTATAGTCTAAAATAACTCTTTTCAATGAATGGTCTCTGAGATCCTTTCCATTTCAAATATACTCAACAGGACAGGAGGTTTTGTGACTTTCTTCAAGTTCTATTCTACTTTCACACTCCATTCATTCTTTTACATTTCAAGCTCCTCTATAATCCATTAAGGATTCCTAACTGACTCATCTTTGCATTCCTTATGCTTAGCTTAAAAGCTTACAAAGAATAAATATTTGCTGAGTAAATAAAATTTCCAGGATACTCTGGGGTTTATAAAAATAATTTGCTTCCACATTCAAGTTTGAAACCATAGGGATTATTTCCTTAAAGGAAGTTATGAAAAGTTTATAAACTTTCTCAGATTTGTATGAGAAATAGTTTAGTATCTATTGACAACAGAGGAGTAAGACAAGAGTATATATTCTGCTAATATATCTAGGAAAAGAGTAGGCTTTGAAGGGGGATTCTAGAAAATCTTTTTTATATTATTTATTTAAAATGCATATTACATTAAAGGTATTTATGTAAATAACTTATTTTAAAATTTTATACGGTATTTATTTAGAATAGTTCTGGGTGGCTCACAGAAACTATTTATTTGCATTATACCCATGGAAAAACAGGACTCAACAGGAGGCATTATTTTTATTTTATAGACATAACTATTGAGATAAAGAGTGAGCAATAGCAAAATACAGAACATTATACTCCAAGTAACTTCTCATATTTGGGAGGATAAGTGAAATCATTGCTTTCCACAGATTCTTGTGATGATGGATCTTAAAATTAGACCACAAAGGGGAATACAATTATTTCCTCATAAACAAGATGATATGCTTCAATTTTACTGTTTGCTTTACCTGCTGCCCTGCAAAGTAAATCCATGTAAGAAAAGTCTGCCAAGTCTTAATTTGTGAGACTGCCTTTTAGAAATAGTTTTAATTTCAGTTAATAATACCTATTAAATAACTAACAATACCACACATTTATTATTACTTAGCACATAGTGTTTGATAGTTGGTAATTAATATTTTATTGTTATAAACACTTCATGTATGCTATCTCATTTAATCCTCACAATAAGATATCATTTATGCCCATATTACATGGATAAAAATTAAGGGATGGAGAAGTTAGGTAACTTGCCCAAAGTCACAGAGCTAGTGAATAGCAGAACCATGGTTCTTGAAGGCACAGATGGCTGAAGGTGCCACTTTTAACCATTACCTTATAATGCCTCTCACTAAGCAATAGTGCCTCTTAAAATATTAATCTAAAGATAATGCCTTAATATAACAAAAATTTTTGATTTACTCTTTATGTTTTCTAGTTATCCCCTGCTGAGAAACTAGATTTTTCTGTATATAATTAATTAACTACAAAGACTTCTGCCCTATGTTTACCAGTTTTATATAATGCAATTTACATGTTCCAGTTGCATGCTTTGAGACTTAGCCATGCAATTAAATGGAAAATATTCAAGGATAATATTCAACAGTTTTCTGATACCAACAAACACCAGCATTTGTTCCTCTTGAAAGGCATCTGTCTTCATTTGAGTTCTTTAGATTCACGATTCTTTTTTTTTAAGATTTGATTTATTTCTTTGAGAGAGAGAAAGAAAGAGAGAGTGCATGGGGGTGAGGGGAAGAGGGAAAGGGAGAAGCAGACTCTCCACCGAGCAAGGAGCCCAATATGGGGCTCGATCCCAGGATGCCAGGATCATGACCTGAGCTGTAGGCAGATGCTTAACTGCCTGAGCCTCCCAGGTGCCACTGGGTTCAAGATTCTTATTGATCCTATTAAAGTAATAACTTTTACTTATCAAACTCCTAAAGTTGAATTTGTCTCCATAAATGGTTCTTTGAATAAATGAATGGATACTAGTAATATAAACTAAATTGACAATTAGGTTGAAGAATAAATTTCTAATATAAATACAACCTGGGAATTTGAAAAATGTTAGTTGCTCTCTCTTATATATATAGCCAAGACTAGAAAATTGAGTAGTTTCTGTTTTTCTTGGTAAAATGAAAAAACTTTACACCTTTACAATTTCAATAAATTGGTATTGTTCTTAGGATTGAATCTACTGTTGGCTTCAAGACTTGCTATCCTTTTATGCCATGAAACATTTTACAGTGACTTAAATATGTTTTGATAAAGAGAACACAGAATGCTATCAAGGAATATGCATGGACTGATTTGGCACAGAAAATCTGGCATTGGCAAATAGTTACATTACTTCAAATACAATTTAAAGTTTAGCATTTATTTGATTGGCCATTACAATAAAAATGGGTTCTGTGGAAAAGCCTACATGTACTAATGTTTCTGTTAGCATGTAATGAGATACCATGAAGCTGCTGGAAACAAGGAAATACAGAAATAGCACGAAAAAGACACTGCTTGTACTGTCTCCATTGTCCAAATGTCAAAACAGCTCCTGGGAACCCTAGGGGTGGTAATAACTATGGAAGTAGTTCCTACCAGTTCTTTCTTAAAGGAGATTCTTGAACACTGCTGGGTTCTGACTCTAGCCCATATGGGCTTGGAAAAGTCAGAGAAAATGTTGGCTGCACTTTTTCAGGCCTATTTGCATATGTTCTTTAGTATGCAGAATGTCTCTGTATATAATTTAATTGTTGGGTTTTTTTTGCCTCTATTAATACATATGCAAATGACTCACACTTGCAGCTGTGCTGTATTAATCATATGTGTGCTTCTGTCTGTCTGCCCTGCAGGCTCAGGGTCGAAAGGAGAGGAAAAGAGGGAATTCACTCTTTTAACCTGCAAGAAAACTCACTCATGCAGACAGAAGTCCGACAGCAAACAGCACACCAGGGTTGCGACTGAAATGAGGAGCAGTTGAGCATTTTTCACCGTGTATGAATACGGTGATGACCTAAAAGTTACACAGAATCATACAGTATGTAGGTAGGTAGAGATGAAGACCATCCTTGCAAGTAATTCTTTCAATAAGGAGGTAAAAATCCTCACATCCAGACCTCCATATGATTATTTTTCCCTTATTGATTTTCTGGGCGTTTCTTGTGGTTAGACACATAAAGCCATGCTCAGTCACTTACAGTGGTCTGGGAAATATGAAACATTTATCTGTGTCCTGTCATAATTATTGACCTCCTTGGGAGACTGGCAGGAGGTTGATAAAAAGATGAACTTCAGTTTTTCATCCATGTCTGCCTTGATGTTACTCTCTATCAGATAGAAGCTTAAGCCATTTCCACTAGGACACCCATGTACCTTTGATAGCTATGAGAAAAGATTGATTTCTGTTGATATTTTGTATGATTCATTCTCTAACTTGATCACGTGTCATCTCTCATTTCCTCAATCTCAGAGAGTGCATGTCACTGATGAAACTGGTTACTGGAACAACAGTCCCATGTGATTTCAATTATGGCAACTTGTAATTCTGAGTCTTTATTCCAAAAAATATTATTATGGATTTAAAAGTCATCCTCCTGAATTTATTAAGAAGTTTCACTAATTCAGTAAAAATTCTTGAATGAATGCTACTTGCTTATTTTGAGTAAAATATGACCATCTAAGGATAATTTCAATGTTTTTTTCTTTGCTTATCACTATTAATCATTGGCTGGAGTAGACATTTTTGGCTTCCTATAGGTAGAACAGGTGGCAACCATCTTTTGGCCAACACAAATACAGTATTTATAAAGTGAGAAATAAATGGATAAATATTTCCTTCTAATTTCAAATCTTAGAAGCCTTGCTTAAATACAGAAATAGTATATATACTGCATTATAACTATTGCTATTAAAAACTTCATGACGCCCATTAAATAAAATGCAAATTAACGACAATGAACATGAGAAAAGAGTGTTAGATGGACTGTTGCCATCATTTGGTTTTATTAATTAGAAATAGATGATTCACTTAGCTGATTTTATCCAGTCACAAATGTCCAAAAGATTCTAAGTGTAACTTCATTTGGCTTAAATAATTATACTCGGTTTTTGATATTGAAATGAAGCTGTGTTAGTTTCCTATATAAATCAATCCCCTCCTCTAAAAAGAGACAATATCAGGAGAACAAATGTCAAGAGTATCATTGGCTCTTGAAAGAAAAAAAAATAGTAGCTTGAAGAAGAGGAAAGAAAATAAAAAGAGAAGGAAAAGGAGGAAAAAACATAAAAGGGTAATAAACCCAGAATATGATATTGCTGATAGGATAGTTACTATTTTGATAATGCACCAGTGTATTATTTAGGAATCACCTACCTCAGTGTTATGTTGGTAAGGTGAGTTATATGGAGTCAAAGTATCTACAGCAGCTCATATTTTTATGTATGTCTGTACATACATTAACAAACAATACAAGAATAATCTAATATTATGACGTTTGGTCTTTTGTGTGTGTGCAAATTCTAATTACTTTAAAGGAATTACATAAACGGCAATACATGCTAAAACACATTCTCTATGCAGAAGCCCATGGTTAAAATGAGATAAATGGAAGAAAGCACAGGAGAGATAGTTAGGGATTTCTCATATACTAAGGATCTTCTAGGAGGGGCTGAAAATATAAAGTTCCTAGGTCTTTAAATTAACATTATTTGTTCCAGAAATTAGTCATACACTGCTATGTTATATTATTAAAAATGATTATGACTGTTAACTCATGATAGTTTCTTTCATGTTGTACACATGTATTGAGCACCAGCTATCTGCTAGATATTAATCTGGGCACTTGAGATACATTATTGAACAACAATAAAAAAAATGACAGTTCCTGCTCCGGTGAAGCTTAGAACAGACAGACAATAAGTAAGGAAAATAATAAGTAAGTTTAGATACTATGTTTGAAGATGACAAGTGCTATAGAAAAAAAATGAATAAGGGAAATGGAAAATGTGGTATCTCTGGGAGGGTTATTTTGTGATTTAAACAGGTTAGTTAGGGTAGGCTGAGAAATGACATTAAAGCACATTCTTGAATGAGATGAGAGAAAGAGGCCTCCAGGCAGGGAGAAGGGTGTTTCAGGTAGAGAGACAGCTAATATGAAACTCTAATGTGGGAGCACACCTTGGTAGGTGAAGGGACAGCAAAGGGCTAGTGTAGCTGGAACAGACTGAGTAAGGTAGTATTGAACAAAACTATTATAAAAATATATTTTGGGGATCCCTGGACGGCTCAGCAATTTAGTGCCTGCCTTCAGCCCAGGGCGTGGTCCTGGAGTCCTGGGATCGAGTCCTACATGGAGCCTGCTTCTCCCTCTGCCCATGTCTCTGCCTCTCTCTCTCTCTCTCTCTCTCTCTCTCTCTGTTTCTCATGAATAAATAAACAAAATCTTTAATATATATATATATATATTTTTTTTTTAATACAGGTAAAGTAAGTACAGTAGTGCTAAACATGTTACTAGGCATATAGTGTTTTCCTAAGTTTAATTCATTAAACTAGAATAGATTTTTTATTATAAAATTTCAATGTATATCATTTTTTTTCTTCCACGAGTCAATGATGCCTTTGGTGTTTGTAATTTTGCTATTGTATTTTTTAAAGGATGTAAACTAATTTATGTAGAAACTAATCATTACTATTCAGCTTAATTCCAATATTATAGAGCAGAATAGCTATTTGAGCAAAATAGATACCTAAATTATAAATGTAATGTTGATTCATTCTTCACTCTTTCATTTAATAGATATTTATTGACTTCATAAAATACTACAAGCACTTGGTTAAGTGCAAATGATAGTGAGTCATCGTCTTCATAGATTTTGCCATCTTGTAGAAGCCAGAAAGTAGAATTTAAAACATTTTCTACAAGTGCTGTGAGAGGGGAAATATAGTGTGCTCTTGTAAGAATTACATTAACCTAGACGAGGGGACAATGAAGTATTCCTTTAAAAAGTGAGGTTTTAAGCTGCAACCTCAGGGAAGTAACAGTTGACTTGGCAAAGGTGATGGGTTATGAGGTTCCAAGAAGAGGAAATATCACATGCAAAGATCCAGAGAACTTGAAAAAAATAGGGAGTCATTTAAGATCTTCAAGTAGGAGAAGGACATGATCAGATTTTCTAAAATCCGAAAGATCATTCTGACTAATGTAGAGTAGAAAGAGCATCAGAGAGGGCAAGATGAAAGCAGAAGACCAGTTCAGGGGCCAATATGGTAAGTTAGGCAAGCAGCGAGGGTAGTCTGAGCAGAAAGGTACTAGTTATGATGGAAAGAAATGGATGGATCCTTAATGTATTTGTTAGGTGGAATGAATAGACAGTGAATGAACAGGTGTAGAGGAAGATGAGATAAGGATAGCTAGCTCTCATGTTTCCAGACTGAGCAAAAGAGGGAATAGAGACATTTGCTAGGACTGGAGAATGAGCAGGTCGAGGGGCAAGTAAAAGAACTGATAAATTATATTTTGTACTCAGTTCATACTGTCTGTAAACACCTATATATTTACTCTTGATAGCCAACAAATACTTGTCCATATGGATTTGAGGCTCAGGAAAGACTGAATGGTGG
This sequence comes from Vulpes lagopus, assembly GCF_018345385.1. Lineage (NCBI taxonomy): Eukaryota > Metazoa > Chordata > Mammalia > Carnivora > Canidae > Vulpes > Vulpes lagopus. The sequence goes on from NC_054844.1 coordinate 21,934,318, forward strand.
AAGAAACAGATAGATATTCCATTGTAAAAGTCAATGTTTATATTATATAAATTTTTAAATAAGCTCTATGCCTAACATGGGCTTGAACTCACACCTGTGAGATCAACAGTTGCCTGCTTACTGATTGAGCCATTCAGGCACCTCAATAAGAAATAAATAAAACGGTGCCTTGGCACACGTTCATTTGTATGCTCTAAATATATAATCCAGATTAAGCTATTTTTTTCCTATAAAAGATAAAACTAAATATATCACAATGCTTAGACTATTTTAACTGCTCCTATAGTACATAAGTAAGGTGATTTTAAAGTGTAAGGTATATTTTATTACATGGCAAGGATTTCATTATTTTTATCCAGGAACATGAAATAATATTTAAATAATTAATAGTCGCTTAATTTAAAACGTCATTTTGGTTGTCTTTAAAATAACTGTACTCAACTTCATTCTTTCTTTAAGGAAGCTTCTGATTTTTTGGTTTTATTTAACATTATATGATCCAGGTATGAACAATTACATGCAAAAGATTGTTTCAAAAGAAACACAAATGGTAGGCAAACAAAGTCAATCATGAGTAGGAATATATTTATTGTGTAATTCCTTAGATCTAGATGTTCAAAAAGAGAGGCTTGAGTTAACATGTATCTGTGTAAAGTGGGAAGAAATGGAAATGCAGTCTGAAGTAGATAGCTGTCCTTATAAATCTGGCTACTTCTTTCAGCACTGTGATGGATATAGCATATTTGTATGAGTGCCAATTAATCAGCATTATTGTTATAATTTGATTAGCTCATTACTGAGTTAGCAAAAGTCCTAAGAAGCTTTTAATGTCTCCAAAGTTTAAAATCTCCTGTATTTGGAGAAGCAAATATAATTGTTTAAAAGTCATGGATTTGGGACTCTGTGACCCAGTTTTCTTATTTGTCAAATGGAGATATTACTACATAAAACTAAGGTGTTGTAATAAGAATAAAATGAAAGCCTCGCCAAAGCCTGTGAAAGCCTTGCCCAAGAACCTAGTATAAGAATCTAGGACTAAATCTTAATACCTGGAAGAGAATCTTAGTGACTTTCAGACCTGGAAGTGATGGAGTCTACTCATGGTATTAGTAAGGGGTAGCAAATGGGGATCTGATGGAATATGATTAAAAGCAGAGTTTGAAGAAAATTAAAACAGGCTCAAACATTATACCCTACACTGAAATGAAACTTCTCAGAAATAGGTACACAAGATTGGGGTGAATGTTCAATAGGATTAAGGTAAGACTGCTGAGTCGGTGTTGTAGTTAGCCTGTCTCTGATGCATCTGGGCAGGTGTGTGGGGGAAGAATACAATTTGATTGTTATCTTCAAGCAAAAGGAAGGAGAGTAGAATAGGTTTCCTTTGTAGCTCTGGGGAAATCTGACGTCAAGGTTCAGGATCTGTGAATATAGTGTCAGGAATATGAGTGGAAAAGTAAGTTGGTGTAGAAGTCTTAGCAAATGTTAGAGTCAGTCCACTTCAGAGAAAAGCCAGATAGCTGCCATGACATGCTTTTGAAATGTGTTTGCATTTGAGTACCATTTTTAAATCAGAAGCAAAAAATATGTGTGTGTGTGTTTATGTGTATATGTTTTAATAGTAGCTAATGGCTTACCACCAAAGACTTTGGGATTATTAATTTTCCTGTTATACCACAGTGTTGGTTTACTGAGATCCTAACTAAAACTCATATATTTTAAAATCTTTATTTATTTATTTATTTTAATCTAAGATAGTCACACACACACAGAGAGAGAGGCAGAGACATAGGCAGAGGGAGAAGCAGGCTCCATGCACCGGGAGCCCGACGTGGGATTCGATCCCGGGTCTCCAGGATCGCGCCCTGGGCCAAAGGCAGGCGCCAAACCGCTGCGCCACCCAGGGATCCCAAACTCATATATTTTAATGGGTAAAATGCCACTTACATAAAAAAGAGCTTCATTCTATTTATAGATCAAATTGTAGTGAAAGCTAGGGCAAATACATTTGGTGGTCTTTTTCTTGTTTTCTGAAAATGAAAAAAAATTAAGATTTTATTTATTTATTCATGAGAGACACAGAGGCAGAGACACAGGCAGAGGGAAAAGCAGGCTCCCTGTAGGGAGCCCAATGTGGGACTTGATCCCAGGACCCCGGGATCATGACCTGAGCCAAAGGCAGATGCTCAACCATTGAGTCATTCAGGTGCCCCTGAAAAAAATTTTTTGTATATCTTGATATTTTAAGGGAACCTGACATATGATGAGGATGGAAACAAAAGATTTCCAAATATTTTAATACTATCTCTATAGGAAAATAAGTTTGGATTGTTGTCTAATGAAGCTACTTTCTACTAGAATCTTAAAATGAAACATAGGAGATGCTTCCAACTTGCCCGTGCTTCCTCTCACCATTAATCCAAGAGTGAAAGGAGACAAGAATGTCTAACTTGCTTTGAAAATGGACATCTGAAATCTCTAAATCTCCTATTTCCACATTCAAATATATTGCTGTATATTCTACCCCTTTCCCTTAATTTCACGACTCTTTTTAGTTTTACCTATTGGAAACACACTTCCCAATGTATTTCCAGCTCAGAGAAATACACACCACATGGTAGCTTTTTGCAGAAAAGGTAGACTAGGAATGATTGTTATTAACCTCTGTAAAACCCAGTATGTCTCAGCTCTTTGCATGTCCTCCCTCCTGGGTTTTCGGAAACCCATCGGGTCTTCTGACAATCCTCCCTGCCGACCAGATGTACCTGTCTCTTGATGCTACAATATAAAACTCTATTTTTCCTTATAGACTAAGATCATCTATCATGACAACGCACTTTCATGAATACAATTTAAGTTTATTAAGCACAACTGCTTTATATCTGAGTTCGCAGGCATACTGTGTCTTTCAGGCAAAGGAAAATATAAAACTTCTCACAGAAGAGATTAATTCTATTATTAGATTATCTGTCATTCCTGTTAATTGTGTAACTATGAAGTCTATAACGACAGAAACTAGGGAAGATTTTACAGGATGCTGATTCAGAGATTTCGATAGTTAATGAAAGATACCTTGAATATAATATTCTTGATGTTCTTGCCAACTCCAGAGACAAAATTTCTAAAATCACTTGGACATCTGGTAAAGTTATAATAAAGTTATCACTGATGTTCTTGGATATATGGGAATATGTACTCCTCAAGGCTAAAAAGGTCTCATAATTGATAAACGTCTGGATAAAGTTGCTTGTTTATTTGGGTGTTTACTTATTTGGTTTACTTATTTTTGATGCTCAATGGAGTTGGCATTAGCAGGAGAATAAAAAGACCTACAGAGTCAATAATATTGGGTATCCTGAATATTTTTAAATGTAGTTTTTGTTAAGTTGCCTTGATTCATAACAATCTGTTTGGATATCGTTGACAGTTTTTGTTCTTCTTATCTCCATGAAGACCATCCTATGATGAAATTAAGTTACACAGTAATCAAAGCAAAACCAGACCCATTTTTGTTAAATCATACTAGGGAATAAAAAATTACAGTAAGCTGCTTTTAGCACAGAAAACAGGGCTACAAATTAAAAGAATCAACATCTCAACTTTTGGTTGAGGATCAGTGCAAGTAAATTCAAAAACAAAAAAGTGTGAAACAAAAATCACTAGTCAGTGTTATTCTGCTTTAACACATTAATAGCTGTTTTCGATATTTACTTAACCTTGGTCTCTCCTGCATTGTTTCCTGACTTACCTGCAGTTGGAGCGGGCCTAAGCCTGGTGTTGCTGCGGCAGCAGCTGCCATGGTAGTTGGGATCAGCTGAACAGGGTAAGGGTCACCTAAGTAAGAGAATAATAGAGGTGTCAGCACCTTTTATCTACTCTCCACCTGCAAATTAAACTTGTGCATTCACTCTTTCCAAAAGCCTTCTTTTGTGTGCCTTGCTGGGGCCTAATGAAAAGCTCTATTGTGCAGCCTTTTACTAACACTCTTTTCACAATTCTGGCTGAGAGAGGAATGTGAATAAAAGGCACAAGCAATTAAGGCGGAAACCTCATCCTTTTTTCATGATGTATTTAGGAAAATGGGAGGAAAAAGTGTGCATTGATCAGAGGGCTGCACTTTGTAACACACACACACACACACACACACACACACACACACACACACACACACACATCCCTAACAGTCTTGATACAAGCACACCAACTCTCAGCACATTTAAAATGTTATTATAAAACAAACTTAACTAAACTTAATTCCATTTTAACAAACAAAAGATTTAAGTGAAATAGCTTATCTTTTGAATGCAATGTTATTGTTTTAATGCAGATATCCTCTTAAATAATGTTTTGTGGACAAATTCATAGCAAAGAAAACATTTTATGCATTTTTGTTATACAAAATACTGGAATCTTTATTATCCTAGAGATAAATCTTTATAAAAACATATTATAAAGAAACATATATGTTTCTTTATAAACATATTATAAAGAAAATCAATGGTTTCTCCTTGAAGGTTTTCTGTTTGTGGCGGTATCTGAAAAAACAAAATCTTAGTAATTCAAAATTAAAATTTTGTGTTTTTTTTTTAAAGATTTTATTTATTTATTCATGAGAGACACAGAGAGAGAAAGAGGCAGAGACACAGGGAGAGAGAGAGAAGCAGGCTCCATGCAGGGAGCCCGATGTGGGACTCGATCCTGGGTCTCCAAGATCACACCCTGGGCTGAAGGCAGTGCTAAACTGCTGAGCCACCCGGGCTGCACCAAATTAGAGTTGTTTTTTTTTTTTTTAATTTTTATTTACTTATGATAATCACAGAGAGAGAGAGAGGCAGAGACACAGGCAGAGGGAGAAGCAGGCTCCATGCACCGGGAGCCCGACATGGGATTCGATCCCGGGTCTCCAGGATCGCGCCCTGGGCCAAAGGCAGGCACCAAACCGCTGCGCCACCCAGGGATCCCCAAATTAAAGTTTTAATTCATGTGATCTATAAAGATATATAGATACACGCAAATATATATACACATATATACACATATAGAAGATTATAGGGTATGCTTTTGATGGAAATTTTTTCCACTTATAAAGCAGTACATACATTTTTTGTATAGAGCACAGTGATATGCTAACTGATAGGTACATTACTAGTATTTGAAATATGACCACAGTAAAAAATAAAAGATAATAATTATAAGAACAATTTTCTAAAATATAAAACATATTGTTTTAGTAATCTAATTTGTGAAAAAACTTTTTCAGTGTTGAACATATGGAAAATATAACTGAAAATTATCAATTAATACATTCCTTCAAAAATATTGAGTATTTGCTATGTATCAAACATTCCTCTCAACACTAGAAATAGATTTTTAAAGAAGACTAATATGCAGTTGTATTTACTGGATATTTAATGAAGCTTAAATTTTAGGGTTCTGGGAAAGGCCCCTAGCAGTCTGTTCAAAGGATCTTATGTTTTTATATTTGTTGCTTTTTTACTTTGTTGTGATTTCTTTTTATAAATGAAAAATCCATTTTTCAATTGAGTGTGTGTTTTTGAAGATTTATATGTAATCAAAATAATAATTATAAATAGATAATTACATATATTCTTAAGGAGGGCACCCAAATTATGTTTTTCAGGGTTTAAAATACCTGAATCTACCTCTGCTGATCTGGCCTTACCAGAACTTACAGCTTAATGGGAGAAAAATAATTCAACAATTAGTAGAAAATACAATGACTGTTAAGATAGGGAAGTATATAGCATGAGGCACTACACGGTGGGTGCCCCAAACCCAGTATAAGAGGCCAAAGGTAGCCTCCAAGAAGTTATTTTTAAGCTGAAGTCTGAATGAAGTGAAAGCTAGTCAACGAAAGAGGAAAAGGAAGAGGTTTCCAGAAAGGAAAACAATTTTCATGAAGAAAATGTCAAAAGAGAGTGTTCTATCATAGTCCAGTTCCCACATTGCTGAAGTTCAGGGCATAGTCCAGTTCCCACTCTGCTGAAGTAAGGAAGCAGAGATAAATGGGACTGGAGAGGGAATCAGGGGCCAGATTATGTACAGATTTATAAACAATATTAAAGAATATTTATTCTATAGGATAAAGGAAACCATGAACATGGAAAAAGGATGGGTTGAGTAAAATCATTTGGCCTAGAGGTTGGAATCTGTGATCAATAATAACAAGATGCACAGCTCCGTACAGCACATAATGAGATCTTGCACTAGGGTTGTGATGTTGGTATGGAGAATGATGGGGAAAGTTAAGGGATTAAAAAGAAGTAGAACTGACAAAACTTAATGATTGTTTACATATGAGAGTTAGAGAGGACGCAAGGATCACTCTCACATTTTTTACTGAACAGCTGCTGATTGGAGTGGTACTATTTTTTGGGTTTGCAAACATAAATGAGAAGTAGGATTAACAGATTGGACCTGGTATGGAAGGGGGAAGTAGAGCGGGTGGGGGGGGGGTAAGTAAATAAATCTGTTTTGGACATTTTAAGTTTGATATTATTATTATTAAATATCTGAGTAGAGATGTTCATTGAGGCACTTGGTAAACATGTCAGGATTTTAGGGGAGAAATTTACATCAGAGACACAAATTTTGGAGTGGTCAGCATATATCTGGAATTCAAAGCTATAAACTCTCATGATACCATTTAGGAGTTAACTGTAGATAAAATATAGGTCCAAAGGTTGGACTGTTGAATATGCTAATATTTATAGTCAGGGAGATAGGCAACTAGCAGAAAAGATGGGGAGAAATATAAATTTCATGTTATAGAAGCCAAGTAAAGAAAGATTTTCAGAAAGAATGATTTTTTTTTTTCAAATGCCGGGTTTAGTAATATGGAAGTCATTGGTGACTTCAACAAAGGACATTTTAGTGGAGGAGGATGAGAAAGCCTAATTGGAGTGTGTGTGATCAACAGAGGATGATTGGGCACCTGGGTGGCTCAGTTGGTTAAGCATCTGCCTTCGACTAATGTGGTAATCCCAGAGTCCTGGGACTGAGCCCTTCATGGAGCCCCAATGAAGCTCCTTGCTCAGCGAGCAGTCTGCTTCTCTCTCTGCTCCTCCCCACTGCTCGTGCTCTCTCTCTCTCCCTCAAGTAAGTAAATAAAATCTTAAAAAAGAAAACTGAGGATGATTAAAAGTAAAATTAGAAGCAGAAAGTGTAGATCCTTGCTTTTCAAAGTGAAGTTCTTAGAGAAAAGCATTGGTATCACCCTGGAGTTCCTTAGAAATGTAGGATTTTTGACCCTACCCCAAAGCTACTTAGGCAGAAAGTCTCTAAGCTGGAACCCCCAATGACTCCTACTTCTTAACTTGTATTAATGACCTTGTATAATTCCCTACCCTTGAATAGAAGCCAAAGTGATGAGATAATACTTTTGAGATTAGTTACATGAAGACTCTGGCTTGTCTTGTTTATCGTCTCCTCATCCCTACACTCATGTCTTGAACCAAACAGCTAAATTAAGAGTTGCCCTATGGAGAGGCTCATATAGCAAAGGAATGATGTCTTCAGCCAACAGCAAGTAAAGAGATGAGGCCTGCCAATAACCAAAGGAGAAAGCTTAGAAGCAGATTCTTCTCCAAGTTGAGCCTAGAGATGACTACAGTCCAGACCAACACTCTGATCACAACTAAGTGAAAGATCCTGAGCCACAGGTATCCAACACAATTGTGTTCAAATAAATGTTGGTTGTTTTAAGCCACTACATTTTGGGAGAATTTGTTAAAGCAGTAAGCATATACCTTCTGAATTAGAATTTAAATTTTAACAAGAGTCCCAGATCATTTGTACTCATTTAAGAAGTGCTGAAACAGACAATTCCACTGAGGTGTTTTGCAGTAGTTATTGAAGGATGTGCGATCAAGAAAATCATACTTAAAATGTATATACTTATAAAAATTATAGAATGCTTGTATGCCAGTAAGAAATATCTAGTAAGTAGAGAAAAACCTGATATAGGAGAGAGAGTGGACCACTGACTGATGTTACATGGATAAGGTTTATCATTTATTATTTTTAATATTTAATCTAGAAAACACTAACTGAATTTATGAAGTAAAGGGAAGTTTAGATGCTTAAAAGCTGAATATATATTATGCAAACTAGCCAAAATAACAAATATTAATGTATGACTATTAGAATAGGCAACTTAAATGCTAAAACTATGCAATTTATTTAGATTGCTCATTTAATCAATAAAATCTTATAATTAAATACAGCAAAAGTATAAAGGCTATGATGCGCTTCACAGTGATAATTCATTTTATATAATTTAGTTTCCCTGTTGTGAATTAATCAATTAATCAGCACTTATAACATCTACCATGTGACCAGAACCTGCTGGGTTCTTTGGGAGACAAAACCAAACTGAACCAAACCAAAACAAACTGTCATCTTTATCTACTACACATCTGTCTTTTCTAATTAAGTGCTTATTTGAGGAGTACTGACCACCCATGAGTTCTATAGAATCTAAGGGAGGACTAATTCCAGGCTTCAATCTTTAGAGAATAAAGGGGAAAGTGAGAATGAACTTGGACTTGAAGATTTGCAGATAGGAGGGGGGATACATGTTTTAGGCAGGGTGAAATGCACCAAAACATGTGTATACATGCTGAGGGAACAGAGAGAAATCAGTTTACCTGATAGGTGAGGGAAAGGAGGCTGAAGTCAAGGAGCTGGGAAATTTTTCATACCCCAGATTGGAGGATATTTGGATACAACAAGAAATGGATACAAAATGAAGTTTTAGCAAGTGTCATTAAAGAAATTAGGTAATAGGGGGGTTTAATAGTGACCCTAGATCTCTTACTTAGGTTGAGATTTTAACTAATGAACTTTAAACATATCATACTCAATTTGTTATTAACCATTAAATGCTAGTTAATTCAAAAGTACCCAAGATACTTATGCAGGTGTTTGCTATCAATCCAAATGTGTAAGTCTTGTGTTGTTCAAGGGTCAATTGCATACATATGAATAACTATTATGTTATACATATCCCATATTATATGTGTGAATATAAATGCATGTATATATATAAAACATTTATACATATGAATGAATAACTATTACGTTATACACATCCCATATTGTAAATGTATGTATGTATATAAAACATTTATACATATGAATGAATGACTATTATGTTACACACTTTCCATATTGTATGTGTGGGTGTAAATGCATGTATATATATAAAACATTTATAAAAGCTAAATAATTTTATGTATGTGTTATGGACTAAGTTGTGCTCCCTCTATCCAAATTTATATGTTGAAGTCCTAACCCCCAGTATCTCAGAATGCTACTGCTTTGGAAGATAAGCCTTTAAGAGGTAATTAAGGCAAAATGAGGTCATATGGGTGTCCCCTAATTCAATATGACTACTCTCCTTATAAGAAGAGATTAGAACACAGACAACACAGAGGATAACCATGTGAGGAAAAAGGAGGAAACGATGGCCCTCTACAAGGGAAGGAAAGAAACCTCAGAATAAAATCTACCCTGTTGACACCTTGATCTTGGACTTCTAACCTCTAGAATTTGTGATGTTTAAGCCACTCAGTTTGTGGTATCTTGTTATGGCAGCCCTGGCAAATTAATATGTTTGTCATACATGGCCATGTATCAGTGTATTTGATATTTAAGTAAATTGGAGAAAACAAAATACTGGCAGCAGGATAAGGAAACTGCAATAGCTATGATGTACCTTTAGTCATATTTGGCTTCCAAGATATAACTATATAATCATTAACAGGATATCAACTAATTTTCGACGGTTTATGTCTAAAGCACCGTTCAACATATGAACATACATAATTTGAAGCATATTTATGTTATCACCAAGTTTTCAGGTTCAGAATACTAAGGACTAGTTTGATTGAAATTTGTCCCAAGTTACTAAGTAAATACAAATAGAATAACTGTGCAAATGGCCAATATAGCAATTTAATTTTTAATTAAATTCATAATACACTACATGAATGTGCTGGTATCTGAAGTGAACACAGAATCTATAAGACCTTATGTATCTATTTATTTTTTTAAAGATTTCATTTATTTATTTTACAGAGAGAGAGAGCAAGAGAACACAAGCAGGTGGAGTGGGAGAGAGAAGAGCAGGCTCCACTGAGGAGGGAGCCTGATGCCCCATGCAAGGCTCCTCAGGGAGCCCCCAGAATCTATAAGACATTAAAAAACAAGGTCAAGGGTAGTTCTTAATGGCAAAAGAGAAATTCAGATCTGTTGGGGAAAAAAAGATATTTTATTAAAGTAAGTACTGTCATCTATTTGTATCATCTCTTATTTAACTGTACTAAAAAAATATTACAACAGTTATTTTGTAAATATCTCATCAAGTACTTAGTAAAAATTAGATAATGGAAAATTCTGACTTTTAAAGTTCAATGTGTGTAAGTTATTCAAATTGACTTTCAACTAGTTAAAAGTAATATCTTTTACTCTTTCCTAGGTTTTAACCATTTGAACAGTTTTTCCCTAAGCCTTTCCAAAATTAATTTGCTTCTTATTTCAAAGCCAAGTATGGAAAATTCTAGCTCAAAACAAATTTTTCAAAAAGTTGAAAAATACACTGAAACATATTAGTCAATTGTTTTTAGAGTATAACCTAGCTTATAGTGTCTATTGATATAAATGATATAGCTAGTACAGAATAACCCAATAACCCCTCAGAGAGAATGTTAATTGCATTAGTGTTAAAGTAATGAATATTTAGATAATAATTATCTTTATTGACACTAAGAAGGATTTATTTCTATGATATATGACAGAGTAAAAAAAAAACAGTATTTCCCAACAAGGTTGTTTAGGCTAAGGAAGATTGTCAAAGCAAGTATATTCTTACCCAGGGTCAAGGACATACACACTTTCATCCACTGAACTAATATAAATGTTCTGGAGAGTTTTATGGCATTATCTTCACTGAAATAAGAAGACTCATTCCTCTATTAGCCTTCTGTGGTTTTTTGTGTGCTTGTTTGGTTTGGTTTTGCTACCTTTACAAATACATATTGTCTTCTCTAGGTGCTGGAAAATACAAAAATTAAAATGCATACACATAGACACATACAATTGCTGCCCTGGACAAGTTCCTGATCAAGTGAGAGGGATAAACGTATAAGCCAACGCAATGATACAATGAGCAAACCAGAATGTATAAGGTATTCTGGAAACCTCAAGAAAAGAAGAACTTAACTTGGAAACAGTGTCAAAAAATGTTATTTGTTACAATGTCCTTTAAAAGAAATGGCTAGTTTCACTACCATATTACCTTCCAGGACTATTTTACCACCTACTTTCCATGTCTTCTATGTCCATGTCCATGTCCATGTCTGTTTGCTAAAGAGTCCCACAATAAGCATCCACAATTTAGTACTAGTTTGCTCTAATTAATCATCTCCTCAGATCATTACTTAAAAACACCCTGCTCTTACAGTTCTAACTTCCAGGTGGAGGGAGCTCTGTAGGAATCTAAGAAAAAATGAAGTTAAAAAGGACTCTATAGATAGAACTTCTGGAGAATGGTGCTTTCTTTCATCTCATGGGCCAAAAGATGAATTGGTGTGTTCTTTCTGCCTGGAAGAAGGTCCTTGCCATTGAGAAGTTGGTGCTAACTATAACCACTATCCTTTACTGACCCCTACTTCCGGGAATGTTTTAATACTCTTCATGTGTCTGATGCAAGAAGGGAAGGGTAAGCTCTGCAGCTAAAAAAGTAGGTAGAACGCATATATTACAGAGTCTTGAGTTTTACTTTTGAAAGCAATGTTAAGTCACTGAAAGATTTTGAGCAGGAAAGTGACACAGTCTGATTTGTGTTTTAGGTAGATCAGTTTTGTGGCAAAGGATAGAATCGATTGAAAGAGGGACAGACTGGCAGACAGACTTGTTAAATACCATTGTAGCAAATCAAGTGAGAAATGATAGTCCTAAATTAATCATAAGGGAAGGAGAGGAGGGAATAGATTAGGAGACAGACATGATGGCTAATTTGATGGGAGAAAAGAAATCCAGGAGGAAAAAAAAGTTATAGTTTGAGCTTTTATTTTAGTCCATGGTTTAAAAAAATGAACAACTTTTTACTCAAATAATTACTCAATTGTCCCATCATCATTTTTTTAAAAGATTTATTTATTTATTCATGAGAGACACAGAGAGAGAGAGATAGGCAGAGACACAGGCAGAGGGAGAAGCAGGATACCTGAGAGGAGCCTAATGTGGGACTCGATCCTGGATCCCAGGATCATGCCCTGAGCCGAAGACAGATGCTCAACCACCTAGCCACGATGGTGTCCCACCCTACCATCATTTTTTAATAATTCATTGTTCTCCTACTGATTTGAAATATGGGCAACTAGTATTTGTTGACTTTTAGCACTCTGTTAAAATGTATACATGTATACATATATAAATATACATATATACATCCGTATATGTGAACATATTTACGTGTGTGTATAAATCTCTAATCTTCACAACTCAGTAAGGCAGATTTATTATTATTCTCATTACACACACACAGACACACACACACAGACATTAATGTCCAGAATCTTACGGTTAGTAAGTGTTACAGACATTAGTACTCTGGGAAAAAATATACTGCTTTAGAAAACATCATGACTATTTTTAGAACAGTATGCAAACATAGACTTCAATTTTCAAATAGATATATTAATTTAGCATTCACTCAACTAATATGTATCAAATACTTTGTGGAGAACACAAAGAAATAAAAGGTATAGTCCTTGCCTTGATGACACAGTTACAAAAATAAGACATACAGATACCAAAAATGAAATAAAACAAAGCCATATGATTAAAACCAAATGGATAAGAAAGACAGTAATTGCCAAAGAAAGGAAGAATTTACTGGAACTCAAATAATTGAAGAAAGAATCAGAGGAATGGCTGGGCTTGGGTTAGACTTTCAGTAAAACAATAAGACTAGACATAATGAGAGGAGTACAAGAGCTATGGTGCCTGCTTCACAATAGATAATAAATATCCAGGGAGTGAATAAATTGATGAGCTGAAAAGTAAGAATGAGAGGAACCTCTTATGGTTTTTCAGTTCCTCTAGCATATACAGTGCATAAATATGTCCCCGGGTTGTCTCCTCTTATGTCCTCATGCAAGTCGCTTGTCATATCTTATAACTTACTGTTAACAAGGAACAAGGAATTTATAGGTCCATGTACACCCTATTCCATCTCTTGCTTTCCAGCCTTCATCCAGACTACTTTCTCCTGTTTGGAATATTGTTTCTGTATTTTTCTAACCTGATTCTTAACTGCTTTCTTGCCCTTCATCCTTTGGAATTTGATGTAGGGGTCTCCACTCAAAGAAGCCTTTCCTGACAACCTTCCACTTCTCTTAAATTTGAATTCACTCCCTTTCTTCTGATTTCCTTTAAAGCTGTAGGCATATGTCGATCATATCACATCTGTCATGCTCCCCAACTACACTATGAGTATCCTAAAGGGAGGGATTATGTCTTACTCATCTTTAAATCCCCAGTTCTTAGCATAAGAACTGTCAAAAGGCACAGTTCTGTTAAATACATAGCACAGGCTGCTAAAATGTTTATTGACTGAATAAATGAAGAAAATTTATTTAATTAAGAAATTAACAAATTTCAAACACAGGAGACCACTCTTCTCATATCAAAAGCTTACGGTTTAGCAGAAGAAACAGATTGTGAGCAAATAATTGTACAAATAAGGAACAAATTAGTTTTTGCCCAGGGTTTAATTCAAACAATAATGCTGTGTTAGATCATCTACCAATGATATAAAAGTAGAATAGGAAATGGAGGGGAAGAGAAGCCTAGAGTTTGAGGATATAAGGAAATAGAAGTAGTAAAGAAGAAGTAAAGAATCTCCTGTAAAATATTTTGATTTATCAAATATCAAAAAGAAGTAAAGAATCTCCTGTAAAATATTTTGATTTATCAAATAATTCCTTTTTTAAGATTTTATTTATTCAAATATCATATATCAAAAAGAAGTAAAGAATCTCCTGTAAAATATTTTGATTTATCAAATAATTCTTTTTTTTAAGATTTTATTTATTCATGAGAGACACTAAGAGAGAGAAAGGCAGAGACACAGGCAGAGGGTGAAGCAGGCTCCATGCAGGGAGCCCAAAGTAGGACTCGATCCCAGGACTCCAGGATCATGCCCTGGGCTGAAGGCAGCCGCTCAACTGCTGAGCCACCCATGGATCCCCTATCAAATGATTCTTTTATAATATTTCATAATCTGTCTTTTGTAAATTTTTATTTTAAAGCAATTCATACCTCATTGAATATTTAAATTAATATTAATTCCTTAAATCTTAAAATAATTGCCGTTCACTAATAAGAACCCATTGTTATGATGCCATTAAAGCACCTGAGCATGGCCAGGATGTTTACCAGGAAAGATGTTATATATAAATAAATGACAAAAACAAAAATCTTCCATCATCATGATTGTTGAAATCACTTTCTGAAATCCAAGTGAGTTGAACTTTGCTTTTTTATGGTAATAAGTTCAGCTATACCTCCTTCCACTCTACCTTTCAGGTAAGTTAAATTTGTAACAATTCCACTTAATCACCTGTGGAATCCAAGTTAAGAAGTTCAGAACAACTGATATGGAATACACACATTGAGATAAGAGGGTTTCTAAATGCAGAAAATTGTAAAACTGTAAAACCTTCACTGATTTGCTAGAATAGTAAAATAAAACTTTAATATTTGAAACTTTTTATAAGAAATACGAATATTTTGTGGTAAAATCTCATAAAGTAAGTAATAAATATTTCATATGAATTTTATTTGAGAAAGCAAAATTAATAATTATCTCTTGTTTGATGAAACATCTATTTAAAAGAAGATATTTTGAGGTAATTGTTCTTAACTGCTTTGTCATAGGCTAATGTTTTCAGTAAAATATTTTTTAAAATTTTTATTTATTTACTCATGAGAGACACACAGAGAGAGGCAGAGAAATTGTCAAAGGGAAAAACAGGTTTCCTGTGGGGACTCTGATGTGGGTCTCGATCCAGGACCCCATGATCACAACCTGAGCCAAAGGCAGATGCTCAACCACTGAGCCACCCAGGTGCCCCTCAGTAAAAGATTTTTAAAAACAAAAAAAGGGCAGCCCAGATGGCTCAGCGGTTTATTGCCACCTTCAGCCCAGGGCCTGATCCTAGAGTCCCAGGATCGAGTCCCACGTTGGGCTCCCTGCATGGAGCCTGCTTCTTCCTCTGCCTGTGTCTCTGCCTCTCTCTCTCTCTCTCTCATTAATAAATAAATAAAATCTTTAAAAAATAAATTATATCTTTTAAATGGAGAATGGCAAATGAAAACTTTATTCTGACTAATTTATAGTTACCCAGTTGGCTAGGGATTATAAACTTTTTAAGAAACACCTCTCAAAATAGGAAGACATTTCTGATTTTAAAAGACAGAGCATTCTTTCCTACCTCTTGGCTCATAAATTAAATGAATTCCAGCACTAATGAAAATTTCTGGGTTAATTATCTAAGAAATCTGAGTATCCCTGTAAAGGTGACAATGAATCAAAGAAATTTCCTTTGCCTCCTGTATTCCAGTATGGCTACGAAGGCATCATTTAAGCTATTGCATGATAATTCATTTTAAGCTGCTTGAAGAGAATCATTAATTAAGAAATAGCTTCTATATCCGAACCTACATTAGACTACTGTGTCTACATTTTGCTTCTGTATCTTATGAGGATAAAATGGCACAGAGAAAAGCACCCCAAATGTTTCAGGCATTTGAAAATAGTGATTTGGAAGAGGGGCAATGGTATAAGCCACTTAAGACCAAATCAAATGCTATATCTCTGTTATTTTCCACTTTTAATAATAAGGTTTAGCAAGCTTTTCATTTTTGACACCTTTCCACTTTTCTGTTTATCAGGGCTTTTTGATAGATGTCCTTCCTCCTGGAATGTATCCAGAGTCTGTGATCTGCAGGTTGAGAACAGAAAGTTTCCTAAACTCTGAAACAATAAGCCTATAAGTTATACATTTGGGATGACTTCTGCTCTAGAGCTTTCTATTAGAATGATGCATTTTAGACCTCTGAAAATTAAGAAATGTTACAGAATATCCCCTCCCCCTTAAACAACAACAACAACAAAAAACAAATTATGCAACCAAATAATGAAAACCCAATAGTGGCCTAGAATAAACTCCTGAAATTCTTTTCATGATGTCACATCCTAAAGGTTTCAAAATAGACTTATACATTTAATAAATAATAGTGATGTTATGCTTATATAATAATTTAAATAATAGTGATGTTATGCTTATATAATAAAGTCTAGAGAAATGCATATACTCTCCCATCTAGTTGTTACAATCTCCTTATGAACTAAGTAGGGCAGACATTATTGTAGCTACCCTAAAGATTAAAAAGCTAAGGCAAAAAGAAGACAATGACTAGCCTAAGGGCACAGAACAATATGAAATGGGATTGTGACTACCAAGGTCTTTTGATATCTTGTTTAATTTTTTTTCTAACAAAATTATTAATTTTGGACAGACAATTAATAATTTTGAATTACAAGTCTCATTGATGCTTATTTATAGCTTGACTCACACCAGTCAATTTTTAAAGTTTTAGACCTTCTATTAACCACCTAGTAGAGCAATAGAATTTAGAGGCAATCTCACAGGTGAAAAATGTCCAAAAAGGAACAAATAAATGAAAGTAAAATTCCATATACTGGGAATAGAACTTGTTACATGAAGAATTCACTGGGGGCAAATATGTATACACAAAAATGTTTACCTTAGAATTATTTGACTGTAAATATTGTAGAAAAAATTAAATGTTCATCATAGGGAATACAAATAAAATATGATAACCTAGCTTTATGAAATATGATGCAAGATAAGTGAGATCTAAAAGTAGAGAAAAGGAAAGATGGTCATTTTTAAAATGTTTATAAGCAGAATATAGTCCATATACCTTCACATACATTATATATTATATAGTGTATATCCTATATAGAGTATAAATGTATCACAGCATACACATTACAACCTACAGATATGTTCACATATCTGTATTTCTATATAAATAGACATATATATGTATGTAAGTATAAGAATATATATATATATTCTATAATTATATATATATATAGTTTTGGAAACATAAGTACCAAATTGTTAACAGTGATTACCTCTGGGAATGAGATTATAGTAATATATGTGTAGACTGATAACTTTTAATTTCTGGTTTTCCTACTTCTACACTGTTTGAGGTTTGTGTAGTCACCAAGTGCTATCTTTAATATATTAGGAAAAAAATATGAAGAGTTGTTATGAGCTGATTATTTAACAGGTTTAAGAAAATACTCTTTGAATGCAGAGCCAAACTAAGTTATTAGGGAAATAGTACCATTTAAAAAGTAACTCTAATTCTTTGCTTCTGCCCTTTCCGCTGCCTGGAATGCAGATATGGTAGCTGGGCAAGATACCTAACACCCCAAGAAAGAAGTCATAATTTGTGGAAGGTGGTATAATAAGAGAACAAACCTGGGATCTGCTATCATAGAGCTACCATAGGAGCAATGTTTGGCCTAGTATGTAAGGGAAAAAGTTTCTCTCACCATGTTTAAGCTAGTATTATTTTGGCCTTTTACAGTAGGTAAACCTAATACAGTATCTGATTCCACATAATATTCCAAGTTCATGACTTCTTCAGTCCTCATGGAAAATATGTATCTACTGTAGAGTTAGAATCAAATGCTCTCCTCCTCTGTTTTATTAAATATTTTTTTTCTGCTTCCATATTTTCCTATCAACCTCATGACTAAAATTTGCCTTCTAATAGAGTTTGTGATTTTTTTTTTTTTTTTTTAACAGCGAAAGAGCCTGTATACTGGAGAACAGAGGCGTCTGGTATCAGTGACGGTTACATTTATTCAAAATAAAATAATATATTGCTTTTCTGAGATTTTCCTTGTACTTCAGTCTGATGACTTTAGTGTGAGCCTGCTACAGAGATGAGATTCTATGTTTGCTGTGGCCAAAAAAAAAAAAAAAATGAATTTAGAAGTCAATGGCTTAGGCTGGACTATATCAGATTTATATCTGGTAACACCACATTTTGAGGCCTCTTGGCTGAGAACACAGTGTCATTAGCCAAACACTCTTTCCACTGGACAAATCTATGTTATCAAGAATCAAGTCAAAAAGAAAACACTGACCCAAAGGGGTTTATATTTAAATTGAATATCATGCTATGTTCTTAAGTGTTAAAAAAGTAAACAAGATGGATTAAAAGATTATACACTTATAGCCTAAAATCTGAGGAATTTATTGAAAAATGGACTTTTGCCTTTTTTTAAAATATTCATTTCTTTGAGAGAGAGAAACAGAGATAGTGACAGCGATAGTGAGAGAGAGCAGGAGCAGGAGAGGGGCAGGGAGAAGCAAGCTCCCCACTGAGCAAAACGCCCTACATGGGACTGATCCCGGAACTACAGGATCATGATTAACCAACTAAGCCACCCAAGTGCCCCAGGGCTTTTGCCTTTTTTTGTTTGTTTGTTTGCTTGTATGTGTATATTTTGGTGGTATAGCGTGGTGTGGGGAGGGATAGATCAAACACTAGTTGCTAACATGGCTCAGTTATCATCTCACAAAGTCATGATGCTTAAAATTAATCACATGTCTAGCTCTATAAACAATGAAGCACAACATAAGCTATTATTTTTATACCAAGTTACGACACTTTGTCACAATAAAGATATGTACATCTCCCTTTTCTTAGTGATGAATCTTGTAGAAATATTATAAACTCCCTTTTAGGAAAATCCCCCCACACACAATTTATTGACATCTTTCCCATGGGAATTGGAGGGTGGCTGACACCATATAATTGTAGAATGTTACATACTTTTTTGCATTCAATTCTCTTTACTTTTTAATCATCTCATATTTTTAAGCCAGCAATCTACCTTCTTTCAGCTGGGAATTTAAATGATTGGCTGTTTATGTACCACAGCAATTCTTTAAAAATATACACATATAAACTATATATATTTACTAATAGTACTAATTATATGTATTTATATTATATATAATGTATACTATATATATGTGTGTATAATTTAATATATATATTTACTAAGCTCTACAACAAAGTCAGGTTCACCCAAAGTCATTTGCTTATAAGATGTTTTGGGAGGAGGGGGGTAAAAAAGAAGAGCTGGTCACAATGATTTAAAAACACACAGACACGGAAGCCTGAATATATGATTACATCCTCTTCTCTCTGCTTATGTACAAAGAACCTACAGTATGTGATTTCTGACAACACATGTTTCTTATTTTGTCAGTTTGATAAAAGCTTACCATGTCAATGGTTTTTAGCTTGTGATTTGGTGATTGTTTCAGCACTGATTGTCAACGACCTGTGTGTCAGCTGACACAGCTGACACAGTTAAATCAGAAATTAGCATGCAGTCTCCTAAAATGCCAGACACATGGACCCTTTACACAAGAGAGATATAATGGAACCCACATGATATTCCCATTAAACAATGAAACATGTGACATTAACCAAAAACAGGAACACATCAGCAAATATGCCTGAGGAAGTTTATGGTATTTAACTCCTAAACATTAATTTTATTGTGGTGTATGAGGAACTAATTAACTGAGAGTTTCCTTTTTTATTGGAAGCGGAAATACTGTTCAGAAAACTGATGAAGAATAAATACAGCATATTTTAAGTTTATTAAGCTTGGCTCATCGACTTCTATTTATTTAAGCTAATCTCATAAGGCAATTAAATATTTCAATCAGTAACTTTATACGGCTATTTTTATTTAACACATTTCTGAAAAATTAATCAATGTGTTAAAATGCAGAAAGAGTATATTAATACATTTCTAGTTTGTATAGCCAAAACAATGACTAATTAAGTTTTCAAAAAAAAATCACGTGATCTTTTCCAACATGAGCTTTGATAAATATACAAGGGGAAATGACAATAGAAAAAGTCAAAACTTTGTGATTATGATGTAAATGGTTAGGGCTGTACCTACATGAGACAAATGGAAACCATCAGCACTGTAATACTTTTCTCTAAATAATTCTATTTTCCTAGTCAGAGGAAGCCTCGTTCAGGTGTGGCAGAATGAATTTGATCCTGGATAAGATATACAGTATAATTAATTTTCAGGTGTGGTTTTAGAATTTTTTATTTTTCCTTTTGAAACAGGATCTGTGTTTGCTGGCACAATGCTAGGCACTACTTCATATATAATCCTATTTAATCTCTGTAACAGTTCAGTAAAGTGAGTTATTAATCTATATTATAGATGAAGAAACTGAGGCTCAGTAACCTGCACAAGGACAATCAAAGTAGCAGAACAAGGCAAAACTTGACTCCAATTCCATACTCTTTCATTCCAAGTGCCTTCCAACTAGTAGTTGCCTATTTGACACTGGGTTAGTTAAATCAAAATGAATAAAACAATTAAATGTTTGAAATTACATAGACATAGGAATCAGCTGGTGTAGACAAATGAATTAACTGATTATCTATACAATATTGTTCCTAAGCTGTAAGTGCAAGATACATTTTGTTATAATGTTCTGTTCTGTGGTTGTAATATGATAGGTCAACACCAATAAATTTCCAGTAAAAAAGGTCATAATAAATTTTTAAATGAATATATACTAGACTACGCCAAAAGTTCCTAAAATTTCTTGGATTCAGGCACCATCAGTGGCTCAATAACTTTTTCATGACACCCACAGGACAAGAGAAATACCCAACTGCTTCATTTTGTTAAGCAGTAAGGTCCAAAAATTAGGTAATTTATGTAGTGTCTGATGAATGTCTCTGTATTTTTCCTGAAATTTTAAAAATGCTGTATGCCTCTGTGGATTAGCAAAAGCACTCTGGTAATTTAGCACACAGTTCAGGAACTTTAGCACTAGGCACATGCCCATGTATGGGCAAAGATTATCTGTAGCTATGTGACACATTCAATTTGACACTTTGGGCTAAACTCTCGAGCCAACTCTTTTACAACTGTTTGTTTTATACTGTATATAGAAAATGGGTTATTTTATTGGATTGCCTTCCTGTAGATTTTTTATTTCCAAATAAAATGCGTTCCTGTCAAAAAATTTCTAAAGCAGCTATTACAATTATATGACTAGAAATTTTACACCCAAACAGAAAGGAGAGGGGCAGAGGACTGCAGTTATTAGTAAAAAGAGAAACACCTATTCCTCTCATTTCTGCCAAAAACTATGTATTCTGAACGAACAGCATTTAACCTTGAGGGTGGGGTAAGAGGAAGCCATGTGTTGTGGAAAGAGAACTGGAAGTTGGAGTCAGTGAA
Organism: Vulpes lagopus; assembly: GCF_018345385.1. Lineage (NCBI taxonomy): Eukaryota > Metazoa > Chordata > Mammalia > Carnivora > Canidae > Vulpes > Vulpes lagopus. Next base: position 21,955,760 of record NC_054844.1, read on the forward strand.
GTGGTATTAATCAAACTTATGGCCTTCAACCACCTTATCTCAAAAGTCTCTCTCAAGTTTAACATGCTAAAACTAACATACACATTCATAATTATTTTAAATTTTGTTAGATTTTTTCTACCAAGATGAGCAAACACAAAAGTGGTATCTTATAGCCAACATGAAACTATTTTGTGGGTGTCAAAAGTGTGTACGTTTTATTTCAAAACTATGTACCTAAAACAAGTTTTGTGGTTCACAAGTTGGAGCCTTTGGTTAAGAGGTTAGGATCTTAGTCAGACTTTCCAGCAGAGGCAAATGGACTATGTCTTTGGACTCTTCAACCATCCAAGGTGTATTTGAACCAGTTTATTTGTACAGTATTTATTTTATTATTCAGCAGATAGAACCTTATTTAGTTTTAAATTTTATTTCAAGAAATTTAAAGAGTTTTCTGATTCATATGAGCAAGTACCTACAAAGATAATTAAAAATTGGGATTTTTGGGGGCACCTGCATGTCTCAATCGGTTAAGTATCTGACTCTTGATTTTAAGTTCAGGTCATGACCTCAGGGTCATAAGATTGAGCCTTGTAATGGGTTCCACAGTAGGCACGGAACCTGCTTAATATTCTCTCTCTCCCTCTCCTTCTACCTCTCACACCTATCCCCTGCTCATGTACATGTTCTTTCTCTCAAAAAAAAATTGAGGTTTTTAATTATGCAATATAAAAACTGGGATGTGTCTACAAATAGTAACTTAGTTGACAGTTTTCATAGACCTAACCAGTTAAATATACAGATTATTTCATTAATTTCTTCCCCTGAATGGAATGGTCTGTGAATTGAGTTGGTTGATCAAATCAATGTTTTTACATAATTCTTTTCATGTTATTTTATATATTAAGAATATTCAGTTTAATAATCTACCATTATTTTTACCTCTTTAGGAGTTTGAAAGTATTTTTAGATATCAAGAAATAAATAGGAAATAACTAGATATAGATCCATGAAGAAGTGTGGTTTCATATTTGATTTCATTAGTAGCAAATGCCAGAACAGAATATGAGATTTTGATAATACTACATCAATATTTGTGAATTTATCTACATATTCATGGGTAAGAGTAAACTACAACATTCTTTAAAGCTTCTTTTCTATCTAGACAGTTTGCTCTGAAATCTTTGGCTGTACTGCTATTAATTTATTTTTCTATGGTTTACAGACATTCATTCTAGCAGTTAAGAGAGAATCCAGCAACTCTATACTGTGGGTCCCACTCCACACCATATTTCTACTATTACATTTCTCAAAAAGAAAATACTTTTATGTCCAAATTATAACTTTTTTTTTTTTTTTTTTGGAAAAGAGAAGATGTTAACTCATCTATGATTATGTTCTTCAATGATTTTTGGTTTGGGTTTTTAAAAAAAATCTTATTTATTTTAAAGAGGAAGAATGAGCAAGCAGGGGGAGGGGCAGAGGGAGACAGAGAGAGAGAATGCTGATTTTGAGAGAATCCTGAAGCAGACTCCCTGCTGAGAGAGTCAAGTAGACCCCGACTCTGAGATCATGACCTGAGCCAAAATCAAGAGTTGGCCACTTCACTGACTGAGCTACCCAGGTGCCCTGAACTTATGTTTTTATTTTATTTTTTCCCTGTTGAAAAAAATTTAACTTTCTTGTGTGGTTCCCAAGATTTTTATTTTATTTTATCAAGTCACATAGTCTAAACAGAAAAATTTACCATCGATACTTTCTATGAATGGATTGATGAAAAGCATTTAAATTTTTGATACCAAAAAATACAGGTTTCATATTGAAAGTCAAATCAAGATGAGTTGGTCAGCCTCTTTCATTGAGAACTATGTAATAATACTGAAATTAAAATAACCGACAAGCAGAGAAGTCACATATGGTTGACAATTATGGAGAGAAAATAATAAGAAAGCAACTGAAGAGAGATGGCAAGATTTGTGTCCTTCTTCATCTCTATTCTTTCTTGAATTGTGATGAAGGAGGAATAGTCCAGACTATTGATTCCACCCAAACTGACTCAAACTGCCGGAGTGTCAACAGGGTGGTACTTTCTCTTCCTATTGGATTCTAAGTTTTAGAGTTTGGCATGATACTAGTTTCAAGCTTGCCAGCAGCTATAAAGGCTTTATTCTATTTTATTTCCAAGGTTACAAAAGAAGTGGTATTATTTATAATTTTAAACACCAAAGGTATAAATATCAAACGGTTAATATATGAACAATTTTAGAAAGGGAAAAATTTCTCCATGCCACGTCACATTAACACCGAACAAATTTAGTATGCCAACTCTGTCAAATGGGAGTGAAGGAGAGGTGTTCTTGACCTTTTCCAGGCCTAGAGTTATGCTATTGTTCATACTCAATATGGTTTTCTCTTTAGCACAATATTTGCTAATGGGACTTATTTCTACAGTTGCTTAAAAAAATTTCTTTCTGGAAAACAGAACTAGTCTATATGTATATATTGCAGGTGCAGTCTGAGGTAACTGATGATTTTTAAAAGTGTCTTTTTTTCTTCACTTTAGTAACCAAGGTTACCAAAAAACACATTGGCAACATGTGTTTAATGTGAATAGTAATTCCTTAGGAAAATGGAAACAAAACAAAACAAAAAAATATTTTATGGTTAAAAATTCAGAATTTAGTGTGGCAAGAGAGTTTGAAATTCTATATTTAGAATATAAATTACTCTTATAATTTAAATCTTTAGAATATAAATATAGTCCTTAATTGTAAAAATATGTTGTTGTTTCTGGATGAATCAATCTACAGAGATAGACTGATGTGGAAATAATACTAAATGAATAAATTCAGGATTCAGAGTGAGAACACTGTCTTAAATCAGACGAACCTGAGGTCAAGAAAAAGATGTGCAAAAAAATCTAAAAACTGCAAAGGCAAAATACCATACAAGAGTGAATTTTTATAGTCCCGAATTCAGCTCACTTTTATCTAGACTCCGTAGTTGCAATCTACTCATGTCTTTTAAAATTTAAAAAACTACATCCCATTTCTTCGATATTATATAAAGAATGGTTTAAAGACTGGGAATAAATGTTAAAATATGAACATTCAAAACACCATTTAGCAGAAAGCTTACATATGATTTCTAGTAATGCTGGACAGAGTTTCTCAACTGCAGTAAGTACTGAGACACAGCAAGATGTTAATGGGGCAATTTATTAACATATAAATGAACCCAAATACGCTGGATTTTACAAAGCAATCTTCTATATGAATAGCTAAAAGACGATATTTCATTAATTGCTTTCAATTATGTTCTTTTGCTTTTTTAAAAAAAAATTTTATTGGAGTTCGATTTGCCAACATATAGTTTAACACCCGGTGCTCATCCCATCCCCCCACCCAACTCCCCTTCCACTACCCCCTGTTTCTTTCCCAGATTAGGCGTCTCTCATGCTTTGTCACCCTCTCTGATTTTTCCCACTCATTTTCTCTCCTTTCCCCTATAATCCCTTTCACTATTTTTTACATTACCCATATGAGTGAAACCATATACTTTTATCAATGAAAGTATTCCAATAAACTCGCCTGTTCTGTATCTTTAAGGCCACGGTAATAATGTTCTGAAAGATAAGCTGCTTAGCAGTATAGTCTCTCTTTGGAATTTGTTATGTTTTTTATTTATTGGATTATAGTTGGCATTTTGGCCTTTTAGATTTTAGAAAGTGAGGTATTAGACTGTTTCCCAAACTAATAATATACAAATTCAGTTTTGGTAAAAAAAAGAAGTCATAAAATCTAAACTTAATAAGCAATACAAACAGCTATTTTGGTAAGACTTCTTATTTAGTGTAAAAATGTCCTTGTAGTGTTTCTAATGAGGTGGTCACTCATTCATTCATTCATTCAACAGGTAATGGAATGTTGTGCTAAAATTTTAGATATAAAATTGAATGAATAAGACAGATTTAGCACCTGCTCTCATAGAACTTACAATTAAAATAAAGGAGAAAATACACAAGATCCAAAGGAACTAGGAGAAAGGGATCTAACTAGGTTAGGTAAGTTTCCCCTGATCTGATTTGGAAGGTCATTAGAATACTGAAGAAAGTAAACATTGACAATATAAGTTCAGAGTCAAGAAAGAGTATGGTTTGGTCTAAGAACTAAGACTCCTGAGAAATTAGGCTAAAAACATAGGGAAGATATAGATGATGAAAGGCCAACTAATTCACATTAGGAAAAATGAGTTTATCTTAAAAGTCAATGGAAAGCAATTGAAGAGCATATTCCTATCTTTGCAAAAACAAACCAAACCTGAAAATTACATTCATATTATAAAAATACACTGGAAATGGAAGTTATGAAACTGAAATATAAAGAGCAAACATTGGTTTCAGAAGCATAGAAATAATCTAAGTTCTTTTAAATACCAACATAAATTCTTTTCTATACTTTCTGTGTGTTTCCTCTTTAAAATAAAAATGCTATATGAGTGATCTCATTTCTTGGTGTGGCAGGAATATTAAATTGCCTAATTTAAAGCCATTCCCTCCACCCACTCCCAAATGGAAAATCAGTGGTACTTACTACAACCAGCCTTATAGCTGAAGCCTGGAGGAAGCAGGAATCCTTGCTGGGCAGCTGCAGCCAGTGTTCGTTGATCAGGAGGAAACACGGGAATCATTAATGGCGGCAGTTGACCTTGAACCTGCTGAACGTTATAGAGCGAATCAAAGAGACGAAGTTTTGGTGCTCCATGTTTCCCACCCTCCTTACTTTATGACAAAAGAAGACCATTTATTAAATTCAAATAAACTGGGATATAAGCTTGCTCAAACACTGGGCCTGAGGTCATGTCTTAGGAAAATTAGAGTATACTATAGTTGGAGGTGTTACCAAGCAGCTCATTTTCTCACTTGATGAATAATTTCCCTGTTTATTCTACATGAAGTATCACTCCTTCATACAAGAAAGCTTTTACTTATGCATTAATATAATGGTCAAAAAATTACCCTTAGGTTGAACTAAAATCTCCTTCTGTAAATCCTGTTAGGGCTATTTCTATCTTCTAAAACACACCTAACTAAACTGGTATCATTTTACATATACTAGTTTTTCATTATTTGAAGGTAATTATCATGTTCACATAATATTGAAATGTTTTGAACAAAAGACCTGGGAAAGAAGCTTAGAGAGTTACCAAGACTTTCCAATTTGTTTATAGAAAGGTAATTGGGGCCAAAAGAAAATTGATTCATCTAAGGCCAAGGAATGGGACAGTTAGATCAGGTTTAAAGTCCAGTCCCTTAAACCCCATTCTGATTATACTTTTGTTTCCATCTATCGTTTTACAATCAATTGAACCACTCATCAAACCACATGGTCTATATTTTGGTCGCCATCTTTGGAATACTTTCATTTGCTGATGTCATTCTCAGAATATGGGGTTTTCACATCAGTAAATAAATAATACAGCACAACAGAATCGCTATCCTCTTTGAACTGAGCAGAGATTTCTAGAAATATCACCTAATACAGTCATTTCCTCAGCAATGTCACATTACTGATTAATGGAAAGATTGTTATCACTAAAATAAGTAAGATTCTACTCCAAAATATTTAATTAAGCAAGATCACCCTAGTGAACATGATCATGGGTTAGCATTTGTCACTAAATACATAACCAAGAATTTACGATCATACTAAAAAAATCACATATCTGACACTTTATTCTCCCTTACTCCTCCTTCTACACATTAATTCAGTTATTTAGAAAATATTTAAAAAAACACATACTATGTACAAGAAAATGAAATTGTCAGTAGGGAAACAAGAGTGAAGAAGAAAAGCAAGATTCAATGTAATGTATGCCCATTACATTACAGTGGGGATAATGATACAAAACTAAGACAAACAAATATCCAGAAAAGATTGCAAATTCACTCAGTTGCTAATCCTAACAGCAACCCTGACTTGTTTTCCTTTCCTCATTTGCACTGAACATTCTTGAGGAACTTGTGATTCTCGTAATGCTCATCATTTCTTACTTTAAAAGTCCACCTTCAGTTTGTCCATTATTTCATCTTTCGCAGTAAACCTCTGAGATATTTCTGAGATTTTGGTTGTTGAGTGTGTGCGCTGTGGGTTGCGGGGGATGTTTGAGAGAAGGGTGGGAAGGAGGGAGAAAGAGACACAGAGACAGAGAGAAAAATAAGCACTACAAGAATGAGAGATCTGTTTCCACAATGACTCCAAATTGGAAAGCATTTATTTTAGCCAAAAGGACTTTAAACCTATAACTGCCACCAGAGTGAAACTAAAAGGGAACAACAACAAACAGGAATACAAAAAGACAGTGTCTTAGGGTTAGAGCAGAAGGTATATATCACTACAGCCAGCATTTTTTGAGCATATTGGAGGAAAGACATACCTTATGCAGAAACCAATGGAAAACAACTGATTAAAGACTCAAATTAGAGACTGCATATTGAGCAAGTTTGTAGGAATAAGTGGTCTAAAACAAGAGATAGACATCTGAGGGAAAAACAGCATGGCTGCTAGTTCAGTGCAAGAAGAGGATGCTGAGCAGAATGACAAGCAAAGAAACAAACAGCAAACCAACTCCTGTATATATTTTATATTTTGTTGTTTGTAAGTTATTATAATTTATACAGTATGTCTCCTCCTTTCGAAGATAGCATCAGTAAGACGATGTACAAATGAATTTAACAAGAGCATTTTAGAAAGAAGAAAGGAGCCTCAAATGAAACGCATATAAGGGTTGTAAAAAGTATCCAAATTTCAGATACCTTAAAATTTGGGAAAAAATAACTTCCAGAATTGTAGAAACAATAGGTTCTTGTTTTAGTGCAGTAGTTCTCATACTTGAATGTATATTAGAATCACCTGGCAAGCTTTGAAACCTCCTCAGTGCCCAGACGACATCCCATGCCAACTGAGTCTGAATCAATAGGGGTGAGACCCAGCCATGGGCATTTTTTTAAAGTTTCCCTGATGATTCCAGCGTGCATCCAGATTTGAGAAGTATGGTCTTAGAGAATGCTTTTGGTCACTGCTGACAAATCTTTTTGTCTTTGCCTTGAGTTACAAAGCACCTTTGGGTATGTAAGCAGTTGAAAGGGAGACTGCCTGACTTTTACAGGTTCTGGGGCCTACAGTTTAGAGCCAGATATTAAGCTAGGTTGCTCATAGAATTCCTTCTTTTTTTTTTTTTTTTTTAGATTTTTAAAATTTATTTATTCATGACACACACACACACACACACACACACACACACACACAGGCAGGCAGAGGGAGAAGCAGGCTCCATGCAGGAAGCCCGATGTGGGACTCGATCCATAGAATTCTTTCTAATTGAGTCTTTCATCTGTTTTTTTTTTTATGTCCCTTTTGTGAGAAACTTTTGATAGTTTGTTTCTACCCAAAGAACAGCAACTAAATCCCTCAGCGTGGCATTCAAGATTCTTCACAATTTGTCTTCAGTCTATCTTTCCAGATATGTGCCCTTCCTCAGAGCTGTACTCTTACCTCAAAGGACCATGAAGAGTTCCTTGCATACTCGGTGTTTTTCCATGCCTGAGTGTGTTCAAAAGTATTTTCTCTTCTGTTGTGAGTGATTTCTCTTTTCCTTTTCTTCTTGGCAAAATTTTACTTATTTTTCAAAGGCTTTTGAGACCCACATAATGTGTTTGCCTGTGAAGCACTTCTTTCTTGTGGTGCCAATTTTCAAGCAGAAAGAACTGTTACTTCTTTTAACCTCATAAAGCTAATACAATACTTACTGTATTGAATAATAGTTACTTGTATAACTCGAGTCTCCCTTATGACCTATGAGCTTCTTTAGGAAAGAGGTTGTAACTTATTACTGTACCTCTAGAGCTTAGCACAGCAGCTGAAACTATTATATGTATGGATAATTCATGAATAAAGAAGAAGAACAAATTGTATAGTCCCATCTTTTAAAATACATCTTTGTGCACCAACTCCAAATGTCCACAAAAGGCCTGTGGACAGCAGTTATTTAATGACCAGAAAGGAATCCAATTTCACCAAAGAAGGATGACAGCATAAAGTACTAACTGCTTTGTGTTCTTATTCTTAAGCCATAGCTAAATAGTCTTATACAGGATGGTATGTCCATGCTTCTAGGATTAGGCATGCATGAAGAAATGGAAAAGTAATCCAGATACATTAGAAATTTATTACATATTTCTGTAATGGACAGATATGCCTGCTTATCATGTTCTAGTACCACGTTGTTTAATTATACCTTTACAATATGTTTTAATAATAGGTGTAGTTACTACTCTATTATTACTATTTTCTTTTTTCAAATATTTCTTGGCTTTTTGTTTAACATTTATTTTTCCACATTAATTTTAGGATATGGGATTTCTATTTGAGTTCATTAGCCTGATGGCTTCATAGCCAATAACAGGCTATATCTTTCAATTTATTCAAATCTTCTTTTGCTTCATATAATTCTTGTAGTTTTCTTGGTAATTTTACATTTATGTTTGTTTGAGAATATTTTTATTTCTGAGGCACGTAGGTTGCTCAGTCGGTTAAGTGTCTGACTCTTGGTTTCGGCTCAGGTCATGATTTTAGGGTTGTGGGATTGAGCCCTGTGTCAAGCTCTATGCTGGGCACAGTCTGCTTGGGATTCTCTTTCTCCCTCCCCCGGCTCACATAATCTCTCTCTCAAAATAAAAAAATGAAATCTTAAAAAAAAAATATTGCTATTATAAAGGGATTTTTTGTTATATTGTTTAACTAGTTAAACTAGTACACAGACTGTTCATGTGTGATAGTTTATATCCAGGTAATTCACTTAAACCCTAATAATTATTAATAATTTTCAGGTAAAAGTTTGAATATTTAAAAAAATAAATTGTAATGAATCCCAGTGCTTTTAAAAATCTGTGTATTCTAAGCTTTTGTCTTACTATGATTATGGAAATGCATTTTGCTTTAGTTTTATAATTTGTGTCACTATTTTAAATTTTCCAAGTTCCAAATATATAGAATAACAGAGTGTTAAGGTTGAGAAAGATCCTACAGATTGGCACACACAATCATTCTGCTGATGAGGAAATAATGCCTTGGCGTATAAATTGTTCAAGTTCTTACATTAAGGTAGAGGCAAAGTTAATATTGGAACTACTCTTAACTCTTAATCTAGTACTCTTTTTCCACATAATGAGGAAAGCTGACTGAGGTAGGGAAAGAGAAATCATGAGGGAAAGAAAGGAACAATAATGAAGAATAAGCCTAATTTCACAGTCCCAATGATGGGTTTTCTTTAGATGATCATACAACAGATTATAGAGTATTGCACTAAAATTGAGGATAAACAGTAAAATAAATATAATCCAAAGTGTGTGACTAATCCACATATGCAACTAAAAATGCATTTCAAAATATAGTTGATCATTATCTGTAGAATCTATATATGCAAATTTGCCTATTCACTAAATTTACTTGTTCCCTCCCCTCACCACCAAATGTACTTGTATCAGTGCTTTGCAGTCACTCACAGACATACACAAAGGAGTAGGAAATTTTGTTGGTAATTTCACTATTTAAAATGTATATAAAATCAATAATAAATATTAATAAGGTGTCTTTATAAAGAAACACACATTACACAAGGTTATGTATAGATCAAGTTATGAAAATGGTGTGACTAAAGGCTCTCAGGGACTTAACTACACCTTCCCCAGGAGCAATTGTTTTGTATTTGCTAATTCAGTGTTCATGGCAACTTTATAGAACATAAGTAGTGCAAATAATGAGTACCAATTGTATTACTGCTATATCTTAATTGATTTTCAGTTAACTGCTACTGAAATTTTGTCACCCTTTGGGAGAAAAGGGACACATTGGATCAAAACAGTATAATGTTTTCCTGGTTGAATTCTAAAACTAGTTTCTTACAGGGTTAGTAATTCACACTTACATATTTGCAGTTTTGAATATTTCCAATCCTATTCACTAATAACTTAGTTTATTTTCTTTCACTTAATGCATGAAATTCCTTTTAAGCTTCTAATTAAGGTTTAAAATGTGTGACATTTATAATTAAGTTTCAATAAAATTCTTTTGTCACAAAATTTTAGTTCTTTTTATAGGTAGCATGTTATTCACTAGTTAGAACAACCCACAATAAATTTAAGAGGCTACTTCCCTTCAGACAACATATTGTTTTAACATTTTTTTTATCATTCCACCACATAGTGCAATCATGCCCTCGAAAATCTTAAAAATGTAATACAAACCAGCCACATTACCATACTTGTAAAAAACCAAGTTAATACTTATCAATTATTCCTAGTTAAATATTTATATTTTATGTAAATATTCTATTGCAAACCCCTTTAGTGACTCCCTGAAACTAATATATCAACTAGGTACTTAAGATTATTAATTTAGTTTTCACTCACATGGCTCAGTTTATTAGTTTATTCATTCAATCAACATTTTCACTAAGCAGAATGTGCACTTTTGGGAAGCCTGGGTGGCTCAGTGGTTGGGCATCTGCCTCTGGCTCAGGTCATGATCCCGGGACCGGATCAAGTCCCACATCGGGCTCCCTGCAAGGAGCCTGCTTCTCCCTCTGCCTGTGTCTCTCCCTCTCTCTCTGTGTCTCTCATGAAGGAATAAATAACAGCTCTTTAATAAAAATGCAATTAAAAAAAAGAAGAAGAAAGAATGTGCACTTTTTTTTGGTAACCAGGGATGCAAAGATGAGTTCACATGCTATGATATCTCCTTTCTAGGAGCTCTGAGTCTGGTGGAGCATCTGGGTAGGTAACTATAATACACTACCATTAAGTGAACAACAGAGACTTGTATAGGATACTATGGAAGCACAGATGAGAGACTCCTTTGGCCAGGAGATATCAAGACAAGCCTCAGGGGGACAGGTCCACTAGGTACAGGGTCTGAACCGATAAGTAGGAGTTAGTCAAGCAAAGAGATGGGAGTATAGGAAAAGAATTCTAAGCAAAGAAGGAGACATGAACAAAGAAATAAGGAGAAGAAAAAGCACCATGTGAAGGGGATGCCATCTGAGCAGTCTGGGTTAGCAAAAAATGTAAGAAGGAAGCAGTGGTGAGAAGGTCTATCTGAATTAGTTTGTGTATCAGGGTAAAAAGCATGAAATTCCCAATCTAGGCTCTGGAGAACCACTGACGGGTTTTAAGTAGGTTAGGTAGAGTACTATGATAGGTATAGGGAGGAATTTGAAAGACCAAGTTTAGAGACCAGGTAGGAAATGATCAACTAGTAAGCTAACAGAGTCAACCAGGCAATAGATTATGAGGGCTTGATCAGTAATAGGAGGGTCAGGAATAAGGAGAAAAAGCCAAGAAACATTTTTTTAAAGATGAAAGACGTTGATAATGGGGGGTTGTTATATATGTGTGGGTACCTAAGAAATCTATGTACCTAAGTATTTATATATATAGTGAATAAAATATATATTTATATATAGCGAATAAAAATGTTTATATACAGTGAATAATATATATAGGAAATAAAAGGAGTCAAAAATAACTTTCAGATGTTTAGTTTACACAACTATTTATACCAAAATAAAAGCACACAGAGGTAGTGACAAGTTTTCATGGAAATGAAGATATTATGTGTTTGAGGTACCTGAATATAATTCTATTGGAGATATCTTGTGAGCAGACAGATAAGGCTCCAGTCTAAAGCTAGGGAAGAGATCTTTAGAGACTATGGTCTGGGGAGTCAGCAGCTGATAGAGTGAACTAAACAATCTAGAGAGAGTCTAAAGTATAACGAGAAGAAACAGCTTAAAATCATCCTGGTCACAACAATGATTCAAGGATAAACAAAGGAAGAGGAATCTACGAGTGGAGAGGTAAAATAAAATAATGAGTACAGTGTCACAAAAACAATGGAATTTCAAGGCTGACGTAGTGACTAAAAGTGGACACATGGCATAAAGAGTATTTTAGAGACAAAAAATAATATATTTTGGAATTGTTAATTAGAGGATAGTAATGAATCTAACGATATCAGTTCCATTAGAAGAGAGAGTAGAAACCATATTGCAAAAAGTTGCAGACTCAATGACAAGGGAAAAAAAAGAAAAGAAGACACCAATGTAGATTATTGTTCAGAGAAGGTTTGAGAAGTCAGGAGACACATCTGACAGTAGCTACATAGGGATGCATAGACTTTATTAGGTAGCAGTGTTTTTAGCACATTTATTGACTGAAAGGAGCAAACAGAAATTCAGAATTTTAAACATAGGAAAGAGAAATCAATTGGTGGACCAAAGTTCCAGAGGAGGCTAAAAAGCAAGGCAGCATGTAGGGATTAGTTTTGAATGAGACTAACAACTCTTTCTCTGGGCCCCGATGATTGGTGTTATTTGAGTGGATATTTGGTATTATTTAAGTGGATATTTTATATGTAGGGAAATGAGAAGGTAAAGAAAATCACGCCTCAGTGATGAAGGCAAGGTTACATGCCCAAAATGAGAGAGACTGGGATTGAACAAGGGAGTTCAGCAAAGGAAAGGGAATTTGGGATCATCATTGAGAGAAATGAAAAAGAACGTAAACCATGGACAACTAAAAAGAGTACTAGAAAACTTCTTGTTGTTCAAGCAACAATGGTAGTAAATTTGCTCAGACTACACACACAAATGTTGAAATAAAAGGCAGCTATACAATTTAAGTCATCACAATTACAAATCAAATGTAAAATCTAAAACTTTCCAATGTTCCTCGAGAGTTTAGTCAGATGAGTACTGTTATGTTCAAGCACACATCATCTTTAGGGATCAGTACATCTACAACTGAAATCTTGCCACCTTCAGTAGGGAACTTAGCAGCTGTTTAGAAGCACACAATGATGCTACACAGTAGTTTCTGAGAAAATGAAGAAGGTAATAGCCAAGTGAGATTGCAAGAGGGGTTTAGGTAGGCAGGATATAATTACCCAAACTGGAGTAACTGGAAAAACAAAGCTGATTTTCTATGATTAGCAAGAAGAGGCATGGGATCCTCAATGACTAGTAACAGTTTGTGATTTTTCATTTTGTAGAACAGAAAGTAGATTTGTCAGTTTATCCTATCTAACGCAAGGGTCTTTAGGAAAGAAAAAAAAAACTATACTAAAATTAAGAATAAAGGAGTCCATTTATTTTCCAATTAATCTACTAGGAAGACTAAAGAAGATCTCATTGAGAGATACAGGGACATAGAAACAGTGCTTAAAATTGCAATGTCTGCCTTTCACTTCCCAACAGCCACACTGGAGTTGTATGGTCTCTAATTTCATGTGATTCAAGACAAAGACAAAGTAGCCATATTCTTTTAGAACAAAAATGAACAGCCATGTGGATTTTTTTACATAGTACTCTTCTTCGGCAAAAAGCCACAGAACTTTTTTTAAAAATCGTTTCCAAGGATGAAAGTGACTTTGCCAAGCAAAGTGGCTTCAAAACAGGCCTCAAAAATACTAATAGAAAGACAGATGGTTCTACTAAGAGCTTGGCTGCCAAAATTAAAAAAAAAAAAAAAGTAGGAAAAAAAAAAAAAAGAAAGGAGTGATGCTATTGAAGCTGACTGCAAAGTTATCTGATGACTACAAATACTTTTGTCCCATTGCAAGTGCTAACTCTGCCTCCAGGGCTGATAGAGCCAAACTAGTAACTTCGCCACATCCGATCCCCCTGTATTCCCACCCCTCCTAAATAAAACCTGTCAGCGCCAAGCCCTGCAAAACAGCACAAGCATGCACTTGATTCAGACTGCTCTGCAGAAGCAAAATATTGCGTTGAAGAACTCCTATTTCGGAACAGACCCACAAGGAAAATTGCTTTTCTTTTCAAAACTGCCTGTCACATTTTCTTTTTCTAATCCCCCCTCTCCTCCTCCTCTCTGTCACCAAAGGGCCCCTGGGCCCTATGAGTCTAGATGATACAAACTCAATTTGTATAAAGAAGGCAAGAAGCAGCACCACAGAGAGGTGGAGATGGTTTGCAAGGATAGAGAAATAATCCAGTCAAGACAGTGCAATTTTCTTTCCAAACTACTACTACAATAATACCTCCACTTTATTTCCTTCAGGGCAACTGTCATTTCTTTTTAACCAGATTGCTACTAGAGATAATAGAAACTGAAATATTATATGGTCACTGACTCTTCCTTTCAATGGCTCATTTCACTATTGCATTTTTACTTTTGCATGATGTGTTTATTGTTGGCATTGTTACTAGCATACAACCACTTTCAAATGATGTAGAATTAAGACCTCTGTCACTTTAAGGCCATGAAATTTCATTCTTAATACCATGCAGGTTTCAGTTGTATAGTTTTCTTGTCTAATAGTACCTTTTATTTATTTTCAAAATTTAAGCATTACATTTTTATGCAGCATCATTTTAATACACATTAAATTCATATCAACCAAGATGATGGCATTTCTTATAAATATAAAACATGCTTAAACAAAGTATATTTGCTGACTTAAGGAAAAACGTCTATTTTAAAAGTTGATAATCATAGAAACTTGAGGGTGGCAAAAATATGGTGTTAAATAAGAAAGCAATTGTGAAAGAGTATGGGAAAAACAGCCATTTCATTTGCCAAGGACAATTTTGAGCTGAATGAAAGAATTAAAAAGGCAATGATTAAAATATCTCAAATGATACATTATTTAGGATTAGATTATCATCCGTTTCTTAATGGCAATATTTTATGTAGTTTGATAGCTGTTACTTGATAAAATCAAAGTCTTTCTTTATAATGCAACTCTATTTATTTCTTCAAACGTGTGTAACTATTTGTATTACTTATCATGGTTCCTGACAACAAAACAGTCTAGTTCATATGATTGTGCATGGTTCTCTATTTGCATGAACAGAATCAGGCTTTGCAAATACTAATACAATCTTATATCATGCATTACTATGTCAATTGTAATTTACATGCAAATGAAAGACAACGTAAAATATAATGCACAACATGAAATATAATATGTTTTTCAATTATATTTCTCAGGACACTATCATTAGAAAACTTAATAAAATTCACTATTTATTGATTTCTGAATTATGATGTTTTGCTAGATGGCCTATAATAGATTATTAGTGATTTTTTTCCTCATGCAACATAAATCTCAGTTTAACATAAGTTCTTTAAAATATTACACCTCAAAAAATTATCATGTTATGGGGAGGGTTAAACTGTAACTGACTGCCAACGTGTACAGGGTTTCTTTTTGGAGTGATGAAAATGTTCTGGAATTAGACAGTGGGGATGGTTACAAAACACCATGATTATACTAAAAACCACTGACTTGTATGCTTTAAAAAAGAGTGAATTTAATGAAATATGAACTGTATCCTGATTAAAAAAAACCAAAATAAATAAATTTTAAAAGATCATATTAAAATATACAACTTTACTACTATCTGAAGCAGCATTAAACGTGCTTTCAAATTATAATATTAGAATATATTTTTTTGTATTTTTATGAGGCCCTTGCACATAAATTAGTTCATTTATACTTCATCCTGCCTCTTGGAGATCAGTAGGTCAGGTATTTTTTTGGTTTGTTTTTTGTGTTTAGGTCAGGTGTTGTATTTTCAATTTTATTAATAAGGAAATTGGATAGGAAAACAAATAATTTGTAGAGTTACCCATGACCACACTAGCCAAAACTAGAGCCAAGTCTAGAACTTAAATTTTTGAGTCTGCTCAATTATTAGGCAAAATTATAAAACAAAAATTAAATAATTTTCTGAAATAAAAATACTGATTTAGATAAACAGTAGAGAAACATCAATATTAATTTCCATATATTTGCTCAGCATAAAAAATGATCATATTTAAATTATCTTTAAAAGATAAAGTTCTATTATGTTTTAAGAGATTTTTTTTATGGCAAGGGTATCATTTTGACTTTGATTTTCATCTTTATATTACAATTTATTTTGCTTTATAGTTTCTGTCCACAATGTTCTTTAAAAATTTTCAGTATGTATACATATACTTTAATAATCTGAAAATTAATCTGAAAAACAGAGATGTAATAGAACATTATAGTGCCTGGATTAGCATAGAAGAATATTTAATACAGGAATTGCTATCCTAAAGATCCCTAAAGATCTTAAATTGTGAGACTTTGTTGGCTATTTTGGTAGAAAACAGGAAAAAGTTCTTTGATATGTGACTAAAGAATGATTGAAAAAATTTAAATTTTTTCACTCTGAATTTCATAAAATGTATATATAAAATTAACATGTATTTCAAAGTTTCCTGAAATCATTACCGATTATTTTGACCTTTATTAGTTTACTTCTTGCTGAAATATCCTATAACACCAGTATTTATTCTATGAAGTGAGCATTGGATTATGAAATCTTAACATTTTCTATTTCTTGCTGGTGTTACTTTACACTTCCCTCTTTAGATTTCAGATTATTTCTGGACAAGAGACATTTTATTCTTGGATCTGTTTTCAAATTAGAGGAGGTGAACAGGACGCCTGAGTGGCTCAGTGGTTAAGTGTCTGCCTTTGGCTCAGGGCCTGATCCTAGGATCCGGGATCGAGTCCTGAATTGGGTTCCCTGTGAGGAGCCTGCTTCTCCCTCTGCCTATGTCTCTGGCTCTCTCTGTGTGTCTCTCATGAATAATAAATCAAAAGAAAGAAAGAAAGAAAGAAAGAAAGAAAGAAAGAAAGAAAGAAAGAAAGAAAGAAAGAAAGAAAGAAAGAAAGAAAGAAAGAAAGAAAGAAAGAAAGAAAGAAAGAAAGAAAGAAAGAAAGAAAAACTTTAAAAAAATTAGAGGAGGTGAAGATGAAAACTTCACCTGATTTCTACTCTAGGACTACTTTTTCCTTAAAACCCAACTTCAGTATCACTGTCTTTTTAAAGACTACCCAAACTCCCCAAGCAAAATATATTCATTCATGTGTTGAGTGCCTGCTTTGTGCTAGGTACTGCTCTCATGTCTAGAAATATTGCAATTAATGAGGCAGACAAACACTACAGGAAAAGGAATGCTGGGATGGAGGCTACAAATTTAAATATGGGATCAATGCTAACAGTGCCATAAAAATCTGGAAGAACAGACACAATAAACCTCAATAACCCGGGGAAAAGTGTTCCAGGCAAATGGAAGAGATGTTAAAAGCCTACAGTAGTAGGGCATCTGGGTGGCTCAGTTAGTTAAGCATTGGATTCTTGCTTTCTGCTCAGGTCAAGATCAGGGCTCTGCACTCAGCAGGGGGTTGCTTAAGATTCTCTCTCTCCCTCGGCCTCTGCCCCCTCACCCCAATTTCTCCATCTCAAAACAAAAAACAACCCCCCCAAAAAAACAGGGGTGCCTGAGTGGCTCAGGTGGTTAAACATCTGCCTTCAGCTTAGGTCATGATCCTGGTGTCTTTGGGAATGAGCCCCACATCGGGCTCCCTGCTCAATGGGGAGCCTGCTTCTCCCTCTCCTGCTGTGCCTCCCTCTGCTTGTGCTCTCTCTCTCTGTCAGATAAATAAATAAATCCTAAAACAAACTAGGGTTTGTTTGTTTGATAAGACAAACAGATAAGAGTGCATATGCTGTGTTCAACAAACCATTTCCTTCTGCCTCTACTCCATATAAGGATTCCACTAAGTTGAAATTACCTGTGTCGGTTTCCATGAGTAAGCTGCCCTAGGGGCAGGACATAGCAAACTCATATTGGTATCCACAATATCCAGCTTACTGTCTAGCATACAGTACATGTGCAATTTATGTCAATTACACCAATTATTTTAAAAGAGAATTACTATTAGGAAAAGCTACTACTCATGTTTCAGCCTGTATTTTTTTCAATAGGAGTAACTAGTTTATTAAAACATTTCTTTTACACAAGGGGTTTTAGGCTTTATTTCATTTTCATTCAAGATTTAACATTTTTTCTCAAAGTTAATACCCTAAAGCATGCCATACAGCTTTTGCCATTTTTAACTCCAACTCATTACCTTCCTCAGACCCTAGTTTTAGTGTCAATGATGCTAAGTTAGGTTTCATGCACTTCATTATTCCTCAGGAGATGAGAGAAATAAGTCTGATGTGTCCTTACTGAAATACCATAAGAACTGCAGTTAGATGTTATTTATGATAAGACTGCAATTTTTTATGACTCGTATGGAATGAATTCATATGTTAAAAGATTAGGAAATTAGTTCAAATATGAAACATCATGTGCTACTAAATACAGTTGAATTTTTTTGCTATCTGTTATCCATATCAATATATAAAGCAATGTTACTAAAAGGTATGAAAACACATGAAGAATACAGTTTAATTTATAGACATGAACTTGTATATGCTAATTTTTTTTAAAAAAATTCTTGACTGGGGATCCCCAGGTGGCTCAGCGGTTTAGCGCCTGCCTTTGGCCCAGAACGTAATCCTGGAGTCCCGGGATTGAGTCCCATGTCGGGCTCCTTGTGTGGAGCTTGCTTCTCCCTCTGCCTGTGTCTCTGCCTCTCTCTCTCTCTCTCTCTCTCTCTCTCTCTCAGTCTGTGTTTCTCAAGAATAAATAAATAAAATCTTTAAAAAAAATTCTTGACTAAAAATCCAAGTAAAATAACTATATATTTAAACTATGTATTATTTGTATTTTGTATAAGAAAATAAATGTGATTATACTGCTTAAATGTTTCTTTTTTAAAAATAATTATTTATTTGACAGAAAGAGAGAGAGCACAAGTAGGCAGAGTGCCAGGCAGAGGGAGAGGGAGAAGCAGGCCCTCCACTGAGCAGAGCCCGAAGTAGGACTTGATCCCAGGAATCTGGAATCATGAACTGACCCAAAGGCAGGCGCTTAATTGACTGAGCCACCCAGGTGTCCCATTTAGATTCCTTTTATTCAAATTTTTCCTAGTGCGTAATTTCAGTTTTTAAGCTAGCTAGTATTAGATTTGTGTGAATGTCTAATATATGAAAATTTGTTTATTTGTAGCATGCAAAGAGTATACTGAGTCAGTAATGAAAAGCGTTATATGCATGGGAAGAAGTCCTTACCGCAAGTATTCCCACAAACAAAACCAAAAGTAACATTTCAAACATGTCCCCCAAATGCAACCATATTAGGGGAAGATTAATATCTAGTTTCATTCCTTTGGATGGGAAAAAAAAATCCCTGCTCTTTGAGTAATAATGGACACTGCCTCATAGTCTCTATTGGAACTTGGTACTCATATGCTTGTCTAACTCTACGATAGTTGAAGACATTCTAGCAGTAAGCCACTCACTAGAACATTTGTCACTGAAAATAAAATGTGTGAAATTACCAGAAAGGGCATGTTAGATGTTTCTTAGACTGAAAATGTGAAATATTTTTGTAATTGGACAATCCATTGAACACAGTGTCATTTATATAATCAAAAGTTTTTAAATCTAGTCGAGAAGGAATATTGTTTTTCCACTGTAAATACATTCAACAAGGAACTGTACACTACTTGCAACAATAAAAGTATGGCTAATTTTACTACTTTACTAAATTTACTTGATACTGTCCAGCAAAATGCACTATAATTTGACTATGCATAATGACAATATTTAAATAAAGATGAATTATGCAATACCATTGGTATTTTGCTAAATCTACAGACTACCTTTTCTATTAGAAACTGTCTTTATGTCATAAAAATTATGACAATTCTAGTTTTTTATGGATGTTTTATTAGATGAAAAGAGAACATGGACTGACTACATGAATTCTTTCCATCTGTCTGCCCTTTATCAAAAAGTATTTGATAGATGGTTGTTAATGTTAACACCTACTCTGTTTCCCTAAGCTTCTCTCATGATCCTTTTTTTCCATGTTGACTTTTTGCACAATTCTATTTTTCACTCATCCAAACTCACAATAACCTTATGAGATAGAGCCTTTCATCATCTCCATTTTACAGGTGAGGAAACTGAGGAACACTTAAGTCAGATGGATAGCAAGTAAAAGAGCTAGAATTCAGGCTTTTAACCATCATACTTTATAGTCACTAAAATAAAGGATACACTCATAAATAAATCTTACCACAACAAAATAAATCATGTGAAAAATTTTAAAATCACAAAAATTTTGAACATAGCCTGAAAATAATTATTTCAACACAGAATTTTTAAAAAGTATAATGGAAATAGTATTAAATATTAAATATCCTAGAAATCAAAGAAGTAGATCCTGGTTACACAATAACCAACATATTTTTTGATATACAGCCTCCAACCATGTTGAACATGGAAGAAAGGAAGGACTAGTAAGTTGAAAGTAGGTGAGGAGTTATACTGGTGGCAAATATAGGTGACATCACTTAGAACCCAAGATAAAGCCCTGGGTCCCTACAAATCTAACCTTCCAATTCCTGCACCAATTCAGGACAAAAAGGGGAGATATATCATTGCTGAAAGATGAGTTTAAAATAAAATATTGGAATTAAAGCAAACACACTAGAATGTTTCTAAAACAGCTTTGGTAGAAAACCACTGATGATAATCATGATTAGAATGATGATTATTCTTTGACAAATATTGAGGGCCTATGATGTATAAGATATTTTCCCAGGTACTTGAAAACTATAGTAAAAAAAGAATTCAACAGACTAAAATCCCTAATTTCATTGACTTTACATTCTACTACTCTAAAATACTAATCATAATAATGAACTTCTATTATTTAACTACAGACCTTACTTGAGTTTGTAATTCAAAAGCTTCCTATATGGTCAGTAAAATCCCAAACTACAACATTAAAAATAAGTGGTCTCTGGTTTGTTGTGTCCTGGAACCTGGCAAAATAATTCAGTAAAATAGGCCAGATGTCACCAATTTAGATACTATGATTTCCCACAGATTAAGTTCAGCCAAACATAAACTCACTAAAAAATTATGAAGAATAATCTAGCATGTGTAAGAGCAGAATCAAGAAACAATAGATTTAGACACTCAAAAGCAGCCAAGTATTAGATCATCAGATAAAGAATAAAATAATATGCTTAAAAGGTTTACTTAAGTAAAAGTTGGAATAAAAAATAGTATCAAATTAAAAAAAACTATCAAAGATGTTCAGGAAAAATGTTAAAAGTAGTTAATAGAACTTTGAGAAGTGAAAAAAAAATAACTGAAATTTAAAATTAATCAGATGGATAGACAGTAATTAGATACAGGTGATGAGAGAAGTCATTAACTGGAAAATACTTCTAAAGAAATTAGCCAGATTTCAGTTCACAGAAATAAGGAGATGGAAAATATGAAAGACTTGTTACGTGTTATGGTGCTAGTATGAGATGGTCCAAAAAATCTTAGTCAAAATTTTAGAAGGGAATAGAAAAAAAAAACAATAAAGATAGGCACTATTCTAAAAAATAATGGTTGAGAGCTGTTCTGAGTTTGAAAGACATAGACCCATAGATGCAAGAGACAAAATTTATACAAACAGAATAATTGAGAAGAAAATATCACTTAATACTCTTTTAAAAACTTCAGAAAAACAAAGGCATAGAGAAAATCTTAAAAGCACCCAGGCAGAAGTCATCAACCTAAGAATGACAATTAGTGTGACAATAAACTTCCAAACAATAGCACTAGAAGCCAATGGAGAGATAAAGAAAATAACTGTAACCTTCAAAGTGTTTCCCAGTAAACAATTTGAAAAAAAAAATGCAAAATAAAGCCTTTTAGTTCCAGGAAAAGTCAACTATGGATTCCTTCACTAAAAGAATTTTTAAAGTATACCTTCAGAAAAAAGCAAAGGTACCCTAGAAAGAAATATGAGGGAAGTAATTGGTGAATATGTCAGTAAATAAAAATAAACTTTGTTCAATGAAAATAATGACCAATATTTGGATTAAAAAAAGAAACAGAGAGACCTAACTACAGCAACAATAACATGTCAAATAAGAGAAGAATAGTCATAGTTATGGAGTCTTAATATTATTATTTTATAGCCCAAGAGGAGGAATTCAATATTTGTCAATTTCAGACTCTCTTACCATAAGTAGACATGTTAAATTTTCAAAGGCAACCCATAAAAAAACAGAAATACAGTAGATAATGCCTAAACCAATAAAAAGTGATACAAAAGAAAACTAGACATTATATACAAAAAAAAGAAAAACTACATAAAACATGGTCCAAATAGAAAGCATGAATAAAATGAGAGACTTAAGTTGTTTTTTTTTCTTTTTAAGATTTTATTTGTTTATTCATGAGAGACACACACACACACAGAGACACAGGCAGAGGGAGAAACAGGCTCTCTGCAGGGACCCCGATACGGGACTCAATCCCCGGACCCTGGGAACACAACCTGAGCCAAAAGCAGATGCTCAACCACTGAGCCACACAGGTGTCCTGAGAGATTTAAGTTTAACATAATAAATGTAAGTGGACAAAGCTTATAAGTTAAAAAACAGAGACTAACAGATTTTTAAAATATTTTCTCTTTCTTCTTTCCTTCTATCCATTTATCTATTTATTTAGAGATCAAGTATGGGGAGAGGCAGATGGAAGGGAGAGAGAATCTCAAGCAGACTCCACACTAAGCATGGAACATGACACAGGGCTTGATCCCATGACCCACAGATCATGACCTGAGCCAAAATCAAGTCAGACACTAAATCAGCTGAGATCACCCATTTGCCCGCCAACAGATTAAATTTTTAAGAAGGGAGGACTGGGTGACTCAGTGGTTGAGCATCTGCCTTTGGCTAAGAGCATGATCCCGGAGTCCCCGGATCAAGTTCCGTATCGGGCTCCCTGCAGGAAGCCTCCTTCTCCCTTTGCTTATATCTCTGCCTCTCTCTCTCTCTGTCTCTTATGAATAAATAAATGAAATCAAAAGAAAGAAGAAGAGGGATCCCTGGGTGGCGCAGCGGTTTGGCGCCTGCCTTTGGCCCAGGGCGTGATCCTGGAGACCCGGGATCGAATCCCACATCAGGCTCCCGGTGCATGGAGCCTGCTTCTCCCTCTGCCTGTGTCTCTGCCTCTCTCTCTCTCTCTCTCTCTCTCTCTGTGACTATCATAAATAAATAAAAAAAAAAAATCAAAAGAAAGAAGAAGAAAGAAAGAAAGAAAGAAAGAAAGAAAGAAAGAAAGAAAGAAAATTTTAAGAAAACCCAGCTATATCTATTGTATAAGAGTTACACCTAAATAGTAATGCCAACAAGTGTTAAAAAAGGGATGAAAAAGCTATATCAAGCAAATATTAACCAAACAAATGAATAAACGAAGAAAGTAAAGTGCCTATTTTAGTATCATACAAAATAAACTTTAATGCTAAAAGGATTATTGTGGATACAGAGCTTAAATAAATAATTAATTATAAAAGCTTCATTTCATCAGGAAGATATAATAATTTTGATTATATACCTATTTAACATATTACTGGAAGTCCTAGATACAGCAATTAGACAAGAAAAAGAAATAAAAGGCATCTAAATTGGTAAGAAAGAAGTAAAATTTTCACTATTTACAGATGACAAGATACTATATACAGAAAACTTTAAAGATGCCACCAAAAACCTACTGGAAGTAAATGAATTTAGTAAAGTCACAGAATACAAAATAAATATGCAGAAATCTGTTGAATTTGTATACACCAATAAATGAAGTAGCAGAAAAGAAATTTAAAAATCCCATTTACAATTGTACCAAAAATAATAAAATAATTTGGAATTTAACCAAAGAGGTGAAAAATCTGTACTATGAAAACTATAAAACACTGACAAAAGAAATTGAAGATGACAAGTAGTGGAAAGATATTCCATTCTCATGGATTGGAAGAATAAATAATGCTAAAACGCCCATGCCACCTAAAATAATCTACAGATTTATGCAATCCATATCAAAATACCAACAATGTTTTTCACAGACCTAGAACAAAGAATCCTAAAATCTGTGAGGAACCACAAGGGACCTCAAATAGCCAAGACAACGTTGAAAGACACCTTGAGGTATCACAATCCCAGATTTCAAGATATAATACAAAGCTGTAGTAATCTAAACAGTACAGTTTGGGCACAAAAGTAGATACATACATCAATGGGACAGAATAGACCAGAAATAAATCCATGCTTTTATGGTCAATTCATCTACAACAAAGGAGGGAAGAATATACAATAGAGGAAAGACAGTTTCTTCACGTAGTGTTGAGAAAACTGGACTTGGAATAGAATGAAACTGGACTGCTTTCTCATACCATACACAAAAATTAATTCAAGATGGTTTATAAACCTAAATGTGAGACCTGAAACTATAAAAGTCCTAGCACAGAGCATAGGCAGTAATTTCTTTGACACTGGCTGCAGAAACATTTTTCTAGTTATGCCTCCTCTCGCAAGGGAAACAAAAGCAAAATTAAATTACACCAAAATAAAGGGCTTTTGACCAGTGAAAGAAACCATCAACAAAATGAAAAGGAACCTACTGAACAGAAGATATTTGCAAATGATATATTTGATAAGGGGTTAATTTCCAAAATAAATAAAGAACTTATATAACTTAACACACAGAAAATAATCCAATTAAAAATGGGCAGAGGGTCCAAATGGACATTTTTCAAAAAAGACATACAGATGGCTAGCAGACACATGAAAAGATGCTCAACATCACTAATCATCAGGGAAATGCAAATTAACACCACAATGAGATATCACTTTACACCTGTCAGAATGGCTAAAATCAAAAATATAAGAAATAACAAGTGTTGGCAAGGATGTGGAGAAAAAGAAAATCTCGTGCAGTATTGGTAAGAATGCAAATTGATGCAGACACTGTGGAAAACAGTATAGAGATTCCTCAAAAAATTAAAATTAGAATTTCCACAAAATCGAGTAATTCCACTACTGGGTATTTACTCCCCAAAATTAAAGCACTAATTTGAAAAGATATATGCACTCCCATTTTAATTGCAGCATTATTTACAAGACATGGAAGTAACCCAAGTATTCACAGATAGATTATTGGATAAAGAAAACACACACACACACACATACACACTGGAATATTACTTAGCCAAAAAAAGAATGAAATCTTGCCATTTGCAACAGCATGAATGGATCTAGAGGGTATCACCCTCAGTGAAATAAGTCAGTCAGAGAAAGACAAATACAGTATGATTTCAATCATATGTAGAATTTAAGAAACAAAACAAAGAGAAAAAAAAAGATAAAATAAAAACCAGACTCTTAAATACAGAGAGCATAGGGGTGTGCCAGAGAGGTTATGAGTGAGGAGATGGGTGAAATAGATAACAGGGGGAAAAAAGTTATATGTATCTTAAAAAAAAAAAAGGACCTCATAATTTGTAAAGCAATAATTGAAAGCTGCAAAGAGAAATTAGAGAACCCTCATTACTGTGGGCCATTTTAGTACAAATTTCTTAATTACTAATAGCTCAAGTGAAATTAGTGAAGACATAGTAATTTGGACAATATAATTAGAAAGCTTAACCGAGTGGACATGTATAGAATTTTGCACCCATTAATTACAGAATACAAACACTTTTAAGGCAAACAGGACACTTATACAAACTATCCACACACTAAGCCATAAAGCAACACCCCAAATATTTCAGGGAGTTAGCCATATGCAAAGTTATGATGAAATCATTTGGTTTTAGAAGGAGAAGAAAATGATAAGATTTTTAAAAATTGGACTCCAAAAATTACAACACCTCTTTTTGAATCAGGAGTTTGTCCAACTCCAGATTTATAAGATACATTTTAACAAAGACTGAAACATTTACCTGGGAATTGAGTCTATGTTTCTATGAAAAATACAATTTGATCATTGAAATTGGATCCTTATTTGCTAAATGTGCTTTACCATTGACAAGTGGGATCATTAAAATTGCTGTGTTTGTTCTAATTAATGTGTGGGTGGTTGGCAGGAATTAGAGGTTATTTAATATCATGTAATGGTTAGCAATTCAAAACCTGTGCAGTTTGAAGACTGTACTATGGGGAAAGCAATCATGAAGAATAAATTTAAAGTCATTTTGTTTTTTAAAAAGTCAGCATCAGACACAAAGCTTTTAAATTCTGAACATGTATTTTAAGCTTTTTGTACAATACTTTGTTAACGGAAACAATAAAAAGGACTAAAAACATATCCGTGGATGTTTGAAAAAATACACATGGTATATATATGTACATGATTTTCAAGACTTTTGAGAAAATCTTAGAAATGAAGTTGATAAGATACTAGCTGTAAAAAGAGCTAAGGTTGATATAATCTTATAAAATAAAATACCACTTAACAAGTTGTGTATGGATTTTGATAAAATCGAAGTTTTTTAAATTTTCACTAAAATGCCCATTTTTTTAACCGATGAGCTTAGCACACATTTCAAATGAATAAAAACATGTATAATACAGGCAAAAGCTATAATAGCATGTTTTGATGTATATCGAAACCACATTTATATCAGTATAAATTAGTTCATAAGAACCAATACTAAATAATTATTGAGGTAGCTTTTCCACAAATTTATAAAGGAAGTAAATTCTCCAAGGTGGTATGAATGTAGATAGGAAAACCATGCCCTAATGTTGGTGTAAGTCTCTGTGTTAAACATATATATTTCTGATTATATAACAGGGAAATGTGTGGCAAAGATTCTCTACCATTTCAGTTTTCTATCTTGTGTGACCATCCTCATTGCCAGTGGGATTATTATTCGATTTATTTTGTTGGGTATTTAAAAAAATAAAACGAAAAAGAAAATGAAACCTATTAGAATCCTGAAAACTTTTATAAAAATGTCTATCTGCATCCTTGAACTAAGTTCATGACCGACCCAGTGAACCTATCACTCATTCTTATTGGGTCATTCATCTTTCAAAACCAGTTTTCATTTGTTGGTCTTACCACGATTGATACCGTCTACATAGCTACTACTCCTGAAGCTTACATGTGGTTCTCAACATACACATGTACTTAGCAAGACCTGAGTCTCATCACAGGGAGACTTCAGTCTGTAAATGGTTCACCTGGAAGAATGCAATAACAGAAGAAAAGACCCCAATGTTTTAGTACATGCATTTATCAGCAACAGAAAGCATAATAGTTCAAAACGAAAAGAAATAGTATTTCAATTTTATTAGCAACCCATTTTTACTTGACATTTTGTATGTATTTGCTGACAGTTTTCTTATTATTTCTTTCCCTGTACGGGCCCCAACACCCCATTGGTTCATAAGTTCTTTTCACCACATAATTTTGAGTAAGGGAAAAGAAAAGAACTTTTCATACATGCTTACTGAGTTAAAAATACTGAAGTCAACAAGGGAGTTAAGAAAGATGGGACTAGTGGTGGAAGAAAGGGGAAGGAGGATGTGAGAGAAATAAATGCCTAAGAATACACGCAGTGTAGAGAAGGAAAAAAAATGCACTTTCAACATCTTCCTAGTTTCAGTGTTATATATTAAACGTAGAAGCAAGATTCTCAGGTTCATCTCTTTCTACTAGAAATGTGCTCTACTCTTACTTCCATTTCTAAGCCACTATAGGTATTAAACAGCAATTTACATGTGATTTGCATTTTTTTTGTACTTGTGGTTTTGGTAAGTCTTCCAAACCTAATGACTGTTCCTTTGGCCAGCAACATAAATGCTATAATCACACAATTATTGTGCTGGGAACAGTTTAATTCAGCATTTTGTTCTCAACCACAGAACAATTACTCAACAATTTCGGTTAACCAGACTAGCTAGCTGCCTGGAAAGAAAGAGGAATATTCACAAGATCTATTGTCTTACATAAAGGCAGCTACTAGATCAGCTGAAACTTTCTAGTATCACTCTGCTCAGGGTTTCTTTTCAGGATCTTTCACATATCTGTCCTAATGAAAATGACAAACTCCACGTTTTCCTTTATGGAATTGCAATTTGTTCAGTTTTTCTAATTATACATTTGCCCATGAGATTTTTGTGCATCCAGAGATACAGACCTATGGATAAATGTACTTTTTAAAAAGCATTTAATATAATGATCATTAATACAAAGAACTGCAAATTCAAAAGTATAAGTCTAGAACTCTTCTTTCCAGCTATCTTACAGTGCTTAAATGATGGTAAAGCCTCTGAACGACAGGTGATCTCATCTATCACTGAAATTACATTATTTCCTAACAGTGCAACTGGCTTAATATAATCTTCATTTCATATTTTAATGTTTAAAACAAACAGAGGTGATTTGTATTATCAAGATGATAAGTTCTCTTTGTATTATTTGGTTTAATATTAATCTTACTTGATCAGAATAAAAAAAACCAAGCCTAATAAGCATATCACTATAAAAATAATTTGTGCATCTGTGTAAAATATATGTACACTGAAACTGCCGTGTCCCTTGACTATTACCCATGAGCACAGACAACTACTGCATTAGTCCTGTATCATACTTCATAGGTCTTGGAAGCTACTGACGGACAAAGCAGTCAATGGTGAAGTGGGCTGGTGAGTAGTAAGGGTAATAGTGGAGGAAAATAGGCTATCTTAAAAGAAAGAGGTCTCCTTTTCTCTCCCCATGTTCTTTTTCTAGCCTCTTTCTTTGTTGTCTTTACTATTTCTTTTTATTCTCTAACTCTTACTTTAAAAAGTCGGCAGGAAAGAGGATAGAAAAACTATAACTTCAAGGTTAGAAACACTCCCCTTATCTAACTTATGGTAAAAATACCCTGAAAACCAGAATTAAAGCTCAAGCATAAGGATAACTCTTTTATTAGGAAGTGAAGAAAAAGATGCCTTGGAAATTCTGGTAATTTAAAAATTTTAATTGTGTCTGTTTATATATTTGGGTGAGCAAATACGAGTAATATAATGAAATACTATATTGACAAGGAATTCTTTATGCCTAGATTATTCACTCCATGAATTATGTTAGCCTACAATGAGCTCTTCAAACACATTGGTTTCAAACAGGTTTCAAATATTATTATTCCAGACCAAAATCTAATGATATAGGTGATATAGTGAACACTATTATGTCTAATGAACAGAGTTATGTGCTCAATTATTATTATGGCTTCATATAGACTGTGACTGGTAATAATATGCAGACAGACCTATTTTCTAACTTAGAGTCTTTGTATCTTCTAAAACGTCAAGCACAACATATTATATACAATAGTCACAAAATTACTTTTCTTAGGAATAAAACCCATTTACAATATAGCATAAGCCCGTGGTATAATTCCTAATTCTTTACCCAGGTATTGAAGTGAACTATAATTAGAGAGCAAACATTTGTAGAACAGAGCATGGTCTATAAAAAAAAGAATGCCAAAATAGTATCAGGTTCTTCTGAATGAAAATAACTCAACTTAGTGCAAAATTTATGCTTAAAAATGAGCCAGATATTAAATTCAGAATGAAAAAAAAATTGGCTATATCCTTGCCACTTCCTGGTTAATTTGGCTGAGGGCCAACTTTCCGATATTATGACCATCCTGTAGCCCCAGTAAGTGTTTTATTTATTTATTTTCGTATTGCATAAAAATATCAGCTTAAGAAGGGAAAATGTGAAATGGATGACATATTTTAGAACAGCTTCTCCCAGAATACAAAAATATTCCCCAACTCAAAACTGAAACAAATAGTAGAACTACCAAGCAATGCCAATTGGCGACTCTCTAATGCCATTCAAACTTCGCAAATACTGGGCTCTCAAACTGATTTTAATTATTCAAAAGAAAACTAGGAAATGATTCAAATATCAATTGCTTTCACAGAAATACAAATTCTCTTTTAAGAGAAGCATATGACATATCTTTTCTTTATCCTGTAACATTGCAGTAATTACCTGTTCAGCTGTTGCTTTGAGCAGGGCAGTGGCAAAAAGGGGAGTTCTCTTCTGCTGTACTCAAGATTACATTAGGCTACTCAAAGTTATTTTTTATTGATATAGAGTAGGAAAAAATATGCCAAGAGATAGATTTACTATTGAAAACCCGGAGGAGACAATACCGAATAAAATATAGTACACTCTGTCCAGGTGCTTTTCCATTAGAACAAATTCCAGAGATGTTTTTAAAAAAATCATTTCTGTTGACAGGCAGCCTTTGTGAAAAAGAAGGCCTCTAGTACGCGAGTTTAGTGTCATGTTACACATGAACCACTGTAAACTCAATTTGCTACTGAAGATTTACTTTACTGTTTGGTATTGGGTATGTGCAAAGATGACTGTACTGAGGTGTGATGAAACAGCATTATGACATTTAAATGTTTTTATCTAGGTTATAAATAGTCTCCAGTCATAGTAATGCCACTTAACCTCAAAAAAGTGTCTAGGCCTACATGTATGGTAATTAAGAAATAACAGGATTATTTTTTCAAAGTGGAATTTTTTGCACCTAAGGCAAATAAGTTATAAAAATTACTGGGGCTTCTTAAATGCATGCCGACATCCAGCAACCTCTGGAAGTTTGTCTATCTATCTATCTATCTATCTATCTATCTATCATCTATCCATCTATCTATCTCTATAACTATCCACTGTTAAACTTAGCATTATCATTAGAAATGATAATTTTTCTTTTAAAGAACACTTTCCTTGGATGAAATGAATTGGAGAGAAAGCATTTTCATTGATCTAAACCATCTAAATTTTCAACAAGGAATTCACAGAATTTTAAATATATCTAAACTCTTCAATAATAAGTTTTAAACTGTATATTCAGTCTGTTTTTCAGCATGACTCATTCGCTCACAGAAGCCATGGGTGCTGTGGCTGGCTTATGGTAGCACTTTAAATTAGTAGGCACACAATAGAGAGCTTATACGATTGCAATGGTCCATATCCAGTAAAACTGCCTAAACACCCAGAATAATGGGCTCAGTCTCTAATAATTCAGAGAGAACCGCTTACAGCTGCACACCACATATGACCATCTCTACAATGGCTCAAATGAAACACTCGGGACTATTTCCTCTGAATCAGTGTTATTGGGTAGTGTTGGTTCACATTTTTTTTTATCTTAACAAAAAAGTTTTGTTTTGTATTACAATCGGCCTGCCACTGATCACCTTTCACATATTAGCCTCTGCCCTAGAATACTCTAGACAATAGTATTGGTTCCATCTGTGCTTTCCATTAAAACCTGATAATCCTTCAAGAACAGCTGGACCTTCGGTCCCCCACACACAAACTCTTTCTGTAGATCTGTTTGGCTACAATTATGCTGATGCTGTACTTACATCTTGCTTGCAAATGCCTTTTATATGGTCCTTTGGGGCTGTGAAGTAGAATGGCCTGACATCACCAATTCAACAATACAATGATATAGTTCTCATCTCAATTATAATGTGATATTTAGTCACCTCTAATACTGAGCTGCACTTAGAAAATTATTTTTTAGACATGTGACAACATTAATGATAAGCTTCCAACTATACTGTGTCATTAAATAATCAGGAAGTAACATCTCCAGTTAATCAAACAGTTTTGATATACTCTTAGTATTGGAAACACTGCAAATCTCACATTTTACTCAAGCAATTTTTATAAGCAGCACAGTAACTTCTTTTTCCACTGTAAAATAATTTCATTAGATCCATGTGACTGTGTAATAATAAACGTTTTTTAAATGGCAAGATGGGAAAGGTAATAAAGTCCCATTAATGTTCTAACTTGTCTATGTAAGTAGTGACCTCTCATGCCTCATTTATTTTCTATACTTCTCCCCTTATTTATTTTCCAGTAGTTGACCAAGTTATCAGAGATCATCTGCTAAATACTGCCTGACCAACTACAATGAGTTGGGACTCATAGTCACCATTTAAAAAATTTTTTTAGATTTTATTTATTTATTCATGAAACACAGAGAGAGAGAGAGAGAGGCAGAGACACAGGCAGAGGGATAAGCAGGCTCCATGCAGGGAGCCCAATGCGGGAGTTGATCCCTGGACCTGGGATCATGGCCTGAGCTTAAGGCAGATGCTTAACTACTGAGCCACCCAGGCATCCCTCATATTCACCATTTTTATTGAATAATTTCCGCCATTAACTAGAAAAACACATCTCAATATAGCCATAATCATGCAAATAATATACATACCCACTTGGTGTAAGATCTATGGGGCATCTATATAAGATCTATATATAGATCTATATATCTATATCTATCTATCTATCTATCTATCTATCTATCTATCTATCTATAGAGAGAGAGAGATGAAAGCATATACTTTTTATTTAAAGATCAGGAGGATTTGTAGTTTTTCCCTGTCATATTCCAATATTTCATAAGCATCTCTTTCAGAAAATTGTTACCTGATGAAGTCCCTAAGCCAGTGTATCTGCTCATTTTCTTTTGTTTTACATTCCATGTAAATTGAAACAGTTATTTCGTATATTTGACCTTTGTCATTAAGTCAATATCGACATCCTTTCTTTTTTTTTTCTAGATTCCATTTAGATCTAATTAAACTTTCCTAATGCGTAAGTATTCTCTGTTTTTCTCCTCTACACCCAGATCAGCTACAGCATTCTCCTACAAGCATAGCTATATTGATACAGAGGAGTTTGTGTTTCAGATATCAAGTTGTATATTCTTAATTAGGTTGTATTGTCCTACATGCTTTCAATGCTAAATTTTAAAGAAACTGACAGGCTTGATGGTTATCTGCTGCCCAGTTTGTTACCTTCAATGGTTCAAACTGTTGCTTCTGCTATGTTCATTCATAGACTAGCATTCAAGAATTACTTGTTCACTTTTACCTCTATACATACACTGCTACACTATTTTCATTTTTATTGACAGTGCTTCTTTAATTTACCTAGGTTGTTTGCATTCAGTTTTGATTTCTGTAGTTCTGACCACCTCTTCTCATCTATTTCTATGCTTTTATTGACAGATAAAACTGAATTAGGGCATTCTCCATCATTTCATTCATATTGTAAGTCTTTAACCCATCTGCCAATAATACATATCACATACATGATCTGATATACGGTTTGTACTTTGTCATGATAAGATTAGAGAAGTATGGAAAAGGGAAAGGCACTGCTAAGAGACATAGAGGACAGGAAAATATGAGATGAGAATGAGGGATAAAGGATTTTGAAGTATATCCTAGAATAAGAGTAAAAGTAAATAATCTTCTGAATTGAGATTTTCAATTTAAAAAGATACACTTAGAGGAACCTTGGTGGTTCAGTCAGTTGAACGTCTGACTCATGATTTTGGCTCAGGTATAATCTCAGGGACATGAGCTCAAGTCCTGGGTCAGTCAGGCTTCACACTCAGTGGAGAATCTGCTTATCTCTCTCTCTCTCTCTCTCTCTCTCTCTCTGCTCCTCCCACCCCCTCTCACAAATAAATAAATAAATCTTTAAAAATAAATAAATATATAAATAAATAAATAAAAATTAGAAAAGATACATTCATGACACAATGTGAGCATTGAGACTACCTGGAGAAAATGCTTTTTAATACTTACACATATGCATCTGATTTCATGTCCGAAATTATGTATTTCACAAGCATTTCAAATTCAGTACAGATAAAACTGAGTTTAGACACTTTCCTTACAGAATCTGCTTCTAACTCATGTAATCAATATATCAAATTGGGTCATTTCATTGAGTAATTTTACTAAGTCCTTCTAATCAATTAGCATTCAGTTCAGTCTTGACTTCCTCCAGGAAGACTTCCCTAGCCCCAAAATCTTTATTCACTCCCTCATCTCTTCCCAGTTTAGGGGAGGGAGCATATTGGCACTATTTCATTCATCACATTGAATTACAATTTAAAAACTTGTTTAACAGACAGGTCATGCTGTACAATATAAATTGAGTTCATCTTTGGCTAAAAAATATGCCAGAATTGGTATATGTACACAATGGAATATTACTTAGCCATTAGAAATGACAAATACCCACCATTTGCTTCGACATGGATGGAACTGGAGGGTATTATGCTGAGTGAAATAAGTCAATCAGAGAAGGACAAACATTATATGGTCTCATTCATTTGGGGAATATAAAAAATAGTGAAAGGGAATAAAGGGGAAAGGAGAGAAAATGAGTGGGAAATATCATAGAGGGAGACAGAACATGAAAGACTCCTAACTCTGGGAAACGAACAAGAGGTGGTGGAAAGGGAGGTAGGGGGTGGGGGTAGGGGGACTGGGTGACAGGCACTGAGGGGGGCACTTGATGGGACAAGCACTGGGTGTTATGCTATATGTTGGCAAAATGAACTCCAATAAAAAGAATTCTATCCCTTCAATATTCAATGTAATACATATGAAAAACATGGTCTTTGATTCATTCACCCTATTACACATTTAATAATTTATTTTTGTTGCTTCTTATATGCCATTGTTAGACAATAAAGTTAAAAAGATGTGGTCTAATTAATTACCAAACTGATAAATATTTATGACTAAATGCCCTACTCCTTATTACTATCTACTTCCAATGTTATAATTTAAATTCTCATCTTTCTCCATTGTTCTTAGGTTTTAAAACTGGTTTCCACTCAGCCACCTGGTGTATCTAAAATAGAAACCTCTCCTTCTTAAAACTCTTCAATAGGGACATCTGGGTGGCTCAGTGTTGGAGCGTCTGCCTTTGGCTCAGGGTGTGATCCCAGCATCCTGGGATCCAGTCCCACATCAGGCTCCCTGCGGGAGCCTATGGCTATGTCTCTGACTCCCTCTCTGTGTCTCTCATAAATAAATAAATAAATAAATAAATAAATAAATAAATAAATAAATAAAATCTTTTAAAAAGAACTCTTCAATAATACTCTATCCTACAGTGTAAAACACTAATTGCTCAACCTGTATTGTAGCCCTGACCTGACTCTTACCTTACTTCCTGCCAGTCCTGTTTGGTACTTTATGACCATCTGAAGACGCTGTTGCCTACATACCCCTCTATTGCCAACATGTCAGTGGCCTTCTCATTTGAGTCATTCCGACTGAAATAGTAAGCCTTCCTTAGTTCCTAAATCCTGGTTTTTCCTCTTCCACACTCCCTACCTCCATCCCTTCCCATGCTGGGTGAAGGTACCATGGTTTCACACTGTTACACTCACTGTGTGATGAATTACAATTACTAATCTTCTCTGTTTATCAACTGGTCTGAGTATCTTGAGGACCCAGATCAAAGTACAGAAGAACTAATTGGGAGTTAATAAAAGGTTTTACACATGGTAGAGAAATCTATCTTCTAGGAAGATCAAATTGGGAGCAATAGGAAGAAAAATTTGGAGGGGCAGCTAGGCCAAAGCAAAGAGGAAAGGAGGGTGTAGAGAGGACTATGTTAGAAAAGTTACGGGCATGAAACAAGGCAGTGTCAATTCCTGAACTTTCTTTTTTCTTCCTGAATTTTCTTTATGTCACATTATCAAACCCTATTTTTATTTATTTTGCTTAGGTTGTCACAATTCTAGCCTCCTAAAGTGTAATAAAGAATATTATTTTCTCTTCTCAAACGCTTCACTGGTTTTAGTCAAGACTATACCAAACCAACGAACAAGTTAAAGAGTAAGTAAGTTCTCAGTTAATTGGAATGATCTGTTCTTTGAATATTTGGTAGAACTGATCTGCAAAACTATCTGGGCTTAGTGTTTCTCTGTGGGGATATTTTAAACTGCTAAGTCGACTCATTTAATTGTTATAAGACCATTCAGACTTTCTATTTATAACCGAAGTTTTCATAAATTCTACTCTTTCCTAAGAATTTTTCCACTTTTATTTAAAAAATATCCATAGCGTTTTATTATTATATTTTTAAACTTTGCCATATGTCAATATATATATTTTTTATTATTTGCATTATTTACTTTTGTATATTTCAGCTTTATTGAGGTTTAACCGAAAAATAAAATTGTAAGATATTTAAAGTGTACAGCTTATATATGATATACATACACATAGTGTGTGTGATACTCTCCTAACAAATTTCAATGATATAATACAATGTTATCAGCTATAGTCACAATGTTATACATTAGATCTTTAGACCTTATTTGTCCTCTTCTTTTTTTTTATTAGTAAAGAATCTCAGTAAAGATTTGTCTATTTTACAAATCTGTTCAAATAAAAAATCCTTTGGCTCTACTGATCCTCTGTTTTATATATTTGGTTTTTAGTTTATTAATTTTTCTATCACTATTCCTTCTTTCAATTTTTTTTTGAATTTGGTCTGTTCTGCCTTCTTAAGCAGACAGAAACTTAATTTTATTTCTTTATTGATATATAAGAACTAGTTATTAAACAGAGGGAACTATTTCATCTATATGCCAAAACTTGAGAAATCAGTTATACCAATAAGTTCTAAGAATATTTAAGCTTCCTTTTACAAATTCCCCACACCATCAAATTTCTTCTTTGCCTACAGATTATTTAAAAGATGGCTCATACTTTCTGAATATTTGCGGTTTATTTATATTTATTATATTTCTGTACTGTTAACTTAGTTACATTAATTGTGAATTAACACTTTTGATACCCTATTCTACAATAATTGTTGGGGCATGGTTTAAGACCTAGCATATAACAAGTTTTTTTAAACAAAACATATTGTAAACATATGCTTAAGAAAAATATCCTGTAAATATTAGATGTAGGATTCTAAAAATCTCTATTAGACCATGCTTTTCATTTTTTTCCCAAATAATCTACATCTTTAATAACATTGCATCTACTTAACCTACCAATAATTGGTAGAGGGATTATATACAATCATATACAATGATGGTCTACTAGTAAGTAGTTCTACTAGTTTGCTTTGTATAATCTGAGAATATTTTATTAGATGCATTCAAGTTTAGAATGATAATATCTTCCCAGGAAATTAAACCTTCTTTCACTATGTAGTAGCTTTTCTTAATCCTTAGTAATGTCTTTTGGATTAAAATCTATTTTTTTAAGTTACTGATATAGATCCTTACCTTTCTTGAGATTGGTGTTTGCCTAGTATTTTTCCCCATTTTTTTTTTTTTTGATCTTCAAACATTCTACACATTGTGCCATTTTGAATTCCTACTAGCAGTTTATGAGAGTTTTGGTTGCTCTACAATCTTTCTACCTGCAGTAGGGTCAGTCATTTTCATTTTAGCCAATTTTGTGTGTATGTAGATATCAGATTGTAGCTTTAATTTACATCTCTCTAAAGACTGATGATGAACACATTTTCATATGTTTGCCTGTCATTCTTATACTTTCTTTGGTTAAGAGTCTATTAAATTCTTTAGCCATTTTTAGTGAGCACTTCTCTCATTGCTGTGTCTAAAGAGATGTTGCTATATTCTGAATATGAATCCTCTCTTGGATATATGCTTTGCAAAAATTTTCTGCCAGTCAGTCACCTACTTTTTCATTTTCTTCATAGTGCTAAAAAGTCAACAAAAGGTTTTTAGCATTAATGAAGTCCAACTTATCATCTTTTTCTTTTATAATTAGTGATTTTTTGGGATTGCTATTTAATAATCTTGGCTTAACCCAACATCACTAAAATAATTCTATGTTTTCCAGAGAGTTTATGGTTTTATCTCTTATATTTACATTTATAGATCCATCTTGAATTAGTTTTTGTGGATGGGCTATAGAATACTAGATACATTTTGTTTATATGTGAATATCCAATTATTCCTGCACTATTTGTTTAAAAATATTATTATTATTATTATTATTGTCATTGAATTGCTTGGACACCTTTATCAAAAATCGCTTGACAATCATTTTGTCATTACCTCTGAATTCTCTATTCTGTTCCAGGGATGTATAAATCTGTCAATATGCCAATATCACATTGTATATCAGCTTATGAATTATGATAAAAACTAAGACTTTGATTCAGATGACATCACATCTGATAAATTTATGGAGAACTAACATCTTGAAAGTATTGAGTCTTCCAATGAATGAATGTGGCATGTATCTATTTAGTCAGCAAATTGTTTGTAGTTTACATCAGAGAAGTCTTGAATAGATTTCCTCAAATATATCCCTAAGTACTTAACTTAATTTTTTTGTAAAACTTTAAATGCTTTTTTACACATTTCAATTTTTTATTGTTTCTAGTTTTGTATGCATTGATTTTATATCCAGTGTCCTTGCTAAACTCACTACTCTTTTTAATAGATCCCTTACAATTTTCTACATAGATGATCATGTTGTTGCTAAACAAATACTGCTTAATTTATTTCTTTCCAATCTATATGCTTTTTATTTATTTGTTGACTTATGATACTAGAGGATTGGACCTCTAGTGAAATAATGAATAAAAATATTAAGAGTGGTCAATCTTCGGGGAATAGTGTTTAATTTTCAAAATTAAATATAAAGGTATTTATGTTCTTTGTAGAAATTCTTTACAGAATTGAGAAAATTCCCTTCTACTCTTAATTTGCTGAGATGATTTGTCATGAATAGGTATTGAAGTTTGTTAAATGATTTTTCTGCATCTATTAAGATAATTATTCTATTGAAATCAGTTTTTAATAGCTAAATATATTAGTAATCTGGCGAATTACCTTAATTAGTTTTTGAATGATAAACCAAACTTTCCTTCCTAGTAAAAACACCATAAAATCCTAATGTGTTATGCTTTTAATATATTATTAGATTCAGTTTGCTAAAATTACAAGGAATTTTACATCTACATTCATGAAGGATATTGATCTATAGATTTCTTTCCTTTACATATCTTCATTTAATTTTAAGAAATATTCCTTCCTCTTCCACTTTCTGAAAGAGTTTGGATAGAATTGGCATTATTTTTTATTCCTTAAATATTTGGTACAATTTAGCAGTGAAGCCATCTGGGCCTGGAATTTCTTTGTGGGAAATTTTTTAACTGAAAATTCAATCTCTTTAATACTGTAGAGGTATTCAGGGCATGTATTTCTTCTTGAGTAAGTTTTCAAGGAATCTGTCTATTGCCTCTAAATTTTCAAATTTATGGGCATAGAGTTTTCCATAATAGCTTCTTGTTACCATTTTACAGCCTGTAGACTACAGTGATGTCTTTTCTCATTCCTGATATTTCCAATTTGTGTCTTCTTTCTTTTCCCTCAGCTGTTTAGCTAGAGGTTTATCAATTTTGTAATCTCAAAGAACCAACTTTTAAAATCACTTTTCTCTATCATTTTTCTATTTTACCTTTCAATAATTGCCACTCTTTATTTTTTCCTCTCTGCTGCATAATTTGGGTTTCATTTCCTCTATTCTTCTCATTCTAGTTTTTTTTAGGGCAGAAGTTTAGGTAATTGATTTTACATATTTCTATTTTTCTAACATAAACATTTCATATTATACATTTCCCTCTAAGCACTGCTTTAGCTATGTGTCACAAATTTGGAATTCTTGGTGACTTCATTTTCATTTGCTTCTAAATATTTCCTCATTTTTCTTGTATCTTCTCTGACCCTTGGGAGTTATTTAGAAATGTGCTGGTTTCCAAATAACTTAGACTTTTCTAGACATTATTTGCTTACTGATTTCTTTTTTTTTTTTTAAGATTTTATTTATTTATTCATGAAAGACAGAGAGAGAAAGGGAGAGAGAGAGAGAGAGCAAGAGAGAGAGAGGCAGAGACACAGGTAGAGGGAGAAGCAGGCTCCATGCAGGGAGCCCAACGTGGGACTTGATCCCGGGTCTCCAAGATCACACCCTGGGCTGAAGGCAGTGCTAACCTGCTGAGCCACCCGGGTTGCCCAGCTTACTGATTTCTAATTTAATTCCGTTAAAATGTGATCAGGTCACATTTTAAATTATTTTACTCCTAAATTTATTGAGACTTTACATGGCCTATTTGCTTAATTTTCTATACATACTTTAAAAGAATTACTATTATGTTCTTGTTAGGTGGAGAGGTCCATAAATTTCAGTTAGGTTAGGTTGGTGAATAGTTTTGTTTGGTTCTTACTAATTTTTCAATTTTTTCTTCAACTATTGAGAGAGAGAGATATTGAAAAGTCCCACTATAATTATGGGTTTGTATTTTTTCTTTTTAATTTTACAACTTTTTATTTCATAGAATTTGAAGCTCTGTTATTAAGTACACAAGCCTTGTATATTCATTTGATGAACTGACCACATTACCATTAGGAAATGAATCTCAATACCCTATTCTTTGCCCTGAAATCTACTTTATATTAGCATAGCTATTCCATTTTTTTAACTTAGTGTCAGCCTGGTAGCTCTTTCCCTAATCCTTTGCTTTCACCTGTCTATCTTTATAGTTAATATGGTTTCCTGCACACAAAATAAAAGTGAGTCTTGCTTTTATTTTTTAAAAAGACTTATAAAACAATCTCAACTTGTAATTAGTTTATTTACATCATTTACATTTGATGTGATTAACGACATGATTAGGAATAAATCTACAATCCTGTTGTTTTCTATTTAATCTCATGTGCTCTTCGCTCCCTTTTTATCTCTTTTCCTCTTTTGGATTGAGCATTTTTATCATTCCATTTTATCTCTGTTATTGGCTGATTAGGTATTCCTTTTTGTTTTGTTTTAATGGATGCTACATGACTTACACATACCTATGTATCACAGTCTACTTCAAAAAAATGTTACACCACTCTAAATATAGTATAAAAAAAACTTTCAACAATTTACTTCTGCTATATGGAATGTATATTTTATCTCTAGCTGCTTCTGTGGTTTCCTCTGCATCACTGCTTTTCAAGAATTTGATGATATTTCTTCTGCTTAGGATTCACTGATATTCTTAGATACTTGAGTTTATAGTTTATGAAATATTTTGGAAAATTTTGACATTACTTCTTCAAATATTTTCTCTGCCTCCCCCTATCCTCTAGTGCAGCTCACTGATACTCTATTTTTTATGTCTTTTCTATTTCTGAATAGTATCTTTTGCTATGGCTTTAAGTGCACTAATAATTAACTTTTGCAGTTTCTAATCCCTTTCAGTATACATTTCATCTCAGATATTGTACTTCT
Organism: Vulpes lagopus; assembly: GCF_018345385.1. NCBI lineage: Eukaryota > Metazoa > Chordata > Mammalia > Carnivora > Canidae > Vulpes > Vulpes lagopus. Next base: position 21,996,721 of record NC_054844.1, read on the forward strand.
CATGTCTTTTCATCTTTTTTTTGTATCTTCCACAATTTCTTCATCATACTCTTGAACATATGGAGTATATTTGTAATAGCTCTTTCAGCATCCTTATCTACTAATTCTAACATCTGTGCCACTTTGGGTTTGGTTATTAATTGATTTTTCTCCTGATTATGTGTTATATTTTATCACTTCTTCACATGCATACTTATTTTTGATTGGATGACAGACATTTTTAATTTTGTCTTTTTTTTTTTTTTTTGCAATCTCTTTATTTCAGAGGATTTATTCTAGGATGCCTTTTAATTACTTGGAAACAATTGGATCATTTCAATTCTTAATTTAAACCATTGTTTTTTTTAGGTCAGATTTAGAGTAGCTTATCAGCCTAAAATTAATTTGGTTCTACTACTAAGAAAATAGCTTTCTTGAAGGCTCAATCTAATGACCCATGTGTTAAGAATCTCTCCATTTTTGGTAAAAACACAAAATGTGAGAACTAGGGATTATCATTTCTGCCAGTTCTTTTCCAAAGATTTTGTTTTGTTTTATTTTGTTTTTAAATTTGTTTTCAGTAGTTTACATATATATGCACTAATCACTCTTTAGTAAAGACCTTACAGAAAAAGTTTCTTCAGATTTCAATAGAGTTAAGAGTCAGTTTGCCTGTCTCTCTCTCTTTCTTTCTCCCTCTCTCTATGCAAAGCCATCCTCCACAGTGCTTTGTTCTGCAAATATATCTATCTGCCACCATATTCCTGAACCCTAACCTGCTGTCTGTCTCTTCAACTCAGAAGGGTTGTCAGGCTATGCATAGGGTCCCCCTCTCCAGGCAAGGACTGAAACACTCACTGTATTCCTTTCATTTGTTCTCTTCTTTCAGGGAAAAGTGAGCTGCCTACTGCCCAATGTCTGAATACTTCTGTTTCATATATTTTGTCTGAATTTCTAGTTGTTTAAGGTGAGAGGGTTAATCTGGCCCCTGGAAGGAGAAGCCAAAAAACATCCATTTATAGAATTTCTAATTTCAATTGTTATAGTTTTCACTTGTGTTGAGGTCTTTTCAAATATTCCTAATAATTTTTGAGTTTTTGATGCTTATTCTTTTTTTTTTTGTGATTTCACTATTTCCCTAAGCATTTCATGCATATTATTTTATACTGTCTACATGCTATTTACAATATCTGAAGCCCTTAGAGTGGTAGGGCTAAATACTTCAGTATTTCTGCTGGCTCTTATTTTTTATGGATTATTTAGTTGTATGTTCTAAGATTGTTTTTAGATTTATTTATTTGAGAGAGACAAGAAAGCGAGAGACAGCATGAGCAGAGGAGGGAGAGGGAGAAAGAGAAACTCCAAACAGACTCCCTAATGAGTGTGGAGCCCAACCAGGGGTTCAATCTCAGGACTCTGAGATCACCACTTGAGCCAAAAACAAGAGCTGGACATTCAACTGACTGTGCCACCCAGGCACCCCTATGATTTTTAAATTGAGTAAATTTTCTTTGATCTTCATTTATGGGGATCTAGAGGAACTAAATTACTGATATTTCCCTCCAGATAGTGTTTGATTCTGTTAGGCTTTCAGGGGTACCACTGAACACCTAAAGCCTTATGGTGCAGTTTATTTTAAAAATAGTTGATAACCTGGGACGCCTGGGTGGCTCCATGGTTGGACCTTTGGCTCTGAGCATGATCCCGGAGTCCCAGGATTGAGTCCCACATTGGGCTCCCTGCATGGAGCCTGCTTCTCCCTCTGCCTATGTCTGCCTCTCTCTCTGTGTGTCTCTCATGAATAAATAAATAAAATCTTTAAAAAAATAAAAAAAATAAAAATAGTTGATATCCTACTTTTTATAGGGTCCCTTTAGGAAGATTTTACTTTTTATATCACTGATATCAGTCTTGGCCATGTAGTTTGCTTTGGCTTATAAAATATGAGAGGAAATAATGAGCAACTTCAAGCAAAACTTTAAGGGCCCTTGCATACTTCTACTATAATCTTCTCCTCTCTGTCATTAGACTATCACGTCTCAGATCAGAGCCTGATCTTGTATTGAAGAGAATGTGGAACAAAGATGCTGTTATTGGGACACCTGGATGGCTCAGTGGTTGAGTGTCTGCCCTTAGTGCAGGTCCTGATCCCAGGGTCCTGGGATCGATTCTCACATCGGGATCCCCCCCCCCCCCCCCAGGAAGCCTGCTTATGTCTCTGCCTCTCTCTGTGTTGTCTCTCTTGAATAAATAAAATATATATATACATATATATACATATATATATATATTTTTTAAGATGCTGTTATTGACACACAATGGACATAAATGTGAGTGAAATTTTTATCTCTAAGATTTAAGCTTGTTGTTTGTTTTGTTTTGTTTGTTACTATATCCTAAGTTAGCCTAAGATTAATAAAGGAGTCTCAGGTTAAGCTTCACCATCTCAAAGGTGATCCAGAACTCTTTCTCTGATCCTATGCTGATATTAGTATTTAACCCCAGGGGTAGTTCTCTGTGTCCTAAACTCATCTTAATGATTTTTCTTTCTTATATTTATTTCTTGAGATTTTCCCATTAATTCACATAAGAGTAGAAATGCATTAAAACATATTTTCATCCAGAAACAATTTGTTTGAGCATGAAGAGTCTTTTAGCATATGTTCATTCAAATGGCCACAGGTAAAAGCCCCACAATTTGGGATAAATGGATTGATGGGAGCAGAAGTTGAACATACAGTCCTGGTCGTAAGGACTCCAAAACACTCTTTCCCTTTGGTGGTGGCCACTGCAATTTTGAATGCTAAAACACAGAAGAGAGGGTAAATAACAATCAAACGTTTTCCCTTTCTGAAATAGAGAATGGGTTGATAGTTTCAATAAATATGTAGAGAAGAAGCATTAAGTAGATAAATATGCAAGCCAAATTAAAAAGCACAAAACTAGATTACTCAGAAAATAGAGAAGAGTCCAAATGAGTTCTTCCTTAGTCTACTGTGGCTACTTATGTATCATTAAATGTTTTTATTAGGTTGATAGCTAATGAAAGTTTCAAAAGTTTCAATATTAGTCATAACTTTTTATGGAGAATATAATGGTTTAAAAATTAAAATTTACTATTTTCATTGAACTACTTTCACTTATTTTATCTGTCATTTCATCCTATACAAATAGATGTTTAAAGAAAAAGTGTCTGAAAAGAAAATGGTAATGCTCAGTATGTGCCAATAGGTATGGCACAGCAACCACATGTTTTCATATCTCACATAGACCTAGTGTAACCAAACTCAGAAATAATCTTCATTATCAATAATAAGTACAAGTTTGGAATTTTAGAATCTCTTGAAAGTATTTTTAAATAAAAAGCATCCATTTCTCAAGTTGCAGCTCAATTCTGTGTTATTTTTACTAACACTGTTTACTCCCTTTTCCAAACTTTTTCTCTCTCCATCATGAACATAGCAATAAATAACTCATATATTGAAAAATTAAAGTGAATTACTAACATTTATAAACATAATATTAAACTCAAATACAATATTTCCCAACTTGTGGGAGCATTTCAAACCAGCAATTGTTAATTTTCTCAACATTGACTACTTGTTTCTCATCAGTAAACCATATTATCATACAATTATTTAAAATACAAACAAGACTTTTAATAGAGTTTATACACCAGCGAAAAAATACTTAGGTCCTCCAACAAAGATGGATTTGTATAGACATAGAACAGCCTTTTCAACATCCTGGTAATTGGTACTGGCTCTCTCCAACCCTACCACCACTCCTGGGGAACTTCTGGCAGGTAGAAACCAAAAGATTTCTACATTCTCTTTCATTTCTGTTCTACTTCTATGAATTTCAAGTATTCCTTCTTCAACCCCAACACATATTAACTTACACCAATCTTTAAAAATATCAAAACTTGGTAACTGGATTCTGTAGACTAAAATGAATACCCATGAGTATTCTAGCAGAAAATCACCAAGTAACAAAATACAGGGATATTTGGAAGAAAAAGAAAAAAGAAGACTTACCTCATGGACAATAAGCTGAAAGCGTAAACTAAGTGTCTTGCCTTTGCCTTTAGTTGAAATAGATTCATACTGCCTAATTTTCTCTTTTACTTATAATAATGCATGTTTCAACCAGATCTTATTAAGCATTCGTATATTCAGGATTCCTGTGTTTAGTGCCTTTGTTACAACATATATAATATAAAACTTAAGGAGACTTATTATATTAAAGATGAAGATCAGAAGGTTTGATCTTTTAAAAGTTGTCTTTTTAAGATAAACTCATTTTAGACAGAGTTTATGCCTGAGTATATTTTCATTTCTAGGTCTCAAAAGCTGCTTCCCCAAATTTACCACCTAAAAAAGGTCAAATCCATTTTGATTCATATGCATCAAAGTTGAGTTATTTAATTAAGTGGTAGTAGTTACTAATTATATTTGGATGTGAACCAAATGAAGCTATTTGTTCATTAAAACTAGAGGAACCATATTTTACTTTGACTGAAACAACACTTAAATATTAACTCCTGCTGATATCAATGGGAATCCTGAATAGAGTTCAAGGACAGTCTTTGGCCCTGGCAGTAATCCTAAATCTCTTGAAATGATAAGAAAAAAAAAAGAAAAAGAAAAAAAAAAACTTGAGAAAGCATGTTACACAAACAGTAAAATTCCAGATTCTCTATCATTTAGATATGCATAAATTAAATACCACCAGTGAGTTAGACTTATTCTGAAGGAAAATGAACCAAAAAGAATGAACGTTTGTGCATGCGTGTGCATGCATGCATTTATGTTTGTGTATGAAGTAATCAAATAGATAAAGTGACCATATAGTTTAAATGTAAAAGAATCCACTCATCTTTTTTAATCTAACAGAAAAGGCCACAATGAGTGCAAGCTTTGAGAATTTCTCACAGAAACCGAAGACCTTCTTATTATAATTTGTAATTGTCCATGGGTAACTGCACGTTCATTTGAATTCCTGAAAGACTGAATCTTGTAAAGAGAACAAGATGGGCCCATATTAAAACTTTTAATGACTTTAGTAAAAAAAGGTGGAACTTTGCAGCCAGCTGGCTCCATACCGAAAGCCAGGCTGCACAGCTTGAACTTAAAGCTATCTTAACATAATGAATAAGTGCCAATAATTAGCATATGTAGTGTGAACAGGTTTGCTGGCAGAAGCAAGTGAAAAACTCCAAGGTAAAGTTATTATTAGGGAGTAATTAGCTCTGTGAAGTAAATGAGTGAAACAATAGCTGCCAGCACTGACAATATGGCTAACATCTGACTATGTGGAAGATAACATTGTAAAGTATTGCTCTCTGAGCTAGAATCTGTTAATAACCATATGTTAGTGTAATTAATGCAGAGTCTTTCTGACCTGTTGTCACATAAGAACAATACTTTCTTGGAAACATTCAAACAGGCAGTCCCACACTCTGGGTAAGAAATAATTGTGAAAGTTGCTTACAAACAACTCTTACATCTTTATTTTTTTAAGAAAAGAGAAAAAAAAAATCAGTGAATAAAAAGCTGAAGGACAGAGAATGAGACGAGGTAAAACTGTTTGCTGTATGACATCCCAGACACTAAGAATTCAACTGCAATGGAATGGATCCTTCAAGGTGACTGAAATTCAGCATAGATTTGGACAGACTAAATTAGGGGGATAGACAAAGTAATTTTTAATATGAAACATTTTAGTTACATACCCCAGGCTTCATGGGAAACACACACACACACACACACACACACACACACCACACACACATCTCATGGCCTCTCTCTCTCTCTCTTGCAGGCACACACATACACATACACATACACACAGGCCATGATATGTTTGAGCAATACTTCAAAACAATTTTGAGTTCCAATACTACTAAACACCTTTTGCTGCTAAATCTAGACTCATCAGAAACAAGGACTGCATCATATTTGCCCTTTTCTGGGCGACTTTATTGACTATGAGGGTTAATTAACAATATTTTGCATGCATCATCTCCAGTAAGTACTGGTTAAATGTAGAAGACACTTTTGTATTCTCCATGATTTTGGAAATCCAACTAAAAATACACTGGGGAAATAGGGAAAGGGAGTTAATGTAATGTGTTTACTAAGAGGCAGTCAGAAACTACTGTCATAAATAACAGTAAATAGAACTACATGACTCTTTCCATTAAACAATTACTATCTTTCTGCCATTTTCTTCTACTTTATCCTTCTCCTCCTTCTTTTTAAAAGTCTCATCTGTATAGTTTTTATTATTTTTAAAGTGCTTTCATGTATAATATTTCACAATAATTTTGTTTCTCCAATTCACTAATCTTTGTATTAGTACACTATTAGTTCTACTGGTTGGTTCACTAATCTTATTATTAGTGATGATAAATTACAGACATATTTTGTTGAACCTGAATTTGATATTGAATGAGTTGAAAAATTGTCATTTTGTAATGACAAATGCGCTCTCTAGTTCAAAATATGCAGCATCGATTTTTTCCCGATTTTATTTGTCAATCACAAATAAAAGTTTTCCTAAGAATTTACAAGGATATTCTCATCAAACCATTGTCTTAACTTATTAAAAGTGCCAAGACGAGTCGACTATTCCTTTCTACCAGTTTGTATGATTTTACAGTAACAATATGAGGACAATTTATAATACAGTTAGCACAATTGTGACTACCAGCAAGACATATTGCTAAAAGTGACAGAATTCCCAGGTCTACATTCCCTTGTGATAGTAATAAAATAACTGATGAGATCATATATTTATCTCTGAGATATATACACATACAAATATATGAACATACATGTGCGCGCGCACACACACACACACACTTTACATTTTCTTCTTGGCAAAGAGGGACCATGAAACCTGTCCCAGCATTTCTTAGTTAGATACACTTGTAAAGAATTAATTAATAATGTACATTTCTCTATGAAAATTCAGTTAAATATATATGTTTGGTATATTTCCATGATTATGAATTTTTTTCATTCAATATTATCTCAAAATTTTATATTAAGAATATGAAAGACATGCTATTTGAACATTCTGGTTTGTGGCTAAATTTAATTTACCTTGAATATTCCACTTATTCTAGCTAAACTTCTCAAGATCAGGTCATGAGGCACAGCACTCATAAACTCATTAATAAGCATTTCATAATATAAGGTAAAGTATGGTCACATTCATTAATTCTTGCAGAAAGTTCAGTCACTTTAAAATCTAATTTTGTATTAAGTCTGGATAATAAAAGAAAGGCTGAGATTTAATGGAAGCTTGTTAGTAACTTTTCAACCTTTTTAGAGGAGTAGGTTTCTTTAGCAATGTTTAATACTTCACAGACTAAAGTGGCCAAGTAAAAGAGCGCTGCATGTTTGAGATCTCACACATTCATCTTCTCACTAAACATCTGTTTAAGGCCTGTGTGATCTACCTGTCAGCACCAGTGATCCATAAAGTGTTTGAACCTCCTGTCACAAACCTCTGAGCTGGTTTGATCAGAGGCTTTGTGCACACTAATCACACCCTTTATCTTTCTAATGTTAGAAAGGGGAAAACACACACACACACACACATACACACACGCATGCACACACAGAGCAAGGCTATCCTCTCAACCTGACTGTAATTAATCTTTCTAAGAGGGAACCTGCCTGGTTTGAAAAGCAAAGATCTGATGGGCTGCTGCTCTTTTTGTATAAAGGCCTTATTTTCCTACCAGGCATCTTTATACTTGGGTGGTACCCTTTACAAACCACCTTAACTGTGGCTCAGTGACAGTGAAACAACCTTCAAGATCACCTTATGAATGAACCTGTTGGTAACTTTACGTAAGAAAAGAAACCAATAAAAGGGAGTTCTACAGGAGCTCCTTTAAATGATTCTCTCTTTTTAACTGCATGCAGGAAGAAAGGAGCCAGAACGCAAAGCGGTCCCCTTTTCATGTTCCTTGTAAGCTTCTCTCTCCACTAATAATCCCACTGCTACTTTTCTCTTGCTCAGTTGCACACAAACGTATCAAGAGCTGCAGGAGCTCCTAGAGAGAGAACATTTAACATCTTTTTTTTTTTAACTGTTTAAAGTAATGCTTTATGCATCTTGCCTCTTACCACTATTTGCTTTTTATTGCTTTAAGTGAGATTAATGCCATGGTTGAAATAACTTGGAATGGCACTGATATTCAAAATGTAATGGACCATTCCCAAGGGACATAATCCCTTGTGTAACAGTTTAAAAACAATTTGGAATATAGTAAACAAAGGCAAAGAGGGAAAAAACAATATGAGTCAGCCATAAAAGTAGATAAAAGAGTACAAATTACAGTCGTTTGACAATCTTTCCCAATTACTGGCTCTGTTATGAAATATTATGTGTAGTACTTATACACACTACTGAAACTGAGGACCACATGTTATTAGAATGCACATAAGTCCCACAAATAAGATATTTAGTCAATTGCTAGATACATTCCAACTAGCTATGCAGATAAATTCTTATAGCATTGGGTAGCACGGACTAACTTAAAATGAATGCATTTTAAGAATGTTGGAAGAATTTTAAAATAAAATGATGAAATTTACAATAAAACTACAAATAAAAAAGTCTCTACTACAGAAGAACAAAATACATCACACTTTATTTTATCTCTGGCTAGGTGAAAAAAATTAAATCAAATCAGTAATAAAGTTTCTGAATATTTTTAATATTAAGGAAAAATACATTTATTCAAAATGGGGCTAAATTTTTAGGTTAAAACACACAAAATCAATATAAAAAGGTTCAAATCAATAGTATTTAAAATTTTCCTATTGGTTGAAAGTTCTGTTTTAAAACTTAAAAACAATTAATAATTGGAAAATTTTATGTTTGATAAAGAGTTACATTAGCATTTTATGTCAATATAAAATACTAACATCTATGAATGTGATATTTTAGACCTAATCAAATGTAATTATAAATATATTTGAAATCATTGCAGAATGGTAAAGCATGTATCTATATCTATGTAATCCACAACTAATATGGTTACAAATCACACTTCAGACTCAAATCCGTGCTTAAAATATATGAATTTTAGGACATTCTAATTTAGCTCATGGTTTAAAAATATTCTCTATGATGCCCAAATGCCCAGTAGTAGAAAGTAGATTTCCTGTATGTGCAGTTATGAAATAATTAACTAACTTGAGGAGGGTTATAGGACTGGATTTAAATTTTATTCTATTGAAAGTATTGCCTTAGCCACCAGCTTGAATGTTCTCTTCTGTCCTAATGGGGAAAAAAAAGCCTATTCATTTTCTTGATATCCATGGTTCATTGAAAGGTTTATTTTGTGTCTAGGCTGGTGCTTCAGGTCACCCAATCGTTAGCAGGCACTACACAGCAAGAGAAGACCAGCATAGGACTGGACTTTTAAGATAACTTCTAAACACCAAAGCAAACTACAAAATTCCTGTCTGTTGAGGCCCTTGGTCTTGGCCACCCTGAGTGAAATGGTCTAATGTGTCAGGACCATGAGTCAGACTACATATGTAAGGTTTCATTTGTGTCCTGAAGAAGATAAAAGGAGGATACACAGAAAGCAATTCTGTACTAGAACTTAACTATTTTTTAAAGTCTCATAATTTGTGGGATCATTTCACATTTTTAGCCTGAAGTTTTAGCTTTGGATTTCCTTTTTAATCCCAAAGTTAAAATAATTATAAGCATCTGTCCATTCATGTTAAGATTGCATTTTTCTTTTACAAACTTTTTTTTAACAGAATGATACTTGTGTTTCAAAACAGACACCTATTTCATTGTTCTTCAGACATTGAGTGAAAATTAATTTGCACATAACAAATTTTCAAAAATAAATTTGAAAATGTTGCTTATTATAAAGACCCCTGATTTGATTAAAGGCCTCCTTGGGTTTTAAAGATCCAAGTTTTGTTATCTATATCAGCCTTTCATAGATGAGAAAGCTGAGGACTTTTAATTATTTTTATTGATGTCTTTATCGAGTAATTAATATGCTTCTCACAAGATAATCAAATATATGCTGTGAAAATACAAAGATAAATTCTATCGAATCCTCCTTTCAATAAGAGAAGATAAAAATTGCTTTAAAATGTGTAATACAGGGATCCCTGGGTGGTGCAGCAGTTTAGCGCCTGCCTTTGGCCCAGGGCACGATCCTGGAGACCCGGGATCGAATCCCACGTTGGGCTCCTGGTGCATGGAGCCTGCTTCTCCCTCTGCCTATGACTCTGCCTCTCTCTCTCTCTCTGTGTGTGTGTGTGTGACTATCATAAATAAAAAAAGAAAAAAAAAGAAAAAAATGTGTAATACAAAGTCGAAGGTAGTACCATTAAAGAGGTATAGAATGGTAAATGATATAGGAATCCAGAATAATTTTTTGCTCTACGATTAGGGAACTACTTATGGATAAGAGTACAAATGAATTTGATTTTAGTATGTGTGAATTTTCTTGACATAGGGAAAAAGAATATGCAACACAATTTGAGGAAAAGGAAACCATATTAGTAAAAACTCGGAGGCCAGAGAGTGAGAAAGTGTGAAGGACAGAAGAATGATGAAGATAAGTGGAAATGAGAGGAAACCAACTTAGAAGACTTAGAAGACTACCTTAGAAGGTAGAGCAAAATGGCAGAGGGTCTTGAATGACAGGAATCATTTAATCTTGTAAGTAGCTGGGAGCTGTCAAAGGTTTTTGAGCAAGCCATGGCCACTAGGAGAGTTCTTTAAGACTGATCTGACAACAGTGCACAAAGCCAGCTGGAGAGTAAGGCTGCTAGAATTAGAACAGTTAGTTGCCATTGCAGGGATAAGCAGAAAAAGAACTTAAATTTGGGACAGGAAAGGGAAAACAAGAAAACACATAAGGAGTATCATGAAGGCAAATCTATACACTACACTATTATACAAAGGGAAGTATGAAGAGGAAGATATCAAAAATAAATTCCAATTTTTGAAATTAAGTGATTAGGAGACTGGAGATATGATCATTAGCTGTTTATAGACCACAAATTTATAAAACTAAAATTTCTTTATGTAACCCCTGATTGTTATTTCAGTGACAGATTGCTCGTACATGATATGTCTGTCACATACATCACATTCCATTTCAACATACACCTTCATCATGGAAATCATTTCACAAAGCTGGAAGTCTGTTAAATTGACTAAAATTGAGTCATTTATTTGCTAAATCCAGAACTTTTTCCCACAGAGTATGAGGATAAGAATAAACAAAATAGTCACCTTTAGAAAGTCTATTACAGAAGTATTCTCTAGTGCACCCAGGCCCTTGGGGTTTTACAAAAAAAAAATAATGTAAAAAACATATTTAAATGGCAGTAACTTCATGGTTCAGATGTTCTAACAAGTAAAGACGTAATCTAACATAGTAAAGACACAATCTTAGGAAAGTAACTTTAATTCTACTCCAGTAGGAATAACAATAAACAGTATAGGGGTTAGGGAATAAGGATATTACTCTTAAATCACTAATTTAAACAAGATTCCTAATGTAATGATACTTCTCTGGTTTAGAAGTTGTGGATAGTGTCTGATCTTTCTGTGTTTGTAACCTATATAAAAGCAGATGATTACATCAGTATAGGAAATACTGAGTCCCTCTAGTATCAATATAGTCATGTAGTAATATTTTGGATAGAAAATTGACATGGGGAATTGGATGAGTTTTGAAAATTTTATTATAGCACAATATTTTTTTTTAGCACAATATTTTTTAAAGATTTTATTTATTCATGAGAGACAGAGAGAGAAAGGCAGAAACATAGGCTGAGGGAGAAGCAGGCTCCCAAGGGGAGCACAATTTGGAACTCAATCCTGGGATCTGGGATCATGTCATGAGCTGAAAGCAGATGCTCAACCACTGAGTCATCTAAGCATCCCTATACCACAATATTGCTTGTATCATTGTTAATAGTAATACATTTTAAAATGAACTTTTGCTTAGTCCAATATTTCAATAATTTAAAGCTAAGAAAGACTGGGAGGCTTTAAGCTTTTTCTCTCATAATTTTGGTAATAGGAAGACCTATTTCTTTTTCTGAAAAAATGTTATTTCTATAGTATTTTGATGGACAAAGTTACTTACTCAAAAATATCTGGCTTTATTACAAGATAAGAAGTTACACAGAGGTGTGTGCATGCACACACACACACACACACACACTCACTCATACACTGACACATGTTGGAAAAAAAAAAAGAGCCCTTTATTGGATCACACAGTTTGTTACAGGTGGGACGGAATTTTGCCTGGCATATTTTCAGTGCATTCTATGATATCAAAAATATTATTTTCAATACAGACCCACCAGTTCTGGGGGTCCTTAAAATTAGAAATTAGAAAGCTGCATAGTTCTATCTTCTCTTATTACATATATGCTATTCTCATAACAAAAATAGTTATTTACATTATTTTCAGAGTCTTTGTCTTTCTGTCATGCTTACTTTAGAAATGTGTCACTTTAAGAAAATTCTGTTACTTGATAAAGACATATCTCTCAAACAGAAAATAAATGAAGAGAATACATATCACACAATACAGTTAAAATGCCTGCATAAATTTAAACTTAGTATCATCCATTAATGTTTATCAAGCATAGCTCAAGTTTTGGTTTTGGTATATTGTCAAACTTTAAAATATAAGAAACAATGAGTATGTGTGTGTGAGGGGGGCTGTGTGTCTATATACAATGAAAACGGTTATGCATTTTATATGTATTTCTAACAAATTAACATTGGTACATATCTGTTATAGATATTTGAGGCAAGATTGCCTTATTTTACTAATAAATTTCTGATTAAAGTCATATTCATGATGTATTAGGATATATTTCAATGTATAAATGCATTTGATGAAAATATATGCTGATCAGCTCGATATAGCTTATAAAATATACGATGGAATGTTAGCTATATGTCAACAAAACTAAACAGAAAATGCTAACAGGAATCTAAAATAATTGCAATTGAAAAAAACAGTACTGGAAGCCTTTAAAATACTATATTGATAAAGTAATCTTCCTAACACAATAAAATAAATCCTAGCTCTTACTTCAAAATGAAATAAAACAAATCATTTCTCTGGAAATTGTTTCTTAATCTTCATTCTCTTGTCAGATAGATGCTATTAATATTTTAACTATAATTTCTTAAGCACCTTCTGTTAGCTGGGCACTAACTTGATACTTTACTTCTGATAATCATAACAAACCTGAAACAAGGATATCTTTATATTAGAAATGAGGTGAGTGCCTAAATCATTCAGGTCATACCATGAGTGACTAGCAAAGCAGCCACTTAAACTATGTTCTACCTGCCTGAAGAGTCTTCAGTATCTTCAGCACACTTCTCATATGATAATAACCACATCAGAATAATGCCAGTACAACAGCCACCACTGATGACTCAATAAAAACTTAGTTGATCAAGATCGCCTGTTTAAAAATCTGACCAAATTCATCAAATATTTTGGCATCATGTTAGACACGGCACCAAAGTGATACATAAATCTTTTTCCAAATGGTCAGAAGTCTAATGTATGATAATAAGAACAGTGGAAAAATATGTAAAACTGGTATTTTAAAATCTGTTAATAATGAAGGCAATTTGTGCAGATTTTATCAACTGAACAAATATGGATTAGGTACAAATGACCCTTAGGCTATGTCCACATGCTTATCAGCCAAGCTATAAGACACATCTATTGATTATAACCTCAGGACAAACCAAGCAGCCAGAGTGTACGTGGAGGAAACATATGATTACAATAACCATCATTAAGTATGAACTTTACACATGCTAGTATTACCCAGAATTTACAGATGAATAAATTAGAACTTGAAAATATTAAATAAGCTAAGTCTATGTGACCACAAAGTGACAGAACCAAGATTTAAATGAAGCTCCCTGAAGCTAAACTCAGAATGCTATCAACTATAACACTCAATGATAATACTGTGTCTTTACAAATTACAGTTGCACTGAAAAATAACAATGCAGTCTGACCAAAGGTTGAAACATAAATATGTCTGAAGTGATTATACAGTTGTGTGTATCGACAGTACACACAAGAGTACTGCATGCCATGTACTTACTCATTCTTCTCTCTCCTCAATACTTTCTCAAATAAATAAGATATCTAATAATCAAAATAGTTGTAATGCAATGAATTAATAATCGTAACAGCTTTAATAAGTTGAGTTATGTTCTCCAAAAAGATATGTCCAAGTTCTAAGTCTTGGTACCTATGAATATGGACTTATTTAGGATTAGGGTCTTTGTACATGTAATAAAGACCTAGAGATGGCTTACTCCAGAATTTAGTTTGAGCCCTAAACCCAAACAATGGCATGTTTATAAGAGACTGGAGAGGGAAAACTGAGACACATAGAGATATAAGGGAGAAGATGATGAGAAGATGGAGGCAAAAACTGGAGTGATACACCTATAAACCAAGGGACCCAGACCATGCTGGGCATTCTACAGAAGCTAGAGAGGAGACATGATTGGATTCTCTTTAAGAGCTTGCAGAAGGAACCAATCATGCCAACACCTTGATATTGGACTCTAGCCTCCAGAACTGTGAGAGAACAAATTTCTATTGTTATAAACCACCAAGTTTGTGGGAATCTGTTATGGTGGGCCTATGGCACTAACACAATAACAGTTCTAAACAAAGGCACGAAAATTTTACTTCCCCAATATATGGTACTGAAGTGTTAGGATTTCTTGCAGTCCTGGATGATCCGGAAAGTCTAACATAATTAATTCAGCCCTAGAAGATTTCTGGGATGTTGGCTGTATTTGTATTACCAGAATCATGAATGCTGTGGCATTATGTAGTTAGTTTTTACATTTTATGTTCCTCTGATAGTATTAGGACAGAAATGCACTTTCTCTCTGTATTCTTGTTCTTTGACTAGCATTGGTCACTTAACAGTATATATTGGTCATGTTTTGTGGTTGATACATTTGCTCAGCCTTACTCTTTTTAGTACCTACACAATATTCCATGGTATGAAAATACCATATGAATTCATTTTCTAAACAATTCTCTAAAGTATAATGGAAAGGCAAGAGTAACAGGCTAATTTTTATACCAGAAGTTACCAGTGACGTTAGAAATATTTAAAAGTAATTTTTAATTTCTTTTTAATTTTTTACTTAAAAGTAATTTTTAACAATGTCTACAGTTGTATGTCATTTTCTAAATAAGTCTGTCATTTTATCATCTCACATCATCACAGGAAGGGTGAGTACAGTAAGATACTTAGAGATACAGCATTCACATAACTTTTATTACATTATAATGTTATGTTTTATTTTATTATTAGTTATTATTGTTAATCTCTTACTGTGCCTAATTCATGAATCAAACTTCATCGTTGGCATGTATATATAGAAAAAAAGTATATGAAAGATTTGGTACTATCTGCACTTTCAGGTATCCACTGGGGGTCTTAGAATGAACTGCCTGTGGATAAGGGTGGGGGACTAATGTAACTTATATTAATTTAATATTATATGATAGGTCCATAATGTTTCAAAGGTCAGACAGAAATTATATTTTTACTTCTACTCTGCAGAGATCCCATTATTGCCCTAAGTACCTTAACGATTTTTATGACCAATAACAACATTAATAGTTATCCACTAAATACAGCTATGCCAGGTTATTGGACACAGCTGGAGGCAAGATGCCAATCGTGATGAAGCAATCAACCGCTCCCATATGGTACCTTCTGAAGAATGAATTCCATACAGAAATATCAGTGGTAAAGCAAGCAGCAACTTAGCATAGAGCCTGACAAGTAATGTTTAAAGGAAAGAATAGTCATTTCTCCAATGAAATACTTGGCCTCAAAAACAGTTAACAATTTAGTTAACAAAGAACTTTAATCTCACTCTCATCCAAACATGATTATCATTAGCAAACATCTTATGAAAATTGGACTTTAGTTAAGTATTTCCTAGTCTCCAGAGACCTTATAATGTTTTTGTAACTAAAAATTGATTTAAATCCTTCATTCAGGTGATTCTAGAATTTTCAAGTTTACCAATATTTTAAATGCAAAGATAAGGAGGAGCTTTAAGGTATGCAATACACAGAAGATCCTGGGACCCACCAGGAAACTGAAATTCTGGTAAATTATATGATGTAGTGTATTTATGTACAAATTAATTAAAAATTTAGAAAGTACCTGAATTCCATTTGACTAAGGACATGTTAAATCGGTGATAAACAAAGATACTAAAAGCTAGCATTTGCTATTATTAATAAAGGAAAAGAAAAAATAACCTTTGAATAGTTAATGATTTTGTCAGACAAGTCTCCCGTTCACGGTTGTGGACAACAGGCAGGTATGTTTATTATTTCACATGTACAATATTGAAAAAATGTGGTACAAGGAATAACATTGGGAGATGGGGTAGTGATCAATTAAGCGAACTCCTTTAAACATCATACTAAAGTGTGCTAATACATACACTACAAATTAAAACTAATTGTATCCTTTGTAAAGTACATACATAATTCTTTTGTTTTTTCACTCCTGCTCTACTCCCCGCCTAGTGGGGGTAGGGGAACAACCAAGAAACAAACAAAAACCTTTCTGGGAGGCTGATTACTCATATTTCAAGATCAGAGTAATGGTATGAAATGGAGGAGGGGAAAACTGATTACCAACGACAGCATACATTTGCTCTAGTGCTCTACAAATTTTGAGACACACTCACATTATATTATTTGATGCTTTTATCTCCACAATCATGTGAGATACTAACATTTTGAACCTACCAAGGAAGAAGTTGAGAATCAATGACATTAAAAGACTTGTCCAAAGTCATACAAGTTGAAAACAATAAACTCCTTGATTTCTAAATCCTATGATCTATGTACAGCTCATATAGTCTTGCAAGTTAAAAACAAACATCATTCCTTCTCCAGTCCAGTTCCTCTGTGCCCTCTCAAGGCACTCTTACTTAAGATTCTGTCAAAGAAATGCCTTTGCACATCTATGCTGCTTACCTCTCCCAGGTCTTTTGGATTTTCTGTCGCTTTTTTGCTCATGTTTTTCATCTCTTTCTTTGGCCCTTTCAAGATTTGTAATAGCTACAATTACCGCTTCAGTTTACTTTTTTTTTTTTTTAAGATTTTATTTATTCAGAGAGAGAGAGAGAGAGAGGCAGAGACACAGGCAGAGGGAGAAGCAGGCTCCATGCAGAGAGCCTGACATGGGATTCGATCCAGGGTCCCCAGGATCACGCCCTGGGCTGCAGGTGGTGCTGCGCCACGGGGGCTGCCCCAGTTTACTTTTATAATAAATGAAGCTCTATCACTGGCTTTTTTTCTACAGGATTTTGAAAATCTTAGTAATGTGTCGCCATTGTTTCAAAAGTGTTAAGTATGTCTCCATTATACTTGAGCAGAATATCTGGGATATTTGATCTGTACCAAATGGTAGTACTTTCCAGTCCCTTATACTTTGCATAAAGACATATAAACACTATAACTGAACTTTAATAGGCCAAAAATTCCAGTTCTGTTAGTTATATACATTGTTATGAATTACTACTTATGTATTGAAAATATTTAGAAAATATAATCTATATTACAATAATTTTTAATCTGCCCTCAACCTTGATTTTTCTTCTTTTGCCTCGGTAACTCCCCACCAATGATGAGCATTTGTATTCTTAATTACTGCTCTTTCACTTTTAGCAAGCTATTAAATTGTGCAAAGAAAAAGGCCTGTAGCATTTCTCACCATCATGTTTATTAAGACCGGCTCGGGACTGCATAAGGGGAGAATTATATTTCCTATGCAAGCAGGTGGGTATGTAGGATTGTAAAAAGAGAGCCTCAGTGAATGAGTTCCCTATGAGTAGGAACAGATCATTATAACAGATGATGTGGGCAGACATCCCACTGACATTTAGTACAGCTTAACACAGCCAGAACGGAATAAAACTTAATAGTGGTCAAGGTGGAGAGAAGGGACAAGTAGTAATAAAATAAGTGCAGCACATCCTGAGGTTATTTTCTGTTTCTCCTTTAAGTTAAAGCAGTACCATAAAGAAAAAAAAAAGTCTCATAACTATATTATAGTTACCTGAACAGTCAATGGCACTGGGGAAGGCATCTATCTAACTATGCACATTTTTCCTTGATAAGTTTTTTCCTTTATGATTTCAACAGGTAAGTTATAAGGCTTAGCCTATTGTCAAAATGGCTGTTATTAAGAAAAAAACTAAATATCTTAAACATGTCATTAGCATCTTTAAAATATTTTAAAATGACACATGGCACGTTCAAGATAGTCTTATTTTAAAATCTTTATGGATTCAAGCCATAAATGTGTGTTTATGGAGTAGAAATTCCAAATAAAAAACATAGGAAACTTTAGTGCATTATCACTTCTTAATGCTACTGAAATCACTAATCAGAGTAAGTGAGGAAAAAAATAGAACCAGGGTAATTATTTGGGATATAGACATTCTTTGAGCTTTCTAGAATATTCTCAGTGAATATACAAAAAAAAAAAAAAGGAATTATTCTTTTGCGTAGGCATTTCGGTTTCATTCCAAGGCTGTAAAATGCTGAAAGATAAGGCCCAAACTTCCTATCCTAATCTTTACATCTAGAAAAAGAGATTGGACAAATAGGTTCAACATCTTAGGGTCCATAATTTCAGGGACTTGGCAGAATGATATCACAGAAGGTTAATCTAAATTGAACTGGGATGGTTGCAAAATATAATGTTTTCACAAACCACATTTAATCTTTTCAACTTTTCCTGTGAAAACTCAAACAATTTTGAATTCTCCTAATCTGTCTCCATTTTTCCAGGTATTGTGCCATAAAATATTAAACTTAGTGTGAGTCTTTTGTTTTTAAAATTTTATTTATTTATTCACGAGACTCACAGAGAGAGAGAGGCAGAGACACAGGCAGAGAGAGAAGCAGGCTCCATGCAGGGAGCCCGATGTGGGACTCAGTTCTGGGACTTCACGATCACATCCTGGAGCGGAAGGCAGACGCTCAACCATTGAGCCATTCAGGCATCCCTTAGTTTGAGAGTCTTAAAAAATATTTCTTTTCTATTTTCCTTGATCAAGTTTCAAAATGAGGAAAATCAAATACTTATGAAAGAGAAAGAAAGAGGGCAAAAAATGGCTGTTATATTAAAATGAAGGAGATGAGCTAAAAGGGAGTGCTAACTCCATGTGGCTCTGCATAGGTACTAAGAGGCTTAGAGAAGAGTAACTCTATTCTACCTTAGAAAACAGAATTTTGAGGATTTAATCAGATAAAGAAGGAACAATGAGGATAGTATCATATCTTAGCTTCAGAAGCCATTAATAATCTTGGCAAAATGGGCAAAGTGATAGCATATAAGGATTTGAAACTTCAGCACTCTTCATAAATACTGTAATCCTGATTTTCATTAATTTAAAAATAACCAAAGAATGTCCATTGATTGGCTTTATCATTACTATCTTTTTCCTATGGTAGACCCATATAATGTTATTTTACAATTATGACTGTACACAAGAAAATCATCAGATGCTTGAATTGTGTCACTACCTGGACGAGCATCTATTTACCAGATGAATTAAAACCTAATTGCTCCATTACTCAAAGTGGGATTTTATTCACATGTATTAACATTGTATCCTGTAATGGCCATGTAAGAGATAAAAAAAATATAATAATGATACTACTGTGAGAAATGAGATTCACAAGATACTGTAAGAGGTGAGACTCTCCTTCGATTAAAAAGATTATTAGCATTTTCATGTTACCAGAATACTAAGCCTTTTTAAAGCAGGTATTTACAAAAATATCTGACGGATATTTATGTCTGTATTGTATTCTTTCTCTTCAATTCTGCTGAAGTGATCTGTTGTCTAAGGAATGAAGTTGTGTCACGAGCATGGGAATAATTGGGGAGAAAGCAACTGGATAAGAGCACAAAAACACAAAGCTATGAGGTAGCAGAAGACAGGTTAAAGAGAAGGCAGTTTAAAGTAATGATGTGTTGATGGAAGTATTTGTAGACCTCAAGATTGTGCCTGTAATGCATTTAAGAGCAGTAGCCTTTTTTAATCACAAAAGAGACTTCACTCAATGTCTCAAAGGATAAAGATTTTCCAGAAATATCTTGCTTTCCTGTACTCTTACATGAATGAAGCATTTGTTACAGAATGAAACATGAAAAGAGTGTTTTAAAACAATAGGACACTGTAAGACAAAGATTTCAATAAATGATAAAATAGGAGTATATCACATGTCCTAAACAGGAAGGCTGGGGAATGAGCATCATTTTATAGTGGAAGAAAAAAATCAATTACATGATGGGAAAATATTTTCCTTTGCCAAAATCTTCATTTCCTATTTTAGGTTTTTAAAAACATCTAGAAATCAAGAGGTTCCTTAAAATATTTTGGTTTTACTTTGAAAGGTTCTCAGCTACTATTTATCAAAAGAATACTTCTCTTGGAGAAGCAGATCGGACATTATTTTCACACTAGAACATCATTGTTTCTTTTCTTTATTTAGAGTTTAATAATATAACATTATAAATTTTTACCTAAAATGGATAAAGCAGAAATACTAGCTCACTGTAAAAATAGTCATTAAAAACAGGAACCATCATAAACCAATGAAATATATGTTTAAAAGTTATATATATATATATATACCTTCCAAAATGATATACTGATAATTTTAATGAATCAAAATGTCATTAACATTTCTTAATTGTTCTCTCCTAAGTGATGTGTCATTTACAATTTCTATGGAAACATTCATATATTGTTCCAAATTTCTTTAGCAAAAGATTTAATATCTGTTTCAAATTCCAGATAAAGTAACAAACTCAATTTGATGGGCCCTGCAGAATTACTGCTCATTTTGTTTTCAGGAGTGCTTATGATCTTGATTTATTTGATATTATTAACCAGGCCTAAAAGGCTAGGGTCTATATCTAATTACTTATGGGAATTTGGCATAGCTCTTATTATTTCTGGACCATATCTTCTCCTTCTACAAAAGAAGGAAAAGTTGGATTAAGTTAGCTCTAAAGTCTATTTTCATATTCATTATTCTATTGATCACAGAGTTCTAATTCAATACTACTCAAAGTGTTGGTCTGTGATGAGGTCAGGAGCTTGTACTAGTATGTAATCCACCAAACTGCTTCCTTCATCAAGAAAGTATTGCAATGAAAAAGCATGTCAGCTGAATTAAAGTGGGTTTAGCAAGCTCCTTATCTCATTAAGGACTTCAGCAGTTCAAAACTGGTCTGACGGCCATAGTGTCCTAACACATTCTTTTTCCTGCTCACTCGAATGATTATCTTTGAGCATACCCAAAAGTTTTTACAACGATGCAAACATTAGTAGTCTTCAGTCTTATAGCAATTGAGAAGAGTGAAATAATTTGCAGGTTTCAAAAGTAGACCCCTCCACCATGCAGTTTGTTCCTTAAATAATTAATAGACTGCATTACGTTTAGCCTCCCAAGATACAGGCTCAGGCCGAAGAAGCTTGAATTAACCACAACTATGGTTATTGTGACTGTATCTAAAACTGGGATATGCCCTGACAAAACAAAACAAAACAAAACAAAACAAAACAAAACAAAACAAAAACAACCCACAAGTGAATTTTTAAGTTTTAAAACTGAAACAAGTTATTTAAATAGATAACATGGCATTCACAGGAGGGGTAAAAATCATTGGTGTATATTGCATCTCTCTTATTAAGATCCAGAGAGTACAGAAGAACAAGTAACTAGTGTGAATAGACCAACAAAATATTTAAAATATGAATGTCCTAGAAAATTTAGAGCAGAATATACACGCACTGAATATATATACCTAATAACTGAATACAAAAAAAATCTGTCATTTTCAGAAGTTCCTCTTTGTGGAAATTACAGCCCAGTGAATCTGTATATTCTTTCATTAACATAGTCTCAAAATTTCAAAGAAGAAATATACCCCTATCTTATTTTATTATATAATCATGCTCTTTAAGTCAGATATAACAGAATATTTTAAACATATTGTTTTACATTTTAAATATTTACACAAGAAAAGAAGGGGGGATGAAAATTGGGATTCTTTCTCAGGGTAAAAATTACTGTCTATAGAAGTGGATAACATTTTCATTGCTGAGGTGCTTTAAGGCATCCGTTTGGTCAAAGGCAGCTGCTTATATGAATAATGGTGGAGCTCTTCAGTTACGTATTCTTAAATTTGGATGTTTCAGACTAAGGGTAAATTTTATCAAAATGTGTGTAAATTATTTATCCATTGGTTCCCTTCGCAAGATTGACCCCTAACAATGCTTTCTCTCCCCCCACCCTGCTTTTGCAGCTATTTGCTTGCTGAGTAATTTTTGTCTCTCTTCATACACACATACCACATTTCTCTATACATTACTTCATTTTCAATGTCTTTTAGTGCTTCTGAGTCTGACTGATGTAAGATGTTATTTTGAACATGCCAAAGCATCGAAACGGCCCTAGTCTTTTCTTTTCAGCCTGCATTCCTTGATAAGTGGCAGCGCTTCCCACTTATCAGTCACTCAAAGTGACTGGGGCTGTCAGTTGTGTACAAAGCGCAATCAGTTTGGAAGCGGAGACACCAGCATTTTTCTTCTCAGCTTGAAGCAAACACGTTTTGACTGCTAGTCATTCAATTTTAAAGCATCCTCAATTAGGGGCGGATGAAGATATAAAGAAAACACATCCTAAACACCTCCACCAGGCAACAGAAAAATTTTATTGTTATCTCTTGATTTACCTCACAGCAGCACCATCCCTCCTCTTCTCCTGGCTGCATGACACGGGTGCTCGTGACAACATACCCTCTATCATGAAAAGATTGCAATAATATATTATACTAACACTCTGTGAAACCTCTGCTGGAGCCTGTTTATGTTTTCTTTTGCTCTCTCCCACTTGCATCACCCCACAAAATCCTAATAATTTACTTTTAAAATTAAAGCAAAATGATCTTTCAGACTCCTTTGGCTTATTAGTGGACAACTTTCTATTCAACGAAAACATGAAATCCAGTTGCCTAGACAGATAAGGAGGAGAAGACTTAGCCAGAGGAGGAACTGTGGGAGAAAGAAAATAAAATTAGAAGGGTAAAAGAAATGACTAGTGGCTATGTCAGATGGTCAAGCAGCAGGTATAGATACAGTTATTGGCAAAGTAGTGGAAAGGAACACAGAGGTAGAGAGGGAGGAAAAACATGTATTCAGAATTAGATGGTGGTTATGTTAGAAGAAAATAAATTTAAATATGTATTTTGGCAATAAACAGGGAAGATAAAGGGAAACAATGATTCAAAAAGATGTATAGAAATTTGAGTATGTGCAGATGAGTGTGTACATACATGCACACATACATACATACACACAAGTGTATACACCTATATTAATATAAATATCTAACTAAATATGTATGTGTATGATATCAAAATTAGCTCATTATTTTACCTCTTTTAGTAAACATATGTGCATGCTATGAAAGTTCATTAGTTCACCTCTTATAATTTTCTATTTAGGTACGACAGGATTGTCAACATCAGAAATTCATTTTAAAGATATTTATTGATTTCTCCATTTATAAAAGAGCACTCTCTCAACTGGTTTATTATAGAAAGCAAAACTGAAGTACTTTAAAAAAAATCTTGCCACATTTGCCAGTTTAATAGGTTTAACTCAGTTTGATAAGATCAATTGCCCTTATTTTCTTAAGATTATCTGAATTAAATTGCCCATTGCTACTCTAATAAGGAGAGAGACAAAGAAGGCACCTTTTAAGTTTACTTAGTACTCAACTGTTAAGATCTCAGATTCTCTCTCTCTCCTCTCTCATACACACCCTCCCACAAACACACACATGTACATCGCCCCCACACACCCATTCCTCAATTCCACTGTCTATAAAATGGAGATAATGTCATAACCTATCTGAATTCTTGTGATAATTATATGAAATGACCTCTGCAAAGTGCCAAGTACTTAACGAGCAATAGGCTGCTCCTTCTCACTAGTATAATACAAAGTACAAAATGATTTTACAAACCATATACAGCAGTAGGAAATGTTGGTTATCTATTTTTGATGGCTCCCTAAACATCCATTTCAGTCTCTTGAGAAAATTATCATCTTGCTTATTATTACATATACTACAGCGTGGGTAATGTGTCTACACTTTATTCATTCATCTCTTCAATATACAACTTAAAGTTATTATTATAAGCCAGGAGCTATTATATGTACTTGTCAAGTACATATATACTTTGCAAGGTACATATAATATCAAGACAGATCAAATCTTTGACCTCAAAGAATATACTGCCAGGTATGTAGTGTGGTGGCAATATAAGGTACAGTATGAGGTATCACCCCCAAAGTATATATAAGGTGGTGATAAGGGCTGTGAAGAGAAATAAACAGGACAAGTGATCAGAGATGACTAGGGGATGCGAAGACTATTTTGGATTGGGTTGTCTGAGATGCCTCACCTCTCCTCCTGAGGAGGATGGTATTTTAAGAAAGACCTGAATGAAATGAAGGTCTAAATTATGTAATGAACTAAAGAAAGCATTCCAGGACCTAAGAAAGACAAATAAAAATGTACCGATGCTAGAACATTCTTAGCATATTCCCTGAAACCAGGAAGGACAGGTTTCTGGGGTAGAAGGAATGAGGGAGACAGTTTGAGAGGCTGGCATTCATGTACAGCCCAATAGACTAACATAAGGAGAGTGAATTTATTTTAAATGACATGATTACAGCACAATTAAATTTAAAAGATCACACTAGCAGCTATGTAAAATGTCTACTTAAGGGGTCAACAGAGGAAGTTGGATGACCAACTTGGTTAGGAGGCTACTGTAGGAGCTTAGGTGAGAAATGATGGTGAGTAATGGAAGGAGAAGTCGGTCAATTGATGGATTGAGGACAAAAAGCAATGTTGATGGATAAGTTGTGAGATATGTAAGAATGAAAGGATTTAAGAATAGTTCCTAGGTTTTGGTGACAGGAACTAGGCATATGGTTTCATTCTCATAGTTGGATAAACTGGGAAATAATGAGTTTTGGAAACATAGTTAAAGGTTCTGCTTTCAAAATGTGAAATTTGGGTGCTTATTACTTGTGCACTTAAATAGGCTGAGAAGGTATTTGGATATTTGACTTTGAGGTCTAGGAGAGAGGTAAAGGACGGGAAAATAAGTTTTGAGGTATTATCTTTAAAACAGTGTATGAAAAAAATAAATAAAATAGTATATGGAAAAATTAGATGAGATCACTTAGAAATTAATCAGATGATGGAGAATTACAGCAAGTTAGACTTTGAAGCATGCAGAAACTACCAAAAGAGAGAGGATGGAGAATAAAAAGTTTCTTGTTTTGTTTTTTTCTAAAGCAGCAGACTGTGGTCTTTGGAGGCCAACTGAAGACTGTTTCAAGGAAATGGGAGTAATCAACTTTATCAAATACTACCATGTGAATTTACCACTTCTAGAATATTCATTGCAGAAGAAGCAATTCGAATTTTTCTTTTTGTTTCTCCTTCAAGGGAAAACTAGTATCATATAGGTATCCTCGATGTTCTATTTGCCTTCCTTTCTCATTTTATTTGACTGTTAGTCTTTCTTTTTTAAAGATAAACAGAGCCAACACATGCGCACACACACACACACGCATACAAATAAAGTAAAAAGTTGGTTTCTTTTTGTCTATAAGTTGCATAAAAATTTACCACCTTTTCAAAATAAGTGAATCAGAGAAAGACAATTATCATATCATTTCACTTATATGTGCAATTTAAGAAACAAAACAGAGGATCATAGGGGAAGAGAGGGAAAAATAAAATAAGACAAAATCAGGAGACAAACCATAAGAGACTCTTAACTACAGGAAACAAATGGAGGGTCACTGCAGGGGAGGAAGGATGGAGTAACAAGGTGATGGGCATTAAGGAGGACACGTGATGTAATGAGCACTGTGTGTTATATAACACTGATAAATAACTCTACCTCTGAATATAATGATACATTGTATGCTAATTAATTGAGTTTAAATAAAATTAAATTCAAAAAATTATCAGCTTTTGAGTAGAAATTGGTCTTCTAGCTACAGAACTGAAGCAAATATGCCATGTACTAGGAATGCCTGGAATGTAAGTTTTGACTCATGATGTAACTACTCTTCATAGAATAATTAATTTTATGTTAATACTCTGTTAATTTCATCGGCATCTAATTCCTTTCTATTTGTCAACTCTATTCAAAGACAGGAGATAGAATTTTTTTCTAAAGGTTGTGAGCAATTCCCTGCTACAGCATTTATTTTACAACATTAATGAGTATGTAACTAAGGTAAAGTGAAATAGATTCATTTTAGGCCAACATATTGACTTCTGGCCTACATTTCCAAATCTGTTATTGTTAACTTGCTTTGTTTTGTTTTGCCTCCCACTATTTGATAATTACATTCCCAGGGTTTTATCTAAGCCCTGATGGGCCCTGTTTTGTTAACTGATAAGATATGGAGTACAGAGCCACAGTGAGGAACAGTGTACCACTTTTTCCACAGGTAATGTTGTTTGGGGAAAGGTTGTAAAGTCATGGGAAAGACTGTTGCAGGTCTGCTTTCTGGGTCAGTCTCAGTGATTCCATTATGACCATACTGGATCAAATGAGCCCAGGCTTCCCTTCAGAAATCATATTGCAAAGATCAGAGAAAGACGTAGCACAGAAACAGCACAGAAATAAGATAGAAAAAGGAAACTAATAAGGAAGATTATTTGAGATTCCACATAAAAGACGAGAAAAAGGGACGCGTGGGTGGCTCAGTGGTTGAGCGTCTGCCTTTGGCTCGGGTCCATGGTCCCGGAGTCCTGAGATCGAGTCTCACATCGGGCTCCCAGCATGGGACCTGCTTCTCCCCCTGCCTGTGTCTCTGCCTCTTTCTGTGTCTCTCATTAATAAATAAATAAAATCTTTTAAAAAATGAGAAAAAAAAATCTCCTCCCATGAAATGCATTGTTTTTAGTGAAAAGCCCAAGCCAGGATGAATGAATTCCAGATCTGGCTTACCGCTTCCAAAAATTTGTCAAAATTACTTCAGCATATCATCAAATATGGGTACTTTAACTAGGTCTCAGTAAAATTATAAAGTTTAAAATATCAGGGTCATAGTTTAAAATTCTACACAAATATAAACTCTTATTATTTGATAAATCTATCAGAAAAAGGATGGTGATATCCTCCAGATATATGTACCTTGGAAACACCAAGGAAACTGGAAAATATACATTTACAGATCTTAAACTGTGACGTTTGGTTTTGGAGCTTTACCTTTCTGCAATAACTCATTGTCTTTACAAGGACTCCTTCATTCCAAGACACTGGTTTATGTGTCTTGAATATTTAAAAATAAATTTAAGAACAAAAAATAAATATTATTAGAAAGAAAAAGAAAGAGAAAGAAAGAAAGAAAGAAAGAAAGAAAGAAAGAAAGAAAGAAAGAAAGGAAAGAAAGAAAAATTTAAAAAATGATATCCTGATTTCCAAACCAAGGTGATAGACCATGTGCATTTATTGCATTCTTTCCTGAGATACTGTTAAAATGATAAAAACAGACAAATTTAAAATCCCATGTCACATAAAGCAGTAAAGAATAGGAGGTTTACACAGGCAAGAAATTTGGCTAGAGTTTTGGAAGATGAAAAATAATTGTATAATGTGTTAAGGACAGATGGGGTTTAAATTGCCCTCAGAACCACCAGAAAGTCTTGAGACTTGACACTCCAAGTATGAGGGAGAGCAGAAGTGAGACCTAGATTGAAAATAGTCGTATTAGTTGAAAGTGGATCCATCAGTTTACCTCTATCCCAGCTACATCACATTCCCTCAGCACAAATAGAAGACTCTGGGAAAACTTAAGATAGTTAGCATGAGCATTGGAATTCCAGATTTAAAATATAAGGAAAATTATTTCCAGCTCAGAATTTCATTTGTAGCCAAACACCATCAAGTAGAGAGCTTAAACAGAATATTATTACATATACCTACATTTATGTTTTTATCCTGGATACTTTATATGCTATGTATCCTCATGCCCCTTCTTTTCTTTCAGGAAGTTTCTTGATACGGTTCTAGAGCAAAACAAGGATATAAACCCAGGAGGACAATATAGGAAACAGTAATTCCAACTCTGGAGAATCATAAGTGGATATCCCAAAATATTGGCTGGACCAATTGATCTAAATGAAAGCAAGACGGACAGCCAGGAAGCAGGTATCAAGAAAAGTGGGCTTCTGGAGATTTGATTTATTCCTGAGAACTTATGAAGTTATAAGACAAATCACATGAATATCATGAGGGGAAAAAAAAAAAAGAAAAGGTAATTGGAAAGCACAAAGCTAAACAAAAAGGGAGTAAGGAATATTCCTTTAAGACTATTCCAGAAAAAAATACATAGATTTGTATTTTAATGTAAAAATCATTTCTTGATTTTCAACTTTTAAGATTAACCATTAGGTAAAGTACAACAGGTATGTGTGTATACATACATACACAAATACATGTATTAGATATATATTTAAACGTACAAATAACAGATATTGGCATTTGGGAATAAGAGAGAGATTCCATCCTCACCTGACAAGGCAAATGTCAAGAGACTAGTTATAGTTGATTGAAAAATAAAAGAGGTGCAAGTAAACTGTTTAATGCTTAGAAGTACCTTTGGGAAAAATTTGAAAGACTTCATTATAAGGTGAAGGAGGGGAATAGGAGAGGATGTTAGGGTAGAGATACAAGAACTCAGCAATTCTTCATTTCTAAGTTAATGATGTTTAATGTTAACTCAGAAACAGCATTATAATTCTATTTTTATATAGAAGTAAATACTAAGAAGTTATTAAAACAAAAACTTAAAAGATTTTAAAGTGGCTCCTTCTGAATAAAGGATTGCACATAGAATACAGGGGAGCATATAGAGGATTGGGCTCTGGATATAGTTGCTTTCATTATTCTTTGTACACTCAAGTCATGTGATATGAATTGTATCTGTAAAAATTAAGCTATATATGCATATCAATCTATCTGTACCTTTATCTACAGAGACAGGCTTAACTATACAGTGAAATAATATGAATTACTGAAATTCCATCATTAGGTAACTGCCAAGAGATGTATTAAAAATGCTTAAAGAGTTTTAAAGTCACTCTCCCTAAATAAAAAGACAGAGAGCTACAGATAGCATCATTGCTCTTGTAGGAGAGACTACCTATCTTCTCAAAAGGAACTTCTACTTCCAGAAAGTACAAGGAAGAGCAGAAAGTGACTCTTTAAGCTATTTCTTGGTATCTCCATATTGTTTCCTCCAGTAACCTATCTGAAAGTCTAGAACTATATCCTGTTCAGTTGTGATATATTTTATTTCCTACAGCAAAACATTAGTCAGAGCTCAAGGAGTTAATGCATTTCCTTCTTAGGTTGAAATGCTACCTTAATTGCATGGTGTTTATTCTTGGCATTTCCAGTCTCCTAAAGAGACAAGGTTACTTTGCAATCTCTTTGTCCTCATGTATATGTGTGGAGTCTTGTTGAGGGGGGTAAAAGGCTTCCAACTTACCACACTCAGAGAAAGAAATCATAAATCAGCAGGTCAGTCAGGTACTATTATTTCACCTTTCATGTTATTATGTTTTCAATACAATATTTCAATGGATTTTGTTCTGCATAATAATTTATCAAGAATTACCAAAACTCTTAATGAGCTCAGAGAACTTTGGCTCCAATAAAATAAAACCTTTATCACAAATTGGTTGAGCCCATGACTGCAACTTAATCATTCAATTGTACATAAGTCAAGTTGTATTTTTATTTTGTAGGAATAAGTTCCCAGGGAAAGAAAACTCATTTTAAAACTTCGGGCCATTAAGCCTTAAATGGTAGAACGTCGGTGAAATAAAAATGAATTGGGCCAAGATTTAGGAAACTTGGAATCCAGCCATTGTTCTAAGTAACAACTTCTGTGACATTGGGAAAATCTTCTAACCTTACTTGGTTTCAGTTTTACAAATGTCAAAATGAGAGATAGGTCTAAATAAAGGCTTTCTAAAAATCCCTTGTAGTTCTAAAATAATATGAATTGTTGGAACACTGAATTTACAATTTTCAGTGGCTACTGCCATGTAGATTATACTCTTCTTTTCCTAGAAATTCTCCTCATTAAGTTGTTCATCATAAATAACAGAAGGAACAATTTTTTTTCTTTCCTATTACCTTAAGCAAAAATTTTAAGCATTGTATGTTCACCACACGTTAGGTATGATCCCATTCAATCTTTAAACTAACCCAATGTCACTTAGCAATTATAACTCCCAGTTAATGGATGGGCATAATGAAACCAGAGGGGCTAAGTAATTTTCCCAAGATCACACAGCAGATGAGGTGTGAACATGCAGAGATTGAATTCAGATATGTCTAATTCCAGAGAACTTGCTCTCTATATTTTTAATCATTTAATACAATTAAAATTGTATTTCATACAGTTAAATATAGTCCCATACCACCTGAAAAGCCAAGTTCTTCCTTATATACTAATGGAATATACACTGGCCAGTTAAGATTACAAAAGAACAGAGATTTGTCCTTTGCTCTACCCTTAGCTCCAGACAGAATCAGTGACCCAAAGATACTACTAGTCCTACAAATACATACATTATGAATCGGAAACAATGACATTTTTTAAATTGCCCACAAGAGAACACAATGAACAACAAACAATTGGAAAAGTTAGAAAGGAGAAGGTAACAGATTTGTAAAATTTCTTAAGAAAATTCAAACACTGGACTTTCAGTATGGGAATCACGTCAAATACAAGAAGTAAAACATCTTTAAAAATTCTCTTAAAAATATCTGAAGTGGATTTCATACTAGAGTATGTTACTGGCCTGACCCTATTAGATGCTAATAAGAAACTAAAATTCTATTAAGTATTATTAAAAAGGGTAAAAAAAATTAAAACTAGGACATGCTTCCCCTACTCACCCCAAAGCTATAGAATCCTGTCCCATACAAAGCTTCAAGATAAAAGGGATCTTGAGTCTCCAGGGACATTCAGTTTGTTGCCATAATGGAAGCTGAGTAGAGGTCACTCATTCATTTACTTTAAAAGGTTTTGGTAATAGTGAATGAGGTCAAGATGAACCGTTGGTTTAGGATCATTATTGGAAACATAAACCACCTAACTATCCCTATTAGAAACAGGTTGATTTAATGTGAAAAAGAGATTAGTCAGAAAATAAAATTGCTTAAAGGTGGGCACTGTACCATAAGCAGAAGATTTAAAAAAAGGTTATCTTTAAAAAATCTAAAGATTTTTTCTCTGAAATATTTATAAATTTCATCTCACACATTAATGCACATTAAGAGTTAGCTCGGTACAGTAAGTAGGAATGTAAAAGTATTCTATTTTTTAAGGGCAATAAACAGAAATAGTAAAGGAAAACACTGCTGAATGGGAGAAAAAGACTGAAACATCTTAGTGTGCCTAAAATTGAGAGTCTCAAAGAAAAATACAAGTTCTTGTGGGAAGATGAAATATTTTTTGGTATTATAACATGATTTTTTTTTTTTGAAAATGAACTGATTTATGATGTTACAAACAGTAGCAGGAAACTTTTTGTTTCTTCTTCTAATCCTGATGAGTTACATGAATCAACCTAAAAAAGTCTATACCTCTACATAAGGTCTTTGTAAGGAAGCAATGTAGATAGATTGAGTACTCAATCCAATTAACATCATGCAATTTAAGAGCTAAGGCTGCTTTCTAAAGAGAGAAATCAGTTCATAAAGAATTGATCTTGATTGAATAAAATTGATGAATTTACTAATTCTTACATCATTTTCTCTTTGAATACATAACTACAGAGTAAAACCTACTACCACTTTTTTCATCTGGAATTGAAAAAAGAAATAATAGGCCAATAGAATTTTTAAATAACTTGAGTCATTAGAATATGTGAATGTTTGGGCATTCATATGTATGTACAAACTTGTTCATACATTTTTTAAAAAATTGAATGATATATACTTCAAATGGAATAAAGATGTCTAAACCTCTCCTTTAAAGAAATCTCAGGAAAAAGAATGAGATAAATGTTGGGGAACGTCATCCTCCTGTGATGTAACATAGCCATCAAGTATGAAAATTTTCCTGCTTTCTTACTCTGTCAATTTAATCCATATAGTAGATGCAACTATATAATGCATTGCATGCCTTTACCAATGTTTGGGTCACATTGATGTCTTGTGTATTCATAACTGAAACAGCCTTAATTGTGGTCTAGTAATATTTCAGTCCACTATTCTAGCAATAAAGAAACTGGAATTAATTATTTTCTAAAGCCCAAAGAGACAATGGTATAAAACATGTAAGAAAATGCAATCAGGATGAACAATTTAAGTTGGTATATTTATTTCTAGGTCTTAGGCTCCATACCGAAGGAAGATAAAGGAAGCAGATCAAATTCAAAATATACTACATAAGTATTTGCAGATAGCAAGTAAATTCATCCTATTGTAAATTCTTATGTAAGCATTGATTATGCATTCATTGACAAAAATAAATGTAATAATACTATTTGTTATGAATTTGATTTGCTTTCCCCCATAGCAGTTTTGAATTTTACTATTCTTCTTTGTCAGATGCTGCCAAGGAAGAGGAGGAAGGGTAAGGAAGAAGAAAAGGGAGAGAAAACATTCTCAATAATAAATGTGGCAAGGATTTACATGAGCAAAAAAAGATCTGTTCCATGTTTCTAATCTTTTATTTCTACATGTCACTATAGTTGTCCTTCCCATAACTGTATGAACAGTCTCTCAATAAACTAATTTAAATAATTGTGACTTTCATAACTATTAAGTATTTGTAAGATTGCCCCAAATCAATAATTTATAAAATATACTTTAGAACTATGCTGTTAATGAAAATACAAGAGGTTGTGTAAATGAATTCCTTTTAGATTGTCATCTTGCTCAGAACTTATTTTTGCCTAACACATTCCCTACTTCCCAGATTAGAAAATATAATACCATAACTGCTTTATTATCTTAGATTTTCAACAAATAAAAACATTGTAAATGTGGATAACCTGGTACTATCATTTAAAACTATATTCAAAGTCAGCACACTTAGACTGACCATGAAATCCAACAGTTTCTTGTTTCTTTTTTGTTTTTGTTTTTGTTTTTTTTTTTTTAAGTAGGCTCCATGCCCAACACGGATCCTAATGCAGGGCTCAACCTTACAACAGTGAGATCAAGATCTGAGCCAAGATCAAGAGTCCAACCCACACTGACAGCCACCCAGGTGCTCCCCAATGAACAGTTTTAAACCACTCACTTTAATAACCACACTCAAGATATATACAGATAGATAACATCACATTAGGATGTGCTGCTTATAATTACAGTTAAGGAAAGCAAAGAATCCTGGTTGGATCATCTCACTGATGCTTCTCTGTCTCCGTGAAGCGGTGACTAGCTAACTAAAATTTCAGGTGGACCAAGAATGAATAAGCCCTGATTGGGATACAAAATCCAGAGTGAACAAATTAAGTATACCTGACCCAGTTAGGTAAAGTGGGATGAACTTTGCTGGCAATGAAGTCTAAACATGATTAAATACACAAACGAAATAATGTAGACATATTTGCTTTTGACATTTATGATATTTACACTTAATATGTTGGATTCTCAAGATAGAATGTCAAAAGAATGATGAATTTCTTCTTAACAAAATATGTTGGATTCTCAAGATAGGACTCCAAAAGAATGATGAATTTCTCTTCTCTGGCATCTGCTTCCAGGAAACGGATATTACATAGGGTGGATTCATAGTGACATGAATTAGATTCCATTTCTTGTTGGTAATAGCAAGTATGTATTGAACACCTATGGTATGCCTTGATACTTCATCTGTGATTTCATTAAGTCCTCATTATACTTTGTGGAATAGGTAGTTTTGGAAAGGAAATTTTTCAGAAGGGGAAAAAAGTTTGTCAAAATTCATGCTACCAGCAAGTGGTGAAGACAGGACAACTCTGACACCTTACTTTTTCCTTTTGTTATCAGTATTGCTGCTTTCTTCCATCTTCACTGATGCTCTTCATCATCACACATTTCCAAGTGAGCAAAATATGCAGGTTATGAAGCCCTCACTCTTGGTTTCTCCAGACAACATGAAGGGTGAAGTTCTACTTGAACATCAGATCATTACCTTCCCTAATCTCAACCCTCATCACACATGGCTCTTGAGCATACAGTCATATATTCTCTCTGCCACTGCTCTCTAACAGAATTTGCTGGACCTTTTAGCTTTGATTCTCCTGCATATCCCTCATTTAAGAACACTCACAATCACATTTTAAACATTAAAGGACAGAGAAAATGAAACCTTTCTAATATTTCTCTGCAATAATTTCCTTTCAGTATAGGATGAAAATGACTGTCAGCTTGCTCAGATCGAAAGCTTCCTGACAGTTGGGTCTGTGACTCCTTGCAAGATTCTCATGGCACAGGAGGTAACATGCCCTGAATCAAGTAAGCCAAAAGGAATGTTTATTTTGGAGGTTATTCCAGTTAGGTCATCTAAAAATTAGAAACCAAAGATGGATAGATGATAGATAGATGATAGACATGATAGATAGATAGATAGATAGATAGATAGATAGATAGATGATAGATAGATATTATTTAATTGGAAGTATGCATGAAATGATGATTTCTGACCTGGATCTGTTGCTGAAGCAAATTGATTTTGTGTTGTTGCTGCAGAAGCTGCTGCTGTTGTCTTGCAATCTGTGGAGAAATTGCACATGAAAAATTTAAAAGTATATTGTAGTCCCAGGGGGAAATTACCAATGTTCTCAAAATTGCTCCAAGTTTGATTTGACACTGATTAAGATGATGAAAATGGATGTTCCTGGTCCCCTACAGTATTGGCAA
This sequence comes from Vulpes lagopus, assembly GCF_018345385.1. Taxonomy (NCBI): domain Eukaryota; kingdom Metazoa; phylum Chordata; class Mammalia; order Carnivora; family Canidae; genus Vulpes; species Vulpes lagopus. The sequence continues at coordinate 22,031,829 of NC_054844.1, forward strand.
TTCATCTTTAAGTAGGATCAAACAAGATATTTAGCTTCTGGAGCAGTTTCTTTTGACCTAAAACAAATGGAGTCTAAGAAACTCCAATAAGTGATCCAATCCAGTCAGAAATCCCTCTTCCTTCCCAGAAATATGTTAAGAAAGTACTGCCTCTGGCACTTTTAGTTCTTTTCTACAAAAGAAAGTATTGCATCAACAGGTGGTTGTTGCCACCTGGACGTTCAGGGTAGCAGAGTACTACATTGTGAGAGGGCTATATTCCTTAGCGAGGTTTTGGTATTTCTGTTTTTTTTCCTAAATATTGTCCTCATTTCTGCCTCCTACAAACCCCTACACAGCCAACTCCTCGATGCACTCGAGCATGGTTTCTGCTCCCCTTCTCCGTTGAAACGATTCATAATAAAATTCACCAATCTTGTTTTTAAATTCTTTTTTAATGTTTACTTATTTATTTTAGAGAAAGAGAGGGAGAGAAAGAGTGGGGTAGGGGGCAGAGGGAGAGAGAGAGGGAGAGGATCCCAAGCTGAATCCATGCTGAGGACGGAGTCCAAAGTGGGGCTTGATCACAGGACCCTGAGATCACGACCTGAGCTGAAATCAAGAGTCAGAGGCTTAACTGACTGAGCCACCCAGGCACTCCTCATCTTTTCAATTCTAAAGTGTTTTTTAGATTTCTCCTTTTGTCCTTCCATCAAAATTTAAGACTCAAGCTCTCTCCCTTGATCCTGACCTTTCTTTCTTGGCTTCCATGACAGCATATTTTCCTGGTTTTGCTCTGCCCTCAATCTGTTCCTTCTCAGTTATCTTCAACTACTGTGTCTAGCCATTCAATGTCTAGCTATTCAACGTCATAGCTGTATATGGCTCTATTTTAGACTCAATTCTCTTCCCTGTATCCCGACTCCTGAATGTATGCCAAGTACTTAAAAATCTGTCTAGCCTATGCTTTTGCTTTCAGCTTCAGACTCATTTTTCCAATGAGATTCTCAAAGGTACTTCATATTCAACAAGTTCAAAACTAAACTCAATTATGGTTATTTTAATGCTTTCATTTTGTCTTAGGAACAGGGTTCTTAAAATCCATTTTTTTCCCCCTGAAGAAAGGCAGAAAGGAGATGGTAGGAAAAGGAATATCACTCTTTTTTCTTAAATCTGGTCCTTTCCTCCTACATATCAGTATTTCAGCCGATATTTAAATCTTTTTAACGCATCTTAAGCATTTATCAAGAAACTGATGACCTCACACCCCTCCACACTTCCTCCTGTTCCAAGCCATGGTTGTTTCTTGCTGGATTATTGTAATAGTCTCCTATTGTTCTTTCTGCTTCTGCCTTTGCTCCCTACAGTCTATAATATACTAGGATCTACAAAGATCTTTTTAAAAAATAAGTTGTGTCATGTTATCCATCTTTTCAAAATTCTCTGTCTCACTCAGAGCAAAAGCCAGTGTCCATACAATGCCTGCAAGACCCTGTATGATTTGGCTTCTGCTGCTTCTCTGGTTTCACCTTCTCCTACTCCTCTGTTTGTCACTCCATGCTTGTCATTCTCCTCTCCTGTCTCTTGAGCACACTTAGGATGCTTCTATCTCCCAAGGATCTACCTGCCTCTGCACCTCAGCACTCTCTTTTCCCTCCGTCTGGAATCTTCTGTTCTGAGATAACTACATTGCTCACTACCCCACTTCCTATAAGTCTCTGCTCAAATGTCACCTATCAATGAGGTCTTTCCTGATAGTCTTTCATTTTTAAAAAGACTTCTCTCTCTACTTGGCACTCTCATCTCTAATCCTCTTCTTTATTTATATCTCTTATCAAATCCACTATATAGTACTTGTTTGCTATCTTTTCCTAATTAGAATTCAATACATTAGGATTTTTGTCTGTTTTATTCTTTGCTGTAACTCAGTAACTAGAATAGGACCTGGCATCAAATTGGTGCCCAATAGGTATTTATTGAATGAAAAGTGCAGAATGGAGTTCAGAGTCCAGAGGAAAGGCTGACCAGTGAACAGGTTCATTAGAATCTCTAAGGGCTATAATGGGTATATTAGAGTACACAGACTAGGGACAATGAATAGGGAGTTTTGGGAGGAGGGTGAGAAAAGGAGTTCTCAAGAAAAGACACCCAACCTGAATCTTAAGGAATATTAAATGCCCTTCAGAGATTTCTCTATGTCTTGATGAAAAGATCAGTGACCACAAAGTGGTGAATATGCATGCCAGCACTGGATGATACAGAAGATCTAAGTAAAATAGACTCTTGAAACCTGACCTGAAGCTTTCACAAAGGATCTTCTCTCAGGCTGTGTAGGCATCATTGCTTAGTATCTTTCCAACACAGGAAAGGAATTTTGGAAGAACCTAATGATTTCTAAAATTCCAAGGGTAGTGTCAGAAAAAGTAAAAAAAAAAAATCTAGAATCCTTTGATGATATGTGGGGATGGGTCAGAACATGAAAGAGAAGAAAGAAGACTTTGCTTTCTATTAGTGAAATCTATGTCAGATTTTTTTTTTAGGACAAATATGCCCTTGGACCTACCAAAATAGGGATTCTCTACTATATCCCCATCTGACCTACGTTTCAGAAGCTTCTAGAGTTTTCTAGTATTCAAGTGTTTGAAAGTATTGAGAATGATAAACAAGAAAAGAGTAGTGTTTTTCTAAACTGTCACAGGTGAGCATTCCAAACTCTTATCATAGGAGTAAAGCAAGAGAAATATAGACCATATTCAAGAACAGGCCAAATATATCTTTAAGAAAAATGATGAAGTATTTCATTAAACATGAAAGCATCATCTTTCAAGCAGAGATAAACCACGAAGTAGGGAAGAGTAATCTGAAAGTGGGTCTCCTCAAATGTAATCTGAATATTTTTTCTTTCAATTCTGCTAGTTTACACTTTAATAACTGTTAAGGTTTTGCAGGGATGTATGGACACACAGACACCCTTGACTAAATAATGGTCTTCCTCCACTTGGGATGGTGAATGGACAGAGCCCAGAACATGAGATGGCAAAAGGGAGTTAGGCCCAGAAAAGATGTGCCATCTCTGTATATAAATTCATCCTATCACAACCTCTTTCTTCCCTTCCCATTGATACCAATTTTAAGTAATGATTCTTATACATTGCCTCCATTTTCTTACTACTCATTTATCAATTCTTATGCCTCATTTCTACTATTAAAGCTCCATAGAAGCCACAGTCTTAAAAGGGTTGCAGTGAGAAACTAAATGACAAATCTAATAGCTTTGTTCTTCTGGTATTGCTCATTTTCCTTTCTTTATCAGATAAATGCAGTATTTCCTATGGATCTACCCCTAATTCCTTTCCATTTTCTAATGATAGCATCATTATTCTAATTTACAGCTTACAAACCTGCCATTCCCCTGCACAAGACACTCTGGCCCTAGATATAAATATGGCTGCCTCTTGTATGTCATTTAGATCTGAGCTCTATTGCCAGATCCTACCACCCAATCTAAGAAATATTGCCTTGTCATACCAATCAATATTTATTAAATTATTCTAATTACATTTCATCAAATAACTTATCACTGTCTAAAATATTTTTGTTAATTTCTCTTTTCCTTTGTTAATTATCTCTCTCTTTCCACTGGAATTTAGGGGTTCTGTCTTTCTGGTTAGTTGATATGGACTCAGAAGTTAGCATAGTGGTGGGCATATAAGAGGCACTTGATTACTATTTGTTGAATAAATTAATGAAACTTATCTGCCCCAGTGGTTTATTTTTTTTTATTTTTTATTTTTGCTCCAGTGGTTTAAACTATAATCTCTATGTAAATAATCTAAGAAATCTAGTTCAGTCCTCTTTTCTAAACTGTTGCTTAGTATTTCTAGCTTTTCTTTACATACCTCCAGTTGGACAACCTGACGAGAGCTTTAATGAAACATGATAAAATCACCTGCTTTTCCAATTTTGCCCCCCTCCTGACTCTACCCATTACCCAGTCTCAACATCTTTCCTCATTCTTTTTGCCCACTGGAAAAATTCAACTAATCATAATTTTCCCACCTGTTTATTCTTTTCTTCTCTTTTTCTGTGGTCATTTAGTTTGTATTCTAAATTATCTAGTTTAGATTCTCACTACTTACATAAGTTATTATAATAGGCTTCTAACTAAACTTCCTGGCCACAATTAATTTACTTCATTTGTAGAATCCTACTTAGTCTTCAAAGCTCATACCAAACACCTGTTGAATGAAATCAGTAGTTGATAAACTTTTTGTTTGTTTATTTGCTTCCTTACTTTGTATTTTATTGATCTTTGTGTGCCTAGGAGAGTGACCTATAAAGAGCAGGCAAAACAATGCCTAAGGAATCGTGTCTCTGGCTCATACTCACCTGTTCTTGTTGCTGTTTGGCCAGCTCCATTTGCTGGCGTTGTTTCTCGATCTGAGATGCAGCTAGTTTCTTCTGCTCATCGTGGGCAGCCAGTAGCTGCTCCCGCAGACTGGTCAGCTGATTGATCATACCCATGAGCTGCCTCTCCTTCTCAGCTAGGCTTTCAGGAGTCCCTGAAAATAACACAGCAATAAAACATACAAGAAAAGGGAAATAAAAAGACCGTGATTATCTAATGACAATGATTCCATTGCACAGAGAACTCTTCTAAATAGAAGGTTAACACACAAACATACACTTACTTTCTTTTAGATTTTTAACTCAATAGTGAAAAGTGATGGCTATTTCCCTTTTAAAAATATCAGAATGAACAAATATTTTGATTGTTTTTTTTTGTATAACAAGTAATAATCTATAGTTTTTAATTTTACAAGTAAATAAAAAAATTCTTGGGTGAGCATCTACTATTTTAATATTCTATTCTGGGATCTGATGAAAATAAAAATAGGCCTAAAGCACAGCTCCTTGCCCTAAGTAGTTTTTTACCAAATTAAAGAGGCAAGACAAAAACACGAACATTTAATAACCATAATTATTAAGAGACCAAGTAATTATTATCAGTAATATGATTCTCCTTTTCTCAGAGAAGAAGCTTGAACAATTAGAACCAAGGAAGTCTACATTAAAAAGTGGGAGAAATCTATGGCCAATCAAACTTTACACAATTTTCTCATATGCCACTCACAGATTTTCTTCAAAAATAGGATATAACTAACAGGGAAAATATTCAAGACTGAGAATATAAATTCAGACTATCATGAAATAATGAAATACGATTGAAAAACTCAGAGATCACATTATAGCCACCAAAGATTATAGTTAAATTCAAGACTTGGAAAAGAAACCACAGCAGTCACAATAAATAACATGTTCAGGATAGTTAAAGTATGCTATGAATCTTCTTTGTCAGGTTAAAATACTTATTTGACACACCACAAATGTGAGCATTTCACTGAAACAAGAACAATATCACTTTTAATTGTTCTTTTAAAATTCACCAGATAGACAAGAACCCTATGGTAAAGTACTCGCAGCAGGAGAGAACACACTTTTTAATTACAATTTTCACTTTAATATAAGACACTAAGCACTATTTTAATAATGCATTTGCCACCTGTATATGTAATTAGATAGAAGAATCTGTTATAACTCAGTCAACCTTCCCCATCTCACTGTATTTCTAACAATTTGTGCTGAAAAAGCATGTGCTTTTAGGAAGTAGCAGCAATAGTTAGTGGCTTATATTTTCCACAGGCCCATTTGGAATAGAAATAAAGTTTTTTATATAATTTAGATAGGCTAGAGAATAAATACCTAGAAGAAAAATTATGAGTGAATAGAAGTCAAGAATCATGCATTATACTCATTATAGCCAGCATTATTCAGGACAGGTGTCCAATAAATTATTGCTAATAATTTATTATAGTTCAGATATTTGGATTCCATTGAGCAGAAAAACACTTATTCTAAAATAACAACAATATGATTATTACAATTAGAATTCTAATAGTAAATAATCTAAATATATACTGGGAAGTTTTTTTTTAATTTTTTTAAAGATTTTATTTATTTATCCTTGAGAGACACACACAGATAGAGAGAGAGGCAGGCAGAGGAAGAAGCAGGCTCCACGGAGGGAGCCCAACATGGGACTTGATCCCGGGACCCCAGGATCACAACCTGGGCTGAAGGTGGTGCTAAACCACCCAGGGATCCCCTATACTAGGAAGTTTTTTAAAGAAAACATTCAAGTCATAGTATGATGTAAATCTTCACACATCATCAGTAGCCACTTTTCTAGAAATATATACTAGGAAAAGCAATACATATCAGGTCTTGTAATCCTCATTATCTTCAAGGAATAATTTCACTTATAAAAAAAATCTACCCCAAGGGCACTTGGTTGGTTCAGTCCAACTCTTGATTTTGGCTTAGGTCATGATCTCAGGTCATGAGATTGAGCCCTGTGTCAGGCTCTGTGCTGGGTGTGGAGCCTGCTTAAAATTCTTTCTCCCCTCTTCTTTCCTCTCTTATAAAAAAGTCTAGCCCTAGAAAATGTAAGAAATGAAGTATTAAAAAGTGTTTTAAATGAAATATTATAAACAATCTTAATGTCAAATGGAAATCATCAAATAATTATGGAACATCCAGATTGTATTTTTCACCCATGAAAATATTATTTTTTAAGAATATTTAATGGTATGGGAACTTGTTAGCGATGTAAAGCTAGGTGGAAAAAACTGGGTAGAAATGAAACATCCGTGAAAATGTTTGAAATGAAAAGGCAACCTACTGAATGTGAGTAAATTATATATTTGATAAAAAAGTTAATATCCAAAATAAATAAAGAACTCATATAACTCAAGAGCAAACAAAATAAAATAAAACAAATAAATAAAATCCAATTCAATTAAAAAATGAGCAGAGAATATAAATATTTTTCCAAAGAGGGCATAGAGAAGGCTAGGAAGTACCTGAAGGTAGATACTCAGCATCACTAATCATCAGGGAAATGCAACTGAAAACCACAATGAGATCTCACCTCATACTGGATAGAATGGCTATTACTAAAAAGAGAAGAAATAACAAACATTGGCAAGGATGTGGGAAAAAAGGGGATTTTTGTGCACTGTTGGTGGGAATGTAAATTGGTGTAGCCATTATGGAAAATAGTATGAATGTTTCTCAAAAAATTAAAAATGAACTATCATATGATCCAGAAATGCCACTTCTGGGTATTTATTCAAAGAAAGCAAACACATTGACTCAAAAAGATACATGAACCCCCATGTTTATGGCAGCATTTTTTTACAGTAGCCATGATATAAAAACAACCTATGTCCATTGATAGATGAAGGGATAAAGACAATATAGTGCGCACACACACACACACACACACAGGAATATTATTCAGTGATAAAAAGAATAAAATCTTGCCATTAGTGACAGGACAAATGGATCCTAAAAGCATTATACTAAGTGAAATAAGTCAAACAGAAAAAGACAAACACCACATGATTTCATTTATACAGTATCTTAAAAGAAAAAGAGAAACAAACAAAAATCCAATCTCATAAATTCAGAGAACAGATTAGTAGTTGTTGGAGGTAGGGGTAAGGGGATGGGTGAAATAGGTGAAATGGATCAAAAGGTACAAACATCCAGGTATAAAATAAATAAGTCATGGGGATGTCATCTACAGCATGGTGACTATAGATAATAATACTGTATTGCATATTGAAAAGTTGCTAAGAAAGTAAATCTTAAAAGCTCTCATCACAAGAAAAAAATTTTTGGAACTGTGTATAATCAGATTTATTGCAGTGATTATTTCACAATATACACAAATACTGAATCATTATGTTTTATGTCCAAAACTAATATAGTACTGCATATCAGTTATACCTCAATTAAAAAAAAGAAAGAAAATATTGGTATAAATATCTCAATATATGCACATATCTATATTTATAGAATAAAAGATTGGAAGAAAACTTACCTATGTATTAATAGGGGCTATTTGTAGGTGAAGGGATTATAAGCCATTTTAATATTTTTATACTTTTTAAGAAAATTTTCTACAATTTTATTATTATTCACATAGAAAATATATATCATGTATAATATGTGGAAATATAACTTAAAAGTTTAAGGTGACATTATCCATTTATATAACTGGTGTGATATCAATGTATAAAGAAATATACTTGTTTGTTGGTAAGTATAAGCAAATACCATTTTGTCATTCAGTATATGAAAGATTAACAAAATCCTTTTGTCTCCCTTTATTCATATTTCATTGATTCTCAGATACACACTTTGTATATTTTAAACTCTCTGAGTCTTACAATGAATACTGTCTCAGAGTCAATGAAATATTAAGGTTTATGCCAACTCTGAGTTTGTCCTCCAGCCCTAGTCACTTACTTAGAGATGCAGAACCGGTATCTCTGAATGTAGATCTCAGTTTTAAAATTCAACATGTATATGGTGGGACTCTGCATTTTCCCCCATTTTTTAAACCATTATCAATCAACATTCTAAGTTAGAAACATTAACAACATCCTCAATTCTCTTCTCAACTACTTTCCTCCTGTATGGATTATATCAACAAATCATGATAATTTTTTTTCTCAAAATAATTTTAGTTTTAATTTTAATTAGTCAAATATATTTCCTCAATATTACTGTGTTCACATGAGTAAATAATCAGTAATTATAAAAGGGTATAGAGTGTAAGATCTCTGAATACTGTTCCTCCAGAGATAACTACAATTATTTTTATTATTATGATACTCTTGTAAATGAAGATTCAAACATTTACCAGAATATTTCTGTACTAGTTTACCAGGGCTGCTGTAACAAAGTACCATAGTTTGGGTGGCTTAAAGAACAGAAATTTATGTTTATTGGCCAGAAGTCCAAAACTAAGGTCTCAGCAGGGTTTGTTCCTTCTGAGGGCTATGAGGAAAGAGCTACTCCAAACCTTTCTCCTTGGCTTGTAGATGGTCAGCTTCTTCCTATGTCTCATGTCATCACTTTCTATACATGTCCAAATTTCCTCTTCTTATAAAGACAGTAGTCATATGGATTTAGGATCCACCCTAGTGGCCAAATTTTAACTTAATTACCTCTATTCAGATTTATCTCCAAGTACAGTCACATTCTGAGGTACTAGAAGTTAGAATTTGAACATATGAATTTTTAGAGGGACACAATTCAACCCATAACAATTTCCTTTACACAAAGACCACCATAACATAAATACTGTTGTAGAGTAAGTAGGGAGAGTTCTTGTTCCTGGCTCCCTTCCCCATCTCTGTTGGGCCGGCGGGATCAAAGGGGATAGAGAAGCACCAACAAATGGTGGTGGATCCTCTATCTTATTACCCTTGCCTCGGAACTTTCCCACCACCAGCAGACCATCCAAGGACACATCATCAGGGGGAGACAGGACCTATACAGGAAATATGAACCTCACCTTACCCAAACCCCATATAAGGACATAAGCAGTTATTGCCCCATACCGATTCCACCAGTAATATGCCCTAATACCTATTACCCCATACAGACATAACCCCTTACCCCTCCCCCCTTTAAAAGCTCACATGTACTCCCTTTGGGCATGACTTCCCCGGCCCCATGACTTCCCCGACTTCACTCCCTTGTGGGGCTGAGGAACCTCGTCGGAGAACACGTCCATTAAAAGCCTGCCTCAAAAAAAAAAAAAAAAAAAAAAAAAAAAAAAAAAAAAAAAAGCCTGCCTCGACCAACTTTTACCTGGCCTCTCTGTTTCATTTCACTACCAACCGGATTAAACCCGGTAATCTCCACTGACATTCTTCATCTTTTTCATGAGTTGTAGCAAACTTTTCTTTTCTCTTTTTAAGAGCCCTGAACTCATGACCCTAAGATCAAAACCTGAGCTGAGATCAAGAGTTGGTCACTCAACCAACTGAGCCATCCAAACACACCTGTAGCCTTTAATAAAACTTTGTCACTATTTTTTTTTTCTCTACAAGTCTATCCTCCAAATGGGTACCAAAATTATCTTCCTAAAAACCAAATTTAGTCATGTCATTCCTGTTTAAACATTGCCACTTGTTCCTCAATGTCTTTGGAATAAAATGTCAACTCATTCTTAAGAATGAATAAGGTCCTTCTAATTATGATCCAACCTTCTCACTTCTTTTGTGTATCCTAAATTCTAGCCACAATGATTTTTCTACCATCCCTCACAAAGGATACCACCCTTCACAAGTGTCTTACTTACCCTGGCTATTCCTTCCCTAAATATTCATTCTCCATGTTCCAGGTCGTATGTATTGTTCTTTAAGCTCTTATCTCAATTTTGATAATAGTTCCCTTCTTTTGGAACCCACACAGTGCACATCTTTATTATACTATTTAACCTTTAAACTATAAATTTTATTTTCACATTTGTTTCCTAAAGTCAGCAGAGATAGCTGTGACAGTCATAACTGTAAATTACCAACTTTTATACTCTCATTACCTATTAGTAGACCTGGTATATACCAAATTATTTAAAATTTTAATGAGTGAGTCACTTTCCTTTAAACCACTCTCAGGTTTAGGAATGCTGTATCGTCAAGAGAAATGGGGAGATATATTATCTTACATGAGTTACATAGAAGTTCTGGTTTTGGCTTAAGGGAGTTGAGTAAGCGATCTATGAATATTGGAGAAACCAGTAAGGGTCACAAATATCCTAGACTTTAAGAATGTGTGTGTGTGTGTGTGTGTGTGTGTGTGTGTGTGTGTATGTGTGTGTATGTGTATGTAAACAACATCATGGGAAAACCCAGAGGCCTCCCAAACAAAAAGAGTAGATACTATTTCTTCTCTTAGATTTAGATTTTTAAGAATCATACAAGTATACAACACTATGGGGAAACAACCATGGCCTAGTTCAATCAGATTCAGATAGCTAATGATATGAGTTCATGTTTGAGTGTGTCATTAGTAGTAATCTATTTTCATGTTTCAGTTCTTTGCACTTTTAAGTGTTTTAATCTATGCTAGTCCTCCTTCAATTCCCTTGGAATGAAGGATTACTGACATAAGAGGCAAACATATTATATTTCAGTTCTTCCTACTGTTTAACAACTACAGGCATCATAACCATTTGAGTGATTGTTATAGTTCTATAGGTTCCACAGAAGTACAGGTCAGAACATTCCTTAATGTAATGTGACACAAGTCATGAAGGAAGGGAACCAGCTTCAGTCATCTCCCTCTCAGTAAGAGACATCACCATCCATATATTGCTATATTCTTTTGTCTTCCATATCTAATTCATTGGGAATCCTTTCAGCTCTAGAACATATAAATTAGGCCATTAATCTTTATTTCCTGTACAATCTTTTAATCCAAGCCATCATAATCTCTTGCTTCATGACTACAATTATTTTCTAGCTATTTTACCTGCTTCTACTTCTACTAGAAGCCATTCTCCAAGCAAAAGTTCAGAGTGATCCATTTAGAAAGGTAAATCCGATGATGTCACACACTTGTATAAAATCATTTCACAGCTTTACACTGTACATTGAATAAAATCCAAACTCCTTACCCTTACAAAGCCTTTAATGATCTAGCCCTTACCTTCTTTGACATCATTTCTTCCATTTCTCTATTGTAAAAATGCTTCAGTCACATGGCCTTCTTTGAGTTCCTCCAATATCAATACATAACGTTCAAATGTGTTCAAGACCATTTTTTAAAGTTGCTCCCATATTAGGGTCTTTGTACTCCAATTGTTTCCCATGGGAAAGCCTTGTCCTAGATCCAGATTTCTTAATCTTGGCAGTGTTGATGTTTTGGACTAGAAAATTTCTTTTCTGGGGACTGTGTAGGATCTCTGGCTAGATGCCAGTAGCATTTCCTACCTAGCTATAAGAACCAAAAATGTCTCCAGACAATGACAAATTTCCCCCAGTAGAGAGCCACTTTAAATGATGGACTTTTCTCTTTCCTTTATTTTGCATATACCCACCTACTTCCTTCTATGTCCCTCACACTATCTTAGGTGTTAAAAATACTATAGTGTCTAATACAGACAAAAATTGTTATGTTTCAGAGAGCTTACATTTAAATGGAAAAGATAATAAACAAACTATCAGCTCCAACCAGAGAGTAATTTAAATGCCAACTCCTCAGGCTGCCTCCCCTGAACAATGAAATTGAGGAAGCCATCATATCACTTTTGGTCACATCATTTAATTTTTATTCTGTTCATAGTAGTTAACACCATATGTTGTATTTTATGAATATAGTTATTTATTTATTGACTCTTCCACAGAGTATAAGTTTTATGATAACAGGTTACCAGTTCGTTTTGTTCAATGTGGGATCCCAGCTCTACAGAGTAATGCCTAGCACTAAGTAGACATCCTATCACAACTTGTTGAATGAATAAAGTAAACTTCATAAGAACAGAGAGAAGTCCTTGATTGATAACGTACAATTCTACGCATAAGGGAAATCCTCATCGGGATTACTCAACTTAAAATAATAAGAAAAGAATCTGTGGAAGCTGTCATTTCCCCAGTATTGTTTTATTCCACTCAAATGAAATAGATATATGGTTTGCAATGAAATGATCAAAATCAAAGTAAATTGCTAGGAGTTCTAATCCAAATAAAGGAAATATAAGAGCAAACTCACTCAAGAAGAAGGGGAAAGGCCTAGAATTCTGACACTAAAAGTAAACTGGGTTTCTTCCTTCAAAAAAAATTTACCAGAAATTTAACTCTTTGTTTCAAAGCAATGGTTAATCTTTGCAGGGATTTTTTTCCTTAATAATTGGTGTTACTTAGACTATCAGCATTATAATTTGGATAGGACTTTACCTGGTTTAATTTATTTACTGGAACTATTGTTATTCTCAATTGGCATTTCAGTTGAATTATCTAAAAATCATTAGTTGTCCTGCCTTTAAAATTTCTGCCTAATGAAAGAGGCTCTACTCTAATGTAAGCTTTAAAAAGGCAGAAATCGGGATGCCTGGGTGGCTCAGTGGTTAAGCATCTGCCTTTGGCTCAGGGTGTGATCTTGGAGTCCTGGGATCGAGTCCCACATCAGGCTCCCTGTATGGAGCCTGTTTCTCCCTCTGCCTGTCCCTCTGTCTCTGTCTCTCTCTCTCTTTCTCTCGGTGTCTCTCATGAATAAATAAATACATTTTTTAAAAAATAAAAAGGCAGAAATCTCTCTCTTCGCTACCATTATATCTCCAGAACATAGCACATGGCAAGACAGATAGTAATATTTGTTGAATTAACTAAAATATAATAAATAAAAGCTAACTTAAGTGGTTCTACATTTACAACTAAAGTTTCTTTTAGTGGCGCTCTTATTGAGCAAGAGAGAAAAGGCAGACTCCCTCATCAAAAGTCTTAGTGGCATCATTCCAATTTATTAAAGGAGTATTTGTTAGGTTACACAAATTATAAACATCTATGAATTGGTCTTTTACATTACGAACAAATGTAATTAAACTTTGATAAAATTTAGCTACATACCCTTTACTGCTAGATAGATACCCCAAGAGGTTGGAATAAAAAAATTATATATATATATATATTACATGATAGAATAAATTAATTGATATTCTATTATACACTGTCAATGCTATAAATGTTCTTATCTTATAGATTACTATATTGTTTTGGAAAAAAACAGTGGTGTTTGGTTTTTTGCTTCAAGATCTTAAAAAGTGGCATTTAGCTTGGATTTAAATATATCTACTATAGGAAGCTTTCAGTTTTATTTTTTAATATTTTTTTAAGGAAGCTTTCAGTTTTAAAGGCAACTGACATAGAGTGAAATGGAACACTTGACAAGTAGCTACGGTCTCTACCATTATTATCCTATGGTGGATGCTTCACTTCTGTGATATCAGAAAGAAAATGTGTGCATTATCAATTTTGTAATGAAAGCCAGGGTTGTTCTTGTACATTTTTTTTTAGCTCTATGCTATTTCTTATTACAAATTTTTACCTTTTAATGGAGATAGTAATTTTATAAAGTTTTCCCAAGATTATTCCATCCACTTACTTGGATATTATACCCAAAACGTAAAAAAAAGAAAAAAAAGTGTTTTTTTTTTCAAATTGCATCAAATTTGCCACATTTATAGACTTTAATGTAGTCAGTAATAATCTGCCTAAGACATGGCATTTTTAAAAACATTTTATTTATTTATTTATTCATGAGAGACACACACACAGAGAGAGAGAGAGGCAGAGACACAGGCAGAGGGAGAAGCAGGCTCCATGCAGGGAGCCCAACAGGACTCGATTCTGGGTCTACAGGATCACACCCTGGGCCGAAGGTGGCGCTAAACCGCCAAGCCACCTGGGCTGCCCGACATGGCATTTTTAAATTGTCATTCATTCGTCAAGAACAAACTGAGTCCCAAACTTTGGGCTAATGGTAAACCAGGTAGTATACAGGGAAAGGTAAATATGTAAGTAGGCTAATAAGACAAAATTGTGTGTGTGTCCTAAGGGACAGATCAAAGCTTAGAATAGAACATCATGGCTGCATCTGAGGGCGTTTCATCCAGGGGTGTTGGATTTGGATATGTTTTCATGTTTTAAAGGATTTTAGAGATCATCCATTCCAACTTTACTGAAGAGAGACTGCCAAGCATCATGCAAAGAGCACAAGCTTTGAAGACAGGCAGGATTAGCTTCACATCTTGACTCTGTCACAACTAAAGTATGTGGGTTTAGATAATTCATCTCTCTCCTCTCTCTCTCTCTATCTCTCTCTCTCCCTCTCTCTCCAATTCTTTCCATATAAACTGGAAATGAAATTACTCTGTCACAATAATTTTGTAAGGAAAATGTTTACAAGGTCCTGTACACAAATAGGCATGTAATCAATAGTAATCTGCAACAGTTTTTAAATGAGCAGATGAAGGGATCCCTGGGTGGCTCAGCGGTTTAGCGCCTGCCTTCAGCCAAGGGCCTGATCCTGGAGTCCTGGGATCGAGTCCTGCGTCAGGCTACCTGCGTGGAGCCTGCTTCTCTGTCTGCCTCTCTGTCTCTGTCTCTGTCTCTCTCTCTGTTGTATCTCTCATGAATAAATAAATAAAATCTTTAAAAAAATAAATGAGCAGATGAGGCAATAAACCAAAGGATAACTGATTTCTACAAGTTCTTGGAGGAATCACTGCAACAGGACATCAATTTTTTTTTTTTAACTATACCATGCTTCTCTAGTAAGAAAAATAATCCTTTAAAAGAGGAAAGGGTTTTAGGTTAATTTCATCAGCTAACAGTTTGGAGAATGTAAGCTTTGGAGTTCATATCTATAAGAAAAAAATAATGTTTTAAAAATTATTTCAGGGGGATCCCTGGGTGGCTCAGGGGTTTGGCGCCTGCCTTTGGCCCAGGGCGCGATCCTGGAGTCCCAGGATCCAGTCCAGCATCAGGCTCCCGGCATGGAGCTTGCTTCTCCCTCTGCCTGTGTCTCTGTCTCTGTCTCTGTCTCTCTCTCTCTCTCTCTGTGTCTATCATGAATAAATAAATAAATAAATATTTTTAAAAATAAAAAATTATTTCAATATTAGAATCTTTACATCTCTTGCACAAATGAATACTTATTAAATGAATGAGTATATTTTTAAATGTGAAAAAAATGTTGAAGAAAACCTATTTTTATTTTCAAAAACAGAACCCAGATTTAATATGTAAAAGTATCTATTTAAAACATGCATTTTTGGGGAGCCTGGGTAGCTCAGTTTGGTTAAGTGACTTTTTTTTTTTAGATTTTATTTATTTATTCATGAAAGACACACAGAGAGAGGCAGAGACATAGGCAGAGGGAGAAGCAGGCTCCTTGTGGGGAGCCCAATGCAGGACTTGATCCCAGACTCTGGGATGATGACCTGAGCCAAAGGCAGATGCTCAACCACTGAGCCACCCAGGTGCCCCAGGTTAAGTGTTTTGACTTAAGTCATGATCTCATAGGTCATGGGATAAGCCCTGCATGGGGCTCTGCTCAGAGGGGAATCACTTGAAGATTCTCTCCCTCTGCCCCTCTCCCTACACACACTCTATCTCTCCCTCAAATAAATAAATCTTTAAAAATTTTTAAAAATAAAAAATAAAACATGCATTATTAAATACCTTCTTCTAAAGGTATATGAAACTTCTTAATTTATGAACTGGATCATCAATCCAGAAATCAATGAGATCCAGTGTCTGGCCATTCTCTTTTCATCACTTGCTGTGTTTATACACTGGCATAAGGCCTCTGGCATTCTGGGACAGAGCAAATTACCAATGTGCAGAAAACATAAAGTCACTTTTTTGCTTTTACAGACCTTGCCAAACATTTAAAAACTTACATGCTGTGCATCAGTAGTCTTTCTCTGGTTCTCATAAAGTAGTTTTTACAAAAAGTAAAAACATTACTCATAAGCAACTACAAAGAATATAAAACAAGCTTAGTAGATTAAAAACATTAAACATTTACTTTATGTAGAAGTAAATGACTATATGTTATGTACCTTCCTCACAGCTGACTCTTGCATTGAACAAATTTCAGACGTAATGTTCCCTCAAAAAAATAATCAACAATCCCACCCCTTTATTAAAATGTCCAGATATATTTTTAGGTTAATGTACAAATGAAATAAGTTATAAAGTTATTATCAGCAAAGCATGTGATCCTCAAATAGTTTTTTTTTTTATTTTAAAAGAAAGGATTTGAAACTACTTTCAAAGTGATACAAACCCTTATATATCTAAACTGGGATTTTAGTTTCCATGTTCTAAATTTTAAAACACTGAGGATCTCTTACTAGATTTATTACCTGGATCTGATTCTTATTCCATGCCTGCTTGTTTAAAAATTGTCTAACATTATTTAAACAGAATTATCTCTTTCAAGCCACACACTGAATCCACATGTCTCTTTTATTTCAAAATGTTATGTCACCTAACAGAAGATCTACTTTAACCCACATGTTGAATCTAAATAGCATGTCTTTATCATGAGTTCTAAGAGGCCAAAATATTACTCAATGGGTTATTTCCTTGAACCTATTACTGGCATTCTAGAGCTGTTTGGTGTTTGCCTTTCTGTTCCATCTTCTAGAAAGAACAAAATTATAGCTCTCAAAAGAGCCATTTTTTTTATTATACCAACCGCAGCTGGCATTTTTCTTAATACCAGATACAATACTTTGCTGGCCTAAATCACTGCATTCTGAGCAGGGTTAGAAAGGGTCTATGAGGGATACCAATGAGAAAGAAACCAGGCTTTAAAGAATTCTTTATACAAGGGAGGTGGAGAAACTGATTTGGGCTTATCTGTGTGACCTAGCCAGAAAACCTTTCAAACGATGTCCTGCTTTTCTAATTTTTTTTTAAGATTTTATTTATTTATTCAGAAGAGACACAGAGAGAGGCAGAGACATAGGCAGAAGGAGAAGCAGGCTTCCTACTGGGAGTCTGATGTGGGACTCAATCCCAGGACCCTGGGATCACGACCTGAGCCAAAGGCAGACGCTCAACCACTGAGCCACCCAGGTGCCCCCCTGCTTTTTCTAACTTCACCAAGATAGAATTATTTGCAAGAATTCTGCATGCAGATTTTTTTGTTATAATTCTACCAAAAATTTCAAGTCCATTAAATACAAATTCTGCAACGACTGTTTTGAAAAACAAAAGATATGTTTAGATTAGTCAGAGCTGCCATGGATCTCCAGATACTGTCCTCAGGTGAAGTGCCAATGCGATGACCTTCAGTGTAATGGAATTTCATGCTAGCTAAAGCAACGTGTGACACTCCCAGTTGCCAACAGGAGTGCAGGCACTGCTTTGTTCCCTTCTCAGTAACTATGAGGCTCCAAGAGGTATTTCTTCACCTTTCACACAACTGTTACTCAGTGCTTCTGCTAAAGATAACAACAAAAGACTCTGTAAACTGAACAGTTGCACTAGATGTTGACTGGAGAAGAAGAAAGAAAGAATTTCTTCAGGCAGTTAATCAGTTTATACACCTATACTGATTGTTGGCTAAGCTTTTTAGTCAAATGGTTTCGTTCTGCAAAGCTGGATCTAGTGTCCTTTTTGTATGTTTTTTAGAGGATTGTTTTGAATGTAACTTTAAAAACTAATTATTTCATATTTCCAAAGTACCAGACCATAAAATGGTATCAATTCTAACAGGCAAAATAATCTAACACGAAAAATAATTTTATGCTCTTAGAAGTGGGTGACCTTTACTAACCCATGTTGTTTCTTGAAAAATGAGATTGATTTTAAGTGAGTATGACAACTATTTATCGATAGCTAAAATATCCAAACCAAATGCTATTTATTTCTATTTTTAAGTTTATCATTTTCACTTTTTAAACAGTAATAGCAAGAAACACTTCTCTGAACTTTGCCAAGCTGTAATCTTAACCTTTGTCCAAATGCCCTGAAAGTAATTCACATGCAGCAACCTGAAGCTGGCACTTAGGAACTGATCTCTGCCCTCATTTGGCTATAGTTTTAGAGATTCAAGAATGGATGCCATGTGTGCCTGTGTGCATGAGCGCCCCCCCCCCCTTGGCCTACAGGTTTCCTAGGACTAATTAAAAGTTAAATGAAAACTGAGCAGTGTAAACAGAAAAGTTTCAATTGACAAGACTTGGTAAATACTGTAAAGGCTATAAATGTGTTAACATATGCAAAGAGTATATTAAATATATTATTCCAAATTATCATTGATAAATCATCTAATAGTTGAATAAGTTCATATTTCCAGATTAAAAAATCTCTCATTCTTCCCTATCTCAACCCCAAACAGTGTGCATATACATAAGACTTACACCTTTATTTGCTTCATTAAAAAAAAAAAAATCTGCCAAACAGCTAAGCCATTGTTCTCACATAACTTCTTCTGAGGTGGCATGAAAACCACATTCCTGAGCATGGCATAATCATAGTATCTGACCCCCCAAGAACCATTAAGTCAAATTCATTTACCCCCAGAGGGCTACACACTATTGTATCCTTTCCACTTTCTAGCCACCTATGAACAATGGAGAGTAATTGCAACTGTCACGGGCAGTCAGTAGAAAAAGTAAGCCAGAGATATTTTCCCAGTTTTCTGCCAAACCTATCCAAGCACCTAATAACCATGCCCCCAACAGAAGAAAGACCCACAGTTGCTTTTAAAATGCATCAGAAAACAGCTTTTTGAACAGTACCAGAGGACAATAACCAAACTTATGCTCTGAATGTGAAGCTTAAAAAACTCAAAATTAAAGACGGAAACTTCTTTTGACTGTACTACAGCTTCCTGAACTAACCCCACAGGCAAGCCTGAAAGGAGAGTGGAGCTGCTTTCCTCCAAGCTTATCATCACTGCTGTTGCTGCTTTTAAGTTGGACTTGTAAAGAAAACAAGGGAGGAAAAATGTCTGTCCTCCAATGGAATGAGATCACTAGGCTTGGAACAGGCAGTCTTCTCTGCTCTACTCTCAGTTATCACCTAGGTCAGAGAAGAATAAAGAACCTTGGAGAACACATCCTATATCTCGGGTACAAATGGGTTAAAATCCAACACAATAATATAAATGATCTGTTGCCTCGGAAAATAACATTCTCCATTCTCTTTCAACTTGGCCTTCAAGCTCTTTAAGGCATATTAATTATTATCTGTTTGAATTTGACTCCATTAAAGATTTTGGTTACTGAATGTATTGATTAGCACCCATTCATTCTCCCAGCACCAAATCATACTTAATCATAACCTGGATATATGTAACTTTCAAAGAGAATGGATAAAAAAGTGAAATAGTCCAGCATTTTCTGGAAGTTTCCAAATGCTGAGATGCTAGTGTCCTGCCTTTTGGCAGAATGCTCAAATGCAGTAGAGCCATAAGAAAGACAATTGCCTTTTTCATTGGGAGAACACGTGCACATACATACATATGCAAAAAAGTTATTTATACACGTATTGCTACATGTATATTAATATAAATCTGCTGATATTTTAAATATATATTCAGCTTCTACCAAAAAATATAGTGATACATAACTAAATATTTTAATATGATGAATAAGTATTTTTTCTCAAAATTAATCCTTTAGAACTCAGAATCAAGTGTGCTATTGTCAGCAAACAGAAAGCCATAGATTGCCTACTATGCTCTAAGAAAATACACTTTAAAATTAACTGAAATGACCATTTAATTCTATTTTTGTATGAGAAATTAAGCCCTCTCTCACTGTTAATAGTAAAAGTTTATTGAGATATGAATATTCAGTATCATGAAGTCCATATAGACTTTTTCTCTTAGTTGTATGTAATGTCTGATTCAAATAGAACCAAACCAAAAATGTTGCTCTTGTTAGTACAATACAACCTTTTATTAAGCTTTCTCCATTTATCATTTCTGGTTTTATATCTAGGGTATGTACATTCACACTTCTAATATGTAGAATGTATAAAATCATCTCGTACTAAGCAGTTTGTAATCCTGATATAGATATATCCCTACTTACAAGGTAAATCATTTATTTATTTTTTTAATCATGAAAACCACAGCCTTTTGAAGATACGGTGGGGTTATTCTGTTTAAATAACATTCCATTTATCTAATAAGGCACCAACAAAGAGAAAATAAGAATCCCGATACATCCACTTTCAAACTAGGAAGAAAAACAACAAAAACAGAGAATGCATGAGGCAGAGGTGGTTCAGGAGAGAAGTACTTTATCACAGTTAATATTTCAACATATAAACTTCATTTTCATACATTTTGGATCAAAAAAATTGCAAATATATTACCTTTTATTTCACCAAAGTTCCCTGATCCCATTGCAAGAAGTTTGTCTTTCCAGTCCTTTGAGAGTAGCTTTTCAATACTGGGGGTTTCTAAGTAAAGAAAAAAAAATGTAAGCAAATCAACATGACTATCTTTACAATGAAGCTCATTAAAAGTCTATCTGCTAAAAATAAGGGCATCCCTATCCGGGCCCCAGTTCATAATGACTTCATCAACAAACTGATAACAGGGGGGAAAAAAAGAATGTGTTTTATCACCTGCTGTTTCAAAATCATTAGCTTTTTCCTCTTGCGGAACAAAGCCGTACTAATTCTTTATGACAATGGGTACATATAAACCTGCAGTTCATTGTTTTTCAATTTGGTGAACAAATTCCTGCTATAATAGATGCTTGTCAATTTCAGGGTGTTAGTCTGCAGTCAAAAAATAATTATGTTGATAAAATGCAGAGCAAAAAAAAAAAGGCAAAGAATTAGCTCTTAAATCTGCTACATGTAATTATATCCCTCTGTGTGTTTACAATTACATCCACTTTATAATATGTGTTTAACATCGTATGGTGGTAAGCACACTGTGGAAAGATTTGCCAGTACCGTGAACATTAAAAAAAAAAAAAAAAAGTTGGTATAAAAGAAGCTTTACAAAGATTACAAAATCTAGAAAAGTGAGTAATGCCTATAATGGAAACCTATTATTTGCTTATTTCGGATTTGTCTCACATTCTTTTAAAAAGACCAGTATTGAGACAGGGCACATATATTTGAAAGAGCAAGGTTATGCTTTAGTCTGATATTTGTTTCTATATATCACATGGTTTTTGACCTCTTCTTTTGTGTTGAATTTTAATGTATAAGTAAACATAAATGCTAATAAAACTCCCAAACATTAAACTCAATTCCAAACAATGTAATTGTATATTCTTGTCAGCATTTAGATGGGTACACAATTACAATGGCTTTCAATCCCACGATTAGCACTGCATTCAGTTAGAAAATGGAGTGTACTAAAAGATAAGTGTCCCAGTATGCTCCATCTAAATAACAATACCCACACTTATTATCTGGATCTAAGACATACACTGCCATTCTCCACATTGGTGTTTATGTGTATTTGTGTTTGTTCAGACATTTGTTTACCCCCTACTAGGAGCATAAAGGGAGTACATGTTAACTTATCAAAGGGACCGTCTGGCCTACAGACCATAAGATTATTAGAAACTGGTTCATTTTCCCCACAGTAAAATGCATTTTAAGGCATCATCACCATCTTTGGCTAATGCTATCTACTTTTCTCAGGTCTCCATCTTACAGCTATTGGCTATCAGAGTCACAAAGCCTGTGAGTTTTCAACAAAGTGGAGGTGAAATTTCCTTGGAAAAACTGTGAAAATATGGAATGTCTTTTTTTTTCAGATGTCAAAAACTTCTGGAAAATAAAATGGTGAAAAGCTCTGAATGATTACTGCTTAACATAATCTATAGTCTATACATATGCTGCAAATACACACACATACACATATGCACCTATCACAATTACTGTGTGCACATTTACTAAGGAATTTACAATGGAATGTGTAAGATATATTTTTCCCTTTGTAACAAAATATTTCCATTTCTTGCATTTTAAGGAAGAAAGAGCCTAAGAAATTAATTTTACCTTTTCTTAAAATATCCCTATTTCTGTTCCATACTGGTTTTGAAAATGGTAATGACAATTCTGAGTAATTAGATGAATTAAATCTCTTCTTACTGTAATCAATATTTCTGTTCATTGAGGCTTAAAAAGTAACTTTAAAATACTTCTGCAAGGATTTCCAATGTTTCTACATTCCCAGTAAACACTTCATGAGCGAAATCATTTTTTAAACCTTATCAGAGTAGGTCAAACAAACACCACTGTTTCTTTTTTCCAGCACTCCACAAAAATTCTTGAGTAGCATGTAAACAGGGCACAGCCAATATGGTATTTGCAATAGAGTACTGTCAGTCATTAAAAGCTAACAAACCTTTGCAAAGCAGGAATGCAGCAATAGAAATCCATTGTGCACTAACAATAGGCCCCTGAACCTCCCGGCACCAAAAGCAGACCATTTTACTTTTAAGGCTATTGTCTGCAAAGTCCATGACAAAGCTTTTCCCCTGCAGCTAGACAAAATATTCACTGTAGTGTGCTCATAAAGAAACAGAAGTCTTCTGTCTAAGTTGCAGAGTTAAAGTAACAGCCGCCAGATTTCTGAAACCTGCAGAACATTCCTGGCCTCTTTATTAACTTACATAAAGATATAAGGCTCCTATACAAAGCCACTTTTTTTTTCCCCAAGTACCTGACTTTGAATATCCACAACAGAAAAATGAATACCTTCTTTAAGACCAAGTAATTTGGAAGTTGTAAAATCAGAAACATATCTAACTCAGGGTTGTCAAGTCTGTGGATGAATAAAGACACTAATATTTGCAATTTGGATGAGGTATATACTTTAAATTCAGATTCAATAAACATTTATTGAGCAACCTATGTGCCAGGAACTATGCTTGATGCTTTTACCTGTCTGTATTCTCTCATTTAATCAGAGCAAATACCTGACGACTCAGACTGTGTTATTATATCCATAATACATTTTAAAAACAAAAGCAAAAAGAAAAAAAAAAGCACTTGTCTGATGTTTCACAAAATGTAATGGGCAGAGTTGACTTTTGAAGTCAGGTTTTGTTTTGGTTTGCTTTGTATTTTTTGCCTACAAATTCTGAACTCTCTTGTCAACAATGAAATGATAATGATAGCTACTATTTTGAGGGCTAAGTGCTAAGCAGTGTACCAGGTCCTTTACATGTGGTATCTCAAACTTCTCATAATAATCTTCTGAATTAGGTATTTCCCTAAGCTTTGGTTTCTTAAGTGGTAAACAAATGCCTCAATATCTAATTCAGAAGATTATTTTGAGAAGTTGCCCATGGGGAGCTTAAGTTCAACCTACTGGATCCCAATGTTAGGGGGACCAAAAGCATATCATTTCACCCACTTCACCTCTCTATCTGAACTACTATACAATAAAGAGCTTTAAGGAAATCCACATCCAGTATTCCTCCAATGGCTAGTGTTCTACTTTTTCTCCAGTTGTAGTTCATGAAGAAATGGTTAAGAAATGCTTTCACAATGGATCCTAATAATGATGGTTAATGATGAGTTCACAACGGTCCTACTGAACTCAATGAATGCACAGCTTACAATGACTGAATTTCTCTGAAAATGGTAAAGAACCAAGAGAATATAAATGACTAGAACTGTAAAAGACCAAATGGCAAAATCCCAATATTTATAATACACCTGTTCATTAAATGTGTGAATGTGATTAAAGTGAAATTTGACACAATTATATAAGTGTTGCTTCAGTGTTTATGGACTAAAAAAGATAGTAGTTATCCATTAAATATTCCATTTTCTAACATGAGATGTTATTTTTTAAAATATGTGTAGAGATGTATTTTATACTGTGAGTATGCATAGAATGTTTATGGACATCTTTATTTTCCAAAAGTTCAAATTCTGGATTACCCATTATTTTCACATTAAGATGTGCCACAGTTTTACTCTAAGCCCTTTAAAGATTCTCCTGAGAGTTCTCTCCAACACTGAAGTATCACAATTACCACTGAAATAAAAACTAGTACTCCCTATGTTAATATAAGTGTGAGAGATAATAGTAGCTCTTATTATTTGCATAGCATTTCAGTTTATATAATTGCTGTCAGATACAACAATGTTGTCAATGAATGGTATGTATTGTTATTACATCCGTTTTGCAGATGAGAAAACTAAGGCTCAGGGGGATGCTTTACCCAGCATCAGCTAGCCAGAAAGTACAACAGAGGGATACACAATCAGGGCCTCTTAATTCAGGGATCTGTTTCTTTAGGGGAAAGATAAATTTGTACATATTTTAAAATAAAAAATAAAATAAATGGTAAGAAATAAGTGATAAGATAAATTAGAGGGTGATGACATATATCAGTCAATCTATTAATATTAAGATGACTCTAATTGGATTACTTTTGTCTCTTTCTGCCATCAGGACCCTTTTGATTGTTTGCTTGATTTTCCCTCCTCACCTCTTGCCTCTTTTGCTCACATATGTTTCTTCACATCAATGCCTATGGCAATCCCCACCAGTGAATGGCCCCCCCAACTGTGCCAGCCATTGTTACAACAGCATCCTGCCTCTTTAGGGCCTGTTCATTCCCTATAACTCTCACTCCTTTTTCTCTTCAGTGCCAAACACTCTTAAGACTGACTCCCTCATCTGGAACAATGAGACCTAGAGACTCATGCCAACATATTGTAATTCTCCAACAAGCTGCCAGTGCCAAGAATTAAACCACATTCGCTCCAGTGCAGTAGCTTTACACACAAGCTCAGGTTTTTGCTTTGTGTTTATGTAGGTTTTTTTCCTTAATCTCCCTTGAGCTGCAGTGGCAGAGCTCATTGAAAAATTGAACAAGCAAAAAATATGTATATGTAATATCTGACTTTTTAAACAAAGTCCCCAGAATTAGTTCTTACCAAATCTACCTCTGTGTATACTTTAATTCTGTAGCTTAAACTGAGCTGTGTTATTCATGACATGTGATAGGATGCACATTTAGGGATGGGAGTTGTCTTTTGGAAGGAACCACAGTATGTCTAAACTTCAAAATATAGCAATACCTCTTCAAAGTCAAGAAGTAAAAGCATATGAGGATTATTCACATAATAGAATCAGAATGTTAAATGTAGAAGGATCTTTAGATATCATTTAGATAAGCATTTCATAAAAGTAATCTACTAAGTATAACACATTGGACATAAATGGTACACAAATCCTTTGGTTACATAAAATCAAGACAAAATAAGCATTCCATTGTCATGTTAATCTAATTATATTACACAAATTTACATTTTGTTTCTACAAGATTTAGATCTATTTATGGGCTAAGGGACTGCCAATCTTTAAGTGAGTTATGGATTACATAGTATTATTTAAATATTTAACCAAGAAAATCAGTGTTGGGAGAGGACTGTTTCGTTTAATACAATTTGGGAAATAAATGGTCTAGACCAATTTCTTCATTTTACAGACTGACACTATAAATGAAGGTTAAAATATGCCTTAAGATCATAAATCTAATTAATGATAAAGGTAGGACCTGAAGCCTAACTCCTAATTCAGTGTTTTTTTTTAATATGCCATACACAATAACAAGTTCCTTTAATAGTCAAGCTTTTCAAAAATGAAATATTAGTCCAGTCTTATTTGCCTCATCTAGTTTTTTTTTTTTTTTTTTTTTTTATTTATGATAGTCACACAGAGAGAGAGAGAGAGGCAGAGACACAGGCAGAGGGAGAAGCAGGCTCCATGTACCGGGAGCCCGACGTGGGATTCGATCCCGGGTCTCCAGGATCGCGCCCTGGGCCAAAGGCAGGTGCCAAACCGCTGCGCCACCCAGGGATCCCTGCCTCATCTAGTTTTAAACAATTATTAATGATAGTTGATCTGGGTGACTGATCTCTGAATTAGGTATCCTTAACTCAATATTCTACCCTTGCAAACTTTCATTTGATGGCCAACATAAAGCTGAAGAGTAAACACAAGTTATTCTTGTGTTTATGAAAAATATATTTTTTCTTCAAAAAGCTAATTACAATTCAATGTGCTGTTATTTAATTATTCAATACTGACAATAAGGTTATTTTTGAGGGGGAGGATTGAGCTAAAGCTGGAAATTATTTTTTTTTAAATCTGGAACTCATGTACCCATGAGTTTAATTAATGTTGACAATATGCACAGGCCTAGGCAATATTTTGGGGAAAATATTAAATAATGTAATGGAAGTAATGTAAAACTTCTATATATCTGGAAAGTTATTTGTCCACTAAAGACCACAGGGCCTTGTAATATTCCTATTATCCAAGCACTACAGCTAGTCTGCCCCTGAAAATGTCAAGTTTTTCTAGGAAACATTAAAAAATAATACATACAACAACACACAAGAGGAACACATCTGAAATTCCAAACCATTAGAATTTCAATAGCCCTCATTTTTATATGTAATTATCCTAAAGTGAATTAAGCTCTACAAATACTTTACTTTTAGTGGTGCCAAAATACTTGTTTGTTTCCACTTGAAAGTTAATAAGAGCTTGTTAACAGAAAGAAAAAAAAAATTGGCATGCTGACTCAAGTTTTAAAATGTTTAATGTGCAATCAGTTTTTGGAATATTGCAATATTTAAATCAATACTTACAAGCTTAAAATTTCTTGCTGCACAAGCTGAAACCAGTAACACACCTGCCCAGTTATACTCAATCTTATACCACATTTTAGAAGAGTATGTTTTTGGGGGATCCCTGGGTGGTGCAGCGGTTTAGCGCCTGCCTTTGGCCCAGGACGCGATCCTGGAGACCTGGGATCAAATCTCACGTTGGGCTCCCCGTGCATGGAGCCTGCTTCTCCCTCTGCCTATGTCTCTGCCTCTCTCTCTCTCTCTCTGTGACTATCATAAATAAATTTTTAAAAAAATTAAAAAAAAAGAAGAGTATGTTTTCCATCACATGATTAAACATGCCATAATCAATATGATATAATTGCTACATCTCAATAACTTTGGGTTTACTCCTCACAAGATGGCTCTATATTTTCTATGCAAAAAATAATTCCATTAAAAGAGAGACATATGAGGCTATATTGCTTAATCTACTCCATAGCTCAGAAAGTTGAGTATATTTCTATGCAAAACTTTGTTTTGTCCTCATTTCAAAATTTAGATGCCAGCAAAATAACATAAATAATTTGGGGGCAACATTTCAAAAAATCATTGCTAAGAGGTATTCCTCATGTACAAAATCTCACTTATGTTGTGCTACTAAACATTTAAAAAAGCCTTAATGTCATACAACCTGACTCCATCACTTACTAGTTTTGTGACCTTTGGCAAGTAGTTTAACCTCGGTTTGCTTCAACTGACTCATCTGTAAATGGGAATAATAATTGCACTCATCAATGTGATTCTCAAAATAACTACAGGAGATAATTTAGGTAAAGCTCTTAAAACACCACTGGGCACACAGTAACACTTAAAAGTTTACTAACCCTACAACTGCAACTTAATATACAACAACCCCAAAGAACTATTTCAAAGATCAAATGAAATACATACACATGTGCTTCATTTTGCCCATTACCAAAATGATCCAGAATTCAAAAACCTCATGAAGAGCTAATAGTTCTGTCTCTACATTTTTTATGAAATGACCCATAATCCTTAGTTTCATTGACTCCTATGATTTTTTTTTAGTTGGTTCATGCCAATAAACATAATATAGAAAAAAGGTATTGTTTTTTTTTAATATTTATTTATTTATTCACAAGAAACACACAGAAATAGAGGAAGAGACACAGGCAGAGGGAGAAGCAGGCTCCATGCATTGCCCGACGTGGGACTCGATCCCAGGTCCCCAGGATCACGCCCTGGGCTGAAGGCAGCACTAAACCACTGAGCCACCAGGGCTGCCCAAAAGGTGAGTATTGCAAGGGACAAGGATAGTTATCACTTCTATTGTGGAATTGCCCCCTAACAGCACAGATACACAGAAATACTCAACTTATCTTTGCCTGATTTTTTTTTTTTTTTTTTTTTGGACAGTTGTCTTCCTAACTTTCCATAGGCTCTATTACATTCTCAACAATGGCTAACGCTTTTAAGTCAGTGCTGCTGGCAAGTGAAAGGGAACGACAAATAGCTTTGTAGTGCTCTTTTCCCAGGGTCACTCAACTAGCGGTAATAGTTATTATTTTTATTTATTAGCTCTGTAGCCCTGTCCTCTATCATGGCTAACTCACCCCAACCCCCATGACAGCAAAAGCATTTTAACTTTTAATAAAAATGAGAGACTGCAGCAGTCCTTGTGCGAGGCTTTTTCAGCAAAGTGCACAGCTAATGAATATTGTCCATTTGTATCCAAATAATTTATGAGTCAGCAAAGTGTGGGTGGGGAAACATGAATTAAGTTGTAGTCATTAGTTACAATAAGAGGTATGACAATGGAGAATAGGAGGAAGCAAAGGGGTTACTAAGGCAAGATGGGTAGAATAGAAAAGAAAAAGTAATTTGATAGCAAGAAATTTGAAAGGAAGGTGTTCATGACTATCACTTAGTAGTCAACTTTAAAAAGTTAAAGCATTTCTTATAAAAATTTTTGTGTCTATTTCTTTCTATTATATTCATCAAATGACCAACTTTTCAGACACCAATTACAATAAAACTTATTCTCCATACATTTTATATGAAATACTATTTTTCCAACTGTTAGTATGTGAGATAGAGGAAGAAAGAAAAATAGAAGACAAACCATAAGAATTAATCATAGCAAAAGGTATATGAGAACCAGGCATCTTTAACATAAAGTCTTAATTTCACAAGACTAATTTACAAACAGGAATTTAAGATAGTTTAAACATATCACAGCTTAGTAAAGATAAGAATGCAGAGCTCTAAGCAAATTATATATGCCTACTGTTATACTTAAGAAAAGAATTACCTAAATATGTATTTGAATTATAAATGAAGCAATTATCTTACTATAAAAGAGTGTATTCACATAATCAGCCATTTAATTAGATATCTACGACCATGATGAAAATGAAAATTAATAATCATATTTGTACAATTTTGTTGTTAAAATTGTGAAAGTGGGTGGTAAGGATGATAAAGGATATACAAAAAGCATAGAAATAAAAAACCACTTAACATACATTAGAATAAGAATTCCAATACTTTAAAAATATGACAGAATGTTTTACCACTGGAAGTGAGAATTAAAGCGCATACAGCCTGATGCTAAACCACTACACATCCTGAATCTTCTCTATCACAACATATGTGAAAACAAATCGCAATCTCAGCTTGCCAGATGCCTGAAAAGATATGAACAATAAAAACTGACATGATTCATATGATAAATCAGAGACTGTGATATGCAGGTAGTTGAACAGTTGAGCTCTAGAGCTACTTACAATTCAAATTATATTTTTATGTTCTAATACATAGCATTGGATTTTAAAATTAAGAAAAATATCCCCTGATTTGCTTAAAATCATATATCTAAATTTACACACATCCTTCTCAACCAAAGTAGT
This sequence comes from Vulpes lagopus, assembly GCF_018345385.1. Taxonomy (NCBI): domain Eukaryota; kingdom Metazoa; phylum Chordata; class Mammalia; order Carnivora; family Canidae; genus Vulpes; species Vulpes lagopus. The sequence goes on from NC_054844.1 coordinate 22,061,740, forward strand.
CCATCTGCCTTAACAACTTGTTATATTTGGTCTTTCATAACCTTTCATGGATTTTGGATCGTGTCATTTTTAGAGTAATTTTAGATGAGAAAATACAATACTTTTATTTGCAGAATGGCATTTAATGTTCACAAGCTTAGACACCATCTAATCAACAACGAAAGCTACAGTCCTGTTAGCTATGATATGCTGTGTGACTCACCCTCACAGATGCAAAAGAGCTAACTAAACAAAATCAACCTGTAAGAGTTCTCTTTAAGAAGAACTTTCGGGATCCCTGGGTGGCGCAGTGGTTTGGCGCCTGCCTTTGGCCCAGGGCGCGATCCTGGAGACCCGGGATCGAATCCCACATCAGGCTCCCGGTGCATGGAGCCTGCTTCTCCCTCCGCCTGTGTCTCTGCCTCTCTCTCTCTCTGTGACTATCATAAATAAATAAAAAATTTAAAAAAAAATTAAAAAAAAAAAAAAAAAGAAGAACTTTCAATTCAGAACTAGCAAGTAAAAAAAAAAAAAAAAAAAAAGGAAAAAAGTAAACAGGAAGCAAATAACAAAACAAAGTCTGGATAACTAGAAAAAGGAAAAAGTATAGTTTGCTTTCCACTTTTTCTCTATCACCAGACACTTAGCATTCTCAACGTTAAAGTCGGTGGGTATAAAATGGGCATGGAGAATCTATTGGTATATTCATTTAATTCTTAACTGAATGAATGTGCAAAATGATCATCTTTGCTTTTAGTGGCATAATGTACTATTAGAGCTATCAGACTACTTTTTAAGAATTGGATACTGCCCTTTTCATTACTTCACACAATTCACATATATACATACACACAGAAGATCGGAAGGCATTTTACTCTATTCATTTACTTAACATCATCTACTAAGCTGCTACGAAGCACAGTGAGGAGCACTAAGTTATGGCCTCTGTGTCTCAAGAAATTCACTATCTCTTGGGAAAGAGTGTCTAGCGAGCAGACACTAAACCTTTGACTCAAATTGTTATGGTGTCACTAAGTTTTTCTTTTCTTGTTTCACTTATTGAAGTAAAAACAAAGAGCACATGCCTTATTTTAATTATTACATTAACAAATGGTAAATAAAATGTGCCAAGAGACTTTTCTAAATGTTACTTTTGTAGTATTACCATAAAGAGTTCTAAAATAGTCTACTGTTTATCAATCAAACCAGCTGTAAAAAATTCTCCTAAGCAATACTTTCCAAAAATGAGGCCAATTTCTCTTGTCTGTAATTAGGAAAATAATATTAATTAAGTCACACTATCAATATAAAGTTAAAATATAAGTATATGGATAAGAATAAGAATGGATTAATTCAACAAAGTGTAAGTACTATATATTTTTGCAGGCATGGAGATATTAACAGGAGCAAAACAGAAGTGGACCCTATCCACTTAAAGTTCGTAGTCATAGGGAAGCTTCTTTAAATCCAAGATTCCAGGGCCATTGGAGAGTCTGGATCTTTATGTCTTGGTTGTGTCCCAAGAATGTGCACTTTCCCAAGACTTGAGGTAATTTTTTGATGACTAAACACTGATTTGGGGGTCTAATAATATGGATAAAAACATTCTATTACATTTTCAGAAACTTGAATTGAAAACTTTTTTTAAGTGATTAAAACATGAAGTAGAATATACTGAATTCTTCTTACAAAAAGATAAGAATTTTATTAACATCACAGTGTAATTTGAGTAATAATTTAAACATCATCAACTAAAACAATTAAAAATTCAAATATATTCCAACAGTTTTCATTTTACAAATTGATGAGATATAGTAATCAAAGGGAAAAAAGTCATAGTAAAATGCAATAATGAACTACCAGGAGCTAGTATACATTTTATTTATTTAAAAAAAAGGGGGGGGGATAGAGAATTATTGCTTTTGGAGTATTGGGAACAAAAATTTTGTTTAAAAATCTTAAATACAGGACCACCATGCATGTGAATATATATTATATATGTACGTATGTACATTCTTCAAAGTCATGTCCTACACATGTAATATGAGAGGTACCTATGTTTACGTAAGCAGCAAAGAGAAAAGAGAAACTCCTGAGATGCCCACTAAATGACAATGTCATCCTCTTTTCATCGTTAAAACCAAGAGACTGCAGGTTCAGAGAAGAGCAGTAGAACAACACTGCGAACAATGTGGTAATTCAAAAAAGAATGAGTGGGATAATATCTCAATTATTTATTCAAAGGAATGGGAGGATGACAAATTATCAAAACTGGAAAGGGTGTCGATGGTATAAAAGAAAATAATCTCTACCTTAAATATAATTAATAGGAAAGCACAGAAGCATTGCTGCTTACTTATCTATATTGTTAAGAACATCAATCTTAGCATCTATAGAATCATATCTCAAATTTAATTACTGAGAGGAAAACATTTGAAAGGACAGAGGAATATCCAGGGAGACAGCAAAAAACAGGAAAGAGAGGTCTGTTGAATATCCCTTCTTTCTCTTGCGCTTAGCTTTCCCAAAGTAATCATTGAACAGTTTAACTCCCATATGTAATAAACAACAGAGATGTAGATCCCTTAAATCTTTCTCTATCACATATACACATACTTAATGTAAAATTTATATATAATCAGAACTCATTTATCTCATTAGAAATGAACCTGAAGAGAAAAAGCAGGTGGAGGTAGGAAGGGCTCAAGGGATATTCACCATACTATGACTATAGTGTATTCTGTGCTTTCCTAATGACTCACTGATTTAAGAGAATGACATTTAAAAAGGTAGGGGAAAAAAAACCTTCTTTAAAACAGCCTAGGATTTTGGTGAAGTACAATGAAATGCTAGCAATGAAAAAAATTAAGATACAGGTCAGTATTTCATCCTCAGAGGATGAATGAATTCAGTAAAGTAACAGACCACTCAATTGTCTGACCTGGGGGTCAGAGAGCAAGTTTTTACAAACTTGGGAATGGTCTTTCCAAAGCCACAAAGGTCTGTGCTGCACATGTCAGAAGTTCAAAAGTGTTCAAAAGTGTTCCTCAGAATTTTCCCTGAGGAACATGAAAAATCCGAGGAAGCTGCTATCTCAGTTCTCACAAAAAGGTGCAGAGTATGGTTAAGCCCGATGTCTCTCTTACAGACATTAAATCTCCTGCCCAAGGTGAACACTGGGATGCATCCTGAAGATGGTTACAGAAAGCCTTCATTGCCCTCAACTACTTGGAAAAATCTTATAATTCCTCTAGGAAGAAGATTCAGATAAAACATTGTGGGGCAGCCCGGATGGCTCAGCGGTTTAGTGCTGCCTTCAGCCCAGGGCCTGATCCTGGAGACCTGGGATGGAGTCCCACATCAGGCTACCTGCATGGAGCCTGCTTCTCCCTCTGCCTGTATCTCTGTGTCTGTCTCTGTCTCTGTCTCTCATGAATAAATAAAATCTAAAACAAACAAACAAACAAACAAAAAACAGAAAAAGCATTGTGAACAATGATGATAAATTAGAAACACATATTTAATCATTTTTATGAATTAACGTGTTCCATAATAGGAGTTGAAATCTTCAGCTAAATTACAAGCATGACAAATCAATTATTCCAAGTACTGTAGCTGTCTATAATCCTACCTACAGAAGGCAAATAATTTGTTGCAAGAAATCTGGTAAGCCAAATTTGTGTTTGCAATAAATCTGTAGTCATCAAAACTGATCTTTATTATCTCAAACAGGTTAATGCTAAAAGGTGTATTATCTACTTAGAATTTATGTCCATGAAATTTTAAAAAAAAGGGTTCCATTTCTAAAGAGAGAAAGGAAAAACATCGTTTCATGGCAGCTATCAAAGAACAAGAGAGAAATTATTTTGTTTGATGAGGGGATTAAATTCTTTATGAGAATATTTCCAAAATTAATAAATTACATTAAAGTAGATACATAATCTAACAGGTTTCCCAATTATATAGTAGGTGTCGATTTGTTATTCTGGTCCAGAGTTCAAGATGTAAAACCTGGGTTATTTATTTCTCTCTTTTCTTCTCAGGAAATTGTTCAGATTATAGCACAGTGCCTTCAAAATTATAAAGCAGCAAAGCCAAATCTCAAAACATGTGAAGAGTTCTGTGCCAAACGGAGCTGTATAAAAACTAAAAACCAACACCTTTAAAAAATACTTGATTTGAGTTTAATCGAAACTCTTGTTTTCATACATATTTCAGTCTTTCCGTTTTTTTTTTCTTTTTGTCGTGACACATTAAGTGCCTAAAAAATAATGATCAGTGAGGTTTCACAGCATGGAGGGGAAAAATAATAGGAAAAAAAAAGTTTATTCCACACTATTTGAATTACATTTGGGTAGTTCTCAATGGGGCTACTACCAAATCCTTTAAGCCCACCAGCCTCTTACCTACATTAAATTAATGAGGCATCTCAAACATTCATTCTTCACCAGCAGCTCCAGACTCTCCAGTTGGACACCTACAATTTACTAAATTACAAACAGTGACCTAGGGGAGACATCTGTTTGTTATATACAATATTGTATTATAATCTAAACTAAAAGAATATTTGGGAGATTAAGATGATAAGATATATGTTGAATTGCATTTTCTGGGGTTAATAGGGGCCGGTCTATGATTCCGTGATCTCTTTTCCCATACAAGTTCCTATTTTCCCATCAGGAAGCAAAGGCCTCTACAGATCAACATTATGAAATATAAAACTTATGAACAATCCAATACTAAGAGGTCTCTATTATGCCATGATACTCACCATCGCCATACAATACTTTTACTAAGCCTCAAATACATTAAGCTTGATTATAATCAAATTTTTTATAATACCACCTTCTTACTAATGCTCATAACACTTGGCTCCCAGGGATGTACTTATAATGAGATGGCCAGGTGTATTTTCCATTAAATGCCTCTGCTGGAGTTTCTATAGTGCTTTTTCTCATATATTTCAAGTTAAATGCTCCTCTATTTTTATGTTGGCTTCACAATAGCCAGTCCCTTTTCAATGATTAATTTTCTATTCAAAAACAATTTGCTTCTTTTTTCCTTTGTCCTGCCATGGTTTCAGAACAACGTCTTTCCTTTTCCCTGTCCACTGCAGAAACTCACCTCCTCCCCCCTTCCCCACCCAGATCACTACCTTCTAGCTCCAACTTCTTTTTAGTGACATATAGTCCAAAATATTTAGGAGCTCCCCCCAGCAGGAGGCTACTCAATTAACAAAAACAAAGCCCTGAATGATCAAGGCTATAACTGAGCCAAGAAGTACTGTGGCCATTTATATTATATGACCTCAGCAGTCTCTTGATTGAATTGCAACCCAGCATTAAATCAAACACTATGTGTTGTGTGTGTGATTTTATAAATGCTGGGTGTGTGAGGTAGAATCACGGAGGTGAGAGGGGTGGCAAAGAGATTATAAATACTCTCAGAAAAAAAAGTCTCGATTCAGAATGTATTTGTTTTTTTTTTTTCTTTTTAAATATGCTCTTTACTTGGTTTTGGAACTAAGATACATTTTGTGAAATGCTCTGAACTAGTATTCCAAGGCATGTTTAAACAACAGAAATAATGGAAGCATAATTGATTGCAGCTGGGAACTGTCACCCTATCAGTAAGCAGCACCTAACTGGCAAATACTACAGGCTTGTTACAGATTCCTTTATGAATTGGGCACTGTAAGAAGACTGGGCATTCTTTATACCACACACTCAAATCAAAATCTTCCCTGATTTATTTCTCAAATTTTACTAGACTAGAAACAGTAAGTGGTTAGTCTGTTGGCCTCTATCCAATGTGTTTGGGCAGAGAAGGTAGGGTGCTTGTTTCATAAAGTTAAATACATAACAGGTTTATAAACATACTATATCTTTCAGTCACGAAGGAGATATTCAGTAAAAACAATTTTCTCAGTACATGGACGTTCATAGGAGAAAGAAGGAGAAGTAAAAATACCTTATTCAGAAACCCATTTTTGTGAATCAAATTACTATAAATTTCTCCATACATATCATATTCCATCAAGGACTACCAAGATTCAATTCTTATCTAAAACCAGGCTTTTATATCACTCTTTCAGTTAGTTGATTTACTTAACTCAGACTTTTCCCCATAAAGGAGCAAAAAAAAAAAAAAAAAAAAAGGAAAAGAAAAATAAAGAAAGGAAAACTAATAACTTCACATTAACTTACTAAGAGAAAAGCTACAGTAAGTCCCTTTTCCTATTTTCTTATATTTGTGTAGCTGTTAGACATTTTGCAAAGGAGGGGAGTACCAGCCAGCCTTTCACAACAAAAGACCCACTGTCACTGAGCCAGTCCCAGACATGGTGGAAACCAGCCCACAGGAAAAGGCCTGGCTCCAATGTTAGGCCCCGGCCGAGTACAGTCACTATATTCACTCAAATTGGCAACAGGTCTCAGTGTTCCTGGCTTTGAGCTGTGAACAAGGGTCGGGATTGAATAACCAATTATACAACCGCTGACTGAGTTTATCCAAGGTTTGCAAACTGCTATAATAGCCCAGTATTCAACCAACTGTTTTATCCTTTTCCAGATATAGTGTCATATCTCCCCTTGTGTTCCATTTACATGTCACTTTATTACATACATCCATTAAAAAGGTTAATACAGTGTCACACTCAATGCCTACATGTTGCCTTACAGGAGTTCTGCCTCTCTCTGGGGCATTTCATATAGACACCTTTCTCTGTCTTTCACTTTCTCTCTGCAAGCTAAACCAAGTTTCTGTCAAGACTACAGAACAGTGGATGAAAGAACAGTAGCCAAATGTCAACAGTTTCAAAAATATGCCTTATACTAATGGACTGTTTTAACCCACCTTGGTATATTAAAAATGTGAAAATTCTGAAGTTTGGCAGTGCAGACTAGCACCCAAATTTAAGGGGCACATATAAATTTATCCAAACGTGTGCCTCCCCTTTGCCAAAATGGATGTCTCAAAGTTCAAGAAGACCTACAATTTTTCTGCATATTTGCACGCCTGCCTTTAATACAAAGCGGTTATGATGGAAATTTAAAAGTAAAAAAAAGAAAAGAAATAGAATTTCAAGTACTTTTCCTAAATCTCCACAAACCTGAAATTCCTGAATGACTATCTTCCAACTCAATAAAGACAGTAAGGAAAATGATAGAAATATCAGGCAGTTATGAAGGAGGGTTTTTTGTTGTTGTTGTTGTTGTTGTTCGGTTTTGTTTTGTTTTGTTTTGTTTTTTTTATGTCTTAATCTCTGGCCTTTTATTTAGGATGATGCTTGATGTTAACTGGTGTTTTACACAGTGTAAGCTTATCTTCTCCATTGAGGCTTTTATCTTTAAAATCAGTAAGAGAGATCCTTTCTAGAAATCTACATGATACTCACTGGAATATATAAAAATCAAACTGTCATTGAATAAAAAAGATTGCTAGAAATAAGACTGATATTAGGCAAACTCATTTACAGCTTTAAATATTTGGAGGCCTTTCTTTATGCATAATTAAAATAAGGAAAAGTATCCTTTAAACCCACGATAAAAAAATTTATATAATCATTTATTAATAATAATAATAGCTAAACATCAGTAATACTGACAACTACTAATTGAGAGCTTAAGTGGTATTAACTTTTAAGTGCTTTATTTATTTATTAATTGTTTAATTTTTGTGAAATCCTACTTGTATTTGCTAAGAGTAGGTACCCTTCATTTACAAGCTGAGACATTTTGTAAAATTACTTAACTTCCTGTGGCCCAGTCCTCATTTATAAAATTAGTATATACCTAAAAATTAGTATATACCTAAAAAAACCCACCACCAAGGGCTAATGAAGGCATTCAATGACTTTCTCAAAGTGAAGTGTCTTGATACAATATTTGTACGTGTTTTCTCATTATTGCTCTCCACATCTCCCATCTTTCTAAGTCATGTACTGCTCCAATAACCACATCTCAAGCAGCTCAGTGAGTGACAAGGCTCATAATAACCTTTTGCTTCTTCAAGTAAATCATTATCTTCAAGAATTCTACATTTTGAATGGCTTGTTAATAACACCAGTCCTCATTTATTGAGCATCTATGTTTAACTACTTGCAAAGTGAAAGTAGCAGAAAGACTAGTCCAATAAAGAAGTCTAATCTTATTTCTGCAACTCAACCCTGTTGAGTTCCTAAATTTTGACCCTAATCTGCAACTAGGAATAATTTGTTCACCAAATCCAACAGCAGTGTGGAGAGGAGGACTCTATTTTGAAAAACAAAACTGTAAATTGTAAATATAAAGACTCTGCAGCTCTTTAACTGTTACCAGGACATTCACTAAGTTGGAGCTTATTGCTGATCTTTAAAAAGGTGGGGTGGGGTGGGGAATCGAGTTTTTACATTATGACAGGTTTGGAGTAGCCACGAAAGCCACTATGAAACCTAATTATCAATATAAAACATTAAAATGTTAATAAGAATCAAGTAGAGTAAGGCTGGCATTTGCAGGTAGCTGCACAAATCCATTTCATTACTCCATCAGAGGTGATATAGAGGGAGAAGAAAAATTCAGAGTCAGAATTAGGTATGAATCTTGGCTCTGTTCTTTACTAACATGGGTCTTAGGCAAGCTATTTAACTAGTTTCAAAAGTGAAATTATGATGCCTGCTTGCCTTACAAGAAGAAAGTAAGAAAGAGGAAGAAAGACAGAGAAAGATTATTCCAGTGTCCAACACACGTTTTAAGTGTTTAATAGAGGATAGCTGCCATCAACATCTTCATCATCTTCATCATCTTCATCATCATCATGTTACCCTTCTACTACCATTGTGAATATGCCTGCAAGCAGAGCAATTTCATTGTTCAGCAGTATTCTAGAACTAGTGACTCCAAGAAGTTATTTGTGTGTTTAAATATATATTTTCTTCAAGAAAATGACACTTTGATCTGGGCCCTGTAACTGGACAATGATGGGGTAAAGGGCATAAAAGAAACTCTCTACTCTTAAATATTCTGGCTATAATTATAAATGGAATTATCCAGAATATTTACTGAATGTATTTCACTCAAATTTTGGGATAATATGAAAGGCTGGCATTAAAAAACAGTATTTGTATTTTTTTTCCTTTTTTTCTCCAATTTTTTTTTTTTAAATCAGGGAAAATTATTAATGTTTTGATTACTATTAGAATTATACTCTGATAGCATTAACATAGCAAAGAGGTGAAGGTAGATCAGAAATTCTTCACATTCTATCACCCTGAGGAAAAGAGCAATTCTTCATTGAGGAGTCTCTATCCTTGCACTGAGTCTTATTCTTCAGGTAATTTTCTCTGAAGAAATTAATAATAATAATAATATGATGATGATGATGATGCCTGAAATATTATACAAGCTAACTGGATAAATATGAAGAAAATAATATTTAATCTACATATATATATATTTAACTGTCTAAAAGAAATGTTTCTGGTATACATCTTTAACCTGAATCTATTACTTTATAGGAAGATTTTCCCCAGTGGGATGGTTTTTTAGAATATGCAAGATTCTGCTACCTATCTTCTTTTGTGTAACACAGTCTGTATTTGTAATGTTTATAAAAAAACCTATATTTCTTATCCAATGAGAAAAACTGCAAGACTAAAGAGACATTTTTGTAATCCCCAATTAATTAAACAAATTCTCTAAATATCATGAATATTGTACAGTTTGGAGCCACATTAGGCATTATCTAATAGGGAAGACCTTATTTTGGTTATAATAATAATAATGGAATCATTAATATTTATTGACTCTTTGCCATGTATTATGTGTAGTGCTATGGCTTATGTAATTATGTCATTTAATTATTAAAAAAACCTTCAGAGGTAGGTACTATTATTATCATCTATTTTACAGAGGAAATTGAGATTTAGAAAGGTTAAGTCATTTCTTAGGACACACACCTAGTGAGGAAATAAGCCAGGATTCACATTCCTATCTGCTGAATTTCAAAGTTTGTTTTCTTAATCAGTGACCATACTGACTCACCCAGCCTACTAACAATAATGATAGGTGACATATTGCAAATAGAATTGAGTGCACATAAATACAATACCATTCTGAGCTCCTGTTGGTGATGATTTTTGATTTTTCAAGGGCATCTCTGATTATTTGTCCTTAAAATAAAATCCAAATCTCTTCCAAGGCCAAAGAGTTATATAAACTTTGGTCTGTGTTCATTTCTCCAGTTGTTTTCTGTTCCTCTTCCTCCATGTACTGGCCACTGAGGCCATCGCACCATTTCTCCAACTAGCAAAGTCTACCCTTATTTCTGTGTGTTTCCACTTTGAGTTCTGTGTTCACTCTATTTCAGTCACTCTTTCCCCAAAACTTCACATGACTCCTTGATCCTGAACTCATATTTCACCTTAGCAGAAAGGCCTTCTTTGACGTAACATCTAAAGCAATATAGCCCTACTATCACTTCTAGTCTATTTCTATCAAATTCCCTTTAATTTCAATAGCACTTATCTCTAATGGAAATCATCTTATCTATCCATTTATTATTTTTTTCTCTTCCTTCTCACTAAAATATAAGCTCTAGGAGAACTGGGAACTTATCTGCCTTGTTCACTATGTACTTCCATTTCCTATACTTAAGCTTGGCATATATCAGATACATAAAAAAAAATATTTGTTGAATGAATGAGTATATGCATTTCTGCCAGACTCTTAGAGATCCTCTTTGCTTTAAGATGACTCAAGGTTATGTAGGATTTGGAAGTCATTCCTCATGTGTGGGAAGACCATTCTTCAAGCTGCCCATAATTAGAGTATAAAATGAAGCATTTTCATTATCCAAGTTTCTTATTTCTCTCTCATAGATGCTATATGTGAAAGGGTTTTTATTGTGATTATATAGGCAGGGCTATACTTGTTATTTCTGATTAAATATATCAAGAAAGTAATCAGAACAGCATAGGTTATGGGGAACTAGCAGCCACATAATTCCTTTGTCCTTTGAATGATTTCAGGCTCACATTTTTCTAATTTTGGATGAACTTAGGCTTTTTCTGGACACACAATTATGTCAGAAAGATATAACCAGTGACCACAATATCTGCCTCTATTCCCAAGTTTCTGTGTGCACCTACATACAAATACACACACAACTTCTTGCTGCATGTACATTAATTCATATCTACAAGTATATGTTTTCTGAAGTATCTATAAAACTGTGACAAGTATTTGTGTGAATAAGGTAAAAAAAAATACCTTTCATTCCTTTACATTGGAGTTACTTTATACAAATACCTAATTCATCTAAATTCAACTACATTTTTTTAATTAATTTTTATTGGTGTTCAATTTACCAACATACAGAAAAACACCCAGTGCTCATCCCGTCAAGTGTCCACCTCAGTGCCCGTCACCCATTCCCCTCCAACACCCGCCCTCCTCCCCCCTTCCACCACCCCTAGTTCGTTTCCCCGAGTTAAGAGTGAAATAAGTCAATCGGAGAAGGACAAACAGTGTATGTTCTCATTCATTTGGGGAATATAAATAAATTCAACTACATTTATATAAAATAGGAATTAAAAGAAAAATAAGTAAAAAATTAACAATTTAGGTAAGGCAGATGATTCTGTTTGTCACTGCCCTCAATAAGTTGCACTAAGTTGACACACATGACTTAAGGCTGCTTGCTGTTCCCTCTGTTGGATTCAGTTCCTACTTACTCAACCCAGTTCGAGCATCTCACTCTGCCAAAAGGGGATTTCTTGTTTTAAGACACATACATTCCATTTAATAAGAAATTAAAGTCAATAACTTCATTTAAGACAACCAAAGAAACAGAAATATGTTATAATACTTTGGTGGGTTGACCAAATGACAATGGTATCAGAGTCTCCATTGTGGCAAATTCCTGAGGTATTTTGAGACATAATTCTGTCTTTCCCACTGACTTTAGAATCCAAACCCAGTTTGAATGTGATTCTGTCGTATTGATTTAAAAGATCAATTACACATTGAATCTGCACTTTATTAGGTGCATATAGGCAGGAGTAAGTTGCATTATTCTACTTGATTTCATTTTCTTAAAAAAACAATTGGACATACTATCTCAATCTTTACAATCTCTAAAAATCAACATGAATTAAGAATTCAGATTAGCAATGCCTATTGTTCATTAATAAATTACATAGCAAATATTTATTCTATATAATCCTATGCCCGTAGTATGCCAATCACTATGCTATGTGCTGTGATTACCAGGATGAAAGATATATTCCTCAACCTAAAAACATAAGTTAGACTCATAATTACCACTGTACCAGCAGCAGCTATAACAGAGTATGCTCAGGATGCTATGGAACAGAGGATGAGGCTAACTCAGGCAAAGATGGATTTTAACGCAAATGGGTGTTCAAAGGAAAACTAGCTTAACTAAGCCATGTTCTGAAACCTAAGAGTTTTCCTGTGAATGAAAAGGACAGTATCACCTAAGCAGGGGAAGTAATATGGAAAAAGGGCATGGTAACAAAAAAGAGTCTAGCAAGTTCAAGAAATTTAAAGATATTTGATATATCTAGGGCATATGGATATAGAAAGTGGAAAGAACTATAACTAGATAGGTAAAGGGACATCGCACCATAAAGGACCTTGAGTATCAAAATAAGGAGATAGTAAGGCTTTGAAGGAATTGAAGCAAGGATTGGCATTATCAGATCACTAAATTCTTCTTTAGCAGGAAGGGTTAGCGGGGCCAAATTGACCGACCTTGTGTTGTTAATTCTGTTGCCCAGAGATGTAGATGACTGGAGAGAGAGAAGGAGATGAAAAGTTGTGTCTTCTCCATAACAGAGTGGTAAGGCTCACGGCAAGAAAACATGTGTCTAAATGGTATATGAATGTAAAAAGGGTCTGAACTGGTGTCTGAAACTGGAGCAGGGAGGGCAGAACCCACTCTTCCCGTCCAATACACACACATGTGAGAGCAAAGTATCTCAAGATGAAAATGGTCAGATGAGAGTACACTCTAAGTGCATGCAAGAATTCTATTAAGTCATTTTACCAGATAAGAAAATAACTGTACTAGAGAAATTATTCCAAGTTTATGACCAGTGTGTAGTCTTATTGCTTCCAGCATAGGATAGCTTCACAGTAAAACTTTTCCATAGTGAATTATAACGTTTAACTATTGTGCCTCAAAATACAAAACGGCAGTTTTCCTAAATAATCATTTAACAATATTTTCACTTTATTGAGGTCTAAGCAAATACTATTTTAAGAAATGCTGTATTTTTCCTCATGATACTTTAGCCACCAGAGCAAGTTCATGAGCAATCACTGCAAGAAGAATCACTTATTACAAAATCATCTGAATGAATCCAATAATATCACTTTACTTTCTCTGACTGGTCTCAGGCCTCTCTAAAAGTTATGACACTTGCTAGTGTGTGCCAATAAGGACTTTCACATGACAAAATAAATGTAGCAGAAGAATTTTAATAAATATTAGTACATAAAATTCAAAAATAACCAACCATGCTTAGTTTTGTATTTTTTATTTTTTTTTATTTTTATTATTATTTATTTATTTATTTATTTATGATAGTCACACAGAGAGAGAGAGAGGCAGAGACACAGGCAGAGGGAGAAGCAGGCTCCATGCAGGGAGCCCGATGTGGGATTCGATCCCGGATCTCCAGGATCGCGCCCTGGGCCAAAGGCAGGCGCTAAACCGCTGCGCCACCCAGGGATCCCAGTTTTGTATTTTTTAAAATAAATTCATAGACTACTATGAAGACACCTGTGACTTTAATATGCATACTTATAATACAGTCTCTTTGCTAAAACTGTCTCTAGTCCATATGATGGATAAAAATGATGCAAAGTGAATTTTGAGTAAGAAACACTGACTTAAAATTAATTGCATAAGAAATTCTTGTTATTTCAGTTTCCTGGCAACTTTTTTTGATCTCAAGTATTTGGCTTTAGGAAATTTCTCACAAGTATTTTTTAATCTATGATTTTATACACACACATAAATATAAATATATGCATACATAATTATATATGTGCATTTATAATGATAAATAACCTAATAACTCAGTATGCTGTGTTTTAGTTAGATAAAATTTCCATGTTTGAGCATGACTCTGTGTGTCTGTGTGTGTGTGTGTGTATGTGAGTTTGAAGGATAATGTTCAATACTGACCATTAATAGGTGTCATGATGCTGGGAAGCAATATTCCCCAAATCAATGTTTATTTATAGTCTCTTGAAAAAGATTGTAAAGTTTTTGTTTTTAAATAAAGATTGATATGGTCATATTAGGATCACCTGCAAAATTTGGATACTGCAATATTTTCTGTATTAAATACAGGTAATACATCTAATAAGTTACATTATTTAATTGAAACCAGTTCAACAGGCAGCCACCTTCCTGGACTTCCTGTGGCACAACATGAAGCTACCCACCCTCCCTACAGCTCCCTCTGTGGCTCCCTCAGCTCTCTGAAACATGCAGAAAGAGGTTTTTCTCTCCTGAAAAAAAAAAAAAAAAAAAAAAAAAAACAAGAAACAAAAAAAAAAAAAGAAAGCAGTTCAATCTCTAACTTATTTATGTTAGCAGAAATAGCATTTTCCCCTAATTTTGAGATGATTTTGAATTTTCCTATTAAAAGACTACAGATTATATGTTAATAAAGAGAAAAAAAAACTAAGTAAAAGAAGTAAACTCAACACTTTGTTAGGTATTTTTTTTTTTAATTGTAAGAGACTGGTTCCTGCTTTCATGGATCTTATAATATAGCCAGAGAGATTTTTTAAGGAAAGCTGATATGCATAAAGCAAAGGAAAAAAAATACTAACCAAGGGGTCTTGCTCTTGAGTGTGATGAGAAATAGAGAAGAAAGAAATATTGTCAAGGCTAAAATTATTTCAACACTCTTGAATAGGGCAGTATTTACATTAAATAAGCAAAGAAAATTAGGACAAGAACACAAAAGAGGAGATAGAATGAGAAAGCACATACAGTAAGTAGAAAAGTTCTATTTGGCAGTATTGGTAGATAGCTGATGAATAACGAGCATTTAATTCAACTATATTTTGAAGGTTTTGGAATGGTGGTAAGAGTGCCTTTGATGAAGTGGACAACATATAGCCATAGGAGTGTCTTAAATATGACTGCAAAATAATAATAGTGGTATTTGAAAACCTGAGAGGGGCATGGTAAGATATGGGGAATGAGAATTGTGGTAGGGAGTGAGAATTGTCACGGGGAAATAAGGTACAGGCTCTGCTCTAGACCTGAGGAGATCGGGTTTGCAGGTCTAGTGCTGGGTGTGCAGAAAGTGAAGAAAAAATTCCTAAAAGAGAAAGACAAGTCAGAGAAGAATGGTACTGCTACTGATTGAAACAGAGGAGCTCTTTTTGCAAAGAAAATTATTAGCCACTTGTATTCAATCTACTGATTTTGGCAGCCATGTTCCCCTGGGGAATCTCTTGCCTCATCCCAGAATGTTAAATGTTCTATGAAGACTAAGATGGTGGTACCCATATTTTGGATAGAGTGGAAGGCACCAAAGGTAAAAATAAGAAGTAGCTCAACTTTTCTGCACTTCTTTTCTTTTGTGCTTTTAATGGAAACCACTGTTGTTATTATGGAGGATTTTCTCTTTCTTTCTTTCTTTCTTTCTTTCTTTCTTTCTTTCTTCTTTCTTTCTTTTTTAATCTCTCATCTTCCGCTTTGGCCCACTAACCAAGAGCCTAAAAGCTGCCTCCTTTCTAATCTACGTGTTATGATACTGCTAACAGATGACGGTTACTATAGATAACTGCAGAAAGTATGGAAGTAAAGAAAACATGCACACACAAGGTCTGATTGTTAAAAACAGCCGTGACTGCCTTCTTCTAAAAGAAAAGGGAAAACAAAGCAGTTTAATTCATTACTCACTATCACTCCTGCATTTAAAGTAATTCAAAAATTACTTTGAAATGATGAAAAGTTAAAAGAAGGAAAGTGGTTTCAGGTAGACTATTAACAATGAAAAAAAATATATCAGGCAAAGAAAATGGAATACTTAGAGTAAAACTTTAAAACTATTTGAATATGTTTTATTTTCTTTTCTTCCCCTTTCCCCCCACCCCCCTTGTCTCTCCTTCTCTTTGTATTTTTTCCCCCATCCACTCTTTAAAATACAATCAGTCTTTCTTTGGAGAGTATGTTTTTTCTTTATTCCTAAATCAACATAGTTGGGAGAATTTGAGAAACTGGAGCTAAATTAAAGGCCAAATCCAGACACCACTTTTATTTAGGCTAAGTTAAGCTGAAACAATGAGTCATGATGATTGTTAAACTGACAGAAAATAATAACTTTTTAAGCTTAAAAGAAACTAAAGGCAACTCACACAAGACTGGGATTTGATGGTGCGATTGCATGTATGTGGGTTTTTTTTCTTTTTCTTTCTTTCTTTTTTTTTCTTTTTCTTTTTTATAAAGTAGACATTTCCATAGCATTACATCTGGCACATTTGAGGCATGCAACAAACATGAGTGTCAACTTCATTCTAATCTCCATGGGTGTATCATGAGATATCTCTGTATGTCTTCAGTTTTCAACATAAAGGTTTAGAATGCACAATGGAGGTATAGACCTAAAAGTATATACATATGTATGCTTTTTAAATAGTAGCTTAGAATCATACTCTTCTATATAAGCTTATATCTGTCTCATCCTCTACTAGGTAGACATAAGGATTGAGTAGATGGAATTCATGCTTTCTCCAAGAATTTGGTAGTAAAAAATATAATTCTCTAATGGGATTAAAAAAACACCTTAGGATAAAACATAATGGACAAAATCAGAGATATATATGTAAAAGTAGGTGAACAGCCCCTCAGGTCCTTAAGATTTAATGTAACCTATTCGAAGGTATTAACATATCTAAAAACAAGGTCAGTCAGAGAGGAATTCTAGGCATCCAAAATGGGGGGGGGGGGGGACTGAGAAGAGATGAATAGAGGAAAGGATCAGAAAAGCAGACTCAGCCAAAATGACCAAGGGCCTGTACACATTGGCAAAGCCACCCCCAAGGTGAGGATGGATGCCTGAGGTGCCTTAGCTATAAATACTGAATTCATACAACTCCCTCATTCTAATAACATCCTTACCAACATCTTTTTTTTTTAAAGATATATCTTTTTTTTTTTTTTTTTTTTTTTTTTTAAGAGAGAGCATGCTCACATGGATGAGGGCAGAGGGAGAGGGAAAGAGAATCTCCAGCAGACTCCCCACTGAGCAAGGAGCCCAATGAGCACCACACCAAGACCACAACGTGAGCCAAGACCAAGAGTCAGACACCCAATCAATTTAGCCACCTAGGCAACCCCTTAACAATGTCTTTAAGACAATTATTTGGATTTCCATATGAATCTGCCTACAGGAAGAGAAAAAAAGTTATTTTGTCATAAGGATTTTCCATATTCTGAACTTAGTAGTAGTTATTCTTTATTTTAAAAGTATACATTTAAGTTTTGGTTAAACAAATTAATCTCTTAATAGTGGAATTACTGGATCATATGATATTTCTTTTTAAATTTTCTGAGAAACCGCCATACCATTTTCCATAGTTGCTGTGCCAATTTACACCACCAACAATGGTGCACAAGGGATCCTTTTTCTCTACATCCTGGCTAACACTTGTTACTTCTTGTCTTTTCAATTTTAGCTATTTTGACAGGTGTAAGGTGATATTTCATTATAGTCTTAGTATTTATCCAAAGGAAATGAAGATACTAATTCAAAAAGATATAGGCACTCCTATGTTTATCACAGCATTATTTACAATATCTGAGAAATGAAAGCAATTTAAGTCTTCATCAACAGATGAATGGATAAAGACATGTCTCTCTCTTTCTCTCTCTGTCTCTCTCTCTCTCCCTCTCACACACACACACACATGCATGAATATTATGCAGCCACTAAAAAGAATGAAATATTGCCATTTGCAACAACATGGATGGACCTAGAAGGTATTATGATAAATGAAATAAATCAGAGGGAGAAAGACAAATATACAATTTCACTCATCTGTAGAATCTAAAAAAAAAAAAAAACAAATGAACAAACAAACAAAAAAGCAGAATCAGACCTATAAAATACACAGAATAAACTGCTAGTTGAGAGAGGCAAGAAGGTGGGGGAATGGGCAAAATTGGTGAAAGGGAGTAGGAGGTACAGACATCCAGTTATGGAATGAATAAGTCACAGGAATAAAAAGCACAGCACAGGGATTACAGTCAATGATATTATATAGTGTTTGGCAGTGGCAGATAACAGTTACACTTGTGGTGAGCATAGCATAACCTACAGAAATGGAGAATCACTATGTTGTACACCTGAAACTAATGTCACTTTGTGTGTCAACTATACTCAAAAAATAAATAAATAAAATAAATTAATCTCTTGAGCTTAGATGAAGTGAATCTCCTGCAGAGAGACGGATCTGCTTTCAGTGCCCTGGTAAAATCAGATTTACAAGCCTGTAAGCTCTCTGATCATTAAGTTAATGAATGCTCTTCTGTAAGGCGCCTTGAAAACCTTTCTTATGAAGAAAAGCACACTGTCATCCCTGTAAGTTCTCAGTTCAAATGCCACTTCCTTAGCAGACCTTTTTTGATCATTATATCTAAATTAGCTCATCATAGTCATTGTTTATTATACAGATTTACTTTTTCATAGCACATTTTATCTGAAATGATCTTATCTGTCTACATCTACAAGAATATAAGTTCTAGGAGAAACTACCTTGCTAATCAATGTATCTCCAGCACCTAAAACAAAGTGTGGATCATAGAAAATAACTTTTAAATGTTAGCTTAATGTTAAATAAATGAAAGATAGAGGAAGTATGCCTAGTTTCTGGAAGTATAAGAAGCAACAATTTGATGAGAAGAAAGCCTTAGTTATAGTGCAATCCTAAAAGATGTACCAATTTGATGAGAGGAGGGAATAATTAAATTATGTTTTTGGACTAGATGGAATTAAGCAAAAATTTTAAAATAGGCTTAGCTTATTACTAACACTGCAAGCAGAGAAGCAGAGAGAGAATATTTAGTCCGCAGATTAACTAACACAAGAGAATCACTTAGTACAAGTTGTACTTAGCAATTCTCATTTTATTTTTTTCTTAATTTCAGAATAAATTTATCTAAATTTTACAAAAAATACATTACATATTTTGTTAATGTTTAGGTGGCGTGGAACTGACAGGCTCTAAATAGTCCATTAAAGTTAATTTCTTCCACATTCAACATATACTTAGAGAACCTATCATGTACTAGACACTGGAACAAGCATCTGGAAACCCAGCAATGAACAAGCCAGGCATGCTCATCACTTTCATGGAGTTTATAACCTAGGGGATTGCTGTAAGAAATACCTAATCTTCCAGGACCCAGTTATTTTAGTCTTCTTTAACAGCCTAATTCAATCAGAATTTAACTAATTGCTGAACAGTTAACACCTGAAATTTCCGAATAAATTTTTAAAATAACCTAACAAAACAAAGAGACAAAGCGTAATGGAAAAGAGCACAGGCTTGAGGATGGGAAGAGTAGTTCCTGCCCAGGCTCTTCTACCAATCATTGGATAGCCTTGGGCAAACTATATATCTCTGTAGGCTGCTCCCTGGAGATAAAGGACTGGATGACAGAACTAACATTCCATTCAGATTTGTGGGTGGTTCTCTGATTTAGTTAACATATTACACATTTATATATGAACAGTAATAAAACGGGGACATGTAGCAAAAAATGGTCTTGTGTGAGTAATACAGACTTCTCTTCTACACAGACTTCTACTGATTACTCAGTTTTGAAGTATTGCAATGCTTCTTCAGGGCATTAAAAGAGTTGTCATGTATTTAATCAAAGTTTGACATTTCCTCTTTCAGAAAGATCATAACAACTAACAAGTGCTTCTGATACACATTTTTAAAAACATTTATAACGAATTATATAAAGTAAATTTTATGAGGTGATTGTTTTCCAACCAGAGAGCTTTTACTGAACTTAGAAATTTGAACATCCATAGAATTCATGTGTCAGTACTTAAAATTAGTCTTTAGAAGCTGTAAATCAAAATCTACTTTCTTTAATACCTGATTTTTCCATTTCCATCAGTTTGTTGTTATAGGATTAGTATAAATGCTGAACTGGTGTCATTTGTGTTTAAACTAAACATTGAATTATTTGTGGAAAAAAATAACAAGGGGTGGATGTTGCAAAATTAAATAAAAACATTTCAATGAAAAGTCTAAATCATTACAAATAGGAAATCAAATAGTAAATTTTTGTTTATTTCAAAAGTTTATTTTTTATCTAATACTCTTACTTTCCTAAGAAAGAATTATATAAACAAAAAGTATAGATGAGCAATTTTTTGTTTTGCTTTTGTTTTCTTTTAATTCCAAATTCATTTATTAGAAACCCATGAAAATATCACTTCTACACATAATAATGTGTATTAATGCCATCCATTTTTTAAGTATTCCGAAAATATTGACATGATTTACAGTTGGGAAAGAAAAAAACATTAGAATGCACAGGAAATGGTTTTTGATGTAAAGAATGATATGATTCCTTAACTTTAATAAGTCCATCTAAACATACAAGGCAGTCTTTCCAAAATTAAACAAGAATAGAAGAATCACAGACTTTCTTTCCATGATATTGTTAAATTAAAAAAAAAAATTCTCTCTCATTTTTGTTGGTATTTTCTTTTCTTTTTGGGCCAGAATTACAAACAGGAAAGGAGAATATGAGGAAATTCTAAATACTGGGAAAAACTCACTATTTAAGCTCCTTTGATTTTAAAATAAGAACAATTTTTCCAGTTATCAATTCAGTGCTTTTTATTTTAAAAAGAATCATTAAACCATTCTTTCATTGTTGCTTACCTAATTCTTTTCCCAAAAATAATGAAGTCTTCTTATAATAGAATGCATATCTTAAATCATCGGTTTATCCCACAACATCTGGCATTTCAATCATACCAGAAAGGCATCCTTCTACTTAGAATACTGAAAAATAGATTCCATACTCTTGGTAACGGGTTTTAGGAAATAAGTTCAAACTAATGTATACAATTGTTTAAATTATCAAAAGTCCTTATTTTAAACACACATATGCTCTTTTCAATGATTCTAATTATTACTTAGATCTTGATTGTGAATTAAGGAATTTTAAGGAATTTCTGGGAAAATGACATAATGATATAAGGTAACTATTTTGGAAATGACTGATTTATTTCAATTCAATAAATACTTAGTAAACATCTATTTTTTCAGGTGACATAAACCTAGAAATCATAACGTTTTTGTGGGAGACCAATGCTCCTGTTCTTTTTTTTTTTTTTTTAAGATTTATTTATTCATGAGAGACACAGAGAGAGAGAGAGGCAGAGACACAGGCAGAGGGAGAAGCAGGCTTCTTCCAGTAGGGGAAGGAAGAAGAGCCTGCTTCTCCCCCCAGGGAGCCGGATGTGACACTCATCCCAGATCCCAGGACCACATCCTGAGCTGAAGGCAGGTGCTCAAACACTGAACATAAGACTTTGACTATATGAATCAGGAGGTATCCTGCTCCTGTTCTATCAATCAGGAATTATTTTCCTAGAAGAAATTCTAGTAGGGTAGGTATGCAACTCTAACCCCAAAGTATGACATTTTAACACATAAAATACATTTTTAAGGTAAATCACTTTTACTGTTTTCAAATTCTTATTACTATTTGTCTGCATCATTCTTTATTTGTATTGCCATCAGATAAACAAACCATGACTAACATCAAAGCTTTAGGAAAAAAGTAAAACATTAAGAAAAAAAATTTTAAAATCATTTCTCTTAACACTTTTATCTTTTGTTTTTACAAATTAGTAAGCTTATTCTTTTGGTTTTAATAGTAAAAGGCAGGGTTTACGGTAATCATAGTTTGAGAATCACTAGTGCTGCCCACATAGTTCCTGTAGCGCAGAACAAAAAAAGGTCAGAGGACACTATTTCTCCCACGAACACTCAGACAGAGTTATATAACTTTAGGTAAATCACAGAACTTCTTTTGATCTCACATTCTGGAGTGGAGGGGTAGAGGATGTACGAGACCTTATAAATTCTAGACTCCTTGCAGTTGTAATTTGTAAAAAATAAATATTTATTCAAAATTAACTGTAGATTTATCTCTGTCGGTGAATAGATAAAGCAAGTATTTGGTTTTTTTTTTTTTTTACATTTTTAAAATTTAAATTAAAGCAAGTATTTGTGATATGGAAGTAAATGCTAGTGAAAGTACTTAAGACTTTGACTATATGAATCAGGAGGAGATCTGACATTCTCAAGTTCCAATGTCTATAGTATGAGCACGGTATTTTAAGAAGTGTGAAGAACTTTTCGCTCACTTTTTTCCCCACTATCAACTCTTTTGTGATTATTTTAAAAAGCAATTCAAACTCACTAATTACAAAATAGGATCCAAATCTGGTAATTATTTTAAGCCTAAGAGGAAGAAGTTTTCAAGAACCAAAAGAGTCCCACAGCTGCTTTGTGAAACACTTAGTTCTTGATTCAAGACTTGTTAAAATAAGTACTGAATAACAAACTAATTATTGGAGATGCTATGAGGGAGCATCATTCTCCTTTCCTCTAACTAATGCCTCTCATTTTTTAGGAGTCAGCTTAAGCACAGCCTCCTCCAGAAAGCCCTCAGTTTGATTTGCATATCACTGTGCATATTTGCATCCTAGGGTTATATTCAAAATACGTTTAAATAAACAAAAATCTAACACATTTAACAAGTGGTGCTGCAGGCCCTAATCTGCTTTTTTAACTAAAGTTATGGTCATAATTTCCAGGCATTAAATTCTTGGATGTTGGAGATGCCAAAATGGGCCTAACTGAAACAGCCAGAGTAGTAAAGGGCAACTCAGGGGCTGGAGACACTGGCCGTAACCAATGGTGAGGAATAACTTGAATCTTCACTAGTATATACCTGACAAATATCAGCTCTGCTTTACCAAAACATCTGTCAAGGTGTGCTTATAGACCTTTTTTTTTTTCTTTTAATGCCTCCCACCTAAGTAGTAAAGTCTTTAAGAGAAGAGATTATATTTTATTTTTCTATTTTCTTTTTATCCCCAAGAGTTAGAACAGTACCTAACACACAATAGGACTCTGTAAATATTGTTTAGGCCAATATATGAAATGTCACTTATCAGTGAAGAACTAAATGGTTTTTGCAACTTAAAATTCTATAATTCTACTTTACAGTTCATTTACCTTCTTAAAATTATCAAGGGTGCAATATAGTGGTCATGAAATTTTATAAGACATTGGAATTAAAATGTTTTGAGTTCTTGAGAAAACAAAGCATTTTATTATGAGTAAGTTTTATTTATTTATTTATTTATTTTTAAATATGGAACGCTTCACGAATTTGCGTGTCATCCTTGCGCAGGGGCCATGCTAATCTTCTCTGTATCGTTCCAATTTTAGTATATGTGCTGCCGAAGCGAGCACTATGAGTAAGTTTTAAACAGAGAGCAATGAGACTCTAAAATCTTATTCATTCTAAAAATGTCATTTTAAGGTATTGTTCAGGGTGGTTGTAAACATGAGACAAATGGGGAACTAAAATGATTGTTATCCTATAGTGAGATTTTTATGTTGAGTCAGCAGAAGTGCTCTAGTAGACCAGATCTCCTAGCCACAAATGTTGCATACTCTACTACACTGAAGGGCAGTTAAAAATGTCTCTTTTCTATATTATGAGTTAAAGAGAATTACACATTTGCTTTGATCCAAGGGTTGCACATATGATAAACACTGCCATGTGAAATATATCCATACGAACTTAATTACAATCCTAGTTATATTTCTTACAAGGGACACCCATTGCTAACATGGGAATTTAGTCATTATTAAGAGAACACAGTATTGTGTGTTATGCTGCATATTTGAGAAATAAACCACAGTGCCTGCTGTCTTATCAACAATCAAAGATACTTTGGCCTATTATAGATGTACTACAAAATCTAGAAGCATTACTGATTTTATTTGTAAAGTGAAATAAGAGTTATATATTCATGACATTGCAGTTCAAGGTTCAAATATCACCTATATTTGCAGAGGAAATACATAAGAAAAGAGAAAGTACTTTCGTATGAGTCCCTGAGATGCAATAGCAGAAGAAATGGTCTGAAAGGAGGGAAAGTTGTCTTATCATCTGAACACACAGAAAAAAAAGGGTAACTGCTCATATGTTTATTTAGCACTGGTATTCCTATAGATACTATACTAGGCAAAATAAAAAGAGGGAATGATAGCTAAAACATTTCGCTTATTAAAAAAAAGAATCAGAGTTACAGATACAGAAAATGACAAAAACAAAAACAAGTGCACAAATGTAGATAATGACTTGGAATAAAATGAATTAAAGGGGTCAGTCATCAAGTGGCAGACATAAACCTAAGGTCCATGGAACAAATCTAGCAATTTCTACTATTCAGAGCTACAGGAGAGACAGTTATAGTTTCATTATGTCCAGCAGATTAAAAAAAAGTTGCATAGGTATAAAAAAGCTTTTCTTGATGTACAAATCTAAGTGAAAATCTTCCCATGAGTCCTCATTAATGGAACACCCAATTTGATTTCGTGAACTATACATCCTTGAGATAGTGTGCTTTTTATGAACATCTTAAAAAATTCTTCAATGCAGAGTAATGATATAATGCCAAAGCACAGTTTAATTAAAGCAACTGTACAATGGTCTAAGAATGGAACATGATGAAATTTTGCTCCATCCAGGGGTAAAATTTTGAAACCTTTATGTATGTTTGGACTTAGAATAATCAGACATGAATACTCTATTTTGCAACTGAGCATATGACAAAAACTGAGCTGGATAACAGTTTTGGTAAAAGCAGAGTTCAGATTTTATACAATTTGACAAGAACATGGAAAGTAGAAATTACATACTGCTTATTAGAAGGATTCAACAAATATTTATTGAGCACATAATGTGTGCCAGGCACCATCCATTGAAAATGGAGAATACTAATGAGTTTAAACAAAGAAACATATTAAGTACCAATAAATTGTACTATTTCCATGTTTACTGTAGCTTAAGAAGCCTTATACAGGATAAAAATAAATACGTTAAGGGCCAATGAGAATATTAATTAGTAAACTTTCCTTAAGTTTGTCAATTAATCTCTTTTTCAGATAGCAGAAGTGTCACATTTAAGTAAAAATGTTTTCAAAATATACATTATAAAAATTATTTTAAGTATAAATTATAAATATCCATGGCTGATGTAAGAAATACATCCAAGAAATGCAGTTTTATTAGAGGTAAATAAGCTACTATGTGTAAAAAGGAGGCATGAGATGGTATATGATGAAAAAAATACTTTTTTCTGACTCTTCTCCTTGCCCATTTCTTAGATGGCTCCTCTTGGCTCCCCAAACATTCATAGTACAAAGAACACTGAATGGGAATTCAAAGAGTCTCCTATCACCAAGATAAGAATTATATCAGTAATTCTTGTTTCCTCTATACTTGACATCTGAGACCATGTGTGGCATAGAACATCTCTAAAGGGAAGGAAGTGGGGGGAGTGGGGAGAAGAAGGAAGGAAGCAAGAAGGAAGGAAAGAAATTGAAAAACTCACTCTAAATTGAAGGGTTATCCATTTTTCTAATTCAACTCTGATCATTTTTTTTGAAATAAAAAACCCAGTAAATTATGTTAACATATTTTCATAGCCTGCTTTACCCTGTCCTTAGCATATATTTTAAGTCCAAAAGTAATAATAATTATTTTCAACAATATTCAATGAACATGTGCTTCTTCCTGTTCTTACAAAAATATCCTTTCTAGTAAATGTGATAGAGGGACAAGGTGACTATTATACCTTGTGATTTTTCCTCAATCTGTTTTTGGCCTATTCTTAAAGGAGAACACAGTATTTCTTTGAACATTACTCTCTAAATTAAAGCAACTCATGTAAAGGAGCAAAGTCAAAGGTTGAATACCTTTGCAAACCAGAGAGATCAAGCCTAGATGCTCAATCAGTTGAGCACCAGCCTTTTGGTTTTGGCCCAGGTTTTGGATCCTGTCCTGGGATCAGGTCCCACATCAGGCTCAATGCTCACTAGGGATTTGAGATTCTCTCTCTCCCTGCCCCATTCCAGCTTGCTACTCTCTTTCTTCTTTCTTCTTTCCTCTTTCTTTCTTTCTCTCTCTTCCTTCCTTCCTTCTTTCCTTCCTTCCTTCCTTCCTTCCTTCCTTCCTTCCTTCTTTCTTTCTTTCTTTCTTTCTTTCTTTCTTTCTTTCTTTCTGAAGATTTTTTTTTTTAATTTATTCATGAGAGACAGAGAGAGAGACAGAGAGAGAGGCAGAGACACAGGCATTGGGAGAAGCAGGCTCCATGCAGGGAGCCCGATGTGGGACTCGATCCTGAGTCTCCAGGATCATGCCCTGGGCTGAAGGTGGTGCTAAACCGCTGAGCCACCCAGGCTGCCCCCCTCTCTCTCTTTCAAATAAGAAACTAAATCTTTAAAAAAATTTTTCCTTGGCTACATGCTATTGATTACAAGAAGCCCAAAGTATGTAAATGAATCAGTACAAATATATCATTACTACTGGGAAAGGTTTCAAAGCAAGCTAGCTGTTCCCACTGTTTATCTATAAGAGGGACAGGAGCATTTGTCCATTCAAACAACCTTCTTAAGTGTTCACTTCAAAATAGATTTTTTCTGGCTAGCTGTTTCAAAATTAAAAATGCTACAGATAAGATTTATATTTGTGGTATATAGCTTATCTTTCATACCTAACCTATTTCTAGAATTGAGTTATACACTGAGAGAACCTCAATTTTTAAATCACGTTACAACCAATTACTTGCATGGTACTACACAGAGAAATGTTAACCTAGATCTCTGAAGGCTAATTTCCTTTTGTATTAATATAGCCAAAGTTGCCAATGAATTCTCAGGATAATTTATCTGCCAAGTAAATAAACCTTCAAAAGACCTAAGAAAGAAAATCATATTTGCAAGTATGCCAACTTCAATTTCAAGGTCCACAAGGAGATCACAGTAAAAGGTAATAGAATACAAAATCACTTTTACTTTTGTTTGAATGCAACAAACAAAATCAAATCTTCTTGATCTAGATATTGCCAGATATATGTGAGGAGGAAAATTTTTTTTAAATCTACATACATAGAAACACTGATATATTCCATACTTTTCAAAAACAACAAATCTGTGCCTCAGTAAAATGTAACACTCCAGCTTTATCAAGCTAAACCCCACAAGTTATTCTTAGAATGAATTATATGGTATCTACCAGAGGATGTTTTCTATAAGTATTCTTAAGAGAACTAACTATGTAAAGTACACCAGTAATAAATCTTTAATCTATGCATAACAGCATCAAATATAGAAAATATGTTTATATAGAACGTATCTACCAGTTAGGGCTCAATATGATAATCACTATAACTATAAAATTGGAAAACAAATGTATGTAATAGAATAACATTTGCTTTAATTTTCCCAGTTTATGTGTTCTGCTTAATTGCCAGAAGATATTATTATTTCTCTTCATTTAAATAATTTTCTGTTTATGCGAGTTTTATTATTTCATAATCACATCTTAAGTGTTATGATTTACAAAATATACATAAGCATCTCTTAAATTTGGACAAAATTTTTAAAGAAAGCATTGTCTTTGAAAAACAAAAATTCTACCAAGAATTGAATATGATGCATACAATAAATAATCATAGCTATTCTATGATGTTACATTGTGTTCTTATATTCCCCTTGTGCCTAATTTGCTGGCCCTTCTTTCCATGCCTGCCCTCCTCTCTTTCTTTCATGCATACACACATCAACACACGCACACATGGAAGTTCTGTGGATAATACTCTTTAAAATCTACATATCCTTGGAATGCCTGTCTGGCTCAGTTGATAGAGTATGACTCCTGATCTTGAGGTTGTGAGTTTGAACCCCACACTAGGTACAGAGATTACTTATAAATTAAAAATAAATCCTTAAGGGGTACCTAGATAGCTCAGTTGGTTAAGCATCCAGCTCTTGATTTCAGCTTAGGTCATGATCTCAAGGTCATGAGATTGATCTCTGTATCCAGCTCTGTGCTGGCGTGAATTGTGCTTAAGATTCTTTCTCCCTCTCCCTCTGGCCCTCTTGCACTCCTTTTCTCTTAAAAAAAAAAAAAATCCTTATTTTTTCACTGGTGACACTGCCTATTTCCATTATCATGACTATGTACATTAATCCTGAACCTTTCTAGCTATGACATCCAGAGCATGTTTTCAACTGTTTCCTAAATAATTAGCAAAATTGGCATTTGGACTTGACAAAGCTCTATTTCTTTAATTCTTTCAGTATTCCCTATCTCAATAAACCATGTTACCAATCTACCAACTGCTATGGGTCAAAATTTCAGAGGAAACTTTTACTTTTTCCTAGCCCATCTACCAGAAATCAAGACTAGTTAATTATACAGAGAAGGCTGCTTTTCTTAAGAAAAAGAGGCCATTACCATGGGTGTGCAAGGCCACAGGACTCAAGCTACACAATAAAAAAAAAAATGTTCTGAGGCCCAAGTCACAAATATGAAACAATAAATCATTTCCGGTTCCAATTCTATTATCTAAGACATGGTTTGCCTAACTATGCAAGTATGCTTGAATTTTCAGTTGTTTTTGTTGGAGAAAGACATTATATTTGAAAGCATTTTATCTGCAGTGTTTAGTAAGCTAGACAGTGACAGCTATTTTACCCACATAAAAACTACTATGCTCTATGGAAACTTTATTACAGTTCCTTATCCTTAGCTCTTGTGAATATCAAATACTAAAGTTTGGATCAGTTAGAGTACAAATTTAGTCAGTTAAAAGTCTCCAAGGTGATCTGAATTCTGAAGATTAGTTTGTTTATATGAATTACTGGGTCTTAGTAACTAACTTGTAAATGGTGGCTGATATGTCTTTGCAAATAGCATAGATTAATTGAAACACTGATGCTCCTAAAGTTTGACAAATAGCAAAATAAAAAGACTATACTGATTTCAAATATGTCTCTAGATAAGAGAGACCTTAGCAAAAATTAATAGAAGATATGGAGTCAGTTCATCCCGTAGCTTTTTGTAAGTTTACATACAGAGTAATCAGAAAATATTTTAAAATTGTATTTATGAGTTTGGAAATTTTACGTGTGAAAATTATAATATGTAAAATGGACTGTTACAAAGAAAACTACAGAGACCTTATTTAAGGCTTTGAAATTCAGACCCAATTACCAAGGCAAAAAAAAATGTCAAAGAATAAACTAGACAAATCTGGGAAAAAATTTGAAACTTTCCTCTTGTAAGACTTTCACCTAGGGACTTTAGAACTTCCACTAAAATTACAGTAATCTTCCCCTAACTGTAAATTCCCCTCATGTGAAAATAAGTAGATATATATTTGTATACTTTTTCATCACTGCAAGAATTCCTGATAAAATACATGTGAATCATGACTGACTCCAAGTTTTAAAATAAAAAAATTGGTAGTTACTGTATAAGCCATTTATTTAACAAACACTTATTAAGTGCCTTGTACTTTGTGCCATGTATTCTGGTAGGCTCTCAGGGTGAGGGACAGACTCTCAAGTCGGCACATTAGCCAAAAGAAGCTTATAAAGAAAATAACCCTTGAAAACCTTTTTATTTGCCCAGAAGGTACAGTATGCATTTTGTGGTACCCAACCCTAAACAGTAACTTCTAAGCACAGAATATTTAAGAACCAAATAAATTAAACTAGAGAAAAACATACAGAATGTCTATATAGACATTAAAACCATTCTGTATTTAAGAAAACTATTAAATCCCTCTGCTAAGAATGGCGAATGAGTGGAGAAATCTAAGAGCTGCTCCTGCCTTCCTGCAGAATTTACTCAATTGCCAGATGCACGTTAGAATAAGCAAGATAGTGTGAGGATTAAGCACAATAATGGTGAAGCTGTAGACGGTAGGGATCTGAATTTAATACATTTAATTAAATGTGTGTATGTTACAACTACAATACAGCAAAAAGAAAGATAATTGAGTCTCTGCCTTCAGAGGTGGACCTAATAGGGATGAAGTAAAAGAGGCACCCAGGGTGCAAGAATTAAGGGGACTCTAACTCTTAGGGTCATGCACTTGTCGACTCGGCATTTGCAAGACAGAGTGGATACCTTCTTAAATTTTGTGACCTAGGTATTAACATTTTGTATCAACTTTCCCAAGGGGCAGAATGGTTCCCTAGGTTTCTTACTTTCATAGATATGGTGACAACTGTTTGTTTTGTTAAAGATTAACCTATAAAAGTGTATGTGTTTTCTTTATAATCCTACATTGAAATGATTAACATAAAATGAATTAGCAAGTATTTCACTGAAACCACAAGGGAAGAATATTGGAAAAGTTTTATTGAGAAAGGAATAATCATCTATTTTAATATAGTCATATATGATATGAAAGACTTTATTGACTTTCTCTTTAATTGGTGTGTTCTTCTTACTAGTTTATTTTAGTGAATATGAATGTTGCCACTATATATATATTTGCCTAAGTATTATTTACCTAAATATATTGATTGACTTATAATTCTAGTTCCCTATAAGGTGTTAACTTCCAAAAGCAAACTCTCCCACTATGAGAGTTTTCAACAATATAAACATATATAGTGATGTCAGAATACTTTTCACAAATCTTGTTGTTTAACAGTTACAGATAAGTGTATTACTGTCTCCCAATGGATTGTAAGCTACTGAGTAAAATGAAACATCATAAGAAAACTGCCATGACTAGTTTCCAAAATCTATAAAGAACTTATTAAACTCAACACCAAAGAAACAAACAATCCAATCATGAAATGGGCAAAAGACATGAAGAGAAATCTCACAGAGGAAGACATGGACATGGCCAACATGCACATGAGAAAATGCTCTGCATCACTTGCCATCAGGGAAATACAAATCAAAACCACAATGAGATACCACCTCACCCCAGTGAGAATGGGGAAAATTAACAAGGCAGGAAACAACAAATGTTGGAGAGGATGCGGAGAAAAGGGAACCCTCTTACACTGTTGGTGGGAATGTGAACTGGTGCAGCCACTCTGGAAAACTGTGTGGAGGTTCCTCAAAGAGTTAAAAATAGACCTGCCCTACGACCCAGCAATTGCACTGTTGGGGATTTACCCCAAAGATTCAGATGCAATGAAACGTCGGGACACCTGCACCCCGATGTTTCTATCAGCAATGGCCACAATAGCCAAACTGTGGAAGGAGCCTCGGTGTCCATCGAAAGATGAATGGATAAAGAAGATGTGGTTTATGTATACAATGGAATATTACTCAGCAATTAGAAACGACAAATACCCACCATTTGCTTCAACGTGGATGGAACTGGAGGGTATTATGCTGAGTGAAATAAGTCAATCGGAGAAGGACAAACAGTGTATGTTCTCATTCATTTGGGGAATATGAATAATAGTGAAAGGGAATATAAAGGAAGGGAAAAGAAATGTTGGGAAATATCAGGAAGGGAGACAGAACATAAAGACTCCTAACTCGGGGAAACGAACTAGGGGTGGTGGAAGGGGAGGAGGGCGGGTGTTGGAGGGGAATGGGTGACGGGCACTGAGGTGGACACTTGACGGGATGAGCACTGGGTGTTTTTCTGTATGTTGGTAAATTAAACACCAATAAAAGTTAAAAAAAAAAAAAAAGAAAAAAAAAAAAAAGAAAACTGCCATGAAATGCTAGTGCTATTCTTCATTTTTCCTGATAGGCTTAGAAGTTGAGTCTTATTTATTTTAGCATTTCCTACAAGAGACAGGATAATGTCTTTCATAGAGTAGTCATTCAATAAATGTAGAAAAAATCCCACAAAACTTAATTCTTACTGGTAATATTTTGTGTTCTATGAATTAGGACATTTAAAAAGAATATTCCTACTCGAAGACAAATAATTCTGTATTTCGTCTTTTTAATAAAAATGTGGCCATCAGATATATACACTCATATATTCAGCTGATAATAAAGCTTATTAAATTAGAACCAATTTATTTAGGTCTAAGAATGAATATATCATTTTTATAGTATTGGCATTAAAATAGTATCACTTCTTGGTCAAACACAATTTAGACTCCTATAAATTCTAGTCATCTCCTAATAATAATGTTTTAAATGTACTATTTAACTTAGATTAGAAAGATGATTTCTAACAAGTGAGCTGATGTATTAATAACATATTTCAAACAAACATACAGTAAGAGAACCTCAAGAGTGAACTATAGTACTACTGACTATCTAGTACTCAATGTTTGAATACTAATACCATGGAGTACTTAGCACTCAATGCTTACTCAAACTTTATGTTTAAAAAGTTGACTTTTTCATGAATAAACGTTAGTAAGAGATGATCTAGAGACTTAATCTGTTTAGTTATATTATGAAAAAAGAAAGATTATATTATGACTTTAAATATAATCTCTCCCTTTCCTTACCTCAACTATGTTCCTCAAATTTTACCTTTTGAGACTACTTTTGAATATCTTTTTAATAGAGTTAACACAAACTCGTTAAGTCTTGCCTTGTGGCTAAATTGAGGATCAGATGAGAGCCAAATGTGAAGGTGGTTTTTGTGATGTGGGGTAAGCATGTATGTGTGAGTGTGTTCTCATGTGTATGTGCTTATTAACTCTTCAAATAATCCAGGAACACAGAAAAAATGCTGAATGGGAGTTTTGTGGGCAGGACTAGCCACGGAACAGAACCTTTGCTGTGCATTATTAGTTAGTGAATTTCCAAAGGTTGCTGCTCTACAATGAAGCTACAGTTTACGGAGGGCCACCCTCAGAAAAGTGTGTGTTTGTGTGCACACATATGTGTGTGCACAAAATAAATTATTTGTACCATCTCTATTGATTACCATTTTCCCTTCCTGGAAACAATCTTCAAAAATGGAGGTTTCTGGCATTTAAATTACTGGGTAGTATTTAACTAATAAACTAAAAAATACTCTGGAGTCTGGATGACAAGGTCAAGAAAGAGTGTGTAATTTAAGAGTCTGAACCTTACTGATATGCAGCTCCATTCAGCCACATAAAAGGGAGTCTGGAAAACCCCTAACTGTTACCTATCGATACCCAATCGTCTACCAAATCCTTTTAACTACAACTCAGTTATGATGAATACTTTTAAACTACAATGAATCTACAGTGTTTACAACTCAAATTATATATTGCCATTTCATTCAAAGTCCTCTTGCCTAAAGTCTTGCCTGGCAGCTGAATTCTTTCTTAGTGGTATAAAGTGTAATGCAACATTGAACAAAGCCTCACAGAACACAATAAGATAGTAATGGTCAATGGAGAAAAGCAGGGAAAGTAAATGTATCATTATTCTAAAGACTTTTAAGTATCCCTGGAGGATACATTTCAGGGAAAGGGTAAAAGAAAAGTATATTTGAATGAGTAGTCAGATTTCCTAAGTCACCAAGCAGTCAAAGGGCACATATTCATAGCTGAGCTGCATAGCTAATGCTTAAAAATCATATCAAGGAGTTTAATGACAGTGAAAGTTGGAGAATAGGAAGGCAAAGAAAAAAATATAAGTTATCACTGGTCATGGAATTTTCATATTCCACTGGGCCTAACTAGGAACTAGGTAGGAGGGATTAAGTCTAGATTAAACCTTCAAACTGTATTTACTTTCTAAGCTGGATCTCGTAAATGAAGACCAATTGTTCCTAACTGCAAAATGATAGGGTTTTACAATTCCAATGCATGAAAGAACTAACTGAAAACTACCAAAAGAGATCAGCAATATAGTAATTTCCATTCTAATTTAGTGTGCTTATTCATTCTTACATAGTATTATACATGTGCATATTTAAACATTTTCCACATTGCAAAGGTTTAAGGTAAAATATATTTATAAACACATGAGAGAAGGAGAGATTACAATAGCTATCTTTAAAGAGAAATTAGTATATGTATTTTATACATCTCAGAGAAAGCAAAACACAAGTCTAACTTGAATGTAAAATCAGAAAAATAATACAGCTTCAAAGTAGTCTTAATCACCACCAGATGCTTAATCAGTTTAAATCATATTACTAGAATGGATTCCTGATGCCCTCCTGTTCTTTGGGTACCTTAACTGTTTGAACTCTTCTAAAATAAAAGCATCATTTTTGCTGTTGTTTTTGTTTTGTTTTGCTTTTTTATGGACTAGGTATTGGCACCATCAGATTAATAAAAATGTAAAAACCTATCATTTTTCTCTTTAATATTATTTGGGCAGTGGTTTAAAAATTTGCTCTTAAAGTGTTGAGGTTTTAGATAGGTGTGTCTTAGACATAGAATATGGTCTCACTGAATCCATCAGGATTTGTGGACACACTGGTCAAATTCTTAAATTATGAAGCAGTGAAGGGACCACCGGGTCACTCTTCACTTGAGTTTTCAGCTATAACTTATCTCAAAAAAAAAAAAAAAAAAGGACTGCATACTCAAAATTCTGCTTCTTTGGTCCAAAACAAAAACAAAATGAGAAATCTAATTCTTAGAGCAGGTCTTAATGGGTTCTGAGAAAAAAGCTCCACAAGTGAGAGGAGATTCTATATATTTACCTAATTTGGGTTTAAAGGTTATAGGACAACTCCTGAAACCTCTAAAACTATGGCACTCTTCTAGAGAAGTCTGAGAGTATGAGAAATATTCTATGCAGGGCTATAAAGACATTTTATGCCACTGCTCTGTCAAATCCTTTCAATAGCTTCCACTTCTTTCAGTAAAGGACACTCTGCCATCGAGGTCACTTTTACCTCTCTGAACTTGCTTCCTCCTAGCCTTCCCTTGGCTCATTTCATTCCAGCCACACTGACCTACTAGCTGTTCTTCAAGCCTGCCAGGCTCTTTGCACTTTATTCTCTGACTGCGATGGTCTCCTCCCCAACATCCACACACCTTGCTCCCCCAACTACTTCAAGTCTTTGCTCAAATGTCATTTTCTTTCACGGAGGATTTATAAACTCATCCTTCCCTATATTTCCAAATCTCTACCCTTTATTTTTTTTTCAAATATCACTTATTTTTATCTGACAAACTATATATTTTACCTATTTGTTATATTTATTATCTGACTCCTCTCACTGGGGAATCCATACATTTGGGGTTTTTGGTCTTGTCTTCTGCTGTATCTCCTGTACCCAGAACATTGGCTAAGGTATAGTAAGCATTCAACACGTATTTATTGACTTGGATTAAATCAAAGATTCTAATTATTTGAGCTGCCTGCCAAAAATACAGAAATCTTATCTTTCCCTCTCCTTTAGCTGCAAGTTTTAATCAATGAGAATAACGGGTTTATATCCTTAACAGAATCAGGGGCAAAAATGTTGATAGCATCCTGAAATTTGGGCATCCTCTTTCATTTGATTAATCTCAGTGCATACTGATTTTACACATGTATATATGAGTACACAAGTATTTTCATACATGCATATAGATTCACATTTTGCACACACACATATACCTAATAGCAATATTCCATTTTCATCCCTAACAGTGTAGATTAAAAAGTAAAAAACAGTAGGCTCTTAAAATCACACACACATTTAACTTTAAATGTAAAGCTCTGAACAATTGTTCTTCTGACTCTATGATGATACGTTTTTGCCCTCAGGAAATAATGACATATAAAGCTTCACTTTAAAAAAACTTAATAAATTGAGGAAAACTATTAAAGTAACATGGGACACTTTTTAAAGCAAAGAATAATTATCAGAGTTCTTTTATTAGTAACATATTGAAATTATTTGTAATAAAATAACTTTTGAAATATTTAGCCCACAAAAAGCAAATATACATGTAGATTTTCATAACAAATCTATTGTAAGAAAAGAGGCATACATGGACTGCTTAGCCAAAATAGAAACTTCAACATTACTAATTCAAAAACCAAGGCTGGCTCATGAAAATAGTCACTGTACTATCATTAGAAGACTTCTTTTTTCTCTTTAGCCACAGTAAATACTTATGAAAAGGTCCCATCTCTTTAGTTTTCTGAGGGTTTCCACTGCCCTCTTTCCTCCCTCCTACTCCCAGAACACACTGTAAGAATATTTTGGTAATATCATTCATCGTATGTTGTTTTCTTCCACTGGATAAAAGTGTAAGACGTAAAGGTTACAAATCTGTACCATTCTTGCTTATTCTTGCCCATTTTTTGCAATGATAATATTAAAGATGGTGGTACAATAACAGGGAAATATTAGGATCTGTTCAAAAGCTAAAGTTAGGAACTTCCTTCTAATGCCCATTAATTAATAATGGTGTGATGTAAACGCCTTAAAAATGACAATGAGCTTCCCAAATCAACACTATATTCTCTCTCCCCAATAATCTGGCCAAATCTTTCTAATATGCTTGATGCATTTCTGAACAAAGATATTGTACAAGTGGATATGAAACAGGTAAGCAGCAAAACCCTCAACAATTTTAACCAGGGGTAAAGTTTGATAAAGAAACCAAAGGAGTTTAAATCTTCTGCACAAAGAAGATTTTTCCACAAATCTTGTGTAAGGGCCTTACACAAGAAGTGTCCATGTATGGACATTAACCAGCTACTAAACAATTTATTCTACAAGGTAACTTCAGTATTTCTCAACTAATACTTTTGTTGTCTCTATGAAGTACGCAATAAAAAATCTCTTCAGTATTATTTTTTAAAAGATTTTAAAATTTATTTTAGAGAGGGGACAGAGTAAGAGAGAGAATCCTCAAGCAGACTCCTGCTGAGCACAAAGGCTCAATCCTAGGATGAGCCACAGGGCTCAATCCTAGGATGCTGAGACCATGACCTGAACTAAATCAAGATCAGACACTTAACCAACTGAGCCGCCCAGTTACCCCTTCAGTATTATTAATATGAACTAAGTATATCCAACAGAAAATTACAGACAATATTCTACAGAAGATTAAGCAGATCATATTTCATAACTATGCATGTTTCTGCTTGAAACAATAATCTAAAGTTTAACAACCTATTTTATCTATGGAAACTTAAAGTCGAACATACTGAATTCCACATTAGATAATAAACTAGACTACTTTTCAATAATGTACTTTCAAGACAACTTTCCAAAGGTACTGAATGTAAATGTAAAATTAAAAAAAAAAATCTGTCAGTGGCACAAATAATGGAGCACTTGAAAGATCTGAAACATTTTTAGAGTGAGATCTAAAATGTCAGTGAGAAGAATGGAGAATGTCATGATACTTTCTTAATTCTGATATCAGTCACAAGGCTTTTATGAAACTATGTCACCCATTGCCCAAACATACTAAGAATTCCATAAATGTTTGCTGATACATGAAAGAACCATTGTCAAATGGATGAACCAAAGGAATGAACATAGTGAAAAAAGTGTTTAAAATATAATCACTGATGATAAGTTAGATATGACAACGCTTCAAAATGGGACATAAATGATATAATGTTCACTATCATTTTTCTTCATAAAATAAAACTTCTGTATCAAAATGTTCAAGGGGTTAGGCATCTATGCCACTATATAGAGGGGGAGTAGAAAATTTTATTCTTACTGTTTCCTTTTATACCTGTCATGCCAAATACTTCTCTAAAGCACTGCCTTCTGAGAAAAAGAACACTGTAGCTGCTCACATGGCAAATTATGATTACAATAGTAACAGCCCCGGGATCCCTGGGTGGCGCAGCGATTTGGCGCCTGCCTTTGGCCCAGGGCGCGATCCTGGAGGCCTGGGATCGAGTCCCACATCAGGCTCCTGGTGCATTGAGCCTGCTTCTCCCTCTGCCTATGTCTCTGCCTCTCTCTCTCTCTCTCTCTCTCTCTCTCTCTCTGTGTGACCATCATAAATAATAAATAAAAAAAAAATTAAAAAAAGATAAAAAAAATAAAAAAAAATAGTAACAGCCCTGAAAGAGGAAGGTACATCATGGTATAAACAAGTATTCTCATTAGAAATTTCTTTAAGAGTATGATTGTTTCTTTATCTGTAAAATTGGGATAATTTTACCTTGTAGGATTGTAAAATTAGATAAAAATGCAAAACATTTAGTTTATTTGGAGAACTTGTTAAAATCCAAACATATTGGAAAGCATTCCATGTTATTACAGAGCAGTTAGTAGGGCACTGGACCACAATGAGAATGACTACTCTAGGAAATTGCTATATTTGTTGCATCCAATTCCTCTTTGGGCTTACTTTCCCAAAAAAGCAGATGAAAAGTATCACCAGAAGCAGGAATTGCTAACCATCTTCCCTTAGTTCCTGGATGAGTTTTTATAGCACCCAAGCCTGGTGACAGCATGGCAGCAAAACTCAGAGAGGGCTTGCTGGCCAGGATAGAAATGGGGACCTAGTCTTATTATTATGCAGTGGTAAGAAGAAAGGGGAAGGGAAAGGACAGGAAGGGAAGAGAAGGAGGAGAAGAAGGAAAAGAAAGCATGAAAAACATGAACAAAGAATAAAAAATAGTGTGATTTTGAGTCCTTGCCTCAATCTTCTAAACGCACATAGCTTTCAGATTTTTTGGAGGTGGCCATCAACACACAGTAGTAATCCAACTGCAAGCAATCTTTTGCTTATCCAGTGGGTTATCTGTCATGCTAAATCTCTGGAGAGTAAGCCCGAATTTCTATTGGCGCCATTCCCACAAAAAACACCTTTTGTTTGAAGGTGAAATTTTAAAACTCAGCTTCATATAGTCAAATATTATACTGCGAGATTTCTCACATTTTACATATAAAATTTTCACTTTTTAGCAAAGCATGAGTTTTTACACCTAAGATTTTTTCCATGCTTTTTAACTCTTTATTTTATCAAAATTTATTCATTAAAAAATTTTAGGTAATATTAGGTAAATTAAATTGCAATGATCCTTGGATTTAGATTCTCCTCCTATTGCTGATTTCTACTCTAGCCACTCTTCTCCAACATTCTTAAAACTACAGAATTAACTAGATGAGGGAGGGGGAACCTTTCACAATGTGTACATCTATCAAATTATCTTTTTAAAAAAGATTTTATTTATTTATTCATAAACACACAGGGAGAGTGAGGCAGAGACAAAGGCAGAGGGAGAAGCAGGCTTTATGCAGGGAGCCTGATGCGGAACTCGGTCCTGGGACTCCAGTATCACACCCTGAGCTAAGGCACTTGCTCAACTGCTGAGCCACCCAGGTGTCTAGTTAATTCTGTAGTTTTAAGAATGGATAGCAAATTAGTATTAAATATTTGATGAAAGAATATGGATTGGGTTGAAATACTTTACATTTTATTTGTCAATCTACTACAATAAAGCTGGGGGGGAAAGCCCACAAAGAAACTACATTCAAATTTAACTTCCCTAAAATTGTTCTTTCCTTGTTTTCCTCTCTCACTATTTATTCTCTGGTACTCTTCCTCTGAATGTGCCAACATGGATGTCTCACAAACCAGTCAGACCTCTCTTTTCTAAATTTTCTGTTTAAATCTCTCCCACTCATGCACTCCAACTATCATTACTATGCGAATGCTTTGCAAATTATGTCCTTTCCCGATCCCTTTCAGGTTCCAATTTCTCATTAACTTATTAAACATGTCAGTATGACCCCATGGTAACTCAAAATTACTATTTCCAAAAGAAGCCTCATCATCTGTCCCAACAAGAAATCAGGTTCTACTCTTGACTCATCCATTTCATTTCATGGCACCTTTATATTACAAGTCACTTTGCATCTTTAACTTTACTGTTTTTATCTTCACATACTATCTGCCAAGAATCATTCATTTTTACCCTTCAATATTTCTGAAATTCTTTTTCTTCTCTGTATCCATAGAGTCAAAACCTTATTTTGGTCTTGATTACCTTTATCATAGAGCACTCTGATAGCCTCCTCACAAATCTTTCAACCTTCAATCCATATTCTTTCATCAAATATTTAATACTAATTTGCTATCCACCAAATACCGTATTAGCCTAAGAACACAAAAATGAAATGACATAGTCTCTGACCTCAAGACATCTATAGTCTAGTGGAGAAAGAGATTGTGAATTAGAGTGATTAAATGCTATGGGATATAAATAGTAAATCTTATGTAAGCATTAAAAATGAGCACAGAAGCCACACTTCTAACTAGGCTTTGAGAAAATCCTTCTTAGACGAGGTGATCTTAGCTGAGTTTGAAAGGACATGTAAACATTATCCTGGAAAGTGAAGGGTTAAATGGTTTACTAAAAAATGGTACACAGCATGAATATTATCTCATCAGTGGAAGAAAGTGATATGGTCACAAAACCTCAGATGTAAATGTTTGTAGAAAGAGATGCAGGTAGAGGAAGGCAAAGAGTTGTAGGGTTGTGTTGATTTAAATTTTATCCATTTAGCAAATAATTATTCAACTAAGCATCCAACATTTCCTAATCAATCCTCTCATTCAATAAACAAAATTAGGCAACTCTCATGTACTGAAGTCATTCTATTTAGTAAATTAAAAAAACAAGTTGTATGATCTCAAAATCATAAAATCTCATAGTAGAGATAAATATTACAAGGTTTACAGTAATTTACAAGTTCTGTAAAGAAATAACATTAAATGCCAAGTGGATATATCATATAAAAGTGGAGCTATGTGATCTCACTATCTATATAGTACCTCCCACTGAAATCCCATTAAAATAGAAAAAAAAAATCTTAACTATAGATCTGTATCAGCATATCCATGTCACTACAATTTGTTTGGTTATTGTTGTTGATAGCTAAAAGACCCAAGAAAGTGTGTGGCAGGTAAGAATAATCAATGATAAAATGGATTTTGAAGAATACAACTCTGATCTGATCATTCCCTGCTGGAAAAAATCAATTGCTTTTCAATGCCTATCCTACAAAGGTTTAACTCTTTAGAGTGACATTTAGGGCTTCTTAAACCTGACCCTAAACTACATTTGGAATCTACTTTGTATTCCTTTTATCAATCTATTTGCCCCATGTCCCCAATAAATTATTTATTTATTACCTCTGAAAATACTTGATGCATTTTAACTTCTATGTTTTTTAATTAAATCATTAAACTATTCATCCCAATTCAAGCCCACTTGACAAAGCCCTAGAGGGTCCTCCCCCCATCTCTGTCTATTCATATACTGGTCATCTTCAGTGACATGACTTCATCACAAAATAATCCACCTTTTTTCTCCATCAAAATATCTGTGCCTTTTTAATGGAATCTATCATATCCTCATTATCTCTCTTTTTCTCTATCATTGCATATAGCTTTTGATATATTTTTTTAGAAATTTCTTCAGCACAATAATATAATTAGTATAACAAGAATGCCATGTTACTTGTTTTGTTGTAGGTCATAGTGTTTTGTATGCCCAGGTGTTTAAAAGAAATCTGTAGGAATGAGGGAATAAATTAACTCATTCATTCCTTTACAAATTCATTCATATTAACTGTGTTTGTCATATTATTTTATCTATGAAAATACTATAGTTCAACAGTTTAAAAGCTAAATTTGTACCAAACCTATTTGAGCTCAAGTCTTGCTTTTACTAAATTTTAGTGAATTTATTTAGCCCACCTAGACAACAGCTTCTTAACCTACAAGATATTGTCTGTGTATATAAATCTATCATCTATCTATCTATCTATCTATCTATCTATCATCTATCTATCTATCTATCATCATCTATCTAGAAAGAGAAAGAGGGAAACAAGTAAAGTATTTAACGTCTGAGGAAAAAATCATATGCTTAATAAATGTTACCTACCATTATTAAAAAGTAGTGTCACTCAGTTTAGTGCAATCTTCCAAGCTAATCAAAATTAGTTTGTTGTTATAGTTCTCTTTTTTCCTATGTCCTACCATTAAAAAGATAAAGACAAAACTGTTTATTCATTTTATATAACTTGAACACAATGTATTGCAAATCTGATGGACAGCAATCAGTGTCTGTATATAGAAATACAGATCGTCAAGCATGACAATTTAGAAAAACGTCAAGATCATAATCTAAGTGAAAGTTTTAGTAGTCTGCCAATTTTTTTATACTGCTGCCACTTCTTTCTAATAACCTTGAAACTTAATATTTGACTGAATAATTTACTGTATGTGC
Organism: Vulpes lagopus; assembly: GCF_018345385.1. NCBI lineage: Eukaryota > Metazoa > Chordata > Mammalia > Carnivora > Canidae > Vulpes > Vulpes lagopus. The sequence continues at coordinate 22,103,974 of NC_054844.1, forward strand.
AGTTTAATTTTTGTATTTGCCTGAATAGACAATATATGCTGTGGAAAGCATCTGCTCACCATTTTTCTAAGGGCACTGCAGATATAGAGAGAATGCATCACTGTAATACATTCTTTGCATTTATGAAATAAGAATAGTTTAAGGTTTAGATAATCAATGCTATGAGTCATTTGATTTTTTTCTGGAAAAATGAATATAGAAAAAAAAAAAGGCAAATGGTGATTCTTTCTGTTCTTTCCCTGCTTTGACTTTGACAATAATAGCCTTATCTAGCCAAGGAAAAGTGAGACTTTTCCATTTTCCATCTCAGATTTTTTTTTTTCTCTTCCATTAACCTTCCATAGTTTAATGAAAAATCAGTCATCTACAGTCAGGCCTAATATTTCTCAGCACTACTGCTAAGAACACCATGAGAAAGTATGGGTCAGGAATATAGAAGACATCCCTGCCTCCCAGAGGAAAGGTCAAGCAGCATGTACTACCGCCTTCTCCTTCCCAGTCTTGAGCACTCAAGTCAGAGGACTGGCCCTCACTGCAACACTCGGCTCCTAAGAGGTGGTGGGGACATGTTTAACTCTGACAATAAATACAAAGAGGTAAGCCTGAGTCAGCTTTACTCAAGTATTTCTTTTGATCTTTGGTTTTTAGCATCAGAGTCAATGTAAAATGTAAACCAGAAATTGCAGTGCTATTACAGTGTAAAACTCATCCTTATTCCTTTAAAGCAACAAAAACAACAACAATCCTTTTCCTATAGTAAGAATAGTGGCCTGGAGAGAAAAGGACACAGTTTTATTGAGCAAACTGCAGTTATTTCTGGCTGTGTTTTTCAAACAATCAGGGTGTTTGGCAAAAAAGAGTCACAATGGAATACAAGTTACAATAAAACACCCATAAGCTCTATAGATAGCTCTTCCAGTCACAGCTACTACGACTTTTTTCATGCCCAGGATCTGCATCTCTGGGTGACAATAGGCTACAACAGGCTACTATCTGCATCTCTGGGTGACAGGTGGCTTTCAGGGGCACAGGAGCATTTTCTGTTACAGGGAAGGAAGCGTGTTTGTTTTTACTCTGTGACTTTTTCACCTTCCTTTCAGCATAATGTCCTATCTCTTCTCCACTTTCAGCTAACCTGCCAGGCCCTTTGGGTCACCTTTGAGATTTTAGACTTCTCACTGAAGAGTCTATTTAGGTGGGCTCCCCTGTATCAAGGCTTCTATGAACTCTAAAATTTGTATTTTTCTTTTATAACTCAACACACTTTTATATATCAATTTAAACTTCTGTGTGATTAAATGAATTCATAGCAGTCTATGAATGGCCAACTCGCTTATCTACTCAATTGTGTTTATGTTTTTAAGAGTGTTATGGGTTGAATTTTGTCCACAAAAAAATTTTATGTTAAAGTCCTAACTTAGTGCCTGTGAATCTAATCTTATTTAGAAACAGAGTCTGTGCAGGTTTTATTAAGTAAGGATGTGCTTATTAGGGTAGGTCCTAATTCAATATGATGGGGTCCTTATAAGAAAATGTCATGTAAAAACACAAATAGAGAGAATACCATGTGACATCAGAGCCAGAGATCTTAGTGATGCAGTTGCAAACCAAGGAATGGCAAAGTTTGATGGCCAACACCAGAAGCTAAGGAGCAGCAAAGAATTTCAGAAAGGATTCTACTAAGGCTCCTAGAGGGAGCATGACTTTGCTGATACCTTGACTTCAGACTTACAACCTCCAGAATTGTGAAAAATAAATTTCCATTGTTTCAAGCCATGTCGATTGTGTTACTTTGTTGGCAGCCCTAGGAAACTAATAGAAAGAGTATTTTATGAATTCAAATACTTTCTATCAGAATGTGTGCAGAATATATTTTTAAGCAAGGCATATCTGTTTCCCAGTCAGACTACTGTTGTATATTTGTGCAACTGAGCATAGTCAGACGACCTTTTCCTCTTTTTCCACCAATTCTTAAAAGTGAGATATTTCTGCAGATATGGCTTTGGAAATAAAGGGAACAAAGCTAACTCTAGATTTCTATCTATCCCCATTTTTTACACTTTTATTATTGTCCCCAACTTCATTTCATCACACCTTGGTGACTTCACATGTCTATTCTCTATATTACATTAGTTTTTAATGAGTTTCTTCCTATATAAGTTTATGTTTATAGAAGCTAAAAACAAAATCATTAGTAGTTCTTATTAGCATCACTAGATATATTAATTTTTATTAAGATCAAATCCCTAGTGACTAGTTAGATATTAATAAAAATAGTCAAAATAAACATTAATAACTTGTTATATACACCTTTAGATGAATACTAAATACCTAAAATAAATGTGTATACAAACATACATAAATACTTGTCAAAACAGGATAATACTGTATTTCCTATTATGCAACTTTTTAAACCTAAAATATAAATCATGGACTCTTTCTCTAATTCTATGGATAAACTTCTCTGATGTCTAACCCTTTCATAGAAATCCATCTATGAATTCAAATAATATACTTACTTAGTTCCCTTATAAAGGTTTTAGTTTCTTAACAGTAATGTCACAAAGAATGTACTTAGAAATTTTGGCATATATATGTGAGACCATTCAGCTCTAATACAGGAATTACTAGGTCAAAGTGCATATGTACTTAAATTTTGTTGTGTATTGACAGATTAACACCAAATACCTGTTATTCAATGTGAATTACAATCCTTAGCTATAATAAATTATGTAACTTGCATACATGTTTATCATATACATTGTAACCACCTTATGCTTCATGTTCATGTACACATATGCTTTCTTAGGGAATAAATGTTATTTAATTAATATGTAAGTCCAGGGGTAATGACATCCAAATTTGGGGGTGTGTGTATATGCATGCATACACAATCATATTGCTACATGTGTATGCAAGTGATAAGTCCAGAGATAAATAGGAGGAAACACTTTTTTTAAAAAAATATTTTTTTCTTTATTTATGATAGTCACAGAGAGAGAGAGAGAGAGAAGCAGAGACACAGCCAGAGGGAGAAGCAGGCTTCATGCACCGGGAGCCTGACGTGGGATTTGATCCCGGGTCTCCAGGATCACGCCCTGGGCCAAAGGCAGGCGCCAAACCACTGAGCCGCCCAGGGATCCCCAGGAGGAAACACTTAACATGAATCCTTGCAGAAGAAGAATTGAGTGAGTAACAGGAGGTGGAAAGAGAAAAACTTTCCATTATGCACTTTTGACTACATTTTTCACTGTTTACTTTGTGCATGTAATATCCTGTCCAAAAATTAACTACATTTTTATAAATTTATATAAATATGGAATCAGAAATCCCTCAGAAATGAATAAATGTAGAGCACAACCCTCAACTAAGTTAGTGTACATTTATTCCATATCAGTACAACATGAATCCAAATAAAATACTGTTAGCCAGAAATTTTGTGACTAGTACATTTTAGTGAAAATTGTTTTCATTATTGATCTGACTCTCTTATTCCTCAACATAACAACTTAAAATCAATTTAAATAGCATATATTTATTTTTCTTTTGAAAAATACTTCTTAACAGTAAAAAAAAACTAACACCCAAATTCAGACTTTGTAAAAGAAACAGAAAACCTACAATTTTTCAATTTTGCAATGTGTAAGGTTAAGATAGAAGGAATACTCATTGGTTTCAGATAGTTACATGAGTGGTGAATGAAAGTCTTTTTTTGATAGAGTTGAGATTACTGCATATTTTTAGTGGGTTCCAATTGTTGAACATACAACAAATTTCCTAATATTCTTTCCTGCCTTCCACAATATTAGCTTTGAACACTACCGAGATAGATCCCAAATACTGAAATTATACAAGAAATGCCTCTTATGATTTAAAATGTCCAATCGGAGAAGATCTAGCCAGAAACCATACATTCAGCTTGGAAGTGCAGAATTATTCAAATTGTTAAAAAGAAATAAAATATTTTACTGAATATTTCAGTTTAAGAAAAATCATAACTCTACTAGAAGCAAACTATTGTTTCTGAAGACACAGCAATCTTTGTAAGCAGGTGCAGTACTGTCTCCTGCTAACTTTTTACTATACCTCCCTCTTTTATGATTTCCAAGTTGGCTTATTGGCTATTGAATTAAAGATGCCAAAAAGTTATGTAACACATCCACAGAATATAGATAGAAGTGGCATTCAGCACATGGTTTATTTATATATTACAAAACATAGTACCAGAGAGTCTATTGAAATTATTATTATTACAATCACTTCATGTGTGCAGCATCACAATACAAGCCCCTTTAAAAAACCCACAAATTGTTACTCTACTGCATTCAGAGAGACGCACAATGCAGGCTCAGATCTTGGCAACCTGTGAAAATGCCCAGTCGAAAATTACTAACAGCTGGAGATGACAGTTGTTTTAACAGCTGAGCTGACAGGATTAATTTAAATGCACTGAAATCAAAAGTAGATAACACCTGTTTAGTCTTCTAGGGCCATTCGACAAGGTAGGCCAAAGGAAAAATGCAGAGCCAGAATTGTGTCTCTCTCTCCTCGAAGGACATAGGCGCTTCAGAGGAGAATGTCACCTTTTTGATGGAGGTGGGGTTAGATTTCAGCAGCAGGGGGCTGGTCAGCCTTTATCAGTTTTTAACATCTGGTTCCTATAATGTACCCCCTTCCCTTTTTTCCTTCTCTGTCCAAGGTCTTTGACCCAAACCCAACAGTGGATAAAGATCACTAGATTTCAAAGCTACAGCTTCTCACTACAGCTTCCTAGAAATTCTCTTGGGTTAATTAATGTATTCTCTTTGAGCTTCACAGCCACAGCCACAGAAGAGCTGCTCTTTTTTTCCCTCCTTTCTTATCTCTGGTTCCAAAATATATCATGTCATACAAGAGTTTGCATTTCAAATGGTTGAAAAATTATTCAGTAGGTTTCTGTGTAGGATATCTGTCAACAGTTGATGGTTTTAATCTAAAAACTTTTTTTTTTCAAAAGAAGAAATATTAAAATAAAATTTTTGAATTGAGAAATAATGAAAAAATGGTTTAGGTTTATATGAATGAGAATGGTAGGACATTGTGATTATTTCAAAGGGTAAATGTAAGCCCCGATTTATGGGTTCTTATGAACACAAATACATAAATGAAGCAAAATCAAACACTTTGAAAACACAAGTGTTTATTCTGCATCACTTCCCAGAATTAGGATTTAAATTTACTTGAGGAACATAAAGACTATTTTTCCCTCACACAAAAGACTATTTTGGCCTAATATTAAGAATCCTAATATATGCACAAATCAAAACCGATTCTCTAAATATTTTGCCAAAAGTATACTTATATAATTTGCAAGTAACACATAGTATATGGAATGGATTTTGAGTAGACACAAACTTTGCTCTTCAAAATTTTACCCAATTTTCTCCTGGCCCCCATTTAAAAGAAAATACGCTTCTATCCTGTGAAGCACAGAGAAATATCTTCAGGATTAAGTCTGCTTCCTTCTTAGCCAGATCTACATGTTGAAAAGCACAGAGCATAAGGTTTTTATGTTTATTTGATTTACAGCCCAAATAAGGAGATTAGACAATAATGATTTCCTTTTTCTCATTTGGGAAAAATACATGTGTAATTTTGAGAAGGCAAATTTTTTGAAAATTCAGAAAACTTCAGAGTTTTAAAAATGATCAAAATTGATGTATATACAAAGGAGAAGCATGATTTAGAATCTCAGCTGATTACGGAAAATGTAGATAGATATATGTTTTAGGTAGGCCAATTCTAGGTACATAGTACTTCTCATTTTCCTATTTCATGAAAATAAGTTCTGCATTAGAAGTACTTTAAAAATTACCTCATTTGTAGTTATCTAGAAACTATTCCTGAAACACTATTCTTTTTAAAAAATGGCAAAACTCTTTTGACCTCAGATTAATAGAAATGCATTAATGGTTTATCCAACAACTCAAAAAAATACAGCTTTAAAACTAATTTTAAAAATATTCATTTTAATTTTATTCATTCATACACAAAAAAGATGCACTAAGTGTAGCTGTTCTAAGTAAGGGCAAAGTGTTATTTTTCCAAGTAGTTTGCAAGGGTACTGAAATATTTTCAAATCTTGAAGGTTCATTAAATAATTGTATTCCATGAATTGCATTGCAATAATATTTTCCAAAAGCCAAGAATAATATTTTTAAAAAGCCAATCTTTAATTACTTGTAGTAGTTATAGTTTCTACAACTAATACCTGATCAGTAAATGAAGTTGTATGATGGAAAATACCTACTTATGATATATATCTATTTTTATTAATAATCTAATAACAGGCTCACACAAATATTAATTCTGGTGTGACTGAGGTTTTATTACCTAATAGGCTGCAATAAAGAAACTCTTGGTATAATAATGGCCGTCATATTTTCTTGTCAACATCAAAGTTATGACTGTGTTATGGACAGTAAAAGTGTGATGACACACTTTAAATACTTTGGGTCAAAATATGTCTAGCAATAATTTGTTCTTCTTGGTAGTTTCTTAGAGCAATTTTCAAAGCAAAAACACAGATGGGGATTTTTTTTTTTCAGAAAGAAACATTTATGCTTTAAAGGACAATCTGTTATATGGTATCAGCTATTAGATCTCTTTAGAGAAAGACACAAGAAGAAAATTTCAGAAATAATATGAAATAATAAAAGCAAGGCCAAAACCAAACTGAAAGAGGCATAGGTTATTTATTATTTGTTTCCTTCCTATCTAGCATCCTCCTTTGGGATGGAGGAGAGATAATAGTGACTCCATAGAGTTTAAAGCCTAAATTATCCTAATCCCACTTACCAATGAATAGTTTTGCCTAAAAAAGATGAGTATTGACATACTATTTCTCAGCAACGCACATGCTTCTCATAAAATGTACACTAAAATACTTCTATTTGAAAGCATCTAAATAAAATATGCAACATAAAGAAAAAAGACAAGACAGACAGTGACCTTCAAGAGGCAGTTATTGTGAGAACCAAAAGAAATTTGCTAGATGATATGAAAAAAAAACTCAAACTGTACTGCATTTTTCTCTTACATTCAGTTCTGCTTTTAAAAAAAATCACACATTTTCAGAAAAGCTAATTGTATTTCTATACCATTAACATCCAGAAAAATCTGGTTTTTCTGTTTTATAATTATCTCAAAGTTTTCAGTCTACTGGGCATAGAACAGTAATTGTTGATCTATTCTATCTAATGATAGATTCTTAGATTCTTCAACTTTTATAAAATAAGGAGCAGTGCCTTCTCCGCTTTTTATCTCTTTATACAACTCAGAGACTCAAAGAAGATAATTACAAACAATGCCTGAAGAATGGTTCAGTTAATGTTAATTTATACAACAAACTAATTACTACCAAATGGTAAAAATCACATGTGGAAGTCCCTCTCTCCCACGCACATAACTAAACCAGCAGCCATCTGTCTCAGCTTGGGGAGAGCTCAGGGACACTCAGGGAAGATAAGAGAAGCAAGGGTGCAGATGCAATCACCTACATACAAATCTCAGGATTTGATCCCCGTGTTTCTGAACATTCGATGTTTTCAGGAAAAGCGAAAGGTAAATACACAGAAAGAAGGTGTTTCAAACATGTTTTAATAGAAGTACACCTTGTTCTGTAATCATCACAGGTAGGAACCAATCTTCAGCAAGTAAATGCTTACTTATTTTGTTTTAGACACAACTACCTGTTTTTAAACTGCCATTCTTCATCCATGTGCCATTTTGCTAAGGAAGAAAAAAAGCATGCATACTTGAATTTTCTTAAGGAAGTCAATAATTTCTGAGTTCTGGAAAGTATGTATCTCTATATTTTTAACAATCAGTAAAATAATCTCCTTATATGTCATAATGTAATTTGAGAAATATTTTCTAAATTATTTATATTGAAATAAGTTCATACATTTTAACAAATACAATGCTATGATATTTTAACATTTGATCAGACTATAATTGTATCAAATGCTGCAAAATAAAGGCATTATTTTTCTCAAGATCACAAGGTAAATCTTGACATTTAGGTAACAATGGATTTTCAGATGAAATAATTTAAATGGGAATGTAAAATAGGAAAATACTTTGTATTTTTATAAATTAAAAGAATATTCATTCATAGATGTGTTTCAGGTAGGTTTTGAACAGCATTCAGAATTCCAAATTGAGAAATAGGTGCCTGGCAAATATTTAGTGAGTGAAAAACAGAATGAAGAAATGAGAAGTAGTGGCAATAATCTTGATTTCCCCTAACGTATACTACTCCTTATGGAATTAAAAATGTTTTATATGTAGTATTTTGCGAACTCACTGGAACTGTTTCTCTAGAATTGCCCTTCACATACTTGATGGTAACTAACTTAATTCAAGATAGACCACACAGCAAAACCTGAAGCAAGTGAGTTTATAAGAACTGTATTCTCTTTCACAAGGAGATGTCCCACACTGAAGCATTGCAGGCCTTCAATATAAGAGACTCCTACAGAAGATCATGGAAAAGATTGTAAAACAAGCAATTGGATCCTAACATTAGAAATGAGGAGGCAATATAAAACTATCTATTTATTAAGTTACTTCTTGAGATTATTTCATCAAAGTTGACACAGAGCTGCTAGAAAATACTTTTTAATGAAATTATTCTTGGATATTCACATTTTCTCCCATTTCCTTAAGCAGCTTTTAAATTATCAGACATATTTTTCCTATTATTCATCAACTTCTAAGATGTAAGTCCTACATATGTAAAAACTGGAAAAGATTAATTTGGAGGCTATTCCTATTACGGGCATTCCAATTACCTGTTAGGCTTTTTGACAAACAGTGCAGAACATATTATTTTAAATTTCAATGCTGCATTTTAATGTGGTATACAGAAAATGGTAGAAAAATTTGTAATTATCTATTTAAAAAGTATTTTTAAACTACCTTCAATTTTAGTTATTTTATCTGTACTATTTTTATAGGTTTTTGTGATGATAGATTTTACTCAAGAATGTTCTCATCAAAGCAAGAGTATTTTAAAAACAAAGTCTAATTTTGTTTGCCTTTTTGATTGTCTTTTTAAATGGGCTAGAGATAGGTATAAATTGCACAAGGGTTTTCATCCAAAGTTGTTAAGTTACGTTGTGATATTTTCATTTAAGGAACATAATTCATTTCATTTATGGCTGCCCGAGATTATGATTGGCAACTCTATTAAATCCATAAAATAAAGTAGGTAGGTTGTATCAACATTGACCTCGATGTAGCTCGCAACATCTCTAGGGGAGGCAGGTTCATATAAGAGTGAAAAATTTGTTATAAAAGAGACGTAAACACAGGATAATTCAAGATTCTAGCAAAAACTAACATAAAGGTGTCTGCCTTTCATTATTTAGATGAAATTATCTCAAAGCAATGTAGATAAACTATAAGCCACAACTCTTACAACAAAAGATCTTATCTTCTATCCCCAATTAATTAATACTAGAAATCCATAGAGTAGACCAACAATAAACTGTATTTTCATTTGGCTTACTGCAGAACACCTAATCAAACCAGTAATAAACCTGGTGTATAATAGATCTGTAAAAGTTCACTATTCTTTTCCTCTTTTTGACCACATTTCTTAATAAAGAGCTCTCCAATTCTGTTTTAGTACTTTTCTGAATTAACAAAAACATTGATAGAAATCTCCAAAATTTTATGTCTGTAAAGAACTATGAAACTCATTTCATGTAATAATTTTATTTTTAAATAAATAAAAATGAAGAATTTGTGCAAGATTATACAGATAATGTTTAGAACAAAACTAGCATCCTGGTCTTCATAATTCAGTATTTCCTCTGTTAAACTTCCTTTAGGAAGAAAGCTAGGAATCTTAGTAAGGTAGATACCTTGCTTCAGGTTAAGTTATAAGATAGCTTATTTAAACATTTAATTGGTTCATTCAACTAGGAATCACTGTACTAGAAATTTTGGCTAATGGGGTGACTAAGATTCTGTTCCTGCCCTCTGGGACAACGGTTGGCAGACTTTATTTGTAAAGGGCCAGACAGCAAATATTTTAGGCTTTTGTGGGCGATACTAATCAATGCTACCACTGTAACACTAAAGTACATTAAATTATAGGACATATATCAGACTTCAATATATAAATGAATAAGCATGTCTGTGTTCTAATGAAACTTCATTTATAGACACAAATTTAAATTTCATAAAATGTTCATGTATCATAAAATGTTCTCATTTGGAGAACTGGATATTTGAGTCTCTGAGAAGGGGCCAAAAGAAGGACCTTAACTTTGCTCGTCTGTCTCATTTTTGTCCTATTTTCATCCTTCTATCAAGATTATTTCGGAAGCCTAGCTGGGGCAATGCCCTTTCACAGGTTAGGCACTAATCTAGTGACTGAAGGGCTGAAGTTTGGAATTTACCCTCTTGGAGAAGTGCTATAAAGATGTCTGGATGCCCAGGTAATGGCTCCTGCCACTTCCATTTACAGGGTATGATGAGAAGGGCAGAGCCCCATCCTTTCTCCCTAGCTACTATGGGTTTTGCAGACACAAAGGATGTCTCCTCTCTGGTCTTGGGCATATCCTAGGAACACATTAACACATTTTCTGCATTAACCTGTGTAAGCAGCTCTCAACTTACTGGAGGAAAAAAACTGCTTAGAAATTTTGAGATACTTAAATATCATTTAGACTACTTTGACTTCTTTATCAAATGTAAGAATCTGATTTTATCAAAAGGATTCCAATAAAATATTTTAAAGCCAAAAAACCTTTTTTTTCAACAATCCAAAAATGGAAAAAAAAATATTCTTAGCTCACAGGTCATACAAAATCAAGCAGCAGCCTAGATATGGCCTACAGGCTGTAGTTTGCTGACCACTGCCTAGGAGATCAATATTTAATGGAGAAGAGACACAAAGACAACATTTCTTTTTCTTCCTCCTTTTTTTTTTTAAAGATTTTATTTATTTATTCATGAGAGACACAGAGAGAGGCAGAGACATAGGCAGAGGGAGAAGCTGGCTCCTTGCTGGGAGACTGATGTGGGACTCAATCCCAGGGTGCTGTGATCACAACCTGAGCCAAAGGCAGACACTCAACCACTAAGCCACACAGGCACCCCACAACATTTCTTAAGGGAGGGATGATGGAAGCAGTTGGAGTTCACAGAAAATTCCTTGAACCTACACCAAATATTAAGGATGAACAGCCATCTTCCAGGTGCAAGTAAGATGAAAGGCACTGCAGCTAGACATCATAAGCAAAGAAAAGCATGGTGGCTGTGAAAAGCTACAGGCAACTCAGCATTGCTATTGCAAAAGTCATAAAGAATGATTCAGGGAATGGTAGGAAATAAGAAATGAGGCAGGGGAGTTAGACAGGAAGTGAGCTCACTGCAGCTGCAGGCTGAGTACCCACCCACTTTAATAAAGGTCTCTGGGAGACCCAATAAAATATATAGATGGCACAAGTACCACAACACATGCCAGCTAAGGTTATTTTTCCACTCCTGAAAAGAAATTAAATAAGTCTAATACCATACCCCTGAGGCTGCTTCACCATTGTCTCTTCTCTTTGTCCAAGGAACTTAAAAAATATGGATTGCATTTTATTAATTGTCTGCATGACCTGTGAGCATGTCAGAATAAATGTATTAATACTTTGTTCTATATGAACCTGTTATATATTTCTATGTTTTACACTTTAATCAATTTTGTTTAAAATTGAAGTTACAATTATAGAGCGAACAATATTTTAATGAGTTGTAATGAGTTTGGGCTAAGCATTTAAATTTTTCATAATGGATAAAACGTGAATCAAAAACTTAGTGTATTTTAGCTCTTTGAGTAAAATTTAGGTTAAATGCCAATCATCATCATCATCATCATCATCATCATCATCATCACCACCACCATGATTTTGGCTCACCTTTCCAAACATCATTCTTCTGGTACTAAACCAAGAATTCAAAGATAATATCCTCTATTATTTTGTGAGTAAAGGTAAAGATGGATAAAGGGGAAGTAAAACATTATATATCCAGCCTTATTTACTAGAGAACTTGGAAGAAAGTGATTAAAATATTTTCTTCAGAGCTGTATATTTTTCTCAGAAAGGTGTGGCTAGCCAGAAATCAGTAACTTGAATACCCAGACAAGACGGTATGATGAATTAAACTACATTATTAAAAGCTATGTATAGAAAGGCAGATTCAGTGAATATTGTAAGTGTTTTTGCACAAACACTTAAAGAGAATTGTCTAGAGCAGTAATAATAGCCACATGGCCTCCATAGATTACATAAATAACAAGAGATATGTGTATCAATATGTACATATTAAGCCATTTTAAAGGATAAATATATGAACTGAAGGACCCTCCCCTCTACTGACAGCCTCCTGTGCCTCCTTGCTCATAGCTCCTTTCACTATGAAGACACATGGTTTATCTCCCCACAAAAAACTGTGAGCAACAAAAGGACAGAAACTATATCATTAATTTCTATCTTCTCATTAACACCTATAAAATTGTTTGTATATAATAGGGCCTCCAGAAATGTTTTCTGTCAGAACGAGAATGAGTGGATAGGTGAACAAACACAAAACAAAGGTATTGCAGAGAAAGGAGGTATTGACCCCATGTTGGACATCGTAAGAGACTATACAGATGTTAACAGGCGTCCAAAGGTAATGAACAAATAAAATACAGACAGAATGGGGGAGTTCTGTTCTGTGCTGAGATCCTTCTCCTCCGTGTATTTTCTTTTGGTCAAAAATTGTTCTAGGTCAAAATTTTTAGTTTAGAGATTAAGAGTCAGAGAAATGCTCCTAAAATGTAACAGTAATTTATTATATCTTGGGTGTGCATGTGTGTGTGTGCGTGTGTGTGTGTGTGCACGCGTGCGCGCAGGCGTGTCTGTGCACACATGTGTTCATTTCATTCTAAGGAATTTTTGGAGATTTAACAGTTGGTAAGCTTTTGTCTTATATATGTGAAGAATGTTAACACAGATTAAAAAAAAAAAAACAAACCTAAAAAATACCTTCCAAACTGATATAGATATTTAATGTCTTTAATTCTAAATCTTCAAAAATGATTATTAGACAATATTTTGGATAGTTTCATATTATTTGGAATTTAGATAAGCCATTTCTAAAGGAAATATTTTATACTTCTCTATTTAATGCAATATACTTCAAAACTTGCAAACACTTTTAATTTGAACATTTTAAGTTTAGAAAACAAAGGGGGAAAAAAAAGAAAACAAAGGGAAAAATCCTGGTCATAAAAAAATATAAGAACGTCAAGGTTTACAATGCCTTTTCACTTAATATTTTCATTAACCCCTAATTATAATGTTCTTTCAGTGAAAAAGATGTGCTAAAAATGCTCATCTTCAACTTCTCTTCAGTTCTGTTGGTTCATTCCTAATGAATCCCAAGAACTGAGTGTAGAAAGGCTAAGTGAAACAACACAGTGGCTGTCCTCCCATAGTGCAGAAGGAGAACAGCTAAACTTAAATATCGAGAAGGTAAAACATCAGCAAACATGTTTAATTCCCCCCCACCTTTTACTTAGTTCACGGATGTTTTTCTCCCTGGCATTTGGAGTGTTATACCCTATAAGAACTGACAACCGACCTGTCCTAGTTACACTGTGCTGCTCTCAACGTTATGACCTCCTGTTTAGTGTTTTCCTTCACTTGTACACAGCATCTTGACACTGGTGGGAAATATTAGAGTGCTCGAGGAAAGACTGAAGCAAAAACATTAGGAGAAAAACAAAAACAAAAACAGAGACAGACAACAAAACTACAAAGGGAGACAGATGTGTTTTGCTCATTTCTACGGCTTTCTGTTCCCTAGTCTTCCACATGACTAATGTCACAGGGTGGTATCGAAACCTTTCAGGCAAATTTCTACAACAAAGCATAACTTCTCAGAAAAGAAAGGGCTAAGCAACAGAGATTTAATTCATCTTGAAAACGCAAATCAATTCTTATCTATTAACACACTAAATACAGCATAGGAGCACTGTCCTGTTATAATAAACAGACGTGCTCAATTATGGTGTGCTTTCCCAGCTACTGATCTCTTCAGTAATTATACCATGCAATGAGCTCTACATTGATATTATATTAATATGTAGAGAGGAGAGAACTTAAATACAAATTAAATCAAGGCTCTATATTTCAGTGAAGCTTACATAAGGCCTGAGAACAAATAGCATGTTTCTTAGAAGGAGGTAATAAAGGTGATTTGTATAATATCTCATTTTCTACTTCTAATTAAAAAGTTTATAAATGAAAACTATCTTAGAATTCTAGTCTCTTAACTGTCCATTTCAAACAAAGCAGATAAAGCTGTCTATCATGTTTCATAATCACCTGTACTTGTCATATTAACAGCAATAATAATCTTAAAAAAACATTTTATATAGACATGTTGCAATAAAAAGAGAATGACAAAAACTTTTCTACAGAGACAAAACAAAAAGATAAAGTTCAAGAAAAGGTTTCTCACCCTTTTGCAGAACTGTCAAACAACTTCTATTGACCAAGAAAAGCACACAGTAAACACATCAAACAAAAGAAATGATGAAAGATGTATTTACTTGTTCAGGGCCTTTATTTTTCTTTCTATTTCACATACACCCACACTGAACAGTCTGCATTGTGTTAATAAATAACCAGGAGCAACCTAAGTGAAGAGAGGAGGGGTTTCTATGATGCTGTCAGGTACCAGACAGTTGCTTGGCACTGCTGATACAGTTGTCTACATGTGAGTAGCACGCCCACATGAGAAAAGAGAGTGTATAGGTTAATGGATGGATTCTTTTACTTCTTCGATACAATAGGAGGCAAGGAAGAACAGCTGGAAAATAGTTAGATTTTTGGAGTTGTCCAATCCTTTCAATTTGAGAAGGAACAAATCAATTTTATACACCATGTCCTGCCACAGTGATCTTTTACCCAATAATTTGCTATGGTTATTTGGAAATTCATGAAACCATAGCTCCAAATTCTTTAACATTTATGAGTTTTTTATTACTTTATTTTTCAAACTGTTTCCAATGTTGGCTCCATGCTTTATTCATTTGCTCTCCCTCTCTCTCTCTCTCTCTCTCTCTCTCTCTCTCTCTCTCTATATATATATATATATATATATATAAATATATATATATACACATATATATCAATGTATATATATACACGTATATATATGCGTGTGTGTATAACTATATATCTCAAATAGAAATATTCTGAATTACTTTGTTCCTATTTTCTAAAATACAAAAAGAAGTCCAAATAATACACACAAATTGTGACTAAAATCCAATCACAGTGATTGGGGTGTCAGAGTTTACCTCATTCGTGACATTAAATACACAAACAAAAAAGCTACTGTGTTAGGTCAGCCTGAGACATTTCAGTGTTTTGAGCTTACTCATCATAAAAGTTTGCTTCCAAATATCCTGTGATGGTCTTCCCTAAAGCTAATGGAAAAGTTTAACATAAAGGAAAATCGGCTAAGTGCAAAAACCATCAGAGCAGAGCTGAATCTTTTGTATAAACTTTATATTATACATGAGTTTATCTATTTATGTATTGCCTCATAGGTGATCTTTACATGATAGGTAGATGACCTAGGAAATAGTTAACTGAAAAGATAGAATAAAAGTTGACTTTCAAATTCAGGACAGAAAAAGAAGGGCGTGCATCCTGAATTCCACATATGATCTTTCTCTATGTTGTCACAGTTCATCATCCCAAAATGGGAGCACGGAGCACAATCTGGTATCCAAAGTTTATCACCGTGCAAGATGGACTGTCTTAATCACTCCAAATGTCCAGGTCATATGCTCGTTCTGGTTTGCCCTAGCCTCACTGCTCCCTCACCATCTTGGCCATACTTCTCCTCAACATCAAGGGTAGTTAAGAAAGGCACACTGGGAGTCCTCAAGGTCTCACAGCTCTGGGCGCAGGTGGCCAAGGCAACTCTGAGTGAGCTCTCCACTGACTCTAGTGTTGTCCGTGCCTTCCCAGGAAGCAACTCCTATTAAAAAAAAAGACCAAGCATCCACTAGAACGAAACCAAGCAGGCCTATTTAATTAGGGCATTTGCTTGATATCCACTTCTTCATGTTAAACACACCGCCACACAGGCCTAGGAGGTCTGATTAATTTTCATATGCACAGTCGTGACAAGTGCCTCAAGGGTAACTGAGTGAAAAACACACACACGGGCAAATACAGAAAATCCTCCAGCCAGCCTAGTCTGAGAAATCCGTTTCAGAAAAATGCTGTGTCTGTTCCCCAGATTAGAGTGTTACTATTCAGCAAGGGCCTGAACCTTTAATGTGAGGGAAAAGAGGGCTCAGAAACAGGTGGCTGGCTCTTCACTCTTGAATAAATGATATCTCCAAAAGCTGTGGCACATAAGCAACAAGGAGGGCTGGCCCATTCCCTAATGTTTATTTCTAAACGTACGGCCTGGGTCAACGGGTCTTTTTTAAGTGATCCATGTATTCAAACTGAAAGTCTGGAACTGACAGTTTTAGTTAAGGACGAGAAAAACAGGGGTACCATATTTATCTGAAAGGCTTAGAAAATATTAAAAACATTTGGGTAAAGAAAGGTTGGAATGGATTATTTATAGAGTTCTCTAGGTAAACAGATTCACATAGGAGCCGGAATCAAACAGAACTCATATTAACAGACAGGGTAGGTACTGAGAAAACAATGCTAGCTTGATTGTCCCCAGAAAGGTGAGCATTAAGGATATAATATTAAGTATCATTTCCTTTTACTAACAAATATACGAGGTCTAGTTAAAAAGAAAACTAGAAATTTTCTAAGCCAGACAGATTCTGTACAGATCTCAGCTCAGGGACCCACAGCTTAATACAAAGAAGATCCCAAAGGTAATCCCCTGAGCCTTTCTTTACAATCCAAGTCAGAAGGTCTCACAAGAAAATATAACTTAATTTCTTAGAACACTTAATGAAATCAAAACTATCAAGATAAACCACTACGATGGATACCACTTGAAAAGGAGAGGGCAGTGAACAAGTTTCACACTAGTGCTGAAAACTTACAAGGCTTCAAACTCAGCTCACTGTGCTAAAGTTAAAACACTTATTCCTGAAGAAATAGGCTCTGTGGCATTCGAGGGTGTCTTCTTGTCCTGACCTTTAAAAAATAAACTCTTCTCTTTATCATCATTTTATGAGTGTCGATTTCCATACAGTGGTGCCTTTGAAAAGGGTGCCTGGAGGTTAGACTGTAGCTTGCTCAACAAGAAGAGAGACATTTTCCAGTGACAGACCGCACAGATGAACAGAGAGCCACAATGCATTAGGAGTAGCCTCCAACAGCAGCGGGAGTGTGAGGAACAAAACTTAAAAGGGCTCAATTGAAAAGTACCCTTGTTTGTCCTTCAGTGGAACAGCACTTACAAAGCCTCTTCAACATGTACTTTGTCAAAAGGACAGTGAGTAACTAAACAAAAGCAACTCAAACCTCTGCCAATTAAAGTATCTTTAAGCTTTTCCCCTGATCCGTTCACTTTTTATTTTTCCCACCTCATCAAATGTGCTTTTAAAACAAGAGTGAATTTCAAAGTGCCCTCTTCTTTGCCCAATTAATGGAATGCTTTGGAATTGTGAATTTAGGGAAGTCAATCTCTATAATTTCCTTATGAAAAATAGTAATTTAAGTTGGTAAAGTTAGGAGGCAATTCTGAATTTCTATTTCAACCTGTCCCTTAATATAATATGTTTCAATTTAATTTCCAAGGGGCTGGTCAACAACAGACATTTAAATTATAAGAACAGGCATTGTGATTTATAATATAAACTCAAACATCAAAAATGCAATGCCTGTAGGGATGTTCACGAAGCCAAATATCACGTACCAGGGGCCTGTCTTTTCCATAGAATTATTACATATATTGCTGTAGCATACCACAGATGAAAATATACTGCTTATAATATTTACCTTCAGACTTCTAAAATAAGTCTTAAAACAGGGGGAAAGCTTCATACCCATTTAGAGGATCTAATAGTTTTATATGTCAACATATTTGTAATAAAACTTAAAAGGGCATTAACATAATTATTTCTGTTGGAAAGAAAGCAGACATAAAATATCACAGAGGGTGCAATCAACGAAAGTAAATTATTTTCAATAGATGTGACAGATACAAATATCAAAATGATATATTACAAAACAATATCCATACATGTCTTAAAGTTTTAATACTGGATAGTTCATGACCAACAATTTACACATATATATACACTTTTTGTTTCACAAACATCTATTTACAAACATAAAAGCTGCCCAACCCTGCAAGTGCTACAAATGGAGTTAAATGAAAGGCATTTTGTCTTTTTGTATTTGCCACTGAGAATTTGCACTGCACTGCACAATGATAATCCATTTAAGTTTCTCCACCTAAGAAGCAATCTTTCCCATTGTGTCTGATGGAGAGAGACAGAGATACAGAGAAAATGAGAATGAAAGTTTCAGTATCTCCTTCACCCACTAATGGTCTAAGATGACTCTGAAAGTAAAGGCTTGAAGTTTGTCACAATATATACTTTTCCCAACCCATCCCATTGTTTTTGATTAGTTCTCACAAGAAGAAAACTAACTCTTTTTGTGAAGTCCATACTAAAAGCAATGAACTGTTTCATGTAAAGTAACACTGGGTGATTTTGGTAATAGGTTGTGCCTTTAGGGTCTTATAAATTGTGAGCAAAGATTTTCTCAAGTTCAGAAAAAAAAGAAGTTCCAGTTGTGTAAATAATGACAAAGTCTGGTTCTAGTAGAAACAAAATTTCACAAATAAATGCAGTTTCTTACACACAAGGAGTACACTCATCACGGCACAACAATTTTGGTGGTGTGGGCGTCACAACTCTAAGAAGGAAGAACACTGACAGATAAGATGCTAAATAAAACCAAGCATATGTGGGATCTGAAAGGAGGACTACACACACGCACACACGCACACACAAAAGGAATGAAAAGAAAAAAGCATGACGGGGGAGGAAAGGAAGAATAAATAAACCACATAAAAGAAAGCAAAAATCTTAGAAAATTAGGAAACTTTGGCCAACGGAGCCCTCACTTAGAATTTGTCTTCAGCACACATTCAGATTTATTGTAGAAATAAGAATATAAGAAGTCTACATATGCAATGTTAAAATGCCTCTGCTAGTTTCATGTTGGTCACAGTTTGCAACTTCATCCGTATCAATTTAGAAAAATCTTTCTTTCATTTTGAACAGTAATTCCTTGAGGTAGAAAATTGCCTGACCACATTTTATTTAGGGGAATTTATATAAATAATATCAAAGCAACTACCTATCCCAGGGTTGTTATGGATGTTGGGCTTGTTGTTTTTGTTGTCAACCGTACATAACCTAAATTTCCAGAATTTTGCAGGCTTGAATCGCATTTTTTTTTCCCAGTGTATAAAAGCATCCTGGGAAAGCAACACTGGAAACTATATAATGTTTCCAGCATGCCTAAAGTACCATTGTCTTTAACTAGCCAAGATGTGATAATGACAATAACTGGTACAATTCCAAGTTGGTTATAATTTATAAAGTACTTTCATGTGCATTACCTCATTTGTTTCCTTCAACAACCTTCTGATGAAAGTAGGGCAGTTAGCATTGCCAACTGAAGGCAGATATTCATTACATTAACATAGTCATTATAGCAACTTAAAGGCAAGAAAATGTACTTTTTTACAATTAAAATAATAAGGTAGAGGTTCAGTTTTACACAAGAAATTCATATTTAAAATTTTTTAAAATGCATCATGAATCCTGTGTTTGGAAATTCTACCCTTGAGGTAACATGCTAAAGTTCTTGGAAGACTCGAGGGAACAGGGAAGGTGCTGAAGGGAATCAGTCATCTTTCTTTCACCAAAGCTCTTTAACATGAACTGGTGGGGGGGGGGGAGGGCAGGGATAGGTTTGTAGAATAGAAGATCCAAAATTAAGCTGCCCTCACTTTTGAGCCCATCATAAGAAACAAGAACTCCCTCTCCCATGCCAACTCAACACACCTAGATAAAGGGTGTGCTGGTCTCTGCTATGCTGACACACTGTTAAAGAATCAGTTTGAGCTTTGAATTTTGGAAAATTATTCATAGATCAATCCAATTCACTTTTCACTTTACCTACAGCTGTGGGGGAGAATTATTGTCTATACCCACTAATGCATAGATAAGACCAACATACTTCCTTAGCAAAATGTGAAATATTACAGCCATTTAAAAGATTAATGTGAATATAAAGTTTTCATTCTGTGTGTATTTTACCTTTCTATCCTGATTTTTTTAGTATCTAGTTTTGTGACATAAGACAAAACTTGAGCCTCTAAGTCACAGAAAGAACTGAAAGTAATGATCTCAAAGATTAAATAGTGAGAAGCTTGGAAGAGACAGGATGATGAGATAGAGGTCAAGGAAGAGTCTAAATAGGATATGAAGAAAAGAGAATGTTAAAACCAGAAGAAAAAGACAATGAAGCCTAGTCAATTTTTAGGGGACTGTTAGTTGCCAAAGGCTACAAAGTGTCAATTAGTGGTTAACTGTCATACCAGTTCAGATAAACAATCACCTATTATGTGTCAAGCCCATTATTAAGAAACAGACAGGCACAGGTAATTAAACTAAGGACTCTTCATTCACACACTCTAATGGAAGACAGGAGGTAAATAAACAATTGTGATAATGAGGTAAGAACTAATAGAGGTGGATTAGTGCTAATAGAATAGAATAAGCCAAATTCTGACAAAGGTGTTCAGAGAAGGTATTGACTCTTAAAAGGTGAAAAAAATTCACTGGTACAAAAGGCAGGGAATGACATTAAAAGCAGAAGAAGCTGCATATGAAAAAGTATAGTGGTATTAAAAATACAGTGTTGAGTGAACCACATGCAGTTTGATAAGATAGCACAAGAATATGCACCTTCGAAAAGTGGTAAAAATAACATTAAGGGAAAAAAAGGGGTTGAGTCAGATCATATTATAGTCTTATATTTACTGCCAAGTAGTTTGGTGGAGGACAGTAATTTTGTTCCAATTCTAGTTCCTCTATATAATAAGAACATAAGCAAATTACTAAGCCTCTGGGGGCTCCTAGGTCGCTCAAGAAGTTAAGCATCTGATTCCTGATTTTGGTCCAGATGATGATCTCAGGGTCCTGAGATTGAGTCTCATGTGTCAGGCTCTGGCTCTGGGAGTGAAGTCTGCTTAAGAGTCCCTTTCCCTCTCCCTCAGCCTCACAACCCTCCTTCCCTCCCTCCCTCTCTTGCTCTCTCTCTCTTAAAAAAAAAAAAAAAAAGCTACCAAGCCTCTGTTTTTCATTTTTAAGATACAAAATCATGTTAACCTCAAAGATTTTGAGGATTAAATGAGGTAGTTCACATAATATCTTGTCAGAAGAGTCCTATCTTTATTAAGGTCTTTGCTCTCTCATCCCCAAGACAGCCATGGGGCAACGCTGGAGGAAGTAAAAACATCATTTCAACAAATATTTTGAATATCTACTATGTGCACTACCCTCACTTTTAAGGAGTTTAATGTAGGGGATGAAACTGACAAATATATGGACAATTTCATTACAGTGAGGGTGACAATGGAGGCAAATCACAGTACTTAAAAAGGTTACAAAATTACAGCAGTGAGTACTCTTTCTAGCAACTAGACTTGGAGAGATGAGGAACAGAACTACACAGAGATGATGGGAATCAAGAAAAAGTGAGTTTTGTTTGTTGTGTTACTGGAAGGAAGAGATGTAAATTTGTAAGTTGAAATGGCCATTGCAAAGAGATACTGAAAACAGTGCTGTGCTGATGTTAATATAGAAAAGTTAAAATAAGAGGCCTGCTATAATGCTTGCATCTGAAACAATTTTGAGTGAGGTATTTAAAGTCTCATTAAGGTAAAATTATTCTCACCTGTGCTGTTAATGACCCCAAATTCAAATGAAATCAAGTTAAGGCCTGACTCTGACCAAGTAAACCTAAATTCTGATCTATATTTATAGATCAGCCCTAGCTACCATAACTTGAGAACTCGGGACATTTGTGGATAAGTATCTTGGCTTTATTAGGTAAATTAAGATATCTGGTTGCCTTAGATTCCATCACATTTAAGGAATAGTGAAATACTCTTCAAAACTAAGGTACTGGAACATCTGGGTGGCTAAGCAGTTAAGTGCCTGCCTTCGGCCCAGGGCGTGATCCTGGAGTCCCAGGATCGAGTCCCACATCAGGTGCCCTGCATGGAGTCTGCTTCTCCCTCTGCCTATGTTTCCACCTCTCTCTCTCTCTCTCTCTCTCGGTCTCTCATGAATAAATAAATAAAATCTTAAAAAAAAAAACAACTAAGGTACTAACATTATGTATAAAAGTCCAAGAAAAGGAGAAAAAAGAAAGTCTGAATGTATATGGCAACTGAACAAGAAAAGAAAAGAACCTGTACCTGTAAGATGTGGACTGGATCCTCATATGGCTTTAATAACACCTGCTGTGGGATTTCAGGCACATTTCAGGCACATCTCAGTCTCTGTCTCTGTCTCTCTCAAAGATGAGGATAGAGTCCCAAAATGTGTCTACATTTTATCCGAATCTGAATTTCTATTATTCTACAACTATTTTGCTCCCAGACATAATAAAACCTAAAACAAGTTTTTATTAAGGTACTCTCCAAGGCATAGGTTTTTTTTTTTTTTTTTTTTTTTGGCACTTTAAACTCAAAACATTTCAAACTGAGCTGATTTTCAATTAAAACTTTCTGGAAATTTGATCACCACTGAGGCATCAGGAACTTACTTTGGCAGATAATTATTAAGTACCACTTTATTGTTTAATATTTCAAAGGAATTTGGGCACACGTGGGCTAAAAAGTAACATTAAACTATTACTGGCAAAATTCCTAATTGGAAGAAACAGTATAACTAGTGGTTAACAGCATGGATTACAGTTTAGATTGACTTCAGTTTGAATAATGACCATGACACTTAGTCACACTGTGACATATTTAATCATGTTTCCTCATCTGAAAATGGAGATGATAAGAATAAGAATATTTAGTTCATGTGAGTGGCACTTCCTGAAATTGCGACGGCTATACATAGCAGCCTTGGCTATAAGGTTTATGTAGAGATTAAATGAAGTGTTTCTTATAAATTATGTAACACTATAGTTAACACATGATATGCACTTAATATATGTTACATTTTCCCCCACCAATATATTATAACTTAATGTTTTGATGCAGACATGACATGTCCCATACTATAATATTAAACCTTGTTGTTATTCTTAGCCACTGATAGTTAAAGACTGATAGAGCTTAGTTACTACCAAGTATAATGTAACTATATTGCATAGGGCAGATATTTTGAGCTATGAAGTTCTGGCTTTATGAAGTTTGGCATTCCAAATATGTCATTTAGAGACACTGGACAAATACGTCTTTCATGCCAGTCTTTTTTGAATAATGCTAGGCACCACTTCTGATGGAGGAAAAAGATACAAACAAAGATACATTAGTATATTTTTCTTCTACTTACGACTTTTGAAATCTTAATTGCTTGAAAAACTAAGCTAGATGGAATAAAAGAGAGCCATTTTTTCTTCCAACTCATAAGCAAATCTAATTTTCTTTCTAACCATTTCACCTTGGTGGCCTCCTTTTGTATGACACACCATTCTCCTCTAACTTCTGAATTTTTGTTAGTTTGCTGTTGGCAGGGACAAGGTCGCAAATAATAAAGACTTTCTACTGAAATCTGCTTTTCCCCTTCAATGAGAGGAAGCAAAGGCATGAATATGGCACCCTCATAATGATTTAGCTGGGGCTTAATGAAATTTTCATTACAACCTGCTGTTCATTTTAATGGCCTTTGAAAAACAATGGAAAAAATAGCTTGGGGGAAGAAAGGATTTTTCTGTGGCATATATTTGTGAGCTTAACATTTAGTTCCATTCACCCTATCTCTGGTCTCCTCATCGTCATATTGCTGCTCTCATCACAAAGCAATTATAGTGTTTTGTAATGTTTGAGTGTAAGTTCTGTAGTTCTTTTGGTTAAATTTATTCCTATTTTATTCTTTTGATGCTATAGTACATCACAGAGCTATGATCGTTTGATACTATAAACAGTATCATTGTTCTAATGCTTAGATGATGTCAGGTTTTAGTGGCCATTCTCATACCCAACCATATCTATGATTAATGGAGTATTTAAAGTCAATGTAACTTTCTACTTACTATTGGGACTTTTACATATCTCCCTGGATGTATTTCCCCATTTTTTTTTCCTCTTTGCAGTTAAATAAACTATGGTCAACATTCTGTTGTTTTCCTATGATATGATTTTCTGCTTTTCTATATTTTTACTTAAGAACATCATTTAAGGGGATCCCTGGGTGGCTCAGTGGTTTAGCGTCTGCCTTTGGCCCAGGGCGTGATCCTGGAGTCCTGGGATCGAGTCCCACATCAGGCTCCCTGCATGGAGCCTGTTTCTCCCTCTGCCTGTGTCTCTGCCTCTCTTTCTCTCTGTGTCTCTCATGAATGAATAAATAAAATCTTAAAAAAAAGAACATCATTTAATTGAAATACATAATTGCTGCTTGACATATCTCTCAATTGTTGCAGCCATTAAATAAACAGGGTTGCCATGGCAAATTTCTTTATCAATGAAAGTGAGTATATTTACATTTCTGTGTATTTGAAGCACAGGTTTAGGAATATTGTGTATGCAAACATAAATGCATCTTAGTGGTTTCATTTATATATAAAGTATCTTTCTGGAACTCAGGCTTTTACATGTTAGCCATGTTCAATTTAAATTCCTGTCTTCCATAAAGACTATCTGTATATTTTTCTCAATATCTTTATATCATTCATTAGCAAGTCACTCTTGAGCTGAGCTTTTAATATATCTGTAGATGGAAAAGTACAAAAAAGTTGTGGGAAATACAATAATGAAAACAATATAATATCCACATTTAATAGTTATGTTTCTTCATGTCAACTCTTTCTGCTGTGGATGTTCCATCTGCTCTTTTGCTTGCATAGCTGTTTCTAGATATTATATTTTTCTCCTAACCCCCAATACCTTAAATGGGAGGCAATGTCTACTGTCTTTTTTTCTTTTTGGTAGTTATTCATTTGAATCTGGCCTGTAATATACCTCCAAATTAGGAGTCTGTGCAACTACTTGAAAGCCAACATGACACACTGGGAGAAATAGCAAGGTCACACACCAAATTTCCATGGAGAACCTCATCTAAAGATACCCTTCCCCCTCAAAAAAAAACAAATTACTTTGTAATGCAATATATAATACTATAGTGATAGTTATTCTTAGACCTTAGATCTGGCCCACAAACATATGTCAAACAAAAGTTAAACAATAATGTGCAAAGGAAACACTTCCCTATTCATTACATGAATCTAGCATATCTACTAAAAAAATCAGATAAAATATTGCATTAAAAAAACAGCAAAAATAAATAAATAAATAATAAATTTTAAAAACACAGTAGCTATATACTAATATATCTCATGAACATAGATGCAACAATCCTTAATGAAGTACTGGCAAATTGAATCCAATAATATATATTATAAACCACAACTAAGTGGAATTTATCTGAAGTTTGCGAGGTTGGTTCAACATTCAAAAACCACATCATAAGAACACACTAAAGGAGCTAGAAAGTATTATGCTAAACAAAATGTCAGTCAGAGAAAGACAAATGTCATATGACTTCACTCATATGCAGAATTTAAGAGACAAAACAAACGAGTAAAGGGGGAAAAAAAAAGAGAGGCAAACCAAGAAACGGAGTCTTAGCTATAGAGAACAAACTAATGGTTACCAAAGAGGAGGTGGGTGAGGGATAGTTAAATAGGTAGTGAAGATGAAAGAGTACACTGTTGTGATGAGCACTGAGTGATATATGGAAATGTTGAATCACTATATCGTACACTCGAAACTAATATTACACTGTATGTCAACTAATGGAAATTTCAAATAAAAATTTTAAAAGGTGCATCATATCAATAGATGAAGAAAAAATTTTGAGAAATTTTAATAACCATTGATGGTAAAAATAAAACTCTCAGGAAACTAGAAATAACGGGAATTCCCTGAACTTGATAAAGAACATCTACCTAAAACCCATAGCTAATATTTCAATGATGATAACTTGAAGCTTTCTCCTTGCAATCAAGAACAAGGCAAGGTTGTCCCATTTTACCATTCTTATTCAACACTGTACTGGAAGCCACCTGATGCAGTAAGACAAGAAAAGGAAATAAAAAGTGTATTTCTTGGGAAGAAAGAATTAAAACTATCTTCATTCCTAGATAACATGACTGTCTATACAGAAAATGTAAACAGTACACAAAAACACCTGGAGATAATAACCAGGTACAGCAAGGTCACAAGATATAAGGTTAATATACAAAAGCCAATTGCTTCGCTTTATACCAGCACTGAACAATTGGCTCTGTGCTCAGTGTGGATTCTGCATAAGACCCCCTCTCCCTTTGCCACTCCCCATCTCAAGTAAATAAATTAATAATATAATAAAACACAATATACTTAAAATACTGTATGTAAGTGTAACAAAATATGTACAGGATCTATATGCATAAAACTTTGAAACTCAAAAGAAATCAAAGAAAATCTTAATAAATAGAGAAATATTTTGGGTTCATGGATAGAAGGACTGACTGAATACTGTTAAGATGTCATTTCTTCCCAATTTCCCAGGAAGTAATTTTATAGATATAAAGATTAATTCTAAAGTCCACAGGAAAAGGCAAAAGAGGCAGGATAATAAACACAATACTGAAGTAAAACAATAAAGTCGGAGGATTGACAACTACCCAACATTCAATGATAGCAAGTAAGACTGCAAGATGTTGGCAAAAGAATAAACAAATGGATCAATGGAACAGAATATAGAGAGCAGAAGGGAGATCCACACAAATACTAATCTTTGGTGAAGGAACATGGGAATTCAATGGAGATGTGGCAGCCTTTTCAATAAATGGTGCTGAAACATGCAAAACACAATGCAAAAACACAAATTAGACACAGAACCTAAACCTTTTACAAAAATCAGCTCAAAACAGATCACAGATCTAAACTGTAAAACACAAAACTGTGTAACTTCTAGAAAATAACAGAATATAAAATCTAAATGACATCAGGCTAGGCAATATATGTTTCGCTACAACATCTAAAGTATGATCAATGCAAGAAAAGAGGTAAGTTAGACTTTACTAAAATTCAATCTTCTGCTCTGCAAAAGAAAATGTTAAAAGAAGAAAAAAAAAACACAAGCCACAACTTGAAAGAGAATATTTGCAAAACACATATCTGATAAAGGACTTGCATCCAAAATATACAAAGAACTCTTAAAACTCAACAACTAAAGAAAGTCTCAGTTAATAAATGAGCAAACAATGTAAACACATAAAGACATACAAATGACAAATACACATATGAAAAGATGCTCCACATTATGTGTCATCAGGGAACTACAAATTAAAACAACAATGCGATGCCACTGCAATCCAATCTGAATGGATAAAATCCAAAGAACTGACGATATCAAATGCTGGTGAGGATATGGTGCAACAAGGACTTATATTCATTGATACTGGGAATGCAAAATTTCACAGCCACTTTGGAAGACAGCTTGGAAATTTTTTATAAATCTAAGTATAATCTTACTATACATTTCAGCAATCATAGTCCTAGGTATTTACCGAGTTGAGCTGGAAACTTATGTCTACACAGAAACCTTCACATAAATATTTATAAAAGCTTTATTCTTATTAACCAAAAAGTTGAAAAACCTAACATGTCCTTTGATAGGTGAATGGATAAACAAATTGTGATGCCTTCATACAATGGGATTTTATTCAGTGCTATAAAGAAATGAGCCATGAACAGACAAGAAGGAAACTTAAATGCACACTGATATGTGAAAGAAGCCAGTTTGAAAGACTACACACTGTGTGATTGCAATGATATAACATTCTCGAAAAGGCAAAACTACAGAGATAGTAGAAAGATCAATGATTGTCTGGAATTCTAGGGAAAGAGGGAGGGATGGATAAAGAAGGTACAGGGGATTTTAAAGGTTATCAAACAACTGTTCTGAATGACACTGCAATGGTGGATAAGTGACAACAGGCATTTGTCAAAACATGCAGACATGCACAACATAAAGACTGATTCTTAAAAAAAGAAGACTGAATCTTGATGTAAGAAGATTCTATAAGATTATTTGGTAATTTGAGAGATACCAAGAGAAAACTTCAGAAAGAATTTAATCATATTACAAATGTATGGGAAAATCTCCCTGAATAGAGTGGAAGAAAAATTACTTAAGTAACTTTGGAAATAAATGGAATCTGTGAAAATAAAGGCAAAAGGAACTGCATGTAAGTACTATGCCCTATTGATGAAGATGTATCCCATGCTAATATCAGTTAATAATCCCAATACCATTTTATATATATATATATATATACACACACTGGAATTGAACAATAAGTAAATGGATGGTGGGTGATCAGATCTAGGTTACTAATAGTTGGGGTGGGAATGTATAAGGAATGAAGTTGGAATCTGTGTGGAAACAGATTACAGTTGCAGACAGTAGTAAGAACTCATGTTTAGCTTAATATAGAGAGAATTAATTAGACTTAGAAATATTTATAGATATGTGTGTATACAGGTTAGTACACAAATATATACCCTTGCTTTGTCAGGCAAGAGGCCCTAACATAAAGAAATGATTCCTTATGTATCCAAAGAACAGACCTTGTATCCAGATTTGGCCTTCTAATACTATTCTCTCATAAGAGCAACCAGGGCTTCTTAGAGAAATGATTGATTGTTGAACTGGAGCTTGAAATACACAACATGAGTCTGCAGCACTTTATAGTGCCAAAAAGTAAAGAAGTACTCAAGAAACAATGACCCAGAAGCACAGTGGTATGTCAAAATGACATAGAAGTCAATAGAAAGAGCTTCCAATGGCCAAAACTGAAACAATTTGAATAACAAAATAAAGCAGAATTGGATTTTAAGTCAAAGTATAAAACATCCATGCTATCCATATTGATATAAATAAATGATTGAATAAATTAATAATCGTTGGATAAGACATAAATGTCCCATACAGAGGCATTCCAAATAAATTATGTAGAAACTACTCTGATGGAGGGGGAACATAACTCCCTACTCCTTAAATGTGGGTTGCACAAAGCACCTTCCTTCCAAAGAGTGTGGTATGGAAAGGGGGCAGGGAGTAACTTTACAGTGGAGTACCCTGACAAACACTGTATCAGCCAGGTGATTAAGGTCAACATCAAATTCGTAATTCATATATAGAGAGTATGTACCTTGATATGCTGTTACAATAAGGTACTTTACCTTGGAATCTTCCTCCCCAAACTTATAGTCCCCGTTTAGTCAAGAGAAAACCACCAGATAAATCCCAACAGAGGGACATTCTACAGCATACCTGAACAGTATCCTCAAATCTTTCAAGGTTATCAGAAACAAAAACAGTCTGAGAAACTGTCACAGACAAAGAGAATCCAATGAGACATCACAACTAAATGTAACATGTTATCCTTGATGGCATCCCAGAACAGAAAAAGCACACTTGAAGACTAATGGAATTTGAATAAACTGTGGGCTTTAGTTGATGATAATATATGGCAATGTAAAAGATACATGATTTTAAAAACGTAAAATTAATCATGTAAAATTAACAGAATATGCAAAACTAAAAAAAAAAAACACATCATGAGGTTAAGAGTTGTTATATCAGAAAGCTACAAATTTAAGCAATTTTCCTTTCCCTTTCAATTTTTATGGTTTTTTAAACAATTCTTAAATAAGAAGACAGTATTTTTAATATCAAGAAAAATTCCAGCACATTAAAAAAAATTGTCTAGGTCCTCCTCAAAACCCCATTTTTATCTCCATGTGGATGAAAGCCAAAAGTCTTTGGCTGACTAGATTATCTCTAAAATTCTTTCCAACTGTAAGATCATGTGAATTACATAAATTATAACTAAAATCCATGTCCCAGCTATGCATCTGGTAGGGACCCAGAAATATTTAATTACCATATGACTCCCAAATATACTGGTTAACATACATTTTGTGCCATATATACTCCTAATTTGCCAGTGTCCTAACAACAGACTAGAAATGAGCCCAACCGAGTGTTACATAGTATAAATGCAGTATATTTTTGGTGTAAAATATGTCTTTTTATGTCAGTATTTTTTGTTTGTTTGTTTGTTTGAAATTTCCATCTGACTTTTAAATAGGAGGCATGTTCTCACGTGTAATGTGGCATCCAAACTTAGGAAGAACACAGGTTTAAGTAGGAGGTGGAAACATCTATAACATATAGGGTGACTATCAATTATGCACAAATTCTATAAACAGTATCAGCTGTTTGTTTGCTTTAATCCTAAGATTATTTCTTGTGCATACCTCCTTTAGGCTGCTGTCAATAACTATTAAATAGATTTGGAAGATGAAATCTTAAAAGAAAGGCATCCTGGAAGTTGAATAAAAATGGGAACTTCAGCATAGACCACAGAATTAGAACATCAATAATTTTAAAATATAGAATAGGCCCAACCATATTAATTTTTGACTACAGCAGAAAGAGACTGAACTAAGGTAGCACAAGATGCATTCATGTATAAAGGTTATACAATTTAATAAAGTTGTAATATGGCCTTGGGGACAAAAGCTGAAGATGAACAAGCTAGCCTGCAATATTTGGGATGTAGGTGGTGCCTATTCTGGGCTCCGCTGTCACATTCTATTCTTGAATCCTTAAG
Organism: Vulpes lagopus; assembly: GCF_018345385.1. NCBI lineage: Eukaryota > Metazoa > Chordata > Mammalia > Carnivora > Canidae > Vulpes > Vulpes lagopus. The sequence goes on from NC_054844.1 coordinate 22,134,939, forward strand.
TTTTACTCAACCACAACTTACCCATGTGTGCAAATGAGGAAGACATCACAACAGAAATTAATGATTTAAAAAATTGGGACAGATGTATTGAGATGTTTCTGGGGGGAAAAAATTCTATCCGTCTTCACAGCATTAGGTTTCCATTTTGTCCCAATTTGAGTATAAGTCAAAAGAGAGAACTAGAAGTTAAGATCCAACTATTAAAATCAGGAAACGGCAACCACTTTGTTTCCTTTTCTAGCCTTTACCTTCTGGCTCATTTTTGATGAGCTCTTCCATTTTCCTCTGCTTCAACGTGTCAACAACGTCAGCTAAGCTGCCTTTGCGCCGTTCGGGAGTTCCTAGGGCCGTGCTCGACAAGGACTCACCACTCTGCCTCCCACCTTCTTCTGCTTTCTGAGGTGAGGTAGATGAGTTGTGTGGGGCAAATGAAGACATAACTTTATTGCCATCAACTTCCTGCAAGAGAAAGCAAAGGAAAAAAAAAAAACTTGTTTGAAATTCAGTGAGCTTTTTTTTTTTTTCTAAATTGCTTACGTGGCTTATTTAGCTAAAACATGAAAAAGTGAAATGTCACTCTGCAAGAGTAAGATAAATAAAGAAATTAAAAAAAAGAATGCATTAAATGTACAGGCTGGCACAGAGTGAGTCAAAGATCAATTCACTGAAGAAACAAAAATATGGAGACCCTCTCCCTTATGCCTAGAACAAATGGCAATAAAGCCTTCTACAAAGCCTATATTGATTAGATGTATTTTTCTGCTTTTCTCTGAAAGTCTTAGATTTTCCTATGGGCATTATATGCACCAGTCATCTGGCTCAAACTTCCTCAAGATATCGTAATATTTAAACAAGTAACATTATGCACTTCACTTTTTGTTTTAAATAGCTGCCTCTTCTTGATGGTTGCTCCTAATTAAAGCAGGGACCGTTTTTAGTTCTCCACCTCCCTCTCATGCTTTTAAGAAAGCATCAGCTACACAGGTTATTTTGACATCAGATAGGAATATTGAAAGCTTATTTCTACTTATGTCAAAGTTATTTCCAATTTCATTTGTTACCTCAAGCATTGTTTCTGTCAATATTCTTTCCTGTTTTGCACTTTAAGCTTCATGTGCCCTATAAAATAAAGTTTCTTGCAGTCTTTCCCTCTTCATAATTGTATATGTGTATGAAAAGGATTTATTCTAAAATTCTAAAATTTAAACATGTATTTGTGTTTTTTTGTTATTATTATCTTCCCCATCACTTCTTGACCAGCCCTAGTCATCTATCAAAATACTTGGGGTATCTTTTGTCGAAAAGGCATTAAATTGATTTTTCAGACATCTACAAGAGGAGTGATATCGAAATGATTAAAAAATTAATTTTACTACTTAAAGATTTTCTTTTTATAATGTCTTACTTCCATAATCCTTTGACTACCCACAAAGCATATCTCTTCCTAAAAATAAAATTGTATCCTAAGATCTTTGAGGAAGTTAGTCTCTAAGTGTATTTCTTAATTGTATAATATTAAGAGTTCCCATTAAAATATATTTGAGTGTATACACATCTAATATTCAGGATAATATTAATAGATAATATCCCTGTTTATACATTTCTTCTCTAAGATGTGTTAATAGGATCTCTTGATCCTAGAAAAGTGATGAATCACACTGATTTGATATCTAATGTTTTAAAAGTTAATTCTAATATATTTGACTATTTTAAAAATATACTAAGAATACTTGATAAAGTGGTCATTTTAATTTTTAAAAATAGAGATGTCAACCCAAACATAATCATAATCTGTTTATATGATTTTTTTTGTTAATAGATAATAGTGAATACAAGGACATTGGCTATGGTGCAAGTGTCAGCTGTTGGCTGGGGTTAGGTAATGTGGAGAAAGTAAAAGTAAAAAATGTGTGCAAACAAATCTTCAATATTACAATCCCACACCCAAAATGGTTTCCATTTCTTCCACACATTACAAAATATGCGGAAAACACTAGTAGGTGTTGAATGAATATTCTTTAGACAATAGTTTCAAACATGAGTCTTCGCTTATAATGTACTTGGATTTAGAAATCAATATGCATAATGTAATCATTACAAGCCCCTGCAGGCTAAGTGAAGGTACACTTCTAGAATTATTTATTTAAAACCCACACATTAATACAAGCAAACCCATAAATAAACACATACATGCACACATACACACACATACACACACATCCCCGACAAGAGCAATCACAAATCCATTCAGTAAACTAAGGAATATTTTTATGAATGGCCCATAATACACATTAGCTCAGATTCATGTTCAAACCAGAATATAATAAAACCTCGGTATTCCCACAGATTTTTCTTCTCACTTATTTCCAGGGTCAGGTAGAAAAACCCCAACCTCGGTATTCCCACAGATTTTTCTTCTCACTTATTTCCAGGGTCAGGTAGAAAAACCCCAATGTTAGCTTCACTTTGAACATTTCTATTCTATACTCTGCTTTCACATTATATGATGCCAAAATTAACAAACAAGAATTTGGCAGCTAACTTCATTTTTCATAACTGAAAATTACATATATCTTTCTATAGCATCTTCAGTAGAGGGTTAAGACACCCAAATGGTATACCATCCCATCTATTAAAATATCTGAAAATATTTCAAAATAAAGTAAGATAAAATAACATCCCTTTTGCATATCTCTAGTTTTTATACATCTTGCAAAAGAGAAGGACATATTTTAAAGAGTTTAACATCATTTCACAAGTTTTCTAAACTCAGTTACACAACAGTATTAAAAATTATCACTGCAATTTCATGCACAAGTATTTTATCTTATCACTATTTCACCTGTCTGATTACATTTCAGCCTCTAGCATTGTTAATCCCTTTAAGAGTAGTTGTATGTAGTTAACAGATGTTTCAGTGAGGGACTCCATTGTTCATTTGCATGGTGAAGAGCTTTTTAAAGAGCACTGGCCCAGTCTTTAGTAAAGAAAGTCCTATAGCTTTCGGTTTCTTCCCTAGGATTGCATTTATGATACCTAAAGTAACGACTGCATTTCCTCTTCACTTTGCTGGTAGGTGAACATCCAGAGAGTCTACTAACAAAGTATTAGTGGTCCACACCAGAAAAAAATATATTTCATCAAGTTTTTGTGTGTGCTAAAGACCAGCTCCAGTATTTTTCCATAGAGTTTTCAGAACTGTGATATATGATTTCTAAGGTCTAATGATAAGAGAAGGTTCTAAACTTTTAGAACAAAGCTGATAATCTTCCTTTGTTACACTTCAAAAGGCTTTACCTAATCCTGCCCCCTTTGTCAACTTTGGAGCTATAAGACAAAAGAAGAGATCTCCCTAGTGTATCTATCTTTATTTAAATAACTTTCAAAACAATTCATTCTTAGACTGTGTGCAGCCACTCTGGAAAACAGTATGGAAGTTCCTCAGAAAGTTAAAAATAGAACTACCCTATGACCCAGCAATTGCACTAGTACGTATTCACCCAAAGGATACAAAAATACTGAGTCAAAGGGGCACATGCACCCCAATGTTTATAGCAGTTTTATCAACAATAGCCAAACTATGGAACTATGGAAAGAGCCCAAATGTCTATCAACTAACGAATGGATGAAGACGTGGTAGTTATACACAATGGAATATTACTCAGCCATCAAAAAGAGCAAAATTTTGTCATTTGCAATGAGGTGGATGGCGCTAGAATGTATTATGCTAAGTAAAATAAGTCAGTCAGAGAAAGACAAACACTATATGATTTCACTGATATGTGGAATTTAAGAAATGAAACAGATTAACATAAGAGAAAAAAAGAGAAAGGCAAGTCATAAGATAAATTCTCATAAATAGAGAACAAACTAAGGGTAGGTAGAGAGGGATAGGTTAGATGAGTGATGGGTATTAAGGAGGGCACTTGTGATAGAGTGTTATATATAAGTGATGAATCATTAAATTCTACTCCTGAAACTACTATTACACTATATGTTAACTAATTAGAATTTAAATTAAAAATCGAAACAATCACATTCTTGTTAATTCATTCTAAACATAGCATTTTACTATGAACACTTTGAGAAACATATTTCAACATTAATATCCAAATTTTAGTTTAGATAATGTGGTGAGTAAGAATAACTAATTCATTTGAAAAGGGAGGTTATATGTGACTCAATCACATATATATGTCTCTTTCATTGTCCAAATGAGATTTCATTCTTGACTTCTAGCCTCAAGAAATACATGATCATATTTACTTTTCGGTCCTATAAGCTCAAATCAAATTAATACAGGGTAGCAAGAACATTACATTTAATAGTCTGTCTATCCAACTATAATTGGTAAGAGTAAAGCCAATATTTGCTGAATATTTACTTTGTGTCAGGCACTATTTAAAGTGTGTTATATGCATTAATTCAGTTAATTCTCCTCACATGCCTAATTATGATTTGCATTTCATAGCTGGAGAAATTGGGGAACATGGAGTGAAGTAAATGTCTGAGATTATATGATTAATAAAAGATAGATAATCGCCTCCAACTTGTTGGGCACCAGAGCCCTCAACCACAGTGCTTATATTACCTCTCCTTGAAAACATCAAGAACAAATACCTAAGTATGTCTATGTCAATGTTATAGGTGTAGAAGATGTACTGTCATCTGCTGAATAATTATGAAAAGGATAGGGTTTTGCCCCCAATATGTTCAACTCATAAAGAAAAAACTATATAAATGCATTAAAATTAATCTAACTGTATTCTAGACTTAGAATCCATCTAATTATCCACTGGTTTATGCCATGTTAAAAATAAAGAACCTTAAAATTTAAATAATTATTTAATCCAAACACAGACCTGATCTCTAAGCAACTATTCAAAGTGAAGACACTCAGTCATTTATGATTTTTTAATCTTTTTTATTTTAAAGATTTTATTTTTATGGAATCTCTACACTCAACATGAGTCTCAAACCCACAACCTTAAGATCAAGAGTTGCACATCACACACTCCACTAAGTCAGTCAGTCAGGTGCTCCTTAACCTATCTTTACAAAATGTGTGGGCATCTCTAGCATCCTTTCTAGTACAACAAAGTTTTGAACTTAGACAAAAAAAAAGTACAGAAAGTTTAGATTCTCTTGAGCTAGATTTTCATTAATGCAAGTTCATGAATTTTGGTATTGAATAGAGGTAGTACATAATGAATTACAGATACATACAGAAAGTGCTTTGGTGCGAACAAGTTTTAATATGGCCGTGTTCTTCCATTAACGTGCTGTTTTTCTAAATATCAACAGGAAGGGGCAAAACAAAGTTTGAAAAATAGATTGAAAGCCATATTATTTGGTTGAAATGGGTAAAGGCATGCAAATTTTCCAGTTATAAAATAAATAAGTCCTGGATATGTAAAGTGCAGCATGGTGACTATGGTTAATAATATTGGTTGTGTATCTGAAAGTGCTAGGAATGTAGATCTAGAAAGTTCTTATCACAAGAAAAAAATGGTTTTGTAACTGTGTGTTGATGGTTGTTAACAAGACTTACTATGAACATTTCACAGTATTTATAAATATTGAAATGTTACTGTGAACCTGAATCTAATAAAATGCTGTATGTCATATCTCAATTCAAGAAAGCTGTATTATTTGGCCATTCCTTAGATTCTTTTAAAAATAGGTAAAATATATATATTATTACAAATGTTTATTTTGAAACTAAATTGCACTACATGTAACCTACTCTGTCAAGTTAGGAGATGCCAAATTTAATTTAGAACAAGAAAACAATACATGATTATTGTGTAAAAACTCAATTATTTTTAAGGTCTTATTGTTTACGGTAATTTTTCATAAAAGTTCTTCATGATACCCTAAATAAGTAATCCTTCTGGATTATAGATACCTTAATAGTTATAGATGCTTTCCCAAACACATATGCACATGCATACAAGAAGACACACAACCAGGCAATCACATGCACAATTACATGTACAGTCTTAGAGAGTTAGTTTTCTACCTTCAGAGTTCCAAATGTGAACTTCCTCCATGAAATCCTCTAAGAGCTCTTATAAACCATAGATTCCAGGTTAAGAGGCTCTGATCAAATATGCATCTTCCCAGAATTGCAGTATAAACTCATCAATATACATATTTAGACGATTTTAAAAAGATCACAATATTTGCAAAAAGAGCCTCAACTGTAGATTGCATTGATGCTTTATTCAGATAAACTTCACTAAAGATATATGTTAATAAATTAAACTTTTACCATTCTTAAAATAAGCATTTAGAAGAGATTAGTATTTTAATTATACTTTAAAGGATAACAAACACATTGAAGAGAATGCATTGCTAATGGTGATCATTCTTCTTATTCAGTAACCACCTCATGATAATGCACACATAAATTTGAAATAGAAAGCAGAACAAATTGCTAACTTTTATAAATGAATATACCATTTGTAAAAAGCATACCTGGTCAATTTTCAACTATGAATTTTCCTGAAAATAGAATGTAAACATATGAAGGATACACTGAGGCAAAAATCAATCCTTAAAAAAGCTCAATAGAAAACATTAAGAGTCTTTCTTTCTTTGGTTAATGTGATCAAATCCTAGGAACAGGATATGGTCAGTTCCTGAGACCTAGAAAGCAAAAGTAAGAACTTACAGAGAGATCTCTGAAGGCTGTCTGTTATACTTGTGATTACTGCTGGTGTTAAAGCTATCCAAATCTTTTCTAAACTTTTGCTAAACAAAACAAAACAAACAAACAAACAAAAAACCCTGCCTGATGTATACTTAAGTCTAATGGTTCACAAAATGAAAACTAACAGAGGCATTTTTGGGGGGCTATTTTCATAGTTACCTACAGAGACAGAGCTTATCAGAACTTCTCACTTTATGTATTGTAAAAAGCCACTGATAATACCTTTGTATTATTTGCTGAATTTTTTAAGATCAGCAATTCTTAATGTTTAAGGAAGTACAAGATAGTAGATAGTATCATCCAGATATTAGATGAGTGGTTCATAAGTCTATCCAGTGACCAGTATATATATGTATGTGTGTATATATATACATATGTAGCTTTTTTTAAGCTCCCTAGGGGATTATGACCATAAGATGCTGGTTTTGTAAGAATCCAAAGTCAGTTTTTAAGAAATGCTTATATTTTACATTTTTCAATATTTTATGAGATACTGAAATTCCTGAAAATTAGTACTCTCAAACCTTAATATCATTAAATCATTACAATCTTAAAAATAGATAGAAATTCTAAAATACTCAAATATTTATTAGCATCTTTTTGCTGTATAATCTATGGAAGGTTCTATACTCCATATTCTGCTTAGTTCTAATTTTTAAAGAATACTGCAGAAACCTTAAATGTTCTTCTGTCTCTGTAATGCAGATACAATCCACTCTTGGGGCTGATCTAATATTTTAAATAGTGACAAGCCTCATCAAGTTTAGGTGAAAGATTATTTTATATAAATGGCTCCATTATATTTCAAATATAGGATCTAGTCTATATTTCAAAGATTTTTAATGTATTTTGGACAGTGCAAATAGAAGCTGTTTGATGTTTCTTCAAAGCCTAAAAATATGGAATCTCTTAAAGATTCTTTCCCTGTGCAATAGGATGGAAATTCAACAAAAGTCTAACTTGGTTTGCCTTTTTTTTTTCTTTTTTTGCCAAGCACTGAGATGAAATGTTAGCATAGTCTCGTATTTAATTATTGATCAGAGAACTAAATAAACATTTAAAAGTGTATTTTATCTTACAATGCATTCACATGGGACTACACAATACAAGACATGTGATTTATATAAATAAAATTCTCAAAGGGTAGTCTGGGAGCCAATATCACTGGCATCACCTGAGAATATACATTTTTCTCGGGCATCACCCCAGACTTTCAAAATCAGAAACTCAGAGGGTGAAACCCAGCAATGCGATTTAACAAGGCTTTGAGGGGAGACTGATACTCAGTGAGTTTGAGGACTATTGGTATAGGAAAAACTCTTAAGAGTTGGGCAAAGAGGGAAATGAGGAAAACCTGCAGTGGTGAATAAAGCAGTCACGAAAGTGATAGAACGGAATGGATATGAGAAGAGAGCTTAAAGGTAACATTGTAAGGGGGAAAGTGGGTGATAATGTAGGGCAGGGAGAAGAGTCAGCAACCATGCGGAGCTAAGAATGACCAATACATGTTGGAGGGAAATGACATCGACTTTTTAACATTAATTTTTTAACATCCATTTTGGCACATGTTGAAACAAGCTTATGTTTGTTGATTCCTACTAACTATATGGATTAGAAAAATCTTGAGATTTATGTCAAAATTGCATTGTGGAAATAGATGGTTTTAACAAATGCACTAAGAAATGGAATTCAAATTTATTAATGGTTTAATCTGATATATAATATAAAAATAACACAATGATAGTAGATTTCCTTGTTTTTTAAACCAGTATCCTATTTGCCATCTAATTTAATTCTAGTGAGTGAAACCAAAACTTAAGGACAAATTTTTGATTCAATAAGAGACTATACAAATAGGAAAAACAGTTTTGGAAAATCTCTTCATTTGCATGTGGATGTTACATGGGCAGAAGTGTCTAATGGTTGTTTTTTAAATACTCCTTCAGAATCACATTTACCAAGAATCTCAGAAATGCTGCATTCAAGAATAACTGTATGTTTTCATGTGCTCTCAAAACCACTTAATAAGCAAAAGTGGCATTTAGAGAATTCTAATACATTAACTAATAGAACCTGTAAAAACAAAGAACATTTTGTGCTGTGACAGCCTCATTATCTTCCTGATGATGATTTCTGTGCTGTGTCTTACTTGTGTTTAAACAATCTAGCAAGTACACTTTAAAGACATTTGATGATCTCTTCCCTGAAGGCTCAAAGGTCAACCATAAGATGTTTCTAAATAAGAATTAGGCTACACATCAAAACACTTCCAAACACACTACAATTGTGAATTATATAATACTATTTTAAGAAATAAAGAAAAAAACATTTATTATAACTAGCTGCTAATTGTGTGTAAAAATTTATCTATCATTTTCCTAAGAAGCCTCCAGAACATCCTTACAATAGTTGTTAATAAACTTGACTAAATGCCTATTCACTCTGAGTCTGAAGGAAGAAATGAAACATGAGGAATCTTCAAATTGTGATCTGTTTGGGAAATGACTTCTTTTTATCCCACAGAACAATGAACACAGTTTCTTATGCAGAGCAGACACCTGATAAAATTAATAAGGCTGTTTGCTAGCATCATTTATAATTGGGAACTGACTACATATTCAGTGATAAGAGAAATAAATTGTGATCCTCCATGCAATAAATAAAATATGACGTCAGCAAAGTAGTAGAAAGTAGTGGTCAAGCAAACTACAGTCAGGAGTCTGGATGCTTGGGTTCAAATCCAGGCTCTGTCATCTACTAACTATACAACCTTTGGCAAGTTTTCTAAACTCTCCAAACCTCAGTTTCCAAATCTATAAAAAGGGATAATAAATGATAAAGAATTCATATATGCTATTATATAATATCATTGATCTCTAGAATTTAACAGCAATGAAAATGCTTACTAAAAATTAAGAAATATTTCATTCACTCGTTTCTCTTTCATTCCTGCAATAAAAGTACTTTGGGTGCCAACATTGGGTAGTTAATGATGTTCGCATCTAAGCACAGAGAATGAAGCCAAATAGGTTTGGCTCAAATTCTGGTTCCACGATTAACTAGCAAGTTGTTTAATCCTTCTGTGCCTCAGTTTCCTCATCTATAAAATGGGGATTATACTATTACCTACCTCAATGAGTCATTAGTGGATTATAAGTTACAAAATAATGAGTTAGGAGACTATATGAGTAAGTATATGTATTACAAATTATAAAACTCATAAAAATGGTAACTAGGACATGGCAAGAGCTATATATTTGTTAAAATAAGTATGCTCTAGGCATTATATTAAGATATAATCATGAACAAAACACAGGATATAAAAAAATATTAAAAAAGGTCTCTTTTATAGGGAAGTGAAGAAGACATTAACAAGAGACAAACCTCTTTCCACACCTACTTACCAAAACAATAACAACATATTTGCATAATCAAGTAATTTCATAGATTTTTCTAGTAAAATCAAACTGCATTCATAGAAACAATTTTTTAAAGATTAATTTAAACTTTTTAAAGGTGGCCAATTTTTAAAAATAAGCTAATACAAACTTTATTTTAAGAAAAAAAATAGTCCATAAAACATCATGTGACATTAGTGTACTTTTATCTCTGTTGCATACTCAATTTTCAAATTTCACAGTTTCATGGTTCTCTACAAAGTGATAAGTCAGGGAAATGATCAAAGAAAGAATGTTCAATTACTCCTCATTATGATATAAACTTTTAAAGTCAAAGTCTGAAAAGAATTAGAGTAATGAATTATTTTTCATAAATACATGACACCAATTACTTATTATGGCATATTTCTACTTTTCTTTCATATTCCTCTTTCTTCTTGTAAGACAGACATATCAAGATTTTCTTTTTTCATGAGAACATTAGCACTATCAGATTCTCTTACAAACAAATGTTTAGGTTCCTTTACACTATAAATACAAAACAGCAGCAAAGGTAATATGAGGAAGGATAGATTAGGAGTTAACTCTCCATTTTTCGCTAATTTCCATCCCCTGTACTCTAGTACCATCTTGAATAGAGTCCCTCACCAGTACATCTCTTCATGAGATCAGGCTGATTTCATAGCCCAGTGTCAGTTAATTCTGTTATGTCATTAGACTAATCCCATCTTCTTATTAAAAAAAAAAAAAAAAGGTAAATACCTACTTTTCTATACTAATTAAGACACTCAATTAAAGCTCTATGTTTACAACAAAAATAACACTTTTTCTTTGAAAGGGACCTTTAGCATGAGTTGACCTTAAGCAGTAATTTGTGATAAAAGAAACACAAACTTCAGTTCTCATTCCAAAATAAAGATAAGGCATTAAGCAGTCCACATACTCATAAAATTCCCTAGCTAGCTAAACTATTTATTCATAGTATAAAACAGAATTTCTTGAGCCTGTTTTAGTGGGCATATAAAGATCATTGCACACAATCACTGAGATACTGGCATTCTTTACGTAAAACACTGGGTTCTCTGCAAAGATTACTTTCACACAGTTTATATGAGTAATGCTATATATAAATTTTGTCATTTTAGTCTTACAGTTGTAAAGACTTTAAAAAATATTTCTAAACTATTAGGCAGATTCCTGACCAAATATACAAAATCTATTGAAATTCATTAATGTTTTCAGTAAAAATATAGCTACCACTCCTGGAGTTCTTAAAGATGCTGTTCTAAACATTTTATGGACATATCTTTTACAATTATCTGAGAAATTCCATTAAGACTGTTATTCCTACTTAACAGATGAAAATATTCAGATCTTATGAGTAATTCACCCAAGTAATTTAAGATCCTTGCTGGTCATCATTAAATTATACTGCCTTCCTCAAAAGATTCAGGTGCTGTAAGAAATACTACAGGTATGAAATATAAAGCTGGTTCTCTATCTTGAAACAGTTTAAAATTAAATTTGAGAGACATTTAAATACACAAGAAAAAACCAGCAATTATAATTAATTAAATTGTATAGTTGCAAATCACACATGCAAGAGAACTTTAAGGAAAAGAGAACATTGGAAATCAAGGAAGGTGGAAATTTCATCATAGCATTAGTACACGACTTTAAGATAACTTATTTAATTTTCTTTCTATACTCTGAAGGCAAGACATATGTCTGATTATTCACCCTGTACCCCAGACTCTATTATTTGTGTCTAACAAATATATATTGAGTTAATCACTCAATTTATTAAATCTTTATGTATAGATAGTCTTTTGGTTTAAGCCTACAATAGTAGGTAGAGAGGAAAAGATAGAGCACTCCCAGAAGCATCATATAGAAGGCATCATCATTTTCTGAAGGGTTATGAAAGTCAAATAGAACTGTATACATTTGACCCGACAGACAGTCAATGAGGAACATTCTAGGTTCCATACTGGGTGAGTCTCATTAAAAAGGTTGTTAGGAAGATTAGCAGTGGTATGGAGACTAAATTGGGTAGAAGAGAGAGTAAAAATATTCACTGAATAGGAAACATTACCATGCCACCTATGTGATGATAAAAAGCTTCCCACTAGATTGTAGCCATGAGGGTTGAAAGGAACCTTAAATCCTAAAAACAATTTAAAGCAAGTAATAAGAGGATTAGATAACTTGAAAATAAGGTGGGAATAGTCAAAGATAAACATGGTCCTTGAGAGGTTGAAATAATGATTATGATAAAACAAAAACAGAATGGACAGCCAACAGAGATGACTATTAAAATATAATCAACATATCTAAAAAAATTGATAAATCAGGACACCTGGGTGGCTCAGGCATTGAGCGTCTGCCTTCAGCTCAGGGCTTGATCCCAGAGTCCGGGATCAAGTCCCACAATGGGCTCATTGTGGGGAGTCTGCTTCTCCCTCTGCCTATGTCTCTGCATCTCTCCCTGTGTCTCTCATGAATAAATAAATAAAATCTTTTTAAAAAATTGATAAATCTACATGATTAAATGAGTCTATAACTTGAGCCTTAGCCTTAACTTCTGACTAACTCACCCTCATGACTCAGTTGATGAGTTTATTATTTGAGATCTTTAAATTTATATGTGGAACATTCAAATGTAGTTGAGCCTCAAAATACATGAAGCACATAAAGAAATAAATATTGTAAAATAATGACTTATGAACCACTTATTTCCAGTGAATGGTTGAGTCCATTTTAGTAAATTAGCTCTCAGAAAGTGTCTTCTGAGGGAGAAGAGCAAATGGCCAAGCCCTCTTCACATATCTCTAAAAATGACAGTTCTAAGTGGGTATCATCTTCTCTTACAGTGACTCTGATTTACCATGTAAATTTTTTAAACTTTATGGTTATTTATAATTAAAATTTGAAGGATGAAATACGTTTAGTAAAGAAAAATCTATACATGGAGTTAACAACAAATGCTTACAGGATACACAAAGCAGAGAAACTGGAAAATGAGAAGATTCTAGAAAAAAATTGCTGGAATAAAGGACTGGGGTATTCTAGGAAATGAGGCAAAAGGATAACACTGTAAAAACAAAGGAGATCTGAGAAACTGAAACATCTTTCCCTTATATACAATGAATAGTCTTTTAAATATTGAGTTCTTAGTGCTGTACACTCAACCCTAAAACTCTTGCTTTATAGATGTTAAGAGTCAGAATTAGGGGAAAACAAAAATGAAAATTATTAACATCAAAAAGTTCTGCAAGAAACCTACTGCCCTGAATGCTTTACTGAGTTGTGATCACAGGTATAAATAAGAGGTGATGGTATTTTTCCCCATTAATAAATTACTAGCAAGGGGATTTGTTGGGATATATGTATAAAAAATGAAATTGTACTTAGATTATAGTAAATCCTATGGAGAATAGAGAGTGCAATATTTGGATCTTGGGCCAATACATTTTCTTCCACAATTCTATGTGAGTTCCTGACTTCATAGTATCCTTGGATATTGCTAATATCTCAAAGTGATTCTGGCTTGGTGCTCAATAACCCATAAAAGTGCCAATCCAAAATAAAGGCATGTATTCTTTACATACTCCACAGAAAAACAATATAAGCTTTGTTTGTGCTACAAAACAACATTGTTTGACTACTGAAACCCAAGTTCATCATTCTCCTTAAGCCTGAAATACATATACCAAGACTGAGTCAGGATGGGAACCAAATGGGTATTGTTATGTTTACCAGCTCCGAGATGATACAGAAGGCAGAGTTTCTTACAAAAGTCCTTTGCTACCCATTCATTACACTTAGTAATATCAAAAAGAGAAAAAATAATTTAGAAGCTCCTATTGAGCACCTAGAGACCTTGAACATAGATAGATAGAGGGTGAACACATAGAGTATTTGGTTACAAGAATCACACTTCATCTCTTTACTTAATCATTTTATGGTACATTTTGGTGTTTCCATTATTTTTCTTCTATTCTCTTGGTTCCAACAGAAGAATACACATACATGTATATATTTCATTAAGAGGAAATAAAAGGGTTGTCTTTAGTTAAGATGTTTCCATTCACAGAGACTACACATTTAAAAAATAAATTGCCTGAATAAATTCAATTATCTAGAGAAGCAAAGGAAATCACATGCAAATGACATTATATGCAGAGGCCATTCCGACAGCTTCATGTTTATTTTTATTGTTTCAGTCAGTAGAAGGGAGAAGCTGTCAAAAATGTAACATCTCTTCCTTTTTAAAGGTCCAATGTCTCTGGTACTGAAAATTGCATGAGCAATAATATCAAGAGAAGAAATCTGTCTACTACTGAAAATAGAAGGTTCAGACTGCCTCCAACTCAATGCCAGCCCACAAGTGGGCCACCATACACACCCTCGTATTTTGCCCACAAAAAAGCAAAAAATAACATTTAACTTTGCAAGTAGCCAGGTATCAATTCAGCCAATTAAGATTGGCCTAAAAAACAGTATATTAAAAAAAAGTTAATAAATCCCCATATGTTAAATTAGCCTATACCTTAACCATTAATCCTGTCTTCTGAGAGCAGCAATGTAAATAGGAGGTGTTATCTATGGCTTTTTCAGAAGATACTCTTTAGCCTTTTACTTTCTAATGAGCAGTAATTAAATATGACATTTTTGCTTTGTTCTTTGAATATGACAAAAATACTTGGGGAAGATTTAGGCTGACTTTTGTAATTGGTTTTTGCTGAAAATCTCTGGCTCTTGACATAAAACTTACGTGCTACCTGAGTTCTCTTGAGGCAGGAATGTACCAAGTAAATGTGGCATATGTTTGTATTTTCTTGCCAATTCCAAATTCATTCATTCAAATCACTCATTGTAGGCCAAATTCTTATCCAATTCCACAGAGCCACCGATTTTCCTGGAAGTGAATAGCAGCTTTGTGCATGGTAACAGGGAAGTCAATAGCAGGTCTGTGCAGGGAAGAACTATGCAACTAGCGGAAAGGATAAGAATTTGACCACAGGATTTCTCGAGTGTGTAGAATCTAGTTTGAAATGACCTAAACGATGAAGCTTTCAACACTCTTACTTGGGTGTCAATTCTAAAACTTGACAATTTGAGTAACTGTGAATTTTTATATGGCCATCTTATATACCACCCTGATTGTAATACGTGTGAGAAGTCTTTAATATATTTGTATTACAATGTTCTGTATTAAAATTAACTTCCAATTTCATTCAGAACCTGAGCGCACAGTCTTAGCAAAATAAAAAAAGCATCATTTATTAAATTTAGTAACGTGCCAATCACTGTGTTGGGATTTTTTAATAGGTTATGATTCTTCCTAAGAGACCTATGAAGCAGGTATTATTGTCACTGTTTTTATTTTTATTTTATTTTTATTTTTTTTAAAAAAATTTATTTATTTATTCATGAGAGACACACAGGGAGAGAGAGAGTGAGAGACAGAGACAGAGAGACAGAGAGAGGCAGAGACATAGGCAGAGGGAGAAGCAGGCTCCTTGCAGGGAGCCCGATGTAGGACTCGATCCCCGGTCTCCAGGATCACATCTGGGGTGAAGGCAGTACTAAACAACTGGGCCACCAGGGGTGCCTTGTCACTGTTTTTACACACATAGAAACTATAAGTTTAAGCCATTAAACTCAGCACAAACCATTCAAGTGCAGTAAATATTTTGAACCCCTCTCTGAATCTTTCAAATGTTCTTTTAGTCATTTTGCTATAGAGTTTCTCATCAGACTGAAAACACCTAACTAATTAGAACTGTGTTCTAATTTTACTAACATTGATCTAATTTTCTAGTCAAAGCATGCTTTATCTCCGTATCTGTCACCTACCTCATATGACATTTCTAATATGCCAGTTTGGTTTCATAATGTACTTTATTAACATACTCAGTTTTCCATACTATTTTTAATTAGCTACATCTTACATTTTGACTTCCTTGACATGTATTTCCAAATGAAAATTAAGCAGTTTTGTCAAACTCATAAATAACATTTTAAATACCCCCTTCCATCCCACCCAAGACACACACACCAATGAAGCATACACACAAAATTTGTTAACCATGTGCCTACTTTTTGTAAAGCATTACTCTGGCTCCTGGAGGGAATACAAATAATCTTTTCATAGTGAAATCCAGTATCTTTCATGACTTCTTCAAAAATTTGAGACTACTGAATGGTTCTTTCCGTAACTTTCTGTTGGCCCACCATCTGCTGTTCATTCTCATCCTAGGCATTGCCTGCTTTGATCTTAAATCCTCTAAAGTGTATTCAATAACCATAATCAGTTCCTATTTCTCTTTCTAAACTCTCTATCTTAGAAAAAAGATCTTGACACCGTTCATTGAAGATCTCTCAGGTGCCTGCATCTAGCTTTCAAAAAAAAAAAAAAAAAAGCCTAACTCCTTTGGATGATACACAAACTCCTTTATCATTACTCTAGACTGTGTTAGTGATGCCACCAGAATTTAACTCCTCGCTTTCCCCAGGCTATGTTCGCCTTAATTTATTACTTTCCCACCTCTTTCAAGAAAACTGCAAGCTTTAAAATTCGGCTTAGGTTACCTTCCTTGGGGAATTGTAAATTCTCAACAAATATTTGTGGAATAAATGACTTAAATTCACAATTACAAACCTTGTGTCTAGGCAGGTAATGTTCACATTCCCATCTCTTGGCAGAGACGTTTCAATCACCTATTTCCAACAGTTGGTTTTCTAGGACCTAAATATCTCAGTACCTCAAACCCAATATATATATAAATGTCACCTCAGAATTCTGTACCCCAAGCTGGCTCACTTCTCTTTTCTTTCCTTACAGTGGCACCAACGTTCTCGTAGTCACGTAGGATTAAAGTAAGAATCATTAATTTTGATCTTAAGCAAATATCCTAACCTCTATGAATTTTAATTTTCCTATCTCAAAATGAGAGATTTGGATGAAGAGAACTCTAAGATCTAATGCCAGGTTTAAAGTTCTACAAGTCTCTGAGTGGTAAATACAGAAAAACACAGACCATAATTGTCCTACCTACAATCTATATTCATTCTAAACCCTTGTCATTCTTTTTTTTTTATAGTCCACAGAAAAAAAATATATCTGGATTTACAGTGAGACAAACTAGGAATTTGTATTATTTGCCACCAATGAAATGGATTAAATGATCTAAGTCTGTCCCTATAGAAAGAAATAGGTTTTTCCAGGTACTATGCCACCACTAAGTGGACAGTAATACCTCTTATGGTGAAAAGCAGATCTGTAAATTAAGCTCTAGCTGGGTGTAAATAACAAAAGGAGACAGTAAAAAAAAATTACATACAAACATACAGTTAATCTAAAATTACAGCTTTCATTGCTGATATACATGCAATTTACATATACACCTGTATAGTAATATATATTTTTAACAAACAAATTTTCAATAAACATTTTAAAACTTTGTTTTTAGTATTAGCTGATTTAATCAGCTTTCATATTTTCCCTTTTCTGCTTTCAGTGAACTGTTCTATTTCATGTCTCCACTTAGAATTTCTAGGAACATGACAATTAATATTTCTTTTTGTTGATTCCTCTAAAATGCTTAATTATTCATCTGACTTTGACACATTCTGACTTGTCTGGTGGAATAAATAATGTTAAGGCTGGGAAGAAAATATATTAGAAGTATTGTGAAGCAAGTGAAAATTATTTTTTTCATATTTGAGCAAGAAAAATATAGATACTTTTGGTCATTTCTCATACTCTTCACAAAACCTACTCACTTTTGTTTGTGGAAATATCTGTATAACCCAGTCCTGGGTTACACGTAATATGTTTTGGTTTTGGTTTTGGTTTTCTGATACAGAACAGACAAAAAACTAGTTTGCTCTTGTTTCACAGAACTTACTTAGGATCTTATATATTTCTCTAAACTACAAACAAGCCATTATCAGCTGAAATATATTTTTTAAAGATTTTATTTATTTATTCATGAAAGACACAGAGAGAAAGAGAGGCAGAGACACAGGCAGAGGGAGAAGCAGGCTCCATGCAGGGAGCCCGACATGGGACTCGATCCCGGGTCTCCAGGATCATGCCCCGGGCTGAAGGCAGGTGCTAAACCTCTGAGCCACCCGGACTGCCCCAGCCAAAATATTTGAAGGCTTTTCTAAAACAAGACACTCCTCTCCCCTTAATTATACTACATCTGAGATTGAACCCTGGTTCAATTTTGGTTCTGTGTATCTCGTCCAGAAACAAACCAGATATAGAGTTTTTAACTTTTTTTTCTGAGATAAATATTTAAACTAAATGATGAGTGAATATTTAGTTGATGACATAAGATTTTTATAAGACAATTTGTGTATCCACAGCCTTTCATGGTTCCCCAACAATGACGGATTAGAAATTCCAAGGATTATAATACCTTTACAACTTTTTCCGATTAAAACATGGTATTTGGAGTCAGGTCCATTCTCACTGGCTGTGTGACTTTATTATATTCTCCCCACTTTGGGATCCATATCAGTAAAATGGAAAAAGATGATATTTCTTTGTGGACGATTGTAAAAATTAAATGACATGAGGAATAGAAATGCTTAGCATAACTCCTAGTCCAGATTTATTGTTTGATAAATGTTAGTTCCCTTTTTTCTAAGATTTTATTTATTTATTCATGAGAGACAGAGAGAGAGGTAGAGACACAGGCAGAGGAAGAAGTAGGCTTCATGCAGGGAGCCTGAAGTGGGACTCGATCCCGGGGTCTCCAGAATCAGGCCCTGGGCTGAAGGCGGCACTAAACCACTGAGCCACCTGGGTTGCCCTGCTAGTTCCTTCTTAACATACTTCTTAAAGGCATGCTATAACCGATTCAATTTTCTAAAGGATTTCACACACATGCCTAGAAATTCCCTGAATAGATACAAACAATAGAATGACTTGTATGCAACATAACTTCCACGACCACACCTAGGAGATCTGTTCCTTATTGAGCTGTTTTCCTTCAATCTACTAAGACTATCCTCTTCACTTCAATCTCCTTCTATTTGATCTTGCATTTTCAAATCATACCTACCCTTCAAGACTCAGCTGAATTATTTTTGTTTTAAGGAAACTTTTCTTCACTTCCACTCTCTTGCTAAAACCTCTCCAAGAAGCATTCTACTGTCCCACTTTTGAAACTGATCCCACCCATTTCTGATTTATTGTAATTTGCACATATATAGTGGATGTGTGCTGTGGTCCTCTTGAGGAGTGGTCCTAAAAGCATCAATCTGTAACAAGACAAGAAGCTGCCCCAGAATGGAAATCGATTTTATCTAAGCACCTTGTTTAGTTCAGCTAGTATTCTTTTCATAACAAGACTTAACAAAGGGAGGCACACAGACCACATTTCGAGTAGCACTGCTCTAGAACCATTTGTTTAGAAATTTCCTCTTTTCCTTCAGTCAGAAAATGCTGTTCTTCCTGCATAAACTCCAATATCATACCATAAACCCCTTCATCTATAACACTCATCATAATATTATCAAAGCCTTAAACAGTATTTACATATATATCCATTTTCTCCACCAGACTGTAAGTTCCCAGAGAATAAAAATGAGCCTTTTTTATATTTG
The DNA here is from genome assembly GCF_018345385.1 of Vulpes lagopus. NCBI lineage: Eukaryota > Metazoa > Chordata > Mammalia > Carnivora > Canidae > Vulpes > Vulpes lagopus. Next base: position 22,154,679 of record NC_054844.1, read on the forward strand.
CAGCTAATATATTTTATACATCAGAGGTATTCTATAAGTGTTGGCTTAATTGAAATGACTTCTTTCCCCTGTCATTATACTGAAAAATGAGGCATTTAAGATTTAGGAGGAACATGACTTCCTCCTTTGTGTTATTTTTCTCCTATCATACTGGTACTCATGATGTACCTAGGATGCAGACAGTATTAGAAAGAGAATAGTGAAGTAAGGGTTAAATCTACAAGGTGTTTGGTTGAGACAAATATGAAGGGGGGAAAAAAGTAACTGAAAATAAAAGGAAGAAGAAAAGAGTACATAGAATTCTATGCCATAAGCAAAAGGAAAGTAGAAATATTTCTTATAGATTCAACCACCTATATTTCAACTAGAATATTATAGATATAGGAGTGTAGTGCAGAAGCATAAGAAAGGATTATACCTGACTTCCAAACTTTCTTCCTATTCCAAAGGTTAGATTTTTTTTTTACTCTCTATTATAAGTATAGAGACCTTTCATATGCCTAATTCATTTCTACAACATAAACAAACTCTAACTGTACCCATTCTGCTTCCAGGCAAGAAAACAATGTAACCATTCAAATTGTAAAGAGTAAAGAAAATGAAAAGATAATCCTGAATTCACGTATATATTTAAAACTTACATACAACTTTTAAAATTAAAAAGTGCAGTATTTCAAACTAGTTATATACACCAGAAAAATCAATGTAGATTCCTCTTGTATAACCCAACACTGCAGCTGAGCCTATTTGTAGCTAAGCTACTCAGTTTGAGGTTCTTATCACAATCCCAGGACTATTCAACCTACTTTTTCCCTTTAGTTATGTAGACAGGACATGAAAACACAACTTCGTGCTAAATTTTATTCTAAATTGGATTTGTGCCATTCCCAGTGGTTTTGCTGTGTTTGTTATTTCTTAGCTATGGCTCCTGGTTGTACTGATCTTTCAATTTTTTCACTATTGGTACTCATGTAAAATTTATTATGATATTTTTTTCTTTTTTTTTTTCCCCTTTCAGTAGAGGTGCATAAATGAGGCACTTCACTCACTAAGGAAATCTCTTTATAATTACAGGGATCATATAAAAATCCCCTTATCCACCATGGAAATCTGGTAGCTATTTGAATGTAACAAAAATACTTAACTATTCAAAATTAGATGAAGAGACAACAGTGACTTTTTTTAAATAATGAAAACATGAAGCCATATTTTTTATCAAAAAATATACACAATATTTTTGAGGTAAATGTTTAAAGAAACTAAATGCTTATGTATACCTCATATATTAAAACTAAAAGCAACTCAATTACAAATAATCAGAAGTCTTCTTTTTGATGTCAGTTTTTGTTTCATTATGTGTGAATGAAATACTCAACAAATTAAAAAGAAATTAAAAAGTATGGAAAGAAAAATATTACTAAGTTAATGTATTTTTGTATGCGTTTCACTTCCTGTTAACTTGCTTTATTTGTCTCATACTTTTACTAAATAGTATTGAAAATCTCCACCTACATGTATAACTGCTATATTTTATTACCAAGAGTGAAAAATAACTTGATATTTGAATTAGGCGGTAGATAAATATTGGGATCAGTTGGTCAATATCACAATTTGAGCTACTAAAGGATTATAACAAAGTGACCTGCAAATAAGAATGACATTCCAAAATCAGACCTAGGATGATAAAACATGGAATGTGAAAAGACTGGGTAGGAGAAATGGAGAGAAGCAAGAAGGGAAGCGGTAGGAGCTCTGTATAAAAGGCATCTTTGTAAAAATTTTTCAAAATGGTTTTCTGTGTTTTACCCACTACCTGGGCCACATCATAAATTCCCTGTGCCCTAAGAATTTTTGCTTACATAAACATCTTCCTCCATAAAATAATCATAATCAGAAGAAGAAGAAGGTTCTTTTAAATTATAGGACTCCTCTGGTATATAAACAAATATATTAGTATTATGTATTTAAACATTTTCTTACACCTAAATGTCTACTTGTTTTACTGATTTTAAAAGAAATCAAAAGATTTACATGGGCCCTTAAAGTACTGTGGGCTCTTGGCACTGTACTTATATAATGGATAATATGAACCTGTCTACAATTGGTTTTCTCCTTACCTATCTTTTCATTATTCTGGTTCTTAGAAGAACATTCAGCAGTGTAACATCTTTGCAAAGTTTGATTTCACATAAGCACTATATTTATTCTCACTGAATCTTTTGTACATGTTACACTTATAAACGTGTATAGCTTCAACTTGCTGACTCATGATTTTATGAACTCTCATCATAAATGTTCAAAAATATAAGCACAAACATACACACAATTAGACTGCTGTCCTTCTTCCAGAAGTTATGCTATCAATCATTAAAAGACCAAAAATATATAGTTTCTCTTATGATTTGATATGAGACAAATCATTCAGAAAATTGAAACTATTAAGACAACCTGCATTATAAACTTTAAAGTTCTAAGAAGCAAGTCTTAATTGTTCTCATCATAAAAAAGAAATGATAATTATGTGATATGACAAAGCTTTTAGCTAACACTATAGTGATAATCATATTGTTATACAAATGCATCAAATCAAGACACTGTACTCCTTATACTCACATAATGTTATATGCATATTCTATCTCAGTGAAAATTTAAAAAATAAATAAAATTTAAAGAACCATATACTTGTTCTGGGTCCAGAATGGCAGAACTATTAAAAAAAAAAAACCTGGTTAACTATTTACATTTAAAGGGTTTTTTTTTTATGACTTTATTGGACTATAAAATCACAGATACTGAGTATATACTTTTATGATCATATTAGTTAAAGCTGGACTATCTGATAACTAGTCCACTGTAACTTGGGAGTTCTATCACTAAGTTACAATACGTGCTTGATCTTAGAACAATTAGGAAGATGGACTAATTCAAAAGAATTTTGAAGTCTGCCTACGGCACTGTGCAAGAAAAGGAGGCACAAACGTAGCTAGCTATGATAGCCAGATGCATCTTGGAAATTAAAGAAATGATAAATATTCCTGGTAGACTGTCTTCATATTTAGGGACCAATTAAAGCTACACCAGTAGAATAAAATGTCTTCATGAAATGCATAGATGGTGAAAATGACCTTTGTTCTCAAACTCTCTAAACGTATAAAATATTAGCAAAGTTTAGTTTAGTTTCTTACTTTCCTCACAAGAGACAGCTTTATTTAGCAAATGAAAAAGATTTGTAAAACTTACATTATTTTTATCTAATAAGCAAAAAAAATTTTTTTCCACTGTAACTCAAGCTTGATATTCGTGTTTCTTATTAAATCAATATCTCTGAGCATTTGAGGGCCAAGAATTAACTGCAATGTCATTGCTGACACCAAAAATAAACCACTTATTTACATGTTAATGAACCTTTATTATAAAGTACCAGTTTGTATGTCTGCCAGCCTAGCAAATCATTCTCATTAACACCTCAATTACAAATTCTTTGCATATACTCTCATTTCCATATTATATTTGTTCTTATATCAACTAATCTATTATTTCTGCTTTAGATTATATCATTTTCTTTTCTTTGCTATAAAGACATATAGGAACCTACTGGTAAAGGATTACTACCACTGTGGAAATGGCAGTATAAAGCACGTGAATTCATGGAGCAAGTTCGAAAAGTCATATGGTTACCTGGCCACTAGGCTACCAACATCTAACTTATTACTTAATAAGGAACTTTCCCGATAATTTGATTATAAAAGACCTTCAGGATTGAGGAAAATGGCAGCAGAGTAGGAGGACCCTAGACTTCCCTTGTCCCACGAATATAATTAGATTGCAATCAAATCTTCCTAAATACACCAGAAATCTACCTGGAGACTGGCAAAATAAATTCCACAACTAAAGGCAGAGAAGATGCCCCACCAAAGAAGGGGGTCACAGGTGCTTTGACAGTTTTGATGAAAGATGCAATAAAACCAAATATGATGATAAAAAAAAAAAAACAGAGAGACTTTCACTAGACAGACTTTACCCTTGAGCTAGAGGCTCTTTTTAAAAGTATGGTTAACTATGAGACTCTATTCAGTGGACTTTTTACGTATAAATATATATATATATATATATATATATATATATACCCACCCACACACACACACACATAACATTAGGTGCTTAAAAGATGATGGTTCACAAAACTACATATTGTCATGTAATAAATCAATAATGAAAAATAAATATAAGAAAAGGTATAAAGCCAAATTAGAAGAGAAAAAAAATGAAAAGATGAGGGAATTTTTCTCTGGCCTAAAAACTTAAAGACAATTCATTTCCTGTAAGATTGAAAATTATATGTCCTCATCCTAATTCTTAGGTAAAAAGAAAACTCATGAAAATGATATTTTAATATTAATTTATTTTATATTTAATAAATTGACACCACAGCTACTCAAAGAAGCAATCAATCATAGTGCTGCATTTTGTCCAAGGGTAGTCGCTGCTGGTTGTAGACTCTTGGCAGCAGCAAGGCAATCAAGTTCAGTGAAACACTATAATAGAGAAGACTACCACCTAGTTGCTTTTAGAAATCTGTATGGTGTTTGAGAAGGACCCAGTAAAACTACTGTCTTTTAAAAATTCCTAAAATGAAAGGTAACAGTAGGAGAACATTTGGTAAAAACACAATGGGTTTCTTCCAGTAGTTAAACACCTAATATCTAGAAATTTGAAATATTACAAGTAGTGATTCAGAAGAAAGTTTAACCCAGAACTAGGGTTATAGGAAGGGTGATAGAAGGAAAAGATGATCTCAGCATGATCTAGAACCCAATATGAAACCAAAGAGGCATGAAGTGAAGTCCAGAGTTACAGCTGAGGAAAAACATACTCTCCAGAGTGACTGAACCTGAATGAAATTTGAAGTAGTCCTAAGGGAAAGGATTAGAACTTTAAATCATGAGAAAATGCTCTGAAAAGGCATACTGCCTAAAGCAAATTCCCTGGAGTCTTGTATCCAAACTGTTTTCCAACTCAAACCATTGAATACCAAAAGGAGGGAAAAGACAGTAGGAATTTGTTGGGTACATACTCATTTCAAGTTAAAAACCTCAGGCTTTACTTGCTTTAATCAGGCATTTTCTAGTACAGTGAGGATTTGAAAAGTGAGCCATCAAATCTTCAATCTATCAGGGTTCCAGCTCAAGGTTATGCCCATTGGATAGTGGATTTTCTTGGCATGTTTCATTTTTTTTTTCTTGGCATGTTTCAAATTGAAAATATATAGCTTACCTAATGTTAGATGTGTAGCAAATAAAAGGGTAAGGGGGAGTTTTATTGTGTCCATGAAGTGACTAACCTTAAAACCTTAAAGCAGGAAGTTTCTGTTCAATAATCATGACTTAAAACCTTTTGACTTAAAAACAATAACAAAGAGAGTCATTATCAAAAGAAACAGTAAATTAATTTTTCTAAAAATTCAAAGAGCATAGAGACAACGGTTAGTTCTGTATCATTAAGAAAGTTGTCTGCTGAGAAGTTCTCCTTAGGATATCTAAAGGCTTTAGATCATTTTAAGTTCTATAATTCTGGAAAAATCCCCCCACTGTTTTCTTCTTGATTAAAATTTCTTATAAATCTAAGAAAATTCCCTACTGTTTTTTTTTTTTCCTTGAGTTAAAGGTCCCACTATTTTCTCTTGACAAATAGAGAAACAGAAACGAGAGAGGGAAGGAGGGCAGAACCAAAAGCAGGGAGGGGGAATGAGAAAAAGAGAGGAAAGAGGCAGGGAGAAACCTGATAAAGTGATATTAAATACAAGTTGTGAGTAAGCCTGACTTACAACTGTCCTTTCAAGTTGTCCCTAACTTGAAAGGAAACTAGAGATTTCACCATTAAGTTTGAAGTGGTTGTTATAGATTGCACAAGCATCACTCTTTAAACTATTTACAAAGACTTTTATATAACCACTGGATGTTGAATTTTATCAAATATCTCTCTTAGCATTTTCATATAAGATTTCCTCTTCAGCCAATGAGAATATAGAAAAGGGGCTGGCAAAGCTTCTCTATAAAAGGCCAAAAAGTAAATATTTTCAGCTTTACCGCCACAGGGCCTCTGTTGCAACTAATGAACTCTGCCATTGACCCACAAAAGCAGCCATGGACAATAGTAAAGTAATGGGCGTGGCTCTGTTCAATAAAGATTTTTTTTTTTTAACACAAATGTAGCCAGCAGGCCATATTTGGCCAGTGTTGAAAACTAATGCAGATTATGATAATATCTGGAAATCCCTTGGGCAGCCGGGTGGCTCAGCGGTTTAGCGCTGCCTTCAGCCCGGGGTGTGATCCTGGAGACCTGGGATCAAGTCCCATGTCGGGCTCCCTGCATGGAGCCTGCTTGTAGCTCTGCCTGTGTCTCTGCCTCTCTCTCTCTCTCTCTCTCTCTCTGTGTCTCTCACAAATAAATAAATAACATCTTAAATATATATATATTTCTCTCCCTGAATTCACCAAAATTATTCTTTTTAAGATGATCTATTAAAAGCCTACCAAAAGGGACTGATAACCTTTGCTAATATTTTATTTAGAATTTCCACATCTATATTTAAAGTGAGATTGCACTTATTTTCTTTTGGGGTTGCTTTGATAGTATAGTTATGCTAAGTAGAAAAGTTTTTTCTTTTTTGTTTCATTTTGTTTTGTTTTTTTGACTTTTTTGGCTCTAGAAGAAAGTTTTATAAAGCACAGGAATTCTCAGTTTCTTAGAAATTGAAAATATTTGGCAGGGTTTAGGTGGCATTTTTAGAGATTATTCTTTGACTTAAAAATATTTTATGGATAGAGTCTGCTTGGTTTTTCTACTTTATGTGTAGTCATATCAAATCACATATTTCAACAAGATTCTGTACTCTATTAATGAATAATTTTATACAGCCACATTTGCCAGTGTGGGTTCAATAGAATATTACTTCCCAGTGATTGATTCAAGAGGCAATATATTAAAGAAGGGGCTCTACGAATGATTAAGTGTGGAAAATACTGTGCAAGATAAAGCTAATTAGCTTTCTGAACAACAGGGCTGACTTCTCAGAACCTTTAATGTGAATTCTGAATATCAAAAAGTGGGATTATGAATGATATTATGAAATAATTCCCTAATTGATTTGAGTATAGAATATTTCCCTCAGACATTGTATGGTTCATGTGTTCTTTAGGATACAATTTTGAAAATCCTAGAACAGACTAACGATATATAATGTCTCCCTAACTGTAATAGCATTACCATTTATCAGTTATACTTTTATGTATTTGGGTTTGTTTTTTTTTTCATGTATTAATTTAGTGAAAAGTTTGCCTAATTTTCTACCAGCTCATTTATTTCTTTCCTTACATCTGTCAGGTTCTGTTCTTTTCCTTTTCTGGGCTTATTTTATTATGATGTTTTTCTGCCTCTAAAGTTCAATGTTTTTGTTCTTTTTTTTTTCCCCTCATTCATTCCATTTAATAATAAAGGCACTTGGGGGTGGGGTGTGGGCAAAACAGGTGAAGGGATTAAGAGGTACAAACTTGCAGTTATAAAATAAATAAGTCACAGGGATAAGAGGTACAGCACGGGGAATACAGTTAATAACATTGCAATAACTTTGTATGGTGACAGATGGTAACCACTTTTATTGTGGTGAGCATTGCATAATGTAATGTAACCGTTGCATCACTGTGTTGTATACTTGAAACCAATATAACATTGTATGTCAATCTTACCTCAATAAAAAAAAAATTAAAAAAACAAGAAAACAAAGAATGTAAGAACTAACTAAATAAAAAAAAAAAAAAGAACTAACTAAATAGATAAATAGTGGAGGAAATTGATACTTAAAAATTAGAACTATTAGTTAATGTAAAAATATTAAGTTAAAGAAACTGAGATGTACAAAAAATAATGAAGGCACTCAAAATTATAAATTTTTCTATTATTAGGACTTTCATGACTTCACACAAATTTTGATATGTAATATTCATGCTGTTATTTTAAGTAGCTTATAGTTTTGATTTTTCTTTAAGAATTTATTTTTAATTAATCTCTGCAACCAACATGGGGCTTGAACTCAGGACCCTAAGATCTAGAGTCACGTGCACATCTGACTGAGCCAGCCAGGCAACACTATAGTCTTGATTTTAACACAAGAGTTATTTAGTAGTGTACTTTTTAAAAACTTTCAAGTGATCTACGTATAGATATTAAATCAACCTGATCAATTATATTTATCATCCCCTAGGAGTTTGTGTTCTGTCTAAGCCACCTGTGAAAGAGAAAAGGATATTTTAAAATCTCTTAGTATAATTATATTCATGTTGACACTTCATATTTCTAATATTTTTTCTGTTTCTATAATTTAATATATCAAAATAACATTTTCCTTTAATCAGTTTATAAAATGTATAAATATTCATAACATTTTATCTCGATATAACAACATAAAAAGACTCTATTCCAGAATTTTGAATCAACTTGGTCTGGTAATAATAACACTATTTCTGATTTCTGTGTGTGTATATCCACTATATTTTTATCTTCTTTTTATTTTTAACATTTTATGTCACTTTGTTTTATGTCTGACTTTTTTAAAGGAGCATAAACTGTATTTAAACAAATCCAGAAAAAATACTGATCTTTTAAGAGGAAAGTTTACCCCTTCATATTTAGTGTGATAACAGACAACTGTTTTTGCCTCTTGTTTTGGAGGCTCTCTCTTTTTTGTCTGTTTACATATATTTTTTCTTCCTTCTTTCTCTTAGGTTTTCTGCTTTCCTAGGAAAATACTAGATCATATTGACTTTCTGACAATTAAGGATATCCTCAATACTGTAGTATTCAAGTATTCTACTTATTTCAGCTCCGAAATAAGGCTCTCTACCATTCTATATTTCTGTTGTTTATGGCTGCCTCTTGGCCTGTACCCCACTTCCTAACTTTGGATCTGAGTCAGGAGGTGATAGCGAAGCTTGCCAGAGTCCTTTTCTGTTACTTTTTGATATGTTGCTATTTCATAAGACATAAAATTACACCTGTCTTCCATGACTTCTTATATTAAATTCACCATTTATCTGAAAGGAATCCTTCAACATTTTTTTTTAAGATTTTTTTATTTATTCATGAGAGACACACACACACAGAGACAGACTGATAGAGACAGAGACATAGGCAGAGGGAGAAGCAGGCTTCTCAGAGGGAGCCCAATGCAGGACTTGATCCTGGATCCCAGGATCACTACCTGAGCCTAAGGCAGGTGCCCAACTGCTGAGCTACTCAGGAGTCTCTCCTTCAATGTTTTAATATATAAGTGTGCAGAATGCTCGTTAAATATAAACACATAACAGGGAATGGGAAGTGAGAAATAGAGGAAGGGTTGATATTTTTTTATAACATCATAGCAACTCACATTTATGCCCTGAACTTAACTAAAAGAATTACTTCTAAATTTTATAAATAGTTAAACATAAGAGAAAATGGCTACCCGGTGACCTCTTATTTTAAAAGACTTGCTAATCCATCTAATTTGATGAAAACTACTAGGAAAGAAGAAAATATCAATGGAAAGAATAAGGAGAGAAAGACTGAGTTCAATTACTCTTTAATACTAGCTCCCAGATAATTATATAACCTACAAAGGCAACTTGGTAGAAATTTTGGTCATTTTCTTTCCTTTCTAATTGTTTTAGTCTTTGCCCTTCTTTGAAAAAACACCATGTTTATGACAATATTGAACATAAGCAAACTACCTTGATATTAAAAATTATGTGTCAGTCAAACATTATGGTACCAGGACACTGTGGGAAGAATTTAACTAATCAGGTTACTCCTAAATTAGTATGCATTTTCTTTTTCACAGTTCTGACAACATACTGACTTCGGAAAAAGAGTGGGCATGAGGAAGCAACTTATTAAAAAAAAAAAAAAAGAAAAGAAAGGAAAAAATGCATTGCCTCTGTTCCACAATCCCTGTAAGCTGAAGAGTCTTTCTGTTGTTTCCAGGGTTGGGCCTCTGGATCCAGAGTACTAGAGAATTGAACCTCATCCTTTTACTAGAATTATAGCCAGTCTATGGCTCAACAAACAGACCCAGGATGCTAAGAGGAATAGTTTTAAGTGGTCAGGAGCAGTGGGCATACTACAGGGTGAACTCCAATGTGGCAGCCTTGTGAAAACTTTCCAAGGCAGACTAGGTGCATACATTTTCTGATTACAAAATAAATACAATCATAACTGTGTCTATAAGTCAGTATCTTGCTTGCTAGATAGATAGCCCCAGTATGAAGATGTACCCTGGTAATACCCTAAGACAGAATTAAGCTGTAGAGAAGTCCTCATCTATTTTGGTAGTTTAGGTCCCTTGGAGAATATAATGAAAGCTATGGGCCCTCTTTCTAGAAAAATCTGTGAGTACATCACAAAGTTTCAGGGGGTTTACAGATTCCACAAAGCTCACTCTACAAGCTGTGTGATTTAGCACACAGATAGAAGATGCTTGATAGAGGTGAGTAAGGAAGAAGTCCATAGGGCTACACATTAAAGGTGGAGAGTCTTCAGCTGGGGACATGAGGAATCAACATACTCACATGATTATGAGGCTTTTCTTTGCCCTTTGATTCAAATTTCAAAAACATATACCAAGCACAGAAAAAAATACATATATATGCGCATTGGATTTTGACTGATTTATCAACATTTTAAGATCGGAGAAAAACAGTGTATTTCCTATATGTTGAACTTAGAAAATACATGAACGGAACAGTTGCAGGCTGGCAGAGGGATGAGGCAAATTAATCTCATGACCTTCTCTCTCTCTCCCTCCTCTTTTAATAAAGTAATTTTTAAAATCTGAAGAATGAAGCAGTACCTGGTAAGCTCTGGGAAGAAGAGATAACTTGAGTGCTTCTATTTAAGGCATAATCCTCTTGCTAGTTCTCTTGGGCTATCCCTCTACCTGATGAGTGGGAGAACTAGTGTCTGAGCCTTATTTCCCCCTATCTCTTCACCACCCACCAATTCTTATGGAAAGTATAGAAATTAACTCTTACACCAATTAATAGGCTATTTGTAGAATAATAAGGGATTAAAATGACAAGACAGCGAATATATTCTTAATTCCAATGTATAAGGATGACATGTCATTTTTAGAACATTGGATAAATAAAATCTTATTATTCTACCCCAAAATGACCATTTGATCTAATTGCACCCTATCTGTTGTAGCCTTAATATAAAAAATATTTTTTTTCTATAATAATCTTAAAATGTCTACTCTCTAACCCCCAAGTGCATTAAGGGCATAAGGGGAGAGAGGAAGCGAATGAGAGAGAGAGAGAGACTTAAATGCCATCTCTCTTCTAGCAGCAATTTCCCCAGATGAAGAGGTCACCACTGTTTAACAGTGTGCTGCCATGTTAATTTAGTATGACAAGATAAAGCAGTAATCTCGGCTCGTGGAGGCTGTAAACCGCCTGCTATCCGGGGACATGCTCAAGTCGATTTGCACTGTATATCACTTTATACAATTGCCATGACAAAGCCCCCTGAGTTCTCACATGTAAATCTCTCTATCCCTCTTCCTGTAGCCGTCTCTTTTTTATTCCCTCCCAATTTCTTTCTCCCTGGCTTCATGTCCAGGTAGACCACATCCACTCAGCACTAATCTCTGAAAACGTAATGCTTGGCACATGACAAGGGACACACAACACATACCCTTCTTACAACCACTCTGTCAAGTCCCCCGATTTAAGAGAAGATGTTCAGGGACTTAGATAATCCATTGATCCCACTTGCATCGGCTTTTATATTTCAGTCTGCCGTGTTAAGTTGTCAAGAGGAGCGATTAAACTGATGTTCCGTGATTCGAGATTTACTTTGCTAGGAATGATAGTTTTCAAAGCTTGTCTTACTAAGTTCTGCTTAAAGATTATCCCTAAGAAAGCTGATGTATCTTTACTGGTATAAATCTAGTAATAAAACTCTAAAGTGTTTTAGGTAAGGACATTTTGGAGATATTCAGGGTTATAAACATAAGAATGTAAAACTGAATTAAATTTGGATTTTTAAAAAATGTCATCTGTGTAGTTCTCTTTGCATGAAGCAAAAACACCATATGTAAAAAGGGGTAAAAAACATGTTTCTATCTATGTAAAACAAAAATAATTATAGAACCACTGAAGAGGACATAAGTGAACAGGGAAGAGTTTATATGATAGGAAACAAAAAGATCACATGAAGCATATTAGGAAAGTAACAAGTCAAAGTTTTATCCAATAAAAAAAAACAGAGAAACATGTTGAATCACAGAAAATTAACAGCTAGAAATATACACTTTTTGGTTAGGTAGGCTGGTTTTAAATGTGACCTGTCACACTTCTGACAGGTCAAGCTGATATACTCTAAAAATCCATTTGTACAGTGCCTCTTGTCCATATCTCACACTTTTTACATCATCTCCAGCTGCCCTTATGAGTAAACAGAAATGAGAGATGAAAGGACTAAAAACCAATGCACACAATGCTAATAAACAAAGGATTGAATCCCCTCCACAGGACCTATAAAATACCTGATATCAAACAGGAATTTTAAAACATATTGAAATGTTAAAAAAAAAAAGAGAGAATATGCTAATAAAACTGTAGTAGCAAACATGAGCCTCATTAACCATGTCCTAAAAGAAAAATTATAATGTGCCTTGAGGATATTCATGCAAGAAAACCTGAACAATTAATTTTTAAAGATATTCTTCTCCAAAATATTTTTGTGTTGTGTGTGTGTGTGTGTGTGTGTGTGTGTGCTCATTGCTGTTGCTTTCCTCAGGTAAACTATCTGAAGAAGTGTAATAGGTGAAGCCACAGAAGAATGCAGTTATCAGTAAGTTATCTGCACAGCAACTGGGCTGAAGAGAATTAAAAGGAGGGCAGAAAGGGAGTTCATATTAACTGAATATTCACTACACAACAAATACTGTGTTAGGTAATTACTTCATTTACTTTTTATATCAACTATGTGTTAAGCAGTATTTCAACATGTAGATAAGGACAGTTATACTCAGAATGTCTTGGATGAACACAGGTTTTGGAAACATCCATTCATCCATTCAACTATTTTGAAACACTTGCTGTGTGTCAGCCACTGTGCCAGACACGAGGGACCTGGTGCTGAAAAAGACAGCCATATGACCCCAAAGGTAACATAGAGCTTTTTCCTTTAAATGAGTTTGAGTCCCATGTTCAAGGCAAATGACGTCCAAAGATATTCACAGAATCTACTGGTAAGAACACTGAACCCATTAACATGGGATGGGGATGTGGATCATAACCCTCCAGGTTACTAAAAGGAAATTAAGACTACTAGGAGACCAAAAACACCCACAGCATTTTCTTCTGGTAATCCATACTAATTAGTCAATGAACATAAACTATTCCAGAACTATAGCATCGATTAAGTCCTTGCTATGCGCCAGGCACAATTTACACTTAAAAGAATTTTATTTTATCCTCATAACACCTGTGTATATTCAGAGGTTGAATTATTATCCTTGTTTTCAGATGAGAAAACAAAAGCACGGTAGAGAACTTAGATACCTTATAAAATGTGGAATTTATTGGAACCCAAGCAGTTCAAGAGAATATAGGCTCCTTACCATCACCTTCTACATCTCTTGTCAAAATGCAGTTCTGACCTCACTTAAGTAGATTTTTCTTGCGGCGGCAGTGGTTGCTGTTGGTGAACAGTCTTAATAACATTAAGTAAAAATTTGGCTGTCAATGAACACTATTGATGATAATTGAATCTGTCATAAATATCTGACTGAGAGTATCTCAGATTGATAATGATGTCCTTTTATAATAGTTAAAGATAAAAGAAAAACCCTTTTAAGAAGAAGAGTTGAGATTTCTCTTGGACTTACTTCAAAAGTATTTTTCCTTAGCTTTAGATTTTTCGTAGATTACCCCAAATTTGTAAGAATAAAAAGCATCTGATATTTAATACAATGCGTCATTTCCCTCCTGGATCATAGAACTTAAACATGTCTTTAGGCACTCACTTAACTAATAACTAATATTTACTAAGTTTCTGCTATATCCCAGGCACCAGAGTACTTCACGTAGACTGACTTCTTTAAACGTAACACTCAGATGTTATTCCAACTAATCCCCATTTTACAGATGGCAAAAATAAGGCACAGAAAATTTCCATAACTGCCAAATGCTGTGAGATTTTAAACAGAGGAGCTTGGCATTTAGTCAGTACTTTTGTCACTAGTGCCATGTGCTATACCACTACACTATGCCAACAGTCTTATAGTCAGAGCACAAATTAATACTAATCTTTATGTGAAAGGTTCAGCTAGTAATCCTTTAAAATACCATATATTGCCCAACAGGCTATACAGAACTTCTAGCACCCATTTTGAAATAGTTAAATCTCTTGGTCCATTTGAAGCCAGTTAAAAAGATAAAAAAAAAAATCAAGAGGTCTCTGAGTTAAGGTATAATACTCAAGCGACAATGGTTCTATCTGAATTCCTCACATGTGTTTCTAAAGACTTTTAAAATGATCTATTCCAATAAACTATAAAAATGATTTTAATGTTTAAGTGTATGAGTGAAGAGGCAGTAAGCATAGTTATTAAGTGCTTGGGCTTCCAAAGTCATGAATCCAAACTCTATCACTTACTTATTAGGCAAATTACTTTATCCAAGACTGTTTTCCATCTGTAAACTGGGGATAATCACAGTTGTTGAACTCACTGGGTTGACATAAAATTGGCTGAGATAATGAAAATGTAGGGTGGCTGGTACATAGGAAAGATTGAAATATTACATATCCCCATGTTTAATTATTAGATATCATATTCCAAAGAGCACTGACTATTTGAAATCTCCTATATTTGAGCTGCAACTTATCAGACTATAGCTAGGCTATAAGATATATTCACACAAGCTTCAGAGTTGCTTCTTATATTCTTCTGATGACCCTAGGGAAATCAAAATCTCAGATACACAAGAAGCATGTTTTCTGACTCCAGTGTCTCTGGTGTGCAAAGCATGCCAGCCACTGCCACAAAGCCTAAAGATGGATACTGGTAACGACCCAACAATCTCTCCCTCTCCAGATCTATGTTTACACAGAGGGAAGAGTCCGATAGTGGCAGCAGAGATGGTTACCAGGCTTAGCAAGTTATTAAGCCTTAATATGCTATAAGTTATTATAACCTGTTTTTTGTTACTCATTAATATAGGTTTTGACTTTTACATGGAACATATTTGATACACATAGATAAATAAAGAGCTCCTTAATTGCACTTTTGTATTTATGCTCCTTTTTTTTAATATTCTACCTCCATTTAAAATTTTTTATTCACCCTTAGAATATCATTCTCTCATTTAGGGTTATCGACCAACAAGATTAACTGTTTTATCTCGACACAGGCTGGATTTTTAAGAGCTAAGAAGAGACACTGGAGTAAACACTGCTTCTCTATATAATGATAACATTGTTTGCTCTGCTGCCACAGAAGCAGCCTTGACTAAATAAGACACAAAATCCAGTCACTTGTGTTCATTGACTTTATCATGTGATGTCAGTGTCACAGAGCTGCCCAAGGCTGCTCTCCTTACATTCGCACCTCATCTGCTCACAAGGATCATTCCTAAAAACTGGCTATGGGAAAATTGTAAAAAGCATTTGCCTTTTTATAAGGAAGATATGTAACTAAAGGAATTGATTATAACTGTAAATTTAAGTTAGCTTTACATTTATTTCCCATTTCAAGAAACAAAGAATTTTCGGCTTTCTCCTCTAGACAACAGAGTCTAGAAAAAAACATAACATTTACTTTCTAAAAGAAAACATGGGGGAAAAGGGCACAAAAGGATCAAAACTGGCTACATATTAAAATACTGTCATGAGTTCAGTTTTTTAAATTAATTAATTAATTATTAATTTTAAAGATTTTATTTATTTATTCATGACAGACACACACAGAGAGAGAGAGAGAAAGAGAGAGAGAGAGAGGCAGAGACATAGGCAGAGGGAGAAGCAGGCCTCATACAGGGAGCCCGATGTGGGACTCGATCCCAGGACTCCAGGATCACGCCCTGAGCTGAAGGCAGGAGCTTAACCACTGAGCCACCCAGGCATCTCATGATTTCAGTTTAATGACAGCTTTAATGCCAGTACAAATCATGGGCATCTCAGACCTGTGGATGAAGTAAAGAATTTAAACACACTTAATGCTTTTAAATGCACCTAATGTGGCTTAAATAGTGTTCATTTTTAATTCAGTTTGACATTTCTTAAGGAATCGTTTCTATTCAAAGTGCTCACCGCATCTTCTGATTAGATTTTCTATACTATTGAATTCCTTTCTATTTTTTTTTAAACCCACCCCCCCCTCTCAAATCCAGGTATTTGTGTTTATCTGTACTTATAAAAAGAAAGGTGTATGAGTCTGATTGCCAAAATATGTGAGGGAAAAGTAATTAGAAAGAAAACCCAACACTTCCTTACGTTATTTTTTTTATGACTTCACTTGCTTAAGACCCAAATTAAGTGCCAGTGTTTGTGCTTTTTAGAGAAACCGCTATACAAATATAATTTCTCTCTTTTTAGGTACAGTGGATAGTTATCTCTAACTGATACAGCCAAGAGGGAATATGGTATATTATTTTAAATATTTTGAGATCCCATTGGCAACTGAGTTATCTAGCCTTGTAGATTTAATTCTAGTTCCTAGAATTCAGGTACCAACACTGCAAAATTCTTATTTCTTTTGGATTCCCTTAGGTGATGGCCCTTTACAATTACAAAATAAGAAATAATGACAAACTTGTTGCTATTATCACTCATGTTAAAGGTAATACAGTGACAGTTCCTAGTTATGTAAATAATCTCCATTCTTCAATTCTTATTTTTACCAATCTATAAAATCTCCATTTTAGGAGAGAAATATGAAGACAAAAAAAATCCCCCAATAATCAAGAACTGATTGAAAATAGTGACAGAAGCTGTAAAATAATTTAAAATATAGAAGCTATGATTCAATGGTAAGCACAATTTCAAAAAATGATTTCAGAACCAAGTCTTTTTATGTACCAGTAAGTACATTAAATATAAAATTATAATTTACTATCAAGACTGGATCATGAAAGAAAAGTAAAAGAACACGATTTCTGAATATATGTGCCACATAGTTTGGTGAAGAACTAATTAAAAGACAGTAAAAGTTTTATCATAGAACCAATCTGACCTTTATTAATCACATACAGCAAGAGAAACCTAGGCTTATGGCAGGAAGTTTGGCAATCCCCCAGGAGGCAGTATATGTAAATAAGAAGGAAGTATATATCAGAGCACAATGCTGCTGATTCTCCAACCCTGTCTTCTTTCCTGATAATGGCTCCATTGAGATCCACAAGAGAACCCATTAAGAATGTGTTTTCTGATAGAAGCAAATTGAAAGAAAGGAAAAAAGAGCAAACAAGGAAAAGAATCAAAGGAAGAAAATGCCGAAGAATTGAAAACAAAACATTTAAGATACAAAATTAAGGTTGATCCCCAAACTCTGCATTATTTATAACTTCCAAATACAAATGATTCTATCATGCAGGTCCAAGAATAGCAAATGAGATAAAGACGGACACCTATCCATTCCACAAAATTAGGAACACCATTTGAGTAAGTTTCCAGCACTGCTTCTTCATGTCCTTGCTGTTTCCAATATCCTAGCCAAGTATTTCATCATTTTTTCCATTTCATTCAAGGTGGTCACTCAGACAAAGAAAGGAAACATTTAAAACTCCAATAACTAAAGTATTTGTTTGTATTCCTATGAATGTGAGATATGTATTTCACTAACTTGCCCACATTTTATATTAGATCTTTAGAGTATGCTTTGTCTTGAGTTTTTTGTTTTGTTTTTGTTTAACTTTCTCTTCTTTCTTAGTTATTTCTTCTGGGGGAAAAGTTGTGACAAAAGCAAAATTACACTCCAGTATAAACTGAAGACCTTGCACCCATGATAACTTATCCAATGTGCATATACATTTTTTAGTATCTTTTGAATCTAATTTTTTTGTGGAAGCAATTTCAAATTGATGTATTTTTGATTGCCACAAATGAGATATCTTTCAACTGTGAATCTCCTTCACACTTGTTAGCCTGTATCGAGTTCTGATATTTTTATAAAATGATGGCAATTTTGTGCTCATCTTATCTCCATTCTATACAAAAACTTACAAGAAGGAAGAGGTCTTATACCTTTCTAAAT
This sequence comes from Vulpes lagopus, assembly GCF_018345385.1. Classification (NCBI taxonomy): domain Eukaryota; kingdom Metazoa; phylum Chordata; class Mammalia; order Carnivora; family Canidae; genus Vulpes; species Vulpes lagopus. The sequence goes on from NC_054844.1 coordinate 22,172,971, forward strand.
CTATGCTAATAGGTATTCATTGTATATATTTGGTTGAATCTTTCCACACGCTCCCTATTAAAGGAAAGTCATTACATTCATTATGACAAATCTTCTTAGGCAAACACATTTACCCCCATTACCACAGCTTTAGAAGGTCTTGTTTATTTACCTATCACTGCATAGCACTTTGTGGGGATGCTAACAACAGACCTTCATCAAGTATCCTGAAGTAGCTCACAACTCCCACATAGTATGTATTCCCCCGCCCCCATGGGAGAGTACATTCCTTAATTTCTCAAGGCCCAGTTAACTTTAAACTCAACAGTAGTACTTCAAATACTGTGGACATCATATGAATCAAGGTTTTTTTCCACTTGATATTCAACCCTCCCCCCACCAAAAGGAATGGAACTGTGAGGCAACAGGACAACATGATCTACTGAACAACCTATCCAGTGGCTTTGATGAACCCCAACTGATTGTTTTTCACACGTCCTCACTCCTGGTAGCCCTGGGGGTAATTGTCAGAAACAATGCGAGTATAAAGATTGAGCCACTTACATTCAAACACAAACCTTGGATTATATCTAGATAAACAGCTTTGTGTGGTATTTTCTGACAACATTTACAGAATAATGTTTGTAACAATGTAATTTCATTGTATGATAAACATCAATTTACCATAAAAAACAAATGTAAACTTGTCACCATTTTCACCTTGTTTCAATTGAATTGGCCTTGTTCAGATAAGCAAGCCTATCTCTTACAGAAACAACAGTTTATAGATAAACTGTGTGAAATCGGGTATGTGTGTGTAGAATTATACTGCCTACTATCATAATTTTATACTGCCACACTGCACATATGGCTTCCAAGCTTACTTTATCTGAATCTTTCTGAATCTATTCTCCATGCTATTAAACTGAGCACATTCCACATCGTTCAAAAGTAATTACACTTTTGTCTAGAGTGTAGGAGACTGCTCTCCCTAAACAATGAAATTCTCATTATTACAACTGGCACAATAATGGCACTGGTGTTAACAACAGTATGCATTATACCATCACAATAACTTATGCTAAGTTTGATGTACAAAGGTAACCAGAAATTTAAAAGCTTACAAAACTACTATATAGAAATAGGAATCTTCACCATACCATAATTAAGGTCCTATTCTGTGATTTTTAAATAAGACATACATTTTTCTTTTTTCTTTTGTACATTATCTGAACAGTACTTTATACAGAACATTATCCTGGTCAAACATTGAAAATACATTACAAATAACTATTAGGTTATAAGCAAAGTTTATATAAAGAATATTTCGAGACACAGCTATAATATAGCAATTAAAATTATTTGGGGGTAAATAAAGAATCCCAGGGATTGACAGTGAATCTGAACAAGTAAAAGCCTGTCTCTGAGATGCATTTTATGAATCCCTTCACTGTTTAAGGCTGGATTTTATATATTGGAGCCTTGCTATAATGTTATACTTGGTTCCCAGCTATACGTCCAACTTCTACAGAAGAAACAATTTAAAAAGACACCTTTGTCTTCTTTTGATGGACATCAAGAAGAAACTGACTCACCTTGAATGTTGCTTTATGATAACTAGTGTCTCTGCAATGTTTAAATATATTTACATTAGGATAAATCAAATCATTAAGTCCAAAATACTATGTATCCAGAGGTTGTTTTTTTTTTTAATAATTCCGGGAAAATATTATATGTATAAACATTAAATGAAATACTAAAATATATTAAAGTGTATTTCCAAATCCAATGGATCTTTAAGTGTTAAAAAATTATACACAAACATAGTATTTATGTCATACGAAATACAGCTATCTTTAAGTGGGCAACTCAAATTATTTTTTAATAAGAATACTATACTGTTGGGATCCCTGATGGCTCAGCAGTTTGAGTGCCTGCCTTCGGCCCAGGGTGTGATCCTGGAGTCCCAGGATGGGGTCCCACATCGGGCTCCCAATAGGGAGCCTGCTTCTCTCTCTGCCTGTGTCTCTGCCTCTCTGTGTATCTCATGAATAAATAAATAAAATATTTTTTTTACAAAAAGAATACTATACTGTTAAAATAAATAATTATATATTTTAAAAATCAATGTTGGGAGGTAGCCACTCTATAGTTATACAAAACAATTCATTCAACTGAAGAGGATTTTAAGAAGTCAAAGAGAGTTTGTCTGAGATGAATATACCTTCTGTGAAAAAAGAAAGAAAGAAAGAAAGAAAGAAAGAAAGAAAGAAAGAAAGAAAGAAAGAAAGAATGAACTGACTATTCAGTAACCACAGGTGGTCAAGCCTTTCATTTCATAACACATTTGACACTGGAGCAACAATCTAGCCAGCAGAAGTAGTATGCAACCAGACAGAAAATCAGTACCAAAATGGTGACTATAGAGTCCCTTGGCTGCCTCTGATGCTGCCATTTGATTTCTCTTCAGATTCACTCTATTCCCTTCTGGTGCTCATATATAATCACATTGATTGACATGAGGATATGTTTTCAATAGTTCTTTGCATCATGAAATAAATTCATCTGTATCAGAACTATTATTAAAAATGAGCCAGAAATTATAGTGATTCTTGCCTGTCTCTGAAACTCTAAAGTGACAGTCTCCAAACCAATGTTTAAAAAGGGGGGAAGGGGACAGGAAGGGTAGATCTGATCTTCAGTAAAAATAAAGCCCCAAACTGCCTTTCCCCTCCTGTCAGAATCAGACTTTCCAACCTTGCCACTTTTATGAGGATTACATGGAAATCAAAATTTGCCATTAATTGCTTGGCAAGGTTATGAGAGCTTCAGAGAAGAAAACCATAGAATCAGTCTTTTTTCATATTTAAAGTACTTATGTCTCAAACTCGTATTGATTGGAAATCTGACAACTTAAAAATATATAAATATATATTACATATATTTATTATTTATTTATATATTTATTATTTATTATTATTTACATATATGTAAAATCAGCTTATGACAGTTGATCTCCAATGTCTCTGAATAATGAACAAACCATTCCCAGCATTCATAGACTTGTAGTATTCATGGCAGTATAGCTGATGGGAGTAAGGTACTTGCTTTTAGTAAGGCACTTAATTTATTTCTCCAAAATATTAAGGCAATAAACACAAGTTCAGAAGGGAAGAATTACATCTTAATCTGACCCTATTCCAAACAACTGCATCCCCTGCATATGAACAAACAACCCTGATTCCTCAAAATCCTTATATGGCAACAGTTTTGAAATGTACAGAACTTTTATCTCAGAAAATATTTTCCAACTTAAATGTTATACTAAGACATCTCTCTCTGTAACTTCAAGACAGCCTTACAGGGATTACTCATCAGTTTTACTTTGTCTCTAAACTATATTGGCAATATAAAATGTGGACCTCTCATCCTTTTTTTAATTTAAGAATAGAGTATGAATGTCACACATAGATAGGCAATGAAATCTAGAAACCTGTTTTGTCCCCCTTAAATTGAACTCTATGATATGGAAACCATGAAACAATGCTCTGTTTTCAAAAATACTGAACAGAGAAAAAATAGGAAATATACCTTCCTACTGAAATAAAAGTTTCTGTTTAAGTGAACATTACAATTGCCTACTACTTAGAAAAAGTATAATGTATTTGTCTTGAATAACAATTCTTGAATAACAATTCAATCATTTTGATATAATTTAATAAAATAGTCAGCTTAACAAATGAATATATCATGGCTATTATGACATATTTTCTGATTTCTGAATATACATTAGTAGATCCTACCTTAGTTCTCAAATTTCTAGAAGTCAGCATGTTTATCATGAATAGTATCTTAACAACTTTGCCAAAAACATATTTACTATTTAATTATCCAAATGATCTGCCATTTAATCAATGATCATATATTGAGTATCTATTATAAGCTCAGTATCAGAAACACAAATATATATTATATAACTATTCTTATGTTATTTTTATATATTTATTATTACATATTATATATTTTATTATGTAAAAATATAAAATTTATTATAATGCAATTATAATAAAAATACTCTATAATTACACACACACACACACACACACACACACACATATATATGACTCTGCCTTCAAGGAGAAATACAGTGCACAGAAAAGCAGACATACAAACATACAAATCATAATGCAGGCAGTGAGAAAAGATATAAACAAATACAATGGATAAAAAAAAATAATGCAGCAACCGTTCTGCTTTGGCAAGTCAGTAAAACCATCCAAAAAGAAGTAATTTTTGAACTCAGTCTTTTTTTTTTTAAGATTTTATTTATTTATTCATGAGAGACACAGAGAAAGAGAGAGAGAGAGGTGAGACACAGGCAGAGGGAGAAGCAGGTTCCATGCAGGGAACCTGATGTGGGACTTGATCCCGGGTCCAGGATCACACCCTGGGCCGAAGGTGGCGTTAAACCACTGAACCACCCTGGCTGCCCTGAACTCAGTCTTTTGGAAGAAATGCAATTCACCAGAAGGTGAAATATGAAAAGAGTGATTCCAGGTAGAAAGAATAAAGCTGTGTCATCCAAGGTCACCTGGCATGTTTCTGAACATATTTAAAAAACTTGGCATGACAAGGATAATGGGTCCATGGGAGAAATGACAGAAGAGAAGACAAAGCCATAGTTTAGTCCTACTCTATACAGAGTTTTATGCTAAGACAAAGAGTTTTAGACAAACTCTTGTATGAAACAAAGACACACTTAATTTCCAAAGTGGGGCAAACAATCCAACTCAATTGTCAGGGAAACAAATCTAGTGGATATTGAAGAAAGAGGGGAGAGAAGAGAAGCTAAAAATTTGAGATCATATTAAAGACTTTTCTAACTGCCTACTCAAAAGATGAAAAATTAATGGAATCAAGAAACATTTCAGGCAGAAAACAAACTTAGAAACCTGTTGGACATATATAAGAGAGAGTGTCAGCATGTCATTAAAATTAACTAAAACCATTTGTATCCTCAGATCTGTCTAAGAATCTGATGAAAACCATAGTCTTACTCAGGGGTATGCATAATACAGAATTCTCCATTCATTTTCAGGAGATCCCACAGACCCTAAGAACTGCTGCTCTAGATAAAGTTGTTTGAGGGAAGGAGTTGTGTTTTATTCAATCTATTTCCACAGTGCCCAACAATAACAAAAAACTCGGTACAGAGTAAGCAATTCATAGTTTGTATCTAGTTGAACTAAAGTCTTCCTTACAAAGTAGTTTCATTTTCACTAACATCCTACATCAAAGGATCCCCTCATGCCAACTACAGAATGTAATTTAATATACTTTTGCTATACCCTTTCGCGAAGTATCCTTAAAATAATATCTCCTTTATCTCTGTGATGTTCTCCTAGTTATAACTATTTATTCCTACTCCTTCAAATTTGTGTGTTTAGACTTTGAGTGGTGTCACAGGAAAACCAAACCAAGAAGCACTCCCTAAGAGAAGTTTATCATCAAAATACTGAGAGAGAGGAGGCATTAGCAGTGATGAAATGGAGGGTATGATCTTATCCTGTTGAATTGTATACTACCATTTTCCCCATTTCTTTTCCTCACCTCTATGAAATGAGCCCAAAAAAGCTGAATCATTGCACATAAATAATATGGACTCACAGTAGAAAAAAAAAGTATGAATTATGGATAGTATGATTAAGCTTGCCAACAAAGAGATAATCAAAGAATATAATATGCATGTGCTCTTACGAAGAGCTTATAATGTTTATAAGCATGGACTCCAAAGCCAGAATGTCGGGGTAAACACCCCTGGTTCTCCTCTGTATCAGCTATGATTTGAAGCAGATTATTCACCTCTTTGTGCCTCAGTTTCCTCATTTATAAAATGAGAATAACAATAATATCTCACTATATTATTGTGAAGGTTACATGAGTTAATACACGCAATGTGATTAAAATAGCACACCTATATAAGTGTTACATAGTGTTAGTCGAAATACTATCCCTGAGGGGAAAGTGTTGGCACATAGTATTACACCTATTGAAATTCTGACCTATGAGGCTTAAAATGTTGAAAGGGTATTTAAGCCTAATGTGAGTGATAAAAAATAGCATCCATCTCACTTTTATTAGGCTATCTCTGATTTTTCTTCTTGATTCAATTATATATATATATATATATACATATATATATAGTACAATAACATAAATAAGTGGGCATATTTCAATAGCAAGCACATTTATGATATGTAATACTTTTCTAGGGAAAGCAAAAACAAAAAAAAGCATTTCACGAAATTAGCGTTGTCTTCAAAATATGAGAATGTATGAGGAAACATAGTTCTGTTGGTATAATCTGGTTCAAATTAATGGCCCCGCCATCCATGAAGTGGAAGAGGAGGTCACAAACCATGACTTGTACCCAAGCAACCATGTTGAAAAGGCAAGTGTGGCTTTACTGGGGTAAGTGCTGTGCTACCTTGCCAACATGCTGGTTCTGTGTATTTAAGTTCCTAAAAGCCTTATTGGTACGTGTGTGTGTATCTGTGCTTTTAAGCTTCAGCCAAAGATGCTATGCTGCTTCTTCCCTCTCATCTGTGAAACCAGTTGCCTAATCTTCTGCAGTGATCCAGACCCCAGGATAAAGGGGCATATAAATTATCCTGAGTTCCAAATTCTGGAATAGGATGCACTAGGTAATTACTGAACTATCAAAACAACAGCATGAATGAGACTGAGTTAGAAAGTACAGCAGTCACATTAAAAACTATAGCTTCTATAAAATATATTCTCCTATAATATTCCTGCACTGTAAGGAGTACTAGAATCCAATCTGGGAAAGCAAAAAATTGAAAAACATTGATTTATTGTGGTGAAGATGTTCAAAGTATGTTGTAACTCTATCTGGAAAAACCTTTTATTGTAAATACTATGACATCTAACTGTCATGCTGACTAACTTTAAATGTGCTACTTAAACATTATTCTTATATGTATATGTTTTTTTCTTCTAATAAAATTGTGTCTCAAAAGCAAAATTCTTGAAAACCAAAAGAAAAAAAAAAAAGAAAGGAAGAAAGAAAAAATAGCACATCATGTCCTTCTTACTGGAATCTACTTATAAAGAACTCTGAGATGTTAGGAGTGAATCTTGTGTCTGGCTGTTAAGTAGATGATAATTATAAAGCAAAGGACTGAAGCCAAACTATGAGAGGAGTAGACTGGTCAAAAAGTGAGTGTAGGCACAAGAGACCATGAGAAACCTACCATTGTATTGTGCTGAGAAGTGGGAGTCCTATGGCCACAAGTCTCTTGCGTCAGCAGAGAAACTGGCTGAAATTCCTCAGAGTGAGGCTTGTTGGGAAAACTCACATGCAAGGGAAGGTGAAAGGCTGGGAGCCCGTCACTCTCCTCTTCTTCCACTTTCTGTCTGCTTGTCACCATGGCTACCTCTCCATCTGCTTCCCCATACGGAGAGGCTGGTCGCTTGGAAGACATCCTGGAAGGAACAAAAGAGGAGAAAATAATGAAACCTCCACATAAATCCTTAATGCCGTCATTGTGTGGTTAGGGGCCATTGTAACAGAAATGCCTTTTTGTGCTGGCAGAGAGCAGGAAACCATCCAAATACCACTGCAAAGCGCACACAATCAGAAACAATGGCCAAGCAGGTAGCAACAGAACAGTGCTTGTTTGTTGTGAGAATAATACACTAATATAGCACTCTCTTGTATTCTGGCTTCTTAAACAAGAGAATTCACCTAAGAACACTGCATAATGAAAGACCATTCCATTTTAAAGGGAAGAAAAATACCCATCTAGTTTTACACTTTGATAGACCTTATTGAAGACAGAACATCTATGAATAGCAAATACTATTGGCAGTTAAAAGAAGGAAAGAACTAAAATTTCTTGCATTAAAAATAAACAAAATAAATGAATGACTACCATTATAGCAAATTTGCATTTTATTAAAAGTATGATTATTATGAAATGTAGAAATATTGGTTATAAGTAAACCTAGACTCCATGACAAAAAGTTTGATATGTGTTTAAAGCTTATTAAGAACTGAATAAATGTTACAATTGCTGTGAATCTTAAAACATTTGAGAATTGTTCTTTTCTCACCTCTCCATGTATTTCTAATATCAAATAGGCAAAGTGGTTAAAAAAAAGTGAAAATATAAAAATATTTCAGTTTTCATTTCCATAATTCTACAAAAGATTTAGATGTGGATTCTCAGAGTTCTCTGCCCCTTAGAATACCTAAAGTAAGAGGGAAAAATCAAAGAAAGATAATTTTGTTTTGATGAGCTAATGCCTATAAGGAAATACTTGTAGACAATTAAAAAATAAACACTTTTTTTTTTGGTATTTGAGTCTAAGAATACTGTCAGAGGTTAAAAATATCTGGCAAATATTCTTGGTTAAATAGAGTGTTCCCTTTCCTTTCATTACAAGTTTTATACAGAAACAGTATAGAGTTAAATTTTTTAATTAAAAAAAAACTCTCTTGTATTTGCAACTTGATCTGACCTTGAGAAAGTTGTTATTTTTGCTCCACAAACAAAGAGTGTTTACAGAATCATCCATTCTTATTCTAGACCAGTGGGAGAGAAGGCAGGAAAGCATTAACTGCCACACCACATCTTTCATATATATATTACTGATTTTTTCATTTGAAATTTACTACTGAAGAGATGTCTATAATCATTGCTCAATAATACTTTCTTACTGTGAGAAGTTTCAAAAGAACAGTGTATTTGAGTACTGAAGATATTCAATTAAGAAATAATAGCACAGTAGAAAAAACTAAGGGCCTTGGAATCAGACAAACATGGATTAAAGTACTGATTCTGCTACATGCTAGCTGTGAGACTTAGCTTTAATCTATCCCAATTTATTCATCTTTCAAGGAAGATATAATATCTACTTGTAATGCTCTTTGAGAATAAACTGTGTACCATATGAAAAATAACCTGTAGAGCATTTAGTACAGAGTAGACACTCAGTAAGCAATAGATGCTGTTTAAAACTTTAAAACTGCAATGTTACCTACCCTCTCCCCCCCAAAAAACCCAAAATCCAAAAATCAAAAAACTATAAGATGAGGAAAGCAGATTACTTTTTAAGATTTAAACCATAAAATCAACATGAAATACAAAATCTCCTGATAAGAGAAATGCTCCTTAGCCAGTCATAATTAACAATAAAATGATCCAATGTATTAGCAAATGTGAAGAGGAAACACTAATAGCAGGAAATCATGATCAGCTGAAGAACAGAAAAAGAGGAGGGAATGTTGGTGGCTACCAAGGAAGCGCTGTCTAAAGGAGAAGTAGACCAGGCCATCACATTTCAGGGATCTTCAGTTTTTCTGATCTCATTACTAAGGTTTACTCCAAGTATACTCTTAAGTATGGAGAAAGGAAGTAAGGGAATGAAGCTAGGATAGTTCTAATGTCATTGGCAATACCACACCTATCACCAAATTGAAAAATTAAACTCTATGTAATAACTCTAAGCACTAGTATATTAGCTTTAACTGCTCTGCTTGCATGCTCTCTAAGCAAACTTATGATTGCCATGTAGAAAATGGGCTGACAGAACAGATTTGAAATATTTAAGGACTTTGTGAAGTGATTTGTGAGAATAAATCAATAAAAGGACCTTTAATTATTTCTTGTTTTACATGTAGTTTCACTATAAGGAGATGATGCATTTATTATACAAGCCATAGTATTTATGGTCTGTGTAGGCATTATCACATTTGATAAAATTAATAAATTGGCATTCCGGTATCTACCTCGGTCTTATGTACAATAAGTCTCTTACCGTCCAAAAACTCCAGGCTATTGGCAAAAGCTAGTCTCTGGGTTATTAAAGCAGAAAGCTAGATCAGCTGGCCTTTTCTAAGGTAATTCAGTTCTTTTTCTTTTTCCAGATTTTATTTATTTATTAATGAGAGACACAGAGAGAGAGGCAGAGGGAGAAGCAAGCTCCATGCAGGGAGCCCGACATGGGACTTGATCCCAGGACTCCAGGATCAGGCCCTGAGCCAAATGCAGACACTTAACCATTGAGCCACCCAGGTGTCCCTAAGTTAATGCAGTTCTATGACCTTCTGGAAGTAGGACCTTTTTGCTGATTTCTACTTTATTAATAACATTATTAATAATGATTATGAAAACTGAAAGTCCAAACAAGATATAGGTAGATATGGTAAGTAGTAAAGATGCAGCTACCCTTCTCAAAACATCTAGTCATTTCAATATCTAAATTATCTTTCTATACCTCTGGATAAACAGTCTATATATATATCATACTATAGAGCAAAAAACCTAAGTTCTAAAACACTAAACATGACATGAAGAGGTGGTACTGCCAGAAGGCACCTGATCCTAAATAATTCTATATTTCATGCTTATTTCAATTCCATTTTCAGACACTTACAGAATGTTCTTAATGTGGTGGAGTTGAGAATATTTTTATAAAATTCAGGTAAAAGAGGTCTTAAAGATTAAAAAAAAAAAGTATTGTAATAAAAATGCTCACAGTTCAAAAATAGGCTACCAAAGTCAGAAAAGGCAAATACTTAAATTTTGTAGGGAGCTATCAATCTGCTTGATATTTAGTCTGACTCATAGTACTTCTAAAAATATTGATAACAAATCACCAATAATGTTAATTCTTGAGTTTTTGCTCATCTACCAAACAGTTTCATTTTGGACAGAAGAAAGTTCATTAATTTAAAAAAAAAAAAGTACTTTCAAAATTATCTTACTGTTTATTCTGGTCTCTATTTTATTCGTTTCTGATTTTTCTTTGTTATTTCCTTCCTCTACTAAACTTCAGCTAAATTTCTCCTTTTTCTAGTTCCTTGTGGTATAATGTTTATTCAAAGTTTTTTCTTTAAAAAAAAAATATTTTATTTATTTGACAGAGAGAGAGCGAGAGACCGCACAAGCAGGGAGAGCTGCAGAGGGAAAGAGAAAATCAGGCTCTCTGCTAAGCAAGGAGCCCTATGCAGGGCTCCATCTCAGGACCCTGGAATTATGGCCTGAGCCAAAGACAAGACGCTCAACCAACTGAGCCACCCAGGTGCCCCTGAAACTTTTTTCTTAAGACAGACATTTATAGAATGAATTCCACTCTAACATCTGCTTTTGCTACATCCCATAGGCTTTGGAATATTTTGTTTTCCTTTTCATTTGTTTTGAGACATATTTTGAATTGCATGAAAAAAATTCTTACTATTGAAAAATTTTCTACCATTGGAATGGGAACATCATACTTTCTGTCAATGTTTGCTTCATGTATGTTGAAATTCTGTTCTATCCATGCATATTAACAGTTGTTTTAACTTCTTGAAAAAGAATAATATTGGAAGATATATAATTAAAAGAAAAAGAAGTCACTGCAACTTTCCATATATTGTTTATCTGGGATACACAGGGTTCCAATTCCTGCACTTGCTTACACAACATGCTGTGCTTCAGTGCAAGGATGCCTTGGAATAGTCTGAGGATCCAGGTTGGAGCATGCTCTTATGTATTCATACAGAGACGAAATTTGTCACTCCTGTGGTAGGTGCTAGACTTGCCAATGAAGAAAACTCAGACTTCAAAGAATATGACTTGAGACAGACAAATATAATCCAGTGTGAAACTAACCTGTGGAGTTATGATGATATAATAGAATCCTTAACTCAGTTTTGTGTGTGGACAAGAAAATGTTCTTGAAAGAACTGATGTTTAATTCCAGGGCAAAAACATCTAATTTGAACTTTCAAATCATCAACAATCATTTACTCATCACTTGCTATGTGCAAGACACTTACCTAGTGGGGATAAAAAATGTGCAATTCAAATTCTCTGCTTTAAAGAGTAATGTAGTGGTTGAGAAGACTCTGATAAATAATAATGAAAGAAAGTTCAGGTTAATGGCCAAATGATGCTACAGCTGAACACCTTCATGAGGACTGGGAGATCCTGGAATACTTCTGGGAATGATTAACCAACTGAATTTGGGCAGGGTCGGGGAGAAGAAAGTCAAATGGAAAACCTGGGATAAATGAAGAGAGAATTTCGTGCAGGAAGTAGTGATACAAGTAAAGATGCAGAGATAGTCTTAGAAAGTACAATATAAATTTAACTTTCAAGCTTACTTAGTAAAAAGGGACATTGAGGAATATAAACTGAATGCTATCTTTAGTCTATAACATTCCTGGACTTGCTGAGTTACAGTCATGGAATAGATAAGAAACAGCTTCACTTATAAGGGGCAACTTGCTTTTACACGGAGTCACTTTCCCTTTACTTGTCCATATAGCAATATGCACAATCATTCCACTCTAGTCCACATGTGAAAGTAATTTTAAAGCTCCTGAAATTCTCGACTATTGGCTATGGGCTCTCTGTGTGCACTGTCATCACTATGTAAGTAGGATGTCCCCAATTGTACTCAGACATGTACACAAACTTAGGGGTAGGGTAAATGGTACGAGACTGCAATATAAACTAAACCATTGGTTCTCAACCTTGGCTGCAAACTAGAATTATATGGAGAGGTTTAAAAAATGCTGCTGCCTGAGTCCCACTGCCAGACATTCTAATATTATTGGTTCTGGAGTGGAGACGGAGTATCAGAATTTTTTAAAGCTCCCAGGTGATTCTAATGCATAGTCAAGGTTGCAAGCCATTTGCACTCATCAGAATAATGCTCCTTACTCAAGTTGTCTAAACTGTGATCCCCGAAGCTTGTGAATATGTTACTTTACAAGGCAAAAAGGGACTTTGCAGATGTAATTAAGTTAAGGATCTTGATATGAGGAGATTATTTTGGATATTCTAGGTGAGCACAAAGTCATCATAAAGGTTCCTATAAAGAGGGGAGGCAGGAGGATTAGAGTCAGAGAGAGAGACTGAACCATACTATGTAACTTGCTTTGAAAATCGATGAAATGGTTCCATGAGCCAAGAAATAAAGATGGCCTCTAGAAGCCAAACAAAAAATGATGAAACAGATTCTCCCCTAAAACCTCTAGAAGGAATGAGCTCTGCCAACACCTTGATTACAAGACTTCTGACCTCCAGAACTATAAGTGAATACAATTGTATTGTTTAAACCACTAAACTTTTGTTAATTGTTAGGACAGCAATAGGAAACTAATGCACAGGGCACACTTATTTCTTTCACAGTTGGCATTATCTCAATCTGAAACCTTCCTAACCCAGATACACCCTTGCCTCATCTGTCACTTTATTTAGTGTCAACATCATTTCCCAGTGAAGCCTTCCTTGGTTGCTCCTCCTAAACCAGCACCTCCTTGCTCTTTTTAGCACCTTGTTCCTATGACATATTTCTTTATTATCTGTCTCTCCCACTATAAGATCCAAGAGGGCAGACTTTATTTTTGTTCACAGCTACATTCCCAGGACTTATAATGCTTTCTGAAGACAGTTGTTTTTCAACAAATACCCATTATGTGAAAGCTACCATCTAAAACCAACAACTCTCTTAGTATTCTAATCATGAGTAGTTGTTAAGATCTAGTCTTACATGGCAAGCATGCTTAGAAAATGTCTTAATATTGTCAGAAAAAAAAAAAGGAAATCCAGCTCTGTGCTAATAGCATCCTTTTAAATAATTTCTATGTAAAAGAATTGGTATACCTGGTTAAATTAGGTTTTTAAAATATTCATAAAAATCTTATTTTTCAAATGTGTATGTAAAAAACTATAAACATGAGGGAAATTTATGAAAGAGTGTTACGTAGTTAATTACTATCTGACCTATTAAAGGAATCACCTATTTACTGCTTTAGAATATGTTCTTTGATGCAATTCTATAAAATGAAAGCATATGCAAAGTGAAAAGAACTTATATATGGAACAAACATAAAATGGAAAACTTAGAATAGGAATTGCTTTCCTTATGAAATAGTTTCCTCTTTAAAGTTTCTTTCTTTCTCTAAGTATTTTAACCTTTGACTGATTAATTCAGAGATAAAGTCCTAGGAAGCAGTGCCTTCTACTGGTTATTCTTCTGGAATTGTGATATTATTTCTTTTAAGGTTTGCAGTTATGTATGAAAATCACAAACACACACACACACACACACAAAATCTATAAAGAGCAAATTCCAATTTTTCCACAGTCTTCCCATAGCATCACAGATGAAGTGACTTAACTCCACCTCAAACTACATCATCAACTTTTATTATTAGTCCACTAAAAACTAAACATCAGTATAACCTGTGGCATTCATTCAATAGTTTTTTTCCTTTTCTTCTTAATACACAGTGTCTAAAACTAGAACACAGACACTCGAAAAGCAAGAATATAATTTTATAATTTTCTTGAATTCCCCAGGATATACAGCATGTCTTACACTTAATAAGATTTCAGTAAGTACAGGACTATCTGTGACCATTTGACCTGATTTTTCCAAGATTAATGCTGAAGATATGACTGTATGATAAAGGCCTTTCCAAATTGTGTTCTGTTTTTCTCCCTCTATGATGAATGAGATACAATTAATTATATGGCAGCACAATTCCTAGCACATACTTGGTACACAGTGTATTCTTCTATGAATAAATAAATGAATTGCATGAGTGTCTATTTTGTGCCAGGCAATTTATCTTTATGTTATGAAGGAAACAGGTAACTTAGATATGAAGACCCTTCTGGTTCACCGTTAAGGAAGTACAGTCTAGATGGAAATAGAAGTCATATACCCACTCAACCATTCATTCATTAATGGAAAAACATTTATTGAAAGACTACCATGTGCCTGCAGATAACAATGTAATTAAGAAATCAATAAATAATATTTTAAGGTAAATGACTTTTTATAAATGTGAGTACTATGGGAGACAGATAATAGAAAGATGTCTCACTAAAATAATAAGAGAATGCTTCCTACAAATTACAAGAATTCAACAGGGTAATGAAGGATGGATCCGATGTCAAGAGACACAGAGAAGAAGTGAGGATTCCCGACAGGAAAAATGACATTAACAAATTAAAGAAATTTATAGAATTATACGGGATGGTGGGTAGAGTGGTTTAGTTAAAGCGGGAGATTTTAGGAGGAGTAAATGCAGATAAGGATGAAAGGCAGGGGCCAGATGACAGAGATTCCAGTTAAATCCCATCACTTTTAAATAGCTAAAGCACAATTTGAAATTGAAACCAAGGCAGAAGGTTGCTGGTGATGGTTTGTAAGCCACAGAGTAACACCATCAACAAAATTGTACTTTAGAAAGAAAAACCCTCAGAAATTAGTAATGCTAGAATGTGGAGGGTGGGAACTAGAAAAGAACGATTAAGTGTGATACATCAAAGATACAGAGATTACTAGACTGTATAATTT
Organism: Vulpes lagopus; assembly: GCF_018345385.1. NCBI lineage: Eukaryota > Metazoa > Chordata > Mammalia > Carnivora > Canidae > Vulpes > Vulpes lagopus. The sequence goes on from NC_054844.1 coordinate 22,188,337, forward strand.
AGAGAATACTGCTAATAAGAAAAACATAAAAATTAGAATGAAAAGCCAATCTGGAGGAAAATATGAAATTCAGTTTTAGAAAGAAATCTTTGTTGATTGTAGGATTTAAAAAAAAGAAATAGCAGGTTATCAGAGAATGCAAACTCTCATAGAAGTAACTAAGGCAGTATTCTCTTTTAAACACAAATAGAGAGTTAACCAATAATTGTAATTATTTCTCATTGACAATATATTTATTCTCCTTGTTTTATAAAATAGGAAACTGAGTCAAAAGGTGGTTAAATATCTTTTGTTACACTATTTGGTGTTTGCACTATAATAGGCAGCAGCTCAAGCCCAGAATTGTCTCTCCAAGGGAAAAACTGGAAAAAAATAGAGCAAGGGGGAGGAAATCTTACAGTCCATCCTACTTTGGGGGAGCAGTGTATAAAAAGGATTAGCAAAAAGACAGAGAAGTCAAAGTGGTAAGCGAAGCAGCCTAATTATTCTTTAAACAATTCTATAAAAGTCAACATTCTCAATATGAACTTTTAAAATTCTGGACCATGACATTTATTTAATTTATAACTTCCATTAATTGCTCTCCTAAATACTTGTTTTTAGTATTTACTCTCTCATGTTAAATTTTAAGCATAGCAGAATGCATTTTTAAAATGACAGAAAATATTTGAAAGGATGAATCTTAAGGGAACAATAAATACGGGGTATTAAAAAATAAAATAAAAATTATCAGTCCTGGGGCACCTGGGAGGCTCAGTTATTGAGCATCTGCCTTCAGCTCAGTTCATGATCCCAGGGTCCTGGGATCAAGTCCTATATCAGGCTCCCTGCAGGGAGCCTGCTTCTCCCTCTGGCTATGTCTCTGACTCTCTCTGTGTGTCTCTCATGAATAAATAAATAAATAATATATTTAAAAAAATGGTCAGTCCTTCATACTCACAGATTATACTACTTTTCTAGAAGTTAGGAACCTCAAGTTTTTCTAGTAATAAGACTATTTATACAAGACTTTTAAGGTTTGCAGTTATGTCTGGCCTCTTATGTAATTAAAGTTGTTGTGAGAAAGCTAATCAATATTAGGAATTAAACTCTACTGTTTATCAAAGATATTCCCACAGTAGAATGTTACTCATCTAATAATGGAAATAAACATAGACATTTAGCTTTGAATAGACAGGTTTTGATCCAAATGGGTGAAATGACCAACACTTCTTGAGTGGTTTATAAACGCAGAATTACACAAAATTAGCATATCACTTTATGAAAGAAAAAATATTTTTGTTACTCTTATCTATGAATTTCAATTATTATTATTTATATTTTATGGTTTATTCTTTCTTCTTCCCTCTTACATCTTTATTTTCCTTCTAAGAATCAACTTTGTGTTTAATTTGTGAACATTATATGTGAATTTAATAACCAAGTCTGTCATATATAATATTGAGAAACTTTTTTTTTTTTTGAGAAGTCTTTTAAGTTGAAATTTTATTTGTGGTAAACGTGCAATATTTCAAACCTGTATAATTTTTTTCTCTTATCTATAAATCCTCTTTGCCATGAGTTTCTATCTTTCTTTCTTTTCTTCTTTCTTTCTTTCTTTCTTTCTTTTTTTCTTCTTCTTTTTTTTTTTTTTTTGCCATGAGTTTCTGATACAGAACATGCCAATCTCTTTACTTCTATACCCTTTGCTTCCCACATACAATGACCTCATTCATTATATTGTTATTTAGAATCATTAACAAGTTCATCAGGTCCTGGCATAAACTATAAATGGAAGTAGAAACACAGATTTCATAGAAATATAAAAATGGACAACTCAGAGTAATAAATAAGGCTAGACTCCCTTGTGATTTTAGTATACACTTCACCAGAGTAGAAACTTATTTCTACTAGTATTCATAAACAAAACTTGTCATAACATTGAAATCTAAAAACAAAAGTAGTTTTGAGCTACAGCTACACAAATAATAAATTATTCTGTTCTGAAATATAATTTGAATTTACATAAAATATGTTCATACATAATATAAAAGTTTAAACCAAACTGTGTTAATTTAAAACGTTACCTTCATCAAGATTCAAAATGACCTTCACCAAAGCTGTTCCCCGTGTTTACCTTGTCCTACATTTAGTTTCTGAGATGTTCTCTGCATTGAGATCAAGTGGTTTATTATACTATCTCTTCTTTTTGATAAGAATAGCACCACTTTCAACTTCTTCAACACATTTTTGCCCTTTCCTTTACTGGCATCTCTGTCTTTACTAAATAGCTTCCCCCAAACTTGTCCAGCCCACCAGAGTCAGAGATAGAGGGAGGAATAAGAACAAGCAAAAAATGAGGAAATTCTTTGCAAAGGGGGTGGAAAATAAAACTTAAAAAATATATATATGTGAAGTTAAAGAGAGATAAGACTTAGAAATAGAATTTAATTCTTTTTAGTACCTGAAAGGAATGAGCGTCTATGAGTTAGATGCAGGATATTTCAAAAGTGTGAATTAATGTGCTTAAAGTAAGCAATAAAATTAACTTTAAAAGCCCATTTGTTTTTGTTTTCTAAACAAGAAAGGCAGATAATCAAGGGTAAACATTTAGAAACAATTTATGATAGCAAAATTCCATGCTACAATGATTCAGAATTCAAAATTTGATTATTTTTATAAGTTCTTCTGTTACTATTTCACTAATAATTGCAAATATCTGAAAATTCACCCCAAAATTAGACCATGTGTTATTGTATGAAGACCCTCAGAAAATTTTCTAAATAAAAAGATTGCTTTATTATGAGTAAGCTAACAGCTGGGCTTTAGGGCCAACATTTATCTAAACAAATGAATTGGCCAGCTAAAACTTCTCATCTTTATGTTTTATTGTGTTACTTTAACATTAATCTACACTTACTAAGTACCTAAAACAATACTATTCCTGATAAATAAAAAGGTAGAAAGGGTATTAAATTTAATTAAACTCCACTCTAATCATTCCACAATGTTCTTATACTTAGAAAAGTTAGTGTTCATTCTAAGTCTGACAAGACTGAAGGAAAACTGGTTACAAGAACGTTTATGATTCCTAAATACAAAGTCACTTTCATAAAGAGAAGAGGTAGCAAATGTTTTTATAGAGTTCTGTACTTTTTGGAAAAAAAAACTGAAACTTTTCTCATGATTTACAACACAAGAATATAGCAATAAGCGCTTTCCACTTAAAAAAAAACTAACTTTATTTAACTTACTTAATAATTATTATAATTTTATTTCCTTGTCTCAAAAACAGAAACGCCTAAATCTGGGTTATTAAGCATTTGATCACAGAATCTTTTTAATTGTCAAATACACTAAATTTCAACCAAATCTACCTGAAGAAAACATAAAAAAAGATTGAGATCTTTAAATATTGAAGGGAGATTTCTTCCAAGTTGTTGGTAATATGACCAATCCCAGGAGTTTGGAAGGAAACAATACAAACTATAAATGGCAATTTGTTGTGAATTATATAATTTGTGTATTGCTATACATTTGTCATTAATCAGAAACAAATAGAAAAAGAACATTCAACCTTCAGCCATCTACAGGTTAAAAGTGTCAAAATCCTTTTGTCCGAATTATTTATGAATTACTTTGAATAATCTAGCATTAAGATTTGTGGTTCTAAAACTTGTTATTACAGTTAGAAAGAGAATACTTTCTGAGGAAATAAAAAGCTTTTTCCATTCGAGTATGGGTTTTGCCTTTCTGACAGCTCCAAGTCCACAGGATGTGGAGGGATGATTTAAATTTTACATCAAAATTGTGACTGCACTAGACTTTTTTCCCCCTTCTCAAGGGAGGCATTGTTCTTGTCTTTCCATAACCAGGCGTGACAGCGCCAGACTGGAGTCATACGGCTGGTCTCTGAGTCAGCGTGAAAGTGCTCACCTCCTGAGTCTCCCCAGATGCTCGGCTCCTTGTGAATCTGAAAGCTGAGCACTGAGTAGCCACAAACTCCATTCCTGGGACAGATAGAGGATTGGAAGAAAAAAATCTAGGGATTAGCAAAAAACTATCTCTTCCAGTATATGCTATAAAACTTTTTTATTATGAGTTTAATAAGAAGTAACAATTAAGAAAAAAAAAACATTTAATACCAGTATCACTTTTCTTAACCCAAAGTTGGGATACATTGTTGAAAAAGGAGTTGTGTGCTTCTGAGTCAAAGAAATAAAGAAAGTCTAAAAAATCAGAAGCCTTTTAGATTTCTCTGAGACACATGGTTGCCACATGTATAAATTTCAGGTTATAGACAGCTGGATAGAATGGTGAGAGAATATTGTATGAAATGCATATCTATTCTCTCAATCTCCAGAAAGGTATCTTTAAAAATTGTCTGTAGAATCCCTGAAAAGGGACCATCTTTTCTGCTACCAGAATAATTGGTAATGAGATAGGGATGAATTCTATTTCATTGTCTGTCCTTGAATGAACCTTTTAGGGAAGTTTGAGAAGTGTCTGTGTCTTGTATATATGTACAACTGTGTGTGTGTGTGCATGACACGTGTGCATGTGCATGGGAGAGAGAGTCAGAGAGAAAGAGGCAGAGAGACAGAGAGATAAAGAGGAAGAAGGGGGAGTGGGAGGAGAAGATTTTACTGTCTAATGATATTTTAATAGAAATTAACAGTCTCTTCTTCTGGAACCTCTCTATTAAGGATTGGACAGCACCATCTTAATCATAATCATATACTAACAACTCTCACTTACTGTCTAATTCAAAACAATTGGTTGAAAATTTTATGTATTTTGAGAAAAGAATTTAAAAAAATAGAAGCAAACTCCTCCCAATTTGTTAGCCCATAAAAAGTAAAGGAAAAAAGCCAAAAGAAATGTAATTCCTAAATATTACTACTACAGTGAGTAACAATAATCTTTTAGTTATTGCTTTCCAAAATAATGCCAGTCAACTTTTTTCATATTGCTCTTATGAGGATATGAGTGTCTAACATGTTCGCATGTGCACATATATGGGCATGTTTGTGACAATCTATGAAAACAGTTCACCATAATCACAGGGAAAGAAAGTAGATTTTCATTCATGAACATCACTAGTCAGGTGACGTGCATATGCAAAAACAACAACAAAAAGTTTTAAGTAGGACAGGATATCTATTTAGGCTTAATTGTATTAATCCCTCTGTAAAATATCATACCACTTATTTTAATGACTTAGTAATTTTGACTCTCCCAGGAGACTCTCCCTATGGCAGAACTGCAAATAGGATATAAAATTTTATTTTCCAAAATAATATCCTTAAAGGACTTATTTTGAGCGTCCCTCCCTCCCTCCTATCTCCTTATCTGAGCTTCCTCCTAAAGCGCAACCCCCCACCCCTACTTTCTCTCTCCCCTTCCACATTACTGGCTAAGTCTAAATAAACAGCAAATTGTTCCATAATCAAAAGTGACTTATTCTTAGCATGGTGTATGTCTTGAAATAAAATCTGTGGCATGTTTAATTTATTTAGGATCTAATAATGATGACAAAAATAATTAAGTAACCAATCTAGTTTTAATTTCTTTTGTTTTCAAAGGTCATTGTGAAATCAAGCAAGTTAAGCCTTCAAAAGCAAACCTCTAGAGAATTGTGTGTGTGTGTATGTGTGTGTGTGTTTTCCCCCAGCAGAAATGAGAAACAAGGCTCACAGCTAAAAGGAATACTGAACATCAGCATCAGATTTGTTGAGAATGACTGTCTAAGTAGTCCAACGAAGAAAAATATTATGACCCCTATCCTCTTTGGAATCCAGATAACCCTGACAAGAAAAAGTTTATACACTGCTCAATTGGGGCCCGTTTAAGGGACTCTTTCCATACCCCATACAGATTCGGTTACAGCTTGCTCCTACAACAGCTGCTGAAAAATGAACGAAGTACAAAATATTTATGTTATATTCAAAATAGACAGCAAAGAACATATATACAGTGCAAAAATCTTTCCTAGGACAACAGCTTCTGATGTGAGGGATGGGAATACTAGGCACAGGCAAATTTTCTGAACTTCCCAACAAAATTAAGAATTTGCCATTATAATCATGAAAAGTCCAAAAGTAAGGGTGCAGTGCCAAAGACGATGAGCATCTATCAACCCAAACTCCAAAACAGCGGGATGCAGCTATGGTTGATGTTATAAGAATGCTGAGCCTCTCTTCTTGGTCCCTTTCATGCCAAAGCTTCTTTGCTTGGATGAATATGAATTAAATCCATAAGCTTTCTTATTTTTCTAGCTTGACCTCTAAACTCATTTTACGTCTTAACTGTTTATCTTCTTCCCCCATTAATCTTTCTGGTTTTAACACGTTCCCTGTTGTTTTTAGGGGGGGAAATACTTTAAAAGCATGGTCCCTACTGCCACTGTGGACGAATTAGGAATGTTAGCTTTTTCCTATAAATGGGTATGAACTGTTCAGTAGTCACCTAAAGGATACCCGTATCTTGCCCCTGAAATAAAAATTCAAAGGAGTATGTCATATACCGTACAGAAGAAAATCATCAGATTCTTATAAAGGTATGATAAGTATGAAGATATAAAAAGATCTCACTACAAGGTTTACACAAGATTTCAAAAAGGGCTAACACTAATGTCACTATCAAATTACCATTAAAAAATTTAAAGTCTGTCCTATAGATAAACATTCTGAAATAAATAGCTTTTCAAATTTACTTTCTCTTTTTCATCAGTTCTACGGCTAAGGGCATAAGACATAGATGTTCTTTAAAATACCATGTCACTATCACATAAATGTCTAATTTTAGACTGTAATTTTAGTCAGTAGTGTAACTGATTTCTTTCCTATTCTGTTTATTAAGATATAGTTGAAAAAATAAAATAAAATATAGTTGATAAGAAATCTCATTGATTAACATCCATTTGCCTATATCACCATAAAATCTGTCAGTACCAAAGATAAAAAAGTTTAAAGGTGTTCACTTTACAAATCCATAAAAGAAAAACTAACCAAACAAAAGCATCAAAACTTTAAAGTTGGAATTCTGCCCTTCAATAGTGTTTACCATTTACCATTTTATAGGTCCTCTGCCATATTTTCTGCTGTTCTGTAGTATTTCCCCTGAAGCTTAACAAAGGCCCAGCTGTATAAACCAGTTCTGTCAAAGAACATAGTTAAGGGATGGATAAAACAGGGAGGGGTGTCATACTGGCTGACCACTGTCTGAGCTTATGAGGATAAAGGAGCCTTGGTGGAGAAAAGTAATCATCCATTGCTTTTTTTTTTTTCTTTTAACCTCATTACCACATGCTAAAACATTTTTTTTTCCACTACCCAAACACCCTATTCCAATCCCCCATGACTGAAAGATCTTTGTGTTCCAAAGGACACAGAATCCTCCCGGACATCCTTTTCCCTCCTCTTCTTGTTTTTGTTTGTTTGTTTTGTTTGTTTGTTTGTTGTGCTGATTTTATGTTTATGGAGGCATGATCATTTAAAGACTTCTTAAAATACTGGCTTCCTCTCCATTAAACTAACCACACACGACCCCTAAAACATTTTTAATGGCTAAATAAACTTACTTGTTTTGGATTCCTTTTTACCAAAATATTATCAACAGCTTTCCATCGCAAGATAGTTGTTTCTGCTCAGGACTCTAGAAAATGATATATTCCTTTAAAAGATAGTAAAGCATCTATAATTGAGCTAAGATGAGTGTTGAAACCCAGTATGTATCTTAACATTTTAAGGAATGTTTCCAGAAAATACTTACTTCAAAGAGGGTTGGCTACATGCACACTCAGAGTGTGTAGCAACGTGAGATATGGTCCTGAAGTTCGAAGGAAAGTTTAGAGTGAGGTAATTAATCCTTTCAAAACCTAGCTCTCATGTGGCCAAGAACACCAAACCTTAGGGAAGATTTTCCAGAGATTTAAATATGCATTTCCTATTTTCAAGTTTGTCATTCTTACATACTTTGCTGACATTATTTATAAAGGACCGAAGCCAAATCCCACTCAAAGAGAGCTACCGTAACTTCTCTGGTTAAAGAGTCCACGGAACACATTAAATGCCCCAGGAAATCCCTGGGCAAGTGCCACCAGAACTTATATGGAGACAACGTATCAACTCTAGAGTGAGTTCTATTTCAGGGTGTCCTTTGAGGTTGGGACAAATATTTGAATGTTATTAAGTCCTCTATTTATCCAAAGCCTGCTGCAGCTGCACTGCAAGCTTTCTTCATTCTGCCCTGTCAATGACCTACAGGGATTATCCTTTTTCAGAGGGGGTAAAATAGGATTCTTTCACCGATCAGTATACTTTTCTATTCAATGTGAAGTGTATATTTATGATAAAAATGTATTTTCTTTAAAGTGAACTATGAACTATAGTTGCTTTCAGAGCCTCCCTCTTCCTATATCCATGGCTGGTATAGGTACTAGAGCAATAGTCCTTCATTATCCACCTTGCTGGATGTAGTAGTCTAGTTTCAGAAATAATTGAGTCATTTTCTTCTAATAAATATTAGAAGTTCCTACAAAGCAATCTGAACATATCAAAGGTTTCAAACCAACAGCTGCCTATGTCATATTCAAACTATTATACAGAAAAAATGGAATGCAGAGACAAAAGATAACCCACTGCAAAAGGGAGTGATTTTAAAAAACTCATTTTCTTACTAACATGAATTTCTTACCATGTCTTTCTTTAAAATACTTACTAAACTGTCCAGAAATATTTGCAGATAATCTATCCAAGTTTTACAAAACCCATCAAAATATTATTTCCAAAAAGAAAACTAAGCTACTAAGCACAGCACTATTCTGTGATATCTTAAGAAAACTAATATTAAAAATAATAATTATTATATTATAAACCAAATGTTTTCAATATCAATATACTTTCCAAAGAGAATATGCTAATTATACTATAACGTATCTTCATGTTTACAAATTTTTACTTAAATGAGTAGCAGAATCTTAAATCTGCTCAAATGTGTCCTGTCTTATGGTTTTCTTCCACTTCTTTGCATTCTTGTTATTTTAAATGACTTATTAATAAAATCTTATAATGATTCAAATATCTACAGAAATACTTTCAAGATAATATATACCTCTTATTTATATCTTCTTGCAAAAAGCAATAAGAAAAATAGTATTGTAGGAGGCATCTAAAGATATTTTCTAGGACATATGTTTTTTCACTTTGGATTCAGAGAAGTATGAATGACTCTCATTAAGTGTGTGCCAAGATGTGCCAATCAGTGAGCTAGACACTTTGCATGTATTATTCCTTGTCATCATGATAACTCTCTATTGGACTACAGACTGAAATATAAGAGCTAAAATCATAAACTTTTGAGAAGGGAACAAGAGTAAATCTTCATGACCTTGGGTTAAGCAATGGTTTCTTAGATTTGACACCAAAAGTAAAAGATATAAAAGAAAAAAATAGATAAACTTCCTTAAGATTAAAAACTTTTGTGCTAGGCATAACACTTTAAAGAAAGAAAAAAACTAAAAATGGGCAAAAATACTTGCAAATCATATACTTGATAGAGGACTTGCATCCAAAATATATAAAGGTTTCTTCAACTCATGTGTGTATATATACATACATATTTATATAAATTTATATGTAAATTTATAAAGAACTATGGTACAACTCATAATAAAAAGATGGCAATCCATTATTTAAATGGGCAAAAGATCTGAATAGACATTTGTTCAAAGAAGATAATACAAATCACCAATAAGCACCTATGGAAATGTTCACTATAACTAGTCATTAGGAAAATGTAAACCAAAACCACAATATGAAACTACTTCTCATCCAGTAGAATGGCTAAAATAATAAAGGTCAGATAATAACAAAGATTGGAGAAGACTGGAGACACTAGAACCATCAAAGATTGCTGACCTGTATGTAAAATAGTACTGTTGCTTTGGAAAACTTGAGAAGTTTCTAAATAGTTAGACACAAAATTATCATATGGGCCAGCAATTCTCTCTTCTAGGTAAACATCTAAGAGAAATGAAAGCATATGTCCACAGAAAAACTTGTACATAAACATGCATAGCAGTACTACAATAGCCAAGAGTGTGGAAGCAACCCAAATAGATACCAGTTGATGAATGGAAACACAAAATGTGGCATACCCATACAACAAAATAGTATTGATAATTTAAAAAAATGAAAAAATGAATGCTGGTGCATGCTACAACATGGATGAACCTAAGCGAAAGAAGCCAGTCACAAATGACATACAATATACAATGCTGAGAATGATCTGTATATACAGTAGATCAGTGGTCGCCTAAGACGAGCAGTGTAGCTGGGAAGGAAGAGAATGAAGAAGGACTGCTAATGGACAGAAGATGGCTTTTAGAGTGATGAAAATATGCTAAAATTAAATTGTGGTGATACTTACACAAATCTGTGAATATACTAAAACTCAACGAATTATATACTAAATGGGATTGGTATAATAATCTCAATAAAGCAATTTTTAAAACTACAAAGTAGACATTATTGCCTCCATTTTATCTATAGAAACTGGCTCAGAGCTGTTACATAATTTGATAAAAGTCTCACTGAACTAGAATTTGGAACCAGACCTGACCCAAATATCATCACATTTTCATTATAGAACATCTTTTTTTATGAAGGAACTTAAATATATGCTTTAAAACTGATTTTTTCCTCCCAAAAGTTAGAAGTATATTTATCATTTCTGTTGCTTTTATTTGGATACAAGCTTTTATGGAACATTGTGGTTAGACCTATATTAAGTAAATGCCCTTTTTTTCTTCTCCTGACATTTTTTCATTAATTTTTTTTTGCACCCTCTTTGCAACGTCATCTTTTTGGAACTAAGATAAGCAAATATTTAATGACTGTTCTAAAAGAAAACCACTGTACAGAATCACAACTCATTCCTAAGGAATCCATGATATCCTGTTCTCCCATATGTTCTCAGGGGTAGACTATCAACTTTTACATTGATTCTTACTAATTTTTTCATTTAACTGTTTAGAAAAGAAGTGTGCTATCGTATTGTCATCGTAGTTCAATCTGGAGAAGTTTAATCCAGTATTTCAATCCCATGAACACAGGCAAAGTTTTTAGGAAGGGGACTAACCTCCAGCTTTTTTAGAAGAAACTTCTAAAGGATTCACAATCTTGTAAGTAATTTGTAGGATAATCTCCAAAATAATTATCACTAGGTGTTAATATATGTTTTTTCCATCTTCAGGGCTCAAGATTAATCCATTTCCTATGAAATCAACTATTGCTGGTGCCAGCTGTATAATCAAGTCTTTAAAAAAATTACAGGGGGGAAGCAGAATGGATAAGCTGATGGTATTTTAACATTTCCTCTTTCTTAGTAGTTTGTTTACACATACATTTCCACGATTAAAAAAGTAGAGCATGATCCTCAGTTATTATTATTCCATGATATATTTTAAGATTTGTTCCACTTATGATAGTAGTTTGAATTGATTTAGGTCAATTCAGCACAGACTTAGTTAAATCGACATTGATTCGCCTGGACAAGTAGCTTTAAACCAATTTAGAACTCAGCATTTCCTTGAGGTGTATCAGGAGCAACTGTTTCAATTATTATTCTTTTAAAAATTATTTAGGCTCTACAGTGGTGGAGAACAAAGAGTTAGAGGGGAGTAGGACAGACATTTGGGTAATAACAGTAAGAACTACAAACTGTAAATGTGAGCGCTAAAGCACAGGAGCTTATTGATTCCTAAGGACCCAGATATTGTAACAATCAATTACTATTATCATTACTAATTAAAGAATTGTTTTAAAAATATGTGCTAGTGGTTCACAGTGATTCATTTTTATCTTAGTTTACATTAAGCACAACTTTTGTACTGCAGTAAGGAATATCCTTGAAAGTTCTAGATTTAAATATAGAAACTTCACATCCTGGTCTTTATCTCTGTTACTGAAACCCATCTAACAGACTTTTAAATCCAGAAGAGACTTTTTAACCAAAACTGAAGCGAGTTTACTTACAGTGGATTTTGAACTTCATGAGTTCTCTGTGAGCTACTAACTTTGGATTGTAAACTCTTTGGGTCACAAACAATTTTACTCATTTTTTCAATCTCATGCACAACCTAGCATAGGGCATAATAAACCAAACTGGAGGCATGAGGGTAACATTTCAGAGCATGAGCCCTGATTAGACAAACCCAGGCTGAGTCTTACTTATGCTATTTTGTAGCTCGGTGACTTTGACCATGTTACTTAACCTCTCTGAGTCTCCATTTTCTCACTGTAGGAAGTATAAATATTTTATTATTTGTACATTTTGAGGGAAGTAAATGAGTACAAATAAAAGCACGTAGCACTGTACCAAACACATTATATGTACTTAATAAATGTTATCTATTCTTATTGTTGTTATTTGGAATTCAATTGAAATGAACTGAATCTAATTTAAACCACTCAAGTGTAAAGCATAGTTAAGGTTAGGATATGACACAATCTAATTAGCTATGAGAAGCCATCTGTGTTTAATATATTTGGACCTATGAAAAAGAGCCAAGAGTTATTTTAATATTTCTATACAGCCAAATTTTTTATTTTTGAATAAAAAAATAGGATTTAGAACTCACTGCACAAGGCTCAGATTTCTGAGTCTTTCTGGAAAAGTGAGTAATCAAGTTCTACTATGTGGCATTGCAGCATCTGGGACCTTCAAATAATTTTAATTTCAATTTAAGTTAAAAGAAATCACTATTGAGTGACACCAAGAGTCAGGGTAGCAGTCTTCCTACTACCGACATACTAAAATTTTATCCCATTGCTAGGAATTCAGAATATGGATTTGCTGTGTGACATTTATTGCCAAACAACTTTTATAAAATATGTTCCTTCCACCTGCTTCTTGAGGGTAAGTTGAATCCCCTTAGGATAAAGGAAGAGTAGGGCATGTTTTATAAGATTCAGTCATTGTAAAAGTTTCATTAGAAATTGCTATTCACGTAAACAATTTCCCCGTTCTATGTATAGAACTTAAGACTTCCAGACAAAGAAATGGGTTTCTATTGTACAAAATAAATGTAGAACACGGGTGCATTGTATCACTAGACTTGCTGCACTTGGCATTATAAGGAACTCACAGTTCGGTTTAGATTGATACCTAGCATTTTTTTTTTACAGCCATCTGAGTGAGAACCCTGAAGATAAACCCCAATAGGATAATTTTTTTAAAAAATCAAACCAACACAATAGTGAAAGGAAAAAATAGAATTTCTTTTTCATTTTATGTAACTATTTAGCTACTGAAATACTTAATTAACACTCTTCTTTCCCTATACATTATCATCAGTAATTTTAACACATCCATTCCCAAAATGACCATGCAGTTCACATAAAAACATTTTGTATTTCTAATAAAATGTTTTAAAACAAGCACTCCAAGAGAAAACAATTGAGTTAGAATGCTCCGTCAATCACCTGGCAAAAGAAAATCAATCGAAAATGTGCAGTTTCAGGTAGATTTCTGCTGGCTACCACCAAAAAAGCAGACTGAAATAATAGGCACTTCAAAATGGAGTGATGTCAAGATAGTTTAAACACCACCAATTACTTGCCATATGGACTATATCCCCTCAGCTCATGGAGTATTTAGAAACTATTCAGAATTAATAAGCACTGCTGTCACAGTACTGTCAAGAAATGTAAACCCTTATTCATATTTTGGAGGTAGTGTGGGTAAATATAAGAAACAGTAACAAACTATAATCTGAGAGAAAATACGTTTAAATTACATTGTCTGTTGAACCTCAATGTTAGCAATGTTGTTTCAATTGCCAACACTGGATAAAACAGGTTTTATAAAAATAATAACGAAGGTAACTTTAAAAAAAATAATAATAACGAAGGTAGTCTTCCTGATTCTTGGAAATCCACAGAGCATTATCAAGGAATGCTTTATTAGAATTCCTACTTCGGTGTTAACATGGGCCTCATTCCAGGAGCCACCACTAAAGTTCAGGTCTTAAATGTTTTTACCAACTTGTATATTAATTTCTGCCCCTGTGGAATTTCTATGAGGGATTTTAGAATATCTAAAAAAGTGTTCATTTCTAACATTTTATACATGGATTTGTGTGTGTGTGTGTATGCATGTGCACGTGCTATGTATGGCATACCCAGCTCACTATATAGATCAAAGAAAACTGTTGAAAGGTAACCTTCTGCTATGTCCTATTTTTTAAAGATTTATTTTAGAAGGCAGAACCAGAACCAAAACTCTTCATTCATTTAATATTTATTGAATGTTTACTATGTGCCAGTGTGCTCTATACTGAGAAAGTAAGCACATAAACAAATACTTAAAAAGCTATATAATATACAAAAGATTTACAGATAGTGACAAGAAAATAAGAGTTAAAAGCAGACATTAAGAGAAGCTACATTTAGGCTCAGTGTTAAAAAGAACCTTCTAACTGTCAGAGCCACCAAAAAAAGAATTGTCTCTTGAGATAATGAGATTCACAACACTTTAAGCCCAAACAGAAGACAGATCATGTATCAGAAATACTATAGAGAAGATTCACACATATCCCTAAAAGTTTGGACTAGTTGACCATTATGGTTTTTTCCAATGCTGGTATTTTATTCTTCTTAAAAAGAATGACTATGATTTTCTAATACTTCTATTATGGCATATTTTATGGTAAGCACCAGAATTTAATGGGTCGGTGAGAGTACAAAATGTTTGAAAATGGAAATTATAATAGTACAAATAAGAAGTTCCATGAGAACCAATCAATTGAACATCTATTAATTATGGATAATTCCTTATGATATGGTAATTGATGATGTGACTATTTCACAAATTATACACTATCCTTTATTTCTAAAGATAATATAAAAACTGGTAATAAGTTATATGAGTTATATTCTAAGACTGGTGGTAGATTCAAAATGATTAATCTTTCATTATTCTTATTTTAGACCATTAGCATGCATTTATATTTAATATAAATATAAGCAGACATATGAACATATTATATGCCTACTAACAACATGATTCTATTATTTTCCTTGACTTTCTGTTTTTCCATATCCTAATGAATTTTTAAGTTCTTTTATCTAGAACTTTTTTCCTTCCCCAAAGTATTTCAAAGCATATGGTTCCTGGAGATTTCTAATTTGGGGTAACACAGGCATGCAATTTTAACATCCTCTCTTTCCTCTAAGTGTCATGTAACCTTACTACAAAGAAAGGACTAATGCTAAGTCTTAAATTATCAATTAAAATACTGAAGGCTAGTCATCATCAAAATCTTAGGAGTAACCAAAAACTCAAATGAAAATTTCTCCTATAACTAATTTTAGGTAATGAATCTGATTCTTTGTGGCCGACTATATTTCTAGGTGTAAAGGCTTAGTATATACTAAGCTTCTGCTATCTTTGATCATATCTTCCAAATGTTTTGCTTGTTTATATTTCAGGAACTTATATATAAAGAGAAAAATGCTCCCTAAATCATCCATTTTAATATTTTGTCTCAAAAAGTCATTATATAAGAAAAATTCAACTAAAAACCAGGATGCATTGCAGAAAGGCACAGAAATCCAGGGACTGAAAGGAACTGGACAGGTAAAGCAGTGACTAGAGAACGTGGCTGTGCAGATGCCTGTGGTGTGTGTGTGGGGTCCTAGCGGTGGTCACGATGAGAAACCTGCAGACCAGACTTTCAGTCTAGAGAGGCTGCTGTGACCTTGCTCTGGCTTAAGGTCTTCAGGGTGGACTGCTGGCTCAATGTGACCAAAACATCCAATTATAAGGGGGAAAAAAACCCAATTTGGATTTTTATGAGAAATATCCGAAATTTTAATGTCAGTAAAACCAAAAGAAAAGAAACAAACCCAAATAGCCAGTCCATCAATTTGTGACCTTTGGTTTAAGTTGAATGTAAGAGTGAACATAATATTTGATATTAGAACTATTCCAGAATATCTCAGTATTGGTTGTCACTTTAGTGATAGTTCTTTTACTTAAATATAAAATTAATTAAGGTAGCTAATACTTATACAGCCTCTAATAAACCACTGTAAGTGAAAAATATCACTACAACTGCCTGCATACCTACCAACTTACCTGCCTACCTGATCTTCACAACCCTGCAAGCCATCACCATCCTCATCACTATCCCTGTCCCTATTTGTGGCTGAGGAAGCCAAGAAAGGGAGGCAGAGTGGCTTGCCCAAAGTCACACAGCTGGTAGGTAGCAGGATAGGATTTAATCCTAAGGCTTTAGCTCCAGAATCCACTACATTTTTTCTATTCTGAATATCTATGATGCACACTAAATACAGAAGCTATCTTTTATAGAAAACAAACCTACCAAAAAATGACTTATCTTCTGGCAAATATATTTTTGCCACTTATGTATGAGTAAGACAGTCCAGAAAATATAATTTAGATTCCAAAATTCTGAAACCTTTGGGTGATTTGGATGGTTCATCATACTATTTGACACTAAAATTGTCCCAGAAAATCCTGTACACATGCTTAGTAGACTCTATTCTAAATCTGATCTATTGTCTATAGCCCTGTTGCCAAATATCAGCAGTCATTTAATCAACACTCCATTTGCCTAAGATTCACTATGGCATATTCTCTTCTCTGAAATAGTTTTTCTCATCTCTGTTAAAGAAAAAAATAAAAATACTAGTTGCAATAAGCTTCTAAATAGATTTTTTTTAGTATAATAAAGATTATTCTGCCAAAAACAGAAAAGAATCCATATCTCTAGTGATTTGCCATTTGTTTAATTTTAACTTACTTGTAATGCAATTCCCTAATTCCTAAGTGTTGTTTGTAGTTTACAGAGATGACCCTTGGTGTATTTCAAATAAGGGATAAACTTTAAAACTGCTCTAGTCCTTAGGGCATCTGGTAGCCTATCCAGGTAATACTCTAGATTAGTAATAGACTAGTTCTAAGACAAAAATCCCAGCTTGGATCAATGACATTTTTGCTTCTGCACCTCATTCCCCATTTTGATTTAGGTTTCAGTTTGACTATAGGAATCACAACCTTCACACAGATTACACATAAGTTGGAAATAGAAACTTCTTGACTTTGTTTCCATAAATCTTCTCAGGAAGGGCAAAAAAGCAAACAAGGAGAATGCCACTGGCTTGATCCAGGGACCTAGTCCTTATGAGATAAGCCTACCAAAAACTATCTGTAAATGGAAGAAAATAAGTATACTAATGGACACAATCTGAAAAATCCAACCTAGACCTAAAGCTCCACAGTAACTCTGAGGGCCTCAAAATAAGCAGTTTATAAAATATAGGTACAAATAGCATGATTTAAAACAAAACAAAAGAATTTAGTTTATTAAGTAAGGTCTCTAAATAATGTTAACAAGGGCTAGTAATATGTATTATACAAAGGATATATAAAATACATCTTTAGATAGATAACTAGGTTGACCTACAATTTAGATTGACAGTTTTATGAGGACAGAGACCATGTATATTTTCCACATTTTTATGTATCTTGAGCTAACACGGTGTCTGACACATAAAATATTTGCTGAGTGACTATCTAAATACACAAAATAATTCATTCATCAACAATGTTTAAAGAATTGCTAGTACATATCTACTTAATACACCTTTTTAAGGGGAATCTAAGTTAGAATGGCCCTGTACTGCCAAGGAAGCCAAATAATGAAAAGTACAAAAATAATCAACAGGAGCAGTGCATCAATCAGAGGAGATCTGATCATGATTAAATAGGAGCATTTTAAAAACCTCAAATTTCCGTTCATAAGTAGAATTTAAAGCAGCTGTTCAGCACTAGCACAATGTCTGCCCTAAGAATTAAAAAAAGAAAAAAAAAAAGCAAAGGGGAAAAAAAAACCAAATCATGGCAGCAGTGAAACTATTGCTCTAAGACTTCAAAGTTGATATGACCTTTAAAGAAAAAAAAAAGCTAAAAATACAAAGGGACAATTTTACATTTTCATATTGCACTGCAGACAAAAAGACTCTGATATTACAATGCTGGGGCCTCTGTTTTTAACATAAAGCAGAGGTGTTTCCCTTAGAAGCAAAGGTCTTAGGGGACATGTCTGTCACAGCAGTTATTTTCTGTTTCACTTGTTGGCAAACTTACATTTCAAAACAACAACAAAAACGAGCCTCCCCAGCTCCCTGTAAACCAAGGAGGTAGAAACAAAAAATATTTCAAAGCCAGAAAGCAAACAGACTGTGAGGACTGAAACTCAGACCAAAGGCATCTGCTCTCCAACTCACACTCCCCACAACCACCCAGCCTTCTCACAATCTTACAGATTTTCCTAAGAGATGTTGCCATTTTAGCTTTGTTTTTCCCTAAGTTCTGGCAATACCCATCACTGCAGGCAAGGCAGCAAAGCCACGAGCAGAATCCAAACCGGAAAACAGAAAAGCTGTTCTGTCTTTTCTTCTCTGCCACTCCATTACTAATTTATTTTTTCCAAAGTAAAACTCCTTCATTCTATCCAAACGACAATCGCTAACTTCCAGCATCTAACAATTATTTCATTAAGGGCAAAGAATACAGAAATGATTATAGTATGTAGGGCTAAAAAAATGGGACTGGTAGACATACTGGACAATTTTCCCTTGGGGTCCCACTTTTCTCAGAGAGAAATAATACTCTAAACCAGCTAGTGTGTTCCTCCTTAAAAAAGGACCAAAGCAATCTTTGTTTTCATTCCTTTCTAGTATACCTCCTCCTGAATCCCACCCAATGTGGTGGTTGCCAACACAGCTTCCTGCTCAGTCTTGATAGGAAGAAAGAAAGAAAGAAGAAAGAGAGAAAGAAAGAAAGAAAGAAAGAAAGAAAGAAAGAAAGAAAGAAAGAAAGAAAGAAAGAAAAGAAAGAAGAACAAAATGTCTAATGAATGCCATGCTACCTACTATTGATTATCAATATATCACTGAGAATATAAAAATATTGCTAAGATTCTTCAAAAGATAGTGTTTTCAAAATTCTACCCACACACAGTGCTTATATTTTTCCCCTCTAAATTCAGAATTAACACCCCACAAAATAAACCCAGGGTTTTGTGTCCAGAAGACTATCTCTATTTGAATGACTACAAAGAGAACAGGAAATCTGCCTGCATTCATGGGTCACTTGTGCCTTACATATACTTCTATGATTTACCACATTTAGCTGCATATGCATAGTTGAAGTTCAAACTTCAGTCTTTACAGGTTAATATTACAGGGAAAATGAGAACCTATAGACAAATGAGAGTTTCCACAACATTCATATGTAACATGTGTCACATATATCCTACATTAAAAACGCATAAGTTCAATTGCCATTAAATCTATATTGCTTGAAAATTTAATCCAGTCCAACAAGCATTTCTTTAGTGTTGATATTGTGCTTGGTATAAGGAAATAAAAATGAATGATTCTTAGCTGATACACTCACAATCTAATGACATCACAATCTAGTGAGAAGATGCAACTGTGGGAAACACTATAAACAGAGATGGAAAGAAGATCCTATGGAAGTCATGGAAGGAGTACATGAGTACTGAGTACTGAGTAACTCTCAGTCAGTCAAAGCAGGATTCAAAAAGCAGACAACACTCCAAGGGAAACTTAAAGGGTGAGGTTATGCTAAGGGGGAGGGGGGCGGTGGGGAGCACAGAAATGAAAGAAGTATGGAGTGATATAGAGTGGCTTGAGACAAGGGTACAAAATGGGAATCAACAGATAAATGGAATGATAAATGGCAAGTCAGATTAAGGTTTGTTTATTTAGTACAAATCTCTTGAATACCAAGACTGTGCTTAACAATGGGGCATGAAGATGTTGCAGAGTTATAAACTATTAAATTAACAAGTGCCTTGACCAAAAGATACATTAACATAAAGCCCATTGCCCAATCCCCACACCAAACCCAGAAATCAAAATTTTTCCATTGTCTACAGAATAACAGCCAGGCCTGTATTTCAGAGCCTTCCCTATCTGTCCTCAGCTTACCTGTTTTATACCCTGTATCTCAGTCCCACAAGATTTTGGCCACATCCAAGAATGAGCATGATTATATGTCTTGGCATGCCAATGCTCAATATCAATCCTATGCCAGGTGCTCCGAGAGCCTGTATAACCTCCAGGACCCAGTTCAAAACTGGCACCTTTATCTAATCTCTCATCTCCATGGTTTGAGTGATTTTTCCCTTCTTTGAGCTCCGCAGTATTTTGTGAGCATCTATTGCAGTTATTATATGATATAGTCCTGTGATGTTTACAAGAATTTTTCTACTGTCCAAATGAAGGCTGTCAAGAGAAGATGTCCCCCCACCACCACCAAATGTCGCCTTAAAAGGTTTTGCATTTAGCAAATGTTCAATGAATATTTATTGAATTGTACCAAGGTAAAATATTTAGGTATTTTTGTGACTTTTTACAATTATCTTAAAAGCTTATGGAGGTAACAGAAGTATCAAAAAGCTGATAGAATGTTAACATTGGAGATAAAGCCACATTAGCATTGTTTCCTTCATATTAGACCTATTATCTAGTCACTACTCTAGTCACTACAGGCTAAGATAGCCTGTGCAACTGCTGTGGCAAGCCTTCCCAATTTCTTTTACCCAGAATCAGACTTACACACACAAAAAAATTATATGAGGAAACATGTTCAATAAAATATTTGAAGCTACATTTACAATTATAGAATTTGACAAATTAATGTGGAATTTTAGTGAAAATATCAAAAATGCCGAGGTAATGTTTTTCTCTCTTTCTACCAGCTACTCCTCAGTGATGAGTAAAAATGATACACATTTAAACCAGGTGCAAAGGAGAAATATTACAACATTTTTAAGGTCTATAACTTGTAATCTGTTGGTATCCTATCCTTTCACTTGTTATAATCCTTAGAGAATAAAGTAATATTTGCTCCAATGTTAAATATAAGGGAAAGAAAGTTTGAAAAAAATGTAACAAGGATTTCGCAGACTGAATATAGCAGGGAGGTATTCTAGATATTCAAATTATTACCATTAACTTCAGGACATCTAATAATAGATAGTTCAACATGGTTCAACATAGTTCAACATTGTCAACCAAACAAAAGCTTGTTCAAACTTTATATAGGTTAAATCCACAGCGTTTTAATTTTTAATTCCTTTTACTTTTGTATCATGAACTAATTTAATAGAAAATCCAAGTCATGGTTATTTTCCATGTCATGCCAATAAATTACTCACAAATTATTGCAAATATATTACCATGATATTTTGCAATTATAATCGCTATATACTGTTTTCATCATACAGAGACAAACCACAGTTATGACTGAAATTTATTTCATACATTAGCATACAGGTAAAATCACATGGAATTTCTCTCACATGCCAAAAATGCAAACAATGCCTCAATAATTCTATGTGTGTTATATTTGAATTAACTGAATAGATTAAATACTAGTGGAGAGCAAGTGGTACAATGGTGTGATTTTTAGCATCTCCTTAATATTCAGATTATGGTAAAGAGGTTCATAGTTAGTCCTCGACATAGTCTTCTGTAATATTCCACTCATATAACAAGAGAAACTTCATGTGCAATTTTTTAAAAAGATTTTATTTATTTATTCATGAGACACAGAGAGAGAAAGGCAGAGACATAGGCAGAGGGAGAAGCAGGCTCCCTGCAGGGAGCCCGATAGGGGATCCCATCCCAGGACCTCAGGATCACGCCCTGAGCCAAAGGCAGAAGCTCAACCAATGAGCCACTAAGGTGTCCCCTTCATGTGTGATTTAAGAAAATAACTGGAAATTTAGTTATACGTGCCAGAAAAGGTATTTTTGAAATAAAAATTTTGAAAACTCCATCTCAAGGTCCAGTTAAATATAAAGATGAATAATAAATGTAAATGTGAATAGCACTTTGTATGTAGGAAACTGATTACAATGCTGTTTTAAAATTTTGAAGTGTATGACCACAGTACAGTGTTTCAAGGTGAATATATTATGCCAAAAATAATCTTACCCAAACTGTATCTGTTTGAAAACCAAAAACATTTTTTAAGAAGTAATGGAAAACTTATTTATCCCAATTTTCCTAGAAATAAGTGAATCTTGGAAACAAACTGACAAATGCTATATGTAGGTTTCACTCTGACAATATATATAATACTTTTTTTTTTCTTTTAATACAATAAACTATTGTTAAGGATGATAATTAAGATACCTCAGTAGGGAGTATCACAGGGTGTCAACCAATTTGAATGGATGCTGGCTATCTAAAACCAACACAGTCATACTGATTACAGCTGCACCTATCAGCCCTGTATGCTACTCATAAGGATACAGGCTTAGGAAGGGTAAATCACACATGCCAGAGTTTTCTCTATCCATAATCATTGTGTTAGTTCCACAACAGTCAGATGACTTGATATTTAAATTAATAACTAGCTCATACTTGTTTACTGTCATATTTTTTATAGTACTGGATTTAGGTGAATCAAGAGTGGTATTCCTCACCCTCACATTTTAGATTCTTTTTTTCAAATATTGTATTTATTATTTGAGAGAGACAGAGAGAGAGAGAGAGAGAGAGAGAGAGAGAAACACAAGCACGGGAAGCGGCAGAGGGAAAAGCAGGCTCCCCACTGAGCAGGGAGCCAATGTGGGGCTTGATCCCAGGACCCTGGGATCATGACCTGAGCCAAAGGCAGACGCTTAACCGACTGACCCACACAGGCACCTCCAGATTCTCTTTATATAGGCATTCTCAGTATTGTATTCAGTATGTGGCTATTGTAAGAAAGTTTCTCTCAACAAATAAATTAAGAGAAAGCTACATTAAATGCGTTGTCATTTTTTTCTTTCCTGAAGGACTTGTCAGAACCTGCAATACATGCAGTGGGAAGAGAGAGAGAAAAATAAAAGTAAGCTGTGTTTTTTAGAGAAGGAATCATGTACATGGGAAAAGCAAATATTATAAAGATACAGAATCTTAAGTCATAGGTTTAATCTACCTTTAATCAATGTTTCAATGAAGACAATTAAACTTATGGGTTATGTTTAGTATATTCAAAATACTACACTTTTTTCTATAGCAGTTTGTTTCTTTGCTTTAAAGCATCACCATATCCATTTGTCCTATCAAAAGAGGCATCATTTTGATGATAGATTTGAGTGATTTTTTTTTTCTTTTTCATAGTTGTCAAGAGTATGTGGGTAAGGTTATCCATGAATTCTGTTTGTCAGGGTACAGCTTTGAAAAACCTGGATTAAAAGGTTCACCAACTTCAGGAGAGAGTGAGATGCCAAGAAATTTATTTCAAAAGGACTTGAAACAGATCTGCATTAGTTAATAGGATAAAGAACTTTCTAGTGCATGCCAGAAAAGACCCCATGATTCTTATCTCTTATCTTCAGCACCAAAATGAAAAAGAAACAAAGAGTCTGTTCAATGCAAATAAAAACAAAGAACAATCATAATTAATTTTAAAACCTGATTTTAAAAACTAGACATTCCTGGCTTTGTTTTTCTAAAAGGACTGTAGTCTGGACTACATATATCAGTTTTATCAAAAAGTCTTATAAACTAGCAGAGTCCCTTTTCACTGCCCCTAACAATTATAGTAGCTATTCAAATGCACCTAAAATAAGCTGCATAAGCTCTTTGGGGGAGGATCTTGGTTTTATGATAACTTCTACGTGTGAAGGCAAGTAGGGTTATCCTTTCCACTGGAAGCATATCACTTCTGTGAAGAATTTATGGTATTTTAATAAAGGCACTCCCTCTTATTTTTCATCACTTTCTCTATTTGTCTCCAAGTTGGCACTTCTCTCTTCTTTTCTCCTGAACTCTCAATTTCGCTCTTGCTGTCATTCTCTTTCATCCTCATTGTATATATATACATATATATGTATATACATATACACACACATATATATATGAATGCACATACACATATACATACATACAAGCACAGTTATAAGACCCAAGAGCTGAAACAATATACTTACATAATTAGTGGAAAATACTTCACTTTATTAAAATGATGATGATCATTACAAGTAGTTCTTTTTTCTCACTTCACCTCTCAGGCTATATAATAGCTACAAATGACTCTCCATCACTGTTTAATGACAAACTATATTGTCTATATTTTGTTCCAAAGGGGGGAAATTATGATGTAAAAATGCTATCTCTGACAGATGTGCAAAATAGTACTTCTGATTTTTTCATTTGGTCTTTAAGAACTATTGGTAGTTGGCTACAAGTGGCTTGTACTTTAAAAGTCACAAGTAAGGGCAGCCCTGGTGGTGCAGTGGTTTAGCACCGCCTGAAGCCCAGGGTGTGATCCTGGGAACCTGGGATCAAGTCCCACATCAGGCTCCTTGCATGGAGTCTGCTTCTCCCTCTGCGTGTGTCTCTGTCTCTCTCTCTCCGTGTGTCTCTCATGAATAAATAAATAAAATCTTAAAAAAAAAAAAGTCCCAAGTAAAACCAAACTCTATTTACATCATTTTAAGTCTGTTTTATGTATTCTACAAAACATAGGGATCCTCACAAACTCCAAAGCAGCTCACCTTGTAATTCATCAAGGCTGTCTACAAAAGGGGATTACATTTTCCAGAACGCAAAAGATGTGTCCATTAGATGACTGTGAAATGTGCTCCAAAGTAATCGGAGCATCAATGAGCCGCTGGAGAGCACGGAACCAGGGCATCTAACAGTCATGGAGCTCCCCAGTGAAAATCCGTTGGGCAAATGAGAAAGGACACAGTGTTGTAGCATGACTCCCAGGAGAAACAGGTAACAAAACCTGAAGGGAAACCAAATCAGTCCCCCAAAATACTGAGTGAAAGCCAAGAAGTCTGAGGAGAGCCAGGCACCAGGAAAAACACAGAACCTGCAGTGAGTCCAAGCAACCAAGAAAACTGTGATCTCAGAGACTCATTATCTACTAGCAGAAGACCCTTTGGAGGCAGAAATATAGATTATCTTTTCTGGCCTTAAAGGAGCTCAATATTTGTGTGTGGCCAAAGAATTTTATGGGAATTGACAAGTCACACTTTAACTGAAATAGAACTCTTTAAATACTAAAGCCCAACAAACTGACATTGGAAAGATGTGTAAATCTTTTTACCTTTAATAATCTTATTAGACATCTGAATTTCTAAGCCTTTAAATAATGGTCAAGTGTATTTTAGTTAATTTCTAAGTTAAAATTGGTATATAAAAACATAAATTTATTTATTATAAGACAATACAGTTTTCCTTGATTTTTTTAATATTCATTCCCTAAGCAAAACAGTCATTTACAAGTAAGGGAATTAATGCTGGCTGCCACCGGGCAGAGAGAAGAGATAGCATTTTCACCTGACTGACTTTTAATAATAATAATAATAATAATAATAATAATAATAATAATGTAATTGTCCTTCTGACAATGATCTTTAAGCATCCTAGCTCCTATAGCTAATAAAGTAGCAAGAAAGAGCTAATAAGTAAAAAATTTAGAACCTTAAAAATAGAGAACCAAAAGGAAATGATCTATTATATGGGTCTAAATTTCTATTACTCACTACTATGTTACAATTGCCTATTCATAATCAATGATCTGTCTTACTGATACAAATAAATATAATTTTATAATAGTTTCCAAATAGATATCACGATAAATTAATTGGCTTTTCTGGAAATATATATGTGTCTGTCCTTTGACTAATATGACAGGAAACATGAGCATTAAAAGTGTAGTAATATTTCAAGCAGATATGATAGAAATTCAAAGTAAACTATCAGCAGAGAATCTGATATTATCCTACAGACAGCAGCTCCTCAAGATAACATTGGTCCATTTCCCCCTAAATATGAATTACTCTCACATTAAAATATGTAAAACCAATAAACTAATTTAAAATCCTATAAAAACCTTACAAAACTTTATTACATTAGACTATGATATGAATGAAATACAACAAAAATATCAAAAGTAAAACTCACTTTAGAAACTGCTAAAAAGTTAATGTTCCCCCCTTTATTTACTATCCTTATTTTTCTTCCTTAATAAATATAATTTTTAAATTAGGTATTGTGAGCTAAGTAATATCAGACTGCTAATTAAATTCAGGAGTCTTCAAAGTATGAGTCAAGTTCATCCATCATGGGACTGGCCATTTGACAAAAAAAAATTCAATACACAAAAGTGAAATTAAGACCACCACAAAAGAAGAGTAAAGAAAACAAACAAAAAATACACTTTAAAAGCTCAAATTCTAGCTGGTTATAAATAAGGTCACAACAGAGAATACAATTAAATAGATCGTGTCAGAGTAAGTATAATATACATTTGTAAAACAATTTTTAATTTTTATGAATATACATGCTTTCACCTGAGGATATCTAATACCTTTTGAAAACACTTCTTGGGACTTATTTTTTGAGCCCTCACATAACATGACAGCTTGTATTTAATCAACAGAAAATGTTATATTTACAAATTCTACAGTTTTAAAAAAAGCATCGAAGTTTATCAGATTCTATCAATGAGCAGGATAATAAGAACTTAACGGTTGCACCAAATTAAATCATTCTTTAGTGTTTTCATTTAATAAAAAGGCACAATAAACAGGCTGTTCAAAACCAGAACTTCCCTACAATTTCTCCACTCATCCTCATTCTGACCACACAACGTCTCTTTTCAATTCAAACCATGCATTCTAGAGCTCCCTTTGTCACCCCTCAAAAACTTTAGTGGAATGAAGGGCATTAAAAGTAAGTAAACAACCAATAAATGTAACTATGTTACTGAGTCATGTGGGGAGGAGGGCAACACACAGAGAAAATGACTAAGTTGTTAAGGTTAGTAAAGCAGACTTTGTTCCATAAACTTTCCAAGAACACTGGTACAATGCTTCATTTTTAATTCATTCAATCCCACTTAAAATTTACCTGACGACAGCAATTTGACTAGGTTATTTTTTGCTCTCAAAAATGCCATTTTTATGAACCCATCAAGGAAAATATAAATATGTTCATCTTGGTACTCTGACTTAACGTTTTGAAGATGAAACTCATGTGAATTATGAAAGAAAGCTCTGTAACCACTTCCAGGGGGAAGAGGGGATGAAAGCCTGAAGAGACTTCGTAACATAGGATCATGTCACATTTACATGTAAGAAATAAAGTCAGACACTTTAGGTCCTTCCATGATCACACTGCAGTGATCAGGACTTTGTAAAAGCTCGAATCCTCTCTGATAATATGGTCAACATTCACTGGGTACATACGACGTTGAAGGACGGTTCTGAGTTTTCACCTCTTTTAATCCTCAGAACAACCCTATGAGGTCTGTACTAGCCTTTCTCCACTTTACAAGTGAAGAAACTGAGTCAGACAAACACAACTTAAACAGCTTACTCAAGGGAACCTATCTTGCACACTACTGAGCCAGGCAGGTTAAGTTAGGCAATCTTATTCAAGAATCCATATTCATTGGGAGATGTCTCTACATTGCACTATGGAGTGGTCTCATGGATACTGGGTGTTTTTTTGTTTTTGTTTGTTTTTCTCAGATTTACTGAGGTATAATTTGTACAAAAAAAAAACAAACAAAACACCTGCACATACTAATGTATATGATTTCACGAGTTTGGGTATATGCACACATCCAGGTAACCATCTCCATGATCAAGGTAATAAACATATCCATCACCTCAAAAAAAAAAAAAAAAAGAATCCATACTCATGACCCCCATGACCCCTAGACTATGTAGGCCTGGAAAACTCTACCATGTTCAACTTCAATTTTCACCCCTCCTAAAAAGAATTCTAATACACAGGCCAGAATTAAGTCACCTTGTGTTTTCCTATAACACTCTGTACTTACTTTTTTACTTAAAGTTTCATTTATTGCAACTGCTTCCTTAATGTCTGTCTCCCACAGACTATAAACTTGATGAGGGCAAGAGCCATATGTGTCTTGTTCAATATTAAATTTCTAGAAGGTAGCACATCTAGTATATGCAGGGTATTCAGTAAATATTTCATGAAGGAGTACACAAATATTTTAAAATTGCTTTTAAAAATATGTTCTCTCTAGTGCAATTCAAAAATTTCCATTAGTAACTGCAAATATTGACAATTCACTACCAACAATAATAGCTAGTATGTATTCAGTGTTTACTGTAATAGGTCCAGTTCTAAGTAATTTATTTATATTCAATTACTCAATAGCCACAGTTTCTTTCTTTCTTTTTTTTCATAAGAAGAAAATGAAATTCAGAGAGGTTAAGAAACTAGGCCCATTATCACACATCTAGTGAAATATACACTCAGGATCTAAACACGGGCATCTGACTCTAGAGTCTGTTACACACTACCTTGAAATAGGGGCAAGTCTCAAACTGCTAAATTTTCAGTTTAAACAGAATCAAAAATGTTGTTAACAAAAAAGATCTCCATTCTATAAACTTTTAAAAAATATCCTAAGATATCTTTATTAAAGTGCAGTGACAAAAATTAAAACAAAAAAATAGCCTGTATTTGCCTCTATTTTTTTTTCAAAATTTACAAAATATCTTAGAGTGTTTACAAATATTCTGATTTTTAAAATGTGAGAATAGTGAAGTATGAGGAAGAGTTGAATTTGTTTTGACTTCTAACATTTTTCATAAAAAGTAACATAGTTTTAAGTATGAATTCCAATCTAACAAAATATACATTGCTTTTACAGTGCTACACTACTACACACAGATATAGTAATCAATATTTTTAGATTATTACCTGACAAAAAATGGTATTTATGGCCATCTGCAGAGTTGACTTTATGGATAAATTGCAATGGTTTCTTGGATTAAGGAAGCTCTATTTTCTCAACTAGTACCAAATAGCTGTGTGCAGGACAAATCATTATGGCTCAGAGAACTTTCTGATCAAATTAGATCTCTTAAAAATATAAGCCAATTAAAAAAAAATCTTCATGAATTTAATACACCAAAATTTGAACTTGATAGGTATCCACTTCTGACAAATCTAATTATAATCTTAAGTGATTTTAAAAAGGACAATGCTCTAATAATTAAAATCTATATCTAATCTTAATCTAATCATGAGGACACCATCAGAAAAAGCCAAGATTATGAGACATTGTGTGAGACAAATGGCCAGGGCTCTTAAAATTGTTGATGTCAATGTGAAGACAAAAAGACAAGAGGGTACTATTTACAATTAAAGGAGACCTGGAGCAATATGACAAGTGAATTCAATATCTTATGCTTGACTTGTTCCTTTATTTAAAGAGGAAAAAAAAAAGGCTACAAAAGCATTACGGGGACCATGAGGAAGTGTGGATATGAACCATATCAAATAATACTACTGCATTAATGTTACTTTCTTGGATGTGCAACATTACTGTGGTTATGTTGGAGAATATCCTATTCTTAGAAGTGTTAGCCTGCAATGTGCTTGCAAATGAATCAGAAAAGAAAAAAAAAGAAACTGTAAAAGCCTAAAATTAATAAATAAAAAAACTTGGTGAACAGTATAAAGTTTAGGAATGCTCATTGTAGTAGTCTTTCTACTTTTCTACAGATACGAATATTTTTTTATAAAAAAAAGAAAAACCTTAAGAAAAGCTCTATATTTGAATAATTGTGACATTTTTTAGATAGTTTGGGAGTTTTCAGTTGCAACAAATGTAAATTCAAAAATCTTCTGGGCTTGTGAGTTCGCTTTGCCCTTGTTATCTGTAAGTGCCTAAATGTTGTCATAAAGAGCAGTTCTAAAATAATTATGCCTAACCGAAACCATCAGTTTTGGTGATGCTTTAGTTAGCAAAAGGTAAATAGTTAATGATTATTCTTATGTTAATAATGTGATAAATTGTAAAAATGTTTTATTCTACACTTTTTCCTGCATTACCATTCCTCTCATTCTTTTATTCATACTGATATGTACTTTTATCTTGCTGAACAAATTATTTACATAGTAAGTATTCACTAAAAAATTTTAAATGAACAAATCAAGATGGAATGTTCTGTGCTTACATCACTCTAAATGTAGATGTGTGTAGATGTTTTAGTAAATCATATTGAAAGTATATAAAATCATCTCCTAATTTAACTCATTTAGTTGATCTGAGATGACTTTTAAAGTTAAGTCAACCCAGAGGGCCCAATGAGATGCAGTATTGCTCAAGATCTGCAAAAACATCACATTTATCAAAGTGGACAATTAATACTAGACAGCCTTAACATGTGTCAAATGAAGATAACCCTACCATGTTGTACTATACCAAATTCTAGGGTCTCAATGTGATGCTTTTCAGGTACTCAAGCAGATCCAAAAGTGTTTCCTGAGGAAAATTCTTGCTTTGTCTCTATGAACTCCTAAACCTAGAGTCAATTTAAGGACAGAAGTGGGAGTGCCCTCAATCTAGGCAAGAATACAACTCAGTCAAGAACTGATTGTTCCTCATCTCTTAGCAACAGCCTGGATGTAACAACTGTTATTTAAAGGAGATAGTTTAAGGGACATGTTAGCCTTTTCTTAGATCTCTGCCAATATCCTTTCACCAGGAAATCTACATACCTGGCAAACATTAGTTTAGCTACTTATAGAAATGCCTTTCTTCACTAAGTTAGTTATCATTCAATATTCTTTCTCTTATCTGGTCTCTACTAAAAATGGCAATGTAAAGAATGCCTTATGAATCTTCTACAATTTTTTCTATTGAAGACAATTTAAGGATTCATAAAACAAATTACTCTCTCACATCAGGGTCCCCCAAAACAACTGTGACTACTGATAAAATGGTAGGTGGGTTTTTGTTTGTTTGTTTGTTTGTTTGTTCATCATTGTTTTGTGTGGTTTGGTGGTGGTTGCTGTTGTTTGTTTTTGTTTTGGTCAGAAAATGATAATCATTAACCTTATTATGACTGTCAGGTTACAAAGAGTATTCTTAGCCAAGGTTTCAGAAAGGATTATCTTCCCTTACTTTATCTACCTATTTATGTGCACAGATACATTAACATATATATGACATACATAATATTTTATCATACTTGTATGAATCTTTACATAGAGAATATATGTATCACATATATATAATACATAAAACCTAAGGGTTTCTATGACATAAATATTTTTCCTTTAAATATTTTTAATCCTTTTAGGAAGTACTTGAAGTCCTAATAAATCCTGTACAAACCACTGACTTCAACATTATTTACTAAGTATTTGATATTTATATATCAGTTTATAGTCCAATGTTATTTGCCCTATTATGTAACATATTCTTAGAATTCTTTCTATATTATTAAAATTTGCTTGAGGTCAGTTTCCTATACAAGTAGTAAAATGACCTAAAAGATGGGAATTATTATATTCCCATTTCACAGATAAAGAAATTAAGACACAGTAAGTTTATGTAACTTGCAAAACTCACATAACTAATAAGTAGTGGAGTTGTAGAATATACTTAAACAGCCTGACTCCAAAGCCCACCCCCATAACTATAGTGATATGGCCTCTCCCTAGTAATGTATCAAGAAATCAAAGCGAGCACCAGAAGCCTCAGCCATATCTATCTATATGTTTTGGAAAAACACTCAAAGGATGAAGACCTAAGACAGAGATTCACTATAGGTTCAATTCAAATCTACAAATAGTGTATAACAACATACACTATCTTAATAGTAAAATTTAAAAATCCAGTAGAGTAAAACCACAAGGTTCATCACCATTGCTAAATGCCTTATTGTCCCCACAAATCTGCAGTCTTTTTACAGTCACATTATTTTACCATACCTGATATTGTTTTCTACTCAATATTACCAATATCCTTGCCTGCTACCCTATAAAAGCAGTATGTTATGATTACAAGTTAGATCAAGGTTTAATATCATATTAATCATTAACATCATCATTTACCAATTTATCACAAGGTTTTTAATATTAATTTTACCACTGAAGATGTGAACAGTGAGGTGTTTAAAAATCACTCTATTGTAAAGAGATGTCCTACCCATTATGATAGCAAGAATTAATCAGATAAACTTTCTGAGCAAAGATACTACCTGTCCATAAAATTATTACTTCCATAGGAAATCCACTGTAAAGGACTTAAGAAAGAGATATTTGAGAAATTTTACATAGTCACACTTCTCAAAGAAAATTCCACCTATAATGTGCACTGGAAATTTGTATCTCACAAAACCAGTTTCAAAAAGCCTTTACCAAGAAATCTTTTAAATAACTGTCCATGTGTCTGGATATTCACCATCTAGCACATCACCTTGTGCCATGTAGGAATGTATCACAGTCATTGTATGTTATTTATTTATAGTGTCTGAATTCTTATATTGCTTATTCATCAACTAAAATAATGCCTGACATAGTAGGTATTTGAAAGATATTTGTTGAATAAATGGAGACATTATAAAGTTCCGGAAGCACTTTATCATCTAGATCAAAACTACAATTTGATGGCTAAGAGTGAGTTCTTTGGAGGTAGACTATTGGGATTTGAATCCAAGCTCTTCTACTTGTTACCTGGGAAGTTAGGCAACTCCCTTTCTTTCATTTTCTTCATTTGTGAAATAGAGATAACAAATGAGATTTTTGTGAGGCTAAGGCTGGCACAGAATAAGTACATATTGAATGTCAGCGCTATCTTTATATCTATCTCTATTAGTATATCTCTATATGTATAGAGAAAGAGCTTGGATCACATCTTGTGGGTCAATTTTAGAAACTGTGAGTAGTATCAGCTGAGATGAAAAAGGGGAAGGTATTCCTTACCCAACCACAAACTTCTTTAAACCCAGTGGAGAAATGACAGATATACATGGTGGCATTTCAGGAAGTAAATATAATTGTCCTTTTCAACATATAATCTCTAAACCTAGACAATCATTAAGCAAACATCTTCCTTTCTATTATAAGTCCACGAAATTTGTAGAAATTCATTGGGTAAAGGATATGCAGATCTGTGGAAGTCACTGTTACTACCAAGGCATTTTAAAAAGTGATAAAACTTCACCTTCTTATAAAAGAAACCTAAAAAGGGAGGACAGTTAATAAAGACTTAACTCTTTCTGATTCATTGCTACCCTACTGAGCTGTAACTACTAGAATCCAGATAGATAGAAGTTTTAATTTTCCTCTCTCCATGGAAAGGAATAAAACAATGCAATCCAACAGAAATCTAATGTCAGCCACAGATAAGAGTCACACATGTAATTTGAAATTTTCCAGTTGCCACATTAAAAAAGCAAAAAGAAACAGGTGAAGATAACTTTAACATATTTTATTTAAGCCAATATAGCAAAATACTGTCATTTCAACACATAATCAATATTTTTCAACATGTAATCAATACTAAAAAAATCTTAGTAAGATATTTTATATTCTTTCTTTCAACGTTCTTCAAAATCCAGTGTGTTTTTTATACTTACAGCAAATCTCAATTGAAACTAGCCACATTTTAAGTGCCTAAGTGTCATGTGGCTATTGGTTACCATATTGAAAAGCACAAATATAGAGAGAGGGGAGCAAAATTCCTCTATATTTTTTTCTGAATTACATACTTCTTCCTCAAAAACTAAAAAGCAATGTATCTTTGGTATTTCATACAATTTAGACAAATTAATACTAACACATTCTAATAGATCAATTTTCCTAATATTTAAAGATGCAAAATGTATTTCAGATAAAGAAAATAAAATAGATCAAGTTACTGAGTCAAAGTGTATTTTTGGCTTACTATGTGCTAAGTAACAGTCCATAGTAGCTCTTACCAACAACTCCATAAATTTAAAAGCTTCTGGTATAAAATACTTGGCTATATATATATATATATATATATATATATATATATATATATATATATATATATATATATACTGAGGACTTCTCTCATACCTTTAAGGTAAATGAAATGGGTCAAATAATTAGATTTTGCCTATAATTTACTATCTATAGCATGGTTTTCCCTTACTGAACGAGTGATGAAACAGCTCTGGTCTGATTTAATACTATAAATTCAGAACAAATGGGAAAGCATTAAATTCAGAAGTGCTTCTGGACCATTAACTTCCGTGCTGATTTGACATGCACCATAGTATTCAGGCAACAGACTCAGGAATATAACCTATTCCTAAAGCAAACAGTATTTTATCTCATAACCATCTGGGGTTCTCGTCCTAAGGGCTACTTGTGTAGTGTTGTCTGGTATATTTTAATAT
Organism: Vulpes lagopus; assembly: GCF_018345385.1. Classification (NCBI taxonomy): domain Eukaryota; kingdom Metazoa; phylum Chordata; class Mammalia; order Carnivora; family Canidae; genus Vulpes; species Vulpes lagopus. Next base: position 22,222,595 of record NC_054844.1, read on the forward strand.
CCTGATGTGTGGAACTAAGACCTACTTTATTAGCGAAACCCATTTTGCTCAAAAAAGAAGACTGACATAGAAGAGATTATAGAGGGAACAAAATTTTGGCTGAGGCTCTTGTTTTCATTATTTAGCTGAAGAAAATCATTGGTTATATATGCTTTCAAAACCCTATGGTTTTTCTAAGGTACCAATAAAAGTGATACCATTCATAACGTGGACAGTGGTCTCTTTCATATATTGCCTATAGTCGCAAACTTAAGTGCCAAGCAGATGGTTGAAATCTGTTTTGTATAAAACGTGTGCTTTTTTTCCCCCAACTGTGTTCTTTGTATTCATATTCAGCCTAGGTTTTAGCCATCAAAACACTGGCACTATGTCGATCATTAGCAGCATTTTAGACAACTGGCAACTAAGGTATTCACTGTTCTCCACAAAATGTTCAGCTAATATTTCCCAGATGTATAATTAAGGCAAAAGATCATCTTCTTAAATTGGTATCAGCACTTTGGATGGCTTCTGGCTTTCAACAGATTATATCAGTGGAAAACAATTTTATATCAAAAATAAAGGTTCTGTTTCTTTGATGTTTTTGTTTGTTATATAGCTTTCCATAAAAAGAAACCTATACATTTCCCCAAGCTTCAACCACAGTCTAAGAAATAGGTAGCTAAATGCAAAGATCTTCATGTTACTTTTATTATGAAAATCTATAGTGCACTATATTTGTATAGATAACTTTCTTCAAGTTATTTAAAATTTTCAAGATATTTGTATAAATAATGTTTTACAAAGCAATAAATAGTGTGGGACTCTTTCTTTCTTAGTAAAAAAACCGAATGTTTTTTGTTGTCCAATAATTTTTTATATAAAATGATTCACTTTTATGAATGTACAAATAAATGAGTTTTAATTTGCATAGTTTAAAGTATAGGAATGTGTTAAATCAGGAAATTAATTATTTTAATACTTAATATACTGACATTTGCAAAAACAACTTTGAGTTTATCATATTTCTTATATATTTAAGGGGAAGAGATGTATTTTGGGGATATTTCGTTATTAGCAGTAAGCAGAGGAAACTATGCTATATTGCTGCTATTTAGGTACAAGTAACCTGGGATCAATAATCATAAGTTTGTTTAAAATAATTATAGTTGTATTAACTACAAAGTTTTAAAAATAAGTCAATAAATTTCTTACAGCATTATTTCATATGCTAATATGTATGTTGTTATCAAACAAAAATATGCATTTTTTTTCAAAGTCGGAATTCAGTGGCTTGCATTCAGAGATATCCAAATATTTTTATACATTTTCATAAGTTTAAAATGACTCACTAGAATTAAGGGATAAATAATTTTATACTCATTTTAAAGCCCATTTTATAGATGCATGGCTGAAACCCAAAGAATTTAAATGACTTATACAACACAAAGTTTTAATTCTTGATTTAGAAGCTGTAGGAACATACGCCAACTTTGTATATCACTAAATGCTGTATTATAAAATATATTAGCAGTAAGTTGCTCAATTGGATGATTTCCAGATTTTCTTTCTTAACAGTAGGATATTTGCACATTTCCCTTTGGTCCTAGTTCTAAATGTAGTTCTGGTTCAGGAAGGTACTTTACTGTTTGTTTTGTTTTGTTTTGTTTACAACCTTTATATCTGTACCAGGAGAAAACGAGAATAACATCCATTCTTTATTCTGAAATTAAAGTGGCAGGAATAGGATTTTAAAAAATTCTATATCACCATTATTAAGCAAGTAATTGATTTTAACAAATAGCCAATTCCTATGTTATCCTAAATATATAAATCTTTATTTAAAACTTACAACTAATTTGTACAAGGACAAGGACTTTGTCATATCATAGCCATATTTTCAAAGTACATATAATACAAAAAGTCCCTGGATACGGAGTTAAAGATTATGTTGCTGATGGTGTAACTACACTTTTTTTTTTCCCAAACACACAATCTGCCGAATGTAACATATTAACAATATGTGAAGCTTGCCCTTTCAGATAATATAGCTTTTATAAGTACATTTTTCATTGTTTGTTCCTCCACTTCTTGCTTCCTAGAGTTTAACATTTCTTTTCTTGAAATTGCCAGCCCCCAACCAATGCATATAAGGTTGGTTGACTAATACTAATGATACTAATATTGCCTAATTTATTTTGGGAACTTACTTTGGACTAGCTGTTTGTAATCTTAGCTAATTTTGCCACTTTCCTACCCAGAGTTTTATTATTCATTTAAAGATATACTGTCCATAAGCCCCTATGCTCTACTTTCTAGCTTCTCCCCCTCTTTTTATCCTATGCTTATAAATACTTTCAGCTCTTTGACCTAAAAAGGCCACTCTCATGCTTTTTATATTCGTTCCCTCTTCAATAATCCATATATAATTTATGTTTCGTGATATTTGTAATAGTTGAGGATGGTGATCTGATGCACCTGAGAGTTTCAACCACATAAAATAGGAATCTTACTTTTGAAACATTCAGCTTCAGAAGAGTTCATAACAAATTTGAGAACTTAATCTTAAATAAGAATTATAGATGATACTTAGATTTTAAAACTCCTAAAATATATTATGGTTACTTGTTCCTGCATAATACCACTCAACTTACAGGTAAACTGTGAAGTGATTCCACTTGTCAAGGCTGGTTATATGAGCACCTCTGGCTCCAAACAATTGCATAAATGCAAGGATTCTGACCACTAGAGTAAGGAGCTAGGAATCTTTCAAATGGAATTCAAGGTAATGAAATTTTAAAGATGAGAGATTTTAGAAATTATCCAGCCCACCTTTACATTTTACAGATACATACACTAAGACACAAAACTTCTTCTCAGTCTATAGAGAAGACTGAGACAACTCGAACTTGAGATGTTACACCCAGCTAATTATACTTTCCATGTTTTAGTTTAAAAAAGTCAGTGAAGATACTGACAAATATAAATGTTTACCACCAAAGGAGGATATTGTTCTTTGTGTTAGGAGAAATATTCAAAACTCACAAAATTTTTTCATTTGTTATGTATACCTTAGGCCTCTTAACATCAACCTCCTCATTTCTATCCAAAATCTCAAATATCCCCAAATTTTATTCAAGCATATCTTGAACTACCAATCTTCTTGAATTCAAATTTTCCCTTCAATATGCACGACAATACTACCTTCAGATTTTTAAGGCTGGGATACTATTACATATATTCTTCAGAGAAATGTTGGTGACTCCTAATTATTTTTAGTTTACTTATAAAAGTCAATATACTCTTCTCCTTCACTTTGATTCTTTACATTGCTATCGGGATCTTTTGGATATGCTTTTGTTTCCCTAAAATAATGCTTTTAAATCACTAAATATTCCTAAGCTGTATAGGTTGAATTAGATCCATTTTATTTTTCCAGTAATATTAAATTTTTAGAAACAATTATACCACCATATTTATATCCCATCATCCTTAGGGCTCTAAAAACAATACATTTTCCTCTATTTCCCAGATTCTAGCTATGTCTAGGGCTGGAGGGAAAAGAAGTTCTAGCTTCAGAAATAGCATTCATTGTTACCTTTGTTTTTCTACTCCTAGGTGTTGTTTGATTATGGTACTTGGAATATTACATAAAAGTTTTCTTCACATCCTGCTGATATTATGGGAGAGATGACAATCTGAGCCTGATATTGTATGTTCAGTTATCACTTATTCAAGGTCAAAGTTGAATTAATAAGTGAATCAGAAATTGAATAGTTTGATCACCAGCTCATTTCTTTCTCTACTATCTTAACAAATCTTCAACATAGATCTCTTGTAGTACAGGTGAAAAAGAAGGAAAGAAATAGCAACCGTTAATTTTATGTGACATATTCCTGCAAAGTCTTTTCAAACATATGATGAAACTCAACAGCAAATAAGGGGTGGGGGGTGTGAAACAAAGAGACACCAGGAAAAGAGTAAAAATAAAGTCTTTGGACTTTGTAAATTATTGCCCAACAAACTCTGGCCCAGGTAAATAACCAAAAGAAATAATTGTAGGCAAACAAGTAAGACCTTAACTCCAGAATGAGAATAAAAATGTTTTAGAACTTTGCCAAGCAGCCTATAGGAACTGTGAGTGAAATAATATAGCATAAATAAAGCATTACTTTTTTTTTTCATTTTGTCTTCTTATGTGAACGCTATTTCTTTTCAATGTTTGTGCTTATTTTTCATTACAATGTTCTTTTCTTAGATAAACACAAAATTGTGTAAAATGACAACTCAACGAACGGATCGTATCTAAAAGTTCTATAGCCAGCTCCCTAACTACCTCCTGGGTATCTTGATCCTAATTAATATAAAAACAAAAGCAAAATCAGTAATAAAGGAAATCATTTACTACATTTTAAAATAAACTTTGATTAAAAACGTACCAACAAAACACTATTTGGGCCTGTGTCTTCTTTTACTACTAGGTTAAAACATATACATATATCCACAAGCAGAGCAGGTTAACTCTTTTCCTTCCTTTCTCAGCAGTGTCCCTGAAGCCCTTAAGGAGAGAACACTCATTTATAAAATTGCTTCTCTGTGTCCCAACTGATCTCTCTTAAACTGCCAGTATAAAAACCTTATAGGGTCTTGAGCATGCCTTTTTCCCCCCTCACAGTGAATTTCATCTCTTCATGTCACATCTATTCTCAGTGCATCTGATTCTTAGGTTTCCATGTGACAGAAATGACTAGGATGGGTAGGGAAGGCACCTATGCATAGGACACAGTAAAACTCCATGCATCTACACTATGAGAAATATTACAAACGAAGCTACTAATATATTTTTAAGAAAGATCATATTTTCTGTTTCTCAACATTTTCTTTTCTAAAAAACACATTCTTTCAAAGATGTGAAGAGCAGAAATAGAACGCTGTTACATATGAAAGTTTCAATGGATTCGCTGCCAGCAGCCTTCCTTTATAGTGTTCCTCTTACCTACAGTATGTGTTGGCACTGGCAGGTAGCCCTAATTCGTTAGTAGCCAAATTATTTTTGTCCCTGAAGTACGAGAAAGCTCCATAGCGCATGAATGAGACATGGTTTACTAGTTTACACACATTTTTATAACTCCAAGAAACCAAAACTCATTCACAAATGCTTTCGTTTCAGCAAAGAGAAGGGCTACAGAATACCAGAGGTACCTACTTTGAATTCCTGTTCCCCATTCTCCATGAGAAAATGAAGAGAAAAAAAAAAATCTTTCTAGCTTTACCAAAAAAAAAAAAAAAAAAAAAACTTTAGTCCCTAATGCAAGAAAAACAAACAGCTTTCTATTCACCACACTCCACACTTCAACAAAGTCAAAATATTTCAGTATAAGACATTAAGAAAAAATGTCATTTAGTAATAAACCTAAATGTCTCCAGACAAAAATTTATCATGACGGCATAGCAGCCTTAGATAACATGGTTCACAAAAACTAGCATCTTTGATCCCCAGCTAGATATATACTGCTACACCATCTTCACTAAGTTACAGAGAAAAATAGGAAGAAAAAATAAACAACACTTAGAAATAAACATATAACGCAAGTGATGATTCAGGCATAGCAAAAAAGAAAAAAAAGAAAAACAAAACTCTGAAATTTTAAGGCAAGACAAAAGTAAATGTATTAACACTGAAGAGCCAAGTGACTGAAATGTTACTTAGATAAAAGAAAGATTTAAAACACAATGAGACGAGTTCAGGTTTGAATTGATCTAAGGTTCAACACTGACTTCAAATGCCTATGAACATCTACAAGCTTTTGTTTTTAATTTTCCTTCTGTCATGTTTTATGGGTAAAAGTCCTTAAACTACCTTGTAATAGATTAATTACTTTCAAGCTGAGTGACAAAAGGGCATAATGACCGGAAAATGATACAAAAGAAACAGAAAAAGCATGTTAACAAGTTTATCAACAAACCTGGGTAATTCTCATGAAGTACAGATTAAGGTTCAGTGGTTCCAAACTGGCAGCATTCAAGTTGGGTTCATATTTGGGTTTTTTGTTTTGTTTGTTTTTTTAAACCACCTGTCCTAAAACGACATTGTTTATGCTAATTATCTTTGTTTATGCCACAATTCTGTTTGTTTACCACATTCTTTTAAAATACCATATCCCTATAAACAGTTCTCACCAGAATTCTTCTAAATCTTGTTTCGGTCTGGTCCTTCTCGGCAGCCCACTGAGCAGAATGCAGCTCTACAATGAAGGCGCAAGAGCTGGGAACAACTTTGAGTCTCTGACTCCTCAGGCTGGCAAAGGCAGGGAGTACTGCTGAGGCTTTACTCTCAGGCTCCAAGGGAAAAGGATACTGAATGTGTAGAAATGCAACACCCCCCTATTGGACAAGCAGAACCATACGCCACAGGATCTCCAGAGGAGATGTATGAACTCTCAACTAGTAAGTGAAGAGAAGAATAGATAATGCTAAAGGGAAGGGAACACAGTTTCCAAACTGCAGGAGAAAACACAGAAATCAGAAAGAATAAAAGGTCTTCTCCTGAACCATTATCAGTTCCTGGTTAAAATAAAGGAATAGGAAGCATTCTCTTAAAGTGTCCCAAATAAACATTGTTCACTTAAGCAAAATACTAACAGTCCTTAATTGTTTCTTCTCTAGCAATATCATTTAATCATGTGCATCTATATAGCATTCAAGCTTTATATTTAATATAAATGATGACGCTATCAATCAATGAAAAGGAAAGGACAGAATGAATGACGCAAGGAAAAATTTGCTATGTTTTAGTTCATTTCTTGTTCAACAGAATTTTTCCATTAAAAGGACGATGTTTAAAAAATAAATAAATAAAATAAAAGGATGATGTTTCATGTTTTGGTTAAATCTTTGAACATCTTTTTATCTGACTGCTATCATCTGAGTCAGACACCTGACATTAAGCTGTATGTGAGTTAGTATAAGAGAGAGATCCAGATTGGTTTATTTCCCATGCTGTTAGTTAACTTCATTGAACTTATAAATGAATACCAAATTATGAAGGAAACAAAAATCCATCCATTATACTTTTTAAAATAATTGATGAAAAAACTGGGAGATTTTTAATCTATATAATACACATCTGCATTATACATATACTCATTAGGTGTTTGGAGAATTGATAGTGGAAAGAACAGACAATAAGATCAGACTTTTATCCATGAATGTAATTTTGCTTTTTAAATGCATTATGAACATAATCCATTTGAAATAGCTTCCAATTCTATGGAGGAGTAATGTGCTAAACATTAAAGTTAGTCTCATTATTTGCCTCTCAGGTATGATGCACACACAGATTTTAGTTAAAAGCTCCCTAAGAACAGGTAAATACGTTATCATGTTATCATATGCTTATATTTGAGAAACACAAGATAAGAAAACACATCAGCATGTGAAGTAATCATAATATTCACACATTTTTATATCTGTCAACCTGCTAAATACTGAACAGTACATAGTGCCACCTGACATTTAACCCTTAATTGTTCTTGCTAATCAGTCAGGTCCCTGCTAAGTCTTTAGGACAGTAGGAAAGTGTGATAGAAGTATAGTGAGTTCAGTACTTCAGGCGAACTGTATTCTAAACTAGTATCTTAGCTAAATGAATTTGCGAAGTATTGAGATAGTAATTAAAATCTATAATCAGTTGTAGGCACCTTTCCTCTACAAAGTAGTAGTAAATAAAAATAAATAAAATGAGCAGAGGCAAATAACAGAACATTCTAAAAATGCAATATCAAACAGAGGTTTACAGTTATGATAAGGTGACAGATGTGAACAGATAACTTTCCTTTGATTCACACCTGGAGGTTACCTGCTAACTTGAATATACTTATCACTCATAAAGTTTCTAACTAAGCTAAATAAATCTGTACGGGTAATAAATATTTTACTACTATGGCCAAACTTTAGGTTATTCAAGTACCGCTAATGTCAGAGATATTCTTGCAGCCCGCTAATAGTAATTTTTCATGGTAATTTTACAAATTAGCTTTTCACAGCACCTGATTCATATTTCTCTCCTCAAAAAAAACTCAATTTTTTCCTAATGTCAAAAAAACTATTTTTTTAGTCAATATGACCACAAATAAATTTGATGGTAATAGAAAGTAAATAAGTTAGATTTTTATTGCAGAAGGTTTTACTCCCATAGTGTTTCTTTCAACATGCAGAAAATAGACAGACTGCTGTCTGCACCCGTTTTGAGAGAAGCAAAGAGGTGATACTATAAGCTTAATTTGCTTCATCCCACTACCTTCAATCTTAACTTTCCTATTCTAGACATTATCAGACTGTCTTCTTAAGCAATCATCTTAAACTTGCTTTTTAATTAAACCTCTAACATAAAACAATTAGAAAGTCTAACAAGTAGCATAGTCATAAAACTACCACACTATCACCAAATAGGATAAATATAAATATAAAGGAAATATGAACACAATATTATTGATAGTATCAAAAATTGTTTTTATTAATCAGAAACAAGCTAATATTGATATTTCAGGCAAATATTTAAATCTAGTCATTCTAGGAATATGAAAAAAATTGATGGTATTCTGAAAGGAAAAACCTTATGTCTGAATTTTTTTATTATCTATTACACTGTCTTAAAAATTTTAGGAGAGTTCAAAGTGTTCTTTCTCATGATGCTCTTACTAACATTTATACCAGGTTGCCAGTTATGTTTCCCTTAAATAGTATGATGTAAAGACTTTGCTTACAAATAATGTTTTAGAGAATACTTTGCCTATTCAGCTCCCACCTGAGAATTGTGTTTTTCATTAATCATAATCAGTTATGACAGGGATGCTTAAAAATAAAAATAAAACATTTCTACTTCTTTACTTTTTAGAATCACTGTTCAATTTGCTCTACCTCCTGAACATTTTTTAACAGACAATGAAACTGTTACTACTTCTCAATTATTTAACAAGTGCTTATTAGCCTGACAGTATTGACCATGTTCATTTCTAGGGCCGATAATACAGACATAACAAATCTAAATCCAAATTTTGATCATGATATTTAAGTTTTGAATATTCCTTAAAGTTCAAAATAGTCTACAGGTTGGAAAGAATAAAAGAAGATGAACAGGACTCCACCAATGAAGTTAGAAAAAAGATGACATAAAACTTCCAAAATACGAGAACCACAACCCACTTATTTATATCCTTTAGAACAAACTTCTTTATTTCATAAAGAAACGTAGATGTCTTTTCAGATTTATGACTAAGTTTGAGTGAACAACTTATCTATAGCAGGTGAGCAAACAGAATAAAAATTAACACTCAGTGTAAATGACCTACTTATTCATGAAAGTTGTAATAGTTGAAAAGACAAAAAAAGCTGACTATATGTGATAATGCAGTTATAGCATACATACTTCCTTTGGAGAATATAAATATTCAATATTTAGTCTGCAACATATACTCTATGTGGGTGACTATAGATACAGTCACTCGTGCAAATTCAATGTAAACAAATAGTAATGAATTACTGAGATTTTTTGTCTGTATTACCAATTACAACCACAGGGGAAATTATTAAGAAATTTTATATAGCATGACATTTAAAAAATTATTTTAGCTACCAATATTTCCAAATATGCTATCTATACTAATAACTCTATTGATTATCACTTGCTTATTTAATTAGCCAGCAAGAAAAGCATGCCTTTGGGGTGACCAAAAAAAAAAAAAGAAATTCTCACCAAAAGGAAACAAAAAATGTTAAGAGATTTGAACATCAGAATAGTAAAGGGAAAAGTTTAGTTTAAAAGAGATAATTGAAAAAATACAAATAAAGTTCACAGCAGGAAAGCCTGCCTATATAGAGAAATAGGTTACAGCCTGTTAATATGTAACTACCTTTTTATAAGAACAGTCTGTTAACTGGCTTACAAATCAGATTCAGAGTTTTATTTTCAAAAAGTATAGAGTTGAAGATAATCATGTGCTACTCTGTACATGCTAGAAAACTTACTCTGGTATATTAACAGATTGCAGCATTCAGAATTAGTATGTCCAATATAAATAACTTCAATATCTACGTATGAAATAGGCTATATTTCCGAACAAAAGCTAACTATCTTAAAGAGTTAATATATAGAACTTTGAAAAAATTAATCCAAGACTGTTAAGAAAGCTCAGTCATTCAGTGGAATTATCTTGTGAAGATGCATCCTAATTAAAAGAGAGAGAGAGAGGAAGAAGAAGAGAAGAAATGAAAGAAAGAAGACAGTATTAAAGTATATATGTTGGCTATTTTACTTTCTTCCTTGATCTGATGTTGGCTTCTCTAATATGTGACCACATTCAAGCATTATTTTATTCTCAATACCCCTCTTCTCTTCCACTGCTTCACTTCTAGAATGTTTTAATCTTTGTCCTTTCTTTTTTCGTCTTTTCATATCAAATTCAGTCGTTTGAGCGATGAACAGCTTGACTTAGCATATTTTTAACCAGCTGGTCTAGCACCTAGCTTGCATTGCATAGTCAGATACAACAAATGTTTATACAGAAGGTAGCTTTCATGAAAATGAAAAAAAGCCTGGGTATCATGCATCCTGGCTTTTTTTAGCTTTTTTTTTTAATTCACCATACAGAATACAAAGTTTGAATTCTTTTTAATGGCAAACAAAATTCTATTTATAGTTCCAAAAAATGAACTTATGCTGGGATAAGAACTCAAATTTAAAAACTGCAATGTGTACTTATAGGAACATGAAGAGGGCTAAAATTCTTTCAAAGCCCTGTTTTACTTGCAACAACATCAAATGGAAGGATATTGCACATATTTCTTTAAATAGGAACTACTTAATTACAAATACACTTATTCCCATCATGGCAAAAGGGAAAAATACAGTAAATCAAAATTAGTTTACGACAACTAGCACAGAAAGTAGCTACTAAAACTTAGAAAGGGATCATCCCCATTTCCCTTTTCTTGACATTTCGAGTAATATACTGATACGTTGCTATGATGTTAAATTTTCTTTTCCTTTCTTTTTTTTTTTTTTTTTAAATCTACTCTCTTCTATCAACAAAAGGTCATGTGCTTTACTAAGCAGCCTCCAAAGTTTTACGGAAGGATCAAATAGGAACTTATAGCCTCCGTTTTTAACCATCACTGAAACCTTCTGTCACACCAGAAATTACAAGACAGAGATATTGAAAACGGTTAACACTCTGCACAAAAGCATTTAAAAAGGTGAGCAGGGGAGAAAAATATCAATGAAGGAAGAAAGTAAGAGAGTGAATGAGAAAGAGAAAACCAGCGAGTGGAAGGGAGAGAGATGCTTAATGTTTCATTTAATTTCCTGTGATAGGACACAACCTTACAAACATTAGCAGAGATCTCGGAGACTTTGCCAATCAGTTCAATTTGGTCCGGGCAATCACAACAAAAATCAGCAAACAAGACTGCAGAAGCACTAGCTAAAAGCTTTTGTAACAAACACGTTTTAGGGAAGCATCTTCCAATTGATTCAGAGAGGACTGTAAAATGAGAGTTGTACTTCAATATATTAGGGGGGAAAACTGTACTCACCTTTCAAACTCCTGAGGTAAATCAGGGTCAGTAAGCATGCTGGAAAAAGCACAATTTCCCTTTGTCACAGCAGCCACCTATGATCGTCTCCAACTGAACCTGTCAAGTGAGTCCAAACCTTCTAAACCAATTGATTTTCTCTCTTCTCTTCTCTTCTCTCTCTCTCCCTCTCTCCCTCTCTCCCTCCCTCCCTCTCTCCCTCTCTCTCTCTCTCTCTCTCTCTCTCTCTCTCTCTCTCTCTCTCTCCCCCTCTCCCCCCCACCCTCCTCTCCCTCTCCTAGGACTCCTTGACCAGTCTCTTAAAGGGGTAGCGCACTTCCAGCAGCGGGGTCTGGCTGGCTCCCCCCTCCTCGAGCCGCACGCTCGGGCTGCAAGGCACTAGACAACCTCAGGGTGCCTGTCCTTTCCTTTTAATTCTCTCTTCTAGACATCACCGAATGTGAGAAGTCAACTCATTTAACACGTCTCCCATACTCTCTCTCCTCTAAATAATAAAAGTCACACACACACACACACACACACACACACACACACACACACGCACACGCTCACACACACACACGAAACAGTAGGATTTTTTTTTTTTTTTAATGCATTTGCTGCTGGTTAAAAAGAGAAATCTGGACACTAAGGGAACCGTGAGTAAACTGCATTTATTAACTAATTAGGCAAAAGAATTAAATGTTGGTAATATCCTTTTTTACACAAAGAATTGTTATTCCTTCTCGCCCCTCTCTAGGCTCTCTCCGTGCGCACACGGAAACACACACACACACACACACACACACACACACACACACAACAATCAGGCATTGTTCTGAGGGAAGAAAAGCAACTTTGACAGATTGAAATATAGCAGAGGCCCCTTCAAGGAAACCTGTAAACAACTTGTCACTCACTCTGCCGGTCTCACTGCTAGCTCGTGCTTTCCACAAAGTGGTGCGAACGTCCTGGCAACCCGAGCAAAGTTTCCTCAGCTCCAAACTCCATAAAACACGATGTGCGATGTGGAGGGGAACAGGTATCCACATGCCAAAATCACACGCTCACGAGGGAACAAAAACCCAAAGCCAACCAGAAGAATGACAACAAAAAGATGGTACCAACAAACTGTCCTGTTTGGGACTGCTGGGGAGGGCAAGGGTGGGAAGCGCTCCCCTGGCTGTGGGTCTCTTTAATTTCCTCTGCCCAGGCAGCCCCAGATAACAAGGTGGACAAACTATGGCTTTACAGATCCTAAGCTGGCTGGCAAGGCACAGCCTCCATAGCAGTTCCAATTATCTAGATAAAAATCTGGCAGGCGAGGAAGGTAATCAGGTAATGTACCTTTGACATGAAATGACAGAGGCACATACACACACAGAGAAAGCCACTTACACAGACACGCATGCAGGGATGGTGGCTGCCCCGTGCACCGCAGCATCTGGTCAGGGAGTAAGCACACACTCACCAACACGAGATAGTGTGCATTCTTCACACACACACACACACACACACTCAGTCACTCACACTCGCTCTCCACTCCTACTGGGAGGGTTCATTCTGCACAAAAGGCTACATTACAGAGCCCGCCCCAATAAGGGAAAGAGAGAAAAAAAAGCCTTCCATTGTTGAGAGGGCAGGTCAGTTGATTAGATTTTCTGTGGAGAATTCCACGAGGAAATTCCCTTCAAAGCCGAAGTGATTAACTGGGGGCTATTCTGGAAATGGAGCAGACAATGGCTCAATAGTCTGCACAGCCAATGTCCAGGCTGGCACTGAACTCACTTTAAAAAAAAAAAAAATAAAAGCCAGACTCCCTGTTCTTTTCCACACATTCCCCCCCAACCCCCTCCACTCCTTCCAACTTCCCCTCCCAATTCCTTTTATTTTGCAGCTGGACAACATTAAGGGCCTTTAAAACCACAAGGGTTGACCCCATAGCAGTTTGATTAGGTCCCACTTTTTTTTTCTGGCGACAGGCAGACAGTAAGTTTACTTTTTTAGACATACACAATGAGACACCTTACACATATTCCAAACAGCAACACCAATTATTAACCTTCTTATATTAATAAATGTATTCTTCATTGAAAGCTTATACATTTTTGACAAAGTTGATAATAACTTAATAATGGGTTCCATCATTCACAGGGTATCCTAAAAATAAACGTATATATACAACAAAATCAACATGGAATAAGATTTAAGCATGTCACTATGGAGTTAAGACACTAACAAAACACAGAATTATGACCCACCCTGAAAAAGCTGTTAATAAGGGATGTGGCAAAAATGACTTGATGCTGACATGATTTTCTTTTTCAGCAGTTGGGGAAGGGGGAAGGATATTACTCACTACTCTTCCCTGTCTTTAGCCTCAAATAATTTTTTTTTATTACAGCAACAACCTATTCCTACACAGAAAAATAAGAAAGTTGTTGCATTTAATTTTAAATGTCTATCTTTTCAGCGCTTACAGGGCCTACAATTTAATGCAGTCTAATTGATAAAGTACACAAGAAATAATTTTTTATATCGTTAACAGTGGTTATGGGAATTAGGGAATGGTAGCTGCGTGGCTGCACACACTTTAAAAAATAGTTTTTAAAAGATTTCCCAATTAGGGCATCTTGTTTCATCTTCTATCAATAGAGAAAAATGAAGAAGGAGGGAGGGTGAGTTACAAGGGGCAATGGGAGCTGAAGTCAGGAAGAGGAGGAGGCAGCAAGGAGAGGATGCAGGGAGAGCGCAAGAAGGAGACATAGTGGCAGCATAAAGATAGAAACAAAGATAATGGCCATAAGGCAGGATGCTGAGATCCGTATGGTCCCAGCTGCTGTCTTGTACAGCTACTACCTCTGGTTGTTTCTCTGAAACTCTAATCCAGAAGGTCACCGGAGCAGGTAAGAAAGAGAGCCTGAGTTTCGGAGGCCAACTATACTATAAAGGAAAGATGCTCATATCGGAATCTTCCTTGTCTTTGGTTTTATTTTCACAGGCATCTGATACATGGATTTGCAAGTATACATATGTCGAATAAACACAATGAGCATATAGGAATATGTTAAATGGTTTGGAAGTTAGTTTACAATCTCAACATGTTTCTATAAACATTCCTATAGTCATTCAAAAACAAATTATTTCTTGTACAATCATCCCTGCTAAACAAACTGAAACAGACTAGGAACTAGACAGAAAATTTGCCAAATATAATAATGATTATTCTAATAATGATACTTTGAATCTTTGGAATTCCAAGCTCATAAGGAATTTTGTTCATATAGATTAGCTCATGGATCATAAGCAGCATAGAAAAGAGTGGGCTGATATATCCTTGTCTCCTAGTGTTTAAACTTGGGCAGAAGGAATTTAAAGTCATACAACCAATTAGTGGCCCATTCTTTACTTAAAGCCAGGTCTTCTTTCACTTGTGACATCATAATACAGAATAAAATTACAATCCAGAATTTATAGCTGAATGAACATCCCACGATGGTACTTACTTTTAAGAGACCTGAAGGCTTTCAAATAATTGTTAATAAAATTAAATTTGATATAATCTCATTGGCACTAAGTTAGTGCTGTGTTTGAGGTTGGAAGGAATAAATACTTTTAAATGGATCTCTCTAGACCATAAAAGTTTTTTTCAGTTGAATTCTATATTGCAAATTAGCATTTCTGCAAGATTTTAGAGTATCAGGAAAAGAATGGGCAGTTCCAAAATGTTCTTCTCAAATTGTGTTATTGGTAATCTTATTAAATGATTGAATTGATCCAATCAATCCAATGTTTAATAGTAAATTATTATTATAAATCTATTTTATATTAAATGTCATAATACTTAAGTATGTGTTAATGACTAGCACATGAAATGTGTTAAATAAATCTATATACTTTATCAATTACCTGAAAAGTTTAAGATATTCAGTTTGTTATATATCCGATATTCTCTGTATCAGAACTAACACCCCAATGTGATTTCACCATATTATTACACATAGGTCCCCAGAAGGCTTCATAATGTATGGAAATTGAGATACACCTTAGCATTCACTAAACATCTGTTAAATGCTTATCAATAAGTTAAGTACCACAGGTTCTTTTTTTTTAAGTTCAATAATTATTTATTTAAGTAATCTCTCTACCCAACATGGTGCTCGAACTCATGACCTCAAGATCAAGAGTAGCATGTTCTTCTGACTGAGCCAGCCAGGTACCCCTAGTTGAGTACTATAGCTTTTAAAGAAGCCATGAAAAATTTGTAAAAATCTAATTACACGTATATATACATACACACACACATATATATATATACCTAAAACATACACACATATAAGAGGCTACAATTCAAATTGTTTTGTATTAAGCCCTCTAAAGTAAATATGGTAAGAAAAGTTAGAACCGAAATAAATTTAAAAATGAGCAAAAAACGATGATAATAACTGAACAATAATTAAATTGGTAAGAAATATAAAATGTCTATAAACACAGATATACAAAAATATAAAACATCTTTGGAGAAGAACGGAGTACAAACCACAATAGAAACTCCACAAAACAATTTTTCATTTAATGAGTCTCTTTGACACTGCTGAAGTAGTATTATGGAAAATGGAATGAACCTGAAAAAGTGTGCTTTTGAGCTCATGTTGTTTCCACTGCAAATATAAAAAGGAGACTCACACAGGCTAAGGAAATATAAGATATGCTAGGGAACACTGCTGGAAAATTCTCAAAGAGAATATCAGGAACTTTTAAGATCATAAACAAGTTATTTCCAAACTTAACCCTTTTCAGGCATTGTTTCAAGCAAGTATTCCTAATATTTTCCTTCTCATTTCAAAAGTAAGTGTTTCACTCTTCTATTTTAAGATATAATTGTTAAACATCTTTTATTTTAATAATTGGAATTGCAATAGATTGTCACAGGTACAAGTTACACTTTAATATTTTATAAATATTCTTATCATCAAGTTACAGCTTTCACATCTTATGGAATTTGGAAAGTTATTTTTGAGAAGTACAATTTCTAATATTATGACCATAATAAATGTAAACCAAGTCAGTGTCAGACAATACCAACATTAAATTAATTTAAACTGACACGAGGAATTAAAAAAATATACACCTACTTTCCTCAGTAATGTTAATTTACTTTGTCACAAAACCATTTAAAAAGAACACATCCTCTAAAAAGAAAACAAAACAAAAAGCAGACTTCCAACCAATGTACATCTGTGGGTTATTCACCGAATGCTTGATGAGCTGACAATGACCTATCATGTGTAGCTTAAAGGAGACTTAGAGTGACTAGAGTCTGGTAATTGGACCTCTTTGAAAAGCACCTTAGACATCCAATAGTTCGTCTTCTTAAGAATATCTAAAATTTAAATTTCCCATAATACGTTTCTGCCAGGAAATTGGCACATAAGAGCTTATAAATTCAAGGTTTTTGTACCCTTCTACGTACTGTATTGACGATTGGTTAGTTAGAATATGAATTTTCCTCAGATCACATTTTTAACCAACTTGTATTCTTTTATATTTTAGAAACTCTAGTCTCACACTTCTCTCAAGGATGATGCCGTTCCCAGTAACAGTCCCCACTGTTTGATATCTTACTTTATATCTCCTTTAGAATAATTTGAGGTAACTTAAAAATCACCAATTTTACCTTTTGAGAACTTTCTACTGTAACTGTGATTCACATAAAATTAATTATCTCATTTAATAGTTAAAAAAAATCTACATGGGATATAGTATCTGCATTATCCCAACTACAAATGAAAGAACCTGGCTAACAAATAAAAATTAATTAACTTCTCTGAGGTCCCAAAACTAATAGGTGCAGGGAGGGAGGACCCCGAACTTATGACATCTTTCCTCTAAAGTTATAGAAGGCACTGAATGCTGATTTATCTCAATATAGCCTCTTAGCAACTAAATATAAGTGCACAGGGAAGTGCTCATATGTTTTAATGCTAAATCCTTGTCCAAACAGAACAAAGTTAGGTTGAGTAATGATGGCCTTATCCTCACAAATAAACTTGATATAAAAGATGATTCTTCATACAATTAAAAACAGTTATATAGTAGTACTCTTATCCCATTCATGGTGATAAAACATATCAGAATTACCACTAATCACAGAACTTGGCTCGTTTAAATAAAATAAATTATACACATTCTCTTTCTTAGTATGATTATAATTTTTGGAATCCTGGGGAAAATACAGGGACCTATTTTGCTGGTCCCCATGTAATTACTTTGCAATGGAATTTCTGTCTTACAGAAAGAATCATTTTGGGTAAAGAGCATCTATTTTGAAGGTAAGAACAACTGAACTTAAACTTTCATTTTTTTACTCAACACAGTCATCTCTCCTTGTGATAAGTGGTGATGTCTAATGGTTGTCAGTTCACGAGGATGAGAAGGACATGAACCAATCACTCTGGTGGTAAAAATCATGACTTCTATTGAGTAAAAAAAAATCCGTACAACCCATGAGAATAGAAGTCATTCACATGGGACCATGCCTTAAAAGAGTGCTCTTGACCATCAAACTTTTGTATTATAATCTCTCAATCTGGAAAGAAATTCAGGGAATTTCTGAATTTCTGGCCTGGCATTTTACCTAGAGGCAGACACAAAGTGAGAAGTAGCACCATAAAACTGCTACAACGCAGCTTGGGTTCTTACATAATAGATTATTTCTGCAAAATATTTTAGTACACATCTTTCAGGGAAGTTTTTTCACTGTAGATTTATGCATTTGTTGATATTAACTAATCAGAGTAGAAATAAGAGTCAAAACTGAGTAAAGTATGAAACATTTGAACACTTAGCTTCATTTTAACTATACTTGTCTATCATCTATAGTCTTCCTTTGATTGCATACTAAATAAATGATAAATATATTTTATTCATAGTAAATGAAAATGTTAGCCATCAATGATGTTCAGTCTACTTCCATGTAGAGCAGCCCAGGGGAAAGGATTATGGCAAAACTGCAAGTTAGGAGCTTGTGTTTTAAGACAGCCTCTAGTGCCTCCTTACTAGTACATGGTCTTATCTAAGTCTTCAGCATCTCAGGGAAAATGATTTTTAAGGCCCTTCTCAACTTTCAAATTCTAATTCTATAATCTCTCCTTTGAAAAATCAATTTATAAATTTCAAAATAAAATTTCTTACACTTCTGTTTTATCTCAATTATATCCCTTTTAAAAAGTTTTGCAACGGCTTCTTCTAGTTTATTTTAATCCTTTAAAGTATGTCATAACTCTACATTCACACAACAATGTAAGATGATGAGGAAAATAAATCTTTTATTAATGAAAGCTAATTCTGCTAAATTTGATGAAGTTGAAATCACCAGGAGAACTTAACTGGTCACAGAAAATGACCATATTTTCAAAAGAACTAATTTTATGACAAAATTCATCTTTATGTGATTCTGAACATTTGTTGAACTTGAATTTTCAAGTCACAGCTTTCATTTTATCTGCTAAGTACAATTAAATTTATTAGCTTTACCTAATTCAGTGAGAGAATGAAAAGCAGTTTCTTACTATATTGAACATGTCATATTTGTGTGATGATGGTGACTGGCATGTATAGACAAAAAAGTATAAAAGATTCTACCTTTATCCAGAATTTTTAAACATCAAACGAGAATCTCAAAAATAAACTAAAAACTTGAAAAGTTAGAAATCCTACCTAACAGTTAAATTGTGTTCAAGAAAACCTAGTTTGTAAAATGAAATCTGTGGACACTCTATAGAACCCCTGCCAAATAGACACTTCTTTTATTCATGTTATTGTTAACAAAAATGACTTACTGCCATAATTCAGAAAATAATTCAGTCAGATTATGCACAAGGTAAAAATGCAAGAAAACAGGTATTACCAAAAGAATGTATTCATTTGGTTACTCAATAAGTATGCACAGAATCTTTAATTCATATTTATATTATAAACCATCTATATATATATGTGAAGATTTTATTGTTTATACTTCACACTTTATAATGGGGGAAAAAGGATAAGTTGATATTTGTAAACTTCCCTGAAGCTGAAGAAATTTTTTTTAAAGATTTTACTTATTTATTCATGAAAGACACACAGAGAGAAAGACAGAGACGTGGGCAGAGATGTAAGCAGAGGGAGAAGCAGGCTCCAGGCAAGGAGCCTGATGTGGGACTCCGTCCTGAGACCGCGGATCACTCCCTGAGCCAGGGACAGGTGCTCAATCGCTGAGCCACCCAGGTATCCCGAATTATTTAGGTATCAAATGGTATATTAGTATTTTAAAACACCTATTAATTAACTCTAAACAATCACAGGTCTGTAATCAAAAACATTTATTTTAAAATCTTGCTTAAAAGCAAAGCATAGATTAAAAGACTATATAAGCATTTGTAACATATGCCAGAATCTTATGAACATCTTGAAAAAAAATGTATATATATTAATATATATTTATAAAATGTCACACATGTCCTTCCTGGCTTGGGGACCAAACTTCAGATTTATTCAGTTTTTATGAGCTGACCATCATTCTTAATATTAAAGAGCAAGTCAGCTTAAATAAACACTGTTCTAGTATTGAGTATGTACCCTGGATTTTATTAGACTAGAAAAAGGAAACAAAGTTATATATATATATATATATATATATATATATATATATATATATATATATATATATTGTTTTTAATGAGCATCTTTTCTGGCCAGAGCACTCTAATAAAAAGTGAGGAAACCAGGACAATTTTTTACCCCCAAGGAATTATGACCTGGTATAACATATGGATATTCTCTCCTGTTCCAAAGACAGATATATACCTATCTCAAGTTTTTACCGACTAGAAATCTACAATTCTTACACATATTAATTCATTTAATTTTAAAAACAAATCTAGAATGTCTTAGTTAATGATATTAGTTCCATGTCACAGAAAAGGTAAATGAAGTATAGGAACAAAAATTAACTAGCTTCTGGGACACATGAACAATGTGTGGCTCAGTTGTTAAGTTCTGTCTCTTGATTTTGGCTCACGTCATGATCTCAAAGTTGTGAGATCAAGCCCTCTGTCTGGCTTCAGTCTGGGCATGAAGCCTGCTTAAGGTTCTCTCTGCCCCTCCCCCACCTCTAAATTAAAAAACAAAATAACTAGCTTCTGAATACACAGCTTGTCAGACATAGAACCACATTCTGAACACAAGTCTTCTAGCTACAAACCTAGTACCTATTACACTATACAAAAAAGCTACTTCCAAAAGTTATATGCAATCCAAAATAAAATGATGAAAGTATTAATTAGTGGAACAAATAAAATTCTCTGGGGAGTTTAAGTAACAAGTGATCTTAAAATATGATGACCATTTTCTGAACTTCAAGAATTCAGAATTAGTTTGTTGGAGTTAATAAAATATAGATCAGAGAATCAGTTGAAAACCCCAGAAGCACTATGAGAATTTAAAATTACAGTGGGAGAAAAAAGGAACACGTAGAAATCAATAGCTTCTATACACATGATAAAACCCAGCTATTAAGAGATAATAAAGAGGAAAAAAGACTCCATTAAAATTAGTAACACAAAAGATAAAATAGCTAAGAAAAAAGTCATTCACATATAAGACTTATTTGAAGAAATCTTTAACACACACTGAAAGACATACCATGTTCCTGGATAGGTAGCAGCATCAATATTACAGAAAATATCATTTCTTTCTAAATTTATGAATGAACCTAGTGAGTCCAAGTTAAAATATCAGCATGTATTCAAAGCACTAAACTCTTTCAAAAGCTGGTGTGAAAACAAACACACAAACAAAACAAAGGGGACTAATTACAGAAAGTCTTAGAAAGAATATAGGCTCAGATTATCAGAAATTAAAATATAATCTAGAGGTTTAATAATTTTTAAATAGATGTATATTGAATGGATTCAAAAACCAAAGGAATAAAAAGGAAAGTACTGAAAAAAAAGTTCACAAAGGAAGGGATTTAGCATATTCTATTTAATAAATGATACAGGCAGCATTCAACAAATGCTCTATGATTGACTCATGACCAATTCAAACAGGAGCATAAATTATAAATGGATAAAGATTCAAATGTAAAGAATAAAAGAAAAAAAAACAAATCTACCAGAAGGGAACATGAGCAATCTCCAATACAATTTTAAAGTAGGAAATATTACTAAAGTGGATCAAAATTCAGAAGCCATAAAGTAAGAAAAAAAAAAATTCAACCATATAAACACAAAAACTTCCAAATGATAAAATGCACCAAAGAAAACCAAAAGACATGAGACAAGTTGGGGAAAAAAATATGCAACCCATATTAAAGGAAAGAGGGCAGCCCGGGTGGCTCAACGGTTTAGCACAGCTTTCGGCTCAGGGCATGATCCTGGAGTCCAAGGATCGAGTCCCAGGTCCGGCTCCCTGCATGGAGCTTGCTTCTCCCTCTGCCTGTGTCTCTACCTCTCTCTCTCTCTCTCTCTCTCTCTCATTCTCTCTCTCTGTTTCTCATGAACAAATAAACAAATAAAATCTTTTTTATAATGAATAAATAAATAAAGGAAAGAGCTAGTTACCATAATGTGTGAAAAGGTCTTTTAAATCAGTAATAAAAAGATCAATAATCCAATAGTAAAACAGGCAAATGATGTAACTTGTTCAAAGAAAAGAAAACAGAAATGGTTCTTAAACAAAGATGTTCAGCATCCTTTAATACAAATATAATTTACAGCGACAATGTGATAACCATTATTTTTAAACCTATCAGTATGGCAAAAAATTAAAACTTTGTTGAATATTTCATGCTAATTGTATTATCCATTCATAAGCAATTTGTTCCCTCCCTTGCTATCCTCCAGCATGAGTCTCATTCCTACCTCACTGACTTTGTCTTAGATATGTTAACTTGCGTTGGTCAAAGGAATATGGTGCTTTCTGTATGAAAGATTCATTTGGCTCTGCCACTTAATCTTTGTCTGCCTTCCACCATGAAAATAGCATGTCCCAGACTGAGGCTAGTCACGTCAGCTGACATCTTACAATGAGAAGAGACATGGAGCCAAATGTACTCCAGCCCAGTCCAATCAAGCCAACATGCAGCTGACTCACAGCTAACCCAGAGTCCTCATGTAACACATATAAGAAAAAAAATAATTGTAATCCATGGACAGAGTGGGATCATTTGTTATAGCAAAAGCTTACGACCACTTGCAGTCTGTTTATTACTTATGGAAACAAGCTTTCTTGTATATTACCAGTAGAAATGTATATCAATATAAACCTTATGGGTGGCAATTTGGAAATATCTACCAAAATTACAAAGCAAATTCCACTTCTGGGAATTTACTAGAAATACACATTGACATGCACAGAATGTTACGTATTCAAAGCTAGACATTGTAGAACAGCCTGTAATAGAAGACTGGTAACAACCCAAAGGTCTATTGATTAGGGATATAACAACACAATGGTATACCATACAGCTATTAAAAAAAGACTGTAACTATGCACTGATACAAAAAAGAACTTCAATACATTGACATATATTAAGTGAAAAAGGAAAATTCATAACTAACTGAGCACAGTATGCTACAAAAATGTGTGACCATAAGACATCAAGTTTCTTTTCGCTTGTATGTGCATATGAAAACAATGGAAGGACACATAAGAAGATGAAACAAAAATAATTATAATGGTGGGGCACAGGGAGGTGGGAACTGAACAGATGGAACAAAGGTGAGTTAAAACTTTCTGCTCAAAAATTAAAAAATAAATAAAACCTTTCACTATATGATTTTTCCTGCTTTGTATATTTTTCATTTTGAATGTGAATCCACTTCTTTTTCAAAAAACTTAAATGTACATAAATCAAATTATTTAAACACATCTAATTGATTTATAGTTTTACAATTATTTACAATAATTGATTACATTATTTACACATCTAATTAAACTAAAAACTCTCCAAAGGTTGTCTATAACTATACATATTTCTCAGATTTAGAAAGACAGACCCTACACAAACATATTGTCAGAGGTCTGTAATAGTATATAACATATTTGTTATTAAAAAGCATTTTACCTGCTAGAAAGACCAAAATTTTCATTTTTAATTATATTCCTCAAGTTAAAGATATTTTCACAGAGTACAATTTCAGTTTCCGGAATAAATATTATCTTTAAAATTTGAAGATCCCAGTGTATCTATTCTTTCAAAGAAGCTATATATAACTCAAGTTTGAGAGATGATAGCCTTTAATAAGTCAAAAGTCCTTAATACACCATATTTGGCTCTGTCATGGTCTCCTTATCCAACCTTATCTCTCCCTACACAGCATGAACTTCATTCTCCAACTACATTGGACTGATATAGCTGTGGCAAACAGCCTGCTGTTTCTTCTCTTCAATGCTTTTGTGTGAAATGTGCATTACTCCTGAAATATCTTCCACAATTCCTTACCCCAATTTATTAGGCTACTTCCTACTCATCCTTTAAGATTTGTTGAAGCATCAGACCTTAGTGGAATCCTATCTCGATCCCTAACTTGTTATTCTTCTTGGGACTCCCACAATACTCAGTAGAACATAAGTTCTCACCATTTCACTCTAAGCTCTATAAAGATAGATACTCTGTCACGTGTATCCTGCAGATCATTTCAACATACTGTAGTATTCATTGCATTCCCTATCTGAAGAAAAACTCAGGAGACTCCAAGACCCTAAATTTGTATGTACTGGTATCCCTAGGCATTGCACAATCTATTTTCCAAGTTCAGGACATGCTTCCTCCTCATCATCTTTACATCTGGGTTTAAATATTACTTCCTCAAAAAAGGCTTCTCTACACCAGGATTGAAGTATAAGGAAACAACATGTGGTGGGGTGTCAAAGTTCATGGACAACAGTGGTAGTATTAACAGAAGTTTGGAAGTTGGCATTTATTTTTAGGAAAAATGATGCTACCTTGAATTTGACAGAGAGATTTCCAACTTAGAGGTGGAAATATTACACTGAAGTGAAAATCTAGAAAAGTAGACTTTATTCCATAAGGCTGTTTTCTAAGGTGAGCAAAACATTTAATTAGAAAGGATAAAGTTTTAAGAAAGGACAAGCAACATAAGGATGATTTTTTTTTTTTTTTTACAAAAAAGACACCTGTTTAAAAAGCCACTGATTTTGGCAATTAGGCAGTCATTGATGAGAGATACTCTTAAAATACCCGAAGAACTGAGTTTATCTCTGGTAAAACGAAACCATAAACTCTATAGCCTTTCTCCACCTCTCTGCAAACAAACACACACACACACACACACACACACACACACACTTACAAACACATAACACACACATGCATGCATGCATGCACGTACACACACAAGTATTTTATTCCCTTCCACAAATGAAACTCTACAAACAACATAGGTCTCCGTAGTAGGAATTGCTTCAGAAAGAAAAAAAACTATCACTGACTACTGACAACTATCACACATACTCTAGGAAATATAAACCAGTGAGGAAAAAAAATTGAGATTTAAAAATGTCTACACACACACACACACACACACACACACACGTCTAAAGTTTTTGAGAAAAATTTTAAAAATAATGGACTAGTCACTGCTCTCATAACATAATGGACTTCTTTATTAATTTCATAATGGCAATAATCCCTGTCAAATATAACTGCCATTCCAGTTTGCCATGTGTCCAGATGCTATTTTGGCAATTAGGCAGTCACTGCCATTTTTATTGCATTTAAAGTGATCAAGTATGCAATTGCCCACTGTTGTCCTTTTCTTCCAGGACAAAGATTTGAATCTTATTTTTGATCTAAAAATATTCCATTTATATCTCTTTGTTGATAGATTTTCCTGTAGCTTTATTTCAAGGTCCTGTAGAAATCATTAGTGACATTATGCCAAGGGCTGAACCTCATAAGCAACCTGAACAGTTTGATTCACTGAAAAACCAACCCACAATTCACTAAAAGAAAATGTAATAATGATCTTGTCCAATTAAAACTGTTAAATTAAATGGAGAGAATCTAATGATTTTCCCTTATCATTCTGATATTCTGGAAGCATGGCAGGGGAATAATAAATATCAACACATGTTAAAGATGCCTACTCTGTTTTAGTTTAAGGAAAGCAAGCAAATTTTTTAAAAGGAAAATGCGCTATTACATAAAGGACATACTACTGGAAGCATCCAGGTACAAAAAGGAGCAGATATCCTCCTCTTAACTAAAACATACTTAAATAATTTCTTAAGCAAGTTAAATAGAAAGCTACCCTATTAACATGTTGAAGAAGCACAAGAGAAAATAAGAATGCTGCCTGAGAATAAGACTAGTTATGGCAAATGCAAATAGACAAAAGTTATATTCTATTAGTTCAAAATTAATAAATTTATCTCATTTCTCTCTTTCTGTAATTCCTGTAAAATACATATGACCATGCCTTTCTGTTACATATGTGCAGTTCTGTCTGCATGCTAACAGTTTAAGAAATTATGAAAGCAGATGCAGAATTCAAGGAATTGTTTTTGATCTCTGAATCTGACATATCCATATGAGAGCAAAATTCAGTATGAAGGGGAACTAGACTGGTTAATTTAGTGACCTCACCTTAGAGAGCTTTCAGAGATATGCTCAACAGGATTACAACAACTGACTATATCTTGAGTTTGTCATGCATGCATGCATGCACGAATGAAGTACAAAATGTTGGGAGTAAGTTTGTTCAGTGGACGGTT
The DNA here is from genome assembly GCF_018345385.1 of Vulpes lagopus. Lineage (NCBI taxonomy): Eukaryota > Metazoa > Chordata > Mammalia > Carnivora > Canidae > Vulpes > Vulpes lagopus. Next base: position 22,248,926 of record NC_054844.1, read on the forward strand.
TTTGTATTTGAAATGTAGACTATTTAAATAAGCATTCTGCAAACAAAACCAGTTGATGATAAGCTAGTTATAACTAGTTAATAAAAATCTAAAGCAGTAATCCTCAAGCTTTTAGCCTTAAAATACTTTTTCAAAAACAAAAACAAAACAAAACTTAGGAGTAGCAGATAAATTAAAGAATGGTGGTGAATTTGTGAGAGTACTGGAGTAAAGTTGGAGTGGAAGAGTATTGCAGTAAACCTCTCTCTTCAAAGCATAGTTAGAAAAGCCTCACGCCAAAAGAATTCTAAGTGTCTGCAGAAACAAATTAAGGCATATCATGGGAGGTAAATATTAGAGTATTAAAATAATAAAAAATAGATACTTATATTTTATAACCTATACCATAAAATGCCTTATTTAATCACAAGTTTGCCTTTTCCTCTATATTATTTTTTCACTATCCCAATTTACCACATGATTGTAATTGTCATATTTCCCACAATTCCACACAAACACTTGTCTGGCCACAGAAAAGACACACCTAAGTTACTAAGTATTTTATGCTTCCCCAAAGACAGTTATCCTGTTAGCATAGGGGTTCCAGTATAGGAAGTCCAGAAGAATATAACATGTTCACATATCCTCATAGGCCAACCTTAAAAAGGAAGCCAACATGCTAACCTGATAGACTCCTGAAGAAGATTGTTAATTGTTTAGATGTGTAAAGTCCGGCATAACAGGGGTGCTTCCCTAAATTTATATTCCCTAAATACGTGTGTATATGCACATATATGTTATATAATCTACGTGGGGTTTTTTAATTATTTTTTAATTTGAATTCAAATACATATGTGTTATATATCAAGTAACACAGTACGATCATTTACCTCAGTGTTTTTCTAATACTTCAAGCACTTCAAATAGAGAAAAGAAAGCTTTTTTCAATTAATTATCTAAAATATAACTATGTTCATATAAATATACACATAGGGGCATCTATATGTCTATAAAATTAAGACTGTATTTATATGTTTCTGCCAAGTTTGGTCCACCTTGAGAAATGAAATCTTCGACAGCAACCCATAACATCAGAAAGCTGTCAGGCTGAGCTTGCAAAAAACTAGACTGATGAAGCACCCACCAGGGTCAGGGTCACAGACCTCAGCAAGACCAAAGCCCAGCACCAGAGTAAAGGTAGCTAAGTGGCAGGTTCCTGGGCAGCCCCAGGACTGGCAGGCCATGCAGGGAATGTGCGCATTCACGTCCACGGTGTGCTTTGCGCACAGTAGCATTGCCTCATTTATGGCCCTGTTGGCCAACTACCCTTCCCATGAAGCCGGTGTAACTTACCACATCCAGTATCCAGAACAGGTAGATAGCACGCACGGTGGCCTGAACACCAAGAGCGGCCAGTATCAAATCAGTCTCAGGTGGCCTGCACTGTTATGTGCGAGGCAAAGGCCCACCTGCTTATCAACTCGTCCTTTGGTTTTATTGACCACTAACACTTCAATACCAGCCGTTAGATCATGCTGGGCCCCTGTCAGATCCTGCCTCGAAAACACCAGCAACCACAGCTACCATCAGGCATGAAGACCAGAGGTAAAGCACCCTGGCACTAGACAATTTCATGGGCACACTGTGAACTGCCCCCCTGCATAGAGGATAATGGTTCCCTTGGGATACTTTCAGTGTAACAACCACAACCCCTGGGAAGATGTGCAGAAGTAAGCGACATGCCTGTGTAGCACCTTGAGACACACTGTCAGACCACAGTGATGCTCAGCCTTGTAAGTTTTGAGTTGTCCATTACTTGATGCAGATTATTTCATTATTTATTCAAGATTTCAAAGAAGCGGCAGAAATATCCTTCTGCATATTTAGTTTTCTGAGTAGAGGTATAGTTGGGGAAGAAGGGATAGGAATCCAACACTTTTTTTCTTTTCCTTCCCCCCACATTTCTTCTCCATATCAGAGGAAAAATATATACGTGTATATATATGTATATATATGTGTGTATATATATTTTTCCTCTGGAAAAAAATATATATACACATATACACACACACACACACATATATATTATATATGCATGCAAGTGAATGCATTAAGAGATTTGCTTGAGTAAATGACCTATACTGGACTGTTTTTTTTCTTTTCCCCTCTGCATAAAGAAGAGGAACACGTTCATTTCTATTTAGGCAGAAACTTAAAGGCAGGGAATTCTGTGCACCGATTTTCATAAACACCTAGGTGATAAGTTTTATCTTTCAATGTTTATTGTATATATTGAAAATAAACACATTAAGTTAAAATTAAGTTAATTTACCCAAAATAGTTTATTTGAGCAGAAGTGAAACTACAGAAATGGCAATGAATAAAAATATATTGAACTGCCCAGTAAAGTTAATTAAATCTTATTAATGTAATTAACAAATAGGCCTGTTTCTCGACATTGACATTTAATGTACATGATAGGATGAATTTTATGCAATATGAATACTGAGTACATATGTATTTATAATTCATATGCATTGACTGAACTATATACCAACATTGCAGAAGCAATATAGCACAGAAACACAAACATTTATTATGTGAAGTCAGAGAACCTAGGTTCAAGTCATAATTCTGCCTCGATGCCTCTGATCCTCAGTTGTTTCATTTGTAAAGTGGGGATGATACCAATATACCTATCTTTCAAAAATGATATAAATATTTAATATTACAATATCCATAAAAATGCTTTGAAAACTATGACATGCAATGTGTTAGTAATTATTATAGCCAGTAAGTTATTGTTTATAAACTTAGAGAAGTAACTCCAGTGCATATAATAAATCACACAAATTCCTATGTAAAATGACCCCTTTCAATAATACTACTCTTCATACCAGTGATTATATTTTCCTCTTGAGTGAATGATGCTGAAAAGAGCAATAAGATGCTTTCCGGCAGCTGCATATTTAACCCATAGTCAATTATTTTTAGATTGTTTATGTTGCATACAATGCATATTGTAAGAAAGGAAACAAAAACATTAAGACTCTGAAATGAGCTTGTAAATGTTAAGATTATTTAAGCATTTCATTTATTATACGATTTATATGATGTATAGCATAAGCATACACACACAGAAAGGAAATGAATTTGAAAAGTCAACACTAGGTGGGTCCATAGTAATGAACTGAACATTTTATATTGAAATGTGAGAAATGTCTCTGTTTAAAATAGATGCATTGCAGCTCAAAAAAAGCCAATTGAAATGGAGCAAAATCAAAAGCTCAGTTGGTATTTTTAAAAGGCATATAGAATACTTATAAATAGGAAATATTAAAAAGTAACTATGCAAAATATTCTAAATTATTTTTAATTTGGTGACTTAGTATCTGCCAAAACAGTTTCTTTTCTTTTCTTTTTAAGATTTTATTTATTTATTCATGAGAGACACAGAAAGAGAGAGGCAGAGACATAGGCAGAGAAAGAGAAGCAGGCTCCATGCAGGGAGCCCGATGTGGGACTCAATCCTGGGACCCCAGGATCATGCCCTGGGCCGAAGGCAGGTGCTTAACTGCTGAGCTACCCAGGAGTCCTAACAGTTTCTTTTCATAAACTTATACAGACAATATGCAACATAGAAAAGGAATAGGAGGATAGTATATAGTATATAAGTTATCTAGAATAATAGTTCCCTAGAGAAATATCTTTCTTTTTAAAAACTACGTATTTTTTTAAATATCCTATTAATTTCATGATAATTTTAAGCCAATGGATATGAGAAAAACTCTGCATTTTATTTCTGCAATAAAACAATGTAGGATAGTAACATATATGAAAAAATATTTTAGTATAAGAGAATGAGAAACTAGAAAGACTCTTTAAAATATTTACCTATATATTTTATATATATGAGGGAGGGCAGAGGGAGAGAGAGGATCCTCAAGCAGACTCCCCATTGAGCACAAAGCCCAACACAGAGCTCCATCCTAATTGAAATCAAGAGTCAGCTGCTTAACTGACTGAAAAACCCAGGTACCTCAAGAAATTGGAAAGACTTTTTAACCAAGTTTTAGTAATAAGAAATTAAAATGATTACTTAGCATAAAGAGACCTTAATTCTTCCTGTCTTTATCCTTTTATGGTCCTAAATTTGATGTTCCTAGCTGGAAAACTTTTGAAGAATATGAAGTTTAGATTTGTGACCGAGAAGATCCCTATAATTTCAAGGATATGGTAAAATATAGATCAAGGATAAATAAACATAGCCTTACATTTATTAAGAATTTACTCATGGCAAAAAACACTCTTCAACCAGCACTTTGAGGTAGATATCTTGTTAGTACCAACCTGATTAGAGTACAAAATCAGAGACACTAAGTAATTTGTCAATGATCAAACAGTGGAAGGCAGAACATAGATTCTATGTGACTCCCTAGTACTGGTTATTTAATGTTTTTCAGCCAAACTTCCTCAAAACAGTGTCTCTGCTTATTGTACCATTTAAGCATCTTATATTCACTTCCCAATAAAATATAGTATGGCTTTCATGAACAAAGAGGGCTACCAAAACTACTAAGATTAACAATGAGCTCCATATTACCAAATCTGGTGGAAATTTCCATTTTTCTATAACTTGACCTTGGCCACCCCTTCCTTTAAACAGTGTCTTCTATTTATTTCCATTACAGCAGGCTCCTATTTTTCATCACACTTCTCTTTCTGCACCTTTTTGGACTTTGAGTGTTCCTTCTATGCTCAACCTTTGAATGTTGGAGCTGCTTGGTGTGAGCATCAATTCTCAATATTCTCTATTTCATGGACAATTTCATTTAAGCTTTTTTACTTTAAAAATATGTATATGTCAAGACCCCAAAATAATATTTCTATCTCAGACCCCTCTTCTAATTTTATATTTCCACTTGGATACCTTATTCGTATCTCAAACTCAACATGTCCCCTGAATAAACTCATCCCCTCACTAATATCCACTCCAATTTTTCTGTCACGATAAATGGAGCCAACATCCATCCAACTGTTTGGGCCAAGACTAGGATTCAATTATTCTTGACACTTTTGTCTCCCTTGGGCCCCAAATCTATTTTGTCTCCAAGTGTGTCTAGCTCTATTTCTTAAATATATGTCTTCAATCATTTGATTGTCTCTAGTGCCAATGTCACCAAAACCATCCAAAGCATTGTCATCTGCTAAAATACTATAATTTTCTCTTAGTCTGCCTCTACTTACTCCTTCTTTTTAATCCATATATTTCCGCAAATGCCCAGATTGATGTTCTTCAGAAAAAAATCTTATCATGTTATCTCCTATGCATCAAATTATTCAGTCTTCACATTTCATTTAGAATCAAGTCCATGACTTTTACTATAATCCATGCAAGGCCACTTTTTAAAATAATTAAGTATTTTTTAAAGATTTTATTTATTCATGACAGAGAAAGAGAGAGGCAGAAACACGGGCAGAGGGAGAAGCAGGCTCCACGCAAAGCCTGATGTAGGCTGAAGGCAGATGCTCAACCACTGAGCCACCCAGGCATCCCTCTCATGAATAAATTAATAAAATCTTTAAAAAATAATAATATGGTCTATAATATGGCCTATCACAGGAACAGAAAAGTAATGATTCTCTTCCTCTTAACAAAGGAGCACCTAATAGACTTTCAGCTTTTTAACAACTTTATTGAGATAGAACTCACATACTATGCAATTCACCCATTTAAAGTAGACAGTTTAGGGGGATCTGAGTGGCTCAGTTGGTTAAGCATCTGACTCTTGATTTCAGCTCAGATCATTATATCAGGGTCCTGGGATTGATCCCTGCATGGGGCTCCACACTCAGTGGGGAGTTGCTTGAAATTCTCTCTATATTATATATTCCACAAACTAGATAATAATAGGTAGTTTATTTTCTCATTTTATAGAAAGTGAGGCTCCTTTATTTACAAAAGGAACAGAATAACTCAATGCTTCTAAAAATTTTACTAAAGCAGTTATTCATCTCTATGTTTAATAACTATATATTAGGTATTTAATGAAATATCCAATACAGGGTAATACAGATTATAAAACTAAATGCTAAGACACTAAACAGATCCTGGAAAAAATCCTAATATTTTTCTTCCTTCTTTTTAGTTTATATGTTTTTGCTACAGTTGTTGACATTAACATTGTCTTAGTGACTTGAACAAAAATCTACAGCCTCCTTCTAAGTTAAAAGAAAAAAAAATCACCTAAATATGATCTAGTTTTAAAAGAGGAAGGGATTATGGGGAGGAATAATCATCACAGATAAATTACAACCTGTCGATCTTCTTTCTTTTTAAACTCTATATTATGATCTTCCTCTAAATAAGCAGATCGGTGATTATTCTCTGAACACCACTAGGTTTCTGGGCAAGGATGATAGGAAGATAACATAGAAAGAGAATGAGTCGTTTTGCAAAAAAAATGAAGGAGAAAAGTAATTTGAGGAATCATCATTTTAAAATGAATGGATTGATTGCAGAAAAGGAACAACAAATGATTAAGGATTAAGTTTCAGTGATATGAAAATAAAGGAAAACCCTAGTAGAGAAAAAAATTAGAATTAGAATAAATTAATAAAAAAATTGAAATGTGTCATGAAAAAATACAATATAAGGAAGAAAATTATCTAGGTATGTTTGGGAAAATATCTATAAAATCAGGTTAATAAAAAGAAGCTAAAATAGCAATCTAAAAGTAAATCTCTTCTATTTGAAGATAAAGTAAAATAAATCCTATTTCACTAACATCCGCCTTGTATTAAAATTGTCAGTTACAAAAATAAAATAAATTTCCATTAATCTTCTTATTTATATGTAGACATTCCATACCCCTAAGCACTAGAAAAATGCATCTAAAAATGGAAAATGTAAAATTGTAAATGTTACATAGATAACCAGCGTAAGAGTACCATCGAAAACTTTATTGGCTTTTCATCTTATGGACAATTTAGTACGATAACATTACAGCCAAACCAAACTGTAATTCTTTTTTTTTAATTTTAATTTTATTATTTATTTATTTATTTATTTATTTATTTATTTATTTATTTTTACAAACTGTAATTCTTAAGGTGAATTTGATAGACTTATATTAAAAAAATACAAAACTAAGGCAGGATTAAGTATAAAACATGGAAGACCAAAATACCAAATTCATTCACTAAGGTCCTATTTATTCTCTGTATATTCAGATTTAACTTTTTTTAAATCATTTATATTGGTTGATAGGTTAGTTTTTCTGAAGTGTGGTTTGTTTTGTCTTTATTATAGTCATTAGTGCCTTGCTATCAATGATTTGTTTGTCTTACAGAAGCTTTGTAATATGATGCATTTCCTTCTATGGGACAGTGTGATGTCACAATAAAGACCATGGATTTTAGAGACAAACTGTCTAGGTTCATATCCTGTCTCTGCCACTCATTTACTAATCTATGTGCCTCAGTTTCCACATCTCTTAAGTAAGGCTGATAATAATATAATACTTGATAGGATTATGGTAAGGATAAAATTAATGAATATTCATAATGGAAGTACTTTAGTCAGGTTATGCACTATTTAACTTTTGCTTTTAAGACCAGAAAGAACTTCAAACATTTTATACTCTGAGACTTGTGTTTATCCATGTTACTTAACCTAACAAAAGTGATCCTTCTCAGCTTACTAGTAAGAAAGTTACTATGAGTGAATTAGGTTAGCATATTCTTTCCAGTTATAGACAACAGCCTCAAATATAGTTAATATAATTAATTTTAACTATTAAGTATAGCAATGAATAAAAAGGCATATTTTTATATATGATGTAAATATATAAATATAAAGAACAAACCAATTTATTATTTAGCTGTTATTTATTGACTTGAAATAGCTGACTTTAAAATAAATATGAAAAAATTTAAATTCCTTCAGAGTATGGAACTTAGTGAAATCTTCAGTCATAAAATACTGTAAACTGATTAAATTAAAAAAAAGTTGTGTCTGAAATTAAATAAATCTAAAAACCATTTTGTCAGAATTATTAAGGAACTGACACCAGACAGTTCAACTAAATCTTGGGAAAACAGTTGAACCGTCTCTCCAAACGTTTTCAGTCTCATCCCATCACATGACCTATGGGATGAGCACTGGGTGTTATATGCAACTGAATAATTATTGGAAACTACCTCTGAATCTAATGATGTACTATATATTGCTAATTGAATTTAAATAATAAAAAACCTTTCAGTGTCTTATAGACTATGTTTTTATTTCTATCAGGTGAACATCATATATGTATTTTTTTTTTAATTTTAAAAAAGGAAGTGGAGGAAGGTAAGAAAGAGAAAGGGAGAGAAAGTTAGTAGAACCCAAGAAACAAATCTAGGCTTTGGCTTAATATTAATCATTTTATCGAAAACAGATGAATATAAGATTTGTTAAGCCTAGAAACCATATGAGTCTAAGTAGATTTAAATAATGAAAGGGATATTCTTAGGAGGTGATATGGAAATCCATTAGGCATTCATCTGAAGGCAGACATAGAGATGTCACCAAAGTGGGTAAACTCTGTCATTATAATAATACATTGGGTCCCTTTTATATGGCTGGGGTGTACAACAAAGAACATTAAACCCACTGATAAGACCCTATATTCACTGTCAACCCACCATTTGTTTAAAAAAACAGAATATCAACTTTTATAAAAAAATCTTTTGGTTTAGAAGTAGAAGAATAAAGTTAGATGTCAAAAGAAATATAGGAGACAAAGATGGGAAAAGAGGAAGGAGTTAGCAGAAACAGAATTCAGAATCCTAAGGCAGGTCCTTTTCCCAAATACACTTTTATGAAAGACTCTCACGATTGAATTTTGTTTTTAACCTAACTACCTTCTGTGAAATATCATTAAGTTCATACCTGGGTAAACATTATTTGGAGATGAGAAATAGGGACAGTGGCAAGAGGATAAGATTTATAGTAAGAGACTATCATCTATAACTTAATGTGAATTAATTTAGTCAAGATTGATTTATTCCAACTTTTGAGGTCCTGAGCACAATATGGAGAGGTAGTAAGGGATAATTTTTGAATTTGGAGCAAGGTATAAAGTGATGCTATACTATTCTATCACTACCCACTTCCCAACTCCCAAAAAAGTAAAATCAATTACACTGAAGCTTGAGTAAACAGAGATGTGGTCTAATAGAGGGGTGCCTGGGTGGCTCAGTGGGATGAGGACCTGGCTCTTGATTTCACATCAGCTTATAATCTCAGGGTCATGGGATCAAGCCCCACATTGTGTTCTGCACTCAACGGGGAGTCTGCTTGAAATTCTCTCTCTCTCTCCCCCTCTGCCTCCCCTGACCCCACCACACTCTCTCTCTGTCTCTCTGTCTGTCTGTCTGTCTGTCTCTCTCTCTATCCTGTCAAATAATACATAAATCTCTAAAAAAAGAAACAGAGAAGTGGTATAACAGAAAAAAGGTGAGAATGCAGAGGCTGAAAGTGTTGAGAACAAAATGATCTTGTTATTTTATCAATGCTACCCTTCCACCTAGGAAAAGGAAGAAAAACAAATACTTTTCTTTTCCCTCTTGAACTACAAGTACCCCTGACTACCAATTCTAAACTTGTGTGTCCTATAGCCCAGATACTAATTTGTGGATTAAATAAGCTTTTGTGAGCTGGCCAGTTATCCAAAAAAATTACAATTTTATTTCTGTAGGAAAATGTGTTGTGAATTCCAAATTCCAAACAAACTATTTGAAACAACCTGTTCACAAGTTTTGGGACAGCTTGCACACTGTGTGTTTTGGATTTACAAAGTTAAATGACACCTTACTGGGTAAAAACGTATTATGACATGTGATTCATATAACTATTATTAATCTTCAATAAATTGTGCTGGAGTAAGTACCCTAAGGTGTGCTAACTTAATTTAAACCTCTGTAAAATGTAGCTGGTAAATTTCCAAGAACAGATTGACTCACGATATTTTCAATGTCCAAAAATTTGTCTTTTAGTCATAAAGTAAAGAAAACCATGTTGCATATTTCAACACTTATGTCTTCAATCTAAAATAAAAATGAAGTCCAAATGTAGCCAATATCAAAAATGAACCAATCAAGAATATCAAAGTTTAAAACTGTTTCCTTTGATTTATTTTTAATATAGGAAACAAAACTTTGAAATTAGTAGTAGAAAGCACATACAGTTTTAATTATACACAGAAACTAAAATATAAGACTAGCTATTCCCAAAATACCATCACCTGTTTTTGCTATACATCATTTTTCTGTGCTATTCAATATCCTTTGCAATCTTTATCCAATTCTTCTTCACAATACATGAAATGCTATAATTATAGAAATAAGGTCAAATATTTGCTTTCAATCTAAATGATAAGGAATTTATTGCCTTTGTCATAAACCAACCTTGAGTTCAAAATCAATGAGAACACTTAGATTTTTCTCACTCTGGGTTCCATACCTAGCTTATTCCAACCTATGTTGCTCAGAAATATAAGGCTTGTCAACATTAAAAGAAAGCTACTTAATAACTGATTTTTGCATCCCTATAAAAGAATTAGATATAATTTTGCATGTACTCCACAAAATGATTTATCACCTTTAGATGCTACATATAAGAAATTTAATTATTTAGGCAACTTACACCATCACACTTTTCCATCCTCTTTTAAGGTTTTAGATATCTATTTTCCTTCATTTTTTTTAGTCATTGCCTTTCTAAATTTAATTGATATAATGATAACTTTTAAAATATATCAAGGCGATATTTACTTGATATATTTTAAAAATTATCATTTATACTGTCATATTTATACTATAAAGATTCATCATTCATATTCCATTGCCACATTTTTAGGACCACTATAGATTCACTTTAAAAATTCTAAAAATAGTAATTAACACATGTTGTTTTTATCTGTATACTGAGAAGTATTATTGGCTTCATGAAAAAGAAAGTATAGTTTTATATATATATATACATATATTTTTTTAAGGGGAATCTTTTAAGCATCAGTATCTAACAAATTCTCTTTCATTTACTTTCATATTTCCTTCCCTTCTTACGATCATACATAGCTGCTATTATTATCTGTATTTCATATATTCCTTTTCCTAAGATTAATTTTGTTTTATTGAATCCCCCTAAATAATCTTTTAGCATAGGGTGAGTGAATAGAGTAGTAAACTAGACTATCTCATGATTGAAAGTGTCTCTTGCATAATATAAAAAAACGAATAAATATCGTTTTTCCTCCTAAATTTAAAGACATTACATTACTCAATTTTCCTTGAGTATTCACTGCTCTGATGAAATTTCAATGTCAGTAGTATTCTCATTCCTTCAAATGTAATATTTCTCCATATATATATATATATGCCTTCAACCTATATGATATGACATATATTTTATATACAACATATATGAAAAAAATAACGTTTGTGTGTGTGTTTAATTTGGGAAAGTGGATGAGTTCCAAAATCTGAATAGAACATAAGATGTGGAAATATTAATATGCCCTATTTATGAAATGACTATCATTGGTACTGGGGGGTGACATCAACAAAGAATCCTAGCCCATTTGTGGGGAAAATGTTTAATAAAAAAAAAACTAAAAAATTTCCATTTTTTGGGTTGTCTTATTCCTAACATAGCTAAAAAAAAAAAGTGCAAATATGTCAAAAGGGCAATGCTTCTGGTCTATTCCTATTTACTATTTCAGACATAAAGAGGATACTCTCCTCTTTCCACCCCACCCCATGCCATGCTGTATCTGTTCTTTGTCTTCGCCTCTTCCCAGGGAACCTTATAACTCCTGAACTACCTCTTTGGACCGAGGGTGAGCACCCACGGTAACAAGGTCTTCCTTGGGAGGCTGGGCTACAAAAGACATAGGTAAGCTCTGGCAGTGGCTTGGGCTGTTTAGGAAGGATTCCTGGTTCTGTGTCCTTGAAGTATGGCATAGAAAGGCAGGAGAGGAGTCTTGAGTATCCATGTGGGCATATACCCTTGGCCCCTCATATCTTCTCCTTGTGAGAACTGTCATGGCCAGAATAGGACTGATGTGGGTCCCTCTAAATGCCCTGGTAGTTCACATCTGCAGCTAGTCTGAAGCTAGTACAGGCTACTTTACAATTTCATAACATTTTAAAATCATGTCTGTAAGGTAGGGGTCCCTCAGCCAGTAGCCAGGATCTATGATTAGATATCCAAGTCTAATTCCATTACTGACATGCCTCCTTTAGAGATCTGCCAAAATTCTTAAGGGAGGACATGGATGTTGGTAGCCCTCCCTTTAAGGACTTCATTAACAGCTCCTCCCTTCCCATATCTCTTGTTTAGACAATTCATAATCTTTCCATTCTGCGAAGCTCATAATTTCAGGGAAATTAAAAAGAAAAAAATTAGATCTTTTCCTTTCACTGAAATTCAAGAATATTATGTTACTGTTGTAGTGATAATAGTGGTAGTAGTAGTAGTTATTAGAATTTAGATTATGTAATAATCATGATACTAATGTTAGCATCCAAGCATTTTAAAAATGTGAATCGTGAACTCTCTAAGATGTGTTAAGTAAATGATAATAGATTTGGGTTTTATTTATTGGATTGTGTTTTTTTCACTCGTGCTTCCTAACTTTTCATGGCCAACATTCTAGTCAATATGGGGCATTGGTACTAATCAGGAAGTTTCTTTTTTCTATTCTTTTAAGGATTTTATTTGTTTATTCATCAGAGACACAGAGAAAGAGGCAGAAACATAGGCAGAGGGAGAAGCAGGCTCCCCATGGGGAGTTGGATGAGGGACTTGATCCCTGGACTCCAGGATCATGACCTGAGCCCGAAGGTAGATGCTTAATTAACCACTGAGCCACCCAGGTGCTCAGGAAGTTTCTTGACAGGAACTAACTACTCCTTGGTTATCACCACAATATATTACTTTGTGTACAGTTTACACACACACACACACACACACACACACACACACACACATTTCTGAGCCACTTGGATTTAGTTCACTTTTTTTATCTTTTAAAAATTAACTGAATGTAGACTTTAAAAAATTGTTTGAGTGAAGAATCCTGAAAAATATAGAATGAGGTATGTTTGCCTGTTTTTGCTTTTTGTTTGTTTTTCAAGAAGAAAGTTCTTAGGTATATTTCTTCAAAAAACTCAGAAATGTTACCCAATTGGTGTTCATTTTTCTAAATTCTCATTTAATATCCAATGGTTATTCTTGCCAATTTGTAAGTATAATTCCTGTTTTCTATTAGTGTCTTCGACAATTACTAGGAAAATTAACCAGAGTTTCTTATATATTGATATGTGAAAATATTGCCAGTGTCACTAGAATATTTATGACCATTCTATTGTAATATATAATGTTGATTTAATAATTTAAGAAGTCCTGTAGTGTACTACCTTGAGGGCAGGGACCGTACTATTTCCTCTATGTGATCAGCATCCAGAATATTGAATGAAGAATGACTGATGGAGATATGTGCATAGAATGATCTCCCTGAGAAGGAAGTGAGTACTAAAGAACACTTTGAGCTTGAACTCTAATTCTAAGACTTGGGAAATGAATTTGGAAAATGTTTTTTGAATGAAGATAACTATAAACATCCTGCTTTCCATAAAAACCCATTTTTATGATTTACAGAACAATGTGTTCCTACCTCAATTTTACCCTCAAGTTAGGAGAGATGCCAACTCTACGACTGAAGTAGGGAAAAACTGATATTCTGTAATATTCAAGTGGGTATAACTTTTCCACTTCCTTTATATGCACAGTACTTAAAAGTGGACAGTGTGGGTAGGGAATCATTGTTTTTATTTCATAAGCCTGTAATTCTCCCAAATTCAGAAACCTGTATAAATGCTTCTACAGCACCTCAGTGGTCATCCATTCTGAATAAACCAAGAATGCTGTATGGTGTATAGTTGATGGTGAACATGGTTTGGTGACTGAGAGTCTTGATGCTGGAGTTTTTATGTTACCTATTCTGCTCCTTAAAGGAACACTGTCCAGTGGAAAAATATGTATGAATCACATTTATGATTTCAAATTTTCCAAGTAGCTACATTTAAAAAAGTAAAATAAAAAGGTGAAATAATCTTAATAATTCATTTAACCCAATATATTCAAAATATAATCATCCCGACATAATTTTTATTTAAAAGTAATCTATTTGAAATTTATATTTACTTACTAAGCTTTTTGAACCTAGTGTATATTTGGCAGATCTCAATTTGGACTAGCCACACATCAAGTACTCAGTAGCCACAGCCCCTGTCTATCCTGTGGGACAGGGCAGCAAATGCATCATTTTGTGCTTTTGCCAGCCCTTTTCAGGTTCTTGCAAACCACCAAACACAGCATGATCAAGAGCCTGAGTTAATCTTGGAGAGCAAGCAATAGAAAATAGGTTTGCCTATCACTGGGATCTGGAGTCCATTGTGTTGAACTAAGCCCTGAAAGCCAAGGTCCTAAAGGGAAGCCTTAAGCATCTATGTTTAGAAATGGGCAGACTGCATCCTTCTCCCCACTCTATATCAGTGGTGGGGCCTTGGAATAGACTGTGTGGTGCTTCAGGGATTTGTAAACATCCCTGCTTCTCTCAGTGTCTGATCTCTATTCAGTAGCTCCAAAGCTCAAGTATTGCTTGGCAATTAGAAGTTGAGTTTCATCAAAGCACTGTGAAATGGTAGCACAATGCCATTCTAGTATAATGTGAATAATCATGGAATTGGAAGATTGGTCTTTGAAATTTATGTCTCTCATCTGAGGTCACTTGAGTAGTTACTACAGAAAAGAGAATCAGTTTTCCTCATCTGTAAAATTAGGAGTTGGGCTAGATAAGCTGAGAATTTCCTTCCTAAGCTGAAATTGTGTTACAATCGTAGAAAAAAAGTAAATATCATGAAAGAATAAATCTAAAATCATTTACTGAATATACTCAAGCCTTATTAACATAGAATTATGTACATTCTAAATCTATGAAAAGCTAATTTTATGCAATATTATTATAGAAAAGAGGTCTTCATTTTTTTTTTTTTTAGGTCTTCATTTTTTAAACAGAAAATGAGCCATCTATGGCACGGATGGTGACTGAACAGAACTTAACAAACTAGATTTTCCTTAAATTTTGTCCTAGTTTATTATTGTCACATTATTTCATGTGGAGGAACAGAAGTTATTTTTAAAGATAAAAGTTTACAATAGTGTCCTTTAAACATATTTTAAGACAAAATGAATTAGAACAAAAATTAAATAAAATTAAAAGATAAAGCTCAGTGTATAGCTTGGGAAATCAGAATCCTTGAGAATGATCTGAGGCAATGCCAGAAACAACATAATTTCTAAGGTATTTTCAAGCCCTGAGACTATAGACTCTATAGACTCCGAGAATTTTTTTTTAAAAGAACCTCACATCCTTTGCTTTCTCTCAATAAGTCCTTTTCTCTATGTCTTTTAGATAGCTATTGGTTCAGTTTTTTAGCAACTATTTATTAGAAACCTATTATATGCCAGTACAATACTAAGCATCAGAGAGATTATATTGTACAAGACGCAATCCCTGCCTTAAAGAAGCTTCCAGAAATTGAAGGAGAGAGACCGCAAGGAAGCAATTTCAACATGCTGTGGTAAGTGCTAAAATAGAAGTAAGTTTGCATTAGAGGGGCCTATAAAGTGTACGACATAGCATAGGAGAAACATTATGCTCAGTCTTGGATCAGTCTGGGAAGGTGTTTTTTTTTTTTAAGATTTTATTTATTTATTCATGAGAGACACAGAGAGAGAGAAAGAGAGGCAGAGACACAGGCAGAGGAAGAAGCAGGCTCCATACAGGGAGCCCGACGTGGGACTCAATCCCGGGTCTCCAGGATCACGCCAGGGACCCACGGTGCTGCTACAGTGCTGAGCCACCTGGGCTGCCCTGGGGAAGTTTTCTAAGGAAGACTTCAAACCTGAAGCTGACTCTGAAACCCACCAAGGGGTGAGAGCAGGCGCTGTGTGAAAGAAGTTGGGTTTGTTTCCTGCAAAGGAACAGTGTTCCCAATACCAGAAGTAAGAGAGAATGCAGCCCATTTTGGGAAGAACAAGATGCCCAGTATGACTGGATTACCAACTATAGCAAAGTAATGGAGACAGGGTGGAGACGTGTAATCTTGGATCTTATCATCAATGTGTGATACAGGAGAAAATCAGTAGAAATTATGTGAGTGAGTGAAAAATAAAAATGTCAGAATAAGGTGGAATTCCAAATTATACAGTTTTTCATTCTGCAAATTTATTGCTTCCACTAAACTGGCACTATATGCTTAAACTGGATTTTGCTGTAAATCTAGCAAATCAAAGTCTGAAATTACTGCTTAGCAAATATTGGGTAGGCATTTGATATAATGAGAAATAAGAATATGTATCTAACTAGTACTTGTAACTAGTACACCAATTGTTTCTTTGTAAGTAGGTTTTTTTTTTAAGTATTTTAAAATGTTTTGGGATCCCTGGGTGGCGCAACGGTTTGGCGCCTGCCTTTGGCCCAGGGCGCGATCCTGGAGACCGGGGATCGAATCCCACATCGGGCTCCCGGTGCATGGAGCCTGCTTCTTCCTCAGCCTGTGTCTCTGCCTCTCTCTCTCTCTCTCTGTGACTATCATAAAAAAAAAAAAAAATTAAAAAAAATGTTTTAAAATCAGTCATTTTCTTAAGTATTTAAAGCACCCCCTCTGCAAGGTCAAATACAAACTTCATTTGCATCACCTTTATTTTGTTAAAGAGAGAAACTGCTGCCCAGCATTTAAAAGTAGCTATATATTCTAAATTGGTGGAACCAAGATGATTACCTTTTTACTGTATTTTTATTATTATACATTTCCATCTTTAAGCCAGTAAATTGACATGCATACTAAAAGCATAAGACTTAATCTTTGTAATTAAATTACATTGGCTAGTTTTGTTCATGCTTTGTCATAGACTGTGACCTAAGAAGTTTGTGCAATGAATAAACAGAATTTGAAGAAATTAAAACACCATTGTTAAGTGAAAGTCCTCATAGATACACATAGAAACAATTTCACTCCCCTTCCTTGAAATGCTCTTTTATTTTTTGTTTCTGAGGAGAAAAGCAAAAGGAAAACTGTATTCATTTCCTGTGGCTGCTTTAACAAAGTACCACAAGCTTTGTGGCTTAAAACAACACAAACTTATTATTTTACAGTTTTGGAGGTCAGAAGTCCAAAAGGGATTTTCACTAGGATAAAATCAAGATTTGGCAAGGCCGTACCCCTTTCTGGAGGATCTTGGAGAAAAATCATTTTCTTGTCTTTTCTAACTTCTTGAGACTGCCTGTAATACTTGTCTCATGACCGCCTTCCAAGTTCAAAGTCGGCAAAGAGGAGTCTCAGAATACTATCTCTCTGTCTCCTCCTTCTCCATCTAAGGGACCTTCTGATTACACTAGGCTCATCTGGATAATCCAGGATGATCTCCTTATTTTAACTGATTTGCAATCTCAATTTCATCTGCAACTTTAATTCCTCCTTGTAATGCAATATAACATATTTACAGGTTGCAGGTATTAGAATGTGGAAATCTTAGGGGGGGGAGGCTTTATTCTACCGTCCAAGAAAATATCAGACTAAGAAAATAGATCCATTTTTAATCTACATTATATATTAACTATATTTTATTTTTGTCCAATAAGATTTGATTGGAACATGATGCTAAGCTATCATGTAATCTCAAAGAAGACATAGGATAAAATTCTTGTCCTTGTGAAGTTTGCAGAAAAAACATAAATATACATGTACAAAGTAGAAATCTTGTAGGACAAGGATCTTTCATTACTTTAAGTACTCATTTAGAACAAAAATAATCACTGTTATTATCTTAAACCAAATTAATGTGATAATGTAGCAATAATAAATTATTTTACATTACATGAATCATAATATACTGTTAGAAGAAGATCAAAATACGTCTTTCATCGATTGGATGATTCATCACTCCATAGAGAAATTGAAAAATTTGGTCAATCAACCAAATGAGCTACATGATGCTAAACAGCTAATTTGAAGGATCTTTTACTTCATCAACATAATTTTTTCTCTACTCAAGTGACAGACTGTTGTAATGTCAAGTAGAGGTGGTATCAAATTTTCAAAGTTACCTATAAATCCCTCCTTTTAATGTTCTGGGAAGGAAAAAAAGTAATTTGGGGATCATAACCCCCATCTAATTTCCTTCAGAGGTATGTATTACAGACTTTATCAAGTTAGTTAATTTTTTCTTCATATTCTATTTTCTTCCAGGAAAAAAAAACTTTAAAATTCTATTTAAGCTTCTCTTCTTAGTGTGCTAATCAAAGATTCATTTAAAAATTACACTTAACTCTTCGTTAGAAAAAAAAATCATTTAATTTCTTCTCTCAACTACAAAATGTAGTAGAGTTTAGCAAACTAACAGATTTTACTTTCTATTACAGTTAGTAATGCTAACTTCTATTACAGTTGGTTTAACATGCTATTGAGTGCCTAGTGTTAGTACTATTCTAGAAGATGTGGATATACTGGAAAATAAGACAAACAAGGGGAGACCAAAAATTCATTAAATGAGCCAGAAAAAAAAATCAAATGGTGATAGTTGCTATGAGAGAATTAAAATGAATGATGTGATCTGGAATGACTGGGTGTTCAGACTGTGCGATCAGAGATGGCCTCTCTCAAAGCATGACATTTAAGCTGTGATCTGAATAACAAGATGAAGTCAATCATGCAGAAATTAGTAGAGGTAGACTCCAGTGGTCCTGTGGGACCACTAATGGAAGTAAGCATGAATTCAAGCTTGATGTATTTCAGGTACAGAAGACCAGTAGAGTTGTAGCATAGTAGGTCAGCAGGCTAAAAGGAAAATAGTACAAAATAGTCTTAGAGAGACAGCCACAACCAAAATCATATAGAATTCTGAAAGCCATGGTAAAATAAATAGTGGGAATTAACTGAAAGGCTTAAAGCAAGAAGTGGTTATTATTTGGTATACATGTAAAAAGACCATTCTTCCTGCTATGGAAAAGGATAATTGATTGTAAGGACGGAAAAGTGGAAGTAGAAGAGCAAACAGGATTTTACTGTAGTAATCTAAGTGAGAGATGATGTGATTTGGCTAAAATAATATAACACAAATGAAGAAAAGTGACTGGATTAGTGTTATCTTTGGGGGGAAGTACAAAGAATTTGTTGACTGCTGGATGGGAAGAGATGAAGATAAAAATCAATAACTCACAGGTTTTTGAGTTGAGAAAGTGGCTGGAAGATTGTGCAATGATACAGTGATAGAGAAGACAAACGAGGAGAAGGTTGTGGAGAAAATGAAGAGTTTTGTTTTGCCCATGTTATATTTGAGACTATCACTAGACATCTGGGTAGAGATGCAGATTATATAAATCTGCAAATTGAGGGAGGGAGCTGAATTAATGATATAAATTTTAGAGTTATCATACTATTATTGATGTTTTTTGGTATACTAAGACTGTATAGTCATCTAAGGAGAATAAATAGGCAAAGAAGAGAGCTTGAAAGTAGACAAGGAAACCCCAACATTTATAGTTTAAGCAGAGTAGAAAGAGGAAGCAAAGACTTGAGTCCACTGGTGCTGGCAAAAGTTTATGAAATTATATTGTGGAGACTGGAGGAAATTAATGTCTATTGCATTCAACATTTTAGGTTAGATTCTTTGGATCATAGGAGATGAATGTGTGTAAGGTCAAGCAAAAGGCTTTGAAGAATGATGTGGGAGGGAGAAAAAGGAAGAAAACCATAAATTAGCAAGTACTAATAACATATGATTTCCTTCAAAAGTGCTTAACAGGTTTAGAAGCAGAGAAGCTTGCCTAACCAGAGTGAATGTAGTTAAAAAGCAAAGTGGACTCTGAAGGCTCTCAAAAGGGTGGAAGAAGTGATATCCAAATGGGTCTGAAATCAAAAGAGAATTACATGGAGTTGGAGGAACTGATAGGGTAAAAGATAAGGAAAGACTCAAAGGATTGAAATTTTATAAGACTGAAGTACACATCTTATTGAAACAAGAAAGTTAAAGCTTCCTTTGCACTACTCCAGGGGAAATCATTCATATTAAATTCTTAGAACTGTGCTCACATAGAATAAAATGTGAATAGTGTTTCCTAGAGTCACCATATGTGGCCTCGTTGGAGGAATAGAAGACTGCAGTTAGAGTCTTGAAAAAGAAGTTATGATTTCAGATGTGAGACACTTCTGATGCTAATAAAGAACAGGGTTTGGTCATGTGAATAAGCGTCTGAAATGAAGTGTAGGGTATTGAATGGACTGTTCATGAACACTAAAGTCATCCAAAAAGGGAGCATGAGAACTATCACCATACATGACATGAAAACAAAGTCAGAAAGGCTTAAAGTTAGAAAGAGAAGATACTGAGATGCAAAGAGAAAACTTATTTAAACAAACATTAGTGAGATTTGAAAGTATATGAAAAGACAGTCTCATTTTTAACCGTAATATACTTCAAGGGGGAAGAAAGGAAGAGAAGAAAAGAAGGAAGGAGAGAGAAATGGTGGGGGCAGAGGGTAGGGGAATAAAAAGACAGGAAGATAGATTTTAACAAATCAGGACCAAAAGATTGCTACAGATTATAGCATCTGCCCCCGTTAATTGCATTATTCTCTTAAATGATCTGTCTTGTTCCCATCTGGTCCATCTCACAAAGCTTCACTAGAGAGCCTTTTAAAATGCAAAATGGATCACAGCACTCACCTTCAATAGCTTCCCATTATCTACAGAATAATGTCCAAGCTCCTTAGTGTGGCAATCAGGGATCCTGATGATCTGATCACTGCCTATTCCTCTAGACACATTTCCCACCACATTCCCCATCATCCCCTTTCAATATAATCACTCTCCCTTCCATGAAAACACTATGTCACTTCTCACATTTGTGCTATGCTCAGTCTATTTCTTTTAACTGTGATTTACTTTGATAACTGCATCACATTCTTTGTGAAACCTTCTCTAATTCTCCACCTGTTCCATTCGTCCATTTCCTGACATCTCTAGGCCAAGGAGGACCATCATACTATCACTTCCTGTTCTGCATTGCATTTCTGTATCTTCTACATGTTTTTTTATTCCATATATTCACTTGTATTTTGTTATAATAATAATAATAATGACAAACAATGATACAAAGGTTTCTAAGCTTCTTTAGGGCACAGATATTGTTTCTTTAGAACTTATCAAAGTGCCTAGAACATAGTAAGTGCTTAGTGGCATTTGCTGAATAGATATTATCTAATATAAGGTGGAAGGCTTGACAAAGAACTAATGACAGATACTACATAAGGTAGAAAGTCTGAATAGTAATCAGATCAGACGAATATTTTTGATGGTTTTCTATGATTAATTTAACTTAATATAGGTGAACAGTCCTTATCCAAAATCTGAAGCCGAATCAGCTTCAAAATACCGAAAAAATGGATTATAGAAATATAATATGGCACATATACCATATACAAAGCACTACCAATGAGTTCTGAGGCAATATCCCATTATCAAATATGCTGATATGTTTGCCATAACATATATGAATACTCACACTAAATAAACACTCTCGTCAGATCCATTTAGATTTTTCACAAAGTGAATTACCAAAAATCTTATTACACATTTTCAATTATAAATTGACTTACAAAAAGTTCCCAGAACTGCAAGTAAGGAATTGTACATCTGTATGAAAATACGTTTTGTAGTTACTAGGAAATTCATTGTCAGCACTGGCATAGGAATTCAACCTTCCTCATTTGGTAATAAAATAATGCATTGACACAATGGATCAAATGCAGTAGCCACGTACATAGATGAATATAAAAGGTTTTTCTTTTTAACATTTTGTATAGTTATGCAGATTAAGTATTTAAGAAAATAAAACACAAATAATATAGAGCTAATCATTACATTCAAAGAAAAGTGTTCCTGGACTAATCCATAACTCTCCACTAAGTCTGGTTTCAAGACCTTTGTTAAGATACCTTCTTTGTTAGAATGGCTTTAGCTCTAAACCAAGAAACAGACTCATCTACAGAGAGCAAATTGAAGGTTGCTGGAAGAGAAATGGGCAGAGGGATAGGTTAAACAGGTGATGAGTATTAAGGAGGCCACTTGTGATGACTACCGGGTGTTTGTATGTAAGTGATGAATCACTAAATTCTACATCTGAAACAAATATTCTACTGTATGTTAAGTAGCTGTAATTTAAATAAAGACTTGAAAAAAAGGAGAATGTCTTTAGCTCTTTAAATAGACAATATAAAACCCATTTTCTACTATGCAGTTTTCTAAAAATTATATTTCTTGCGCACATATAATGTTATTGGCCTCCATCATCATCAACAGCAAAACAAAATAACAAAAATCATAAGTTTACAGTCCCAGGAAACCCTGACCAATGTTGACTACTGTTCACTAAAAAAAAGCAAATGCTTTTCTTTCTTTTTTAAAATTTATTTATTTATTCATGAGACACAC
Source organism: Vulpes lagopus (assembly GCF_018345385.1). NCBI lineage: Eukaryota > Metazoa > Chordata > Mammalia > Carnivora > Canidae > Vulpes > Vulpes lagopus. The sequence goes on from NC_054844.1 coordinate 22,271,507, forward strand.
ACAGATAGAGAGAGAGAGAGAGAGAGAGAGAGGCAGAGACATAGGCAGAGGGAGAAGCAGGCTCCATGCAGGGAGCCCAATGTGGGACTCAATCCCTGGTCTCCAGGATCAGACCTTGGGCTGAAGGTGGTGCTAAACCGCTGAGCCATCCAGGCCACCCCACTAATGTCTTTCTTAATAAGTTTCTTTACAATCTGTATCTCAATAGCTTCTAAATATTTTCTGAGGAGCTTTGATGCTCGGTCCATCAGCACTTATAATAACATGAGACATTAAAAATATAGTTGACAATGAGACATTTTTTAAAAGCTAGATTTTTCTCTTATTGTCCTCAGGTAAATATTCAGAAAATTTGCACAGAAGCTGTGCACAGATGTGCCACACACATACAAAAAAAGATTCCTTCTCTAATTACTTTATTAATTTGGACATATTTATTGACATTGTTTCAAAGTAAAATTATGTAAATAAACAAGCTATTAAAAATAAGATTTAATATATTATTTGCAAAACAACTATTAATGATTTCTTTTATAATATGAGTTACTAACATAATAACTAAGTCACCCAGAAGTTTAGTAGCTTTTACCTATTCTATAAATGCATTTAATTTTCAGGAAAAAATTGTCCATGAGTTCATTCTCACTGTACAATAATAATTCTATACATTGTCAAGAAATGATTGTTCCAGAACCCTTAAGAATGTAGCTATGCATGTCCATTCAAATTTATACATTTTTTACATAATTTCTTCTTTGAGGTCCATAATGTGTAACAGTAATTTTAGACTGAACAAAGAAAGGAAACTCTCCTTTCATTATATAACAAGTTTCTCAAAGCCAAAGTAAACTTTTAGTTCTACTGGAAAGTTAGATAGCTCTATGTCACAACCATAATAGCATGCATGACCAGAGACAACTCCATGCTGATAACACTTCTACTGAGCCACTTTGCACAGAGGATGTGGAGGAAAGAAAGAGGTGATGAAACTGTTACAACATCTTACTTCTCATTTTGTTGTTCTGTCTCTTCTCTATTGATGGGCATACTGACAATTAAATCCATCCAGAGAATGGGATATTTCAACAAAGTTACCACATTCTTGTGCTGGACACTTAATCCTCAGAGTTTGTGACAATCTGCACTCAGTCCATTGGTTAGATATCTCAGCCAATTTGGAAATACACCACCATAAAGCACTTCACATTTATTTACAGTATTCAAAACAATAAATATATTATCAATGAAATACAGAACTTCAGTTTTAATAGGCTGACTTCACTGTGACACCACTGGGTATTTTAACTACTTCCCTTTAAATACAAATAAGCCGGATCCCTGGGTGGCGCAGCGGTTTGGCGCCTGCCTTTGGCCCAGGGCGCGATCCTGGAGACTCGGGATCGAATCCCACGTCAGGCTCCCGGTGCATGGAGCCTGCTTCTCCCTCTGCCTGTGTCTCTGCCTCTCTCTCTCTCTCTCTCTCTCTCTCTCTCTCTGTGACTATCTTAAATAAATAAAAATAAAAAAAAGAATACTTTAAATACAAATAAGCCATATTAAAGAACAGAATGTTGGTAAATCAGAAGACTAGTACAAAGAAATTAATTTAAAAAAAAAAAACCCACATAGACATTTTAATATCTACCTTTTTGTTTTGTTATAAGCAGCCTCCACACTGGGCTTGAACTCACAACCCTGAGACCAAGATCTGAGCTGAGATCAGGTGTCAGACACTTAACCAACTAAACCATCCAGAATCTACCTTTAAACTACCTTTAATCTAGTTCAAGAATACACAAGTATATTTAGTTCCCAGACACAATGATTATTTTTTTTCAGCAGCAAAGCAAGTAAATGCTGTCAAATCAGACAAGACTCCAAATTGTCATGATGACAACTTCATCTCAGATTGTCAAGAGGCCACATATTTCTCTCAGATAGCTCTTTGGTCCAGGCTTAGTAACCTTTCCCCTTACAAACCTCCACCTACACCTTCATTCTCCCAAAGCTATAAAGGATCCAAAATGAGAAAAAAAAGACTTTTTCAGAAATCCTTTGGTTAAGAGAATTCTTTTAGTTATTATTTGAAGTAAAGAATAATGAGAGAAAAATAAAAACCAGAAAAAGTACTTCTACAAAGATATATCGTGAGGAGGGTATCTGAAATGATTGAGTAAAAATATGGGAATAATAAGTGAAGAGAGAAAATTTTAGAGCAAAATGAAGGAAGACTAGTAATAATAAAATAAAAGGAATTATTACTGAAATTTTCTCATATGAAAAAACTTTTAAAGTATCTCTTTCAAATTTTAGAGTAAGAAATTAGCCCTTTTGCTATGTAAATCTGACTGAAAAAAAAAAAAGAACTCCCCCCTCCACCCAAAGGTGTATGAATGTGTGATAGATATAGATATAATCTACAGCGGTATCTGTGTCAGTGTTTATATCTAAATAAATGGATTTATTTTCTCCAAATTGTTCCCATATTCAAGGAGTGTAATACTAGTTCCATGTTCTCTGCAATTTTGCTCTATCTTTTTATGGTCTATATTCATTCTTCCAGGAGAGAAACCTCACATGTTAGCATAGAGAGGCAAGGTAGTGGAAGGAAGGGGGATGGTAGGCAGGAGAGAGATCTCTAAATTTTAAAAAGGTAATGAGCCTATTTTCCCAATAGGCTAATATATCTACATGTATCATCACTAGATGTGGTACAATAGCAAATTTTCCAAAACTTAATAGATATGAAAAAATTGGAATAAGCATTTTTGGTGTGAGTGGTCTAATATAAGTAAACAAGCTGTTATTGTATATATCTCTGTAGATGCTCATGATGTGATGGACAAAATGTCTAGAACAATTGGACAACAAAGTGACATAAATCCTGACAGTATAAAAATATATCTATTACCTACAGTATGTCCAGAATCAATCTTTGTGAAGGATGATTACAGTTTGACCTGAGATCTGTCAAGTATATTTTCTTCCAAGAAGTCCCTGGTGCTTCCAAGCACAGTCTCTGCTGGGGATACATTATAGGCTCCAAAATGAACAGAATGTTAAAAACTAACAAGATCTGTGAGAGTCTTTTCTTGGCAAATTTGACAACAATTAGTGTCTATTAAATTTTTATTAGCCACATAATAAATGAAACAGAGGACATGATATTTAAATGTATACATTTGATATTTAGCAAGAAATATTATGAATATAAATACTAATAAAAAATGCTTAAGAGAGATAAATTAAAATTAACTTGTTATTACTCCTCATTTGCCCACCTGAACCAATTCAAGCACATATATTTTTTTTTCTAAGGAATCCAATGAGGGATGTTTTATTTCTTAAAAATCTCTATCTTCTTCCCCCATCTCTACGGGGAACACATCTATCTCCTTCCCCCATCTTCAGTTACCGTGATACTTGTTTGAAGCCGTCTGTTATTTTTTTCTATTCTTATACATTGATGCTCCATCTTCCCTGATTATTGATAGAGCAACCAGAACTATTCTCCTTAAGCTCTTAAGTAAAGTGGATTATGTCATCCAGGATCATATATACCATATTTTTGGACAGGAACCTACAAGGTGAAACACAGTCTTCCAACCTTTACCTCTCCAGTCTGATCTTGTACTACTTTGAAACAATCACATGACTCTTCATTGAGTCCTTTGAATTCACCATACTTCCTGCCATGGGATTTTTGCAAATAGTATCTCCTCTATCTAGAAAGACCTTGTTGCCCTTTCATTGTCTAATTAACTCAAAGGTTTCAGTTCCTTGAAACTGCTTCATAGCAGTGTCATGGGTGCATTGTATTACATGATTATATGATATATATGTATGTGTTCCCCATTAGAATGAAAATTCCATGAATGAAGGGAAGGTCACTCTTCTTTCTCACTTATCGAGTTTCTATGCCAGTAGAGCACTTGGTACATATTAGGTACAAAAGAAATATTACTTGAATGACTGAATGAACAAAAAATTGGATGAAATGAATGAGATGATGCACTCACTATCTTCCTCATCTTCACTGTTTAATAACATATCCTTTCAGCATGAATAACCAAAGAGTAATCACATTCAAGACCTATTATCAGCCCTTTAGAAAATTATCTTTTCCTTGTGGCTTACAATGAACTAAAAGTACTGGAAGTTAAATGGAGATTATATGCTTCACACTTACAAAGATGACTATAGTAATTTTTTAAAAAAAGGAAAATAAGCGTTAGTGAGAATGTGTAGAAACTGGAACACCTATACATTGCTGGTGAGAATGAAAAATGGTAGAGCTGTCACTGAAAAGTTTGGCAGTTCCTCAAAAAAGTTAAACAGAATTACACAACAATCCTACTCCAGGGGACATATCCCAAAAAATTGAAAATAAATTTTAAACAATTATTTGTATATTAATATTCACAGTAGCATTGTTCACATTAGCCACAAGATGTAAACAACCCAAATGTCCACTAATAGATAAATATATACACATAGCAGTCCCCCCCCCACCCACCTTGTCCATGGGTTAGCTTTCCATGGTTTTGGTTACTGTGGTCAACTGTGGTCCAGAAACAGATTTTCTTCCTTCTGATTTACCATCAAAAGGTCAGTAGTAGCCTAACACCACATCAAAATGCCCGGTCATTCACCCCACTTCATCTCATCATGTAGACATTTTATCTCACATCATCACAAGAAGAAAGGTGAGTATAGTAAATACAATAAGACATTTTGAAAAGAGACCACATTCATATCTTTTTATTTAGTATATTGTTATAATTATTCTATTTTATTGTTATTGTTAATTTCTTACTATAGTTGATTTATAAAGTTTACCATGATTATGTATGCATGAGAAAAAACATAATATATATGTTTCAGGACTATCTACAGTTTCAGGGATTCACTGGGGGTCTTGGAACATATTCCCTGCAGAAAAAAAGGGGGACTAATATATACATATATATATATGCAATATATACATGTAAATATACTATGTGTGTATATATTTAATGAAATATTACTCAGTCATAAACAGGAATTGCAGTACTAATACTAATGAAGTACTAATACTACCATGTACATGGGTCTCAAAAGCAATATGCTAAGTGGAAGAAGCCAGATACCAAAGGTTATATATTCTATGATTCCATTTATATAAAATAACCAGAATAAGTAAATCCAAAGACAGAAATCAGATTTGTGGTTACCAGGAGCTAATGAAATGAGGGAATAGGGAAGGCCTTCTTAATGGGTTCAGGGTTTTCTTTTGGAGTGATGAAAATGTCTGGAGCAACATAGGAATGTTGTCTGGAGCTACATAGGAGTGTTGGCTGCACAACATTGTGAATGGCTGTGCCTCTAAATTGTATACTTTAAGTGCCTAAATTTTTGATATGTGAATATCAATTTAAAAAATGAAGAATAGCTTTCCAACATGGCTAAGTAAAGGGTTCAGTAAATCTTCATAAAAAGTAAGAATAAAACTGGGTAAAATTGTCAAAAAGAATAATTGCAGAGCTTTGAAAATTGACCAAAACTATACAAAATTGTAGTGAAATATTTACAAAAAAAAAAAAAAAGAAGTATCAGAGAAACAGAGGAAGTCTGTGTATTATTTTATCCTAGAACTGCTTTCACCCTCTTCACCAGCTCCCAGATACTTTTACCAGGACATAGTAACTGTAAGGAACATCAGCTTTCCTAACAGATAGGGAAGAACTGATTTGGAACAGAACTTGAAAAGGCCCACACCCTGAGGAGCTGTCAAAAACAATAGCAATCTCTGTGGCAAACAGTCAAGGAAGGCCAACATCATAGCTTACATGAACATACCAAATTGGTTGGGGTAAAAAGCAGATCTGCAGACAGTCAACAATTTTATAGGGAAATCCAGCAAAAAAGATAGCCATTATCGGCTTTGATAAACTTCCACATAACCCTGGGAGTCTTGAAGGCTGTAAACATGATTGCAAGATCATAGAGCTAGCCCTATTTCATTTGCTCATGCTTTGCCTGAATGTAAGGCCTTGCACATGCAGAAAGTAAAACCTGGGGCAGATTCATAAACTGCCTGAACTTTGTGTTCCTTATCTCATGCACAGATCCACTGGCAAAGCGTAGAAAGAAGTCTTACTAATTCAAGATATTTAAGTGCAACTCCTGGTCAATCATTGTCTGACCACTAAATTGATCCGGGGGAAACCTAGAAAGCTATATTTTAAAAATAATAATTATTATTATTAATTAATTAAAAACACAAGGAAGAGACAATAATGTATACTGAGGCAAGATAAAAGCCACAAAATTAGTTCAGGCAAATCACTAAACAAATAAACAATAACATCAACAATGACTCCCAGAGGTTGGTGGAAAAGAGGTAAATCAGAACCCAGAGTTACTGTAATATATTACCAAATTGTCCAGTTTTCAACAACCAAATAGCTGGACACGCAAAGAAACAGGAAGCTGTGACCCATATACTGGGCAAACAGTAGTTCATAGGGGTCCCAGATATTGTACTTGGCACACAAAAGATTCAAAAAGACAGCTATAATTATGTTCAAAAATTAAAGAAAACATATTTAGAAGAAAAGAAAGTTTGACAACATTGATTCATCAAATATAGATTATAAATCAAAAGATTGAATTATTATTTTTTCATGGAAATTTCAGATTTGGAGAAATGTAGTTAAGTGAAATTAAAGTTTAGATTGGAAAAATGTAGTTTAGTGAAATGAAAAATCTACTGGTGAAACTCAACAATAGATTTCACTACCTAGAAGAAAGAAGTTTATTTGAAGTTAGATAAATAGGGATTATCTAATCTTAAGAAGAGGGGGTTTGAGGAAATTTGAACAAAGCTTCAAAACCCTGGGGGGAAACTTTAAGCGCACCAACATATGGGTAATTGGAGATACAGAATAAAATAAGAAGAGAAAAAAGCTGAAAATATATTTTAAGAAATAATGGCCAACGAACTTCCCAAATTTGCAAAAACACAAATTTCATATCCAAGAAGTTCAACAAACAACAAGTAAGATAAAATGGATCCACATCTAGAAACATAACAGTCAAGCTATTAAAATGGAAAGAACAAGAAAAAATTATGCAAGGAAGCAGGAGAAAATGACTCATTGACAAAGAAACCACAAAGTTAAACAACAGAGTTTTCAAAACAATAGAAGTGGAAGGCAGAGGGATAAAATATTTATATAGGTAAATATAAAATATACATAAGTGTGTATGTGCACACATGTATATGTGCACATGTACCTATGTATCTCAGGCAATTTAAAAGACAACTGTATAAAGTATTAACTGTATTAATAAACTATAATCAAAATGGTAGGTTGGGTGGAGGAGAAAGCCCTATCACTGAGATTTTTATGTCCTGCAAAACTTTCCTTCAAAAATGAAGGTGAGGGATGCCTGGGTGGCTTAGCAGTTGAGTGTCTGCCTTCACCTCAGGGCATGATCCTAGCATCCTGGGATCCAGTCCCGCATTGGGTTCCCTGAGGGAAGCCTGCTTCTCCCTCTGCCTGTGTCTCCCCTGCCTCTCTGTATCTCTTGTGAATAAATAAATACAATCTTTTCTAAAAATGAAGGTGAACAAAAAATATTTCCAGATGAGCTAGGAATGAGAGAACTAATTATTAATACACCTTTCATATAGGAAAAACTAAAGAAATTTCTTAGGGCCAAAAGCAAATAACATCAAACCTGATTCCATTTGAAGAAATAAAGAGCCCTATAAAAACAGTATAAACATAAGTGTTTTTTCTTATTGTTCTTTAATTGGTTTTCATAAAAGACAATTACATAGAACAATAACTATAAAATAATTGTAAAACTGTATTGTTAGGCTCAGAGCGCATGAAGATTATGTAAATATACATATAAGGGCAAGTATGTGTACATATAAAGAAGGTAGAGGAAATCACGCTGCAATATAGTAAGAAATTTAGAGCAGATAAGTAAATGGTAACTTTAATTCACAGAAAGAAATGAAGAGTACTAGGAAAGGTAAATATATGAGTTGATATGGAAAATTTAAATATATTTTTCCTTTTTTTCCTCTAAACTTTTATAGAAGGCATAAAATTGCATAAATCAAGTGTATTATTAACCGCATAATATATATACAAAATACATATTATAATAAGAGCACGAGGGAGAGGAAGAAACAGAACTATGTTGGAGCAGAGTATCTGTATTTTATAAGAATTAGGTTAGTATTGGGATGCCTGGGTGGCTCAGTAGTTGAGTGTCTGCCTTTGGCTCAGGGCATGATCCCAGGTCCAGGGATCAAGTCCCACATCAGGCTCCCTGCAAGGAGCCTGCTTCTCTCTGCATATGTCTCTGCCCCCCTCTCTCTCTCTCTCTCTCTCTCTCATGAATAAATAAATAAATCTTCAAAAAAAGAATTAGGTTAGTATTACTCTGAATGAGGTTGTGATCATATAAAATGCATAACGTAATCTCCACAATTATTAATAAATACACAAAAAGAAATTAGAGGCACTAGAAAATATCACATAAAAGGAAATAAAGGAGGAAATAAACATTAGATAAAAAAAAAACCAAATAGCAAAGGGACAGACTTTAGATTCAAAGACATAAATAGGTTGAAAGCAAACTGATGAAAAAGATATGCCATGTAAACAGAAATCATAAGATAGCCAGGCAGGAATCAGCAAAGGTACAGAAGAGTTGAACAATACTATCAAAAAACTGACCTGACATCTATAGAGCACTTCTCCCAGCACAGTACACATTCTTTTCAAGTGCACATGGAACATTTTCCTTAATATACCTTATGGTAAGCCATTAAAAAAGTCTTAATGATTTTTAAAGATCTGAAATCATACAAAGTAGGTGCTCTCAACAAAATGAACTTAAATCAACAACAGAAAGAAATTTAGGAAATTAACAAATATTTGGAAATTAGAAACATGTTTTCTAAATGACTCAAAAATCGGGAAGCCTGGTTGGCTCAGTGGTTGAGCACCTGCCTTCAGCCCAGGGCATGATCCTGGAGTCACGGAATCGAGTCCCACACCGGGCTCCCTGCATGGAGCCTGCTTCTCCCTCTGCCTGTGTCTCTGTCTCTGTCTCTGTCTCTCTGTGTGTGTGGGTTTCTAATGAATAAATAAATAAATTCTTTAAAAAATATAAAATAAATGAATCAAAAATCAAAGAAGAAATCATAGGGAAAATTAGATAAAGTGTGAACTAAATGAAAGCAAAAAAATAAAATAAATGTATAGGATACTACTAAAATAGTGCTTAGAGGGACACCTAATAGGCTCAGTCAGTTAAGCACCCAAATTTTGATTTTGGCTCAGTTCATAATCTCCACAATAAGGGTGGAGTCTGCTTAAGATTGCTGTCTCTCTTCCCCACCACCCCCACTTTCTCTCCTTAAAATGTAAATAAATAATGAATTAGTGCTTAGAGAATTTTATAGCTGCAGTTTCCATCTTTAGAAAGTAGAAAAAGAACAAACATATAGGAAGCAGAAGGCAAGAAATAATAAAGAGTGGAACTCAGCAAAATAGAGAATAGAGAAACAAGAGAGAAAATCAATGAAATCTGATTCTTTAAAAAGTCCAATAAACTTGACAAACCTGTAGCGAGACTGGCCAAGATAAAAAGTGAGAAAATACATGTTATGAAAATCAGGAATTAAAGTGGAAATAATACTAACATTTCTCTAAGAGCAGCAAAATTCAAAGTAAATCAAAACTTAATGCCAACAAATCAGACCACTTAGAATAGACCTATAGTTATTAAAATTTTGAATTAGTAATTAAAAATCTTCCCACAAAGAAAAACTCAGCTCAAGTGGCTCCACTAGTGAATTCTATCATTTAGAGAAGAACAATACCAAGCCTTTCCAAACTCTTCCAAAAAACAAGAGAGAGGAGAATCAAAACATTACAAGAAAAGAAAATAACAGACCATATTTATCATCTATATAGACACAAAAATTCACAACAGTATATTAGCAAACTGACCCAGCAACATATAGAAAGAATTATACAACCTAAGCAAAATTTATCCCAGGTATACAAGGTTGGTTTAATAATTAAACACCAGTTATTGTAATACACCATATTAATAGAATAAATGATTAAAAAAATGCACGGCCATCTCAATGGCTACCGCCCAAAAATTTGGCTAAATCCAGCAACTGCTCAGGATAAAAAGCCTCAATCAACAAGGAATAGAAGGAAAGTTTCTCAACATTAAAAAGGGTATTTAGAAAAAAGAGGAAAGAAAACTATAGCTAATATTATACTTAATAGCAAATGATTGAATACTTTCTCCTAAGACCAAGAACAATTTGAGGATGTCTGCGCTACTGATTTCCAATTAAACATCATTAAGCCAATTAAGATAAACAAAAGTCAACCATAGTGGAAAGTAAGAAGTGAAACAGTCTTTATCTGCAGGTTATTTGATCATATGTATAGAAAACCTGAGGAGGTTGATATAAACTGCAAAACTAATGACTAAGTTCAGGATGATTACTGAATACAAGATCAATATACAAAAATCAATTATATTTCTATATAGCCGCAATAAATAACCTGAAAATGATTTCATCCATGATGGCATCAAAAATAAAATATTAAGGAATAACTTTGGCAAAGGAAGTGCAAGACCTGTATACTGAAAACTATCAAATACTGCTGAGAGAAGTTAGAGAACAAATAAATAGAAAAGACATTCCATGTTCACAGATTGGGAGAGTCAATATATTAAAATGGAAATTCTCCTTAAATTTATCTACACATTACACACAATTCCTATAAAAATGACAGCAGGCTTTTTTTTTTGTAGGAATTTACAAGCTGATTATACAATTTATATGGTAATGCAAAGGACACAGAATAACAAAAACAAGTTTGAAAAAAGAACAAAGTGGGAGGACTTAGACTTTTTTTATTTCAAGGCACAATATAAAGTTACAGTGATCTAGACATGTGGTGGCAGTGGTATAAAGTTAGACATAGATCATCACAACAAAATTGAGAATCTAGCAATCAACCAGTATATTTATAGTCAATTGATTTTTGACAAACGTGCCAAGGCAATTCAAAGGAGAAAGCAGTCTTTTCAACTAACAGTGCTAATACAATTAGATTTCAATGTGCTATAAGATGAATTTAGGCCCTTATCTTACATCAAAAGCAAAAAATGTTCACAACTGATTATAATACTAAATGTAAAAACTAAAGTTACAAAATATTTAGAAGAAAACAGGGAAAAATCTTTCTGATCTTAAAGCATGATATATATTTTTTTAAAAAAAGGTTAGATTGAACTTTATCAAAATTAAAACCTTTCATTCCTCAAAAAAACTACCATGAGGAACATGAAAATATAATTAACATACTGGGGACAAAAGCATTTCTTTCTTTTTTTTTAAGATTTTATTTATTTATTCATGAGAGACAGAGAGAGAGAGAGAGAGGCAGAGACACAGGCAGAGGGAGAAGCAGGCTCCATGCTGGGAGCCCAAGGTGGGACTGGGTCCTGGGTCTCCAGGACCACACCCTGGGCCAAATGGCAGCACTAAACCGCTGAGCCACCCAGGCTGCCCAACAAAAGCATTTCTAACTCATATTTAAGATAAAAGGCTTGTGTCTAGAATGTATAAATAATTCATAAAACTTAATAAAACAAATAGTCCCATTAAAAATTCACTAAACATCTGCATATACATTTCACCAAAGAAGATAATGCTAAATATACCTATGTATAAAGATGCTCAAAAACATTAATCATTAAAGAAATGCAATTATAACCTCACTGAGATTCTACTTGATACCCACAACAATGGTCATATTCTAAGAGACAGACAATAAAAAATGTCTAGAATGAAGACACACTGGAACATGCATACAGTGCTTATAGGTGTGTAAAATAGTATAGCCAACTTTGGAAACTGTTGGTAACTTTGTCAATAAACATAAATTTACAATGAAATCCAGTAATTCCACTTCTAGATACCCAACCAAAGAGATGAAAACATGTCCTCTCAAATATTTGAAGTTATAGTAGCATTATTTGTGATAGTCAAAAAGAAAAAGTCTAGAGTTTTCTCAACAGGTAAAAATTTAAACCAAATGTCTATTCATTCAATAGAATATTATTCAGCAAAAAAAGTAACAAACAGCTGATGCATGCTCATATACACATGGAGTAACCTCAAAAATATACTAAGTGAAAGAAACCAAATCCAGAAAACAACATAATACATAATTACAGTGATATAAAATGTCCAAAAAAACAAATCCATCAGATGGAAAATAGATGATTACATGCCTGGACCTAAAGTCAGGAAGAGAAACTGACTACAATGGGGCATGAGGGATCTTTTGAGGACGACTGAAATGTTCTAAGATTGGACTGAGATGATGATTATACAGCTCTACAAATCTGCTTTAAAAAAAAGATCACTGGGCAGCCCAAGGGGCTCAGTGGTTTAGCGCTGCCTTCAGCTCAGGGCGTGATCCTGGAGACCCGGGATTGAGTCCCACATGAGGCTCCCTGCATGGAGCCTGCTTCTTCCTCTGCCTGTGTGTCTCTGCCTTTCTCTCTCTCTGTCGCTCATGAATGAATAAATAAATATTTAAAAAAATAAAAATTAAAAAAAGATCACTGAATAATATGTTTTGGTTTTTTTTTTATTTATGATAGTCACAGAGAGAGAGAGAGAGAGAGAGAGAGAGAGAGAGAGAGGCAGAGACACAGGCAGAGGGAGAAGCAGGCTCCATGCACCGGAAGCCTGACGTGGGATTCGATCCCGGGTCTTCAGGATCGCGCCCTGGGCCAAAGGCAGGCGCCAAACCGCTGCGCCACCCAGGGATCCCTGAATAATATGTTTAAAATAGGTGAATTTTAAAGTATGTAAATGACATCTCAATGAATTTGTTACAAATTATCAAAGAAGAGAAACTTGAATGATCTTTAATCAGATGATTGTTGAGAAGCATCTGTAATATAAAACACACTTTTTTTCAGTTAAATATTCTGATTCTTTTCCTCACTACTAAACATCAAACTTATGTTAAACATATAACCCTTTTTGTCACATCTGATCACATTGTCATGTGAGTTATCTGTTAACCATGTTTCTGCCTCAGAGCCTTTGCATCCACAGTTCCCTCTGTCTGGCATGCAATTCCAGAATTAGTATGACATCTTCATGGCTCATCTCTTCATTTCATTAAATACTTTGAATTCTAATCACCTCTTTGAAGAGGACTTGTCTATCTAAAATAGGCCTTCTAACAAACATTATATGGTCTCATTCATTTGGGGAATATAAATAATAGTGAAAGGGAATAGAGGGGAAGGGGGAAGAAATGGGTAGGAAATATCAGAAAGGGAGACAGACATGAAGACTCCTAACTCTGGGAAACGAACTAGGGGTGGTGGAAGGGGAGAAGGGCAGGGGGTGTGGGTGACTGGGTGGCGGGCACTGAGGGGGGCGCTTGGCGGGATGAGCACTGGGTGTTATTCTGTATGTTGGCAAATTGAACACCAATAAAAATAAATTTATTATTAAAATATAAATAAAATAAAATAAAATAAAATAGGCCTTCTATATTCTCTTCTTTAGTTTATATGGTTTTTTTTTCCTTATTAGGTTTCTTTAAAACTCAGTATTAATAACAGAAGTCTCCTGGAATAGTATCTGGCACATACTAGGATCTGAACAAATATTCGTGGCATGAATAAATCATGTCACAGATACAACTATCACCATGAACAATAGAACTTGAAACTATCTTTTAGAGAAGTTTTATAAAATACACAGAGGATAATTAAACAGAAGCAAAAATATACATCTTTCAGGAGCTATAACATAAATTATCAAAGCTTGGAATGATTTACTAGATACTCACTTTCAGAAATTTTCCAGTGGAACAAAATAGAGAGGGAAAACATCCCCTAAAGGGTGCTTGAACCCTCTATTTGCATCTGGAATAGTTTTGCATTGATATCCATTCTGGATTCATTCCTTTGGCTAGGTTTATTACTGGTTGATTTAAATTGGCTATTGATGCCAAGGCCTTTGTAGTAATCATCAAGAAAAGAATTATTATCCTGACCCAGTCAGTGAATAGGAAAGCTTTTGTCAGAGCATCCCATGGTCACTCTTAGGACATAAAGAGAATTCCCATCTTTTCATCAGGATGGTAGTACAGAAGAATATTAAAATAAGATCATCTCTAACAAGAAGGTAAGAGAACTCTTTTCACATACTATCTTGTTAATGATTTAATGATCAAGCTCAAGATACTAAGAGAACAAAAAAACTGAGAAAATTGGTGGCAAAATGCTTTTCCTGTTGTCCTTACTTGCGTAGTCAATTCCATTATATGCCAAACAATTCCTGGTTTCTCACTATCTTTTCTATTACTGCTTTTTAAGGAAGGAGAAGCAACGTGTGCATGTGTGCTTGTGCGCATGCATGGGTGCCTGAGTGCATGTGGTTGGGGGATTTAGTGGGAGAAACTGAACATAGTTACCCCAGCTCCTTTCTCTTCTTGCAGAGATCACAAGTTCTGCTTGGTTCTGTCACTGTGGAAGGAGGCCTGTCCCCTGTCCACTCCTTCCACAATTGTGTGGACAAATCTGCTTAATTCCGGCACTTAGTGTTAATTCCCTGCCCATATTCTCTGGTATCACCTTTATCAGTAATAACCATAGTCTTTTAGTCCTCATCTATCTTTTGTGTAATGGCCAGCTTAAAAAAACTTAGGCAGGGAAGATCTTTTTATTAGTCCTCTCAAAAACCCCTAATAGGGCTAACACCTTAACTGATAAAATTGACACAGTGAGGGAATACCTAAGTCTTTATACTTAGTACTTAATACCTATTTTTTTAAATTATTTTATAATGCGTCTGTTGTCTTAATTACTAAATGATCTTGCAAAGTCTTTCTAATTAAGTTTAAGGAATTGCCTAAGGAGGAAAAAAAGGATATCTTCTTTGGTATAAGCTTCTTAGATATTTTTAAGTATAGCTGCCACTCAGTAAGCTGTGAATGATTACAGAGAAGAATGACTACAGAGACCAGAAAATATCTGAAATAAGAAACTAAGATTGTGTTTTTTCCAGTCTACTAATTTAGGGACAGTTTGATCCAAACCATTTGAGATGACAGGAGTGAAAAATGGATGAAAAATTGATGAAGCTACTTTTACCAAAACATTTTTAAGGATTTTTGGTGCACATTTTCTAGGATATTATGCCAAATAAACAACTATCCTAATATAAACGACCCATAGTATCAATTATTATCACTGTCAATCAGAGAATGAAAGCATTCTACAATGGGTCCTGACAGAACCGACTGTTATGATTGTTTCTGCAATGCTTGAAATATGTAAATGAAGATACTTCAAGAAGATTTTGACACAACAGGTTTAACAGATAGGGCCTAATTATGTCAGTCAGTGGAATTCAATTACCAGGAAGAATGGATGGACATCCTAGATGCAAAACTTGGTTTATATCTGCACATATATTTTTAAGATCTAGTTACAATTAGAAAAGAAATCTAAACTCTCAATTCTCCAATATTCTGTTTTTAAGGGATTATGACCCTCTATCTTAATATTCACTAGAAAACTAAGCACTCTATATGTTCGAAAAATATGCCATTTTCAAGAGGATAATTTAAATATTCAAATTTTGACTTACTTATAAGTAAATTTTTATGTTATTAAATAAATTCCTCCCTAAAAGTCAAATATACCTAATATTTAAAAGGGATGTTGTTAGCTAGTCTCCATAGAAGACCCCAATGAATGATGATGCTTTCTGGTATTCATACCCATTGTGAACTCACCTGCCCTTAATCTGGGTTGGCTCTGTGATTTACTTTTTGACCAACAGAATGAAACCGAAGTGATGTCACATGACTTCTAAGGTTAAGTCATAATAAATTGTGCATCTTCCTCCTGGGTCTCCTGAAATGCTCACTTGCAGGAAGCTTGAAATTTCCATTATCTTATGAAAGCCAAAAAGAAAATGGAAGCTTAAAGACAGCCCATGGCAGTTAATAATTTTTTTAATGTTCAAATTTTTATAAGCCAGAGCTATCACGTCACATTTTATTGAAGAATGTTTTAAAATATATGTTTTGATCAAAATGGTATTGTAATCCACCCATCCCTAATACCCTCCCCAAAATATTTCACAAGAAATAAGACTCAAATTTTCTAATTTAAGACATAATTTTTAAAGAGTTAAACAAGGAACAACAAGGAAAGTAGAAATTTCTCTCTGGAATTATTTTGTGGATCTCATGTTCTTCCCAAGAAGTTATCTTCCAATCTCTAGCATGGTTCTCACCATCTACTATTTCTTTTTCCTTTTCTTTTCTTTTCTTTTCTTTTCTTTTCTTTTCTTTTCTTTTCTTTCCTTTTCTTTTAATATTTACTTACTTGAGAGAGAGCAGGGGTGGATGGAGGGAGAGAGACGATCTTAAGGAGACTGTACACTCAGCGCAGAACCTGACGCAGGGCTCGATCTCATGAGACTAAGATCATGACCTGAGCCTAATCAAGAGTCACATGCCTAACCAACTGAGCCACCCAGGTGCAACCCAACTAGTATTTCTCTACCTCATTCAATCATCCAAATCTAGTCTAAGAGTTGGATTCAGTTTATCAATGTAGAAATAGAACTATTTTCCATAAATTTCTTCATAATAAAACTACTTCTCAATCCAAACAACGAAATTTACTGAGTCACTACTATATGACAGGAACTACTCTACTTCTTTTATTCGATACATTTGCTGAAATTTTCAGTCAAGATAAACTAATAATTTTGACTTCCCTCCCTACTAGAATGTAGTTCCACAGGGCAGTGGTTTTTGTCAGTTTTGTTTACTGATGTACATCCCAATATGCATCCTTGAAACAATGCGTGGCACATAAGTACTCAATAAATATGTGTAAAGAAAAGTAATGATTATGTGTGTATATTAGAAGAGAAAAACAAAAATGAAGTAAGTTATCAGCAGTGATACCCTGCATTGCATCCTGAGAGGCATAATTCCAATAAGAAAAAGATGATATTATTAATGGTAGAAATAGGGGGTAGCAGTACCTTTGACTAAATAGAACATACAAGAGGTTAAGCCAAAGGACTAACAATCAGTCCCAGAACAAGGGGAAAAGAGAGCTTCTGTCTTAAATAAAAATTGCCATTGCTCCCAGTTGCTGTGCATTTCTTAGAGAATCTTTCTTGAGCAGTTAGAATAATGTTCTAAAATAATAGCATTTTGATGCCAAAGATGCCAGTAGACTAAATTCCAAATGACATATAATGGCTAGCCACTTTTCTCTTGTTTTAAAAAGTAAATATTAAATATATCAGAAGGGAAATCACAACAATGATATAATGATAAAAAAATATTCTATTTAGAAAATTATAATATAGTCGGGTTACTTATACATAAGCAGAATTGGTTATTCACAGAATGTCTACAGAAGTCACTCAAAACTTAAAAATAGAAAACAAGATTCCTTATAATGTATACATGTGTACATACATGTGCATGCTCATGCATACACATATGTACACACACACTCACTCAGATTCATCTCACTTAAATATAGAACAACCACCATAGTGACTCATATCAATGACATGATCGATCTTGGTCTCCTACTTTCTAAGGATGTTTTATTTTACTAACTTTATAAATGAACACTTTATGACTAAATTTCCTCATTTTTACTCTTTCCATCTATTCTTGCTTTCTTTTTTTTATTTCTCCAAAAAAAAAAGAGGATTCCTTTTGTTGTTGCTGTTAACATTTATTTTGTGGAGTAGGAGGAAATATTGACAGCTCTGTCCCATTTTTAGAGTTGTTCCTTTGTGGTAACAACTCCTTTGTTGCTCATTCTCCTTGCTGTGCCTGCAACCTTATTCATGCATGAGTTGACTGGAGATAAAATCACCTTACCACTGGAGGCACAGGTTAACAGCAACCGTTCTAAAGTAACAATTAAGGATAAATAAATTGCAATAGGTGATGAGTTTCAATTTGGATAAGCATGCATCAGCCCACCCATTATCTTAGTCAACTTTTAAAATTATACTTAAATTGGGAGTCTTTTTTTTTTAAAGAATGATATTAACATGGACCACTTCCCTGTAATTTGACTAAAAAAAAACAGTGTTTTCTCTTAGTAACTGAAGTTATATGTGTCGCAAAAAAAAAAAAAAAAAAAAGAGTGATATATCGGACATCAGAATCACATTAAGTTAAACATTTCCTGGAGCGTACCTCAATTTTTCTTCATCAGATATAAGTTCATTTCTTTACTTCTCCTAACTTCCCAATATGTAATGAGCAGTTATATACTAATAGTTGTTTAAAAACTCTTAAAATTTCTCTAGATTGTAAATTCTAGCAAGAAGAAGAGAATTGATAAATTTCTACAATCTTAATTTGCAAATGGGCCATTTAGGAAACCAGCTTATACTTACTTTTATTTTAAGCCATTTTCTTCTATAGAGACATAGGCAACTAGAAAGACGTATGTTCCCTTGCAAGACAGAATGAAGAAAAGGCATGTTCATGAGAGCAGTTCCAAGCCACCATCACAAAGTGGCTTTCATTAGACATGTTTTTCCACACTGAGAAGAGTCCAGAAGAAATTCAGAACAAGGTAATTTCATATGGCAAGGAAGTCATTTTTGTATTGCCCACAATTTACTCTGAAAACTAGTCCAAAGAAAAATGTAAACAATTGATGAAATGATAGATTTGAATTTTTTAAAAACCACTGCATGAAGGGAAGAATTTTGAATCAAATGAAAACATTTGTAATTGAACCTTGAATCCTTCTGAATCAATCTTAAAGCTCTGTGATCACAAAACTGCAGCCCCACAAATCTAGGCTTTGTGCTCATCATTTATGACTTAATCAATAGTACCACACATTGCTAGTTCTCATCTGAGAAACCTCCAAGGAAATCAGAATTGCTTTAGGATGAGAAATCAGCAGGTGGCACTCTTTCCTCTGCATCCATTTCGAATGACTTTTTCAGGGCAGAATATTAGAAGTTACTTCCTAAGGGGGGGAAACTAAGATCTTGAGAGAACAGTAATAAGTCAGTACTGAAGACAAGAGACACTTATGTATCAGAGAACTACCAAATGTTTCTTAAATCCATCAAGTTGATGCACCTTCTTCACTCTCTTAACTCCGGTCATGTTGGGAAGCAGCTACTCCCATCTCATCTAAGGGATACCTGCATTCCCATCCTAGATGAACACATTTTGTGGTTAAAGAATCCTGTCTTATCTAACATGAACAAAAATATGTTTCTGCACATACTAAAGAGTTTTCTCATTTTCATTTCTCTACCTCTCAGCATATAATCAATCAAAGCCTTTTATAAAGAGATTAGGTTCCATATGTGACTCTAGTAAGCTGAGAACAGGAATTGGATGGACTGACTGCAGACAGATGAGGAAAGAGATACTGACGTCCTTCTAGTGAGTGCTCGTTAGAGCTCTGATACTTTCTGTAAAGAAAGCTATTTTGAGCTGCGTTGTCTTCTTTGCTACAACTACTTTTCTGCATAACTATGGAACTTACTAAAGTTTTTCATTAAAAAAGAAAACAACGTATAGAGAGCATGTAGCCAAACAGCTTACTGATTTTTAATGGAAACCATTAATTTTCAGAGAAGAGACTACTTCATTTGTGTGTTTAAAAGTAGATTTCTAAAAGCATCTGCACATGTAGCCCCTGCCCTAATCAAGAGTAACCTTGGTTTCACAAACTTCAGAAGGATGCCCTAGCTGTTAATAACAATGTGGTCTTAGGTAATTTGGCTTCAGACAGTAAAAGGTTACCTGGAGAAGACTCTTGTTGAGGGTTTGCCACAGTAAACTAATTTGTATCTTGTCTTATTTGAAGTCCTCATGGGTAAATTGGAAAGCTTATCTGGTTTTCCTACAAAGGCTCAAAAAATAGAGTACCATTTTGGAGGCTTAAGTTTGGGATAAGAAGCAAGATTTTATTTTTGTTTTTATCCATAAAAATCTAATAAATGTGAGGATGAATTAGAATTGCAGGAGTTTAATTTTTTCATAGTTTTCTAAGACTGCTTATCAATCTATTTCATACTTTTCTAAGACTGCATACAAATCTTATGAGACAAATTGTTTGGAGCTGCCCAAATATTATAATTGGAATAAGAAAGGAAGACAGATGCTCCAGGGGGCTAGGTGAATGATAAGCATAGAATCAATTTGGGTAGGTATCTTTTTCCCATTTGCAAATAAGACAAGAAAGATGGGTAATACCCCTTGAAGAGAAGTGCCTATTTGCGTCTATAACATACTGAGAACTAAGAACTGAGAATTAGTAACTTGAAGCTGTTATGGAAAGATTGATGCTCCCTTTATAAGGGCAGCATTGGGGAAAGAGGACTGATGAGGAGACATTCACAGGTGTGAAGCATGGATTCCACAGGGCATTTTAAAGAAAGCTAGTTGCTCTGATCTAATCGATGCATTTTATGACTGGAAATCTCAGATAAGCCAACATTTCTCTCTTAGAACCTCCTTTAATGGGATGTCATCACACATAACCTTCCTGGATGACTACTCATTATGCATGATGGCATACCAACCAGTGGGAACATGATACCAAAAGCATTATGCTCATCAGAGGCCATTGGTGTAGCCAATTCTGAAGAAGCCCTGAGATTTCTGAGCCTTTTAGCCCGACTCTTTCAGCTTCTGTGCCATACTCAGTCCTTCCCCCTGGTGATTATTTAAGAGGCAGAAACAGCCTGGCAACACCCTCACTGAGCAAAGTAAATGGCCACCCTATTCGAAAGACTTAAAAGTTAGATATTCAGCAAAAGCAACTGGAAGCAAGTCGTTAGTAAGCCTCAATCTTGGGTTGATTCAGTAGGTTTGTTTTATTCACTGAAAAGTAAAATCATATCTTACACATCATGTGTCACCACAAGAATATGGTAGATTATCGGAGAGCCACTTGGAAAAAAAGCAGCAAAGTCAAAGTTAATTTGTCTAGACAAAAACTGGAGCTATAAGTAGCTTCTCAGAGTCACTGATATTTAAGTATGAAATTAAAAATGAAAACTTAAATCCACAATTTGGGGGCCTTGTTCCTTAATATAGACTTCGGGGTGTTGAGAAGCACAGCATATTATTTTATTAAGTGTTTTTTGGGGGGAGAAGGGGATTTGGAGGTAAAACTGCTGGCTTTGTAGGCAAGGTCATGACCTTTGACAACTTTGGAGCTTATCTCTTTCATCTTCTCACTCCCTTGAGACCTCTAACTTGCAGAGGAATCAAGCCTGTAAGCTTGGGCGAGACAGAATTCAGCATTGTTGTGGAGCTAGGCTCTCTCTCTCCCTCTCTTTTTCTCTCTCGTTCTCTCTCTCTCTCTTTCTCTCTCTCTCTCTCTTTTTTTCCCCTCTAAACAAAACAGATCTGAACTGAGCCAAGGAAACAAAAATGTATTGTTCCTCGCAGATGGAAGCGAGTGTCGCCTAGGTAACCAGATTAATCTCCTTTTTCTCTCCCTTCCTCTCTTGTAGTGCGGTAATCGGTGGGCTCTTTTCACAAAAAAGCCAGCCTCAAAGCTGGGGCTCTAACTAGGTTCCTAATTAGCTGCAATTTACAATGAAGACAACATGATGAGATAATAGAAATTTGCAAAATAATGACATACCTCAGCAAAATATTCCTCCTCCTAAGAACCATTTTTATACAAAAACAATAAAGAGGGCCCTTCTAAAGCAAAGCTGGAAAATGGTGGTGTATTATGTGACACAGAACATTATTGTTCGCCTCTTGTTCCCCCAATCAACAGCTTATTGTTTGGCATCTTAAATAAAAATGACTCAAATACAGGCCACATAATGATCTCCATTGCGCTAATACACTGTATATACTGAGTAGTCAAAAATGTACGGGAGCCAATGCCAGTGGGGCTGATAAAGTAGCAGGGCCCAGGAAGGTAATTTACAATACAATGCAATAAGCATTATTACTGTTCTTAATCACACATATCTTTCTGATTCCTGTCAGGATGCTCTCTGACATCAAAAAAGGGCACCCAAAAGGAGGACAGCTAGTTAATGAAATATGATGGATCACATTTGTTTTCATGTGGTGGTTAGCTCAAATGAAGCAGCCTCCAGACTGTTAGCCAACAGTATTCTCTTGTGTGACATCAAAGACTACCATTCAATGAGGGCAGAAAAAAAAAATCACAGTAAGACAGCACAGAGGGAGGAGCTTTAGGAACTGAAAGAAACATTAATAGTAATCTCTACCTTATGCCCAAAAGAACAGAGCATGAGCAAAAAAGGCCAAGGCCAACTAGTCACTGATTTCACAATGAGGATCATCAGCACCTATGCCGATTTATGGAGAATGGAACAGCTAACGTGCAGTGGGTGAGATTTGACATTTTGCTTCAGAGGAGCAATTTGTCACTAGTGACAGGAGGTGCATACCCTCATGCCTTGTCTGGATCAAGATTACAGCATCCTATGAAACATGGAATCCAAATAATAAAATAGAATTCAATGCCATGTTTTGCATCAACAAGAATCATTCATAAATGGCAACAGATTGTCTAACCAATCAGGGAAAAAAACAACCGTACACAAAAAGTAAGTCCACATTTGCTTATGGACTAGTAATTTTGAAGAGTACAGCTGCACATACTTGAAAACTAATGGCCCCTGGACTTCCCCATAAATAACTATTGACTAAAAACCAATTGGCTAGGGACAGAAAAAGCATTAACCCCTTGGTCATTTGGCCCTCCATAACAAGAAGACAACTAGTCCCCTCACAAAGTAATTAAAAGGTAACAAGTAGGACAGATTAGAGAAGATGCCAAATGGGCTCTAATGACTTTGGAGGAAAAATTGTCGTATTTGGTAATAACATTTGCAGAAATGCAAAAAAGGAAGACCATCTGGGTGTATCACAACCCCAAAGAGTTTGGCATCCGTATTTTGGAAATGTGGCAATAATATCTTGACTTGCATAGGGCTATCAACCTTTCCAAAGATTATTTTTTTTCTTTTTTTTTTTTGAATCTCAGCCAAGAGAGAAAGAGAGCAAAAGGCTGTGACACAGTGCTGAAAGCCAAGGATTGGTGGTCATAAATATCTGCATTTTTGCTTCTAGATTTTCCATGGATTTGACATTTACTATAAAATGAGATCTACTCACCAAACAAGGTTTACTTTTGAGTTTTATACAATCCTTACAAGAAATGTTTTATCCATATAATTCATTCAATGACTCAATACAGTCATTTTGATGGAAATGACAAAGAGGAATGTGTTATACTACTAAATGACAGTATAAGGTATAAGGACAGGAATGCTTGGCTTCAAGGAGTTATCTAACTTCCTGTAACCTCTATTTCTCTCTCTTTAAACTGTCAATAATTGTGTTCATCTTTAAGATTGTTTGAAGAACTAATAATAACCAGTGCACCAAGGAATATCAACTCTGCTTTATTCCTGCACGCCCCTACCAGTTCTACTCTTAACTTGCTGTATGACCTTAAGTGCTTAGTCTCATTTCCAACCTCTGCAAAATTAGGGAGCATATACCAAAGATTTCTTCCAAAGCTAACTTTCTATAATTCTGATAGTTCAGTCATATTTAGGACTTTGAGACTTACACATCAAATGTGTTGAATATTGTGCTTTTCCTTCTAGAATATGTTCAGCTCTTTAGTGATGGATATATCAAAAATATAGGGCAACATTTCTAAGCAAATGATAAAGAGAGCAACAAACTTAAGGGAAAATGTTTTGTTATCTGCATTTTAAAATCTGGTTTTTACTTTTAGAATAACAGACTGGGAAAGTTGCCCATGAGGTTGGGCTGAAAAGAAGAATCTATGAAAAAGGTGATAAGGTGGTGGTTAAAGGGAAATGGGGTGTGAAAGAAGGGTTTAATAAGATGAGAGTGATTTGAGCATGTTTATAGGTTAAGGAGAACAAGTCAATAGAGGATAGACAAAGGATTAAGAAAATTGATGTAGCAAAGTCTCAAGGTGATGTGAGCAGAGTAGATCCCAAACACTAGTGGGGAGTGAACTTCAAACAGAGGAGGGGATGCTTCATCCTCTGACCCTGCAGAGAATCTGATTTGGTGGGTTACAGAAAGTGGTATGTATGTAGATGGGACAGGTGGTGCACACTTATGGGAAATGGGGTCATCTGAAAGTGATTGGGGTGGTGTTTTAAAGAGAGAGGTGAAGGTTTGGGATAATTGCTTAGAAGAGTGAAAGGAGATGAGAAAGGTGTGGGTGGGTAGTAGCAAGGATCTGTTCTGTTGCCTGATTTTCTCCAGAGATGATCCACTGCCACAGGGAGATGAGCTTCAGAAAAGGCAGATTGTAGAGTTCAGCAGCATGATAACTATCAGAATTATAGAAAGTTAGATTTGGAAGAAATCTTTGGTATATGCTCTCTAATTTTGCAGAGGTTGGAAATGAGACTAAGCACTTAAGGTCATACAGCAAGTTAAGAGTAGAACTGTAACCTGACTGAAGTTTCCCAGACTCCTGGTTCAGGACTGTTTCCTCTACAAATTGAAATTCTGTTCCCTAAAATATTTTCTTTGCATATAACTCTTATTCAAATATTAGCAAACACAGTATAACATTGAGTACAACCATAAGAGGAGGTCAATTTGAAATACAATACTGCATTTAAATTAAAATGCTTTCCAGCCTTTAATCCTATGAAAATTATGTGTACATCTCTACCCAATGGAAACTTACTACTTCTCATAGATACAGACAAAAACAGAGATTAGACAAATAAATGTCAAAATATGAGATTTGAAATGGAATATTTAAAATCTAGAATTATAGTTTCAAAGATGAAAGGAACCATATATATTGTCTGAGCCAATTTCCTGTTGTTTGTGTTTATTCTAAAACCTGAGTCTCAAAAAAAAAAAAAAAAAAAAAAAAAAAAGATCACACAGCAATGAGACTGTGTTTATTCCATTCTACACCTTTGTCCAGGCTGGAACTATGTTAATAAAGAGTCCGTTTCTTCTAGGTTGATCAGACACTTAGAGGGAGGAAAAAGCAACCTGTGGAGTTGTACAAAGATCCTACCAAGTTCATTGCAATGGTGGTTAATTAAATGTTCTCAGTGTCTCAGAGCTGATTTTCCACTATAAGGAATCATTCTCTTCCAGGAAGAGGTGTAGTAATTCAGTGAATTGGAGTTCAATTTTACTTAACATCATCTCATCTATATCTGTATATTTTCCTTCTAAAATATGAAACCAGTTAAGGTTATTAAAAGTTAAAACCTTTTCCCCCTTTGGTATAACTTCCCATATGATCCATCCCGGGTTCCACAGTGTGGCAGCCTCTTTGGTGAAGCTAAACTATAATTAGGCCCTTCCAGTGATTAAAACCCTTTGACAAAGAGGAAGACAGAAGCATGTGCTATGGAATTCTAGAAGAACATAAGTCACATTAGAGTAATTTTCCCATTTACTTACTTTTACAAAGTTTTGACTAAGTATGGCTGAGTAGTCCTTAAAGTCTCAAAGGAGCCAAACCCTATACAATATTTAGGTAATGAAAGGTCAAAGTTCTTTGATGTGGGAGGCCCCACCATTAACCAACCTCCCATTCTTCATGAAGATATGTGGTGCAGTTAACATCAATAACTAAAATTTTGACTTGGGTGATCACTTTGGTCATGATACCTGAGGGTACTAACAAAAATGTAGATTTCTCTCCACCCTATCCCAAAGTCAAGACAAGCAACACACATAAAAAAGGGCTCTCCCAGCAGAATTAACAATGTTCAGTCAGTGCTCTTTACTTAAAGGAAGAAAACAATTAAGTGAAACCTTGAAGTAATCTCATTCTGCCTGTTTAGCCTCTTCATCCCTCAATGTGTGGTTAGCAAGTGTGGCAATCAGGCTAAGGCCTGCTATCATTCGGCCTTAATTAAAAAAGACACAAGCAGTGGAGCTGTGAATTAGAAATGTAGCTACGCACTACCCCTGATTAATTCGAGGCTCATGTTGGATTAATAACTCCAAACAAAGAACAAAAGGAAATTGTTATGCGAATTGCAGCCCTCCCAGGCCAGACAAAGGTCAAATCACAGGATTTCAATTTCATCCGGAGTCGCTTAATCAAATCTCTCGGAAGGAAGACCATATGTAGTTCTGAAAGCTACCCATTGTAGTCCTCCTGTCGCTGGACCTGAGGGACAGCACAGTCATCCTCTCAAACTATTCTCAATCGCTTCTCTTCTTTCCCCTTTAATATGACAAAAACTTCATTATTATCAGTGATTAAAGAAGACGAGGTCTGCCCTGCAGAAAACATCTCAACAACTGCTGGCTTATGGAGGAAGCTGGACATTTGGCACTGAGCCTACAGAGCCTGTTCCCTTTCCTGAGAAAGGTCTTCTCCAGCAGCAATGGAGTCATAACCACCATGGTGGTGACAGCATTGGGAGGGGAGCAGTGGTAATACCATATATTTATCAAGAGGTGATATGGCAATATTAAATAAAAGGCAAAGGAAGGAAAGGTATGGTCCATGAGATTTCAGAGAGCATCAGGAGACAGAGCACTCTCCCATGGCTACTAGCTCAGGAGTTCTGCATGAGATGAGGACAGGGGTTTAAGTGCCTCTCAGGAGGCCTGAGAGACACAGCCAGGCACCCCCAGCCCTTCCCCAGCAGCTCTAGAGTTCATCCACATTTGAGGTTTCCTTCTCTTAGAGAGTACACGAAGAACTGATGTAGGCTGAGAATAATAGACTCATTAGCAA